>NC_090439.1:892784023-893984023 GCF_031143425.1 Pleurodeles waltl
TCCTCCCATTGTTTGTAAAATTTGGTTAGTCTCCCCCCCCACAGGTGTTATGTGTTGGGGATTTGTGACATTGAAGTCACTGCTTGTTTGGAGGAGTTTTGGGACTTTGGAACTTTCCTCTATTCCTTTGAAATTGTCCCCCTCTATATTGTCCCCGAAAACCTCCCCGCTGATACTGGCTCTGGTAAGTGGGCTTTGTTTGTGAGGTTGTGGCTTCTGTGGTTTGCCCTCGAAACCCCCTCGAAATTGTGTCTTTCGAAATGTGCCTCTGCTCTGTGGGGAGTAGAGTGCGCCCACGGCTTTGGCCGTGTCAGTGTCTTTCTTAAGTTTTTCGATCGCAGTGTCCACCTCCGGCCCAAACAACTGCTGTCCGTTGAATGGCATATTCAGCACAGCTTGCTGTATCTCTGGTTTAAATCCTGATGTACGCAGCCATGCATGTCTCCTTATTGTTACAGCTGTGTTGACAGTTCTAGCAGCTGTGTCTGCAGCATCCATTGCTGACCGTATCTGATTATTGGAGATACCCTGTCCTTCTTCTACTACTTGCTGCGCTCTTTTTTGGAACTCCTTGGGTAAATGTTCAATAAGGTGTTGCATCTCATCCCAATGGGCCCTATATTATCTGGCTAGCAAAGCTTGCGAATTTGCAATACGCCATTGGTTTGCTGCCTGTGCCACCACCCTTTTGCCTGCAGCATCGAATTTTCGACTTTCTTTATCTGGAGGTGGTGCATCTCCTGAAGTATGAGAGTTGGCTCTTTTGCGCGCTGCTCCCACTACAACAGAGTCTGGTGTTAGCTGTTGTGTAATGTACACTGGGTCTGTTGGTGGCGGTTTATATTTTTTATCTACTCTTGGAGTAATGGCTCTCCCTTTAACAGGCTCCTCAAACACTTGTTTGGAGTGTTTTAGCATTCCGGGTAGCATAGGAAGACTCTGATATTGGCTGTGTGTGGACGACAGTGTATTAAAAAGAAAGTCGTCTTCAATGGGCTCTGAATGAAGGCTGACATTATGAAATGCAGCTGCTCTTGACACCACCTGTGCGTAGCCTGTACTATCTTCTGGTGGCGATGGTTTAGCTGGATAGCATTCTGGACTATTATCTAACACTGGTGCGTCATAAAGGTTCCGTGCGTCAGGGTCATCTGGACTTATTCCTGTATGAGTTGGGGATTGCATCATTGGTGGAGTGGCTACCGGTGATGGTTGCGGAGAGTGATGTGGGGATGGTGGCGGTGTTACTTGTTTAGCCACCTTTGCGTGTGGCTGTTGGTCTTTGTCTTGGAAGGCAAGCTTGCGTTTCATTTTGACTGGAGGAAGAGTGCTGATCTTCCCTGTATCTTTTTGAATAAAGAGCCGTCTTTGTGTGTGATCTGGCTCTATTGCCTGTAATTCCTGTCCAAATCTATGTGTCTTCATTTGTGTGGACAGTCCTTGTTCCTCAGTGTAGGAACTTGTTTTCGGTTCCGAGGCCGGATATTTCGGTACCGAAACCTTATCGGCTGCTTTTTTCGGCTCAGACGAAAACTTTTTTACTTTCAGCGTCGTGCTCTCTCGGTGCCGACCCGTGTCGGTGCCGGTGTCTCGGTGCCGAATCTTCTCTGAGCCACTATCTCGGACCCGAGATTGCTGTGTGCCGGTATCTCGACCGGAGTCGGATGACTTCGACACCAGCTCGCCCTTTTTCGGTGCCGATGAACGGTCACCTACTTTTCGGGTTAAGCCATGGCCTGTTGGCGGTGGCGTCCCCTGGGCTTTAGTGCTTTTCTCGTGAGTTCTTGGTTTCGACGTCTTACTCACGGTTTTCGGCGTTTCCTCGGGATCGATCTCCTCAGAGTCCGACTCCTGGGTGGAGAATGTTTCTTCCTCCTCCTCGAAACGCTCTTGTCCTGTCGGCGCCGACTCCATTTGCAGTCTTCTTGCTCTTCGGTCCCGAGTGTCTTCCTGGACCGAAACGCTCGACAGGCCTCACAAGTATCCTCCTTGTGTTCTGGTGACAAACACAAGTTACAGACCAGATGTTGATCTGTATATGGATACTTATGGCATTTTGGACAGAAGCGGAATGGGGTCCGTTCCATCAGCCTTGGAGACACGTGGCCGGGCCGACCAGGCCCCGGCGGGGATGGAAGAAAACCCCGAAGGGCCACCGGAGCTCTTCTTAATTCGGTGTCGATCTGTTGTAACTAACCCGATACCGAACGCAAACAATACCGACGATTTTTCCGAGATTCTAACTAACTTTCCGACCCGAAACACGGAGCGAAAAGGAACACGTCCGAACCCGATGGCGGAAAAAAAAACAATCTAAGATGGATTCGACGCCCATGCGCAATGGAGTCGAAATGGGAGGAGTCCCTCGGTCTCGTGACTCGAAAAAAGACTTCTTCGAAGAAAAACAACTTGTAACACTCCGAGCCCAACACCAGATGGCGGGATGTGCACAGCATGTGTATCTGCAGCTACACATGCCATCGAACATATATATATATATATATATATATATATATATATATAGAAAATGTCACTTACCCAGTGTACATCTGTTTGTGGCATGTTCCACTGCAGATTCACATGCTATGCACAGGTCCTGCCATCTAGTGTTGGACTCGGAGTGTTACAAGTTGTTTTTCTTCGAAGAAGTCTTTTAGAGTCACGGACCGAGTGACTCCTCCTTTTTGGCTCCATTGCGCATGGGCATCGACTCCATTTTAGATTGTTTTCCCGCAGAGGGTAAGGTAGGAGTGATGGAGTGTAAAGAAAGATATCCATGCCATGGAATAGAGATCCATATACAGAGATTAAATAAAGAGGTGTCCATGCAATGGAATTAAGATTTATATACATATGTACAAATTAATTTTAAATATAACTTAAACAGCTACAGGCTCCCGGGGAGGAGGGAGGGTGCATGTGAATCTGCAGCGGAACATGCCACGAACAGATGTACACTGGGTAAGTGACATTTTCTGTTCGATGGCATGTGTAGCTGCAGATACACATGCTGTGCATAGACTACAAAGCAGTAATCCTCCCCTAAGCGGTGGTCAGCCTGTAGGAGTTGAAGTTTTCTGAAATAATGTTCTTAGTACAGCCTGTCCTACTGTTGCTAACACATCTGCACAGTAATGCTTGGTAAATGTATGAGGTGTCAACCAAGTGGCTGCTTTACAAATTTCTGTCATTGGTATGTTTCCTAGAAATGCCATTATTGCTCCTTTCTTCCTAGTGGAGTGCGCCTTTGGCGTAATTAGCAGTTGTCTTTTAGCCTTTAGGTAACAAGTTTGTATACATTTCACTATCCACCTGGCTATGCCTTGTTTTGATATAGGAGTACCAGTACGGGGTTTTTGGAATGCGACGTACAATTATTTAGTTTTACGAAAAGATTTTGTTCTGTCGATGTAATACATCAGAGCTCTTTTAATATCTAATGTATGTAGAGCTCTTTCTGCTACTGAGTCTGGCTGTGGGAAGAAGACTGGAAGTTCCACTGTTTGGTTTAAATGAAACTGTGAGATTACTTTAGGTAGAAATTTAGGGTTTGTGCGGAGTACAACCTTATGTTTGTTTACTTGTATAAAGGGTTCTTCAATAGTGAATGCTTGTATTTCAGTAGCTCTTTGTAGTGAAGTGATTGCCACTAGAAATGCTACTTTCCAAGTTAGGAATTGAATCTGACAAGAGTGCATGGGTTCAAATGGTGGACCCATGAGTCGTGTAAGTACAATGTTAAGATTCCATGAGGGTACTGGTGGCGTTCTTGGAGGTAGGATTCGTTTTAGAACCTCCATGAAAGCTTTAATGACTGGTACCCTAAATAGAGATTTGGTTTGTTTATTCTGCAAATAAGCAGAAATTGCTGTGAAATTTATTTTGATGGATGAAAAAGCTAAATTAGCTTTTTGTAGGTGGAGTAAATAACTCATGATGTCCTGTATGGACGCATCTAAAGGTGTTATGTGTTTTGCTTGACAGTAGAAAACAAATCTTTTCCATTTGTTTGCATAACACTGCCTGGTAGTAGGTTTTCTTGCCTGTTTATTGACTTCCATACACCCTGGTGGAAGATTTAGATACCCAAACTCTAAGATTTCAGGAGCCAAATTGCGCATCGCTGGATTGGGGTGTCTGATCTGCGGTTTGTTCGGTGTCAGCAGGTCTGGTCTGTTTGGGAGTGACGCGTGGTATTATTGACAGGTCTAGCAGTCTGGTGTACCATGGCTTGCGTGCCCACATTGGTGCTATTAATATTAGTTTGAGTTTGTTTTGACGCAGTTTGTTGACCAGAAACGGAATGAGTGGGAGAGGTGGAAAAGCGTAAGCAAATATCACTGACCAGTTGATCCATAGAGCATTACCCTTGGATTGAGGGTGTGGGTACCTGGACGCGAAGTTTTGGCATTTTGCGTTGTGGTTGGTGGCGAACAGATCTATGTTTGGTGTCCCCCACTGACGAAAGTATTTGTGAAGTATCTGGGGGTGAATTTTTCACTCGTTAGTTTGTTGGTGATCTTGACTGAGGTCGTCTGCTAACTGATTGTGAATCCCTGGAATGTATTGAACTACCAGGTGAATGTTGTTGTGAACTGCCCAGTGCCAAATTATTTGGGCTAGAAGGCAAAGGTGCGATGAGTGGGTTCCTCCTGGTTTGTTTAATAGTACATTGTTGTCATATTGTCTGTTCTGACAAGAATGTGTTTGTGAGCAAGAAGAGGTTGAAAGGCTCTTAGAGCTGCTAGCAGTCTCTCTGCACTAAGTGATTTATGTGAAGCTGTTTCTGTTTGTTGTCCCAGTGTCCCTGAATATTGCGATTGTTGATGTGCACTCCCCATCCAATCATTGATGCATCTGTTGTGAGAATGGTGTGAGGCACAGGGTCTTCAAATGGCCGCCCTGTGTTTAAATTTGTGGGATTCCACCACTGAAGCGAAATGTGTGTTTGGCGGTCTATCAACACTAAATCTTGGAGATGACCATGTGCCTGCAACCATTGTTTTGGGAGGCACTGTTGTAAGGGCCCATGTGTAACCTTGCGTTTGGGACAATGGCGATGCATGATGCCATCATACCTAGTAGTTTCATGATAAAACGGACAGTGTAGTGTTGGTTTGGCTGAATTTGACAACATGGTGTGAAACGATTGCACTCTTTGTGGGCTTGGACTTGCAAGCGCCTCTTGAGTGTTTAATGTAGCCCCTAAATACTGTTGAATTTGTGATGGTTGTAGGTGTGATTTTTGGTAATTTATTGAGAACCTTAGTGTGTGTAGGGTGTGTATTACATAGTGTGTGTGATGTTGACACTGTTTTTGAGTGTTGGCTTTTATTAGCCAATCGTCAAGATATGGGAAAACATGCATATGTTGTCTCCTTATGTATGCTGCGACTACAGCAAGGCATTTTGTAAAGACTCTTGGGGCTGTTGTTATCCCAAAGGGTAATACCTTGAATTGGTAATGTTTTCCTTGTATGACAAACCTGAGGTATTTTCTGTGAGCTGGATGGATGGATATGTGAAAATATGCATCTTTTAGATCCAGTGTGGTCATAAATTCTTCCTGTTGTAGCAATGGGATTACATCCTGTAGTGTTACCATGTGAAAGGGTTCTGATCATATGTAGAGGCTGAGAGTTCTGAGATCTAATATTGGTCTTAATGTTTTGTCCTTTTTGGGAATAAGGAAGTACAGAGAGTAAACCCCTGTTCCTTTTTGGTGATGCGGCACCAGTTCTATGGCTTGTTTGAGTATTAGTGCCTGTACTTCTGTTTGCAACATTGCAAGATGTTGCGATGAAAGTTTGTGCGCTTATGGGGGAATGTCTGGAGGAAACTGTGCGAACTCTATGCAGTAACCATGTTGCATAATAGATAGTACCCATGTGTCTGTTGTGATGTTTAACCATTGGTCGTGGAACATTTTCAGTCTTCCTCCCATGGGGAAGTGTGTTGAGGAAAGGTAATGATAAAGTCACTGTTTGGTATTAGTGGCTTGTTTTGAGGATTGGTATTTTCCTCTAGATTTGGGGAATTGTCCTCTGTAAGATCACCGAAATCCCGCTCTTTGGTATTGTGTCTGGTAAGAGGGCTTGGGTTGTGAGGTAGATGACTCGGAGGGCTGTGGCCTGAAGCCTCCCCTATATTGAGGCTTCAGAAATGAGTCTCTGTATTGGGATGAATAAAGTGCTCCCATCGCTTTGGCTGAGTCGGCGTCTTTTTTCATCTTATCTATGGCTGTGCCACCTGTGTGCCGAATAATTGTTGCTGATTAAAAGCCATGTTAAGTACTGCTTGTTGGATTTCAGGTTTAAAACGTGATGACCGGAGCCATGCATGTCGTCTAATGGTGACAGCCGTATTTATAGTCCTTGCGGCTGTATCTGCGAGTCTAGCGTCGATCTTATTTGATTGTTTGTAATTGCCTGTCCCTCCTCTACTACCTGCTGGGCTCTCAGTGTTCCTTTGGGAGATGTTGAATAATGTCCTTCATCTCATCCCAATGAGCCCTATCGTATCTAGCGAGGAGGGCCTGCAAATTAGCTCTGCACCACCGATTGGCTGCTTGTGACACCACCCTTTTCCCTGCAGCATCAAATTTTTGGCTTTATCTGGAGGGGGGGTATCTCCACAGGACTGTGAGTTAGCCCTTTTCCTCGCTGCGCTGACAACTACTGAATCGGGGGGCAGCTGTTGTGTGATATAAACTGGGTCTGAGGGTGGTGGTTTGTATTCTTTCTCTAACCTTGGGGTGATAGCCCTTCCTTTAACTGGTTCTTGGAATATCTGTTGGGCATGTTTGAGCATACCGGGGAGCATGGGTAGGCTTTGGTATGTGGCATGAGTTGAGGACAATGTATTGAACAAGAAGTCGTCCTCTGGAGGTTCTGTGTGCATGCTCACGTTGTGGAAAGCTGCTGCCCTAACTAGAGCCTGTGCATACGAGGTGCTATCCTCAGGTGGCAATGGCTTAGATGGGTAGCACTCTGGGCTATTGTCGGAGACTGGGTCGTCAGAGATCCCATGGATCTGTGTCCTGATATGACTGCATAGTGTGTGCTGGAGACTGTGCAGTGGGTGTAGCAGGTGGGGAGACAGTCAGTTGAGGAGAGTGAGGAGGAGACTGGTGAGGAGAAAACTGGGGAGGCAGAGATTTCTCTCTTGGCACTTTAGCCGTTGGCTGATCAGTGACCAAACGTCCATGGAAGGCCAGTTTTCTTTTTATTTTGAGAGGAGGTGCTGTGAGGATCTTGCCAGTGTCCTTGTGGATCTGTATCATCGAAATCCTCCTTTTGTTGTAGTTCTTCCTCAAATCTATGGCTTTCTTTTAACTGTTTTGAAAGTCAATGCTCCTCTGTATAGGAATGTTTTTTAGGCTCCGAAGCCGGTATTTTCGGCACCGAAGGGCCTGGGGTAGTGGTTGGCCTCTGTTCCGGAAGTGACTTCCGGGGGCTCGACTCGATGGGTCGGTGTCGTATGCTTTCGGAGCCTGTGCCTCGGCTCGAGTCAGAAGACTTCGTAACAGGCGTGGCCTTTTACGGTGCAGAAGGTGTTACTTGGTCACCAGTGGATTTTTTCCAGGTGGAGCCATGGCCTTCCGGCAGTGGCATCCCCGAGGCCTTATGTTTTGGGCTTGGTTTGGGTCGGGTCAAGCGTACTCACATGTTGGCCCGCTGCTAGTGGTCAGTCGACGTCAGACTCTTGTTCGAAATCGGATCCCTGAACGGAAATGGCGGTGTGAATCATCTCCTCCTCTTCTGCGTTGAGGCGTTCGGTGCTTCTGGACACCATCTCTAACCTTCTTGCTCTTTGGTCTCGCAAAGTCTTTTTCGAACGGAAGGATTTACAGGCTTCACAAGTATCCTCTTGATGATCTGGAGATAAACACAGATTACAAACCAGATGTTGATCTGTGTAGGGATACTTGGCGTGGCACAGAGGGCAGAATCTAAATGGGGTCCGGTCCAAGAGGCTTTGACTATTCTTTTGGCAAACAATACCGTCGAAGTTTCCAAGATGTTAACTAACTTTCCGAACCGAAACGCGGAGCGAAAAGGAACACGTCCGAACCCGATGGCGGAAAGAAAACAATCTAAGATGGAGTCGACGCCCATGCGCAATGGAGCTGAAAGGGGAGGAGTCCCTCGATCTCGTGACTCGAAAAAGACTTCTTCGAAGAAAAACAACTTGTAACACTCCGAGCCCAACACTAGATGGCGGGATGTGCACAGCATGTGTATCTGCAGCTACACATGCCATCGAACATATATATATATATAAAATGTCACTAAGCCAGTGTACATCTGTTCATGGCATTTAGTGCTGCAGATTCACATGCTATGCATATCCCTTCCAACATCTAGTGTTGGGCTTGGAGTGTTACAAGATGCTTTTCTTCGAAGTCGTTTCAGAGTCACAGGATCGAGTGACTCCTCCTCTCGGTTCCATTGCGCATGGGCATTGACTCCATTGTTAGATTCTTTTCCCGCAGAGTGTGAAGAAAGGAGTCAGAGTATAGAAATATAAAGAGATGTGCATGCAAATGTATATACATATGTAGAAATGTTGTAAAGTTAAACGACTACAGGCTTCCGGGAGGAGGGAGGGTGCATGTGAATCTGCAGCACTACATGCCACGAACAGATGTAAACTGGGTAAATGACATTTTCCGTTCAATGGCATGTGTAGCTGCAGATACACATGCTATGCATAGACTACAAAGCAGTTAGTCCTCCCAAAAAGCAGTGGCTAGCCTGTAAGAGTTGAAGTTGTTTGGAATAAAGTCCTTAAGGCAGCTTGGCCTACAGTGGCTTGTTGCTGTGAGAACACATCAACTCTGTAGTGTTTTGTAAAATGTATGAGGGGCTGACCATGTAGCTGCTTTGCATATATCAATCATTGGAATGTTTCCTAAAAAAGCCATTGTTGCACCTTTCTTTTTTGTAGAATGTGCTTTAGGAGTGATCAAAGGTTGTCTCTTTGCTTTGATATAACATGTTTGTATACATCTAACAATCCATCTTGCTACACCTTGTTTTGATATAGGATTGCCTGTATGTGGTTGTTGGAAAGCAACAAAAAGTTGCTTTGTTTTTCTACAATCTTTAGTTCTGTCTATGTAGTACATAAGAGCTCTTTGAGATCTAATGTATGAAGAGCTCTTTATGCCACAGAATCTGGCTGGGGAAAGAAGAAAAAAAGCTCAAGAGTGAATGTTTGTATTCCACTAACGCTTCTTAATGAAGTAATAGCCACAAGGAAGGCGACTTTCCATGTTAAAAATTTAATTTGGCAAGAGTGCATGGGTTCAAAAGGTGGTCCCAGGAGTCTGGCAAGTACAATATTTAAATTCCACGATGGAACAGGTGGTGTTCTGAGTGGAATGATGCGTTTTAATCCTTCCATGAAGGCTTTGATAACAGGAACTCCGATTAGAGAAGTGGGTTGAATAGTTTGTAAGTATGCAGATATTGCAGTAAGGTGAATTTTAATGGATGAAAAAGGCAAATGTGATTTTTCTAAATGAAGTAAATAGCATACAATATCTTGTATAGATGCTGTAAGTGGATCTACAGTTTTAGATCAACAATAGTAGACAAATCTTTTCCACTTGTTTGCGTAGCACTGTCTAGTAGTAGGTTTTCGTGCTTGTTTAATTACTTTCATACATTCTGATGTAAGATTTAAATAACCAAATTCTATGACTTCAGGAGCCCAATCGCTAGATTGAGAGCATTGGGGTTTGAATGTCTGATTTGACCTTAATTTTGTGTTCACAAATCTTGTCTGTTTTAGAGTTTGGAGTGAGGTACTACAGATAGATCTAATAGTGCTGTATAACAAGGCTGGCGTGCCCATGTTGGTGCTATGAGTATCATGTTGAGTGACGTTTGACGTAAATGGAAGAAGTGGGAGAGGGGGGAAAAGCGTAAGCAAATATCCCTGACCAATTGATACATAGAGAATTGCCCCTGGATAGAGGATGTGGGTGTCTGGATGCGAAGTGTTGGCATTTTGTGTTTTCACTTGTAGCAAACAGATCTATGTCTGGTGTTCCCCACCTTTGAAAGTACTTTTGAAGTACTTGGGAGTGAATCTCCCATTCGTGTGTTTGTTGGTGATTTCTGCTGAGGAGGTCTGCCAACCGATTGTCTATTCCTGGAATGTATTGTGCTAGTAGATGAATTTGATTGTGAATTGCCCATTTCCAAATTGTTTGGGCTAGAAGGGACAGCTGAGATTAATGTGTTCCTCCCGGTTTGTTGAGATAACACATGATTGTCATGCTGTTTGTTTTTATGAGAACATTCTTCTGTTTGAGAAGAGGTTGGGGCAAGGAACACAGCTAATAATTGTAAGTGGTTTATGTGTAGCTGTTTCTGTTTGACATCCTATTGACCTTGAATGGTTTGATTGTTTAGGTGAGCTACCCAACCGATCATTGATGCATCTGTTGTAATTATGGTCTGAAGCACAGGGTCTTGAAACGACCGCCCCTTCATTAAATTGCTGCGATTCCACCACTGAAGGGACATGTGTTTGGCGGTCCATCAACACTAGATCTTGAAGTTGACCGTGTGCTTGTGACCATTGTTGTGCAAGTCACTGTTGTAAGGGCCTCATGTTTAATCTTGCATGTGGGACTATTGCTATGCAAGATACCATAATTCCTAGATTCTTCCTGATAAATCTTAGTGTATTGCTGATTTGGCATTACATTTTGGAAAGCTTGTATCCTTTGTATATTTGGATACGCTAGAGCTAGTTGAGTATTTAGGACAGCACATAGATACAATTGTACTTGTGCTGGATGAAGGTGTGACTTTTGGTAGTTTATAGACAACCCTAGTTTGTGAAGAGTTTCTATCACATAACAAGTATGTTTTTGGCTTTCTGTAAGATTGCTTGATTTTATTAGCCAATCGTCTAGATATGGAAAGACATGCATGTGTTGTCTTCTTAAGTATGCCACTGCTAGACAGTCTGAACACTCTTGGAGCTGCTGTTATGCCAAATGGCAACACTTTGAACTGGTAGTGTTTTCCTGCTATGAAACCGGAGGTATTTTTTGTGAGCTGGATGAATGAGTATGTGGAAATACGCATCTTTGAGGTCTAGAGCAGTCCTAAAATCTTGTTTTTGCAGTAGTGGAATAACATCTTGCAGAGTTACCATGTGAAAATGCTCTGATAAGATGTAAAGATTGAGGGGTTTGAGGTCTAATATGGGCCTGAGGGTGCCATCGTTTTGGGGAATTAGTAAGTATAGTGAGTATACTCCTGTTCCTTGTTTGGACTGTGGAACTAATTCTATTCCTTGTTTGAGCAGTAGAGATTGTACCTCTTTTAACAGAACTGTATGTTCGGGGGACAACTTGTGATATCTTGGCGGAATGTTTGGAGGGGTGGTTATCAATTCTAGGCAATAGCCATTGCTAATAATTGATAATACCCAGTTGTCAGTGGTGATATTTTGCCAATGAGAGTAGAACTGCTGTAGACTTCCCCCCACAGATGTGTGGAGTGGAAGGAAGTCACTGTTTAGGTTGTGTTGTTGTTTGTTTAGAGGTTTGGAATTTACCTTGATTTCTAAACTATTGACCTCTATATGATCCTCTAAACCCACCTTGTTGATACTGGGTTTGTTGTGGTTGCTTTGTTTGGAAGGTGGAAGCCTCTGAGGATTGTTGTTTGAAACCTCCTCGAAACTGTGGCCTGCGAAATGAACCTCTATATGGGGTGGTGTACAAAGCGCCCATTGCTTTTGTAGTATCTGAGTCCTTTCTCAGTTTTTCAATAGTGGTGTCCACTTCTGGGCCAAAGAGGTGCTTTTTTTTTTTTTTTTTTTTTTTTAAATCAAAAGGCATGTTAAGTACAGCCTGTTGAATTTCTGGTTTAAAACCAGGGGAGCGCAGCCATGCATGTCTTCTCATTGTGATGGCAGTGTTTACGCTCCTTGCAGCTGTATCAGCAGCATTAAGGGCAGATCTTATTTGATTAGTTCTAATTGCTTGCCCCTCTTCTACTACCTGCTGTGCCCTCTTCTGGGATATGCTGTATAATATCCTGCATTTTATCCCAATGGGCCCTATCATAGCGAGCTAGAAGTGCCTGAGAATTTGCAATTCTCCAGTGATTTGCTGCCTGCTTAGCAACTCGCTTCCCTGCTGCTTCACATTTTCTGCTCTTCTGATCAGGAGGAGGTGCATCTCCTGAAGACTGGCTATTTGCCCTCTTTCTTGCTGCACTGCCTACCACTGAATCCGGAGGGACCTGGTGAGTAATGTAATCCGGGTCAGAGGGTGCAGGCTTATACTTTTTATCGATTCTAGGTGTGATAATCCTAGATTATATAGGCTCGCCAAAAATTTGTTCTGAGTGTTTTAGCATGCCTGGTAACATTGGGAGACACTGGTACTTGGAATGTGTAGAAGATAGTGTATTAAATAAGAAATCTTCTTCCAATGGCTCTCTGTATGCATGGTTACCCCATAAGCTGCTGCCCTGGATAAGACCTGGTTGCATGCAGTGGTATCTTGTGGTGGAGATGGTTTTCATTATCTGGGATGGGATCAGGGTCATAAAGTTCCCAGGATCTGCCGTATCTCCCTGTGAATATAACGAATGTGTTCGAGAAGGAATTGGTGGTGGGCTGTGTGAGGTGAGAATTGTGGAGAATGAGGAGGAGAAGTATAAAGAGGTATAGGCTTCTCTCCTTTTGTATTTGCACCTTTGCTGGTGGCTGCATAGAGTCAAGTTCCTCTTGGAAAGCCAGCTTTCTTTTTATTTTTAAAGGAGGTTCAGTGACAAGTCTTCCTGTCTCGTTATGGATGTGTATTCTGGATTGTCTCTCATCCATAATTTGTAAAATGGGCTCAATATCAGGCTCTTCCTCAAAGGTTTTATGGGATTCTCTTTTTTTTTTTTTTTAAAGTCCTTGTTCCTCTGTATATGAGGATGTTTTTGGCTCCGGGGTTTGTTGTTTTTTCGGTCCCGAAAAGGTAGTGGAAGGTCTCGGCTCCTAAGCCGACTGCCGAATTTTCGACTCCGAAGAATGGTCTTTTTTTGTTTTTTGTTAATGGAGTCCGAAACGGAGCCTTTGACAGATTTACTCGACTACGAAGTAGATGGAGTGGCCTTTTTTGGCGCCGACCCGGAAGCACAGTCGCCGATAGTCTTTTTTTCAGGCCGAACCATGGCCTTCCGGCAGTGGTGTACCCAAGGCCTTTAAATGTCTTTTGTGCAGGGGTGTAGGGGCAGACGTAGTCACATACTGTCCAGCTGTGATGGGTCTGCCGTCCTCAGATTCGTGTTCGGAGTCTGTGTCTCGGATGGAGACTGCTGTCTGCGCCTACTCTTCTTCAGCGTCGTCAAGATGTTCACTGCTTTTCGACGCCATTTCGAGTCTTCTAGCTCTGCGATATCTGAGAGTCTTTTTTGAACAAAATGATACAGGCCTCACAATTTTCCTCCCGATGATCTGGAGAAAGGTACAAATTATAAACCAAGTGCTGGTGTGTATAGGGGTACTTCGCATGGCACCGAGGGCAGAATCGGAATGGAGTCCGATCCAACAGGCTTTCCACGCTGTAAGCCAGAGTTGGGCTCAACGCCCCGAAGGGTGAAAAATTAGGTTCCAACAGTACGACCGGTTTGATGCTAGATGGAAAATGCGATCAAAACAATACAGACTAATTAAAAGGTTTTCTAAGGCTTTCCGAATCGAAATCTCGGAACGAGAGGAAACACATCCGAACCAGACGGCAGAATTAAAACAATCTAACAATGGAGTCGATGCCCATGTGCAATGGAACCGAGAGGCGTCGTCACTCGATCCTGTGACTCTGAAAAGACTTATTTGAAGAAAAAACATCTTGTAACACTCCAAGCCCAACCCGATGTCGGAAGAGATATCCATAGCATGTGTATCTGCAGCTACACATGCCATCGAACATTATATTATATTATATATGGAAAATGTCACTTACCCAGTGTACATCTGTTCGTGGCATTAGTCGCTGCAGATTCACATGCTGTGCACATCCCGCCATCTGGTGTTGGGCTCGGAGTGTTACAAGTTGTTTTTCTTCGAAGAAGTCTTTTCAAGTCACGAGACCGAGGGACTCCTCCCATTTCGACTCCATTGCGCATGGGCGTCGACTCCATCTTAGATTGTTTTCCCCGCAGAGGGTGAGGTAGGAGTTGTGTATGCTAGTAATAGTGCCCATGCAATTGAGTGAATGCGTGTGTACAGAATGAAGTTTCAAGTAATATATTTACAAATGTACAAATGTTTAAGATCTACTTCTAAACGGCTACAGGCTCCCGGGGAGGCGGGTGGGCGCATGTGAATCTGCAGCGACTAATGCCACGAACAGATGTACACTGGGTAAGTGACATTTTCCGTTCGATGGCATGTATAGCTGCAGATACACATGCTGTGCATAGACTAATAAGCAGTTATCTCCCCAAAAAGCAGTGGTTCAGCCTGTAGGAGTTGAAGTAGTTTGAAATAATGTTCTTAGTACAGCTTGACCAACTGTCGCCTGTTGTGCAGTTAACACATCTACACAGTAGTGCTTGGTAAATGTATGAGGCGTAGACCATGTTGCTGCCTTACATATTTCGTTCATTGGAATATTTCCCAGAAAGGCCATGGTAGCACCTTTCTTTCTGGTTGAGTGTGCCTTTGGTGTAATAGGCAGTTCTCTTTTAGCTTTAAGATAGCAGGTTTGAATGCACTTAACTATCCATCTAGCAATGCCTTGTTTTGAAATAGGATTTCCTGTATGAGGTTTTTGAAAGGCGATAAATAGTTGTTTTGTCTTTCGAATTAGTTTTGTTCTGTCAATGTAGTACATTAGTGCTCTTTTGATGTCTAATGTATGTAGTGCTCTTTCAGCTACAGAATCTGGCTGTGGGAAGAACACTGGTAATTCTACCGTTTGATTCAAGTGGAACAGTGAGATTACTTTTGGTAAAGATTTAGGATTGGTCCGTAGAACAACTTTATTTTTGTGTATTTGAATAAATGGTTCTTGAATGGTAAATGCTTGAATCTCACTCACTCTTCTTAGAGATGTGATGGCAATTAAAAATGCAACTTTCCACGTTAAGTATTGCATTTCACAAGAGTGCATGGGCTCAAAAGGTGGACCCATGAGTCGTGTTAAGACAGTGTTGAGGTTCCATGAAGGAACTGGTGGTGTTCTTGGTGGTATAATTCTCTTTAGGCCTTCCATAAATGCTTTTATGACTGGTATCCTAAATAATGAAGTTGAGTGCGTAATTTGCAGGTAAGCTGAAATTGCCGTAAGATGTATTTTAATGGAAGAGAAAGCTAGTAAGTATCCTACTATCTCTTTTGCAGATGCGTGTAAAGGTTGAATTTGATTATTATGGCAGTAATAAACAAATCTTTTCCACTTATTTGCATAACAGTGTCTAGTGATAGGTTTTCTAGCCTGTTTTATGACCTCCATACATTCCTGTGTGAGGTCTAAGTGCCCGAATTCTAGGATTTCAGGAGCCAAATTGCTAGATTCAGCGATGCTGGATTTGGATGTCTGAACTGTTGTTTGTGTTGTGTTAACAGATCTGGTCTGTTTGGCAGTTTGATATGAGGTACTACTGAAAGGTCTAGTAGTGTTGTGTACCAAGGTTGCCTTACCCATGTTGGTGCTATTAGTATGAGTTTGAGTTTGTTTTGACTCAACTTGTTTACTAGATATGGAAGAAGTGGGAGAGGGGGAAAAGCATATGCAAATATCCCTGACCAGTTCATCCATAGTGCATTGCCCTGAGACTGATGTTGTGGGTACCTGGATGCGAAGTTTTGGCATTTTGAGTTTTCTTTTGTTGCAAATAGATCTATTTGTGGTGTTCCCCACATTTTGAAGTAAGTGTTCAGTATTTGGGGGTGAATTTCCCATTCGTGGATCTGTTGGTGATCCCGAGAGAGATTGTCTGCTAACTGATTCTGAATCCCTGGAATAAATTGTGCTACTAGGCGAATGTGGTTGTGAATCGCCCAATGCCATATTTTTTGTGTTAGGAGACACAACTGTGTTCCTCCCTGTTTGTTTAGGTAATACATTGTTGTCATGTTGTCTGTTTTGACAAGAGTGTATTTGTGGGTTAATATGGGTTGAAATGCTTTCAGAGCTAGAAACACCACTAACAGTTCTAAGTGGTTTATATGAAACTGTTTTTGCTGAATGTTCCATTGTCCTTGGATGCTGTGCTGATTGAGGTGTGCTCCCCACCCTGTCATGGATGCATCTGTTGTTATTACGCATTGTGGCACTGGGTCTTGAAAAGGCCGCCCTTGGTTTAAATTTATACTGTTCCACCATTGAAGCGAGATGTATGTTTGGCGGTCTATCAACACCAGATCTAGAAGTTGACCCTGTGCTTGTGACCACTGTGATGCTAGGCACTGTTGTAAGGGCCGCATGAGCAACCTTGCGTTTGGGACAATGGCTATGCATGAGGACATCATGCCTAGGAGTTTCATTACTAATTTGACCTGTATCGTCTGGTTTGGATACATGGCTTGTATTACATTTTGGAATGTTTGGACTCTTTGTGGACTTGGAGTGGCAATCCCTTTTACTGTGTTGATTGTTGCTCCTAGGTATTGCTGTGTTTGACACGGCAGAAGGTGTGACTTTGAGTAATTGATCGAGAAACCTAGTTTGTGTAGGGTTTCTATGACGTAATTTGTGTGTCGTGAACACTGTTTTTGTGTGTTGGTTTTGATTAACCAATCGTCTAGGTACGGGAACACATGTATTTGCTGCCTTCTGATATGTGCAGCTACTACTGCTAGACATTTTGTAAAAACTCTTGGCGCAGTTGTTATTCCGAATGGCAACACTGTGAATTGGTAATGTATCCCTTGGAATACAAACCTTAGGTACTTTCTGTGTGAAGGATGTATTGGTATATGGAAATATGCATCCTTTAGATCCAGTGTTGTCATGTAGTCTTGTTGTTTGAGCAGTGGGATTACTTCTTGTAATGTAACCATGTGAAAGTGGTCTGATTTGATGTATGTATTTAATATTCTGAAATCTAGTATAGGTCTTAGAGTTTTGTCTTTTTGGGGTATTAGAAAGTACAGTGAATAAACTACTGTGTATAGTTCTTGTTTTGGTACTAATTCTATTGCCTCTTTTTGGAGCAATGCTTGAACTTCTAATCCTAGAAGATTTATATGTTGTTTCGACATACTGTGTGTTTTCGGTGGGACTGTTGGAGGGAATTCTCGAAATTCTATGCAGTAACCATACTGGATAATTGCTAGTACCCAAGTATCTGTTGTTATCTCCTCCCAATGTTTGTAAAATTGGCTTAATCTTCCCCCCACAGGTGTTATGTGATGGGGATGGGTGACTTGTGAGTCACTGCTTATTTTGAGGACTTTTGGGGCTTTGGAATTTTCCTCTACCTCTTTGGAATTGTCCCCCTCTATATTGCCCCCGAAAACTTCCCCGCTGATATTGGCTTTGGTAAGTGGGCCTTGTTTGTGATGTTGTGGTTTCTGTAGGTTGTCCTCGAAATCCTCCCCTAAAAGGTGTTTTGCAAAAGGTGCCTCTGCTCTGCGGGGAGTAGAGTGCGCCCATGGCTTTAGCCGTATCCGTGTCCTTCTTGAGTTTCTCAATAGCAGTGTCGACTTCCGGCCCAAACAACTGCTGTTCATTAAATGGCATATTTAGCACGGCTTGTTGAATTTCTGGCTTGAAACCTGACGTGCGGAGCCATGCGTGCCTTCTTATTGTTATTGCAGTATTTACTGTCCTTGCAGCCGTATCTGCTGCATCCATTGAAGACCGTATCTGATTATTAGAGATACTTTGTCCTTCTTCCACCACTTGTTGTGCTCTTTTTTGGAACTCCTTGGGTAAGTGTTCTATCAAATGTTGCATCTCATCCCAGTGCGCTCTGTCATATCTTGCCAAAAGCGCTTGTGAATTGGCAATGCGCCATTGGTTTGCTGCTTGTGCTGCAACCCTTTTGCCCGCAGCATCAAATTTGCGACTCTCTTTGTCTGGAGGTGGTGCGTCTCCCGAGGTATGAGAGTTTGCTCTCTTACGAGCTGCCCCGACAGCTACTGAGTCTGGAGTTAACTGCGTTGTAATATAAACAGGATCTGTTGGCGGTGGCTTGTACTTTTTCTCCACCCTTGGAGTTATGGCTCGGCCTTTAACAGGATCCTGAAAGATTTGTTTTGAATGTTTTAGCATTCCTGGGAACATAGGTAGTCTTTGGTACTGGCTAGGAGTGGAGGTTAGCGTGTTAAACAAGAAGTCATCCTCAATTGGTTCTGAATGCAAGGTGACGTTATGGAAAGCAGCTGCCCTTGCGATCTGGGCTGTTGTCCGATACTGGAGCATTGTAAAGGTCCCATGCATCGGGATCATCTTGACTCATGGCAGTATGAGTCGGGGAGTGCATCAGTGGAGGAGTTGCTACTGGTGATGTGTGCACTGATGGTGGTGGAGAAGGTGGTGGAGTTGTTTTCTTTGCCACCTTTGCCTGTGGCTCCTTGTTCTTTTCGTGAAAGGCAAGTTTTCTTTTTATCTTAATTGGAGGAAGAGTGGTTATCTTCCCTGTGTCTTGATGAATGTGGAGCCTCCTTTGAGTATAGTCTGGCTCTACAGCTTGAAGTTCCTCTCCAAATCTATGTTTTTTCATTTGGGAGGCCAATCCTTGTTCCTCTGTATAGGAACCTGTTTTTGGCTCAGAGGCTGGATGTTTCGGAACTGACTTTTTCGGAGGTCTTTTTAGGCTCTGAAGAAACCTTTGTAATTTTCGGTGTAGTGGTGTCTCGATGCCGAATTTGTTCGGTGCCGCTGTGACAGTGCCGAAATTTCTCGGAGCTGATGTCTCGGGTCCGAGATTGCTGTGTGGCGGTATCTCGACCGGAGTCGGATGACTTCGACACCAGCGTGCCCTTTTTCGGTGCCTTGGCTCGGTCACCGCTTGTTTGGGTTAAGCCATGGCCTGTTGGCGGTGGCGTCCCCTGGGCTTTTGTTGACTTATCGTGAGTCTTATGTTTCGACGTCTTACTCACGGTTTTCGGCGTTTCTTCGGCCTCGAGCTCTTCCGAGTCCGACTCTTGGATAGAGAAAGCTTCCACTTCTTCCTCGAAACGCTCTTGTTCTGTCGGCGTCGACGCCATCTGCAGTCTTCTGGCTCTTCGGTCTCTTAACGTCTTTCTGGACCGAAACACTCGACAGGCCTCACAAGTATCTTCCTTGTGCTCTGGGGACAAGCACAAGTTACAGACCAGATGCGGATTCGTATACGGATACTGGTTATGGCATTTTGGACAGAAGCGGAATGGGGTCCGTTCCATCAGCCTTGAATTCACACGTGGCCGGGCCGACCAGGCCCCGACGGGGGAATCGAAAAAACCCCGAAGGGCCACCGGAACTCTTCTAAATTCAGTGTCGATCTGTTGTAACTAACCTGATACCGAACGCAAACAATACCGACAATTTTTCCGAGATTCTAACTAACTTTCCGACCCGAAACACGGAGCGAAAAGGAACATGTCCGAACCTGATGGCGGAAAAAAAACAATCTAAGATGGAGTCGACACCCATGCGCAATGGAGTCGAC
This sequence comes from Pleurodeles waltl, assembly GCF_031143425.1. Classification (NCBI taxonomy): domain Eukaryota; kingdom Metazoa; phylum Chordata; class Amphibia; order Caudata; family Salamandridae; genus Pleurodeles; species Pleurodeles waltl. Next base: position 892,803,655 of record NC_090439.1, read on the forward strand.
ATGGGAGGAGTCCCTCGGTCTCGTGACTCGAAAAGACTTCTTCGAAGAAAAACAACTTGTAACACTTCGAGCCCAACACCAGATGGCGGGATGTGCACAGCATGTGTATCTGCAGCTACACATGCCATCGAACATATATATATATATATATATATATGGAAAATGTCACTTACCCAGTGTACATCTGTTCGTGGCATGAAACGCTGCAGATTCACATGCTGTGCATTATCCTGCCATCTAGTGTTGGGCTTGGAGTGTTACAAGTTGTTTTTCTTCGAAAAAGTATTTTCGAGTCACGAGACAGAGGGACTCCTCCCTTTCGGCTCCATTGCGCATGGGCATCAACTCCATCTTAGATTGTTTTCCCCGCAGAGGGGGAGGTAGGAGTTGTGTATATAGTAAGGGTGCCCATGCAATGGAGTGGGTACGTATTTACATAATGTGTATAAAAATAGTATATATTTACAAATGTACAAGTTTCATCAACTTATAACGGCTACAGGCTACTGGGGAGGCGGGAGGGCGCATGTGAATCTGCAGCATCTCATGCCACGAACAGATGTAAACTGGGTAAGGGACATTTTCCGTTCGATGGCATGTGTAGCTGCAGATACACATGCTGTGCGTAGACTAGTAAGCAGTTATCTCCCCAAAAGCGGTGGCTTAGCCTGTAGGAGTTGAAGTTGTCTGAAATAATGTTCGTAGTACAGCCTGTCATACTGTGGCTTGTTGTGTCTTTAACACATCTACACAGTAATGTTTTGTGAATGTATGAGGCGTAGACCATGTGGCTGCCTTACAGATTTCTGTCATAGGTATATTTCCTAGAAAGGCCATTGTGGCACCTTTCTTCCTAGTGGAGTGCGCCTTTGGCGTAACAGGTAGATCTCTTTTTGCTTTAATATAGCAGGTTTGAATATATTTCACTATCCATCTGGCAATGCCTTGTTTGGATATTGGATTTCCTGCATGAGGTTTTTGGAAGGCTACAAACAATTGTTTTGTTTTGCGAAATTGTTTAGTTCTATCAATGTAATACATTAGTGCTCTTTTAATGTCTAACGTATGTAAGGCTCTTTCGGCTACTGATTTGGGTTGTGGAAAAAAAGACTGGGAGTTCCACTGTTTGGTTTAGGTGGAACGGTGATATAACTTTTGGTAAGAATTTGGGATTTGTACGGAGAACCACTTTATGTTTATGTATTTGTATAAAGGGTTCTTGTATAGTAAATGCTTGTATTTCATTTAATCTTCAAAGAGATGTGATAGCTATTAGGAAGGCTACTTTCCAGGTTAAGTACTGCATCTCACAGGCGTACATGGGTTCAAATGGTGGACCCATGAGTCGTGTTAATACAATATTGAGGTTCCACGAGGGGACTGGTGGTGTTCTCGGGGTATGATTCTTTTTAAACCCTCCATAAATGCTTTGATGACTGGGATTCTAAAAAGTGATGTTGAATGTGTAATCTGCAGATAGGCAGATATTGCTGTGAGATGTATTTTGATAGAAGAAAAAGCTAGTTTAGTTTTTTCTAAGTGTAATAAATAGCTTACAATGTTTTTTGCGGAAGCATGTAGTGGTTGAATTTGATTATTAGGACAGTAATAAACAAATCTTTTCCATTTGTTTGCGTAACAGTGTCTTGTAGTTGGTTTTCTAGCTTGTTTAATGGCCTCCATAGATTCTTGTGTAAGGTCTAAATTTCCAAATTCTAAGACTTCATGAGCCAGATTGCTAGATTGAGCGATGCTGGATTCGGGTGTCTGATCTGTTTGTGTTGAGTTAACAGATCTGGTCTGTTTGGTAGTTTGATATGGAGGTACTACTGACAGGTCTAGTAGTGTTGTGTACCACGGTTGGCGAGCCCAGGTTGGTGCTATTAATATTAGTTTGAGTTTGTTTTGACTCAATTTGTTTACCAGATAAGGAAGGAGTGGGAGAGGGGGGGAAAAGCGTAAGCAAATATCCCTGACCAACTCATCCATAACGCATTGCCCTTGGACTGAGGGCGTGGATACCTGGACGCAAAGTTTTGGCATTTTGCGTTTTCTTTTGTTGCGAATAGGTCTATTTCTGGTATTCCCCAGCGTAGAAAGTAAATTTGTAGTACCTGGGGATGAATCTCCCATTCGTGTGTTTGTTGGTGATCTCGACTGAGATTGTCGGCCAACTGGTTTTGAATCCATGGGATAGACTGTGCTATTAGGCGAATGTGATTGTGAATCGCCCAATGCCAAATCTTTTGTGCTAAGAGACACAGTTGTGATGAGTGTGTCCCTCCTTGTTTGTTTAGGTAATACATTGTTGTCATGTTGTCTGTTTTGACAAGAATGTGTTTGTGGGCTATTAGTGGTTGAAATGCTTTCAATGCTAGAAACACTGCTAACAGTTCTGCATGACTTATGTGCAGTTGTTTTTGGTGAACGTCCCATTGTCCCTGTATACTGTGCTGGTTGAGGTGTGCTCCCCACCCCATCATGGAAGCATCTGTTGTGATCACGTATTGAGGCACTGGGTCTTGGAATGGCCGCCCTTGGTTTAAATGTATAGGATTCCACCATTGAAGCGAGAAGTGTGTCTGGCGGTCTATCAAACTAGACCTTGAAGTTGACCCTGTGCTTGTGTCCACTGTGTTGCTAGGCACTGCTGTAAGGGCCACATGTGTAGTCTTGCGTTTGGGCAATGAAGACATCATGCCTAGGAGTTTCATTACAAACCTCACTTGATAGTGTTGGTTTGCGTACATGTTTAACATTACATTTTGGAAGGCTTGTACCCTTTGTGGACTTGGAGTGGCAATCCCCTTTTGTGTGTTGATTGTTGCTCCTAATTATTGTTGTATTTGGCACGGTTGTAGATGTGATTTTTGGTAGTTTAGAGAGAACCCTAGTTTGTGAAATATTTTTATGACGTATTGTGTGTGTTGAAAACACTGTGCTGAGTGATGGTTTTTATTAACCAGTCGTCTAAGTAAGGGAATACGTGCATTTGCTGTCTCCTGATGAGAGCAGCTACTACTGCAAGGCATTTTGTGAATACCCTATGGGCTGTTGTTATGCCGACTGGTAATACTTTGAATTGGTAATACATGCCTTGGATTACAAACCTTAAGTATTTCCTGTGTGAAGGATGTATGGGTATGTAGAAATAAGCATCCTTGAGATCTAATGTTGCCATGTAGTCTTGGTGTTTCAGCAAGGGAATCACGTCTTGAAGTATCACCATGTGAAAGTGACCTGATGTAAAGATTCAGTGTTCTGAGGTCTAATATGGGTCTCAGTGTTTGGTCCTTTTTTGGAATTAGGAAATACAGGGAGTAAACCCCTGGTCCTTTTTGATGGTTGGGTACTAGTTCTATTGCTTCTTTTTGTAACAGTGCTTGGACTTCTATTTGTAACAGGTCTAAGTGTTGTTTGGACATATTGTGTGCTCTTGGAGGCACATCTGGTGGCAAATGTAAGAATTCTATGCAATAACCACGTTGGATAATGGCTAGGACCCATGCGTCCGTAGTTGTGTGTTATCAGTTGTTGTAAAAATCTGTCAGTCTCCCTCCCACTGGTGTTGTGTGGTGGGGGGTTTGTGACATTGAAGTCACTGTCTAGTTTGTGGGGTTTTTGGGCTCTGGAATTTCCCTCTTGGTTTAGGGAACTGCCCACCCCTATATTGTCCTCGAAAGCCTCCTCTTTGATATTGACCCTGATATGTGGGTCTGACTTGTGAGGTAGAAGGTTCTGTGGTCTGGGCCCGAAACCCCCCTCTAAACTGCAGCTTCTTAAAAGTGCCTCTGCTATGTGGGGAGTAGAGCACGCCCATGGCTTTGGCTGTGTCTTTTTAAAGATTTTTGATTGCTGTATCCACCTCCGGCCCAAATAGTTGTTGTTCAATGAATGGCATTATTTAGCACTGCTTGCTGAATTTCGGGCTTAAATACGGAGGTTCGTAGCCATGCGTGTCTCCGAATGGTTACCGCCGTATTTACTGCTCTGGCCGCTATGTCTGCTGAGTCCATGGCTGACCTTATTTGGTTGTTGGAGATACTTTGACCCTCCTCGACAACCTGTTGGGCACGTTTCTGGAACTCTTTGGGAAGGTGTTGAATGAGATGTTGCATTTCATCCCAATGTGCCCTGTCGTATCTTGCTAGAAGAGCCTGAGAATTGGCGATTTGCCATGGATTGGCTGCCTGTGCTGCCACCCTTTTGCCTGCTGCATCGAATTTCCGACTTTGTCGGGCGGTGGTGCGTCTCCAGAAGTTTGAGTTTGCCCTCTTCCGGGCTGCTCCTACTACCACTGAATCTGGAGTTAACTGTTGTGTGATGTACACAGGGTCAGTAGGGTGAGGTTTATATTTCTTCTCCACCCTAGGCGTGATGGCTCTGCCTTTGACTGGGTCTTGAAACACCTGTTTAGCGTGTTTTAACATGCCTGGCAGCATTGGCAAGCTTTGGTATTGGCTGTGCGAAGGTGACAGGGTGTTGAACAAGAAGTCATCTTCTATGGGCTCTGCATGCAATGCTACATTATGAAATGTAGCTGCCCTGGAAACCACTTGCATGTAATCCCATGCATCCGGGTCATCTTGACTCATCTCTGTGTGCGCTGATGACTGCATCATTGGGGGTGTTGCTACCGGGGACAGATGTGGCGAATGTATTGGTGATTGTTGTGGCGAAAATTGTGGTGGAGTTTTCTCTTTTGCCACTTTTGCCTTTGGCTGCATTCCCATCTCTTGGAATGCGAGCTTCCGCTTCATTTTGACTGGAGAAAGAGTTATGATTTTCCCCGTGTCTTTTTGGATATAGAGCCTCCTTTAGGTATGGTCAGGCTCTCCCATGCCCAGCTCTTGTTCCTCTGTATAGGAGCTTTGTTTCGGCTCCAAGGAAGAATGTTTCGGTACCTAAATCTTTGACAGTCTTTCGGCTCCGAGGAAACTTTTTTGACTTTCGGTGTGCCGAACTCTCGGTGCAGAGTCTGTTCGGAGCCGGTATCTCGGTGCCGAGTCTGTTCGGAGCCGGTATCTCGACCGGAGTCTGATGTCTTCGGTTGCTGGGAGGCCTTTTTCGTTGCCGATGATTGGTCACCGTCACGAGTGAGTTTTTGCCGGGGCTGGTTTACTCAAGGTTTGCAGAGTCTTCGGCTGCTCACTCTCGGACTCGTCCGAATTCGAATCTCGAATGGAGAATGTCTCCTCTTCTTAGACGTCAGTGTGTCCGGCCGGTGTCGACGCCATCTGAAGTCTTCGAGCTCTACGACCCCGCAGTGTCTTCTTGGATCAAAATGCCCGACAGGCCTCGCAAGTATCCTCTTTGTGTTCGGGGGACAAACAAAGATTACAGACCAAGTGTTGGTCTATATAAGGATACTTTGCGTCGCAGTTGGGGCAGAAGCGGAAGGGGGTCCGGTCCATGAGCGTTGAAGATGGACGCGGTCTGCCGACCAGGCCCCGCTGAGGCGTGGAAGCCCCGAAGGGCTGCCGGAACTCTTCTTTCTTCAGTGTCGATGTGCCAACACTAACCCGGTACCGAGCGCAAACAATACTGTCAAATTTTCTGATGGATAACTATCTTTTCCAAACCAAAAAATGGAGGTAGAGGAACACGTCTGAACCCGATGGCAGAAAGAAAACAATCAAAGATGGAGTCGACGCCCATGAGCAATGGAGCCGAAATGGAGGAGTCCTTCGGTCTTGTGACTCGAAAAGACTTCTTCGAAGACTTCTTCGAAGAAAAACAACTTGTAACACTCCAAGCACAACACTAGATGGCAGGATAATGCACAGCATGTGTATCTGCAGCTACACATGCCATCGAACATATATACACACACACAAAAAATATTGCTTGAATTAATCTCAGCCACTGACAATTACTTGGGGCTGCAACACAGGTCTTTGCTATTTTGCACACCAGAACACGTCAGTTTGGACCCAGCCACACACAAATTAGTCTACACCTTGCTCAAATGGGAACAGTCCAGCCTAAACTGCTACGTCAGGTGGTTCCTGGCTGGGTCCAAACTGAGGTGGCAAGGTGGGTGAAAAGCAATGCAGTGGGATGGGGTCCAAGCGACTGCCAGTCGATGAGAGCAACTCAAGCATTCCGTCCATCCATCCCTCCATCCATCCCTCCCTCCCTTTGTTTTTGATACTCAAAGTTTGAAATAAGCAGCTGCCATTCAAGGGCTACCAACTAGTCATCTAGAAGCAGGGTCAATGAGCACACCTTGAATTTGATCTTCCTTAGGAAGATATTCAGAGGGCAAATATCTATAATAGGATAAAGGCCTCTCTGTTTCTGTACCAGGGAATAGCAGTAACATTCTGTTCCATTTTTCGAGGAGAGTACCCTTTCTATGGCCCTTCTGGACAAGAGAGCCTGTAGCTCCTGTAATACTACAGCAACTGAAAGGTGTAGAGAGCTGGGTTTGCAGTACTCCCGACACCTTTTTTTGCCTGGTTTTTAGATGCAACTGACTGCAGTCCGCTGGGTTACTGCTAACAAGGTCCACAATGGCAGTGTTCCTTACCCAAAACAATACACCTGGTCACTTGATCCCCAAGTGACCAGACCCATCAGCACCTATGCAAGTACCTAGTAAATGGTAACCCTGGTACCTAGGGCATAGTTACTGATGAGGATCCCCTCAGAACTGCAGCACAACTTGTGCGACTCGGAGGGACCTAGTACCAAGCTTATGCAGATTGCCATTGCAGGCTGCACGACAAGGGGCTCCCAAAATTGAAACCATAACATGGCACACAGCCTGTGTGCCATGTCCCCTAAAACAATGCTTGTAATATCTGTAAGTCAGCCCCACAGCAGGCCTTCAGCCCTGAAGCAGGGAGCATTATATTACAAGTGAGGACATATATGCATGAGCAAATATGCCCCAACCAGGTCTTTGCCGATTCTTATACATGGCAGGGAAGCCATTTTAAATACATGAGATGGTCAATATGAGTTCCCCAGCTACATGATGGCTTTATGGAAGTTACAGATGTTCGGTACCAAACATCTTGTATTAATAGGCCCTCACAGATTCCAGTGATGGATTCATCAATACATATACCCAGAGGGCACTTTAGAGGTAGCCCCCTGAAAAACCTACCAACTGCCAGTGAGCTCACTGGCTGGTTCTGGCCAACCGGCCACCAATAAATGAGAATCTGACCTCTAGAGAGGTCAGCAACAAAAGCCTGTCCAGGCTGGAGTGTTACCCACCCCTCCCCAGATGATGACATGCATTCCAAGGCAGGAGCTTCAAAGAAGCCCACCGCCTGTAATAAGCAGAACTGGCCTTCCTCAGTGGAAGATGCCAATCCCATGCCCTAGGGCCCATCTGGCACCTAGAAAAGCAGGAAAATTAGCTATGCAGGAGACGTGTCACACTTCGACTGGGAACACCCCTAGGGTGGCCAGCCTGAAGTGGGCACAACTTAGGAACTTCTGCCACCTTGCGTGTGGTAGAATTTAGTAACTCTGGACAGGGTGATGCTCACTCCCCACAGCATGTCATCTACAGGGTGTAGTGATCCCAAGGGAAAGAAGCCCATTGGCTGCTACCCTTCACTCCCCTTAACGCCCCCTAAATTGAGTATTTAGGGGACCACCTGATACCAGATCCTCAGAACTATGCTGGACACAAAAGGAGTGGACAAGGAGTCTGCTGATCCCGAGGACCAAGGAGCATGACTGACTTGGTACCAGCTCTTCCAGCCTACCTGCTGCACCCTGCAAGAAACTGGGAGAGCTGTCGGTGTTTTACAAAGCCATAAGAAGGACTCCCTGGGGTAGAAGAGATGCTCTCCTACAACTGCAGGCACCCCAGAAAGAACGGAGGACCAGGACCGTAAGAAATGATGGACATCACCACTGCACCCGAGCCGCCTAGCCAAAGCTGAAGTGGGCCAATGGTGTCAGCGTGGTCCCCAGACCCTCCAGAGACTAAGCCCCTCCCCCCGTCACCGCAACCAGTGGCAGTAAACCAGACGATCCAAACCACCTCTGCAGCCGGACGCCCCAGACATAGAAGAGGACCCTACATCCCCCAGGCTCATGAGACCCAACCCACCTGTTAGTTTGGCTGTACTGGCCCTCTAAGTCCATGCTTTCAACCTGTTTCTGTGCACCTAGCCACCCCCCCCCCCCCCCAACCTTACCATGGCTACCTCTGGTGATTGTAGAATTGTAAGCCTGACGGTCCAAACCACCTCTGTACCCAGATGTCCCGCACCAAGTAGAACAGGACCATTGGTGTCCCTATGTCCTGACCATCGTAAGAACCAAACAGCCTTTTGGTGGTTCACCTGGACTGAACTCAGTCCACCCCTCCAGCAACTTTGTGATCGGACTGATCCCAACAGACTTACATGGGACACTGAACTTCACCCACTAGACCCAGCTGCCCCTGTGCCACCCGAGGTGATCTTTTGGTGCGGCCTTGGCCCTTGTGCCATACTGACTAAGTCCAAGGGCTTTGTCCTGTAAGTCGCTGTACTATACCTGTATGCAGTGCTTGTTCATCCCCCACAGGATAACATTACAGCATCTGAAAAATGCACTATCTACTTTTTAAAAACTCATAACACCAAAAGCACCCACCCGACTGCAGTGATCTTGGCATCAAAGTTTTATATAAAGTATGTGGCATTTTTATAAATTGGTGTCTGATTTCTTTATTGGGTGTGTCTCACTTTATGCATGAGTGTGTGTCTTACATGCATGGTACTGCCCCCTCTGAAATGCCTAACTGCTTGTCCACACTACCCACAAAGAGACTTAGAATGTCATTTGTGCCTCTGTGATATCTCCGATTGCTTGGACTCTTTACACAGTGTCTCATTTCGGTCCATTATAGGAAGAGCCAGCTTCCTACAGCCCTCTAAAGTATGTGTAAGATGCGGTGGTTGGAAAAAGAATAGAAAGGTGTAGCCCTGTCCTACATTTTGGAGGATAAATCTGTGATGTAATAGGTCACCAACCCTGGAGCAAGTGTCACATCAGGCCTCCTACAGGGTGGTTTGAGCCACTATGAGCAAGCTAAAAAGGCTTGGGGCTGCTGCCAACCATCTCTAGAACCCCATAAATGGATTAGTTTGGGGAGGGAATAGTCAAGTTGGATATCGCATGGTGGAATCCGCTTTCTCAATAAACAGGTTAGACCTGTCAAATGGCCACAACATTTCCACAAAATTAATGGATCTCATCCATGCATGGCAGTGGCGGATCACGCTGGAACATAATACTCTTCCTAAGAAATCTGTGGTGTGCAGGCCAGACAGAACAACATTTAGCTGCATGCTGACCATCCCAAACCGTTTGAGGCAGGGTGTTCTGAAAGTCTTCAGGGACTCATTTATTGGGACAATCTCCGCATGGTTTAAATCCTCCAGTCTTTGGTGAGGGCATAGTTCTCTTCCACACTGGTTTTAATTTGTTTGAAAAAAAATCTTGGAAAAAAAATGTCTACGGAGGGGGGCAAATCGCCAGATGAACACGCAGAAAGAATGCAGGCAACATCAGTGTGCAGGGGTGACATCTATATCAGCTACGCTCTGTCACTTCCAGGGCAAAAAAGTCAATGACAGGCCCCATAAGACCACATACTGCCACACAGGAGTCCTGCTTTAAAAAGCTTCCAGATTCAGTCTGGGGGATTTTTCTTAATGTGAGGAATCTGCGCTCTGAAAGAATGTACCACCCCTCCTTGCTGCTCCTTATGTGAAGACTAGGCTCACAGAAGTCCCAATTGCCTCTCAATCACTGTGATTGGCTGCACTCTTTGGGCTTTTGGTCAGCCAGCAGATCAGGGGAACCCTTGGTGACTTATGTGAGGCCAAGCAAGTTTGCTTATCCAGAATGTCATGTGCATATCAAGGTATGGGACCATTTTCCAATTTTATGTGGTGGACACCTTGGACACTTAAGGCAAATGACCACTCTGCATTTTCACATGGACTATAATGCTGCATCCCATGTGTGGGTGGACTAAACAGATCAATAGAACAGACCAAAACGAAACATGTTAAGGCCTCATAGATACTGGGCAGTGGTGTAATTTTTGTTACGCCAGCGTAATTTTGCACAATTCTTGCAATGCTAAAGTCCCAAAATGATGTCACGCTGCATAATTACAAGATATCTGCAGCTAAAAATTACAGCGCACTAGCCATTTGCAATAATTTGTTTTACTACACATACTCAGAACATTAAAAGTGACAGAGTGAGTGGCTGATAGTGATGCTTTTATTTTTAGTACAAAATGAATCCTTGTCAGTAAAGTGGACACAAGGACTATTTTGTGCAACAACACAAAACCAAACTGCTCAAATTTCACAGTCCCCTGATTGGCACCACACTGTCTTCCCACGGTCCACATTTAGACTGGGTCTTGTTGCCGGTGACAGGCGTAGCCACAAATGAGTACTGTTTTCATCAGGAGAAGTGTGGAAGCCCTGGGTGAAAAGAGTTTTGCGGATCCACGCTGTTTTCACAAGTTGCCTTCTCAAAAATGTGGGAAAAATCTGGTTTTAGCCAACGCTCAGCTTTTATGGCATTCTGGGTAAGAAAACACAGTTGGGATCCATTCAACTTACACCCCTCCAGGTGTCTAGTTTACAAAAGTGTTTGGGGTTGCTGTTTTTCCCTGGCTTTCAGCTTGGCCCAAATACCTCAGCAAAACAGGTCAACAGAACAGGTGAATTTCGACAGCAAAGTCTTGATGTTTCCTTGTTGCATTTTGTGGTCCTTTGTCACAGGCAATAAGACCAGCCACACAAGTGGGGTACATTTACTGGGAGGAGTGTGGGAACACAGAACTGTAGAACTTTTGTTATAATCAAGTAGTTCACTTGAGTTTTTTCTTCCAAATATAAGCCAGTGTGCATGATAAAACATACTGCAAAATGCCTCCTGAATCACTTGCTACTATTCCTAGACTAATTATCCTGGGCACATTTTACAAATGCACAGGTTTCCTTTATGCCCATTTTTCATTCGATTTTACAAAGTGGCTTGACGTGGTTGGTACACAATGAAAAATAATTTAAAGCTGAGCTTAGCTGCTGCCTCTGGATTTCCCATGTTTCTGGACAACCAAAAAACACTATATATCATTGCGACCAGAAAATGTGGACTAAGAGGATTGATGTAACACTATATAGCTTTTGGAAACTGGCCATCAGTGCAAAAAGAAATGCAGATGAATATTTTGTCCTGTGTATTTTAATCATTTTTTGATTTCAACTATTAGTTTCTTTGGAAAAAGCCATGAGGGACCTACATAAATGATCCCTTGCTCAATTCCAAATTTTGTCTACATTTCAGAAAAGCATATCTACCCAAGTATTTTACACTTATTTTCACACAAACCTCAAGAAGGTAGATACCATTAGAAAATAGGAAAAATAGACTATCATGTGCAAAATTGCAAAAATGGTTTAAACTGTTTGGCAAACGGTGATATTAACACAGCAAACCTTTTGTTGGTTCTATTATAGGAAAATCAACAATCTGTCTTTTGCAGCAGTTTACGCCACTGGTCAAAAAAAATTAAATGGCACATTTTGAATATTTTTGATTCCATCTAGGGGACTCCACAAACCATGGGTGCTATTAGAAATTGCGGGTGGGGGGGGAATGAGTACACATCTGGCCTGGACAACTATTGATGGGGAAATATATGAAGGCTTAAGCCTGAATGGTCCCAAACACAAACAAATTAAAGGAACGTGAAAAAACACAATTTAGATTTCTTTTTTTTTTTTTTAAACATGGAACCATGGATTCTGGAAGGCCCTTTATTTTAACATACAAGGTTTAGGGCTTATGAGCACACAAATCTTGAATTTTCTTCACCCTTCCGGCCAATCATTTGCAACTAAGAATGCAACATTCAAGGAGGTGCTGAATATTCAACTCCTCAATAATCCCTTCAATGCCATATCTAGTTATTTCAAACCACATATGCTAATCATATGGACAGATAAGTTCAAACAATTTCTCCAAATCAAGTCATCCTTTCAACTCATGAGGAGAACTCAAAATTAGAGTTTGACAAGCAATACTAACAGAGTAAATAGTCTTCTCACTGTTGGGTAGACCTTTATGTCATCTAAAATATAATTAATCACAAGACTGGTGAAAAAGAATGTCCAAGATTTAAAACATTTTATGCTATATTAGATGCTAGATGAACGTTGAAGCTAAAGTTTATTAGACTTAGTCAAATAAAGAAAATAATGTAGTATCAGCTTCTCTCAGTAAAATCTTGAGTCAATCTTCTTCCTCAAACACTACATGCAGGGCCTTTCACTGGAACTGAACAGGACAATACCATTGATGTCCTTGTAGCCTACTTCATAATGGTTACAATTACAACGAACATTTAAATGAGCCCATTTCAGGATTTGATAACTTGTGTGGTCATTTTCAAAAATACCTTGTCAACTGATTTAAAGAGCATTCCTCTTAAAACTAGGAATTTTGTAACAAAAAAAAGAACTGTAGCGCTGCCCCCCAGTTTCCCCTCACACTCCACCCCTTATGAAAATAACTCCAAGTACTTAAGTGCTGAGGGCCAATTTCAGATGAGCCTACTTTGAAGGGACCCCCATCAATGTGTGTCTGTTAAGGTTATTCAAGGTGGCTGCACTGGTCATCTGATTTAGGAGCGTTGACATTCAATAGAAAGGAGAAAAACAGAGGGTCAAGTGGGCCACCCTCAGTTGCAGCGTTGTGATGTGCAAGCCCTTTGTTTCGACTAAGTGCCTCAATCAATCAATCTTTCATTTTAGCATTGATGACCATAGAAGTGAAATAATTGGTCTCTGGAAGGACCTAGTTTTGAGTGTGAACTTCTAATGCTGATAAGAGGAAAGGGATATTAGAGATGAGCAGGGTAACACATGCTTAACTTCCTGGTCTCCATAACTTTAACAACACATTTCAACCATTCCTGGAGAGATGCTATATCCAATAATATCATGTAAGTATTAACATTAAAATGCTAACAATCATGGTATGGAAGCGATTGATCTAGCTGTAAAATCAAGAAACATTTAATCAGGAATGGAAATAAGATTTCTCCTTAAGGGAACTACTAATGTATTTCTTGCACACCAAGAGAGTTTCCAGGACACAAGAGATTGACTTGATCTCACATGGGTGGACTATAAACTGTGCTCCTAAATAGATCCACTACTTTATTGGGTGAAACCCTAGATTATTTACAAAAGATGCAGCTAGAGCATCAGAGGACGTTTCCCTTATCTCAACATCTAGGCCCTTTCAGGCCAGGCTAACTGTTGTGGAACTTCAAAGTGCTAGTGCCACAGCCTTCTAGACTTAAGGTGGTACTGAGGAGGAGTCTTATTTTAAAACTCAGTGTCCCAGGTCCAATTCTCCTTCTCTTTCGTGGAAGCACCAAGAAGCCGTTAAGTTATACAGTCTGTGGTATAAAACAAAAAATATATAAAATCAACTAACAGACTGAAAAAGGAACAGGCTTCTAAAGGATGTGGAGTGCGTCCAAGTGATGACTGAATTAAGGCCAAACAGTGTGGTTTATTTCCACACCCCCTTCCCCATATGCCCTAAGGCAGCACTGGAACCATTCTAGTTTGGAGAGTGGTCCAAAGGCAGCCTGCATTACCTGGGTAAGAGGCCCAAACAATAATATGCAATTTCTAGAACACTTCACATCATTTCTAGCAATAGTGTGTAATCTTTTTTACAGTCTTTAGATATCACGCATTTTCTTTTAAACATGGACAACAGTTCAAATTAAAAAAAAAAAAATGCATAAAGCTTGCTTTCTTGCGATAATCACCAGAGGCACACTGGATTAAACAAAAAAAAATAAAAAAAAAATACGTATCTAAATGGCTGCTTGACAGCTAAGAAAAAATATTTTCCCAAGAAAAGAAATTCAGTTGGAGAAAACCAAAAGCACACACTCCAACAATGTTGTAGTTAAATATAATAAAAAAGCATAAAAACAGTGATTGAGTGTTTGAAACAAAGTGTTAAAGGATCCTCACTTAAGAGGATGCTCACTCCAGGAAGTGCACAATGACTGTCTGTGCAGTATATTGTGGGACACTAGCAGATGACTGCCTTAAAGGAAAATAAAGTCCACTCTTTCACTGTTCATCGTTTTCCCCATTTTTTACAGTTTAAAATAGGATTTGCTACAATAGAAGAATGGGTATTTACTGACTTACAGAAAGTTATATAATCAACCGTTTTGAAATCTCACACCACTATGTCTACACATATGAAAATTAGATTACTATGGGGAATCAGGAACATGCAGTGCTTAAACACAAGAGGAGCTGCATCGTCAATGACATTTGTAAGTAGATGTTTATCAATGTGTAAAGCACAATAAATAATTACAAGTGGCAAACGCCCCGCATGTCATACCTCTTCCAACTGAAACTGACTTCCAGTGAATCCACTGCCAATGTCCAATATGTTCATTTTAAAGCCAAGCTCCTCCTGAAAGGTAATTGTACACAATACCAATTAGAGGGGGAAAAAATCACCTTCCTTGTGACAATGGCAAACCAAATTAGATTTTAAATCCATGTTTTTTCACTATGTAGCAGACTTAGTATTAGTTCCACTGGTGGTACCAATCTACATTATGTTATAGAATGGAAGACGGCATTAGAATATGTTTGACTGTGGCTGAAGCACCAGACTGCCATGGTGAGCCTATTTAAGCTCTACTGCCAAGAACCAGTGCAACACTACAAACATATTTGTAAACTTGCAGAGACAACTTTAAAATAAAAAGAACTAGAATACAACAAAATAAGAAATTCTTACTTGCTTGGAGTCCTAGTTCTATATTGTAGGAACCATCATTGAAGTAATAAGTGCTAGATTATTTTGCAGCTGTGTGCGTGGAACCCAGAGCAATTTTCATAAATTGCTTCCCTACTGAAATTTCACACAAGGCGTCGCTGTTCATTTCTCCATATGATGAGCAATACTACTCTGTTTAATGGAAATTCAATAATAAACCTTAAGTAGTTCCAAGTCTGCATTACAGCATCTGCTGTGAAAGAAACGTATGATGACAAGAAAGGCAAAAATGTAGCCTGATAGGCTTTCCCTGAAAGGTGAGAAAACATTCTGACTCTACGAGGAGAGGAGCTTCCACTAACCATGATACACTGTAGTGACAGTTAAACCTCACAAATTATGGTACTATCGGTGATAAGTGTAATTTCATATTTGCCATCCAATGCCCAAGTGTATCCATATGGGAAGGCGAGTAGGTCATTTATGACTTCAACCAAGATTCTGATGATGCAGAACTAGAAGTACGACTAAGTAACCTTTATTTCTGTATCATAGGCTCTTCATTGATAGTCATAAATGCTAGAACAGATCAGCAAGATTTTTTTTTTCTAATATCAACCGTAATGTGGCTGTGGGGCAGTAAGAAAAAACATTATTCCTAACTATACAGACAAAAGATTGAAAAAAAAAAGACTGTCTATTTAAAGAGATTTCTCCAGTATTCCTAGTACATCTGCTAGCATGTCTGAATCTAATAATATCTTGTGAATGTGTAGCCATGTCAGAAATTGGTAGGTTCTTGATCCAAGCAGTTGTAGCTGATGTCCCTCTGGTAGAATGAGCCTTTGCCTTCCCTGGCAGAGATGTGTTACCTAGCTGGTAGCATAACATGATGTTACTACCATGACATATGTTACTATCCATCTAACAATAGATTATTTGGATGTTGCTAGACCTTGTCTGATTTGACATGATTCAGGAGTCACTTTGTTTTTTCCAGGTCTTTTGTTTTATCTAGGTGGCAGCTAAGGGCTCTTCTAATATCAAATGAATGTTGTACAGGTTCTGTAGCGGAGCAAGGATTGTAGAAGAAAGTAGGCAAAGTAACAGCGTTGTTAGTATGAAAGAAAATAAGTTACTTACCTGCAACTGTAGGTCACCAGTATTGATATCTGTCATAGATTCACATGCTTGAATCATCCTATCCGTTTAAGTGGAAGTCTCATAGTACCTTTGAAAAGCAGTATACAATAATACACATAGCCTAAGGAACACTCACTTTAATAACTTATCCACATCATTTATCAAGAACCAAGACCCAAAGACTTGGACACTGGGAAGCATTTTTCCAAGGCTTCCATAAGTGACGAACAGCTGATCCGATTTTCTAAATTTGTGTGTCCCACTTGGGTTCTTTAATTGTGAACACTTGAATGTCACTCCCTACCTTCCTGACTTAAGCCCTAGTAGAACTGCTATTTTCCTTTTTAAGAATGTTAGATCTGCTTTGTGAATTGGCTCAAATGAGTCTTTCATCAGTTGCCCAAGTACTATGTAAGGGTGTTACAATGGAGGAGGTTTCTTTACAGGAGGACACACTCTGAAAAGGCCTTTGAGAAATTAATTGATGACTCTGCTAGACCACAGTGAAGGCGATTTACCCGATCTGCTAAATGTTGAGATTGTTGCCAAGTGTACTTTAATAGAGGCGTAGTGCAGACCCAATTTAGATAACAGAAGCAGATATGGGGGAAGCTGAAATGGGATGAACTTCTACTTCTTGGCACCACAAACAGAAACATTTCTGTTTAACTTTGTACATTTTATTGCTAGCGTTAGCCCTGACCCCTGCAAGTATTTCTTTGCAATATTGAGTAAAAACTCAGTCGCAAACGCTTGTATTGAGGAGCTAGGCTGACAAGTGTAAGGATGTCTAGATCGGAAAAAGCACCTGGTTGTGTCTCATTTACAATAGCATTGGTATCGGCTTCAACTCAATGTGGATCTCCTCCGGGAAAAGAAGTAGCTCTGTGAACCAGTACTGGCTGGGAAATGTGGAGGCAATCCAGATTATTCAACAAGGTTCCATTTTCAATTTGCTGAGGAGCTTTGGGATCAACAGGATTGGGAGACAAGCATAAGCAAATATCCCGGACAATCTGATCAAAAACACACTCCCCAAAACCCCTGCTGTGGGTGCCAGTTTATGAAAAACCGGCTTTTTCGATTTTCCTTTGTCGCACAGAAATCTAGGTTCGGTTTGTCTGAGCAATCAAAAATGTTGTCCAGAATTTATTGGTTGAGCTCCCATTCCTGGCAGCTGGTATTTGTTCTGCTCAAAGTACCTGCTAGAACATTGGTTGTTCTCAGAATGCGCTCAAACTTGATTGTTATTTGGTGTTGCAGAACCAACTCCCTAATCTCCTGTGCTTGTGATAGAGCTGGTGACCGGACAACCTTGCTTGCTTGAATGCTGGTGGTGATGCCTGTATGAATCAGTACTGATGATCCTTGTATCCTGGGTAGGAATGACTGCAGACTTAATGCTACAGCTTTTAGCTCCAGCAGGTTTATGTGCATTTTCATCTGAATTGGGTCTACGGATTGTTAATTTCTGTAGTTCAGCATTGTTAAATCCTGTAGATGAGCGCCCACATCCCTCCAGAGATGCGTCTATGGTGAAAGTCAGGAATATGAAGCAGGAATGTTAGCCCTTTGGTCAGGTTTGTGCCCTGTACCCACCATTACAAAGATTTCATGTCTGAAGCGACCTGAATTACATCAAACGACACTTGAACCTGCAGCCATTATCTGTGTACCTCCTTTTGTCTCATCTGTAAGTGGCAATATGGTATTAGTGGAATACAAGAGGACATCATCCAGAGGAGTGACTTGTATAGGCAACCTGAAACGGACTTTCTTCTGAGTAATTTCTCCGTTAACAGTTGGAGCCATATTTGTCTTTCTTTTGACACAAATGCTTGGTCTTGAATCAGGTCAAGAACGTTATAGTTGTTCAAAGTGTAGGAGGCTGGCTCAGTTTATGGTGTACTCCTATGGTGTGGCACCCTATACTGAGTCCAGGCAACTCTTAGTGATAGTAAAAAGGTGTCCAGATAGCAGAAGCTCTCTAGGGGTAGCAGAGGTGAGCATCTAAAGCGTATCCATGAGGAATGTAAAGCACTTGCAATACCACGGTAGTTACACAATAACAGTCACAAGAAAATAAAGGATACTTTATTACAGCACTATTACTAATCGGTATAACTCCCAATGAAGATATTACATACAATTATCCATATAAACCATAACAAAAAAGAAATATACAGGGCCCTAGGGGAGGGTCAAACCATATACTAAAAAAATGGAATGTGAAAGTGGGACCCCAGCCAAGGTAAGTGTGGCGGTTAGCTAGGGGCTGGAGCAGTTAGGAACACCAGAGGTAAGCACAGAAGGTGACTCCAGCAACCAGGAGTAGGTCGGTTACCCACCCAGTTGTCCCATAGGCTAACAGAGACAGTAATGGCTGGAATTTGTGGAATTCAGGACCCTTGCCAGTGGACGACGATGAAACCAGCTGGCAAGAGGTTGGATGGAGAGTGCCCCTACCCCAGGATACCCAGAAGACAGGAATGCCTACACCAGGGACCCAGATGAAGAGGGGAGAAGGGATTCTTTCTGAAGACTGTAAATGCCTTGGATTGTCCAGATGCTGTCACAATCCATATTAAAACACAGGGACAGATTCCAGAAGTGGAGGACCTGCGAAGAAAGGAGACAGAGTCCAGCACCCAACAAAATGCCCAGGTGGTGCAGGTGGCAATGCCCACCCCACTGAAGATGAAGTTATTGCAAGTCGATGGAAGAAGTTGTCTAGCTGCAGGGTCCAGAAGCTGCTGAAGACCCCAGGTGTTGCCTCCGAACTGTCCCTCGACAGTCGCAGGAGTCAGTGACCAGATAGGTCGCAAACAATCAACAGTCTCCTGGATAGGAAACAAGCAGGACCCAGAGGAGGCCACAGACACCACCTGTGAAGCAGGTTCTTCGGATGTCCAGGGGCAGCAGATCCCTCCAACTGGTCGATGATGCTTTGAGGTGCCTACAATGCAGGGGAGTGACCTCTTCACTCCAAGGGAGATTCATTCGTGCTTCCTAGTGCAAACAGTCCTTGTGACCCTGGAGGATGCACAGGCTTGGATTTTGCAGAATTCATGCAGGATCCAGAGAAACAATGTTGAAGTGGGAGCCATCCCACCAGTAGCAGACTTGTTTGGTTCCAAGCAAAGACCAGCAACAGTTCCAGAGGCCGGGGCAGAAGATGTCTATCATAGAGTTCCTTGTAGAGTCTTGCTAGACGAATCTGAGGACCCACTTGCAGCAAGCCCTAAATATCTCTAAAAGAGGGTTGGTCACTCTACAGTGACCCACCAATCAACGGGGTCAGGTTTGTCTCCTACCTTGTCTAACCAGGTAGCTGCTCCCACGAGGCCTCTGCTCATCTTATTTTCAAGATGGCAGAATCAAGTGGCCACCTGGCAGAGCACTGCACAGCTCCCTAGGGGAGGAGCTCGACAAAGGGTGGTCACTCCTCTGTCCTTTGTGCAGTTTTGTACCAGAGTGGGAACTGGTGCAAACCGGATTATGCAAGGAGGGCACCAAATGTGCTCTTTTGTAGGAAGCTGGCCTGTGTGTGGTGGGTACCTGAGGGACTTAAACCTTATGCCAGGTCCAGGAATCCCCTATAAGTGTAGTGTAGACTGTTTCTACAAGCCAGGCTCTCTAGAGGTAGCTGTAGATGAGCAGCCAAGGCTCATCTAGGCGACATGCAAAGCTCATGCAATACCACTGTAGTCACAGAGCACTTACTCACATGAAAGAAAACACTCAGTGTTACGAAAATAAAGATACTTTATTTTAGTGACAAATACCAAAAAATCACTAGAGAGGCAACCCCCCAATAGGAGTTAAGTAACACACTAGATGTGTACACTAGTAATCAGCAATAGGCATAGAAAGTGATAGAAAATAGTGCAAATGCAAAAAGACTATAGTGACCCTAGGGGGAGCTCAAACCATATAATAAAAAAATGGAATGCAAATGCATGACCCCCACCTAGGTAAGTGGAATGTTTAGAGGGAAGCTGGGGGTAACCCAAAAGTATGTACCACAGTGTCCCCAAGTGGCCAGGAAGAAAGGAGTAAGTTTCAGTTTTTTCCCCAAACCACCCAAAAGGAAGGGAAAAGGAGAAAATGCAGCACCCAGACAAGACTGCAGAGGAAGACCTGTGGAAGAAGGGGGACCAAGTCCAGAAGTCACAGAAGAGTCCAGGGGGAGCCGCAGCTACTACTCATCCAGCTGTGGGATGCAGGAGTTGGTCGATGGTAGGATGAAGACGTCAGGAATGCAGTCCTGGAGTAAGTGAAGAGTTCTTGGAGGATGCAGTTGATGTTTCATGCCGGGTGGATGATTGCAGTTGGTCAGTGACTAGGAAAAGCCACTGTAGGAAAGTACCATCTTGCCTGGCATGTTACCCCCATTTTTCACTGTATATATGTTGTTTTAGTTGTATGTGTCACTGGGACCCTGCCAGCCAGGGCCCCAGTGCTCATAAGTGTGCCCTGAATGTGTTACCTGTGTTATGACTAACTGTCTCACTGTGGTTATGCTCTCTCATTTCTTTCAAATTGTCACTAACAGGCTAGTGACCAATTTTACCAATTTACATTGGCATACTGGAACACCCTTATAATTCCCTAGTATATGGTACTGAGGTACCCAGGGTATTGGGGTTCAAGGAGATCCCTATGGGCTGCAGCATTTCTTTTGCCACCCATAGGGAGCTATGACAATTCTTACACAGGCCTGCCACTGCAGCCTGAGTGAAATAACGTCCACGTTATTTCACAGCCATTTACCACTGCACTTAAGTAACTTATAAGTCACCTATATGTCTAACCTTTACCTGGTAAAGGTTGGCTGCTAAGTTACTTAGTGTGGGCACCCTGGCACTAGCCAAGGTGCCCCCACATTGTTCAGGGCAAATTCCCCGGACTTTGTGAGTGCGGGGACACCATTACACGCGTGCACTACACATAGGTCACTACCTATGTGTAGCTTCACAATGGTAACTCCGAATATGGCCATGTAACATGTCTAAGATCATGGAATTGCCCCCTCTATGCCATCCAGGGCATAGTTGGCACAATCCCATGATCCCACAGGACTGTAGCTCAGACCTGGGTACTGCCAAACTGCCTTTCCTGGGGTTTCACTGCAGCTGCTGCTGCCAACCCCTCAGACAGGTTTCTGCCCTCCTGGGGTCCAGCCAGGCTTGGCCCAGGAAGGCAGAACAAAGGACTTCCTCAGAGAGAGGGTGTTACACCCTCTCCCTTTGGAAAATGGTGTTAGGGCTGGGGAGGAGTAGCCTCCCCCAGCCTCTGGAAATGCTTTCATGGGCACACATGGTGCCGATTTCTGCATAAGCCAGTCTACACCGGTTCAGGGACCCCTTAGCCCTGCTCTGGCGTGAAACTGGACAAAGGAAAGGGGAGTGGCCACTCCCCTGACCTGCACCTCCCCTGGGAGGTGCCCAGAGCTCCTCCAGTGTGCTCCAGACCTCTGCCATCTTGGAAACAGAGGTGCTGCTGGCACACTGGACTGCTCTGAGTGGCCAGGGCCAGCAGGTGACGTCAGAGACTCCTTCTGATAGGCTCCTTCAGGTGTTGCTAGCCTATCTTCTCTCCTAAGTAGCCAAACCCTCTTTTCTGGCTATTTAGGGTCTCTGCTTTGGGGATTTCCTTAGATAACGAATGCAAGAGCTCATCCGAGTTCCTCTGCATCTCTCTCTTCACCTTCTGCCAAGGAATCGACTGCTGACCGCACTGGAAGCCTGCAAAACTGCAACAAAGTAACGAAGACGACTACTGCAACTCTGTAACGCTGATCCTGCCGCCTTCTCGACTGTTTTCCTGGTGGTGCATGCTGTGGGGGTAGTCTGCCTCCTCTCTGCACTAGAAGCTCCGAAGAAATCTCCCGTGGGTCGACTGAATCTTCCCCCTGCAACCGCAGGCACCAATTAACTGCATCACCGGTACCCTGGGTCTCCTCTCAGCACGAGCGAGGTCCCTTGAATCCAGCGACTCTGTCCAAGTGACTCCCACAGTCCAGTGACTCCTCAGTCCAAGTTTGGTGGAGGTAAGTCCTTGCCTACCCACGCCAGACTGCATTGCTGGGAACAGTGACTTTTGCAGCTACTCCGGCCTCTGTGCACTTCCGGCAGAAATCCTTTGTGCACAGCCAAGCCTGGGTCCACGGCACTCTAACCTGCATTGCACGACCTCCTGAGTTGCCCTCCGGCGACGTGGGACTCCTTTGTGTAACTTCGGGTGAGCACCGTTTCACTCCTCTTCGTAGTGCCTGTTCCGGCACTTCTGCGTTGCTGCCTGCTTCTGAGAGGGCTCCTTGTCTTGCTGGGCGCCCCCCCCCTCTGTCCCTTGACGCAATTGGCGACATCCTGGTCCCTCCTGGGCCACAGCAGCATCCAAAAACACTAACCGCACGACTTGCAGCTAGCAAGGCTTGTTGGCGGTCTTTCTTCGGGAAAACAAATCTGCACGACTCTCCACGGCGTGGGGGATCCATCCTCCAAAGGGGAAGTCTCTAGCCCTTGTCGTTCCTGCAGAATCCTCAGCTTCTACTGTCCAGTAGCAGCTTCTTTGCACCCACAGCTGGCATTTCCTGGGCATCTGCCCATCTCCGACTGGCTTGTGACTTTTGGACTTGGTCCCCTTGTTCCACAGGTACCCTCGACTGGAAATCCATTGTTGTTGCATTGCTGGTTTGTGTCTTTCCTGCAGAATTCCCCTATCACGACTTCTGTGCTCTTTGGGGAACTTTAGTGCACTTTGCACTCACTTTTCAGGGTCTTGGGGTGGGCTAATTTTTCTAACCCTCACTGTTTTCTTACAGTCCCAGCGACCCTCTACAAGGTCACATAGGTTTGGGGTCCATTCGTGGTTCGCATTCCACTTTTGGAGTATATGGTTTGTGTTGCCCCTATCCCTATGTGTCCCCATTGCATCCTATTGTAACTATACATTGTTTGCACTGTTTTCTAATACTATACTGCATATTTTTGGTATTGTGTACATATATCTTGTGTATATTTGCTATCCTCATACTGAGGGTACTCACTGAGATACTTTGGCATATTGTCATAAAAATAAAGTACCTTTATTTTTAGTATATCTGTGTATTGTGTTTTCTTATGATATTATGCATATGACACTAGTGGTACTGTAGGAGCTTCACTCGTCTCCTAGTTCAGCCTAAGCTGCTCTGCTAAGCTACCATTATCTATCAGCCTAAGCTGCTAGACACCCTATACACTAATAAGGGATAACTGGGCCTGGTGCAAGGTGTAAGTACCCCTTGGTACTCACTACAAGCCAGTCCAGCCTCCTACAGCCACCAACAAGCCTAGGCAAAGACAGAAGTTGCAGTGAAGCACAAAGTAGAGCTGCCAGGGACCAGCAAGGTCCAACAGGATTCAACCCATGGGGGAGTCCTAAGGGGATCCTCAGCAACGCAGAGAGTCCACAGAAGAGGCAGCCCCCACAGGAGTTCCAGAGGATGAGTGTAAGGAAATGGCTCCCTGTTGCAGTTACCCCCCACTTTTTGTCTGATACTGATGCTGACTTGACTGAGAAGTGTGCTGGGACCCTGCTAACCAGGCCCCAGCACCAGTGTTCTTTCACCTAAAATGTACCATTGTTTCCACAATTAGCACACCCCTGGGACACAGATAAGTCCCTTGTAAAAGGTACCAGTGATACTAAGGGCCCTGTGACCAGGGAAGGTCCCTAAGGGCTGCAGCATATGTTGTGCCACTCTAAGGGACCCCTCACCTAACACATGCACGCTGCCATTGCAGATTGTGTGGCACAGGTAAGTCACCCCTCTAGCAGACCTTATAGCCCTAAGGCAGGGTGGACTATGCCACAGGTGAGGGCATAGCTGCATGAGCAATATGCCCCTACAGTGTCTACGTCTATTCTTAAACATTGTAAGTAAAGTGTGGCCATATTATGTATATGGTCTGGGAGTTTGTCAAAACGAACTCCACAGCTCCATAATGGCTACACTGAATACTGGTAAGTTTGGTATCAAACTTCTCAGAATAATAAACCCAAACTGATGCCAGTGTTGGATTTATTAAAAAATGCACACAGAGGGCATCTTAGAGATGCCCCCTGTATTTTACCAAATATTTCAGTGCAGGACTGACTGGTCTGTGCCAGCCTGCTGCTGAGACACGAGTTTCTGACCCCCTGGGGTGAGAGCCTTTGTGCTCTGAGGCCAGAAACAAAGCCTGTACTGGGTGGAGATGCTTAACACCTCCCCCCTGCAGGAACTGTAACACCTAGCAGTGAGCCTCAAAGGCTCAAGCTTCGTGTTACAATGCCCCAGGGCACTCCAGCTAGTGGAGATGCCCAGCTCCTGGACACAGACCCTACTTTTGGCAGCAAGTCCAGGGGAGATAATGAGAAAAAATAAGGAGGAGTCACCCACCAGTCAGGACAGCCCCTAAGGTGTCCTCAGCTGAGGTGACCCCTACCTTGAGAAATCCTCCATCTTGGTTTTGGAGGATTCGCCCAACAGCATTAGTGATGTGCCCCCCTCCCGACAGGGAGGAGGCACAAAGAGGGTGTAGCCACCCTCAAGGACAGTAGTCATTGGCTACTGCCCTCCCAGACTTAAACACACCCCTACATTTAGTATTTAGGGACACCCAAGAACCCAGGAAATCAGATTCCTGCAACCTGAAGAAAGAAGGACTGCTGACCTACAAGCCTGCAGAGAAGGAGGAAGACGACAACTGATTTGGCCCCAGCCCTACCGGCCTGCCTCCAACTTCAAAAACCTGCTTCAGCGACGCATCCGACAGGGACCAGCGACCTCCGAAGCCTCAGAGGACTGCCCTGGACTACAGGACCAAGAAACTCCTGTGAACAGTGGCCCTGTTCAAAACCAGCTACTTCTTTGCAACAAAGCAGCAACTTCCAAGGACTTCACGTTTCCCGTCGGAAGCGTGAGAGACTACACTCTGCACCCGACGCCCCCGGCTCGACCTGCAGAAAACCAACACCTCAGGTAGGACTCCCTGGCGACTGCGAGCCCGTGAGTAACCAGAGCCGACCCCCCCCCCCAAAAGCCCCCACAGCGACGCCTGCAGAGAGAATCCAGAGGCTCCCCCTGAACACAACTGTCTGTAACAAGGGACCCAACGCCTGGAACTAACTGCACCCGCAACCCCCAGGACCTGAAGAAACCAAACTTTGACGCAGAAGTGACCCCCGAGGCTACCCTCTGCCTTGCCCAGGTGGTGGCTGTCCAGAGAAGCCCCCCCGTGCCTGCCTGCACCGCTAGAGTAACCCCCGGTGCCCTCCATTGAAACCTATACAAAACCAGACACCAGCTTTGCACACTGCACCCGGCCGCCCGTGTGCCGCTGAGGGTGTGTTTTGTGTGCCTACTTGTGTCCCCTCCAGTGCTCTACAAAACTCCCCTGGTCTGCCCCCCGGGGACGCAGGTACTTACCTGCTGGCAGACTGGAACCGGAGCACCCCTGTTCTCCATAGGCACCTGTGTGTTTTGGGCCCCTCTTTGAGCTCTGCACCTGACCGGCCCTGAGCTGCTGGTGTGGTAACTCTGGGGTTTCCTTGAACCCCCAACGGTGGGCTGCCTATGCCCCAGGACTGAGACTTGTAAGTGTTTTAATGAACTCCTAATGAACAAGTTGCTTACCTTCGGTAACGAGGTATCTGGTAGAGACTATCTAGCTGCAGATTCCTTACCTTAGAATTCCCTGGCGCCAGCTTCGAATCCGGAGTTTTTTGTGAGCAGTACCCTGCGCGCGCGCCGTCGGACGGATCCGCGTGCGTCGACCAGCTCTGCGTGCATCGCCAGAGTCGTCTATGATGTCACGGTTGTCTATATAGACTCAGTCTCAGCACGCGTACGTCAGTTCTTTTCCACAACTTCCCGCGCCAGAAGCACCGAGTCATGGAAGAACCAACCAATACACTTTTAACCTCTTTGACTGTTTGGAGAAAAACACTTTCATGCCTGTAAGAAAGGCAAAAGTTGCCAAAATGAAACATACATATACATATATATACATACATACACATACATACACATACATACATATGGAAAATGTCACTTACCCAGTGTACATCTGTTCGTGGCATTAGTCTCTGCAGATTCAAATGCTGTGCACATCCCGCCATCTGGTGTTGGGCTCGGAGTGTTACAAGTTGTTTTTCTTCGAAGAAGTCTTTTCGAGTCACGAGACCGAGGGACTCCTCCCATTTCGACTCCATTGCGCATGGGCGTCGACTCCATCTTAGATTGTTTTGCCCGCAGAGGGTGAGGTAGGAGTTGTGTATGCTAGTAATAGTGCCCATGCAATGGAGTGAATGCGTATGTACATAATAAAATTTTAAGTAATATATTTACAAATGTACAAATGTTTAAGATCTACTTCTAAACGGCTACAGACTCCCGGGGAGGCGGGTGGGCGCATGTGAATCTGCAGCGACTAATGCCACGAACAGATGTACACTGGGTAAGTGACATTTTTCGTTCGATGGCATGTGTAGCTGCAGATACACATGCTGTGCATAGACTAGTAAGCAGTTATCTCCCCAAAAGCGGTGGTTCAGCCTGTAGGAGTTGAAGTAGTTTGAAATAATGTTCTTAATACAGCTTGACCTACTGTTGCTTGTTGTGCAGTTAGCACATCTACACAGTAGTGCTTGGTAAATGTATGAGGCGTAGACCATGTTGCTGCCTTACATATTTCGTTCATTGGAATATTTCCTAGAAAGGCCATGGTAGCACCTTTCTTTCTGGTTGAGTGTGCCTTTGGTGTAATAGGCAGTTCTCTTTTAGCTTTAAGATAGCAGGTTTGAATGCACTTAACTATCCATCTAGCAATGCCTTGTTTTGAAATTGGATTTCCTGTATGAGTTTTTTGAAAGGCGATAAATAGTTGTTTTGTCTTTCGAATTAGTTTTGTTCTGTCAATGTAGTACATTAGTGCTCTTTTGATGTCTAATGTATGTAGTGCTCTTTCGGCTACAGAATCTGGCTGTGGGAAGAACACTGGTAATTCTACCGTTTGATTTAAGTGGAACGGTGAGATTACTTTTGGTAAAAATTTAGGATTGGTCCGTAGAACAACTTTATTTTTGTGTATTTGAATAAATGGTTCTTGAAAGGTAAATGCTTGAATTTCACTCACTCTTCTTAGAGATGTGATGGCAATTAAAAATGCAACTTTCCACGTTAAGTATTGCATTTCACAAGAGTGCATGGGCTCAAAAGGTGGACCCATGAGTCGTGTTAAGACAATGTTGAGGTTCCATGAAGGAACTGGTGGTGTTCTTGGTGGTATAATTCTCTTTAGGCCTTCCATAAACGCCTTTATGACTGGTATCCTAAACAATGAAATTGAGTGCGTAATTTGTAGGTAAGCAGAAATTGCAGTAAGATGTATTTTAATGGAAGAGAAAGGTAGGTTAGATTTTTGCAAATGTAGTAAGTATCCTACTATTTCTTTTGAAGATGCGTGTAAAGGTTGAATTTGATTATTATGGCAGTAATAAACAACTGTTTTCCACTTATTTGCATAACAGTGTCTAGTGGTAGGTTTTCTAGCCTGTTTTATGACCTCCATACATTCCTGTGTGAGGTCTAAGTGCCCGAATTCTAGGATTTCAGGAGCCAAATTGCTAGATTCAGCGATGCTGGATTTGGATGTCTGATCTGTTGTTTGTGTTGTGTTAACAGATCTGGTCTGTTTGGCAGTTTGATATGAGGTACTACTGAGAGGTCTAGTAGTGTTGTGTACCAAGGTTGTCTTGCCCATGTTGGTGCTATTAGTATGAGTTTGAGTTTGTTTTGACTCAACTTGTTTACTAGATATGGAAGAAGTGGGAGAGGGGGAAAAGCGTACGCAAATATCCCTGACCAGTTCATCCATAGTGCATTGCCCTGAGACTGATGTTGTGGGTACCTGGATGCGAAGTTTTGGCATTTTGAGTTTTCTTTTGTTGCAAATAGATCTATTTGTGGCGTTCCCCACATTCTGAAGTAAGTGTTCAGTATTTGGGGGTGAATTTCCCATTCATGGATCTGTTGGTGATCCCGAGAGAGATTGTCTGCTAACTGATTCTGAATCCCTGGAATAAATTGTGCTATTAGGCGAATGTGGTTGTGAATCGCCCAATGCCATATTTTTTGTGTTAGGAGACACAACTGTGTCGAGTGTGTTCCTCCCTGTTTGTTTAGGTAATACATTGTTGTCATGTTGTCTGTTTTGACAAGAGTTTATTTGTGGGTTATTATGGGTTGAAATGCTTTGAGCGCTAGAAATACCGCTAACAGATCTAAGTGGTTTATATGAAACTGTTTTTGCTGAATGTCCCATTGTCCTTGGATGCTGTGCTGATTGAGGTGTGCTCCCACCCTGTCATGGATGCATCTGTCGTTATTACGCATTGTGGCACTGGGTCTTGAAAAGGCCGCCCTTGGTTTAAATTTATACTGTTGCACCATTGAAGCGAGATGTATGTTTGGCGGTCTATCAACACCAGATCTAGAAGTTGACCCTGTGCCTGTGACCACTGTGATGCTAGGCACTGTTGTAAGGGCCGCATGTGCAACCTTGCGTTTGGGACAATGGCTATGCATGAGGACATCATGCCTAGGAGTTTCATTACTAATTTGACCTGTATCTTTTGGTTTGGATACATGGCTTGTATGACATTTTGGAATGTTTGGACTCTTTGTGGACTTGGAGTGGCAATTCCTTTTACTGTGTTGATTGTTGCTCCCAGGTATTGCTGTGTTTGACACGGCAGAAGGTGTGACTTTGAGTAATTGATTGAGAAACCTAGTTTGTGTAGGGTTTGTAGGACTTAATTTGTGTGTTGTGAACACTGTTTTTGCGTGTTGGTTTTGATTAACCAATCGTCTAGGTACGGGAACACATGTATTTGCTGCCTTCTGATATGTGCAGCTACTACTGCTAGACATTTTGTAAAAACTCTTGGTGCAGTTGTTATTCCGAATGGAAACACTTTGAATTGGTAATGTATCCCTTGGAATACAAACCTTAGGTACTTCCTGTGTGAAGGATGTATTGGTATATGGAAATATGCATCCTTTAGATCCAGTGTTGTCATGTAGTTTTGTTGTTTGAGCAGTGGGATTACTTCTTGTAATGTAACCATGTGAAAATGGTCTGATTTGATGTATGTATTTAATATTCTGAGATCTAGTATAGGTCTTAGAGTTTTGTCTTTTTTGGGTATCAGAAAGTACAGTGAGTAAACTCCTGTGTTTAGTTATTGTTTTGGTACTAACTCTATTGCTTCTTTTTGGAGCAATGCTTGAACTTCTAGTCCTAGAAGATTTATATGTTGTTTTGACATATTGTGTGTTTTCGGTGGAATGTTTGGAGGGAATTTGATAAATTCTATGTAATAACCATGCTGGATAATTGCTAAGACCCAAGTGTCTGTTGTTATTTCCTCCCAATGTTTGTAAAACTTGGTTAGTCTCCCCCCCACAGGTGTTATGTGTTGGGGATTTGTGACCTTGAAGTCACTGTTTGTTTGGAGGAGTTTTGGGACTTTGGAACTTTCCTCTGTTCCTTTGAAATTGTCCCCCTCTATATTGTCCCCGAAAACCTCCCCGCTGAAACTGGCTCTGGTAAGTGGGCTTTGTTTGTGAGGCTGTGGCTTCTGTGGTTTGCCCTCGAAACCCCCCTCGAAATTGTGTCTTTCGAAATGTGCCTCTGCTCTGTGGGGAGTAGAGTGCGCCCATGGCTTTGGCCGGGTCAGTGTCTTTTTCAAGTTTTTCGATCGCAGTGTCCACCTCCGGCCCAAACAACTGCTGTCCGTTGAATGGCATATTCAGCACAGCTTGCTGTATCTCTGGTTTAAATCCTGATGTACGCAGCCATGCATGTCTCCTTATTGTTACAGCTGTGTTGACAGTTCTAGCAGCTGTGTCTGCAGCATCCATTGCTGACCGTATCTGATTATTGGAGATACCCTGTCCTTCTTCTACTACTTGCTGCGCTCTTTTTTGGAACTCCTTGGGTAAATGTTCAATAAGGTGTTGCATCTCATCCCAATGGGCCCTATATTATCTGGCTAGCAAAGCTTGCGAATTTGCAATACGCCATTGGTTTGCTGCCTGTGCCACCACCCTTTTGCCTGCAGCATCGAATTTTCGACTTTCTTTATCTGGAGGTGGTGCATCTCCTGAAGTATGAGAGTTGGCTCTTTTGCGCGCTGCTCCCACTACAACAGAGTCTGGTGTTAGCTGTTGTGTAATGTACACTGGGTCTGTTGGTGGCGGTTTATATTTTTTATCTACTCTTGGAGTAATGGCTCTCCCTTTAACAGGCTCCTCAAACACTTGTTTGGAGTGTTTTAGCATTCCGGGTAGCATAGGAAGACTCTGATATTGGCTGTGTGTGGACGACAGTGTATTAAAAAGAAAGTCGTCTTCAATGGGCTCTGAATGAAGGCTGACATTATGAAATGCAGCTGCTCTTGACACCACTTGTGTGTAGCCTGTACTATCCTCTGGTGGCGATGGTTTAGCTGGATAGCATTCTGGACTATTGTCTGACACTGGTGCGTCATAAAGGTCCCATGCGTCAGGGTCATCTGTACTCATTCCTGTATGAGTTGGGGATTGCATCATTGGTGGAGTGGCTACCGGTGATGGTTGCGGAGAGTGATGTGGGGATGGTGGTGGTGTTACTTGTTTAGCCACCTTTGCGTGTGGCTGTTTGTCTGTCTTGGAAGGCAAGCTTGCGTTTCATTTTGACTGGAGGAAGAGTGCTGATCTTCCCTGTATCTTTTTGAATAAAGAGCCGTCTTTGTGTGTGATCTGGCTCTATTGCCTGTAATTCCTGTCCAAATCTAGGTGTCTTCATTTGTGTGGACAGTCCTTGTTCCTCAGTGTAGGAACTTGTTTTCGGTTCCGAGGCCGGATATTTCGGTACCAAAACCTTTTCGGCTTCTTTTTTCGGCTCCGACGAAACCTTTTTTACTTTCGGCGTCGTGCTCTCTCAGTGCCGACCCGTTTCAGTGCCGGTGTCTCGTTGCCGAATCTTCTCTGAGCCACTATCTCGGGCCCGATATTGCTGTGTGCCGGTATCTCGACCGGAGTCGGATGACTTCGACACCAGCTCGCCCTTTTTCGGTGCCGATGAACGGTCACCTACTTTTCGGGTTAAGCCATGGCCTGTTGGCGGTGGCGTCCCCTGGGCTTTAGTGCTTTTCTCGTGAGTTTTTGTTTTCGACATCTTACTCACGGTTTTCGGCATTTCCTCATGATCGATCTCCTCAGAGTCCGACTCCTGGGTGGAGAATGTTTATTCCTCCTCCTCGAAACGCTCTTGTCCTGTCGGCGCCGACGCCATTTGCAGTCTTCTTGCTCTTCGGTCCCTGAGTGTCTTCCTGGACCGAAACGCTCGGCAGGCCTCACAAGTATCCTCCTTGTGTTCTGGTGACAAACACAAGTTACAGACCAGATGTTGATCTGTATATGGATACTTGTTATGGCATTCTGGACAGAAGCGGAATGGGGTCCGTTCCATCAGCCTTGAAGAGACACGGGGCCGGGCCGACCAGGCCCCGACAGGGATGGAAGAAAACCCCAAAGGGCCACCGGAGCTCTTCTTAATTCGGTGTCGATCTGTTGTAACTAACCCGATCCCGAACGCAAACAATACAGACGATTTTTCAGAGATTCTAACTAACTTTCCGACCCGAAACACGGAGCGAAAAGGAACACATCCGAACCCGATGGCGGGAAAAAAACAATCTAAGATGGAGTCGACGCCCATGCGCAATGGAGTCGAAATGAGAGGAGTCCCTCGGTCTCGTGACTCGAAAAGACTTCTTCGAAGAAAAACAACTTGTAACACTCCGAGCCCAACACCAGATGGCGGGATGTGCACAGCATGTGTATCTGCAGCTACACATGCCATCGAACATATATATATACACATACATACATATATATATATATGTACATATACACACACACACACACATGAGAAAATATTTCCCCAGAGCGGGGAGGCTTGGGCGGGTATAAGGAATCTGCAGCTAGAGAGTCTCTACCAGATACCTCGTTACCGAAGGTAAGTAACTTGTTCATCCGATAGAGACTTCTAGCTGCAGCTTCCTTACCTTAGAATAGATACCCAAGCTATAACCCCTGGTGGTGGGTCTGAAGGAGATTTTTTCTTTTTCTTATATAAGGAAGCCCTGCAAGACAGAACGGGCAAAATGCCCCTCTCTTCTCACCTGGCTATCCAGGCAGTAGTGCTTCGCAAACGTGTGTAAAGAAGCCCACGTTGCGGCCTGACATAAGTCCACCACCGGTACACCACGTGCTAACGCAGTGGTAGCAGCTTTCCCCCTAGTGGAGTGAGCCCTCAAGCCCTCAGGAGGCTGCTTCTTCGCCAAAGCGTAGCATATTTTTATACAGAGAACGACCCAGCGCGAAATTGATCTTTTCTGTACTGCCCGACCTTTCTTTGCACCAACGTACCCCACAAAGAGTTGGTCGTCCACCCCGAACTCTTTAGTGCGGTCAAGGTAGAACGATAACGCTCTTTTTGGGTCCAGTCGATGGAGACGCTCCTCTTCCTTAGAGGGATGCGGTGGTGCAAAGAAGGTGGGCAGAGTGATATTTTGACCCAGATGGAAAGGGGTCACCACCTTGGGGAGAAAAGAAGCACGAGTTCTTAGCACCACCTTGTCAGGATATATCATTAGATAAGGAGGTTTAGAAGATAAAGCCTGCAGCTCACTCACTCTTCTGGCAGATGTAATTGCCACCAAAAAGGCTGTCCTAATAGTGAGCAGCCGGAGAGGACAGTTATGCAAGGGCTCGAAAGGAGCGCACATAAGGAAGGTAAGAACCAGATTAAGATCCCACTGGGGCATAACAAAAGGCACAGGCAGGAACAGATGTACAAGCCCTTTCAAAAACCTCTGTACTATAGGTGATTTAAACAGATGGTTGATCAGGCAACTAAAGAAAAGCCGATAAGGCTGCAAGATAGCCCTTGAGAGTCCCCAAGGAGGAACCCTGCTGGGCGAGAGACAAAATAAACAAAAGGATGTTAGACAGAGAAGAAGAAAGAGGATCAATAGACCTCTCTGAACAATAAGAAACAAAAACGTTTCCAACGGCAGGCGTAGATCGATTTAGTTGAGGGACGCCTGGCTGGCAGAATGACATCACAGACCTCGGGAGGGAGGTCATAAACCATCAACTGTCGCCGCTCAATCTCCACGCATGAAGGCGCAGAGTTGACAGGTTCGGGTGGAGAACCTTCCCCTGCTGCTGCGACAGAAGATCCTCCCGAAGAGGCAGCCTGATTGGAGGACCGATGCTCATTTTGGGAAGCTCTGGATACCAAACTCTCAATGGCCCAATCCGGAGCCACAAGGATTACTTGGGCCCGGTCGTTCTTGATTTTCTTGAGAACTCTGGGCAGAAGTGGTATAGGCGGAAAGGCGTACAGGAGGCCTGAACTCCACATGCGACGATAAGCGTCGCCTAGCGATAGCCCCCTTGGAAACTCCAACGCGCGAAACTGCTGACATTGCGCGTTCTCTGCGGAGGCGAACAGATCCATCCAAGGCTCTCCCCACTGCTGAAAGAGCCCTTGCGCCACCTCCGGATGGAGACACCATTCGTGATCCTCTAAGCATTTTCGGCTGAGTTAGTCTGCTCTGGCGTTCAGAGAACCTGCCAGGTGTTGAACCACCAGGGTCATGCCCTGCTGTTCCAGCCATGTCCAGAGGCGTAAAGCCTCTTGACAAAGGGTCCCCGACCCCACACCGCCCTGCTTTTTGCAGTACCACATTGCGGTCGTGTTGTCCGTGTACACCTGCACCACCTTCCCTTTCACAACAGGAAGAAATGCTTTTAATTCTAGCCGGATCGCCCGAAGCTCCAACAAGTTGATGTGGAGCCCAGATTCTGCCGGAGACCAGTGACCTCTGATCTCCACCTCCCCCAGATGGCCGCCCCATCCCAGAAGTGACGCATCTGTCACTACCGTTATATCTGGTTGGGGAAGGGAGAGGGGTCTGCCCTTGACCCACTCGCAGTTCACTAACCACCACTGCAGATCTTCCGCAGTCCTCTCCGAGATCTGAACCACGTCGGTAAGATTTCCCTGATGCTGTGCCCATTGGAACTTCAGGTCCCACTGCAGAGCCATCATGCGCCATCTGGCATGCTTGACCAACAGGATGCAGGAAGCCATGAGTCCCAGCAGCCTCAGAGTCTGTCTCACTGAGATCCAGGATAGAGGCCGAAAAGTCGGAATCATAACCTGAATATCCTGAACCCGCTGATCGGGAGGATAAGCCTGATACTGCACTGTGTCCAGAACAGCTCCAATGAAAGAGCTTCTGAGAGGGAGTCAGGTGTGACTTCGGCACATTTACAGTGAACCCCAGCAAATGCAAGAGGTCTGCCGTCGTCTGGAGGTGGGTGACGAGAGCCTGGGGAGTAGGAGCCTTCAACAGCCAATCATCCAGGTAGGGGGAACACTGAAATCCCTGACCTGCGCAAATGAGCTGCCACTACCGCCATCACCTTTGTGAACACTCGAGGGGCACTGGTGAGACCTAAAGGAAGCACGGTAAACTGAAAGTGCTCGTGGCCCACCTTGAACCGCAGGTAACGACTGTGGCTTGGCAGGATAGGAATATGGAAATACGCATCTTGCAAATCCAACGCTACCATCCAGTCTCCTTGGTCTAGGGCAGACAAAACCTGAGCAAGAGTGAGCATCTTGAATTTGTCCTTCTTGAGGAAGAGATTGACGTCCCTTAAATCCAAAATAGGGCGAAGGCCTTTTTTCTTTTTGGGAATCAGAAAGTAGCGGGAATAACAACCACTGCCTACTTCTGATATCGGGACTCTCTATGGCTCCCTTGGCCAAAAGAGCCGTAAATTCCTCGCGGAGCAAAGCTAAATGGTCCTCCATCAGCCATTCCTTTGTCGGAGGAATAGAAGGAGGGAAAGACTGGAAGGGAAGGGAGTAGCCCTTCCGTATGATCTGCTGGACCCACTTGCCCGTGGTGATGGAAAGCCAGTGAGGGAGATGAAAACTAATCCTCCCTCCAACTGGACGGACGTGATCCCGCAGAACCACACTAGGAGGGCTTGGGCCCAGTGGAGGGGGGCTGTGTGGCAGTCGACCTCTGGCCAGACCCTCTGGGTTTGATGGTGCCACGACCACATCCTCTTCCGGGATGCTGTGAAGCCCAAGGACGGTGGCTAAACTGTGGCTGGCGTGGCACCATGCCCCTCCCGAAGCCTCAGAAGGGGCGAAAGACAGACTGCTGTTGTGCCGGCGTTGAAAGGCCCAAGCATCTGGCCGTGGCTCGAGAATCCTTGAACTTCTCAAGCGCGGAGTCTGCCTTTTCGCCAAAAAGGCGAGAGCCATCAAAGGGCATGTCCATCAAGCTGGACTGGACATCCCCTGAAAAACCAGTAGAACGTAGCCAGGCGTGGCGACGAAGGGCCACTGACGATGAAATTGCTCTGCCCAGCAAGTCGGTCGTGTCCAAGCCACACCGGATTGTAAACTTGGCTGCATCTCTCCCATCCTTTAACGCCTGGGTGAGAGTGTCCCGTACGCCCTCCGGCACCTGGGGTAGCACTTGCGCCACCGTATCCCATAAAGTATGGGAGTAACAGCCCAATAGGCAAGAGGTGTTTACAGACCTCAATGCTAGGCTGGAGAAAGAAAACATCTTCTTCCCAAGCTGATCCAGCCTCTTGGATTCCCTATCCGGGGGAGTGGAAGGGAAGGCACCACGTGAAGTAGAGGCTTGGACAACCAAGCTCTCAAGAGTGGGGTGTTGTGTCAGGAAACTAGGGTCGCTGGGAGCGGGTCTATGGCGGCAGCCGACCGTCCTATTCACAGGAGCCCCTGTGCTGGGTTTGGACCACGTACCCAGAAGGACGTCTGAAAGAGCCTCACTGAAGGGCAACAACGGTTACAATGTTGACACCCCCGGCTGAAGCACTTCTGTCAGGATGTTTGTCCTGACTGGCACCGTAGGCAAATCTAGGTCCAAGACCTCAGCTGCCCTACGCACCACCATAGCGAAAGAAGTCCCCTCCTCTGTAGCCACAATAGGAGGAGAGAGCATACCAGTATCTGGAGATGTGTCCAGTCCACTGGCCTCCCTTAGATCCACATACCAGTCCTGCTGCAATCCTGATTCTAAAGGGTCCTCAGACCCCCCTCCCATTCCTCTCCTGCGTCTGGCTGTTCCAAATAATGCTAAGACAATGATCTGGGCCGAATCGGCTCCGTCGAAGTCGTCGCTCCGGCTCCGGAATAAGGATGGGGATGCCACCGGTGGCGGAATAGTCGACGTCGGACCCGGTGCCGAAGAAGGTAGACTGTGTGATACCGGCGCCGGTCCAGATCCGTTATCGGATCTTGAGGTCCCCAACGATGCCGAGGCCGAAGCCGCCGGCGTCGAATCCGAAGGGGCCCCTGCTGACCCCGCTTGGCCCGAAGACCTACCCAAGGGTACAGCCCGCTCAAAGACGAGACGCATGGCCTCATAAAAGTCTTTAATTTGAGCGGGGGTCGATCCGGTCCCCGGAAAGGAGGGGAAGACGCAAAGTCGACCCTGGCAACGGCTCTGCAGAACCGCGCTCGGAACGTCGACGTTCCCTAGACGCCTCGTCGGTCGACGGGCGTGGCAAAGACAAAGTCCGCTTGGACTTCTTCTTGTGCCTCTTACCTTCCGATGACCTCGAATGCGAGGAAGAGGACTTGGGGCTCTGGGAGCGGTGCCGCGACCACCTCCTACTGCGAGACCGTGACCTCCGCGGAGTCCCGCCGAACGAAGACGAATGTCGGGCCGCAAGACACTTAAGGGATCTCTCCCTCAAGGCCTTCGGCGCCATGGCCCGACAATCTGAGCACGAGGTGGCATCGTGGTCCTTGTCCGAGCACCAAAGACAAACTTTGTGCGGATCCGTCACTGACATGGTGCGATGACACGCACCACACAGCTTGAATCCTGTCTTTCTCGAAGACATGACTCCAAACAGTCAAAAAAGCATCGACAAACCGTAGAAGCAGGGTAGCTCTTTCCAAAACTGCGCTTAACCGGCGTGGAAGGAAAAGAACTGACGTACGCGTGCCGAGACGGCGTCTATATAGACAACCGTGACGTCATAGACGACTCCAACGACGCACGCGGATCGGAACGATGCCGTCCAACGGCGCGCAGGGTACTGCTCACAAAAAACTCCGGATTCGAAGCGGACACCAGGGAATTCTAAGGTAAGGAAGCTGCAGCTAGAAGTCTCTATCAGATCTAACCTTTACTTACCTCCCCCAGGGACTGTTGATTTTTTGCAGTGTCCACTTTGAAAATAGCTTATTACCATTTTTATAAAGACTGTACATGATCTTGTTTTCATTCAAAGTTCCTAAAGTATCTAAGTGAAGTACCTTACATTTAAAGTATTAACTGTAAATCTTGAACCTGTGGTTCTTAAAATAAACTAAGAAAATATATTTTTCAATATAAAAACCTATTGGCCTGGAGTAAGCCTGAGTGTGTGTTCCTCATTTATTGCCTGTGTGTGTACAACAAATGCTTAACACTACCCTCTGACAAGCCTACTGCTCGACCACACTACCACAAAATAGAGCATTAGAATTATCTACTTTTGCCACTATCTTACCTCTAAGGGGAACCCTTGAACTCTGTGCACACTATTTCTTACTCTGAAATAGTATATACAGAGCCAACTTCCTACAATGAGGAACCAGAGGTCGCAGAGGAGCACAAGCAGCACAACTGGAGAAAGGTCCCACGGCGCAGGAGGAGCACACAGAAGGCTGTGCAGCACAGGAAGGAGTGCTGGGCGCTGGGGCTACACGGAGCCTGAAAATCCCTTGGAGGAGATGCCAACAAGCCTTGGTAACTGTAAGAGACGCGGTGCATGGGGGTACTGTCCTGTGTGGGAAGGCAAAGGCTTACCGCCACCAATGTTGGACAGCTGGCAGAGAGGAACGAGAGGTCTACTAAGGACCACCACCCATGATGCAGGATCCACGCAGCTCAGGATGAGAGGAGATCCATGGAGCCGGTCATCGTTGCAGTTGGTGCTTGCCGATGCAGGGGAGTGACTCTTACACTCCAAGGGAGTATCCTTCTTGTGCAGACTGAAGACTTGCCGCCCTCAGAAAATGCACAGCCGGGGGAAATGTGGCAATAGCTAGAAGGAGCTGTGAAAACAAAGTTGCAAGACTTCATCGTGGATGCAGATTGTCGGTTCCTGGAGGATTAAGTAGAGGTTGCAGAGGAGTCCTGCTGGAATATTGCAAGCCAAATCCGAGGACCCACCCAAGAAAGACCCTAAATAGCCGTGAATGGGGGATTGGTCATCTAGCCAGGTGACCACCTATCAGGAGTGGGCTCTGACATCACCTGACTGAACATGGAAAGGCCATCTGCATTGGCATGGGCAATCCCAGTTCTGTGTTCCACTATAAAGTCCATTCCCTGTAGGGAGATGGCCCACCTCAACAGTTTTGGATTTTCACCTTTCATTTGCATTAGCCATCTGAGAGGTCTGTGGTCAGTTTGAACTATAAAGGGAGTACCAAAGAGGTATGGTCTCAAGGTTCTTCAGGGACCAAACCACAGCAAAGGCCTCCCTCTCAATGGCACTCCAATGCTGCTCCCTGGGGAGTAACCTCCTGCTAATGAAAGCAACAGGCTGGTCAAGACCATCATCATTTGTTTGGGACAAAACTGCCCCTATCCCATGTTCAGAGGCATCAGTCTGCACAATGAACTGCTTGGAGTAATCTGGAGCTTTGAGAACTGGTGCTGTGCACATAGCTTGTTTCAGGGTGTCAAAGGCCTGTTGGCATTCTATAGTCCAGTTTACCTTCTTGGGCATTTTCTTAGAGGTAAGTTCTGTGAGGGGTGTCACTATGGATCCATATCCCTTCACAAACCTCCTATAGTAACCAGTCAAGCCAAGGAATGCCCCGACTTGAGTCTGGGTTTTTTGAGCTACCCAGTCCAGAATAGTCTGGATCATGGGTTAGAGTGGCTGAACTTGGCCTCCACCTACAAGGTGTCCCAAGTAAACCACAGTTCCCTGCCCTATCTGACATTTGGATGCCTTGATAGAGTCCTGCTGCTTGCAGGGCCTGCAAAACCTTCAGGTGGACCAGGTGATCCTGCCAGCTGGAGCTAAAGACAGCAATATCATCAAGATAAGCTGCACTAAAGGACTCCAAGACAGCAAGGACGTGATTCACCAACCATTGGAAGGTGGCAGGGGCATTCTTTAAGCCAAAGGGCATCACAGTAAACTGATAGTGCGCATCAGGTGTGGAGAATGTTGTCTTTTCTTTTGTTCCTGGTGCCATTTTGAATTGCCAGTTCCCTGCTGTCAAGTCAAAGGTACTTAAGTATTTGGCAGCACCTAGTTTGTCAATTAACTCATCTGCCCTTGGAATGGGATGGGCATCTGTCTTGGTGACAGAATTAAGTCCTCTGTAGTCCACACAAAACCTCATCTCTCTCTTACCATCTTTGGTGTGAGGTTTGGGGACTAAGACCACTGGGCTAGCCCAAGGACTGTCAGAGTGCTCAATGACTCCCAATTCCAGCATTTTGTGGACTTCCACTTTGATGCTCTCCTTAACTTGGTCAAACTGTCGAAAGATTTTGTTTTTGACAGGCATGCTATCTCCTGTGTCCACATCATGGGTACACAGGTGTCTCTGACCAGGGGTTAGGGAAAAGAGCTCAGCAAACTGTTGTGAGACCTTCCTACAATCAGCTTGCTGTTGGCCAGAGAGGGTGTCTGAATAGATCACTCCATCTACTGAGCCATCTTTAGGGTCAGTGGAGAGGAGATCAGGGAGAGGTTCACTCTCAGCTTCCTGGTCCTCATCTGTAACCATTAACAGGTTCACATCTGCCCTGTCATGAAAGAGTTTAAGGTGGTTCACATTGATCACCCTTTTGGGGGTCCTGCTAGTGCCTAGTTCTACCAGGTAGGTGACCTGACTCTCTAGCACTGGGTAAGGGCCACTCCATCTGTCCTGAAGTGCCCTGGGAGCCACTGGCTCCAGAACCCAGACTTTCTGCCCTGGCTGAAACTCAACCATAGCAGCCTTTTGGTCATACCACATATTCTGGAGCTGTTGGCTGGCCTCAAGGTTTTTGATTGCCTTTTCCATGTACTCTACCATCCTGGAACATAGGCCTACTACATAGTCCACTATATCTTGCTTAGGCTCATAGCGAGGTCTCTCCCAGCCTTCTTTGACAAGAGCTAGTGGTCCCCTAACAGGATGGCCAAACACAAATTCAAAGGGGGAAAACCCTACTCCCTTCTGAGGCACCTCTCTGTAGGCAAAAAGCAGACATGGCAAGAGGACATCCCATCTCCTTTTGAGCTTTTCAGGGAGCCCCATGATCATGCCCTTCAATGTCTTGCTAAATCTTTCCACAAGACCATTGGTTTGTGGATGGTATGGTGTGGTGAATTTGTAAGTCGCCCCACACTCATTCCACATGTGTTTCAGGTATGCTGACATGAAGTTGGTACCCCTGTCAGACACCACCTCCTTAGGAAATCCCACTCTGGTAAAGATACCAATGAGTGCTTTGGCTACTGCAGGGGCAGTAGTGGACCTAAGGGGAATTGCTTCAGGGTACCTAGTAGCATGATCCACTACTACTAGGATATACTGGTTCCCTGAGGTTGTGGGAGGTTCAAGTGGACCCACTATGTCCACTCCCACTCTTTCAAAGGGGACCCCCACCACTGGAAGTGGAATGAGGGGGTCCTTTGGATGGCCACCTGTCTTACCACTGGCTTGACAGGTGGCACAGGAGGCACAAAACTCCTTTACTTTCTGGGACATGTTGGGCCAATAGAAATGGTTGACTAACCTCTCCCAAGTCTTGGTTTGTCCCAAATGCCCAGCAAGTGGAATATTATGGGCTAAGGTCAGGATGAACTCTCTAAACTCCTGAGGCACTACCACTCTCCTAGTGGCACCAGGTTTGGGATCTCTTGCCTCAGTGTAAAGGAGCCCATCTTCCCAATAGACCCTATGTGTTCCACTGATTTTTCCTTTGGTCTCTCCAGCAGCTTGCTGCCTAAGGCCTTCAAGAGAGGGACAGGTTTCTTGCCCCTTACACAGCTGTTCCCCTGTGGGTCCCCATGGGCCTAAGAGTTCAACCTGATAAGGTTACAACTCCATGGGCTCAGTTCCCTCAGAGGGCAGAACGTCTTCCTGGGAAGAGAGGTTCTTTTTCTTTTGCTGTGTTGAAGCTGGTTCCCCAGTCTTCTTTCCATTTCTCTTGGAGGGTTGGGCCATGATTCCAGGTTCCAACACCACTTTTTCACCCTGAGCCTTGCACTGTGCCCTTGTCTTGACACACACCAGTTCAGGGATACCCAGCATGGCTGCATGGGATTTGAGTTCTACCTCAGCCCATGCGGAGGACTCCAGGTCGTTTCCAAGCAAACAGTCTACTGGGATATTAGAGGAGACTACCACCTGTTTCAGGCCAGTGACCCCTCCCCACTCTAAAGTTCCCATAGCCATGTGATGTACTTTAGTCTGTCAGCGTTGGTGACTGGATACATTTGTCCAGTTAGGTATTGCCCTGAGGAAACCAGTTTATCTGTCACCATTGTGACACTGGCACCTGTATCCCTCAGGCCTTCTACACTAGTCCCATTAATTAAGAGTTGCTGCCTGTATTTTTGCATATTAGGGGGCCAGGCAGCCAGTGTGGCTAAGTCCACCCCACCCTCAGAAACTAA
This sequence comes from Pleurodeles waltl, assembly GCF_031143425.1. Taxonomy (NCBI): domain Eukaryota; kingdom Metazoa; phylum Chordata; class Amphibia; order Caudata; family Salamandridae; genus Pleurodeles; species Pleurodeles waltl. The sequence continues at coordinate 892,845,443 of NC_090439.1, forward strand.
TGTAGCTTCAGTGTAAACCCTGATTTGCTCTGGGCACACTGTTGATCCCACCTGGAGACTGGCTATACCAGTGCTAACTGGAGTAGTAGTTGAAGTGGAACCTTTCTTGGGACAGGCCTTTTCTCTAGTTTGGTGTCCCTGCTGATTACAGCTACGACACCAGGCCTTTTTGGGATCAAAGTTCTTACCCTTGTACCCAAAATTGGATTGTGAAGAGGCTTTGGACCCTCCCTCCTGAGCAGGTTTTTGGGGCCCTATAGAAGACTCTTTACTTTTTCCCTTGGATGTCTCAACACTCTTTCCCTGGGGAGTCCTTGTGACCCATTTCTTTTGGTCACCCCCTGTGGAAGTCTTGGTAACCCTAGTCTTGACCCAATGGTCTGCCTTCTTTCCCAACTCTTGGGGAGAAATTGGACCCTAATCTACCAGATGCTGATGCAGTTGATCATTGGAACAATTACTCAACAGGTGTTCTTTTATAAACAGATTGTACAGCCCATCATAATCATTTACACCACTGCCATTAATCCAACCATCCAGTGTTCTGACTGAGAAGTCAACAAAATCAACCCAGGTCTGGCTCGAGGATTTTTGAGCCCCCCTGAACCTAATCCTGTACTCCTCAGTTGAGAATCCAAATCCCTCAAAATAAGGGTAGCCATCATGAGGTCATAGGATTCTGCATCTTTTCCAGAGAGTTTGAGGAGTCTATCCCTACACTTTCCAGTGAACATTTCCCAAAGGAGAGCACCCCAGTGAGATTTGTTTACTTTTCTGGTTGCACAAGCCCTCTCAAAAGCTGTGAACCATTTGGTGATGTCATCACCATCTTCATATTTAGTTACAATCCCTTTGGGGATTTTTAGCATGCCAGGAGTATCTCTGACCCTATTTAAATTGCTGCCACCATTGATGGGAGCTAAGCCCATCTCTTGTCTTTCCCTTTCTATGGCTAGGAGCGGTCTCTCCAGAGCCAATCTTTTGGCCATCCTGGCTAACAGGAGGTCATCTTCATTGAGGCTGCCCTCAATGCTTCCAGAGCTGTTGGACTCTCCTGTGAGAGAAGCAACATCTCTGATTATCACTTGTGGAGTCAGGGTAGGTGAAACCATGGTCTCCCTAATTAGGACTGCAGGGGGGAAATGGTCCTCCACTTCACTAGCATCATCCTCTGTGAGGACATCATCAGAGGGGTTTTCTCTAGCAAACTCTGCCAAAAGCTCCTGGAGCTGTACTTTGGTAGGGTTTGAACCAGTTTTTATCTTTTTGATTTTGCAGAGAATCCTTAACTCTGACATCCTAAGATGCAGGTAAGGGGCGAGGTTGAGCTCCACCACCATCACTTCTGTAGTAGACATTATGAGGGTCATTCTGACCCTGGCGGGTGGCGGGAGCTGCCCGCCTGGCGGGAACCGCCAAATGGCCGCTCCGCGGTCAGAAGACCGCGGATGCCTTTCTGGCTTTCCCGCTGGGCGACCGCCAAAAGAGCGCCCACCGGCCTAGCTGGAAAGGCCCTGCAACAAGGAAGCCGGCTCCGAATGGAGCCGGCGGAGTTGCAGGGGTGCGACGGGTGCAGTTGCACCGTCGCAATTTTCACTGTCTGCTAAGCAGACAGTGAAAATCTTTATGGGGCCCTGTTAGGGGGCCCCTGCACTGTCCATGCCAGTGGCATGGGCAGTGCATGGGCCCCCAGGGGCCCCACAACACCCGTTCCCGCCATCCTGTTCCTGGCAGTAAAAACCGCCAGAAACAGGATGGCGGGAAGGGGGTCGGAATCTCCATGGCGGCGCTGCTTGCAGCGCCGCCATGGAGATTCAGCCCATGCAGGGGAAATCCGGCGGGAAACCGCCGGATACCCTTTTCTGACCGCGGCTTTACTGCCGTGGTCAGAATGGGCTGGGAAGCACTGCCAGCCTGTTGGCGGTGCTTCCGTGGTCCCCGGCAGACCGCCAGGGTCGGAATGACCCCCAATGTCTCTAAAAGTTGGGATACTTTTAGAGAATCTAAAACTATCTCTAGAACTATATCCAAACTTTTACAAAACTTGTAAACTCTAAAAGAAATGCTCACAGGGACTAACACAAGGCCCTAGCAGGACTTTTAAAAATTTAGAAAAATTGCTCAAATTTCAAAAATCAGTTTCTAATGACTATTTTTGTAATTTAGTTGTGTGATCAGGTATTGGCTGATTAGTCCAGCAAATGCAGTCTTAGACCCCACAGCTGATCCACCAATGTAGGAAGTTGGCTCTGTATATACTATTTCAAAGTGAGAAATAGTGTGCACAGAGCCCAAGGGTTTCCCTTAGAGGTAAGATAGTGGCAAAAAGAGATAATTCTAATGCTCTATTTTGTGGTAGTGTGGTCGAGCAGTAGGCTTATCAGAGGGTAGTGTTAAGCATTTGTTGTATACACACAGGCAATAAATGAGGAACACACACTCAGACAATTCCAGCCCAATAGGTTTTTATATAGAAAAATATTTTCTTAGTTTATTTTAAGAACCACAGGTTCAAGATTTACAAACAATACTTTAAATGAAAGGTATTTCACTTAGGTATCTTAGGAACTTTGAATTATCACAATAGCATGTAGAGTTTTGGCAAAAATGGCAATAAGCTATTTTAAAAGTGGACACAGTGCAAAAATCAACAGTTCCTGGGGGAGGTAAGTAAATTTTAAGTTCACAGGTAAGTAAAACACTTACAGGGTTCAAAGTTGGGTCCAAGGTAGCCCACCGTTGGGGGTTTAAGGCAACCCCAAAGTTACTACACCAGCAGCTCAGGGTCGGTCAGGTGCAGAGGTCAAAGTGGTGCCCAAAACACTTAAGCTTCAATGGAAATAGGGGTACCCCGGTTCCAGTCTGCCAGCAGGTAAGTACCCGCGACTTCGAAGGGCAGACCAGGGGGGTTTTGTAGGGCACCGGGGAGGGAACACAAGCAGGCACAGAAAGTACACCATCAGCGGCACAGGGGCGGCCGGGTGCAGAGTGCAAACAGGCTTCTGGTTTTCAATAGGAATCAATGGGGAGACCCGGGGGTCTCTTCAGCGATGCAGGCAGGCACGGGGGGGGGGGCTCCTTGGGATAGCCACCACCTGAGCTAGGAAGAGGGTCGCCTGTGGGTCGCTCCTGCACTGTAGTTCGGTTCCTTCAGGTCCTGGGGGCTGTGGGTGCAGAGTGTTTTCCAGGCATCGGGTTCCTTGAAGCAGGCAGTCGCGGTCATGGAGAGCCTCTGGATTCCCTCTGCAGGCGTCGCTGTGGGAGCTCAGGGAGGTCAACTCTGGTTACTCACGGGCTCGCAGTTGCTGGGGAGTCCTCCCTGTAGAGGAAGTTTTCCACAGGTTGAGCCGGGGGCGTTGGGTGCAGAGTAGAAAGTCTCACGCTTCCGGCGGGAAACGTGTGGTCTTTAAAAGTTGCTTCTTTGTTGCAATGTTGCAGTTTTGTTGAACAGGGCTGCTGTCCTCGGGAGTTTCTTGGTCCTTTTAGATGCAGGGTAGTCCTCTGAGGCTTCAAAGGTCGCTGGACCCTGGGGGATGCGTCGCTGTTGCAGTTTTTCTTGAAGTGAGGAGACAGGCCGGTAGGACTGGGGCCAAAGCAGTTGGTGTCTCCGTCTTCTCTGCAGGGCTTCAGGTCAGCAGTCCTTCTTCGTCTTCAGGTTGCAGGAATCTATCTTCCTTGGTTCTGGGAGCCCCTAAATACTCTATTTAGGGGTGTGCTTAGGTCTGGGAGGATAGTAGCCAATGGCTACTGGCCCCGAGGGTGGCTACACCCTCTTTGTGCCTCCTCCCTGTGGGGAGTGGGGCACATCCCTAATCTTATTGGGGGCATCCTCCATCTGCAAGATGGAGGATTTCTAAAAGTCAGAGTCACCTCAGCTTAGGACACCTTAGGGGGTGTCCTGACTGGCCAGTGACTCCTCCTTGTTTTCCTCGTTATCTCCTCCAGCCTTGCCTCCAAAAAGTGGGGGCAGTGGCCAGAGGGGCGGGCATCTCCACAGCTGGGATGCCCTGTGGCGCTGTAACAAAGGGGGTGAGCCTTTGAGGCTCACCGCCAGGTGTTACCGTCCCTGCAAGGGGAGGTGTGAAGCACCTCCCCCCAGTGCAGGCTTTGTTACTGGCCACAGAGTGACAAAGGCACTCTCCCCATGTGGCCAGCAACATGTCTGGTGTGTGGCAGGCTGGCAAAAACTAGTCATCCCACACTGGAGTCCGGTAGGTTTTCAGGAAGCATCTCTAAGATGCCCTCTGGGTGTATTTTTTCGATAAAGTGCACACTGGCATCAGTGTGCATTTATTGTGCTGAGAAGTTTGATACCAAACTTCACAGTTTTCAGTGTAGCCCTTATGGTGCTGTGGAGTTCGTGCATGACAGACTCCAAGACTATATACTCTTATGGCTACCCTGCACTTACAATGTCTTAGGTTTTGCTTAGACACTGTAGGGGCATAGTGCTCATGCACCTATGCCCTCACCTGTGGTATAGTGCACCCTGCCTTAGGGCTGTAAGGCCTGCTAGAGGGGTGACTTACCTATGCCATAGGCAGTGTGAGGTTGGCATGGCACCCTGAGGGGAGTGCCATGTCGACTTAGTCATTTTCTCACTACCAGCACACACAAGCTCATAAGACATGCTGCAGCCCTTAGAGACCTTCCCTGGCATCAGGGCCCTTCTTACCAGGGGTACCAGTTACAAGGGTCTTACCTGGGTGCCAGGGTTGTGCCAATTGTGGAGACAAAGGAACAGTTTAGGGAAAGAACACTGGTGCTGGGGCCTGGTTAGCAGGCCTCAGCACACTTTCAAATCATAACTTGGCACCAGCAAAAGGCAAAAAGTCAGGGGATAACCATGCCAAGGAGGCATTTCCTTACATTAGGTTCACAGGAAAGCTCTTCCCACAGATAACCTCAAGATCCCATATTGGACTGAATGAGAATGCAATGCAGGAGGACTGAAAATGGCTTGGGTGATGTAGCGTCCTAGGATAGGCTAGGTCTACTGGCTTCTATTAATTTCCATAACCACTTAAATACCCCTGCACGAGGGAGACAGAAGAGAAGAGTAGAAAAGTAGCCTCTTTCTAGCTTGGTTACCCCCACTTTTTGCCTGTTTTTCAGTGTGTTTGACTGTATTCACTGGGATCCTGCTAACCAGGACCCCAGTGATTATGCCTTCTCCTTGTAAGCTTGGTTGCTGGAACATTTTTCACCCCACATTTGGCATACTGGTTCCCCCATGTAAGCCCCTAGTATATGGTACCTAGGTAGCCAAGGCACTGGGGTACCAGGGGATCCCTATGGGCTTCAGCAGGTATTCTGCCACCCAATGGGGGACCCATGCAAAGGGTTCTGAAGACCTGCCACTGCAGTCTGCGTGAAACGGGCGCATGCACCCATTTTCACTACAGGTCACTAAGGCACCCCTATGGTAGGCCCTCTCAATCTAGATAATGCCAACTCCAAACCTGGGCATGTTCGGTATCAAACATGTCGGAATTATACTCCAACACTGTTAAAAGTATTGGAAGTATAATTCCATGCACTCCGGGGACTCCTTAGAGGACCCACAGCATTGCTACCACCAGTCTTACAGGGTTTTCTGGGCAGCCGAAGCTGCTGCCACCCCTCAGACAGGTTTCTGCCCTCCTGCTGCTTGATCTGATCAAGACCAGGAAGGCAAAACAAAGGATTTCCATTGGGAGAGGGGGGTAACACCCTCTCCCTTTGGAAATTGGTGTGACTGGCGTGGAAAGGGAAGCCTCCCCAAGCCACTGGTATGCTTTGAAGGGCACATTTGGTGCCCTCCGTGCATAAATGAATCCACACCAGTTCAGGGACACCCTTCCCCCACAGTCCCTGCTCTGGCGTGTAACTGGACAATGGAAAGGGGACTGACTACTCGCCTGTCAATCACCACCCCAGGGGTGGTGCTCAGAGCTCCCCCATAGGGTCCCTGGGTACTGCCATCTTGTTTCCAAGGTTGGCAGGAAACTTTGGGAGCATTTGATAGATGCTTCCCTGATTAGGTGATCAATCTCCTTTTCAGGGCTATTTAGAGTCTCTCTTGGGTGAGTCCTCAGATTCGGCTTGCAAGACTCCAGCAGGATTACTCTGCAACCTCCACTTCGAGGTCTGGCCACTGGAACTGTGACTGGACCCACAAGGAACTGACAACGCTGCAAACAACAAAGAGGACTCTTCCGCAACTTTATTTACACAACCCCTGCCATCTTTGCAACATTTCCCTGCCCGTGCATCTTCAGAAGACAGCAACTCTTCAGCCTGCACAAGCAGAAGAAAGAACCTCCCTTGGAGTGGAGGAGTCACTCCCCTGCAACCGCAGGCACATACAGCAAGCGACAACTAACTGTGTGGCTCTCCCCTCATCTTAAGCTACGGGGATCCTGCATCACGGGTGGAGGTCCCAAGTAGTACTCTTGGTCCTCTCTGCCAGCTGTCCAACTTTGGTGAAGGTAAGCCCTTGCCTTCCCACACAAGACAGTACCCCCCCCCCCCATGCACCACATCTCTTGCAGCTGCCAAGACTTGTTTGCATCTCCAAGGGATCTTCAAACAACATCTCCAAGGGATCTTCAAGCAACATGTAGCTCCAGCACTCATTCCTGCAAAGCACAGCCTCCTGCGTGGTTCTTCGGTGGCATGGGATCCTCTTTTGTAGTGCTACGTGGGCTCCTTCTACGACGTTTGTGTCCCGGTCCTGTGGGACTCTTGCATGTGCTGCCTCTGCTCCTGTGGACTCTCTGCAAAGCTGAGGATCCCCTGTGACTCCCCAACATGGGCTGAGTGCTCCTGGGCCTTGATGGTCCCCAGCAGCACCGCTTTACCACTAACCGCGAGTTTACCTTTGCCAAGGCTTGTTGGTGGAATTCCTGTACCGACATCCATCTGCAATCTTCACCCCAGCGTGGGACATCATCTACATCCATTAGGAACTCTTCTCCAGCTCCATGGCTGCAGTGCTAACCTGTTCATCATCGTCAACCAACTCCTGCAAGTAGTAGCTCCTACTCCTCCTGGACTCCACTGTGACTCTTGGACTTGTTCCCCTCTCTCCACAGGGCATTCCTCTCGAAGAGTCCACCCCTTGTTTTTTGCAGTCTTATCTGGTGTGTCTTCCTTTCGGGGTGGTATGGGGAAATTCAAATGATTTACTTCTGCTTTCCTGGTTGCCTGGGTGGGGAGGGGGATAGGGGTGGTGGAGTTATTGTGTCACTTACCTCTGTGGGGTGTTTTTTTTTTTTGTACTCCCAGCCCCCCTCTCCACATTCCACTTACCTAGGTGGGGGTCCTGTGTTTGCATTCCATTTTTAGGGTTGAGACTGCATCGCATGAGGAGTTAAAAAAGGGCTCGGAGCCCAGTCCATGTCACGTCAGTGTCTTTAACTGGTTCGTGGGCTTGCCTTCCAAAATCTGCTTGCTTTCATTAGTGATAGGCACACATAAGTCATGCCTTTTCAGGTGGTTAGCCCTCATCGAGCGTAGCGACCAAGTACTGAAAACATGCGAAGCTTGCTTTTTCCCCCCATCAGGTTTGTGGACTACTTTTTACCTTTTTTTCGCAGCGCGATCTCGCTTGGCAGAAGTCGAGCGCTTTGCATAACATCGACCCTGTCCACTTTTGCCAGTAAGTTTCACTACAAGTGAATTGTAGCAGCGCGATTGCGCTGTTTTTTTCCATTTCATGTGGCAAGAAAAATCCGGTTGGGAGTTTACAGCTGCTAATAGCTCTAACTCACAGAAATGTGAGACCCTATTGCATTGCAAATGCTTGTTTTAGTATATGGTTTGTGCTCCCCCTAGGGTCACTATTGCTTATTGCTATTTGCACTGTTTTCTAATATTTTCTATGCCTATTTCTGATTGCCAGTGTATACATTTAGTGTATTACTTACCTCCTATTGGAGGGTTGCCCTTCTAGTATTTTGTGGTATTGTGTTCCAAAAATAAAGTACCTTTATTTTTCCACAACTGTTTTCTTTCTTGTGTTTAAGTGCTGTATGACTACAGTAGCACTGCATGTCTCCTAGATAAGCCTTGTCTGCTCATCCACAGCTACCTCTAGAGGGCCTGGCTTCTAGACACTGCCTACACTTCATTAAGAGGGGATACCGGGACCTGGTGTAAGTACCTTGGGTACCCACCACACACCAGGCCGGCTTCCTACAAGAAGACATTGGATCTGGGAGCAAGAGAATGCCCATCTAAAAGGAGAAGCCACGATCTCCCGCGAGGATAGACTTTGTTACTTTGTTTCCAGCTGACACCCATAACTATGATGGGATTCTGAAGGGACAGTAGCACTGGTCCCCTAGTGCACCATAGGAACACTTGGGGAAATGAACATATTAGAAGACTCTGGATAGTTCCCCTGGACAGTCTTTAGAATGGCCCTTGACTCCACTGAAAAGTGCCCTGCAGGACAGCCAGGTACAGCAGGGAGGGTTTTGTGCTAGCTGGTTGTGGAGGGGCTGTGGAAAATGCCCACAAACAGAAAAGAACCTCAGGGTCACAGGCAGAGCACAGATCTGGCAAAGAGAACCAGAGAATCCATCTCCTCTCTAAAAAGCACCCTCCCCTCTATAGGTGGAGAGCCATATGGCAAATGCTTCTGGTGGCTAAGGATGGACACCTAGAGTAAAGTTAGCCTGGGACAAACAAGACTGGACCCATGATGAGCAAAGAAACAAACATGACGCCACATTCTCAAGAAATTTCCCTGCTGAGTCCCAAGCCCCTGGGGGTGGAGTGGGGTAGTGCGGGATGGGAGGGTATCTAATCAAACCCATATAATTCTTCTTAAAATGGGGAGAAGGCATGCACAGAGCTCACTGTCCACATTCTTGTTACGCCCCAGAGTCCTCTTTCTCGGCAGCCCAATGCAAGTTGAGATGTCCCTTAGAAACCCACTCCTTATGGCAAGAAGACCAACAAAAGAAGGCCTGTGAGATGGTGCTCACCTGCCCCCACTATGCCTGTGCCTGAGTTAGGCAGGGTAAGGGGGTTGGACTTATCCTGCTTCAAATTTCCTATCTGTGGCGAGTGTGGCATAAGGAAAACACCTGGTTTCTGTTCACACCTGTTCTACACCGCACAAGAAAGTACAAAGATGCCAGATCTTGCTGGGAATCGATAGGGGCAGCAAGGGCCTTCGGTACCCCCACTATCCTGCAAGACCCAAATGTCCGGTGGATACGCATATCAAATGTGTAAAAGTAAAAAGAAACCTGCTGCAAATCTGCAAAGGAGAATGCATAGCGGGTCAGCCACTCATTCATTATATAATCTCTGATGCGTACAGCACCCCATAATCCCTGTCAAGGAGGCTAAAATTAGTATACTTGCTCTTTCAGGTGCCCCCAAGGGAAGGCAGGGACACAATCATCAATTTTCAAAACGTGTTTTTAAAACTAAAGAGACTCCAGTCTCACAAGAGGTTGTATTTATGCACGAGAGAGGTTCTGCTAAGTTGTAAGCTCTCGTTGTGCTTTTGCTGTTGTAGATGGGCTCAAGAGGACAAGGCCCTCTACTGGCTAGTCCCAAGGCTGCTAGTGTGGCACAATAAAATTAAATGAAAGACCTAAACAGGTTTTTGAATACACTATTGCAAAGTTTGACATTACAATGGCTATTACTGTATGCTGATATTTTTTTTTCCACGGAGGACAGTTGGTGACATATGAGCTGCATTGCTTATTCTTACTGTCCCTGTTAATGTACATGGTGTTGTAAAGGTAAATTATAACATGACTGCTTTTATTGATGGGAGGACAACCTGACAAAGCCAGTAGGTCTAACTTATTAGGGACACTCCCCAATCCCATACTATGATGATGCTTCTAGTATAGGCAAGTTCAAGTCTCACAAGGGGTGTAACGTGATATGAGGGTGTCAAATGCAATACCATCTACCAGATGGACATATACTTTAAAGCATAGTATTTATTAGTGTGTGTATAGTAACGAAAATATTACTTAACCAGTAAGCATCTGTTTGTGGCATGTAGTGCTGTAGATTCATATGCTCTACATACTCCTGCCATCTAGTGTTGGGTCCATAGTGCTGCAACTTTTTTGAAGCATATTGAGTCACGAGATCGAGTGACTCCTCGGTGATACTGCACATGGGCATAGACTCCTCTATGCAAAACTACATATGTAAAAGTATATACAAATATAAATTAACTGGAATGGCCACAGGCATCCGGGGAGGATGCACACAAATCTACAGCACTACGTTCCACAAACAGATGCTTACTGGGTAAGTATCATTTCCCATTTGACTGTAGGTGTGGCTGTAGATAAACATACAATGTATAGACTGTAAGGCAGTCTCTCCATAAAAGCGGTGGCTAGCCTGAGGGAGTTGCAGCTGACTGCAAAAGTGTACGTAGCACAACTTGAACTACATTGGCTTGCTGATGTGCTAGTACGTCCACACAATAATGCTGTGCATAATTTAGCAGTGTAGACCATTTGGCTGCCTTACAAGTGTCAGTTATAGGTATGTTTCCATGGAAAGCCATAGTGGCTCCTTTTTTCCTACTAGAATGTCCTGTAGGAGTAACAGGTAACTGTCTCTGCTTTGGCATAGCAAGTCTGTATAACCTTTACTATCCATCTAGCTAAGCTGTTTTTTTTTTAACACTGGACTACCATTGTGAGGTAGTTAAAAAAAACTACTAAGAGCAGTTAATATTCCTAAAGCCTTTGGTTCTGTCAATGTAAAACTTAAGTGCTCGTTTAACATCTAGAGTGTGGAGAGCGCTTTCTGCAACTGAGTCAGGCAGCCGAAAAAAGACTGGTAGCACAATGGCTTGGCTGATATGGAATTCGGAAACTACTTTAGGAAGGAACTTCGTGTTTTTGCAACGGACCATCTTGTCTCTATGCATTTGGAAGAAATGTTCTTCTAAAGTTAGGGTCTGGAGCTCAGAGACATGTCTGAGTGATGCGATGCGACTAATAACACCACTTTCCAAGAAAGGTACTGAGAGGACATGAATGATGTGGCTCAAAAGGAGGACCCATGAGCCTGGTAAGCACAATATTGAGGTTCCAGGATGGTGCAGGAGGCACTCTGGGTGGAATAACCTATTTAAGGCCTTCCATGAAAGCTTTGATGACTGGAATTCTGAACAAGGAAGTATGTTGTCTGTTCTGTAGATAGGAAGCTATAGCTTTGATATGTTCGCGAATGGAAGTGTAAGCTAATGAAAATGTCACTTACCCAGTGTACATCTGTTCGTGGCATTAGTCGCTGCAGATTCACATGTTGTGCATAGCCCGCCATCTGATGTTGGGTCGGAGTGTTACAAGTTGTTTTTCTTCGAAGAAGTCTTTTGAGTCACGAGACCGAGGGACTCCTCCTCTTTTGCTTCCATTGCGCATGGGCGTCGACTCCATCTTCGATTGTTTTCCCCACAGAGGGTGAGGTAGGAGTTGTGTGTGTTAGTAATAGTGCCCATGCAATGGAGTGAATAAGTATGTACCAATTAAGGTTTAAGTAATATATTTACAAATGTACAAAGTTGAAGATAACTTCCAAACGGCTACAGGCTCCCGGGGAGGCGGGTGGGCACATGTGAATCTGCAGCGACTAATGCCACGAACAGATGTACACTGGGTAAGTGACATTTTAAGTTCGATGGCATGTGTAGCTGCAGATACACATGTTGTGCATAGACTAGTAAGCAGTTATCTCCCCAAAAGCGGTGGCTCAGCCTGTAGGAGTGGAAGTAGTCTGAAATAAAGTTCTTAGTACGGCTTGACCTACTGTGGCTTGTTGTGCGGATAGCACGTCTACACAGTAGTGCTTAGTAAATGTGTGAGGCGTAGACCATGTGGCTGCCTTACATATCTCGTGCATTGGAATATTCCCTAGGAAGGCCATGCTAGCGCCTTTCTTTCGGGTTGAGTGTGCCCTTGGTGTAATGGGCAGCTCCCTTTTTGCTTTAAGGTAGCAGATTTGGATGCACTTAACTATCCATCTGGCTATACCCTGTTTTGATATTGGGTTTCCTGTATGAGGTTTTTGGAATGCAATAAACAGTTGTTTTGTTTTTCTGATTTCTTTTGTTCTGTCAATGTAGTACATTAGTGCTCTTCTGATGTCTAATGTATGTAGTGCCCTTTCAGCTACCGAGTCTGGCTGTGGGAAGAACACTGGTAGTTCTACCGTTTGATTTAAGTGGAACGGTGAAATAACCTTTGGTAGAAATTTAGGATTGGTTCTTAAGACTACCTTATTTTTGTGTATTTGGATATAAGGTTCTTGTATTGTAAACGCCTGAATTTCACTTACTCTTCTTAGAGATGGGATGGCGATGAGAAATGCAACTTTCCAGGTTAGGAATTGTATTTCGCAAGAATGCATGGGTTCAAAAGGTGGACTCATGAGTCTTGTTAAGACGATGTTGAGGTTCCATGAAGGAACGGGTGGTGTCCTTGGTGGTATAATTCTTTTGAGGCCTTCCATAAACGCTTTAATGACAGGTATCCTAAATAGTGAAGTTGAATGGGTAATCTGCAGGTATGCAGATATTGCTGCGAGGTGTATTTTAATGGAAGAGAAGGCCAGGTTCGATTTTTGTAAGTGTAGTAAGTAACCCACTACATCCTTTGGAGATGCGTGTAATGGTTGAATTTGATTATTATGGCAGTAGCAAACAAACCTTTTCCATTTGCTTGCATAGCAGTGTCTAGTGGATGGTCTTCTAGCTTGCTTTATGACTTCCATACATTCTTGGGTGAGGTTTAAGTGTCCGAATTCTAGGATTTCAGGAGCCAGATTGCTAGATTCAGCGATGCTGGGTTTGGATGCCTGATCTGTTGTTTGTGTTGTGTTAACAGATCTGGCCTGTTGGGTAACTTGACGTGGGGTACTAGTGATAGGTCTAGCAGTGTTGTGTACCAAGGTTGCCTTGCCCATGTTGGTGCTATCAGTATGAGTTTGAGTTTGTTTTGACTCAATTTGTTTACTAGATATGGAAGGAGAGGGAGAGGGGGAAAAGCGTACGCAAATATCCCTGACCAGTTCATCCATAGGGCATTGCCTTGAGACTGCCTGTGTGGGTATCTGGATGCGAAGTTTTGGCATTTTGCGTTCTCCTTTGTTGCAAATAAGTCTATTTGAGGTGTTCCCCAAATTTTGAAGTAAGTGTTTAGAATTTGGGGGTGAATTTCCCATTCGTGGACCTGTTGGTGATCTCGAGAGAGATTGTCTGCAAGTTGATTCTGTATCCCTGGAATAAACTGTGCTATTAGGCGAATGTGGTTGTGAATTGCCCATTGCCATATTTTTTGTGCCAGGAGGCACAGCTGTGTTGAGTGTGTCCTCCCCTGTTTGTTTGGATAATACATTGTTGTCATGTTGTCTGTTTTGACAAGAATGTACTTGTGGGTTAGAATGCTTTTAACGCTAGGAAAACTGCTAGCAGTTCGAGGTGATTTATATGCAGCTTTGTTTGATGTACGTCCCATTGTCCTTGGATGCTGTGTTGATTGAGGTGTGCTCCCCACCCTGTCATGGAAGCATCTGTTATCACGTATTGTGGCACTGGGTCTTGGAAAGGCCGCCCTTTGTTTAAATTTATACTGTTCCACCATAGAAGCAAGATGTATGTTTGGCGGTCTATCAACACCAGATCTAGAAGGTGACCCTGTGCTTGTGACCATTGTGATGCTAGGCACTGTTGTAAGGGCCTCATGTGCAGTCTTGCGTTCGGGACAATGGCTATGCATGAGGACATCATGCCTAGGAGTTGTAATACCATCTTTGCCTGTATTTTTTGTGTTGGATACATGGTTTGTATAACTTTTAGGAAATTTTGAACCCTTTGTGTACTTGGAGTGGATATTCCCCTTGTTGTGTCTATTGTTGCTCCTAGGTATTGCTGTACTTTGCACGGCAGAATGTGTGATTTTGCATAGTTGACGGAGAAACCGAGTTTGTAGAGGGTTTGTATGACCTGATCTGTGTGGTGTGAACACTTTGTCAGTGAGTTGGTCTTGATTAGCCAATCGTCTAGATACGGGAATACGTGTATTTGCTGCCTTCTGATGTGTGCAGCTACTACTGCTAGGCATTTTGTAAAGACTCTTGGTGCGGTTGTTATACCGAACGGCAATACTTTGAATTGGTAATGTATTCCTTTGAATACGAACCTTAGGTATTTCCTGTGCGAGGGATGTACCGGTATGTGGAAATACGCGTCTTTGAGATCTAAGGTTGTCATGTAGTCTTGTTGCTTTAGCAATGGTAACACTTCTTGTAGCGTGACCATGTGAAAGTGTTCTGATTTGATGTAGGTGTTTAGTGTTCTGAGATCTAGGATTGGTCTCAGTGTTTTGTCCTTTTTTGGTATTAGAAAGTACAGGGAGTAAACTCCTGTGTTTATTTGTGTACCTGGTACCAGTTTGTAAGGAAATGCCTCCTTGGCATGGTTGCCCCCTGACTTTTTGCCTTTGCTGATGCTATGTTTACAATTGAAAGTGTGCCGAGGCCTGCTAACCAGGCCCCAGCACCAGTGTTCTTTCCCTAACCTGTACTTTTGTATCCACAATAGGCAGACCCTGGCATCCAGATAAGTCCCTTGTAACTGGTACTTCTAGTACCAAGGGCCCTGATGCCAAGGAAGGTCTCTAAGGGCTGCAGCATGTCTTATGCCACCCTGGAGACCTCTCACTCAGCACAGACACACTGCTTACCAGCTTGTGTGTGCTAGTGAGGACAAAACGAGTAAGTCGACATGGCACTCCCCTCAGGGTGCCATGCCAGCCTCTCACTGCCTATGCAGTATAGGTAAGACACCCCTCTAGCAGGCCTTACAGCCCTAAGGCAGGGTGCACTATACCATAGGTGAGGGTACCAGTGCATGAGCATGGTACCCCTACAGTGTCTAAACAAAACCTTAGACATTGTAAGTGCAGGGTAGCCATAAGAGTATATGGTCTGGGAGTCTGTCAAACACGAACTCCACAGCACCATAATGGCTACACTGAAAACTGGGAAGTTTGGTATCAAACTTCTCAGCACAATAAATGCACACTGATGCCAGTGTACATTTTATTGTAAAATACACCACAGAGGTGCCCCCTGAAACTTAACCGACTATCTGTGTAGGCTGACTAGTTTTAGCAGCCTGCCACAAACCGAGACATGTTGCTGGCCCCATGGGGAGAGTGCCTTTGTCACTCTGAGGCCAGTAACAAAGCCTGCACTGGGTGGAGATGCTAACACCTCCCCCAGGCAGGAATTGTCACACCTGGCGGTGAGCCTCAAAGGCTCACCTCCTTTGTGCCAACCCAGCAGGACACTCCAGCTAGTGGAGTTGCCCGCCCCCTCCGGCCAGGCCCCACTTTTGGCGGCAAGGCCGGAGAAAATAATGAGAAAAACAAGGAGGAGTCACTGGCCAGTCAGGACAGCCCCTAAGGTGTCCTGAGCTGAGGTGACTCTAACTTTTAGAAATCCTCCATCTTGCAGATGGAGGATTCCCCCAATAGGGTTAGGATTGTGACCCCCTCCCCTTGGGAGGGGGCACAAAGAGGGTGTACCCACCCTCAGGGCTAGTAGCCATTGGCTACTAACCCCCCAGACCTAAACACGCCCTTAAATTTAGTATTTAAGGGCTACCCTGAACCCTAGAAAATTAGATTCCTGCAACTACAAGAAGAAGGACTGCCTAGCTGAAAACCCCTGCAGAGGAAGACCAGAAGACGACAACTGCCTTGGCTCCAGAAACTCACCGGCCTGTCTCATGCCTTCCAAAGATCCTGCTCCAGCGACGCCTTCCAAAGGAACCAGCGACCTCGACATCCTCTGAGGACTGCCCCGGCTTCGAAAAGACAAGAAACTCCCGAGGACAGCGGACCTGCTCCAAGAAAAGCTGCAACTTTGTTTCCAGCAGCTTTAAAGAACCCTGCAAGTTCCCCGCAAGAAGCGTGAGACTTGCAACACTGCACCCGGCGACCCCGACTCGGCTGGTGGAGATCCGACACCTCAGGCGGGACCCCAGGACTACTCTGATACTGTGAGTACCAAAACCTGTCCCCCCTGAGCCCCCACAGCGCCGCCTGCAGAGGGAATCCCGAGGCTTCCCCTGACCGCGACTCTTTGAACCTAAAGTCCTGACGCCTGGGAGAGACCCTGCACCCGCAGCCCCCAGGACCTGAAGGACCGGACTTTCACTGGAGAAGTGACCCCCAGGAGTCCCTCTCCCTTGCCCAAGTGGAGGTTTCCCCGAGGAACCCCCCCCTTGCCTGCCTGCAGCGCTGAAGAGATCCCGAGATCTCTCATAGACTAACATTGCGAACCCGACGCTTGTTTCTACACTGCACCCGGCCGCCCCCGCGCCGCTGAGGGTGAAATTTCTGTGTGGGCTTGTGTCCCCCCCGGTGCCCTACAAAACCCCCCTGGTCTGCCCTCCGAAGACGCGGGTACTTACCTGCAAGCAGACCGGAACCGGGGCACCCCCTTCTCTCCATTCTAGCCTATGCGTTTTGGGCACCACTTTTAACTCTGCACCTGACCGGCCCTGAGCTGCTGGTGTGGTGACTTTGGGGTTGCTCTGAACCCCCAACGGTGGGCTACCTTGGACCAAGAACTAAGCCCTGTAAGTGTCTTACTTACCTGGTTAACCTAACAAATACTTACCTCCCCTAGGAACTGTGAAAATTGCACTAAGTGTCCACTTTTAAAACAGCTATTTGTGAATAACTTGAAAAGTATACATGCAATTTTGATGATTTGAAGTTCCTAAAGTACTTACCTGCAATACCTTTCGAATGAGATATTACATGTAGAATTTGAACCTGTGGTTCTTAAAATAAACTAAGAAAATATATTTTTCTATACAAAAACCTATTGGCTGGATTTGTCTCTGAGTGTGTGTACCTCATTTATTGTCTATGTGTATGTACAACAAATGGTTAACACTACTCCTTGGATAAGCCTACTGCTCGACCACTACCACAAAATAGAGCATTAGTATTATCTCTTTTTGCCACTATCTTACCTCTAAGGGGAACCCTTGGACTCTGTGCATACTATTCATTACTTTGAAATAGTGCATACAGAGCCAACTTCCTACATTGGTGGATCAGCGGTGGGGTACAAGACTTTGCATTTGCTGGACTACTCAGCCAATACCTGATCACACGACAAATTCCAAAATTGTCATTAGAAATTCATTTTTGCAATTTGAAAGTTTTCTAAATTCTTAAAAGTCCTGCTAGGGCCTTGTGTGTTAAGTCCCTGTTTAGCATTGTCTTTTAGAGTTTAAAAGTTTGTTAAAAGTTTGAAATTAGATTCTAGAAACAGTTTTAGATTCTCTAAAAAGTCTTCCAACTTTTAGCAAAATAATGTCTGATACAGAGATGAATGTGGTGGAACTCGACACCACACCTTACCTCCATCTTAAGATGAGGGAGCTAAGGTCTCTCTGTAATATCAAAAAAATAACCATTGGCTCCAGACCTACCAAAATTCAGCTCCAGGAGCTGTTGGCAGAGTTTGAAAAAGCCAACCCCTCTGATGATGACCTCACAGAGGAAGAAATTAGTGACTTGGAGGCCAATGTCCCTCCTCCAGTCCTAAATAGAGAGAACAGGACCCCTCAAGTCCTGTCTCCAACTGTGTTAGTCAGAAATAGTGAGTCCCTCACAGGAGGGTCCCACATTTCTGAAATCACTGAGGATGCTCTCAGTGAAGATGACCTCCTGTTAGCCAGGATGGCCAAAAGATTGGCTTTAGAGAGACAGCTCCTAGCCATAGAAAGGGAAAGACAAGAGATGGGCCTAGGACCCATCAATGGTGGCAGCAATATAAATAGGGTCAGAGATTCTCCTGACATGTTAAAAATCCCCAAAGGGATTGTGAAAAAATTTGAAGATGGTGATGACATCACCAAGTGGTTCACAGCTTTTGAGAGGGCTTGTGTAACCAGAAAAGTGAACAGATCTCACTGGGGTGCTCTCCTTTGGGAAATGTTCACTGGAAAGTGTAGGGATAGACTCCTCACACTCTCTGGAAAAGATGCAGAATCTTATGACCTCATACCTCGTACCCTGATTGAGGGCTTTGGATTCTCCACTGAGGAGTACAGGATTAGGTTCAGGGGGGCTCAAAAATCCTCGAGCCAGACCTGGGTTGACTTTGTTGACTACTCAGTGAAAACACTAGATGGTTGGATTCAAGGCAGTGGTGTAAGTAATTATGATGGGCTGTACAATTTATTTGTGAAAGAACACCTGTTAAGTAATTGTTTCAATGATAAACTGCATCAGCATCTGGTAGACCTAGGACCAATTTCTCCCCAAGAATTGGGAAAGAAGGCGGACCATTGGGTCAAGACAAGGGTGTCCAAGACTTCAACAGGGGGTGACCAAAAGAAAGGGGTCACAAAGACTCCCCAGGGGAAGGGTGATGAGACAGCCAAAACTAAAAATAATAAAGAGTCTTCTACAGGCCCCCAAAAACCTGCACAGGAGGGTGGGCCCAGAGCCTCTTCACAAAACAATGGGTACAAGGGTAAAAACTTTGATCCCAAAAAGGCCTGGTGTCATAGCTGTAAACAGCATGGACACCAAACTGGAGACAAGGCCTGTCCCAAGAAAGGTTCCACTCCAAACTCCCATCCAGGTAACACTGGTATGGCTAGTCTCCAAGTGGGATCAACAGTGTGCCCAGAGCAAATCAGGGTCCACACTGAAGCTATTCTAGTTTCTGAGGGTGGGGTGGATTTAGCCACACTAGCTGTCTGGCCGCCTAACATGCAAAAATACAGACAGCAACTCTTAATTAATGGGACTAGAATAGAGGGCCTGAGGGATACAGGGGCCAGTGTCACCATGGTGACAGAGAAACTGGTTTCCCCTGGCCAATACCTGACTGGAAAAACTTACACAGTCACCAACGCTGACAATCAGAGAAAAGTACATCCCATGGCAATGGTTACTTTAGAATGGGGAGGGGTCAATGGCCTGAAACAGGTGGTGGTCTCCTCAAATATCCCAGTGGACTGTCTGCTTGGAAATGACCTGGAGTCCTCAGCATGGGCTGAGGTAGAACTAAAAACCCATGCAGCAATGCTGGGTATCCCTGAACTGGTGTGTGTGAAAACAAGAGCACAATGCAAGGCACAGGGTGAACAAGTAGAGCTGGAGTCTGGAAGAATGGCCCAGCCTACCAAGAGAACAGGAAAGTCAGCTGGGAAACCAACTGCAACACAGCAAAAGAAAGGGAACCTCTCTTCTCAGGAAGAAGTTCTGCCCTCTGAGGGAACTGAGCCTTTGGAGCTTGAACCTTATCAGGTTGAGCTCTTAGGCCCAGGGGGACCCTCAAGGGAGGAGCTGTGTAAGGGACAAGAAACCTGTCCCTCTCTTGAAGGCCTTAGGCAGCAAGCTGCTGAAGAGTCCAAAGGCAAGAAAAATGGAACGCATAGGGTCTATTGGGAAGATGGACTCCTGTACACTGAGGCCAGAGACCCCAAACCTGGTGCCACTAGGAGAGTGGTAGTGCCTCAGCTGTTCAGGAAGTTCATCCTAACATTGGCCCATGACATTCCCCTTGCTGGACATTTGGGACAAACCAAGACGTGGGAGAGGTTAGTCAACCACTTCTACTGGCCCAATATGTCCAACATGGTTAAGGAGTTTTGCCTCTCCTGCCCCACCTGTCAAGCCAGTGGTAAGACAGGTGGGCATCCAAAGGCCCCCCTCATTCCACTTCCAGTGGTGGGGGTGCCCTTTGAAAGAGTGGGTGTGGACATAGTTGGTCCACTAGAACCTCCCACAGCCTCAGGAAATATGTATATCCTGGTAGTAGTGGATCATGCTACCAGGTATCCTGAAGCTATTCCCCTTAGGTCGACTACTGCCCCTGCAGTAGCCAAGGCCCTCATTGGTATCTTTACCAGAGTGGGTTTCCCTAAGGAGGTGGTGTCTGACAGAGGTACCAACTTCATGTCAGCATACCTAAAGCACATGTGGAATGAGTGTGGGGTGACTTATAAATTCACTACACCATACCATCCACAAACTAATGGCTTAGTTGAGAGATTCAACAAGACATTAAAGGGCATGATCATGGGGCTCCCAGAAAAACTCAAAAGGAGATGGGATGTCCTCTTGCCATGTCTGCTTTTCGCTTACAGAGAGGTGCCACAGAAGAGAGTAGGATTCTCACCCTTTGAACTTCTGTTTGGTCATCCTGTAAGGGGACCACTTGCCCTTGTTAAAGAAGGCTGGGAGAGACCTCTCCATGAGCCTAAACAGGACATAGTGGACTATGTACTTGGCCTTCGCTCTAGAATGGCAGAGTACATGGAAAAGGCAACCAAAAACCTTGAGGCCAGCCAACAGCTCCAGAAGTTTTGGTATGACCAAAAGGCTGCACTGGTTGAGTTCCAACCAGGGCAGAAAGTCTGGGTTCTGGAGCCTGTGGCTCCCAGGGCACTCCAGGACAAATGGAGTGGCCCTTACCCAGTACTAGAGAGGAAGAGTCAGGTCACCTACTTGGTGGACCTGGGCACAAGCAGGAGCCCCAAGAGGGTGATCCATGTAAACCGCCTTAAGCTCTTCCACGACAGGGCTGATGTCAATCTGTTGATGGTAACAGATGAGGATCAGGAGGCAGAGAGTGAACCTCTCCCTGATCTTCTGTCATCAGACCCAAAAGATGGTACAGTAGATGGAGTGATCTACTCAGACACCCTCTCTGGCCAACAGCAAGCTGATTGTAGGAGAGTCCTACAACAGTTTCCTGAACTCTTCTCCTTAACCCCTGGTCAGACACACCTGTGTACCCATGATGTGGACACAGGAGACAGCATGCCTGTCAAGAACAAAATCTTTAGACAATCTGACCATGTTAAGGAAAGCATCAAGGTGGAAGTCCACAAGATGCTGGAATTGGGAGTAATTGAGCGCTCTGACAGCCCTGGGCTAGCCCAGTGGTCTTAGTCCCCAAACCTCACACCAAAGATGGAAAGAAAGAGATGAGGTTTTGTGTGGACTACAGAGGGCTCAATTCTGTCACCAAGACAGATGCTCATCCAATTCCAAGAGCTGATGAGCTCATAGACAAATTAGGTGCTGCCAAATTCTTAAGTACCTTTGACTTGACAGCAGGGTACTGGCAAATAAAAATGGCACCTGGAGCAAAAGAGAAAACAGCATTCTCCACACCTGATGGGCATTATCAGTTTACTGTTATGCCCTTTGGTTTAAAGAATGCCCCTGCCACCTTCCAAAGGTTGGTGAATCAAGTTCTTGCTGGCTTGGAGTCCTTTAGCACAGCTTATCTTGATGATATTGCTGTCTTTAGCTCCACCTGGCAGGATCACCTGGTCCACCTGAAGAAGGTTTTGAAGGCTCTGCAATCTGCAGGCCTCTCTATCAAGGCATCCAAATGCCAGATAGGGCAGGGAACTGTGGTTTACTTGGGCCACCTTGTAGGTGGAGGCCAAGTTCAGCCACTCCAACCCAAGATCCAGACTATTCTGGACTGGGTAGCTCCAAAAACCCAGACTCAAGTCAGGGCATTCCTTGGCTTGACTGGGTATTACAGGAGGTTTGTGAAGGGATATGGATCCATTGTGACAGCCCTCACTGAACTCACCTCCAAGAAAATGCCCAAGAAAGTGAACTGGACTGTGGAATGCCAACAGGCCTTTGACACCCTGAAACAAGCAATGTGCTCAGCACCAGTTCTAAAAGCTCCAGATTATTCTAAGCAGTTCATTGTGCAGACTGATGCCTCTGAACATGGGATAGGGGCAGTTTTGTCCCAAACAAATGATGATGATGGCCTTGACCAGCCTGTTGCTTTCATTAGCAGGAGGTTACTCCCCAGGGAGCAGCGTTGGAGTGCCATTGAGAGGGAGGCCTTTGCTGTGGTTTGGTCCCTGAAGAAGCTGAGACCATACCTCTTTGGGACTCACTTCCTAGTTCAAACTGACCACAGACCTCTCAAATGGCTGATGCAAATGAAAGGTGAAAATCCTAAACTGTTGAGGTGGTCCATCTCCCTACAGGGAATGGACTTTATAGTGGAACACAGACCTGGGACTGCCCATGCCAATGCAGATGGCCTTTCCAGGTTCTTCCACTTAGAAAATGAAGACTCTCTTGGGAAAGGTTAGTCTCATCCTCTTTCGTTTGGGGGGGGGTTGTGTAAGGAAATGCCTCCTTGGCATGGTTGCCCCCTGACTTTTTGCCTTTGCTGATGCTATGTTTACAATTGAAAGTGTGCTGAGGCCTGCTAACCAGGCCCCAGCACCAGTGTTCTTTCCCTAACCTGTACTTTTGTATCCACAATTGGCAGACCCTGGCATCCAGATAAGTCCCTTGTAACTGGTACTTCTAGTACCAAGGGCCCTGATGCCAAGGAAGGTCTCTAAGGGCTGCAGCATGTCTTATGCCACCCTGGAGACCTCTCACTCAGCACAGACACACTGCTTACCAGCTTGTGTGTGCTAGTGAGGACAAAACGAGTAAGTCGACATGGCACTCCCCTCAGGGTGCCATGCCAGCCTCTCACTGCCTATGCAGTATAGGTAAGACACCCCTCTAGCAGGCCTTACAGCCCTAAGGCAGGGTGCACTATACCATAGGTGAGGGTACCAGTGCATGAGCATGGTACCCCTACAGTGTCTAAACAAAACCTTAGACATTGTAAGTGCAGGGTAGCCATAAGAGTATATGGTCTGGGAGTCTGTCAAACACGAACTCCACAGCACCATAATGGCTACACTGAAAACTGGGAAGTTTGGTATCAAACTTCTCAGCACAATAAATGCACACTGATGCCAGTGTACATTTTATTGTAAAATACACCACAGAGGTGCCCCCTGAAACTTACCCGACTATCTGTGTAGGCTGACTAGTTTTAGCAGCCTGCCACAAACCGAGACATGTTGCTGGCCCCATGGGGAGAGTGCCTTTGTCACTCTGAGGCCAGTAACAAAGCCTGCACTGGGTGGAGATGCTAACACCTCCCCCAGGCAGGAATTGTCACACCTGGCGGTGAGCCTCAAAGGCTCACCTCCTTTGTGCCAACCCAGCAGGACACTCCAGCTAGTGGAGTTGCCCGCCCCCTCCGGCCAGGCCCCACTTTTGGCGGCAAGGCCGGAGAAAATAATGAGAAAAACAAGGAGGAGTCACTGGCCAGTCAGGACAGCCCCTAAGGTGTCCTGAGCTGAGGTGACTAACTTTTAGAAATCCTCCATCTTGCAGATGGAGGATTCCCCCAATAGGGTTAGGATTGTGACCCCCTCCCCTTGGGAGGAGGCACAAAGAGGGTGTACCCACCCTCAGGGCTAGTAGCCATTGGCTACTAACCCCCCAGACCTAAACACGCCCTTAAATTTAGTATTTAAGGGCTACCCTGAACCCTAGAAAATTAGATTCCTGCAACTACAAGAAGAAGGACTGCCTAGCTGAAAACCCCTGCAGAGGAAGACCAGAAGACGACAACTGCCTTGGCTCCAGAAACTCACCGGCCTGTCTCCTGCCTTCCAAAGATCCTGCTCCAGCGACGCCTTCCAAAGGGACCAGCGACCTCGACATCCTCTGAGGACTGCCCCGGCTTCGAAAAGACAAGAAACTCCCGAGGACAGCGGACCTGCTCCAAGAAAAGCTGCAACTTTGTTTCCAGCAGCTTTAAAGAACCCTGCAAGTTCCCCGCAAGAAGCGTGAGACTTGCAACACTGCACCCGGCGACCCCGACTCGGCTGGTGGAGATCCGACACCTCAGGCGGGACCCCAGGACTACTCTGATACTGTGAGTACCAAAACCTGTCCCCCCTGAGCCCCCACAGCGCCGCCTGCAGAGGGAATCCCGAGGCTTCCCCTGACCGCGACTCTTTGAACCTAAAGTCCCGACGCCTGGGAGAGACCCTGCACCCGCAGCCCCCAGGACCTGAAGGACCGGACTTTCACTGGAGAAGTGACCCCCAGGAGTCCCTCTCCCTTGCCCAAGTGGAGGTTTCCCCGAGGAACCCCCCCCTTGCCTGCCTGCAGCGCTGAAGAGATCCCGAGATCTCTCATAGACTAACATTGCGAACCCGACGCTTGTTTCTACACTGCACCCGGCCGCCCCCGCGCCGCTGAGGGTGAAATTTCTGTGTGGGCTTGTGTCCCCCCCGGTGCCCTACAAAACCCCCCTGGTCTGCCCTCCGAAGACGCGGGTACTTACCTGCAAGCAGACCGGAACCGGGGCACCCCCTTCTCTCCATTCTAGCCTATGCGTTTTGGGCACCACTTTTAACTCTGCACCTGACCGGCCCTGAGCTGCTGGTGTGGTGACTTTGGGGTTGCTCTGAACCCCCAACGGTGGGCTACCTTGGACCAAGAACTAAGCCCTGTAAGTGTCTTACTTACCTGGTTAACCTAACAAATACTTACCTCCCCTAGGAACTGTGAAAATTGCACTAAGTGTCCACTTTTAAAACCGCTATTTGTGAATAACTTGAAAAGTATACATGCAATTTTGATGATTTGAAGTTCCTAAAGTACTTACCTGCAATACCTTTCGAATGAGATATTACATGTAGAATTTGAACCTGTGGTTCTTAAAATAAACTAAGAAAAGATATTTTTCTATACAAAAACCTATTGGCTGGATTTGTCTCTGAGTGTGTGTACCTCATTTATTGTCTATGTGTATGTACAACAAATGCTTAACACTACTCCTTGGATAAGCCTACTGCTCGACCACACTACCACAAAATAGAGCATTAGTATTATCTCTTTTTGCCACTATCTTACCTCTAAGGGGAACCCTTGGACTCTGTGCATACTATTCCTTACTTTGAAATAGTGCATACAGAGCCAACTTCCTACACAGTTCTATTGCGTTCTTTTGCAGTAATGCTTGAACTTCTATTTCCAGAAGGTCTGAATGCTGTTTTGATATATTCTGTGTTTTTGGTGGTATATTTGGAGTGATTTGGAGAAATTCTCTGCAATAACCATGTTGGATAATTGCTAAGACCCAGGTGTCTATTGTTATTTCCTCCCAAGATTGGTAATACTGACTTATTCTTCCCCCCACTGGTGTTGTGTGGAGGGGATGAGTGACCTGTGAGTCACTGTTTGGTTGCAGGTGTTTTTGGGCTTTGAAATTTTCCCCTGTTTCTAGGGAATTGTCCTCCTCTGTACTGGCCCCGAAAGCCTCCCCTTTGGTACTGTCCCTGGTAGGTAGACGGTGTTGAATGTGAGGTACTGGCTTGTGTGGCTTGACCCCGAAACCCCCCTCTGAAGGTTGTTTTGCGGAAGGTGCCGAAAGTGCCTCTGCCCTGCGGGGAACAGAGTGCGCCCATGGCCTTGGCAGTGTCCGTGTCCTTTTTTAGCTTCTCAATTGCTGTGTCCACTTCAGGTCCGAACAATTGTTGCTCATTGAATGGCATATTGAGCACCGCTTGCTGTATCTCCGGTTTAAAGCCAGATGTTCGTAACCACGCGTGCCTTCTTATGGTTACTGCTGTGTTAATTGTTCTTGCAGCTGTGTCCGCTGCATCCATAGAGGAGCGTATTTGGTTATTGGAGATGTTTTGTCCCTCCTCAACCACCTGTTTCGCCCTCTTTTGTAAATCTTTGGGTAGATGCTCGATGAGGTGCTGCATCTCGTCCCAATGGGCTCTGTCATATCGCGCTAGGAGCGCTTGAGAGTTTGCGATGCGCCACTGGTTTGCAGCTTGTACTGCGACCCTTTTTCCGGCTGCGTCGAACTTGCGGCTTTCTTTATCTGGAGGTGGTGCATCGCCTGATGTGTGAGAGTTGGCTCTCTTGCGAGCTGCCCCTACTACAACTGAATCTGGTGGCAGTTGTGAGGTGATGAAAGCAGGGTCTGTGGGCGGTGCTTTATATTTCTTTTCCACCCTTGGTGTTATTGCTCTACTCTTGACAGGCTTTTTGAAGATTTGCTTTGCGTGCCTTAGCATTCCTGGGAGCATAGGGAGGCTCTGGTAGGTGCTATGGGTGGAGGAGAGGGTGTTGAAAAGGAAGTCATCCTCGACAGGTTCCGAGTGTAGCGACACGTTATGGAACTCTGCTGCCCTAGCTACCACCTGTGAATACGCTGTGCTGTCCTCTGGTGGTGAGGGCTTGGTAGGATACGCCTCCGGACTGTTGTCTGACACTGGGGCGTCGTATAGGTCCCAAGCATCCTGGTCATCTTGGCTCATGGTGGTGTGAGCCGGTGAGTGTGACGGAGTCTGTGCCGGTGATATGTAAGTTACAGGTGGAGGAGAGGGTGGCAGAGTTACCTTCTTCACCACTTTTGTTTGTGGTGCTTGTTCCTGTGTTTGGAACTCAAGTCTCCTTTTTCTCCTAATAGGGGGAAGGGTGCTGATCTTCCCTGTTCCACTCTGTATGAAGATCCGCTTTTGAGTGTGGTCTACTTCAGTGGACTGCAACTCTTCCTCGAATCTAGGTCTGCGCAATTGAGAGGACAGTGATTGCTCTTCTGAATATGAGCTGGTAGTTGGCTCGGTTGCCGGTCGTTTCGGCACCGAAACTATGTCCTTACTCGTTTTCGGCTCCGAGGCGACTTTCCTCTTTTTTGGAGTCGAAACTTCTCGGCGTCGATCTTCCTCGGTGCCGCTGTCTCTGCGTCGAACAGCTTCGGCTCCGCTGTCTCGGCGTCGATCTTTGTCGGCAGCACTTTCTCGGTCCCGAGATTGCTGC
This sequence comes from Pleurodeles waltl, assembly GCF_031143425.1. Classification (NCBI taxonomy): domain Eukaryota; kingdom Metazoa; phylum Chordata; class Amphibia; order Caudata; family Salamandridae; genus Pleurodeles; species Pleurodeles waltl. Next base: position 892,872,145 of record NC_090439.1, read on the forward strand.
GTGCCTGTGTCTCGACCGGAGTCGGACGATCTCGGCACTAGTTCGGCCTTTTTCGGTGCCGATGGGCGGTCACCGACTTTATGGGTTGAGCCATGGCCTGTTGGCTTCGACGTCTTACTCACTGTTTCGTGGACGTCGAATTCCTCAGAGTCCGATTCATGGATAGAGAAGGCTTCCTCTTCTTCTCCTTGCTCCTCGAACTCTCGGTGTCCTGTCGGCGTGGACGCCATCTGTAATCTTCTGGCTCGCCGGTCACGGAGCGTTTTTCGGGATCGAAACGCACGACAGGCCTCACAAGTTTCTTCCTTGTGCTTGGGCGACAGGCACAGGTTACAGACCAAATGTTGGTCTGTTATGGGTATTTGTTGTGGCATTTAGGACAGAATCGGAACGGGGTCCGTTCCATCAGCCTCGATGTTACACGCGGTCGGGCCGACCAGGCCCCGACGGGGGATCGAAATTACCCCGAAGGGCTACCGGAGCTCTTCACGATTCGATGTCGATTCTATCTAACCCGATCCCGAACGCAACAATACCGATGAAATTTTCTGAATTTTTAACTATCTTTCCGTTCCGAAACCCGGAGCGAAAAGGAACACGTCCGAACCCGATGGCGGAAAGAAAACAATCGAAGATGGAGTCGACGCCCATGCGCAATGGAAGCAAAAGAGGAGGAGTCCCTCGGTCTCGTGACTCGAAAGACTTCTTCGAAGAAAAACAACTTGTAACACTCCGACCCAACACCAGATGGCGGACTATGCACAACATGTGTATCTGCAGCTACACATGCCATCGAACATTTGCTTTCTGTAAATGGAGCAAATAAACTGTGTCTTACATATTAGCCTTCATGGGATTAAAACATTTGGGTTGGCAGTAGCAAACAAAACATTTCCATTTTGAAGCATAACATGCTCTGGTTCTGGGTCTACGAGCTTCCCTGAGAATGTCCATACATTCCGCAGGCAATCCTAAGTAACCAACTCTAACTTTAGGAGCCATATAGCGAGGTTTAGAAACGATGTCTGATCTGTTCTTGATTCTGAGTGAGACGGTCCGGCCTGTTGGGGAGCTTCTTGTGGGGTTCTACTGAGAGGTTCAGAAAGGTGATGAACCATGGCTGACATGCCCAAATGGGAGCTGCAAGGATCATGGTGAAAGAAGTCTGCCTGATCCTCCGAAACAGATATGGAATGAGAGGAAAGGGTGGAAAAGCATAAGCAAATATCCCTGACCTGTTCATCCATAAAGCGTTGCCCATGGATAGAGGGTGTGGGCACCTAGAGGCGAAGCTTGGGCATTTTGAGTTTTCTGCTATGTCAAAAAGGTCCATCGAAGGAGTTCCCCACTTTAGGAAGTATTTTTCAAGGACTTGCGGATGGAGTTTCTATTCGTGGACTTGTTGTTGCTGCATCTAGCTGAGCATGTCAGCAAAGTATTTGTCTCTTCCTCGGAGATACTCTGCCACCAGGTGAATGTGGTGTTGGAGAGCCCACTTCCAAATAATCTGAGAGAGTTGTGACAGTTGAGACGACTGCGCCCTACCTTGTTTCTGTAGGTAATACATGGCTGTAATGCTGTCTGTGCAGACTAAGGCAACATTGTGAGATGTGATGAAGAAATACTTTCACGGATAGAAATACTGCCTGAAGCTCAAGAAGACATATGTAGGGACTGGTGCCCGAGATCCCAAAGGCACTGTACTGTGAGGTCTTGAAGGTGAGCACCCCCACCCAGTGATGCATCGGTGATCGGAATGACCCGAGGCATAGGGTACAGAAAAGGCTGCCCTTTTAACAGGTTGGTGGTGTTCTACCATTGCAGAGCAATCAGTAAGGCTAGATCTTCCAGGAGACCCTGTGACTGATGCCACGCGAGAGACACTACTGTAGGGGATGCATGGAGTCTGGCATGGGGAACAATGGCAATGTAGGAGGTCATCATCCCTAACAGGTGCATGACAGTCCTGACTGTGTATGTACCATTCTCCTGAAATGAGGGGGATGGGGAGTGGTGGTGGGGGGGGGTATGTAAGGGGGAGGAAAAAACTGAAAACTGAACTCGAGCCAGATTGGGATGTGGTAGCCCAAACTCTGCATTGAGAATAGCTCCTAGAAAGGGATGTATCAGAAGAGGTTAGAAATAGGATTTGGCAAAGTTGATTGTGAATCCCCGTGCGTGGAGCAGGTCCACTGACATCTGAGTGCGATATTGACACAGTGGTAGTGTGCTGGCTTTGATGAGCCAGTTGTCTAAATACAGGAACACATATGTTTTGTCTTTTGAGGTGTGGGGCCACTACTGTTAAGCACTTTGTGAAGACTCCGGAAGCAGTCTGGACTTCGAAAGGCAGGACTTTGGACTGATAATGTTTGCCTACAACCACGAATCTTCTGTATTTTTGGTGTGAATCATGGATTGGAATATGGAAGTAGGCGACTTTTAGATCTAGGACCTTCAAAGTCACCTTGTTTGTTGAAGTGGAATAACATCTTGAAGAGTAACCATATGAAAGTGTTTTGAGAGAACATAGTGGATTCATGGTCCGAGATCCCTAATAGGCCTGAGAGTGCAGTCTTTTTTGGAAATGAGGAAGTATATGGAGTACATCCCTGGTGTAACGGAACAGGAGAGATGTCCCCTTTCAGAAGAATGGATTTATCTCTTGCTTGAGAAGGATGAGGAGGTTGTGGGACTGTCTGTGAGAGCGAGGGGGAATGTTTGGAGGAGTGGTAATGAGCTTCAGACAATAACCATGTTGGATAATGGAAAGGATCCATTGGTCCGTGGTGATGTTGACCCATGCTGGATGAAAATTCTGAAGCCATCCCCAGACAGGGTGGGAAAAAGACTGAGGTAGTCACCGTTTGCAGTGGGGGTAGGCCCTCGGGAGGCAGTGCTCTTATCTATGCCCTTGTTGTTTTTACCTCTGTAGGACTCCTTAAAGAAACGCCTAGAATGGGAGGGTGGAGGCTGTCTCGGTTGGGAGGTAGACGCCTCCGAGGATGTGGATCTGTAACCACTTCTGAAGGTGGGGTGATGAATCTGCTCCTTTGTGTGGGGGACTGTAGAGTACCCATGGCTTTTGTGGTGTCCGTGACTTTTTTCACATTCTCAAGGGTAGATCCCTTGAGGGCCAAAAATATGCTCTTTATCAAAGGGCATGTTAAGCACTGCTTGCTATACCTCTGGTTTGAAACCAAAGCATAGAAGTAATGCGTGGCTCCTTATAATGACATTCCGATTAATGGCATGTGCAGCTGTATCTGCGGGATCTAGGGCACAGCATATGGAGTTATTAGTTAGTTTGCCCCTCAACAACGATTTGCTGCCCTCTTTTGCAGTGCTCTTCTGGGAGAAACTGGAGGAGGTCCTCCATTTTATCCCAGTGAGCCCAGTCATTCCTGGCTAGTAAGGCCTGTGAATTGGAGATACGCAAATGGTTAGCTGCCTGTGCAGCCACTCTTGCCAGCAGCATCTACATTTCCACTCTCCTTGTCAGGAAGAGGAGAGTCACCCTGTGGCCTGGCTATCAGCACATTTTCGTGCAGTGATGTCTACTATGGAGTCTGGAGGGACCGGAGATCTAATGTAGTCTGGATCTGATGGAGCAGGCTTATATTTTGTATCTACTCTAGGGGTGATGACCCTAGAGCGGACTGGCTCTTTGAAAATAGTCAGCGTTATGAAGCGTGCCAGGGAGCATAGGGAAAACTGGATATCCCTATGGATAGATGTAAGGTTATCGAACAGCAGTCCTGTTCGATGGGGCCCCGTGCAGCTCCACTTTGTAGAAGGCAGCTGCCCTTGCCTCTACCTGCGCGTTGGATGTACTATCTTCTGGTGGTGAGGAGCATGCAGGGTACAAATCTGGGTCACTGCTCAATATAGGGTCAGGGTCATATGTGTTTCATGGATCTGGGACCTGCTGTGTCCCACCCAAATCTTCCCCAGTATAAAAAGAGGATCTCTGAGGGGGAAAATCAGTAGGTGAGGCAGGCGAATGAGGAGGGAGGTGAAGGAGAAAAAAGGGAGGAGGATAAAGAGGAGGAGGAGGTGTAGAAGTCTTGTTAGACGTACTGGTAGCTTTTCCTTGGTTGCCTTCTTTGGAGGTGGAGAAGTGTCCAAAGCCTCTTGGAAGGACAGTAAACACTTCAAAAGTTTAGGGGGAGAAGCAATAATGCGCCTTGTACCCTCCTGGATATGGAGTTGGCACTGACTAGCGTCTCTCATCTCCAAATTGGGTACTACAGGTGAATGTGTAGCTTAAGACTGACTGGTCTTTCTGCTCCGATGTTCTCAGCTCTGTAGTTTTCAGAACTGTGGTTTTCGGTCGGTGCAATTCCGTTGGCATTGAAGTGGAGGTGGTCCACTCTGAACTGAAGTGCTCTGAGCCGAAGCTCGGACCGAGATAGCAACGATGTCTCGGACCGAAGTGCTGGAGGTTGAAGCTGAAGAGGTTTTTGTCTTGGCTATTTTCAGAGCAGAGTCAGGGGCGGGCAGCCAACACAGATCCATCCATGGTCTGGTGACAGTGGCAGTCTAGCAACCTCTGCAAGGGGCTTTTAATAGTCATATGATGGGCCAGAGGGGCCACAGTGCGCACGTGTTGCGTGGATGTTACCTCATGGCTTTCAAAATCCAACTGTTTCTGGCTACTCCTGGGCATGTTTTTCCCCAAAGATGTCCACGGTGTTGTTCAGAGTCTAACACGCCATCTCCAACCAACGAGCTCTTCAGTTCTGAAGGGTCTTCGACTGGAAAGATTTGCAAGCGTTGCAGGTAGCTTCCTGGTGATCTGGAGAGGCACAAGTTATACACCAGATGCTGGTTGGTGTGGGGAAATTATTGTGGCACCGTGGACAAAACAAAACACATTTGTTCCATCAGCTCAGCGTAATGGTCAGTGCCACGTGGTGATAGTCCCAAAGCAGGCGAGGACGTCCTGGAGGGAAGGCAGTCGGTGAGCGGACAGAGTGGAAACGAACACAAAGATAGAAATGTGCGATCAAGAAATAATACTGTTGATAAAGAGAACATGGAAAGGAAACCAGAGTGAGTCGAAAGACCGAGCGAACAGACCTGTCCGAACCAGACAGCAAAAATAAAATGTAACAAAGGAGTCTGATGCCCATGCCCATGGCACAGCATCACCTAGAAGGAGGAGTCACTCAATTCTGTGACTCAAAATGCTTCTTCGAAGAAAAAACTTACAACGCTCCGAACCAAACACAAGAAGTTTGCACAGCATGCATATTTGCAGCCACACATGCCATCAAACATGTACTTTTCCTTTTTTTTAAAGAAAAGACAAACTTGCCTGTTTAATAAGTGGTGGTGTTGCATACTCGTGAGCTGTAGTTACTAGCTCCCAGCACCTCCAGAGTAGTCCATTGACTGCTCTGCTTCACTACCCTGAGAGAGTCAAGTGTTACAGTAAAAGACCACTGCAAACTTGTCATATCCTATGGCATTAATAACCCAATTCTCACACACAGAAACTGTTATGAAGCCTCTAAAGGAACGTTCAGTTTATCTGCTTTCCTGGCAAGTACTTCATGAGAGGCTGTATTATTGTCAATGGGAGACAGGATTGTGATGGGGCTGATTAAGTAGGAGTACAAAGTGACTTACTATCATCTGATTCTGTAACAGGAAACCTGGAAGGAGATAAGTCTGAAATAGGAATATATATGGAACAAAGTAATCAGCCTGCATATGTGAGGAGACGTTTGAGTTGGTCTTCTTTTCCATAGGGCAGACACTGATGTGTGCCTGGATTTCATCTTGGGTGACAGCTGTAAAGGTTGTAAAGGTAACCGATGTGAACCCTTAAAGGGGATTATTCACCTTGTCTTCAAAGAAAGTGGATGTACATTCAGTGTGACTGTATGAGGAATAATCTGAGGCTTAAATAAAAACACTATTTTGGAACCTGAGTCAAAGATGAAGTTGAAAAACAAGGGGACATCATGGGGTACACACTTTAAGGCGATGCCAGCCCTGTGGAATGTAGAAGCAATGTTGAAACTAAAGATTCAAGTAATGGAGGCCGGCCAAAGGTATCAAAATTGTAGCTGATGGTGGCAGTTATAGCCATTTTGATGTCAATAGCGTGGGGGGGCCTAAATGAGCCCTATAGTGTCTTTTTCGATGTTGAGAGGTCTGATGACGAACGGTGATTGGTCTTCAACGTCTGTGATGGGAATCCTACCAAAATAGGAGAAGCTGATCTATATGTTTGTCTAACTTTGTCAATCTTGAACAGACCCCCAGCTTTCAACATTTATTGTTTCAATGTTAGACAGCAACAGTCTGTCAACATTGTGAATTTGGCATGCTTTTAATGTTGTTACTGAGAAGTCAAACCAATGTGTACATCAAGAACGTCCCCTCCAACACAGATACTTTTGACACAAATCTTGAATGATGCGGAGAGTGAAGTTGTAGAACTACTTTCTCTGCATCTCACTTCATGGGAGTCCTTCTCAGGAGTAGACAGTCTTTCAGAGGAAGTGCAAGCATAACTTAACCCAGCCTTTACAGATTCCTTTCTTCTGCTCTCATGTCCTATGTTGAGTCTGTTGCCTTCTCAGTCCTTCAAAATCCTTTAAAACATTTTCCTAGATATCACTCTTTTTCCTCCCACCAGAGGAACACTTCTCTAAAAGCGAAGGGTTATCGGAGGTGAAAATCGCACTTGAAAGACTGATGTCAAAGACGTTGAGTCGAAATAATAAAGCAAAATCCTGTTAATAAATTTCAGTCAAAAACAGAGCTGTGAAGCTTTTACTGAGATCCTATTTACATGAGCCATAAAAAAAAAAAAAAACAGCTCAGTGAGAGGACTGCCAGTACAGTGCATTGTGGATAGTAAGTTCCTGAACTCTTGCTCACCTTTCAATAAAGGCGTATCAGGCAGCACTTCATCCTTCCCTTTTATACACTTTCACACATTTCTTGAACATCAGATGATGCAATGCATTTTTTAAACTGCTCATTAAGGTTTATTAACGGATTTCAAGCAAAACGTTAACCCCTGATAGTGTTCCTCTGCCTTTATAATTAATAACACCCTAACAGACTTTCAGGAGCAGAGTCAAGCTCTGCTGAATTGGGGATACACCTGAAATGCACCCCATGCCACTGTAGTGGCTACAGTTTCATACCATGTGATGGGTATAGCTTATAATGTAATCCTACAGGTCTTTTTAATAAGTACCTGCAGTGGAAAGGGCAACAGAAGTCATCCCTAGTAAAATCCTGCAGTCACACATTACTGCAGTTCTTGCTTGAACTGGAGGGTGAAATATGTTGAGTTGCTTACGTGAGAGCAGGTGGAAACGTGACAATATGAAGAATGATAGTGCGCGTAATAACACAGAACAGTGATATTCTGTGTGTGTGTGTGTGTGTGTGTGTGGGGGGGGGGGGGGGGGGGAGGGAAGACTGTTAACCCTTCCTAACTTCTCTCCTACATTACTAAAAACATAAATCCACCCTTTACCCTTCCATGTGTTGTAGTAGCTGCTGCCTAGCAAATGGGGAAACTGTGGCTCAAGCAATATAACGTGCACCAATAAACTGTATTTTGTCCATCCAGACCTATACCTCCTACTGGAAAAGCCCATGATGGGTAGAGGAAAGAGGCATCTTTTTACTAAAGCAGGAAGATTTTACAATGTGAACAAAGATGAACATGCAAAGCCAATCCTAAAAAGTAATTTTTGGGGGAGAAAAATACATTGAAGTGGATACAAAAGCATTATATGTACACAGGGGAGGAGGGGGGGAGGAGGACGCGGGGGCTGTGTGTGGGGGGGTTTATTTAAAAAAAAAAAAAACTTACAGCCATATCAAAGACACACCGAGCATCGGATAAAGCATGGATGTATGCTTGTGGAGCTTTACAGGTGCTTGAAACATGAAACCTGGGGGGAAAAAAAACAAAACAAAGATTTCAAAAATACGTCCATTAAATGCACAAAGGACAGTGATGTCATCAAAGGATGTAATGCATAACTACTTCGGAGCGCTTTACCATGGATATTCTCTTCAATAGTGCAGCCTTTTATTTATTTAGGTCTACCTCAAGGCATCTTCAGCTGTCCGCCAGGGCTCTTGTTAACACCGGACATCAACACATAGAACAAGGCTTTGAGTCTACCCCTTTGATCACCTTAAATACAGACATTCAATTAGCACCAGTTGTTAGTCTGCCTATAAAGCAGTTCAATGGTCAGAAGCAAGACAATGTTATCCACCACTTCTGTGTTAAATACAATAAGGAAGGGGCATTGTAATGAGCAACTCTGACAATTACAAGATACAAAAAGAAGGGGTTTATACTGAGAAATCCATGACAACCACCACACTTTTTTTTTGTTGTTGTTTTGTTTAACATGGAGATCATGCATACCTCTTTAGTTCAGGAGAGGCTAGAGGTCTCCTTTTCATTGCATACACTTGTCATTCTACATTTAGCTGCCTGGAAATTAAAGTACTTTTTAGTTAAAAATACAAATCAAGAATGGACATAGATTTACTACTGGTTATTGTGTTATTTGGGGAATTCAGCATTACTACTACACATCACCTCCCTAGGTAAGACTTGGGCTGAACTTAACAGCAACCAAACTGTCAAGTTTTGGTGCTTAAGTTGGGAGCAACAATAAAGTGGCCTCCCATGGCTTTGGCTTCAACACTGAGCTCTACCACCAAATGAATGGGCAGCAAGCACACTTTGTTACAATCATGCCTACCGACATTGCCAATGTGTGTTTTTGTATGTGTGGCTCTTACAAAGGATCCATGTATTTGTAGGAAGCTGGGTTCTGGTTAAGACAGACAGACAGACTCTTTTAACCTGATTTTCGATGCAATTTTGACTGAAGTGCACTGGGTTCCTGCTAACCAGGTCCCCAGTGCCAGTGTTACTTCCCCTAAAGACAAGACCACTAGTCAATAGGTCTTCAAGTGACCAGGCCTTTAGCACCTTTTGTAAGTCCCTAGTAAATGGTACCTCTGGTACCAAGAGCCTAGGTACTAAAGAGGGTCCCCTAAGAGATGCAGCATAACTTGTGCAACTCTACGGGACCCAGCACCGAACTCACACAGACTGCCACTGCAGGCTGCGGGACAAGGTGCTCCCAAAAAGTGAAAACACAACATGGCACACACTTGTGTACCATGTCCCCTAACACTACCTGTAATATTTGTAATTCACCTCTACAGCAGACTTTACAGTCCTAAGGCAGGGTGCATTCCATTACAGGCGATGTTATAGCTGCATGAGCAAATAGGCCCCTAAACTGAATATTTAGCACCCCCCCCCCCGATACCAGGACGTTAGATCCTCAAAGGACACCAAAGGACTGGAAAAAGAAGCCTGCTGACCAGAGAACCACAGAGCACGACTTGCTTGGAGCCAACCCTGCCTCCTGCACCTGACCCTTGAGGAGCAACCGACCTGTCCGGCAACCCCCAAGAAACCGGGAGAGCTGCCAGTGCTTTTCAAATTGCTAAGAAGAACTCCATTGGAGCTTAGGAGCTCCTGTCCTGCATCTGCAGGCAACCAAGTAAGAACTGTGAGGATGTGGGATCGCCAAAACCTTACGCCGAACATCACCACTGAACTTGATCCGCCTAGCCCAAAGCTGAAGTGGGCCAACAGTGTCAACGTGGTTCCCAGGCCCTCCAGAGACGTAACCCACCTTGAGTTGCCCACTTTGGACTTCCAGGCGGAGTCTGCAGCTTCTTTCTGCAACGCGGGGACTAAAGGATCACTTCCTGCATTATGTACAATTCATATTGATAGAGGATTACCAATTTAACAATATATAAAGAGCTATGCTGCCATGTATCTCCCATAGAGTAACATTGCACATATGGAAAAATGCACTAAGTGTTAGTAGGAAGAGGGGTCTGTATATACTGTACCAAAGTGAGGTTTAGTGAGCACAGATTCCAGGGGTTCCCAAGAGGCTTTACAGAGGCTAAAGTAGATAATACTAATGCTCTCTTTTGCGGTAGTATGGTTGAGCAGTTAGGCTTAACAGAGGGTAGTGCTAAGCATTTCTTGTACACAGCAAGAAATGAGGCACACACTCCATGACTAACTCCAGTCCAAAGTTTTATGTATCAAAAAGTATGGAAAATGTCACTTATCCAGTGTACATCTGTTTGCGGCATGTAGTGCTGCAGATTCACATGCTTTGCATAAGTCCGCCATCTAGTGTTGGGCTCGGAGTGTTACAATTTGTTTTGAAGAAGCTTTTGAGTCACAAGATTAGGTGACTCCTCTCGGTGATAGTGCACATAGGCATCGAGTCCTTTGTTAGATTGTTTTCCCACAGGAGGGTGAAGTAAGGAGTGAAGAAATGTATATGTACACACACACACATATACATATATATATATATATATAGATATATATATACACACACACACACACACACACACACACACACACACACACTTGGAAAATGTCACTTACCCAGTGTACATCTGTTCGTGGCATGAGACGCTGCAGATTCACATGTTGTGCATTATCCTGCCGTCTAGTGTTGGGCTCGTCGTGTTGCAAGTTGTTTTTCTTCGCAGAAGTCTTTTCAAGTCACGAGACCGAGGGACTCCTCCCTTTCGGCTCCATTGCGCATGGGCGTCGACTCCATCTTAGATTGTTTTCCACGCTGAGGGTGAGGTAGGAGTTGATAGTATACTAGATGTGCCCATGCAATGGAGTAGGGGTGTATGTACATAATGTGTATTAAAATAATATTTATTTACAAATTTACAAATCTTATTCAACTAACAACGGCTACAGGCTCCCGGGCAGGTGGGAGGGCGCATGTGAATCTGCAGCATCTCATGCTACGAACAGATGTACACTGGGTGAGTGACATTTTCCATTAGGTGGCAAGTGTAGCTGCAGATACACATGCTGTGCATAGACTAATAAGCAGTAACCTCCCCTAAAAAGCGGTGGCTTAGCCTGCAGGAGTTGAAGTTGTTTGAAATAGTGTTCTTAATACAGCCGGTCCTAATGTGGCTTGTTGTGTTGTTAACACATCTACACAGTAATGCTTCGTGAATGTATGAGGCGTAGACCAGGTGGCTGCCTTACAAATTTCAGTCATAGGTATATTCCCCAGAAAAGCCATTGTGGCGCCTTTTTTCCTAGTGGAATGCGCTTTTGGTGTAATAGGTAGATCTCTTTTTGCTTTGATATAGCAAGTTTGAATACATTTAACTATCCATCTGGCAATGCCTTGTTTGGATATAGGATTACCTGCATGAGGTTTTTGGAAGGCTACAAACAATTGTTTTGTTTTACGAAATTGTTTTGTCCAGTCAATGTAATACATTAGTGCTCTCTTTATGCCTAATGTATGTAAGGCTCTTTCGGCTACTGGGTCTGGTTGTGGAAAGAAGACTGGGAGTTCCACTGTTTGGTTTGGGTGTAACGGTGATATGACTTTTGGTAAGAATTTGGGATTTGTACGGAGAACCACTATGTTTATGTATTTGTATAAAGGGTTCTTGTATAGTAAATGCTTGTATCTCACTTACTCTTCTAATGATGTGATAGCTATTAGAAAGGCCACTTTCCAAGTCAAGTATTGATCTCACAGAAGTGCATGGGTTCGAATGGTGGTCCCATGAGTCGTGTTAATACAATATGAAGGTTCCACAAAGGTACTGGTGGTGTTCTTGGGGGTATGATTCTTTTTAGTCCCTCCATAAATGCTTTGATGACTGGGATTCTAAAAAGCAATGTTGAATGTGTAATCTGCAGATAGGCAGATATTACTGTGAAATGTATTTTAATTGAAGAGAATGCTAGCTTAGACTTTTGTAAGTGTAATAAGTAGCCTACAATGTCCTTTGCGGAAGCATGTACTGGTTGAATTTGATTAGTGTGGCAGTAGTAAACAAATCTTTTCCATTTGTTTGCGTAACAATGTCTTGTAGTGGGTTTTCTAGCTTGTTTAATGACCTCCATACATTCTTGTGTAAGGTCTAAATGTCCAAAGTCTAAGATTTCAGGAGCCAGATGCTGGATTCGGGTGTCTGATCGGTTTGTGTTGCGTTAACAGATCTGGCCTGTTTGGTAATTTGATGTGAGGTACTACTGATAAATCTAGCAGTGTTGTGTACCACGGTTGGCAAGCCCAGGTTGGTGCTATGAGAATTAGGTTGAGTTTGTATAGACTTAGTTTGTTTACCAGATAAGGAATGAGTGGGAGAGGGGGAAAAACGTAAGCAAATATCCCTGACCAACTGATCCATAACGCATTGGCCTTGGACTGAGGGTTTGGGTACCTGGATGGGAAGTTTTGGCATTTTGCGTTTTCTTTTGTTGCGAATAGGTCTATTTTTGGTGTTCCCCAGCGTAGAAAGTAATCTTGTAGGATCTGGGGATGAATTTACCATTTGTGTGTTTGTTGGTGATCTCGACTGAGATTGTCGGCCAACTGGTTCTGAATGCCTGGGATGTACTGTGCTATTAGGCAAATGTGATTGTGAATTGCCCAATGCCAAATTTTCTGTGCTAAGAGACAGTTGTGACGAGTGTGTCCCTCCTTGTTTGTTGAGGTAATACATTGTCGTCATGTTGTCGGTTTTGACAAGAATGGGTTTGTGGTCTATCAGCAGTTGAAATGATTTTAATGCTAGAAACACTGCCAACAGTTCTAAATGATTTATGTGCAGTTTTTGTTGATTGTCCCATTGTCCCTGTATGCTGTGCTGGTTGAGGTGTGCTCCCCACCCCATCATGGAAGCATCTGTTGTGATCACATCTTGAGGCACTTGGTCTTGGAATGGCTGCCCTTGGTTTAAATTTATAGGGTTCCACCATTGAAGCGAGAAGTGTGTTTGGCGGTCTACCAACACTAGATCTTTGAGTTGACCCAGTGCTTGTGTCCATTGTTTTGCTAGGCACTGTTGTAAGGGCCGCATGTATTATCTCGCGTTTGGGACAATGGCTATGCATGAAGACATCATGCCTAAAAGTTTCAATACAAACCTTACTTGGTACTGCTGGTTTGGCTGTATGTTTAATGTTATATTCTGGAACGCTTGTACCCTTTGTGGACTTGAAGTGGCAATCGCTTTTTATGTGTTGAGTGTTGCTCCCAAGTATTGTTGTATTTGGGATGGTTGCAGATGTGATTTTTGGTAATTTATAGAAAACCCTAGTTTGTGTAGAGTTTCTATAACGTATTGCGTGTGAAGAAGGCACTGCTGTTGAGTGCTGGTTTTTATTTACAGTCGTCTAAGTATGGGAATACGTGCATGTGCTGTCTCCTTATGTGAGCGGCTACTACTGCAAGGCATTTTGTGAATACCCTGGGGGCTGTTATCCCGAACCGTAACACTTTGAATTGATAGTGCACGCCGTGTATTACAAACCTTAAGTATTTTCTGTGAGAAGGATGTATGGGTATGTGAAAGTATGCATCTTTGAGATCTAACGTTGACATGTAGTCCTCTTTTTTTTTTTTGTAAGGGAACCACTTCTTGAAGTGTTACCATGTGAAAGTGATCCGACTTGATAAAGAGATTCAGTGTTCTGAGGTCTAATATGGGTCTTAACGTTTTGTCTTTCTTTGGAATTAGGAAATATAGTGAGTAGACACCTGTTCCTTTCTGATGGTCGGGTACTAACTCTATTGCTTGTTTTTGTAACAATGCTTGGACTTCTAGATGTAACAGGTCTAAGTGTTTGGACATATTGGGGGTCATTACGACCTCGGCGGTCTTTTTGCAAGACCGCCGTGTGGAAGACTGCCTGTGCAGGCGGTTTGCCGCTCGGCGTATTAGGACTGTTGGCTGCTCTCCGTCGTTATTCCGATGGAGAGCCGCCAACAGCCATACTTTCGGGCGGCGGGGAAGTGGAGGTTGCTCCACCTCCACCGCCACGCCAACAGAACACGTCCTGTGATTCGCCGTGGCGGTGTTCTGTTGGCGGTGTGGAGTCGGCGGCGCTGCCCCCATGGCTCCCGTCCCCTCCCAGAGGATCGACGGACCATGTTATTCAATCGTCCGTTAGGGGAGGGGGGTGGGTGTTGTGTGCGTGCATGGGGGTGTGCGTGTGTGTATGTTGGGGGGGTGTGTGAGTGCGTGTATGCTTGCGGGGGTGTAGCGTGTATGGGAATGAGTGCATGTATGTCTGTGGGTATGTCTATGGATGTGTGTGTGTACGTTTGAATGTGGGTGTGCGTGTCTGACTGTGTGTGTGGATGTAGGCATGTATGTCGGGGTGTGTGCGTGTGTGTGTTGGTGGTGCCTGCGTGTCGGGTGTGTGTGAGTAATGTTATGTTGTGGGTCGGGGTGGGGAGGGGGGCCCTGACACCTTTGGGGGGTGGGGGAGACCCCTATCAGTGCCAGGATTTCATGGCGGTTACCGGCATGGATTTCATGGCGGCTGAAACCGCTGGAAATCCATGGCGGTAAGCCAGGTCCAAATACCACCGGCGGTATACTGACGGCCGCCGGGCTGGAGACAGGTCTCCAGCCCGGCGGTTGTCTCCGCCCTGGCGGGCGGGACGGAGAACCGGCGGTTGACCATGGCTGTAACCGCCATGGTCATAATACACCAAGGTAAGACCGCCAGCCTGTTGGCGGTCTTACCGCCGGTTCTCCGCCATCCGACAGGGTTGTAATGAACCCCATTTTGTGCCCTTGGGGGCACATCTGGCGGGAAATTTATGAATTCTATGCAGTAACCATGTTGGATAATGGCTAGGACCCATGCGTCCGTAGTTGTGTGTCCAGTTTTGGTAGTATGCAGTAAGTCTCCCCCCCACTGGTGTTAAGTGTTGGGGTTTTGTGACATTGAAGTCACTGTTTGGTTTGACTTGTCTTAGGTGTTTGGAATTTTCCCCTTGCTCTTGGAAATTGTCCACCCCTATATGAGCCTCGAAACCCTCCTTTCTGGTATTGTCCCTGATAGGTGGGTCTGGTTTGCGAGGTGGAAGGTTCTGGTGTTTGCATACGAAACCCCCCTCTAAATTGTGGCTTTCTAAATGTGCCTCTGCTTTGTGGGGAGTAGAGCGCGCCCATGGCTTTGGTCGTGTCCTTCAATTGCTGTGTCCACCTCCGGCCCAAACAATTGTTCTTGGTTAAAAGGCATGTCTAAACACAGCTTGTTTGATTTCTGGCTTGAATCCTGAGCTTCGCGACCATGCATGCCTGCGAATGGTTACCGCAGTGTTGATTGTTCGTGCTGCTGTGTCTGCAGAGTCTAATGCAAACCTTATTTGGTTGTTGGATATTGCTTGTCCTTCTTTCACAACCTCTTGGGCACGTTTCTGGTGTTCTTTGGGCAAGTGCTGTATAATATGTTGCATCTCGTCCCAGTGTGCCCGGTCGTAGCGAGCCAGTAGGGCTTGATAGTTTGCAATCCGCCATTGATTGGCAGCCTGTGCTGCCACTCGTTTGCTCGCTGCATCAAACTACCTACTCTCTGTCAGGCAGTGGAGCGTCTCCTGATGATTGAGAGTTTGCCCTCTTTCTTGCTGCTCCTACAACCACTGAGTCTGGTGTAAGTTGCTGTGTTATAAACACAGGGTCCGTTGGGGGAGGCTTGTATTTTTTTCTCCACCCTAGGCGTGATAGCCCTTCCTTTCACTGGCTCCTGGAATACCTGTTTTGCGTGCTTGAGCATGCCCGGGAGCATTGGCAGACTCTGGTAGACAGTGTGGGTGAATGCCAAGGTGCTGGACAGGAAATCATCCTCTATTGGCTCTGAATGCATTGCTACATTGTGGAACGTAGCTGCCCTTGATAGAACCTGCGTATACACAGTACTGTCCTCTGGAGATGACGGCCTTGTTGGGTAACAATCTGGGCTGTTGTCTGATACTGGAGGATCATATAAGACCCATGCATCCGTATCATCCTGTGTCATCCCCGTATGTGTAGGTGACTGCATTGGAGGTGTTATTACCGGGGACAGTTGTGGTGAGTGTAGTGGGGAAGGTTGTGGCGAAAACCTCGGTGGTGGGGTTTTATCTCTGGCCACTTTCACCTTTGGCTGCATTTCTGACTCTTGAAATGCCAGCTTTCTTTTGGTTTTGATTGGAGGAAGAGTTTGTATTTTTCCAGTCTCTTTCTGGATATGCAACCTCCTTTGCGTATGGTCTGGTTCCCCCATACTTATTTCCTGCTCAAATCTGTTGTTTTGCATTTGGCTGGAAAGTCCTTGCTCTTCTGTGTAAGAGCTTCTTTTCGGCTCCAAAGCCGCTTTTTTCAGTGCCGATTCTTCCGCGAAAGTCTTTTTCGGTTCCGACATTACTTTTCTCAGTTTGGGTGAGTCGAACTCTTGGTGCCAAGATCGTTCGGTGCCTGAATCTCGACCGGAGTCGGATGTCTTCGGCAATTCTTTGGCCTTTTTTCGTGCCGATGTTTGGTCACCTTCTTTTCGATGGGTTAAGCCATGGCATGCTGGCGGTGGCATCCCCTTGGCCTTTACGATCACGGGGCAGTTTTGCTCACTGTTTTCTGCACAGTCGTGGGTCGTTCGCTTTCGGATTCGTCAGAGTCCATCCCCTGGATGGAAATTCTTTCCTCCTCTTCGACGTAGAGTTGTTCTCTCGGTGTCGACGCCATTTGAAGTCTTCTCGCTCTTCGATCACATAGGGTCTTTTTTGATCGAAACGCCCGACAGGCCTCACAAGTATCCTCCCTGTGTTCTGGTGATAAACACAGATTACAGACCAAGTGTTGGTCTGTATAGGGATACTTCGGACAGAAGCGGAAGGGGGTCCGGTCCATTAGTTTCGTCTATGGATGCGGTCGTGCCGACCAGGCCCCGCTGAAGAGCATAAGCCCCGAAGGGCCGCCGGAGCACTTCTACTGTCGGTGTGATTGAGCTAACACTAAACCGGTACAGAGCGCGAACAATACCGTCAAATTTTCGATATTTAGCTAACTTTCCCGATTTAAAATACGGAGCGAAGAGGAACACGTCCAAACCCAATGGCGGAAAGAAAACAATCTAAGATGGAGTCGACAGGGAGGAGTCCCTTGGTCTCGTGACTCGAAAAGACTTATTCGAAGAAAAACAACTTGTAACACTCTGAGCCCAACACTAGATGGCAGGATAATGCACAGCATGTGTATCTGCAGCTACACATGCCACCGAACATTTATATATATATACACACACACACACACACATATATATATATATATATATAAATATATGGAAAATGTCACTTACCCAGTGTAAACCTGTTCGTGGCATTAGTTGCTGCAGATTCACATGCTGTGCACATCCCGCCATCTGGTGTTGGGCTCGGAGTGTTACAAGTTGTTTTTCTTCGAAGAAGTCTTTTTTCGAGTCACGAGACCGAGGGACTCTTCCCATTTCGACTCCATTGCGCATGGGTGTTGACTCCATCTTAGATTGTTTTCCCCGCAGAGGGTGAGGTAGGAGTTGTGTATGCTAGTAATAGTGCCCATGCAATGGAGTGAATACGTATGTACATAATAAAGTTTAAAGTAATATATTTACAAATTTACAAATGTTCAAGATCAACTTCTAAATGGCTACAGGCTCCCGGGGAGGCGGGTGGGCGCATGTGAATCTGCAGCGACTAATGCCACGAACAGATGTACACTGGGTAAGTGACATTTTCCGTTCGATGGCATGTGTAGCTGCAGATACACATGCTGTGCATAGACTAGTAAGCAGTTATCTCCCCAAAAGCGGTGGTTCAGCCTGTAGGAGTTGAAGTTGTTTGAAACAATGTTCGTAGTACAGCTTGACCTAATGTGGCTTGTTGTGCCGTTAACACATCTACACAGTAGTGTTTGGTAAATGTATGAGGCGTAGACCATGTTGCTGCCTTACATATTTCGTTCATTGGAATATTTCCTAGAAAGGCCAAGGTAGCACCTTTTTTTCTGGTTGAGTGTGCCTTTGGTGTAATAGGCAGCTCTCTCTTTGCTTTAAGATAGCAGGTTTGAATACACTTAACTATCCATCTAGCAATGCCTTGTTTAGAAATTGGATTCCCTGTATGAGGTTTTTGGAAAGCAATAAATAGTTGTTATGTTTTTCGAATTAGTTTTGTTATGTCAATGTAGTACATTAGTGCTCTCTTGATGTCTAATGTATGCAGTGCTCTTTCAGCTACAGAATCTGGCTGTGGGAAGAACACTGGTAATTCTACCGTTTGATTCAAGTGGAACGGTGAGATCACTTTTGGTAAAAAATTTGGATTTGTCCGTAGAACTACTTTATGCTTGTGTATTTGAATAAATGGTTCTTGTATGGTAAATGCTTGAATTTCACTCACTCTTCTTAGAGATGTGATGACAATCAAAAATGCAACTTTCCATGTTAAGTATTGCATTTCACAAGAGTGCATGGGCTCAAAAGGTGGACCCATGAGTCGTGTTAAGACAATGTTGAGGTTCCATGAAGGAACTGGTGGTGTTCGTGGTGGTATAATTCTCTTTAGGCCTTCCATAAATGCTTTTATGACTGGTATCCTAAATAATGAACTTGAGTGCGTAGTTTGCAGGTAGGCTGAAATTGCGGTCAGATGTATCTTTATTGAAGAGAAAGCTAGCTTTGACTTTTGCAATTGTAGTAAGTATCCTACTATATCTTTGGCAGATGCGTGTAAGGGTTGAATTTGATTATTATGGCAGTAATAAACAAATCTTTTCCACTTATTTGCATAACAGTGTCTAGTGGTAGGTTTTCTAGCCTGTTTTATGGCCTCCATACATTCCTGTGTGAGGTCTAAGTGCCCGAATTCTAGGATTTCAGGAGCCAAATTGCTAGATTTAGCGATGCTGGATTTGGATGTCTGATCTGTTGTTTGTGTTGTGTTAACAGATCTGGTCTGTTTGGCAGTTTGATATGAGGTACTACTGAAAGGTCTAGTAGTGTTGTGTACCACGGTTGCCTTGCCCATGTTGGTGCTATTAGTATGAGTTTGTTTTGACTCAACTTGTTTACTAGATATGGAAGAAGTGGGAGAGGGGGAAAAGCGTATGCAAATATCCCTGACCAGTTCATCCATAGTGCATTGCCCTGAGACTGATGTTGTGGGTACCTGGATGCGAAGTTTTGGCATTTTGAGTTTTCTTTTGTTGCAAATAGATCTATTTGTGGCGTTCCCCACATTTTGAAGTAAGTGTTCAGTATTTGGGGGTGAATTTCCCATTCGTGGATCTGTTGGTGATCCCGAGAGAGATTGTCTGCTAACGGATTCTGAATCCCTGGAATAAATTGTGCTATTAGGCGAATGCGGTTGTGAATCACACAATGCCATATTTTTTGTGTTAGGAGACACAACTGTGTCGAGTGTGTTCCTCCTTGTTTGTTTAGGTAATACACTCTTGTCAAAACAAACAACATGACAACAATGTATTTGTGGGTTAATATGGGTTGAAATGCTTTCAGAGCTAGAAACACCGCTAACAGTTCTAAGTGGTTTATATGAAACTGTTTTTGCTGAATGTTCCATTGTCCTTGGATGCTGTGCTGATTGAGGTGTGCTCCCCACCCTGTCATGGATGCATCTGTCGTTATTACGCATTGTGGCACTGGGTCTTGAAAAGGCCGCCCTTGGTTTAAATTTATACTGTTCCACCATTGAAGCGAGATGTATGTTTGGCGGTCTATCAACACCAGATCTAGAAGTTGACCCTGTGCTTGTGACCACTGTGATGCTAAGCACTGTTGTAAGGGCCGCATGTGCAACCTTGCGTTTGGGACAATGGCTATGCATGAGGACATCATGCCTAGGAGTTTCATTACTAATTTGACCTGTATCATCTGGTTTGGATACATGGCTTGTATTACATTTTGGAATGTTTGGACTCTTTGTGGACTTGGAGTGGCAATCCCTTTTACTGTGTTGATTGTTGCTCCTAGGTATTGCTGTGTTTGACACGGCAGAAGGTGTGACTGAGTAATTGATTGAGAAACCTAGTTTGTGTAGGGTTTCTATGACGTAATTTGGGTGTTGTGAACACTGTTTTTGCGTGTTGGTTTTGATTAACCAATCGTCTAGGTACGGGAACACATGTATTTGCTGCCTTCTGATATGTGCAGCTACTACTGCTAGACATTTTGTAAAAACTCTTGGTGCAGTTGTTATTCCGAATGGCAACACTTTTAATTGGTAATGTATCCCTTGGAATACAAACCTTAGGTACTTTCTGTGTGAAGGATGTATTGGTATATGGAAATATGCATCCTTTAGATCCAGTGTTGTCATGTAGTCTTGTTGTTTGAGCAGTGGGATTAACTTCTTGTAATGTAACCATGTGAAAGTGGTCCGATTTGATGTATGTTTTTAATATTCTGAGATCTAGTATAGGTCTTAGAGTTTTGTCTTTTTTGGGTATTAGAAAGTAAAGTGAGTAAACTCCTGTGTTTAGTTCTTGTTTTGGTACTAATTCTATTGCGTCTTTTTGGAGCAATGCTTGAACTTCTAATCCTAGAAGCTTTATATGTTGTTTCGACATACAGTGTGTTTTCGGTGGGACTGTTGGAGGGAATTCTCGAAATTCTATGCAATAACCATACTGGATAATTGCTAGTACCCAAGTATCTGTTATCTCTTCCCAATGTTTGTAAAATTGGCTTAATCTTCCTCCCACAGGTGTTATGTGATGGGGATGGGTGACTTGTGAGTCACTGCTTATTTTGAGGACTTTTGGGGCTTTGGAATTTTCCTCTACCTCTTTGGAATTGTCCCCCTCTATATTGCCCCCGAAAACTTCCCCGCTGATATTGGCTTTGGTAAGTGGGCCTTGTTTGTGATGTTGTGGTTTCTGTAGGTTGTCCTCGAAACCCTCCCCTAAAAAATGTTTTGCGAAAGGTGCCTCTGTTCTGCGGGGAGTAGAGTGCGCCCATGGCTTTAACCGTATCAGTGTCCTTCTTGAGTTTCTCAATAGCAGTGTCGACTTCCGGCCCAAACAACTGCTGTTCATTAAATGGCATATTTAGCACGGCTTGTTGAATTTCTGTCTTGAAACCTGACGTGCGGAGCCATGCGTGCCTTCTTGTTGTTATTGCAGTATTTACTGTCCTTGCAGCCGTATCTGCTGCATCCATTGAAGACCGTATCTGATTATTAGAGATACTTTGTCCTTCTTCCACCACTTGTTGTGCTCTTTTTTGGAACTCCTTGGGTAAGTGTTCTATCAAATGTTGCATCTCATCCCAGTGCGCTCTGTCATATCTTGCCAAAAGCACTTGTGAATTGGCAATGCGCCATTGGTTTGCTGCTTGTGCTGCAACCCTTTTGCCTGCAGCATCAAATTTGCGACTCTTTGTCTGGAGGTGGTGCGTCTCCCGAGGTATGAGAGTTTGCTCTCTTACGAGCTGCCCCGACAACTACTGAGTCTGGAGTTAACTGCGTTGTAATATATAAACAGGATCTGTTGGCGGTGGCCTGTATTTTTTCTCCACTCTGAGTTATGGCTCGGCCTTTCACAGGATCTTGAAAGATTTGTTTTGAATGTTTAAGCGTTCCTGGGAGCATAGGTAGTCTTTGGTACTGGCTATGAGTGGAGGTTAGCGTGTTAAACAAGAAGGTCATCCTCAATTGGTTCTGAATGCAAGGTGACGTTATGGAAAGCAGCTGCCCTTGCGATCACCTGAGTGTAAGATGTACTGTCCTCAGGAGGGGACGGCCTGGTAGGGTACGAGTCTGGGCTGTTGTCCGATACTGGAGCATCGTAAAGGTCCCATGCATCGGGATCATCTTGACTCATGGCAGTATGAGTCGGGGAGTGCATCAGTGGAGGAGTTGCTACTGGTGATGTGTGCACTGACGGTGGTGGAGAAGGTGGTGGAGTTGTTTTCTTTGCCACCTTTGCCTGTGGCTCCTTGTTCTTTTCGTGAAAGGCAAGTTTTCTTTTTATCTTAATTGGAGGAAGAGTGGTTATCTTCCTGTGTCTTGATGAATGTGGAGCCTCCTTTGAGTATAGTCTGGCTCTACAGCTTGAAGTTCCTCTCCAAATCTATGTTTTTTCATTTGGGAGGCCAATCCTTGTTCCTCTGTATAGGAACCTGTTTTCGGCTCAGAGGCTGGATGTTTCGGAACCGAAACTTTTTCGGAGGTCTTTTTAGGCTCTGAAGAAACCTTTGTAATTTTCGGCGTGGTGGTGTCTCGTTGCCGAATTTGTTCGGTGCCGCTGCGACGGTGCCGAAATTTCTCGGAGCTGATGTCTCGGGTCCGAGATTGCTGTGTGCCGGTATCTCGACCGGAGTCGGATGACTTAGACACCAGCGTGCCCTTTTTCGGTGCCTTGGCTCGGTCACCGCTTGTTTGGGTTAAACCATGGCCTGTTGGCGGTGGCGTCCCCTGGGCTTTTTTTGACTTATCGTGAGTCTTATGTTTCGACGTCTTACTCACGGTTTTCGGCGTTTCTTCGGCCTCGAGCTCTTCCGAGTCCGACTCTTGGATAGAGAAAGCTTCCTCTTCTTCCTCGAAACGCTCTTGTTCTGTCGGCGTCGACGCCATCTGCAGTCTTCTGGCTCTTCGGTCTCTTAACGTCTTTCTGGACCGAAACGCTCGACATGCTTCACAAGTATCTTCCTTGTGCTCTGGGGACAAGCACAAGTTACAGACCAGATGCTGATCCGTATACGGATACTTGTTATGGCATTTTGGACAGAAGCGGAATGGGGTCCGTTCCATCAGCCTTGAATTCACACGTGGCCGGGCCGACCAGGCCCCGACGGGGGATCGAAAAAAACCCGAAGGGCCACCGGAACTCTTCTAAATTCGGTGTCGATCTGTTGTCACTAACCCGATACCGAACGCAAACAATACCGACGTTTTTTCCGAGATTCTAACTAACTTTCCGACCCGAAACACGGAGCGAAAAGGAACATGTCCGAACCCGATGGCGAAAAAAAAAAAAAACAATCTAAGATGGAGTTGACGCCCATGCGCAATGGAGTCGAAATGGGAGGAGTCCCTCGATCTTGTGACTCGAAAAGACTTCTTCGAAGAAAAACAACTTGTAACACTCAGAGCCCAACACCAGATGGCGGGATGTGCACAGCATGTGTATCTGCAGCTACACATGCAATCGAACATATTGAAAATGTCACTTACCCAGTGTACATCTGTTCGTGGCATCAGTCGCAGTAGATTCGCATGTTCTGCAATAGCTCGCCATCTGGTGTTGGGCCGGAGTGTTACAAGTTGTTTTTCTTCGAAGAAGTCTTTCGAGTCACGGGACCGAGTGACTCCTCCTTTTGTCTCCATTGCGCATGGGCGTCGACTCCATCTTCGATTGTTTTTCCCCGCAGAGGGTGAGGTAGGAGTTGAATTGTAGTAATAGTGCCCATGCAATGGAGTGACTAAGTATGCACTTATTTAAGGTTGAGATGATACATATATAAATAATTGAAGGTAACTTCCAAACTGCTACAGGCTCCCGGGGAGGCGGGTGGGCACATGCGAATCTACTGCGACTGATGCCACGAACAGATGTACACTGGGTAAGTGACATTTTCAGTTCGATGGCATCTGTCGCTGTAGATACGCATGTTCTGCAATAGACTAGTAAGCAGTTATTTCCCCAAAAGCGGTGGATCAGCCTGTAGGAGTGGAAGTAGTCTGAAATAATGTCCTTAATACAGCTTGACCTACTGTGGCTTGTTGTGCGGATAACACGTCTACACAGTAATGCTTGGTGAATGTGTGAGGCGTAGACCATGTGGCTGCCTTACATATTTCTTGCATTGGGATGTTTCCTAGAAAGGCCATGGTAGCACCTTTCTTTCTGGTTGAGTGTGCCCTTGGTGTAATGGGCAGCTGTCGTTTAGCTTTAAGGTAGCAGATTTGGATGCATTTAACTATCCATCTGGCTATACCTTGTTTTGAAATTGGGTTTCCTGCATGAGGTTTTTGAAATGCAATAAAGAGTTGTTTAGTCTTTCTGATGTTCTTTGTTCTGTCAATGTAATACATTAATGCTCTTTTGACATCTAATGTATGTAGTGCCCTTTCAGCTACGGTATCTGGCTGTGGAAAGAACACCGGAAGTTCCACTGTTTGATTTAGATGGAACGGTGAAATAACCTTTGGCAAAAATTTAGGATTGGTCCTTAGGACGACTTTATTTTTGTGTAGTTGTATAAAAGGTTCCTGTATAGTAAACGCCTGAATCTCGCTTACTCTTCTCAGGGAAGTAATGGCGATGAGAAATGCCACCTTCCAGGTTAGGAACTGTATGTCGCAGGAGTGCATGGGTTCAAAAGGTGGACCCATAAGTCTAGTTAGGACAACATTTAGGTTCCATGAAGGAACAGGTAGTGTTCTTGGTGGTATAATTCTCCTAAGGCCCTCCATGAATGCTTTAATGACTGGTATTTTATATAGGGAAGTTGAATAGGTAGTCTGCAGGTATGCAGATATTGCTGCAAGGTGAATCTTAATGGAAGAGAAAGCTAGGTTAGATTTTTGTAAGTGAAGCAAGTAACCCACTACATGTTCTGGAGTTGTGTGTAATGGTTGTATTTGATTAATATGGCAGTAGCAAACAAACCTCTTCCATTTACTTGCATAGCAGTGCCTGGTGGATGGCCTTCTTGCTTGTTTTATGACTTCCATACATTCTTGGGTAAGTTGTAAGTGCCCGAATTCTAGGATTTCAGGAGCCAGATTGCTAGATTCAGCGATGCTGGATCTGGGTGTCTGATCTTTTGGTTGTGCTGTGTCAACAGATCTGGCCTGTTGGGCAATTTGATGCAGGGTACCACTGATAGGTCTAGCAGCGTTGTGTACCAGGGTTGCCTTGCCCAAGTTGGTGCTATCAATATGAGTTTGAGTTTGCTTTGACTGAGTTTGTTTACCAGGTAAGGAAGGAGAGGGAGAGGAGGAAAAGCGTAAGCAAATATCCCTGACCAGTTCATCCATAGGGCATTGCCTTGGGATTGTTTGTGTGGGTATCTGGATGCGAAGTTTTGGCATTTTGCGTTCTCCCTTGTCGCAAACAAGTCTATCTGAGGTGTTCCCCAGAGTTTGAAATAAGTGTTCAGTATTTGGGGGTGAATTTCCCATTCGTGGACCTGTTGGTGATCTCGAGAGAGATTGTCTGCGAATTGATTTTGTATCCCTGGTATAAACTGTGCAATTAGGCGAATTTGGTTGTGAATTGCCCAATGCCAAATTTTTTGTGCTAACAGGCTTAACTGCGTGGAGTGCGTCCCTCCCTGCTTGTTTAGATAATACATTGTTGTCATGTTGTCTGTTTTGACGAGAATGTATTTGTGAACTATTATTGGTTGGAAAGCTTTTAGTGCTTGAAAAACTGCAAGAAGTTCTAGGTGATTGATATGCAGTTTTGTTTGATGTACGTTCCATTGTCCTTGTATGCTGTGTTGATCGAGGTGTGCTCCCCACCCTGTCATGGAAGCATCTGTTGTTATTACGTATTGTGGCACTGGGTCTTGGAAAGGCCGCCCCTTGTTTAAATTTATGTTGTTCCACCACAGAAGCGAGAGGTAAGTTTGGCGGTCTATTAACACCAGATCTAGAAGGTGACCCTGTGCTTGAGACCACTGTGATGCTAGGCATTGTTGTAAGGGCCTCATGTGCAGTCTTGCGTTTGGGACAATGGCTATGCATGATGACATCATGCCTAGGAGTTGTAATACCATCTTTGCTTGTATCTTTTGTGTTGGATACATGCGTTGTATGATGGTGTTGAAATTTTGAATTCTTTGTGGACTTGGAGTGGCTACTCCTTTTGATGTGTCTATTATGGCTCCCAGGTATTGTTGTACCTTGCGTGGCAGAATTTTGGATTTTGTGAAATTGACGGTGAACCCTAGTTTGAAGAGGGTTTGTATGATATGATTCGTGTGATTTGAGCACTCTATTAACGAATGGGCCTTGATTAGCCAGTCGTCTAGATATGGGAACACATGTATTTGCTGTCTTCTGATGTGTGCAGCGACTACCGCTAGACATTTGGTAAAGACTCTTGGTGCGGTTGTTAATCCGAAAGGCAGTACCTTGAATTGGTAATGTATTCCTTTGAATACAAACCTTAGGTATTTCCTGTGCGATGGGTGTATTGGTATATGGAAATAAGCATCCTTGAGGTCTAAAGTTGCCATGTAGTCGTGCAGCTTTAGCAATGGCAATACTTCTTGTAGTGTGACCATGTGGAAGTGGTCTGATTTGATGAAAGTGTTGACTACTCTGAGGTCTAGGATTGGTCTCAGTGTTTTGTCCTTCTTTGGTATCAGAAAGTACAGTGAGTAAACTCCTGTGTTTATTTGTGTGTTTGGCACTAATTCGATTGCATTCTTTTGCAATAGTGCCTGCACTTCTATCTCTAGGAGATTGGAATGGTGTGTTGTTAAATTTTGTGCTTTTGGTGGTATGTTTGGAGGGAACTGTAGAAATTCTATGCAGTAACCATGTTGGATAATTGCTAGAACCCAAGTGTCTGTAGTGATTTTCTCCCATGCTCTGTAATAATGACCTATTCGTCCCCCCACTGGTGTTGTGTGGAGGGGGTGAGTGACATGTGAGTCACTGTTTAGTAGTAGGGGTTTTGGGGCTTTGGAATCTTCCTCTATTTCTAGGGAATTGCCCTCCTCTATATTGTCCCCGAAAACCTCCTCTATACTGTCCTTGGTAACTGGACGGTGTGGCTTGTGAGGTGCTGGCTTGTGTGCTTTGACCCCGAAACCCCCCTCGAAAGGGCGTTTTACGGAATGAGCTGTAATTCCCTCTGCTCTGCGGGGAGTAGAGTGCGCCCATGGCTTTGGCAGTGTCCGTATCTTTTTTGAGTTTCTCAATTGCTGTGTCCACTTCTGGACCGAACAGTTCTTTTTCATTAAAAGGCATATTGAGAACTGCTTGTTGAATCTCTGGTTTAAATCCAGACGTTCGGAGCCATGCATGCCTTCTGATAGTTATAGATGTATTAATTGTCCGTGCAGCTGTATCTGCAGCGTCCATGGAGGAGCGGATCTGGTTGTTGGAGATGGCCTGTCCCTCCTCAACCAATTGTTTTGCCCTATTTTGGAAGTCTTTGGGCAGATGTTCAATGAGATGTTGCATCTCGTCCCAGTGGGCTCTGTCATAGCGCGCAAGTAGTGCCTGGGAGTTCGCGATGCGCCACTGGTTTGCAGCTTGTGCTGCGACTCTCTTACCAGCTGCATCAAACTTGCGGCTTTCTTTATCTGGGGGTGGTGCATCTCCAGATGTGTGAGAGTTGGCCCTTTTTCTAGCTGCTCCTACAACAACAGAGTCTGGTGGCAGCTGTGTTGTGATGAAAGCCGGGTCCGTAGGAGGCGGCTTATACTTTTTTTCCACCCTTGGTGTGATTGCCCTACTTTTGACCGGGTCCTTAAATATGTCTTTTGCGTGCCGGAGCATACCAGGGAGCATAGGCAGGCTTTGGTAGGAGCTGTGGGTGGAGGAGAGTGTGTTGAACAAGAAATCATCCTCGACCTGTTCTGAGTGGAGGCTTACGTTGTGAAATTGTGCTGCTCTAGCCACCACCTGAGAGTACGCGGTGCTGTCTTCTGGTGGAGATGGTTTTGTAGGGTATGCCTCTGGGCTGTTATCTGACACTGGGGCGTCGTATAGGTCCCATGCGTCCTGGTCTTGGTCACCCTGGCTCATGGTGGTGTGAGCTGGGGAGTGTGATGGCGTTTGTGCTGGTGAAACGTTAATCACGGGCGGAGGAGAGGGTGGTGGTGTAACTCTTTTCACCACTTTTGGTTGTGGTGCTTGTTCCGTCTGGAACTCCAACCTTCTCTTTCTCCTAATGGGGGGAAGGGTGCTTATTTTCCCTGTCCCCTGCTGAATGAAGATACGCTTTTGCGTATGGTCCGCATCAGTTGCTTGTAGCTCTTCCTCAAACCTATGCTTCTGCATTTGGGAGGTTAGCGAGTGCTCTTCTGTATAAGAGCCTGAAGCTGGGTCGCTTGCAGTTTGTTTCGGCATCGAAACTTTGTCTGCGTGTTTTTTCGGCTCCGAGGTGACTTTTTTCCTTTTCGGGGCCGAAACCTCTCGGCGTCGATCTGTTTCGGTGCCGCTGTCTCGGCGTCGAGCCGTGTCCACACCGGCATCTCGGTGTCGAGGCTTGTCTCCAGCACTTTCTCGGTCCCGAGAAGGCTGCGTGCCGGTGTCTCGACCGGAGTCGGACGATCTCGGCACCGTTTGGGCCTTTTTCGGTGCCGACGGTCGGTCACCGATTTTATGGGTTGAGCCATGGCCTGGTGGCAGTGGCGTCCCCTGGGCCTTGTAAATGTTTCTTTGTGTGGTTTTCGACGTTTTACTCACGGTTTGTGTATCGTCGAATCCTTCGGAGTCTGAGTCTTGGATCGAGAAGGTACCTTCCTCTTCCTGTTCCTCGAACTCCCGTGGGGCTGTCGGTGCGGACGCCATTTGAAGTCTTCTGGCTCGACGGTCTCGGAGTGTTTTTCGGGACCGGAACGCACGACAGGCCTCGCAGGTGTCTTCGCTGTGCTCAGGTGACAGGCACAGGTTGCAGACCAAGTGTTGGTCTGTGTAGGGGTATTTATTGTGGCATTTGGGGCAGAAACGGAAAGGGGTCCGTTCCATCGGCGTTCCTCAGCACGCGGTCGGGCCGACCAGGCCCCGACGGAGGATCGAAAAACTACCCCGAAGGGCACCGGAGCTCTTCGATCTTCGATGCGGTGTTGAATGTAAGTACGCCGATCCCGAACGCAACAATACCGACGAAAATCTTCCGAAATTAACTATTTTTTCTGTTCCGAAACTCGGAGCGACAGGAACACGTCCGAACCCGATGGCGGAAAAAAAACAATCGAAGATGGAGTCGACGCCCATGCGCAATGGAGACAAAAGGAGGAGTCACTCGGTCCCGTGACTCGAAAGACTTCTTCGAAGAAAAACAACTTGTAACACTCCGGCCCAACACCAGATGGCGAGCTATTGCAGAACATGCGTATCTACAGCGACAGATGCCATCGAACATATATATATATATATATATATTTATATATATATTAAGAAAAGAAGATGTCCAGGCAATATATATACATTTTTACATAAATAAAGTACTACAAGGGCTACAGGCGTCCAGGGAGGATGCATGAGAATCTGCAGCACTGCATGCCACAAAATGATGTACACTGGGTAAGTGACATTTTCTGTCCGATGGCAGCATGTGTAGCTGCAGCTACACATGCTTTGCATAGATTGAAAAGAGGTCCCCTCATAAAATAGGCGGTGGCTAGCCTGCAGGGGTTAGAGTAGTCTGAAATAGTGTTTTAAGCACTGCTTGACCAACATTTGCTTGTTGGCGAGATAGCACATCCACACAGTAGTGCTTAAGTAAATGTGTGGTGTGGACCAAGTGGCTGCTTTGCATATGTCTGCCATTGATATTTTTCATAAGATCGCAGTTGAAGCTCCTTTCTTTCTAGTAGAATGTGCTTTAGGAGTTACTAATAGTTGCCTTTTAGCGTTAAGATAGCAAGTTTGAATACACTTTACTATCCACCTGGCCAATCCCTGTTTTGAAATAGAATTACCGTTATGAGGCTGTTGAAAAGCCACAAAAAGTGGTTTAGATTTTCTGAAATAGTTTGTTCTGTCTATTTTTATAAATGAGAACTCTTGAGATCAAGAGTGTGCAGAGCTCTTTCAGCAACTGAATCTGGCTGTGGAAAGAAGACTGGCAATTCCATTGACTGATTGATGTGAAATGGTGAAACCACTTTGGGAAGGAATTTTGGATTTGTCCTAAGTACTATTTTGTGTGTTGTGTATTTGGAAGAAAGGCTCTTCTAAAGTGAATGCTTGAATTTCATTTACTCTCCTTAAGGAAGTAATTACCTCTAGGAAAGCAACTTTCCATGAGAGAAACTGAAGAGTGCAAGAACGCATGGGTTTAAATGGTGGACCCATAAGCCTTGTGAACACAATGTTAAGATTCCAGGCAGGAGCTGGTGGTCCTCTAGGTGGAATAACTCTTAAGGCCTTCCATAAAAGCTTTTATGACAGGAATTCTAAACAGAAAAGTATGCTGTCTGTATTGGAGGTAGGCTGATATTGTTGTTAGATGAATATGCAAGATTTGCTTTTTGTAAGTAAAGCAAATAACATACAATATCCTGTACTGCTGTACTGATGCTTCAAGTGGATCAGTGTTTTTGGGTTGACAGTAATAAACAAAATGTTTTTATTTAGTTGCATAGCACTGACTGGTTGTAGGTTTACATGCTTCATTTAGAATGTCCATACACTCTGACAGAAGCTGTAGATATCCAAACTCTGACCTCATGAGCCAAATCACCAGGTTAAGCATACTGGGATTGGGATACCGGATTTTGACCTTTGTTTTGGATCAATAGGTCTGGTCTGTTTGGAAGCTTGTGATGTGGTACTACAGATAGATCCAATAGTGGTGTGTACCAGTGTTGACGTTCCCACTTGGGAGTTATGAGTATCACAGTGAGGGAAGTGTGACAGATCTTGCTGATCAGAAACAGAATTGGTGGGAGAGGGGAAAAAGCTTAAGCAAATATCCCTGACCAATTGATCCATAGAGCATTGCCCTTGGAGAGAGGGTGTGGGTACCTGGATGCAAAGTCTGGGCATTTTGCATTTTTCCTTGCTGCGAAAAGGTCTATGTTTGGTGGTCCCCATTTGTAAAGACACAGTTGAATTACTTGTGGGTGAATCTCCCATTTGTGTACTTGATGCTGCTTTCTGCTTAAGAGGTCCGCTGGTTGGTTGTGTATCCCTGGGTTATACTCTGCTAGTAGGCGAATGCAATTGTGAATTGCCCACTTCCAAATTGTCTGTCTATAAGGGACAATTGGGATGAGTATCATCCCTCCACCCTCCACCCCCTGTTTTTGCAGTTAATACATTGTTGTCATGTTGTCGGTCCTTATTAACACTATCTTGTGTGTGTGAGCTGTGGCTGTTACGCTTTGAGTGCTAAGAACAATGCTAGCAATTCCAAGTGGTTTATCTGCTGGATTGAGTCCTATTCTTCCTGTATAGTGAGATTGTTGAGATGGGCTACCCATCATGTCATTGATGCATCTATGGTGATTATGGTCTGTGGCACAGGGTCCTGAAAGGGCCGCCCTTTTGATAAGTTGGTGTGATTCCACCGTTGCAAGTCTGGCTGTCCAACAACACTAGACCGTGAAGTTGACCCTGTGCCTGAGACCATTGTTGTGAAAGACACGGTTGTAGGGGTCTCATGTTTAGACATGCATTGGGCACTATTGATATGCACAATGCCATAATTCCCAGTAGTTTCATAATAAACCTTACTGTGCAAGTCTAATTGTATTGTAGCTGAAATATGAGACTGTAAAATGCTTTAATTCTTTGTGGGTTTGGGTAAGCTAATGCTGATTGAGTGTTCAGAATTTCTCGCAGATATGGTTGTATTTGCACTGGCTGAAGGTGAGATTTCTGGTAATTGATTGTGAATCCTAGACTATGCAGGATATCAATTGTGTATTGTGTGTGCTGTTGACAGGTTTGAATGGTGCTGGCTTTTATGAGCCAGTCGTCCAGATAGGGAGAGACATATATATGCTGCCTTTTGAGGTATGCTGCAACCACTGTTAGGAATTTGGTAAATAACCCTTGGTGCTGTTGTTACTCCAAAGGGTAGCACTTTGAATTGGTAGTGCTTGCCTTCTATCACAAACCTTAAGTATCTGCAGTGTGCTGGATATACGGTAATATGGAAGTAAGCATATTTTAGATCTAATGCTGTCATGTAGTCTTGTTTTTGTAGCAAAGGAATGACATCCTGAAGAGTGGCCATGTTAAATGCTCTGGACTGAGGAAGTATAGAAAATATACTCCCATCCCTTGTTGAGTTATAGGTACTACTTCTATTGCACCTTTGAGTAGAAGTGATTGTACCTCTTGTTTTAGCAGAACGAGGTGTTCTGTAGAAGACCTGTGAGAGCAAGGGGGGATATTTGGTGGAGTGGAGCTGAGTTCTAGGCAATAACCATTGTGGATAATCAACAGTACCCATTGATCTGATGTAATGGTGTGCCGTGTGTAAGGAAATGCCTCCTTGGCATGGTTACCCCCTGACATTTTGCCTTTGCGGATGCTAAGTTTTGATTTGAAAGTGTGCTGAGGCCTGCTAACCAGGCCCCAGCACCAGTGTTCTTTCTCCAACCTGTACTTTTGTTTCCACAATTGGCACACCCTGGCATCCAGGTAAGTCCCTTGTAACTGGTACCCCTGTACCAGGGGCCCTGATGCCAGGGAAGGTCTAAGGGATGCAGCATGTCTTATGCCACCCTGGGGACCCCTCATTCAGCACAGACACACTGCTTGCCATCTTGTGCGTGCTGGTGAGGACAAAACGAGTAAGTCGACATAGCACTCCCCTCAGGGTGCCATGCCAACCTCACACTGCCTATGCAGTATAGATAAGTCACCCCTCTAGCAGGCCTTACAGCCCTAAGGCAGGGTGCACTATACCATAGGTGAGGGCACCAGTGCATGAGCACTGTGCCCCTACAGTGTCTAAGCCAAACCTTAGACATTGTAAGTGCAGGGTAGCCATAAGAGTATATGGTCTGGGAGTCTGTCATGCACGAACTCCACAGCACCATAATGGCTACACTGAAAACTGGGAAGTTTGGTATCAAACTTCTCAGCACAATAAATGCACACTGATGCCAGTGTACATTTTATTGAAACATACACCCCAGAGGGCACCTTAGAGGTGCCCCCTGAAACCTTAACCAACTACCCGTGTAGGCTGACTGGTTTTAGCAGCCTGCCACACTGGAGACATGTTGCTGGCCACATGGGGAGAGTGCCTTTGTCACTCTGTGGCTAGTAACAAAGCCTGTACTGGGTGGAGGTGCTTCACACCTCCCCCTGCAGGAACTGTAACACCTGGCGGTGAGCCTCAAAGGCTCACCCCCTTTGTTACAGCACCCCAGGGCACTTCAGCTAGTGGAGTTGCCCGCCCCCTCCGGCCATGGCCCCACTTTTGGCGGCAAGGCCGGAGGAGATAATGAGAAAAACAAGGAGGAGTCACTGGCCAGTCAGGACAGCCCCTAAGGTGTCCTGAGGTGACTAACTTTTAGAAATCCTTCATCTTGCAGATGGGGGATTCCCCCAATAGGGATAGGAATGTGCCCCCCTCCCCTTGGCAAGAGGCACAAAGAGGGTGTACCCAGCCCCAGGGCTAGTAGCCATTGGCTACTGCCCTCCCTGACCTAAACACCCCTAAATTCTGTATTTAGGGGCTCCCCTGAACCTAGGAACTCAGATTCCTGCAACCTAAGAAGAAGAGGACTGCTAAGCTGAAAAAACCCTGCAGAGAAGACGGAGACACCAACTGCTTTGGCCCCAGCTCTACCGGCCTGTCTCCTCCCCTTCTAAAGACACCCCAGGGACCAGCGACCTCTGAATCCACCAGAGGACTGCCCTGCTCTAGAAGGACCAAGAACTCCCGAGGACAGCGGCTCTGTTCACCCAAGACTGCAACTTTGTAACAAAGGAGCAACTTTAAAACAACTTGCGTTTCCCGCCGGAAGCGCAAGACTTACCACTCTGCACCCGACGCCCCCCGGCTCGACTTGCGGAGAACCAACACTTCAGGGAGGACTCCCCGGCGACTGCAAGACCGTGAGTAGCCAGAGTTGCCCCCCCTGAGCCCCCACAGCGACGCCTGCAGAGGGAAATCCCGAGGCTCCCCCTGACCGCATCTGCCTGCTCCTCAGATCCCGACGCCTGGTAAAGATTCTGCACCCGCAGACCCCAGGACCTGAAGGATCCGAACTCCAGTGCAGGAGTGACCCCCCAGGAGGCCCTCTCCCTTGCCCAGGTGGTGGCTACCCCGAGGAGCCCCCCGTGCCTGCCTGCATCGCTTTAGAGACCCCTTGGTCTCCCATTGAAACCTATTGAAAACCCGACACATGTTTGCACACTGCACCCGGCCACCCCCGTGCTGCTGAGGGTGTACTTTCTGTGCTGACCTGTCCTATTTTTCTATACAAAAACCTATTGGCCTGGAATTGACTTTGAGTGTGTGTTCCTCATTTATTGCTTGTGTATGTACAACAAATGCTTAACACTACTCCTTTGATAAGCCTACTGCTCGACCACACTACCACAAAATAGAGCATTGGTATTATCTCTTTTTGCCACTATCTTACCTCTAAGGGGAACCCTTGGACTCTTGGCATACTATTGCTTACTTTGAAATAGTGCATACAGAGCCAACTTCCTACACCGTTGATGGTAGAAATGTTGCAGTCTTCCTCCCACTGCTGTTTGGGGATGCAGAGAAAAGTCACTGCTTTGATGAAATGGCAGCGCCTCTTGCGGCAGTGGATTCTCCCCTACTTCTAAAGTTGTGTCCTGTATAGGATCCACAGAGAGACCCTCTAGAGTAATACTGTTGTTCCTGCTTTTGTTGGGACGTGGAGGTCTCTGATGTTAGGGGTTTAAAAACACCTCTGAATTGGGGCCTGCGAAACAATGCCCCGAACAGGTGCTGCGTAAAGGGCACCCATAGCCTCTGCTGTGTCTTGAGTCCTTTTTTTTGTTTTTTTTAATTTTTCGATGGTGGTATCCACCTCTGGTCCAGATGGCTGCTGTTTGTTAAACAGCATATTAAGGACTGCTTCCTGTATCTCAAGTTTAAATCCTAAGGACCACAACCAGACATGTCTCCTGACAAGAACACTAGTATTTATACACTTAGCTGTGGTGTCTGCTGCATCTAGGGTGGATCTAATTTGTTTTTGGGAGACAGCCTGTCCTTCTGCAACTACCTGCTGTGCTGTTTTTTGGTGTTCTGGTGGTGAGATATTGGAGGAACTCTTGCATCTCATCCCAATGGGCCCTGTCATATCTGGCTAAAAGATCTTGAGAGTTGGCAATTCTTCATTGATTTGCAGCTTGAGTTGCCACTCCTTTGCCTGCTGCATCGAATTTGCAGATATTTTTTTTAATCGGAGGAGGAGCATCCCTGGTGGACTATTTGCCCTGTTTCTTGCTGCACTAACAATGAAATCAGGTGGCATTTGTAGAGTTATAAAGAGTGGATCTGATGGTGAAGCTCAAAATATTTTGTCCACCATTGGTGAGTACCCTAGCCTTTGCTGGTTCTCTAAAAATGTCACCAGCATGTTTTAGCATGCCTGGTAGCCATTTGCAAACATTGGCACTGTTTATGTGTAGATGATAGTTTGTTTAATAGAAAGTCATCCTATATGGGTTCCGAGTGCAGCTGCACATTGTGGTATGTGGCTGCTCTAGCAATAACCTGATTATAGGCTGTGGTGTCTTCAGGTGGAGATGGCCTAGTGGGATATAGCTCAGGGTCATTACATGGGATAGGTCTGGATCATACACATCCCATGGGTTTACGGTGTAGGTATTGTCACCCATATAATCCCTATGTGAAGAGACAGGAGATTGCATACTACTATGTAGGTGAAGGTGGCGGATTATCAGGGGGTGTAGAAGTGGGAAGCAAAGGAGAATGCGGTGGAGAAGGCTGATGTACTGCCTTTGGTTTCGCCTTGTGTTTAAATATTTTTGCAGGTGAAGGCCCAGCTTCCAAACTTTATTGGAAAGACAGTTTTGCCTTGGTTATGGAAGGAGGAGAGCCATGTTTATGGTCCATCACTTCAAGAATGGGCCTAATGTCTGTTGACTTCTCTGCAGATGGAACGTGTTTACTTCCCACACTTATGTCCTCGACAGCTTGGTGACTGATTGCTTTAATCGAACCGAAAATGTGGACTCTGAATGTGCTCCGAAGAGGAACTTGGATGCTTAGGCTCCGAGGTGGTATACAAGCGTTTCGGTTCCGAAGTGGAAGCCTCCAGTTTGCAACTCGATCCCGAAACAGTTGTAGCTGTCTGTTCGGTCGAATGAATTTTGGTCTTCCACGCCGAACCTGAGGGCCGGTCACCGAGATGTAACTTTTGGGTCCGACGAAGGCCAGCAAGCAGCGGTGGACCCAAGACCATTTGTGCTGACTTTCTGGAATGTTTCCGTTGATGGGAAGGGGGCTGGCGTACTCATGTACCACGTCAGAGGAATAACTTGGCTGTCCCAATCGGAATCACAGTCGGAACTGGAGCCTGTGATGGAAAATGCAGTCTGTGCCTGTTCCTCATCAAAAATGTCAGGCGTTTATTCCGTCGACTTCGATGCCATCTCTAGATGACGTGCTCTTCTATCCTGCAGAGCCTTCTTGGAGCAGAAGGATTGGCATGCCTCGCAGGTTTCTTACTTGTGATTCGGACAGAGGCAGAGGTTACAGACCCAGTGTTGGTCGGTGTAGGGGAACTTGACATGGCACCGAGGGCAGAATCGAAACAGAGTCCGATCCATGAGCCTGTGACGCAGTAGGCCCGAGAAGGGCTCATTGATCCAGACGCTACAATCTGATCGAGTGTAGTATGGAAAATGCATTTGAAAACGAAACCAATGTTTAAAGGAAAGATCGAGAAATTCAGATAGTACCGAACCGAGCTCTACCAGAGCGAGAGGGAACACTTCCGAGCCAGACAGGGAATGAAAACAATCTAACAAAGGACTCGATGCCCATGCGCACTATCACCGAGAGGAGGAATCACTCGATCTCATGACTCGTAAAAGCTTCTTCGAAGAACAACTTTTAACAATTCAAGCCCAACACTAGATGGCGGACTTATGCAAAGCATGTATATCTGCAGCTACACATGCCATCAAACACTTTTTTACTTTCTTTCTAGAACCAATAGGATCTTTGTAGCAGGTAAGTAGAGATTAAAAAATGTATCACTTTCAAGTATCAAATGCACTTGGTTTGAAATTCACAGATAAAACAGTTTACAGGTAAGTAATACTTTTCAATATCAAAAGTCGATACTTCATGCACTTTTCACTGATGGTAATGCACTGAGGGAAAAAGTACATATAGTTTACAGGTAAGTACTAGACTTACGGTCCCGGTCTTCTGGGGTTAAGGTGTCCACAGGGCAAAGTTGAGGAAGACACTAAGGGTGCACCACCAGCAACACAGGGCCAGCTGTGTGCACAGGTCAAAGTTGGTGTTGGGCACCCAAAGGAATCCTATGAAGACTGGGGTCACTCAGAAGTGAACGGTTTGCAGTGAACGGGCCGAGGGGGAACCCACAGGTCAGTACCAAACACAATCTTAAGGCCACAGGGGCATCAGAGTGCAGGGTGCATCCAGCGCTGGGCACCCAATTCTTTCCTAGGAGGAACTCTGGGTTTACAAAGAGGCTGCAGGCTTTGGTCCAGGATGTTGGCTGGAGAAGACCAATGGCTGAGCAGGTAAGTTGAGGCTTCTCTGGACGTTGATGGACCATCATCTAGGTTCTCCAAGGCCTGGGGGTTGCAGGTACAAGCGTACCTTTAGGAGTTTGTTATCTTCACCAGATCCCGTCATGGTCAGTGGGTGGGGGAATGTCCTCTGGATTTATGATGCAGGTGCTGTCATGGTGGCCAGGAGGGGTCAACCCGGGGAGGACTCTAGGTCGGAATCGCCTGGGGCTCTCTGGTCAGGGGGGCTACATCTTCACTAGCTGGAGTGCCCTGAGGCAGCACAACAAAAAGCAGGAGCCTTTGTGGGCTGGGGGAAGGTCTGAAGCACCTCCACCAATGGAAGGCTTTGTCCCCGACTCCTGGGAGCACAAAGGCTCTCACCCCAGGGGGTCAGAAACTTGTCTGGTGGTGGCAGGCTAGCATAGACCATCACACTAGAGTCGGGTGAATTTCAGGAGGCATCTCTAAGATGCCTTCTGTGTGCATTTTACAATAAATCCAACACTGGTGGCATCAGTGTGGGTTTACTGAGCTGAGAAACGTCCCAGTCTTGAGTGACGCCATCATGGAGCTGTGGAGTTTGTAATGACAAACTCCCAGCGCATGTACTTAATATGGCCACACTGCACTTACAATATCGAAGAATGGACAGACTCTGTAGGGGTATATTGCTCATACAGCTATGCCATCACCTGTGGTGTAGGGCACCCTGCCTTAGGACTGTAAGGTCTGCTAAAGGGGTGACTTACCTATGCCACAGGCAGTGGTTTGGGGGGGTATGGCACCCAGGGAGGGATGCCATGTCGACTTTACCTCCGCACCCCCCTCCCACCCCTACCATCATGCATTCTGCAATGAAGTGTGAATGTGTTTGATGAGGGGTTCCTTAGGGTGGCACCATAAATGCTGCAGCCCTTAGGGACCCTCCCTGGCCACAGGACCCTTGGTACCACTGGTATAATTTACAAGGAAATTGGCTAGGTGCCAATTGTGGAGGCAAAGGTACAGTTTAGGGAAATAACAGGTGCTGGGGCATGGTTAGCAGGATTCCACCACACAGTTAAGTTGGCATCAGATATCAGTCAAAAGGTGTGTGTGCGGGTGGGGGGAGGGGTACGACCATGCCAAAATTGGCACTTTCCTACAATGCTGACTTTTGAAAAATTTGAAAACGCTACATTTCAAGCTCAAAGTACTCACCTGATTCTAGTGATATTGGTATCTATATTTTCATATAAGTATGTGTTATTTTTATAAATTGGTGTCAGATTTCTTTGAGTGTGTGGCTCACTTACTGCCTATGTGCGTGCCTTACATGCTTGCCCACACTACCACAAAATACAGCATTTGGGGAGTCATTTGTGCCTCTGTTAAACCTCTGGGTTTTGCTTGGACTCTTTATGCAGTGTACCTCTTCCTGGTCAACTACATAAATAGCCCGAATCCTACAGGATTCAATAGCACAGAGGATACATGCCATCAGTAAGGTTCCCAGACATTCACAGAAGTACATTTGAAACTGTAAATATCTGCCAGATGTCTTATTTTTTCAAATAAAGACAGGATCTTTATCTAATTTAAGACCATCCAACTCTTGTCCTGGTATCTCAGGGTCACAGAAGCTTACCATAGCTACTTAAACTCCACCCCTACATTATTATTCTGGCAAAATAACATTAAAAAATGTATCCACAAATCCAGAGACTACAAAAACTGGGGCCGCAGTATCATTAATTTAGTCACAGCCAGCCAAATGTGTCATCCAGATTCACTCATGTTCAGCACCTCACACAACAGCAGATAAGATAACAAGCTCCCTCATCCAATTAGATGTGTTTATGTTCAGAATGACTCAAGATGATGACATTTTTACAAGTACATTTTTGTTACCATTGGTGTCCAGGGACCCAACACACTTAGACATTCAAACTGAAGGGTTAAGTACACCATTTTAGCACTTCACAGTAGAAAAGCTGTCAACGTTAAATTCAGAAGGTGGTGAAGGGTTAAAAAAATGAACACAATAAGAATGTCCAGGCGTACCTAGGATTTTATGGATGAACTAACGGGAGGGGTCAGTAATTCATTTAACAATCACTTGAAGTCAGGTGTACTTTTGTTCTGAAAATGTAAAACGTGAAATGGGTGAAAGATGGGTGAAAGATGTAATCAAACACTACTTCAAACTCGAGTTCCCAAGATAAGGGTAGCACATGAAGGGGCTGTGACAGTACCAAACAAAGTGATTGCTGATAGCCCACGGACAAAATATTTCACTTTGTTTTGTAGCTGAAAGTGTGCATGACTGAGCCAAGATTGGCAACATTCTTTTGGGAAATCTAAATGTTGAAACTCCACGTGTTCCAGAACCACGCTGTCAGCTATAGGAGGAAGGGTCATTATGCAAGATGTAATACTTTTGTCTCCACACGACATGCCGATGCAGGGAGAGATCGTGAGAGAGAGAAAGCGCATAAGAGAGCTGTGAGGCTCCAAAGACAGATGTATGCCCGTGAACCACTACTGCCTTGGACACACTGGGGAATATCAGAGGACGGTGCATGCGCTCCCATTTTTTTTTTTTTTTTTTTTTTTTTTTTTTTTTTTTAACAGCACGCACAGAGCCCCCCCTTCACCCCCTCCCAAAAAATAACAAGCATTTTCAATGCAAGGGGTCTCGCATTTGTTCGAGTTAGAGCTATTAGCGTTGTAAAGCAAAAAAATGCAGCGCAATTGCGCTATGTAAAATGAAGCGCGATCGCTCTGCGTGGAAAATAAACAGATAAAGTAGTCCTGACTCCAGGATGAAAATATCGAGCTGCGTATGTTTTTGGTACTTTACCCGTGCTGTGTAGGTGGGCTAAACACCAGAAAAGGCATGACGTATGCATGCCTTTCACAAATTAAAGCAAGCAGATTTTAAAAGGCAAGCCCACGAACCAATGTATGTGCCTGACGTGTCATGGGCGTGGTTTCAAGCCCAAAGAGAGATTACAGAATGGACGGAGCACTTGGTGCTCGCTAATAAAAATCAAGGCTTACTAGTGCCTCCTTATAGGGAAACTGCATTTCCAGCAGTCTTTGGCTGCACACAGATCAAGCTTTGACCTTCATTATATACAAAAGATGGTCTGGATGCTACCCCCACTCATGGCAATCTCTAAACAATCACTTCAAAGCGTGCAGCAATTTGCTGCTGCCACCAAGAGTCTGATTTTGGCTATGGGTGATCATGCCACTGTTAAGGTAAACCATCGAGGCTGTTCTATTTTGACCAACACCAAACAATCATTCTTATGGCAGGAATGTTTTCAGTCTTCTGCGCATAACTTTCAGATCCAGCACACTGATGCAGAAAATATTTCTTCTGCACATAACAGTCAGCTGAACTGTGATTCTTATATATTTTTTTGAATGACTGAGGCAAGAGATAGAAATCAAGGAAGCTGCAAAAGGGTTACCTTCAAAGACCATAATGTAATGGCTTCCACAATCAATCATATGTGGCCAGAGATCAGGTTGCAAAGGTGAAAAATATAACGCAAAGGAAAGTAAACCCTTTGGAAGCTGGCTCTTTATATGGTACACCTAAGTGAGGTATACGGTGCAAAGAGTCCAGTAGTTTCACTAGCAGTGGACAGGGTTTGCCCTAGCAATCCCAAGGTGTTCTCCCTAGGGGTAGTGTGGTCGAGCAGCCTTAGGCTCAGAGAGGAGTGTTTGACATTTACCACAGATACACAGTCAATAAATGAGACACACAACTCAATAAGGAGATCCACACCAACTTATAAAAAAAATAAAAAAATATATATATTTATATATGTTTAGGCACCAGAATTAATACAATCAGGTAAGTACATTTTGAAATAGAAATTATCATAGGTTTGAAATCCAAACACTTGAGGTTTTCTGAAGCTGCAATGTTACCCTTTGGAAGATGTAGGGGGCTGGGTTCTGGTTGCAGTAACCACCTCCACCCCATCAAAACACACCCGTTTTGCATGGGTTTTAGATGCAACTTCGACTGAAGTGCACTGGGTTCCTGCTAACGAGGTCCCCAGTGCTTCTTCCCTAAAACAAGACACCTGGTGGCTTGATCCCTAAGGGACCAGGCCCTTCAGCCCCCTTTAAGTCCCCAGTGAATGCCCTGGTACCTAGGGCATGGGTATTGAAGAGGGACACTCTGAGCTGTAGCAGAACTTCTGCCACTCTGAGGTACCCAGCACCAACCTTATGCAGACTGCCATTGCAGGCTGCATGACAAGGTGCTTTCAAAGTTGTAAACGAGACATGGCGCACGTGTGCCATGTCCCCTAAATGCATGCAATACATTTAAAGTCACCCCTCTAGCAGGCCCTACTGCCCTAAGGCAGGCTGCATCATATTACATGTGAGGGCATATCTGCATGAGCAGATAGGTCCCTGCTATGTCTGTCGATACTCAGACATAGTACGTGTAC
Source organism: Pleurodeles waltl (assembly GCF_031143425.1). Taxonomy (NCBI): domain Eukaryota; kingdom Metazoa; phylum Chordata; class Amphibia; order Caudata; family Salamandridae; genus Pleurodeles; species Pleurodeles waltl. The sequence goes on from NC_090439.1 coordinate 892,913,912, forward strand.
AGGGAAGTCACTTTAAATGCATTTACTGGACACTGGTCAATAGGAGTGCCCCAGCTACATGATGGCTTCTCTAAACCTTAGGAGTCAAGGTGTATTGAGAGGACAACCTCCTATACTCAGAAGCAAGGGAACCCAAACCTGGTGCTACCAGGAGGTTGGTAGTACCTCTGCAGTGTAGAGTTTGTTGAAACTTGCACATGACATACCCCTGGCAAGTCACTTGGGATAAAGCAAGACTTGGGACAGGCTTGTTTCACACTTTCACTGGCCCCATATGTCTGAAGATACAAAAGGAGCTTTGTCGCTCCTGTGTCACCAGTCAAGCCAGTGAAAAAAACAGGTGGCGCCCCAAAGCCCCTCCTAATTCCACTACCAGTTGTTGGGTTTCCCTTTGAAAGGGCTGGGGTGGATACTGTTGCCCCCCTAGACCCGCCCACTGCCTCTGGAAACAGAGGTATAGCCTCTGGATACCTGGTGGCATGGTCCAACAACACCACCAGTATAAATCTAAGGACCACTACAACAACTGCAGTGGCCAAGGCCCTCCTGGGAATCTTCTCTAGGGTGGGCTTTCCAAAAGAGGTACAAATTTAATATCTGCATACCATAAAGCCATGTGAAAGGAATGTGGTGTTACAAGTTCACCACCCCTTACCACCCCCAAACCAATGGTTTGGTTGAGATTTAACAAAACTCAAAAGGCATGATCATGGGAGTCTCAAAAACTCAGGAGGAGTTGGGATGCCCTATTGTCATGCCTCTTGCTCGCCTACAGGGAGGTTCCTCAGAAGGGAGTGGGCTACAGCCCCTTTGAACTTCTGTTTGGACAGCCTATTAAGCGTCCACTTGCACTTGAAAGAGAAGGATAGGAGCAGCCTCTTAAGCCCCCCTAAACAAGATAATGTGGATTATGTACTTGGTTTCAGATCCAGGATGGCCGAGTACATGAAAAAGGCCACTAAAAACCTTCAGGCCAGCCAAGAACTGCAGAAGCAGTGGAATCATCAGAAGGTGTCCAAGCTGTACCGGCCAGGACAGAAAGTGTGGGTCCTGAAGCCTACGGCTCCCAGGGCACTCCAAGATAAATGGAGCGGTCCCCACACTATAGTGGAGAAAAAGGGTGAGCTCACCTACTTGGTGGACCTTGGCACTCCCTGATGCCCCTTCAGGGTGCTTCATGTGAACTGTCTTAAGCCCTACTATGACAGGGCTGATCAATTTCCTCGCCGTGAATCCTCAGAAGACTGCAACTCTTCAGCCTGCACAAGAAGGAGGAATCTACCTTGGAGTGAAAGTCACTTCCCTGCAAACGCAGGCGCCTAAACAAGCGACAATAAGCTGTGTGGATCCCCTCTCCTGCTGCGCTGTGTGGATCCTGCATCACAGGTGGTGGTCCTGAGTAGTCCTCTTGGTCCTCTCTGCCAGCTGTCCAACTTGGGTGGAGGTAAGCCTTTGCCTTCCCATGTAGGACAGTACCCCCCGTACACCACATCTCTTGCAGCTGCCAAGGCTTGTCCGCATCTCCTCCAAGGGATCTTCAGGCGACGTGTAACTCCAGCCCCCAGCACTCCATCCTGAAAAGCACAGTCTCCAGTGTTCTCCTGCGGCATGGAATCCACTTCTGTAATGCTGCGTCGGCTACTTCTGCGACTCCTGTGTCCCCATCCTATGGGACTCCTGTGGGTGCTGCCTCTGCTCCTCTGGACTCTGTGGGTCCCTAGACTCCCCCTCCTGGGTTGTATCCTTCTTGGCCTCGCTGGTCCCCGGCAGCACTTTTCCACTAACCGTGAGTTAAGCTTTGCAAAGGCTTGTTGGTGGAAATCCTGCACCAACACAAGTCTGCAATCTTCCTTCCGGCATGGGACATCTGCATCCATCTGGAACTTTTCTCCAGCTCCTGGGTTGCAGTATGGTCCTCTTCTTCAGAACAGTCAACTAACTCCAGCATCCACAGCTGGGTGGGTACTATCTCCTACTCCTCCGGACTCCACTGTGACTCTTGGACTTAGTCCCCTCTCTCCACAGGTCTTCTTCCTTCAGGAATCAGTCTTCCTTTCCTCCTTTTTGGTGGTTTGGGGGAAAATCCAGTGGTCCTCTAGTACTCCCAGCTCCCCTCTACACATTTTACTTACCTAGGTGGGGGTACCTTATTTGCATTCCATTTTTGTAGTATATGGTTTGTGCTCCCCCTAGGGTCACTATTGGTTATCACTGTTTCAAACCTTTTCTATGCCTATTTCTGATTGCTAGCGTATATGATTAGTGTATTATTTACCTCCCAAGGGTGGGTCACCCGTCAAGTATTTTGTGGTGATTTGTGCCAAAAATAAAATACCTCTATTTTTGTACAACTGAGTGTTTTCTTTCATGTGTGTAAGTGCTGTGTGACTACAGTGGTATTGCATGAGCTTTGCATGTCTCCTAGATAAGCCTTGGCTGCTCATCCACAGCCACTTCTAGAGAGCCTGGCTCCTGGACACTGCCTACACTTCACCAAGAGGGGAGACCTGGTATAAAGGTGTACGTACAGTAAGTATCCACCACACACCAGGCCAGCTTCCTACAAGTCCCCTTTCCTTATCAGGGAAATTACCTCTTGTAGTGCAGTCATCTTGAATGTGTGCGTCTTTATGAACTCATTTAGTGACCTTGGGTCCAGTACTGTTATTAAAGTATTTTCTGGTTTTGGTACACCCTTTTGAGTCTTTGATTCTGGGGTACTCATTCTATAGCTTCTTTGGCTTAAAAAATCTTCTATTTCCTATTGCAGTCATCTACCTTTATCCTCTTTGTCTTTAGTGGTGTTGGAGGCGGCTAACTATGCAAAAGCTGTGTTTTAGGATATTTAGTATCCATTTGCTAAAGGGGATTCTCTCCCATTCCTTCAAGAAACCTTGGATTCTTCCTCCTACTGTTGACTGTGTAGAAGAGTTCCTTGTGCTGCTGCCATTGTGGGGAGGTGGTGGACTCAATCTGCTGGATGGTAAGGCTGCGTAAGACTACACAGTTGCATAGCTTCTCTTCCTAAGGCTATGCGACACTGCATTGCTGCTGATCTTTACATTTTCCGCCCCAACTTTACTCTCTTGCTTTCCTTGCCCGGAGGCATTCCAGTAGAAGTATGAATGTTCTCTTCTTTGTGTTGTTGTTACAATAATGGGGTCTATTGGCGTAGTCCCCCCTGATGCAAGGTGGGTCCTTTGATGAGAAATTATACTTACCAAACATTGGGGTTATTCTCTTATCTGCAGCTGATTCCTTAAATCCTTTCCGGTCCTGGTCTAGCATGCTTTGAAGCCCTGGGAGAAATAGGTTTCTCTTTCATTCAGAAGTAATGTCTCATGGAGAAAACATGAAGTACTACTGGAAGAGGAGAAATCTGAGACCTAATTGCCTGCAGCTCTTTTTATTGCATTATATGCAGTGATGTAATTTGGTGGTGATGGTATTGATGGATAAGACTCCACCCCTTCATCTGCTGAGTCTGCATAAATGTCCTGCCACACACTCAATTAGGGCCTCAAATAACTTCCTTTTTCACTCCACCTCAAGCAACTCAAGTCATCAAGGGCATACTAATTTCTTTGTTTTGATGCCGAGGAACTTGGACGGTGAGATTGCGTGTCTTGGTGTTTCCACAACTTTGTATCGATGCAGAGTGGCTTTTTAGTGCCAATGTAGACCCAGTCTTGCCAATGGCGTCAAGCTGGCATTGTGCCATCTTCATTCCATGCCTTGGATCCTCTCTGGAGGTAGAAGCAGGTTTCGAGGGTTTGACATCACTGGTAACACTTCTTTTGGGCCCGAGTGGCTCTTTGAGCTTCACTCTGCACACTGATGGCAACAGTGCCCGACTGTCTGGGCTCCGAGGGGGTACCTTTTGTCCGTGTTCCTCCTGTGAAGCTGTCGTGTGGCTCCTGCCTGTCTGGCCCTTGAAAAATCCACTTAAGTTATCGTTCTTCTCCTTGGGCCCCCTCCATCTCCAAGATACCATCCTAATCGCTCGACAGGCCGAAGTCTTTTAAGAACGCCTGTTTTTTCTGCAATAATGCCATTGCGTAGTGTGCCCATCTCGGCTTCTGCCTAGTCCAGATGTTTTTGGGCAGGAACTCTACAGACGTCATGCATTCCCCCACGCTGTGGTACTTAGGGAGGCAGAGGTTACAGATCTTGTAAGTGTCCTTCTGTGCATACTTGAGGTGGCACTTGAGGTAGATTCTAAAGGGTAAGAGCTTCATACCCCTTACTCGTTTTTTGACCAATCAGACTTGTCACCACGTTGCTCCGTGTTGTTTGGCATTTTCTGTTTTTTCAGTGTCCTATCAGTTGTCGCCAATCTTGTTCCCTCAATGGTGATAATGGAAAAAGGAAAATGTTTACTTACCCAGTAAGCATCTGTTTGTGGCGTGAAATGCTCTAGACTAACATGCTCTGTATACTCCTGCCATTCAGTGTTGGGTCAGAAGGGCTGCAAGCTGTTTTTCTTCGAAGAAGCACTTGAGTCACTGGATCGAGTGACTCCTTCTTGGTCAGAGTGCGCATCGGCATGGACTCCTTTGTTAGATTGTTTTCCCCAAGCGGGTGAGAAAAGGAGTGTAGAGGAAGTATAGAGAAAGATGTCCATGCAAATGTAACTACATATGTACAACTATTTACAAGTACAAAGTAACTGAAACAGCCACAGGTGTCCAGGGAAGAAGGGTAAATGTGAATCTAGAGCACTACATGCCACAAACCGATGCTAACTGGGTAATATTTTCCATTCAATGGCATATATGGCTGTAGATACACATATCCTGCATAGACTGTAAAGCAGGTGCTCCATAGAAGCGGCAGCTAGCCTGCGGGAGTTGCAGTTCACTGGAAAAGTGTTTGTAGCACTGTAATAATGTTTCTTAAATGTATGCGATATAGGCCATGTAGCCGGCTTACATATGTCAGCTATAGGTATGTCTCCTAGGAAAGCCATAGTGGCTTCTTTTTTGTTAGTAGAGCGCGCTCTGAGTGAAAAGTAGCTATCGCTTTGCTTTAGTTTGTATACACTTTACTATCCATCCAACTATGCTAATTTTAGGTTGCGCATAACAGCGCGCATGCGCTGCTTTTCCGACGTGTTGGTACGTACCTGGGCATTTAACAACGCCCACCTCATGCCCATCACTATCACTCGTTCGTGGGCTTGCCCTTCAAAAATCCTTTGAAGACATTGGTAAATGGTTTAAGTTTGTCCCTCCTTGGGGAGGTTTTCTTACCGCCTTGGCTATCGCCCGTTACATGGCTAATTGCACTTTTGCCAATACGTTTAACTGTGAGCGAACTTCTCTTTTCTTTTGTGTCTCCTTATCGCTGATGCTCATGGCAGCCATGGTGCTGTGAATCGGCTCACTTATGTGAAACTGTATTACTTTTGATTTTAAAGTTATGTGGCAAGAAAAGTCCGGTTGGTAGTTTATAACGTTAATAGCTCTAACTCAAGCAAATGCGAGACCCACTGCATTGCAAATGCTTGTTGGATATTGGGTTGCATTTGTGAGGTAGTGAAAAAGCTACAAAGAGCGGTTTAGTTTCCCCCAAAGTCTTTGGTTCTATCAATGTAAAACATCATGCACATTTAACATCCAAATCGTGCAGACTCTTTCTGCAATTGAGTCAGGTTGCTGAAACAAGACTGGTAGTTCAATGGATTAGTTAATATGGAATTGGGAAATCACTTTAGGAAGCTACTTTGGGCTTGTGTGAAGGACCTCCCAGTATATAAATTTGGAACAAAGGTTCTTCCAAGGTTAGGGCCTGGAGCTCACCAACACATCTGATTGATAGATAGCGACAAATGATGCCACTTTCCAATAAAGATACTGAAGAGGACATGAATGAAGTGGTTCAAAAGGCTGGCTAATGACTGATAAGCACAATATAAAGGTTCCAGAATGGTGCAGGAGGCACTCTTGGTGGAATAACCCTTTTAAGGACGCTCAATGAAAGCATTGATGACTGGGGTTCTGAATAAGGAAGTATGTTGTCTATTCTGTAAATATGCAGCCATAGAAGAGAGATGTAAGCAAATGGAAGTGTAAGCTAAATTTACTTTCTCTAAGTGGAAGAAATAAACAATGTCTTGGACAGTAGCTTTAATGGGATTAATAAGTTTGGTTTGGCAGTACCATACAAAATGTTTGCATTTTGCAGCATAACATGCTCTAGTTGTGGGTCTACGAGCTTCCCTGAGACCGTCCATACATTCCGCAGGCAATCTTAAGTAACCAAACTCTATGACTTGGGAGCCACAATGCAAGGTTGAGACACATGGGGTCTGGATGTCTGATCTGACCTGGATTTTGAGTGAGAAGGTCCAGCCTATTGGGGAGCTTCTCATGAGGAACTACTGAGAGGTCCAGAAGTGTGGTGAGCCATGGCTGACGTGCCCAAGTGGGAGCTAAAAGGATCATGGTGAGATTTGTCCGATCCTCTGAACCAGAAATAGAACCAGAATGGAAGTGGGCAAGTAAGTAAATATTCCTGACCAATTCATACACAGAGCACTGCCCTTGGATAGAGGGTGTGGGTACCTGGAAGCAAAGTTTGGGCATTTTCTATTTTCTGCTGTGGCAAAAAGGTCTATCTGAGGAGGTCCCCATTTTAGGAAGTATTTTTAAAGGACTTGGGGGTGCAGTTACCATTCGTGGACTTGTTGCTGCATTCTGCAGAGCACTGGTCTGCAAAGTCATTGTCTGTTCCTGGGACATTCTCTACTACCAGGTGAATGTGGTTGTGGAGAGTCCACTTCATATTGTCAGAGAGTTGTGACAATTGGGTCGACTGTGTCCTCCATTTTTCTGTGGATTATACATGGCTGTCATATTGACCGTGCGGACAAAGACAACCTTTTGAGAGAGCGGATGATGAAATGCTTTCAGGGCTAGAAATACTGCCTGAATCACGAGATAATTGATATGTAAGGACTGGTGACTGAGATCCCAGAGGCCTTCTACTGTGAGGTCTCGAAGGTGAGCGCCCCAACCAGTCAGTGATGACTGGGGTCCAGAAAAGGCTGATCCATCAACAGGTTGGTGGTGTTCCACCATTGCAGAGAGCAGTGAGCATGGTGGTCTAACACTAGATCTTCCAGGTGACCCTGTGAATGAGACCACTAACGAGACAGACACTGCTGTGGGGACACATAGGAGTCCGGCATGGGGAACAATGGCAAGGCAGGAGGAAATCATCCCCAACAGGCGCATGATAGTCCTGACTGTGTATGTATGATTCTCCTGAAACTGGGGGAGAAAACACTGAAAACTGTGAAACTGAGCGAGACTGGGGGTATGCTAGCCCCAGCTCTGCATTGACAATAGTCCCTAGATAGGGCTGTACCTGAAGAGGTTGGAGATGGGATGGGATCAAATTGATTGTAAATCCCTGTGTGCGGAGCACGTCCACTGTCATCTGAATGTGATATTGGCACTGTGGTAGTGTGCTGGCTTTGATAAGCCAGTCGTCTAAGTATGAGAACACGTGTATGTTTGGTCTTCTGTGTGCAGCCACTACTGCTAAGCACTTTGTGAAGACCATGGGAGCAGTGGTGACTCCAAAAGGAAGGGTCTTGAACTGGTAATGTTTGCCTGCAATCACGAATCTTAGGTATTTGCGATGTGCAGGATGGATGGGGATATGAAAAAAGGCGTCCTTTAGATCTAGAGCCGTCAAAGTTGTCCTGTTGTAGAAGTGGGATAATGTCCTGAAAAATGACCGTATGTAAGTGTTCTGAGAGAACGTAGTGGTTTAAGGGGCTGAGGTCCAAAATAGGCCGGAAAGAGCCATCCTTTTCAGGGATGAGAAAGTATAGGGAGTATTCTCCTTTTCCCTGGTGTTGTAATGGAACAGGCTTGATGGCCCCTTTGAGGAGAAGGGAATGTACCTCTTGTTTGAGAAGGGTGAGGTGTTCGAGGGATAGCCAGTGAAAGCGAGGGGAAATGTTTAGAGGAGTGAATTTTAGGAAGCTGGGTTCTATTTGTAGTACACCACCTGCCCCCCCCCCCAAAATGTATTTTGCATGTTGTCAGTTATGTTGGACTGTAGTGCACTGGGATTCTGCTAACCAGGGCCCCAGTGTCTGTGCTCTCGCCTCAAAATGTAGTTGCTGGTAAACATTTTACACCCACAACTGGCATACAGGTTCACCCATGTATGTCCCTATTATATAGTACTTAGGTACCCAGGGCATTGGTACACCAGGGGTCTCCCACAGGCAGCAGCATAGTATGCCACCAATGAGAGCCCATGAAAACTGTGTCTGCAGGCCTGCCATTGCAGCTTGTGTCAAAGGGTGCATGCACCCTTTCACCACCAAACCTGGTCACTGCAATTACACACTATAAATCACCTCTCTGGTAAGCCTTTCAGCCCAAGGACAGGAGACTTGTCCCTAAGAGTCAGGGCACACCTGCATGAGCAGGGTGCCCCTACAGACCCCAGGGCAATTCCTGGACTCTAAGCGCAGGGAAGCCATCTTAAGGTAAAAGTGGACACTGGTCAACCCGAGTGGTCCAACTACATAACGGCTTCTCCAAACCTAGGCATGTTTGCTATCAAACATGTTGGAATCATGCAACTACACAGATTCCAGAGTTAGTTGCATGATACCATGTACTCTGGGGGTTCCTCAGAGGTTCCCCAGTTCTGTCTGTGCTGCCTTATGGGGTCTAGCTGCCAACCCACGCTGCTGCTGACCTGACACTGTTTGGCCTTCCTGCTGTTGAGCCCGACTCAGGCTGGAGAGGCAGTACAAACAACTTCCTGCAGGGGAGAGAAGTGACCACCTTCACCTATGTATTAGGAACTAAGGGCTGAGGTTGGGTGGCCTCTGAGCGCCACCAGACTGGTTTTAAGGGCATATTTGGTGCCCTTCTTGCATAATCCGGTTTGCACCAGTTCAGGAACACCTGGTTCCTGGTCTGGGCGCGAAACTACCCTAAGGACAGGGGAGTGACCATCCCTCTTGTCCAGCTCCTCCCGTAGGGTGCACAGAGCTCTACTGTAGGAAGGTGGCCTGGTGTGTGCTGGGTACCTACAGTGCTTACACCAGGTCAAGGTATCTCCCTTCTTAGTGAAGTGTAGGCAGTGTCTAGAAGCCGGGCTCTCTAGACGCACCTGTGGATGAGCAGCCAAGGCTTATTTAGGAGACATGCAAAGCTCATGCAATACCACGGTAGTCACACAGCACTTACACACATGAAAGAAAAACACTGTTGTACAAAAATAAAGGCACACACACACACACACACGTAACCAGAAATAGGCATAGAAAAGGTTGGAAAACAGAGCAAACAATAATAACCAATAGTGACCATAGGGGGAGCACAACCCATATACTAAAAAAATGGAATACGAACAAGGTACCCCCACCTAGGTATCTAAAATGTGTAGAAGGGAGCTGGAAGTACTAGAAAACCACAGAGGTAAATAACAGTACCCCTCAGCGACCAGGCATGCAGGAGTAAAACATTGGATTTTCCCCATACTACCCAAAGGAAGGAAAAGAAAAAAAAGAAGACACCCAGAGAAGACTGCAAGAAAACCAGCAGTGGATTCCTGAAGAAAGAAGACCTGTGGTGAGAGGGGACCAAGTCCAAGAGTCACTGTGGAGTCCAGGAGGAGTAGGAGCTACTACCCACCCAGCTGTTGATGCAGGATTTGGTCGCTGGTGATTAATAACAGGTTAGCACTGCAGCTCTGGAGCCGGAGTAGAGTTTCTGATGGATGGAGATCATGTCCCACGCTGCAAGGAAGATTGCAGACGGGTGTCGGTGCCAGAATTCTACCAACAAGCCTTGGCAAAGGCAAACTCGCAGTTAGTGAAAAAGAAGTGCTTCAGCAAGGCCCAGGAGGACTCAACCCAGAAGGGGTGGGGTCACAGGGAACCCTCAAAGTCAAAGAGTCCACAAGAGCAGAGGAAGCACCCACATGAGTACCGCAGGACAAGGACCCAGGAGTTGCAGAAGGAGCCGACGCAGCACTACAAGATAGGATCCCATGCCGCAGGAGAACGACGCATGAGGCTGTGCTTTGACGGATGGAGTGCTGGGAGCTGGGGCTACACGTCGCATGAAGTTCCCTTGGAACAAGTCTTGCACGAGGGTACTGTCCTGCGTGGGAAGGCAAAGGCTTATCTCCACCAAAGTTGGACAGCTGGCAGAGAGGACTAAGAGGACTACTCCGGACTACCATCCGTGATGCAGGACAGGGGGATCCTCGCAGCCAGTCGCTGCTTGTTGTAGGTGCCTGCGGTTGCAGGGGAGTGACTCCTTCACTCCAAGGGATATTCCTTCTTCGTGTGCAGGATGAAGAGTTGCACTCTTCTGAGGATGCACAGTGAGGTTAATGATGCAAAGCTGGCAGGAGCCCTGGAATCAATGTTGCTGAACAGTAGTTTCTTCTTGGAAGCAGCTTGTCATGTCCTGGTGGCTCCTGTCGCAGTTCCGGAGGCCAGAAGTTGTAGTAAAGGTTGCAGAGGAGTCCCGTTGGAATCTTTCAGGCCGAATCTGAGAACCCACCCAAGAGAGAGACCCTAAATAGCCCTGAAAGGGTGATTGGTCACCTAACCAGTTAAGCACCAATCAGAAGGGTGCTCTGACATCACCTGCCTGGCCACTGGGATGCTCCCTGAGTTCCTTGCCAACCCTGGAATCAAGATGGCAGAACCCAGGGACCTTTCTTCTTGGAAGCAGCTTGTCTGGTCCTGGAGGTTCCAGTCGCAGTCCCTGAGGCCAGAAGTCGAAGCAGAGGTTGCAAAGGAATCCTCCTGGAATCTTGTAAGCCCAAAGTAAGGACCCACCCAAGAGAGACCCTAAATAGACCTGAAAGAGGGATTGGTCACCTAACCAGGTAAGCACCTATAGGGAGGGGGCTCTGATGTCACCTGCCTGGCCACTGAGATGCTCCCAAAGTTCCCTGCAACCTTGGAAACGAGATGGCAGAACCCAGGGACTCTCTGGAGGAGCTCTGGGCATCACCCCTGGGGTGGTGAGGGACAGTGGAGTGGTTGCTTCCCTTTCAATTGTCCAGTTTCATGCCAGAGTAGGGACTGGGGGTCCCTGAACCGGTGTGGACTGGTTTGTGCATGGAGGGCACCAAATGTGCCCTTCAAAGCAAACCAGTGGCTTGGGGAGGCTACCCCTCCCAAGCCAGTCACACCGATTTCCAAAGGGAGAGGGTAAAACCTCCCTCTCCCAAAGGAAATCCTTTGCTCTGCCTTCCTGGGCTTGCTCAGATCAAGCAGTAGGGGGGCAGAAAACGGTCTGAGGGGTGGCAGCAACTGGGCTGCCCAGAAAATCCTGTAAGACTGGTGGTAGCAATGCTGGGGGTCCTATAAGGAGCCCCCAGAGTCCATGGAATCATACTTCCAAGGCTTACAATAGTATTGGGGTAGGATTCCGACATGTTTGATACCAAACATGCCCAGGTTCGGAGTTATCTTTTTGTTGTACCTGGACAAAGGTGTCCAGTACACGCATAAAATGGTGTCCCCGCACGCACAAAGTCCAGGAAAATGGATCTGGAGTTTGTGGGGGCACCTCTGCTAGTGCAGGGGTGCCCTCACACAAAGGTACCTGCACCCTGCCCTGTAAGCCAAGAGGGCCTACCATAGGGGTGACTTATAGTGACCTGGTGTAGTGACCTGTAGTGAAAACGCAGGGGCTGCAATGGAAGGCCTGCAGAACCCTTTGCATGGGTTCCCTATGGGTGGCAGAATAACTGCTGCAGCCCATAGGGATCCCCTGGAACTCCAATGCCCTGGCTACCTAGGTACCATATAGTAGGGACTTACATGGGGGGGTGGGGTGCGGGGGGGGCAGTATGGCAATTGTGGGAAGAGAAAGGTACAATTTAGAGGAGAGAGCAAAACTACTGGGGTCCTGGTTAGCAGGAACCCAATAGACAGTCAAACATAATGACAACAGGCAGAAAATTGGAGTAACCATGCCGGGAATAAGGGTACTTTCCTACATCTGTCAGGTCCACTTGATTCTGCCATCTTGGAAACAAGATGGGCAGAGGCAGCTGGGAGTATCAGACTGGTTAGGCCAGGTAGATGCCGTCCCTGACCCCAACTGATAGGTGGGCACTTCAGAGAGTGACCAAACCCCTTTTAGGATTAGTTAAGGGTTCCCGAGGGTGGGTCTTCAGATTCGAAAAAGACTCTCCAAGTAACTCTCTGCAAGACAGCTTCTGCTTCTGGCCTCTGCTTGTCTGCTTTGGAACAGAAACACGTTTGCCTCTGGTGGGAAGACAACCACTGCAACATTGTTTCTCTGCATCCTCCAAGAATTCTGCAACATCCAAGGCTGTGCATTCTCCAGGAACACAAGTGCTCTGTTTGCACCTCGAAGCATGAAGGAATCTCTCTTGGAGTGAAGGAGTCACTTCCCTGCATCCACAGGCACCCGAAGACAACATCGACCGGCTGGTGTGGTATGCTGTCCCATGGACATCCAACGACTCTACAACACAGGTGGCCAGTCTGTGGCCTCCTCAGGATCCTGCTGGTTTTCGAACCTACTTGGGAGACTGGGCCCCTGCCACTGGACTGAAACCCCTGTGTACCAAGACTGTTGCACTTGCCAAGGCTTATTGACTCTTCCTCCAGGAGATCTTCAAGCACCAAGAAGCCCCGGCCTTCAGCACTCTGCAGTCCGAAGATCAGCCCCTGTCCTGCAACTCCTCTGACATGGGACTTCTGTTTTATTGTGCTGCGGAGACCTCATTGTGACTCCCTGCTTCCATCACCTGTGGGTCACTTGTGGGGGCTCCATCAACCTTTGCTGGCCTTCCTGTGTGCTGAGGGGCAGCCCTGACTCGCCCTCCTGGGTAGAGTCTCCTGGATCTTGCTGGTCCCAAAAACTTTGCAAACACTTCTTCTGCTTGCATTTGCCAGTGCTTGTTGGTGATCTGACTGCTCACTGACCCTCAGGCAATCCGGTGACAGTCAAGGGACAGTTCATAAGAGACTCCTGGGATCTTCTGCAGCTCCTGGACGTCGCAGCTAGACGACTTTTTCCACCGACTTGCAGGAACTTCACCTCCCAGAGGGTTGGTATTGCCACCTAGGCACCTCCCAAGGATGCTTGACTCTGTCCCCTTCCTTTGCAGGTCCTCCACGTCCAGAATCCATCTCTGGGTTTCACCGGCCTGGTCCACGGGTCGTGACAGTAACTGGCCAATCAGAGGCTTCCACTGACTGGAGTCCCTTTCCCCCTCTGCATCCAGGTCCCTGATGTAGGTACTTCTGTCTTCGGGCATCCTGGGGTAGGGGCACTCTCCACTCTTGTTTGCTGGTTTCCTCTGGATCTAATGGGAAGGGTCCTGAATTCCACGAACTCCAACCACTACTCTCCGTGTTAGCCTATGGGACCACTGGGTGGGTAACTACGTTGCACCTGGTAGCTGGGGGCACCTACCTCTGGTGTTTCTATTTACCCCTAGCTAACTACCACACTTACCATGGGATCACTATTTTCCATTCCACTTTAAATATATAGCCTGGCCCTCCCATAGTTCCCTGTATACTATGCTATTTCTGATGGATATTTTGTGTACATATTGTATGTCGATATCTCCAGAGGGAGATACACTAATTCTAATCTAGAAGTAGTGCTGTAATAAAGTATCCTTTATTTTTGCAACACTTGTGTGGTTCTTTCTTGTGAGTGAGTTATTTTCAGAGAACCGTTGTATTGCGAGTGCTTTACATACCTTTAGCTGCTCGCTTCAGCTACCCCTAGACAGCTTTTGCTACCTGGAAACCTGTTCACTATCACTAAGGATTACCTGGACTCAGTATAGGGTGCCACACCATCGGTGTACACCATAAACTGAGCCAGCCTCCTACAGTAATGAGCTCCAGACAGTAACCATGTTGGATAATAAAAAGGACCCATTTGTCCGTAGTGATGTTGATCCATTCTGTATGAAAATTCTGAAGTCGTCCCCAGACAGGTGTGGAGAGTGGGGGAGAGGGTTGGGGTGGAGAGGGCATAGGTAGTCACTGTTTTGTTGTAGAGTTAGAGCTGCATGTAGTGGTGCTCTTTCCTCTGCCTCGGTTATTGCCTCTAAAGGTACCCCCGAATAAACCCCTAAAATATGAGGCTGAAGCCTGTCTGGGGTGGAAGGTAGAAGCCTGGGGTTGTAGTTTTTTTTTTAACCACCTCTGGATATGGGGCAATGAAAAGTGCCCCTCTGAGGAGTACTAAATGGCTTTTGCAGTGTCCATATCTTTTTTCAGCTTCTCAAGGGTGGAGTCCTCTTGAGGGCCGAAAAGGTGCTCCTTTTCGAAGGGCATATTAAGCACCACTTGCTGGACCTCTGATTTGAACCCAGAACATGTACGCCACGCATGCCTCCTTATTAACACACTAGTGCTAATGCAGCTGTGTCTGCAGCATTTAGGAACAGCTGATGGAGCCATTTGTGATTGTTTGACCCTCTGTGACAATCTGCTGCCCTCTTTTGTTGCGTTTATCTGGGAGAAATTGGAGGAGCCCCTCAATTTCATCTCAGTGAGCTTGTTGTATCTGGCTATCAAAGCCTGTGAACTGATGAAACGCCAATGAATGGCTTCCTGTGCAGTCACCCTTTTGCCAACAGGCACCCAGTTTTTTACTCTCGTCTGGAGGAGAGTCCCCTGCGGCCTGACTATAGGCCAGTTTCCATGCAGTGGTGGCCACTATGGAGTCTGGAGGGACCTAGGATCTCATGTATAGCAGGTCAGAGACAGCAGGCTTATATTTCTTATCTACTCTAGGGGTGACAACCCTAGAGTGGAAAGGTTCTTTAAAAATGTCATCTGTGAGACAAAGCATGCAAGGGAGCATAGAAGAAAAAGGATCTCGCTGTGTGTGCATATAAGGGCATCTAACATGAAGCCCTGCTGGAAGAGTCCCTGTGCACCTAAACATTATGGAAGGCTGTTGCCCGAGCTACTATTTGCTGGTAGGATGTACCATCCTCTGGTGGGGAGGGCTGTGAAGGATACAAATCTGGGTCAGTATAGAACACGGGATCAGGGTCATGTGTATCCCATGGATCTAGGTCTTGCTGTGTCCCATCCAAATCTTCCCCAGTATAAACAGGGAGGCACAGAAGTGTCGGGTCTTCTGCAGTAGGTGAGGCAGGTAAATGATGAGGTGAGGGAGGTGGAGGAGAAGCAGGGAGTGGAGAAGGTCGATCAGGAGGAGGAGGAAAAGGAAGTAGTCTGTGAGGTGTGCTGGTAGCCTTGTCCTTGGTGACCTTCTTTGGAGTTGGAGAAGTGACCAAAGCCTCTTAGAAGGACAACTTCCCCTTCAACATAACAGGAGGCAAGCAACAATGCACCCTGTACCCTTCTCGATATTAAGGAGGCACTGTCGAGCGTCCATCATCTCCATAATAGGTTCAACAGGTCATAGCATAGCTGAAGTCTTTCTGTTCCGAAAGCGTTGGCTCCCATGTTTTCAGCACTGAAAGTTTCAGTCGGTGTCCTTTTGTCAGCACCAAGGCAGAGGTGGTAGCTCAGAGCCTAAGTACTCGGTGCTGAAGTCCGCATCAAGAAGACTCGGACCGAGGAGCTGGCGGTCGATGCCGAAGATAGTGTTGTGGTCTTGGCTATCTTTAGAGCCAAGCCGAGGGCAGGCCAGCATAAGCAGTTTTTTCAGGGCCAGTCTTGGCCTGGTGGCAGTGGTGGTCCGGCAACCTCTGTAAAGGTACTATCAAAGGAACACACAGAGGCCGGTATCTGGGGTATAATCGTGGCATTTATTACTGGGGCCCTCAACGAACAAGAGAAAAGAAAAAATTAAATAACAAAAGAATCCTGGCTTCTTCTGGGAGTAGGTCAGTGTTATTGGTTTGTCTGTTTTCCCTCTCTTCTTTCTTCTGATTTCTTATGTGCTGTTTCTTTCTTTAATTACAGTGTAGGAAGTTGGCTCTGTATGCACTATTTCAAAGTAAGGAATAGTATGCACAGAGTCCAAGGGTTCCCCTTAGAGGTAAGATAGTGGCAAAAAGAGAATACTAATGCTCTATTTTGTGGTAGTGTGGTCGAGCAGTAGGCTTATCAAAGGAGTAGTGTTAAGCATTTGTTGTGCATACACACAGGCAATAAATGAGGAACACACACTCAGAGACAAATCCAGCCAATAGGTTTTGTTATAGAATAATATATTTTCTTAGTTTATTTTAAGAACCACAGGTTCAAATTCTACATGTAATATCTCATTTGAAAGGTATTGCAGGTAAGTACTTTAGGAACTTTGAATAATTACAGTAGCATATATACTTTTCATATAAAACACAAATAGCTGTTTTAAAAGTGGACACTTTGTGCAATTTTCACAGTTCCTGGGGGAGGTAAGTTTTTGTTAGTTTTGTCAGGTAAGTAAATCACTTACAAGTCTCAAGTTTGGGTCCAAGGTAGCCCACCGTTGGGGGTTCAGAGCAACCCCAAAGTTACCACACCAGCAGCTCAGGGCCGGTTAGGTGCAGAGGTCAAAGAGGTGCCCAAAACACATAGGCTTCAATGGAGAGAAGGGGGTGCCCCCGGTTCCAGTCTGCCAGCAGGTAAGTACCCGCGTCTTCAGAGGGCAGACCAGGGGGGTTTTGTAGGGCACCGGGGGGGGACCCAAGTCAGCACAAAAAGTACACCCTCAGCAGCGCGGGGGCGGCCGGGTGCAGTGTGCAAACACGCGTCGGGTTTTCAATGAGAGACCAAGGGATCTCTTCAGCGGTGCAGGCAGGAAAGGGGGGGGCTCCTTGGGGTAGCCACCACCTGGGCAAGGGAGAGGGCCTCCTGGGGGTCACTCCTGCACAGGAGTTCCGTTCCTTTAGGTGCTGGGGGCTGCGGGTGCAGAGTCTTTTACAGGCGTCGGGATCCGAGGAGCAGGCAGTCGCGGTCTGGGGGAGCCTCGGGATTCCCTCTGCAGGCGTCGCTGTGGGGGCTCAGGGGGGACAACTTTGGTTACTCACGGTCTCGGAGTCGCCGGAGGGTCCTCCCTGAGGTGTTGGTTCTCCACCAGTCGAGTCGGGGTCGCCGGGTGCAGTGTTGCAAGTCTCACGCTTCTTGCGGGGAGTTGCAGGGGTCTTTAAATCTGCTCCTTGAAACAAAGTTGCAGTTCTTTTGGAGCAGTGCCGCTGTCCTCGGGAGTTTCTGGTCTTTCTTGAAGCAGGGCAGTCCTCAGAGGATTCAGAGGTCGCTGGTCCCTTGGAAAGCATCACTGGAGCAGGGTTCTTTGGAAGGCAGGAGACAGGCCGGTAGGACTGGGGCCAAAGCAGTTGGTGTCTTCTGTTCTTCCTCTGCAGGGGTTTTTCAGCTCAGCAGTCTTCTTCTTGTAGGTTTCAGGAATCTCAATTCTTAGGTTCAGGGGAGCCCTTAAATACTAAATTTAAGGGTGTGTTTAGGTCTGGGGGGTTAGTAGCCAATGGCTACTAGCCCTGAGGGTGGGTACACCCTCTTTGTGCCTCCTCCCAAGGGGAGGGGGTCACATTCCTATCCCTATTGGGGGAATCCTCCTTCTACAAGATGGAGGATTTCTAAAAGTCAGAGTCACCTCAGCTCAGGACACCTTCGGGGCTGTCCTGACTGGCCAGTGACTCCTCCTTGTTTTTCTCATTATCTCTCCTGGACTTGCCGCCAAAAGTGGGGGCTGGGTCCAGGGGGCGGGCATCTCCACTAGCTGGAGTGCCCTGGGGCATTGTAACACGAAGCTTGAGCCTTTGAAGCTCACTGCTAGGTGTTACAGTTCCTGCAGGGGGGAGGTGTGAAGCACCTCCACCCAGAGCAGGCTTTGTTTCTGTCCTCAGAGGGCACAAAGGCTCTCACCGCATGAGGTCAGAAACTCGTCTCTCAGCAGCAGGCTGGCACAGACCAGTCAGTCCTGCACTAAACAATTGGGTAAGATACAGGGGGCATCTCTAAGATGCTCTCTGTGTGCATTTTTTTATAAATCCAACACTGGCATCAGTGTGGGTTTATTATTCTGAGAAGTTTGATACTAAACTTCCCAGTATTCAGTGTAGCCATTATGGAGCTGTGGAGTTCGTTTTTGACAGACTCCCAGACCATATACTCTTATGGCTACCCTGCACTTACAATGTCTAAGGTTTTGCTTAGACACTGTAGGGGCATAGTGCTCATGCACTGGTGCCCTCACCTATGGTATAGTGCACCCTGCCTTAGGGCTGTAAGGCCTACTAGAGGGGTGACTTATCTATACTGCATAGGCAGTGTGAGGTTGGCATGGCACCCTGAGCGGAGTGCCATGTCGACTTACTCGTTTTGTTCTCATCAGCACACACAAGCTGGCAAGCAGTGTGTCTGTGCTGAGTGAGGGGTCACCAGGGTGGCATAAGATATGCTGCAGCCCTTAGAGACCTTCCCTGGCATCAGGGCCCTTGGTACCAGGGGTACCAGTTACAAGGGACTTACCTGGATGCCAGGGTGTGCCAATTGTGGAATCAAAAGTACATTTTAGGTGAAAGAACACTGTTGCTGGGGCCTGGTTAGCAGGGTCCCAGCACACTTCTCAGTCAAGTCAGCATCAGTATCAGTATCAGGCAAAAAGTGGGGGGTAACTGCAACAGGGAGCCATTTCTTTACATACAGGAATGTACCAACAGCCTCCAAGCTCCTCGTCTCCCGGGATCATGGGGAGAAAATAAAATAAAAGGCCCTTTTCAGTTACGTGGCGTCTTATTTTTTATTTTGTTTTTCGGATTTTTTTTTATTTGCTTCTTTTTCTTAGTGGCATGTAAGGCTAACAATAGGCTCCATGAAAGGGGGGGGGGGGGGAGCAGAGGGTGTGGGTCACCGATGTGTGACCAAGGACTTAGGGATCACCCTAGTGCCATCTTTTCACGTACACAAACCTATCTGTATCAGTGTTTGGGTACTGGAATAGTACCAACTGTGTATTCTCCGTCTCCCTCTAATTTTCCCACTTCTCCCTTTTCCCTTGTGCCCAATCCTGAAATCGACTGTCTACCTGTGACGTCCACGCCCCTCCAGGGATGTGGGGGGCCTAAGTGTTCCTCCCGTCGGTTGTTCACCGGCTGCCTTCTCTTGTCCAGCTTCCTTTGTCTCTTCTCTGTGGGTTTCCTGTGTCTTTCTCCTCGTTCCTCGGGTCTCTGGACACGCTCTCCTCACTGCTCAGGTTCCAGTCTGTACTCTTCTTGCTCCTGTTGACTCAGACTCTTTTCTCCTTCTCCCTCCAGTCGCCGTCTTTCTCCCCTTTCCAGCTCCATTTACCAGCGTCCCTTTCCTCCGGTGTTCACACGTCGGCACGCACTTCCATGCGTACCGATGTGACGCGTATGGTTCCTGCTGACCAGGTTCTTTTGGCGGTCATTGTTCTCGCAGGGCCCTTTTAGCAGTTTTACGGTGAACAAGAGGGGCCAAGGTATCCACAGGTTGCGCTGTCGTCACCTCATGGCTTTTGATATCAGAGTCCTGCATGAGGAAGGCCTCCTCATAATCCGGCTCCTCCTGGGCGTACTACTCCCCCAAAGATGTCCGGAGTTTCATTTGTAGTCTTGTGCGCCATCTCCCACCGATGAGCTCTTCGGTCCCTAAGGGTTTTATTCAACCAGAAGGATTTCAGGCGTTGCAGGTAGCCTCCTGGTGATTGGGGATGAGGCACAAGTTACATACCAGATGTTGCTTGGTGTGGGGGAATTGAGAGCAGCACAGAGGACAGAAGCTAAACAGCATCTGTTCCATCAGCTCAGTATATTCTTTGGTGCCGCATGTTGAGGTAGGCCTGAAACAGGTGAGGTCACCTAGAGGGTGCGTAGTCCGTGCCCGGTCGGACGAGTGGAGAATAACGCGAGAACAAAAATACACAATCAAGAAAACAATACCACTGCTAAAGGGAAGCTGGAATGAAAGATTTCAAACCCAAGTCTTAGACAGAGCAAAGACACAGACGGAGCAAAGACACACCGGAGAGAAAATCTAAGAAAGGAGACGATGCCCATGTGCAGTATCACCAAGGAGTTGTCACTCGATCCTGTGATTTGAAAATGCTTCTTTGAAGAAAAACAACTTTTAAACACTCCAGACCCAAAATAAATGGCAGGACTATGGAGAGCATGTGTATCTCCTGCCACAGATGCCGTCAAACATGATTTTTCTTCTCGCAATTCTTTCCTCTTCTACTCTAGAGCACTCCCTTAGAATTGCACACACAACAGCAGAACAAATAATCTGAAGATGGTGACTGCGTCGACAGATTCCCAGGGCACACATCTCGTTTCACAAAAGGGGAGGGGTTGAGTACAGAGAAAAGAGACTATCATGGACCTAACCATTAGATGGCGGAATAATGCACAGCATGTGAATCCAGAAAAGATTACCGCTACAAAACACGTACTATGTTGAATAAGGTATGTGGAAGCAGCTCGCAAACATTCATACAGCACACACACAATCAACAAAAAAATAGCGCCAAAGTAAAAGGTATATTAGCCACAAAAATTTAGAAAACATTATTACTACAATAAATAGATTTTGAACCATACAATTTCAGACTATAAGTACTACCATGTTTCCATTGTGCCAAATAAAGTGCTCCACATACAGTCTCATTTAGGAACACTATAAACCCCTACTTGCACTACCGAACTGATGGAGTCGCTCCCAAATCATGCTCAGAGCACCTATGGTTAGAGGGTGACCACCAAGAAAATTCTTAGAATTTATTGTAATAAAAAAAAAAACTGAATGGATAAAAAAAAATAGCAAGCGTCGGAGATATAATATACAATTTCAGTTCACATAAGTTAAGTTTCATTTTACTACTGGAAAAAAGATTAAATGTGAAAAGCAAATACCCCATTAAAGAAGATTTAGAACTAGTCATTCGGGCATACAATCAGGACTAAGAAACAGGTTATAAATCTACATACTTAACACCAATTATGTCGACACTGAGCTCCTTAGCACATTCCAAAAGGTGTCTACAGCCCTTCAATGTGGTGCCAATGGTCATGTTCACCTCCTCTTCTGTGAGATCTTCTGTTGCAATGTGAAGCAATAGCCTAAGAGAAGGGAAAATTATTTGAGCACAGATGGTCATTGCATAAAGTATGCAGCTAAGGAAGACTCAATTAAGTTGCAGTACTCCAGCTGTTTCGTCTGCTATCAAAACTCTGTGGGGAAAAAAAACGATCAGTTTGCAAGTGCTAAGAAGGAGGATAATGGTCTTGATACTATTTTCTGCTGCAAGTAATTAACTTTACATTTCTGAGATTCCCAAAAAACACACACCTCCCCTCCCCCCTCACTTAATTACTCTTCAATAAGGCTGGACGGGCTAGGTATGAGTTACCTGCTTTGTCACAAGTATGATTCTTTATCCATCTGTTCAGATTAGGCAGATTTCCTAGTACTGGGCTACAAAACGTCTCTTAAATGCTGCAAATTATTCTTTAAACATGATTCCATAGATAGTGACCTAGAATTCCAAACACCACTTGCTACAGCAAACGCTTCATGATTGTTCAGCTTTTAATATTAAAAAATAATAATAATAATTAAAAAAAACTTTGTGACGTATCTGGTACTCTCAATTCTGGTTTCCCTTTCTTTTACAAATAGGTGGAAATGCAGGCACCACTTGCAGAGCAGTGGAGGAAAAAGCCTTCTAAAAAAGATTAATCCACTTCTTTGGTGAGGAACTCATGAGCCAGTGCCCTTCTAGTCCACTCGTTTGGAACTGCAGCCACAAAGTTAGCAACGTTACCAGCCTAATCAGTATTTTCGTTTTTTTTTTTTTTTTTTTTTTTTTTTTTAACTAATATAGTTGTAGCACGGAATAGATCAAGAGTAGAAGAATCAAGATTACCACAATATTTCCTTTCAGAACCTTCCGGTCTATCTTTCTTCCAGTTTGAAACTCCAAAAACCTGATAGGAGGGGGCAGAGTAAACATGTTGTGCAAAACATTTTGGCTACAGAATGGATTCCAACTCCCCATCCCCTTTGAAATATGCACTGGGGGACAAATACTTGCAGGAGGCACAAGCGTAGAAGACATTAGTTACTTATCTGTAACTCCAGTTCTCACGTGATGGTATCTTTCATATATTCACATGCCTGAATAATTTCTTGTCAGGAGTAAACAGTATTAAAACGGCCATAGATCTCAGTATTTTTCGGTTTTACTTCACATTTTTTATTAGTAACTGAAAATGCAATCACTCCTGCCCAAAACACTTGATGCACTTATGCCCATATATAGGTAATATATTCAGAGTATGTTAGAGATTCTCCTCAGTTCCATCTGTGATCAGTTATTCTAAGGAAAGAACCTATATTATGTCTCTTGCGCAACGGGTTCTTCGTAGCAATTCTGCACAATGTTTTGATTGATAGCTATACTAAGTCAGTTCGGCTAATCTATTTTTGGCTCGGTTTTGACACTTGCCCCAGTGTTTCGCTACAAGCCACATGGCCAGCAGCAGCCTTAGGTTACTGTTCACCTTATCTAAAGTAACACAAAACTCATACAATGAGGTTGAAATGCCAGCTCTCCTACTCCCTGTACAAGTCACTACATCTCAAAGTTTCTAGCGCAAGCGTAAGAATAATATATAATAGATGAGCCTCTGATCAGGAAGAAGGGATGGATGTTGCAACATTGTCTTTTGTGAGGCAAAGGTAGGGTTCTGCATAAATGCATGCCCTTTGTGCTGATGAAAGGGCCAAGAGAAGCGTTGTTCTCCAGGAGAGGAATTTTAAATGTGCTTTATCGATAGATTGAAACTGAGGAAAGTGTGAGCATGATGAAAGATTAGCACGAAAGGTAAGGTATGTTAGACCAACTTTTGCAAGGTTCAATAAATAAGAGTATCTGACGAGGTGTTAATGTTATTCCATGGAATCCTTTGGTTTTGCACCAAACACAAAAGCCTTTCCATTTGGCTTCGTAAGGTCATGTGGTAGCTAGCGGTCGCACTAGATTGTTACGATAGTGTACTAAGAGATAAGGATGACCATAATCTATCGTCTGGTACCATGCTGCCAGACTCAACAATGTAAGATCTTGGTGTAGAATGTCTATTGTGAAAGGAGAGTAGTTTGGATGCATCTTCATTGGTTTGAAGGACGTGTAGAGAGATTCAGGAGCTTAGTGAACCAGTACTGGCGAGTGTAGGACGTTGGATCAGTTTATAGTGTACACTTATAGTGGGGTAGCTGAGTCGAGCAGCTGAAGCTTATCCAGGAGGAATGTAAATCACTTGCAATACCAAAGTAGTCAAACAGTAACGCACACAAGAAATAACCACACAAGTATTGCAAAAATAAAGGATTCTTTATAACAGCAGTGCTACTAGACTAGCATTGGTATAGCTCCCTTTGGATAGATCTACACACAATTTATACACCAAATAACAAGCAGAAATAGCATTAAATGTGCAGGGCCCTATGGGAGGGACCAAACAATATGCTAAGTAATTTGAACATGAAATAGTGAACCCAACCAAGGTAAGTGTGGTAGTTAGCTAGGGGCTGGTAGATGAAAATACCAGAGGTAAGTGTCCCCCAACGACCAGCTGCAAGGTAGTTTCCCCTCCCAGCCATCCCATTGGCTAACACAGGGAGTCTTGGTTGGAGTTTGTGTGTTTCAGGACCCTTCCCAGTGGACCCAGAGGAAACCAACAGACAAGAAGAAGGTTGGAGAGTGCCCCCACCCAGGGATACCCAGAAGACCGAAGTACCTACACCAGGGGACCCGGATGCAGAGGGGAGAAGGGTCTCTCTGAAGTCAGTGGAAGCCTAGTATTGTCCAGCAGCTGTCACGACCTGTGGACCAGGCCAGTGGAACCGAGGAACGGATTCCTGACATGGAGGACCTGAAAAGGAGGGGCAAAGTCCACCACCCGTGGAGGTTCCTAGGTGGTGAAGGTGGCAATGCTCACCCTCCTAGAGGTAAGGTTCCTGCATGTCGGTGGAGGAAGAAGTCCAGCTGCAGGGCCCAGGAGCTGCAGAAGATCCCTCAACGGTCACCGAATTGCAGGAGGGTCAGTGACCAGCCAGGTCACAAACAAGCACTGGCAAATGCAAGCAGAGCTGAAGATGTATTTGCAGAGTTTTGAGGATCAGCAAGGTCCAGGAGACTCTACCCTTGAGGTGGAGTCAGGTATGGCCCTCAGCATGTGGGAAGGCCAGCAGAAGTCAGAGTCCCCACGAGTGACCCACAGGCTATGGGCACAGGTAGTCACAAGGAGGCCTCAGCAGCACAACAAAACAGAATTCCCACTTCGCAGGAGTTACAGGACAGGGGCTGATCTTTGAGCTGCAGAGTGCTGGAGGCCAGGGCTTCTTGGCACCTGAAGACCTCCTGGGGGAAAAGTCAACAAACCTGGGCAAAAGCAACAGCCATGGTGCACAGGGGTTCTTGGTCCAGTGTCAGGAGCAGGGACCCATAGTCTTCCAAGTTGGTCAGAAGACAAGCAGGACCCAGAGCAGACCACAGATCCATCACCTCTGATGCAAAGCCTTTTGATGTCCATGGGACACCCCACCAGGCGGTCAACTTTGTCTTAAGGTGTCTGTGGATGCAGGGGAGTGAAACCTTCAGTCCAAGGAAGATTCCTTCGTGCTTCCAGGTGCAAATTAAGTCTTTGTGATCCTGGAGGATGCACAGCCTTGGATGCTGCAGGGTTCTTTAAGATCAGGAGAAGAAATGTTGCAATGGAAGCCTTCAGTTTCAAAGCAGACCAGCAACGGTTCCAGAGGCCAGGAGCAGACAATGTCTTGCAGAGAGTTCCTTGTAGAGTCTTGCTCGACATCGGACGATTCACCAGCTGGTGAGCCCCTACGTAACCCTTAAAGGGGGTTGGTCACTCTCAGGTGGGTCACCCCAATCAGAGGGGGGGACAGGGATGTCTTCTACCTGGCATAACCAGTCAGATGCTCCCAAGGGCTTCTGCACCCCTCACTTTCAAGATGGCAGGATCAGGTGTCCACCTGGCAGAGCTCTGCCCACCTCCCTAAGGGGAGGAGCTGAACAGGGGAGTGGTTACTGCCCTTTGTGTAGTTTCATGCCAGAGCAGGAACCAGGGATTCCTGAACTGGTGCAAACCTGATTGTTCAAGGGGGGGGAAACCAACTGTTCCCTTCAAAGCAGTCTGGTGGTGCTCGGAGGCCACTCCACCCCAGCCCTTACACACCTAATACACACAGGAAGGTGGTCACACCTCTCCCTTGCAGGAATGCCTTTGTCTGCCTGAGCCAGGCTGATGAGCAGGAGGGCAAAACAGTGTCTGGGGTCGGCAGCAATGTGGGTTGGCAGCCAGACCCCGTTAGGCTGTGCCGGCGGAACTGGGGAATCCTCTAAGGAACCCCCAGAGTACAGAGGATCATGTAACTAGCACTGGAATCGGTGTAGTTGCATGATTTCAAAAGGTTTGATACCAAACATGCCTAGGTTCAGAGAAGCCATTATCTAGTTGGACTACTCTTGTTGACCAGGGCCCACTACATACCTTAAGATGGCTTCCTCACACTTACAAAGCTCAAGGAATGGAGTCTGGGGTTTGTAGGTGTCTCCCGCTCACGCAAGGGTACCCTCACACTTAGGGACATACACTCTGCCCTTGGGCAGAAGGGACTACCAGAGGGGTGACTTACAGTGTAAGTGCAGAGACCAGAATATAAAGCAAGCCTTCTATCTGTGGTGAAAGGCGTGCATGCACCACTTCATGCAGAATGCTATGGTAGGTCTGCAGACACAGTTTGCATGGGCTCCCATGGGTGGCATAATACATGCTGCAGCCCATGGGGGACCCTGGTGGACCAATGCCCTGGGTAGCCAAGCACCATTTACTAGGGCCTTACATGGGTGCACCAGTGTGCCAATTGTGGGTGTAAAAAGTTTACGAGTAACCAAATTTAGAGGAGAGAGAACAGTCGCTGGGGTCCTGGACAGCAGGATCCCAGTAAACTACAGTCTACTCAAACTGAAACAAATTGTGGGGTCAAATATGCTAGAAAGATGGCACTTTCCTACAACTACCACACTTACCTTGGTTGGGGGTTCACTATTTAACATTCCACTTATCATATGGTATTGCCCCCCCACCCCCAAAATAGGGCCATATATATTTTATGCTATTTCTGCTTGTTATTTTGTTTATATATTGTGTGTAGATATCTCCAAAGGGAGATATATCAAAGTTAGTCTAATAGTTAGTGGTGCAAAAAAAAGAATCCTTTATTTTTGCAACACGTGTGGTTCTTTCTTGTGTGGTAGTTACTGTGACTACTGTGGTATTGCAAGAACTTTACATTCCTCCTGGATAACCTTCAGCTGCTAGCAAAACCTCTCTTGGGGTAGCTGAGGCAATCTGGACACCTAAACACTATCACTAAGGGTTGCCTGGACTAAGTATATGGTGCCACAACATAAGTGTACACCATAAACTGAGCCACCCACCTCTACTTCCCAGCCTTCCATGGAAAAATCTATTGTGGATACTACTCTGCCAAATAAAAGATAGAATGGACGTCCTGTTTTGAGATTCGTAGTGTTTCACCACCATAATAGCACCCGCTGTGACTTTCTTGTGACTTGGACTGTGTCATATGCCATGAAATTTCTCAAGTGATTGCCAGTTTTTGCTGGACATATGCCTTATGATACCAGGCCTAGCAGGGATTGATATGGTCTGACTGTTTACAAGAGAAGGTCTTAGCCATAGAGTTTTTGTAGTCATTTCGTTGAAGGGAAAGTTTTTCCTACTTTGTGTGTTCAGTATTGCTCCCAAGAACTGTAGTTTTGTGAAAGGCTCTGTGGATGACTTCTATATTCTGTTTAAGCACTAGTCTGTGGTAGAATCATACAGGCAATCAAAGCATTTGCCTCTTCCATTGGCTCAGCCTTGACAGGCCAGTCATCCAAGTATGGGTATACTTGGTGACCCTGTCACCAGTGGTAAGCGGGAATCAGAGATAAGAACTTAGGGCCCGATTTAGATCTCGGCGGAAGGATTACTCCTTCGCAAAGGTGACAGATATCGTGTCCTCTGAAATTCAAATACATTGTTTGATGGTATTTAGATTTTCAGGGTACAGGTTATCCATCACCAATGTCATCTCGAGGAGTGTGTGGTTGGATCAGAAACTGATCTCCTTCCTTAGGAACGATGCAATAGTCCTATTCATCTGGACAATCGTTTGGTAATTCAACCTATTCGTACAAGATTTAGTAGGGTGAATCAAAAACCTATTTGTCTCCCATATCCTTAGGAGTTGCCTGGATTTGGTGCAACAGTATCTGGAGGTTGTTCCCTTGAGGGAGACTGGGCAAAGGTGTGTAGGAAGTTGGCTCTGTACAATATATCTCATTTTTATATATAAAAAGAGTCCAGAGATTCCCTTACCAGTGGACAGGGGCCCCCTCTAGCAATACCAAGGTGTTTTTAGGGGGTAGTGTAGTCAGGCACCCTTAAGTTTATCAAAGAGGAGTGTCAGACATCTGCCAATGCACACACAGTCAATACATGAGACAACTCAAAGAGATCCACACCAATTTACAAAAATAACAAGTATCTTTATATAGGTTTATGCACCACAATCAATATGATCATGTAAGTGTGTTTTACAAGACAAATCTTTAACATTTTGAAAAGTAAACACTAAGTGAAATTGTTGGAAGCTGCAGTGTTATCCTATAGAGGAAAAACAGATACGACAAAAGGGTATAGTACAGAGACTTACGTGACCAATCTCTGGGACTCAAGGTAAGTATTGGGCAAGGGTCAGAACCACAGCAACATGTCAAAATGGGAGGCACTTGGGCAGCCGGGTGCAGATGTGTACTGAGGTGTCAGGTGCCCAATGTTAGTCAATGGGGATTGGTCCAGTTGAAAAGAGGCTGCAGGTTTTGACAGCGAGTTCAGTCGAGGAGCACCAACAGGTAGGTTGAAGTATTGAGATGTTCTCTTCTCCACAGGCCTAGGGCAACTGGTGCAGGTATCTGGTTTTCTCAACCGGAAGCACTCGGGGTTGAGGGCGCCTGCGGGCAGAGACTGGAGGCGGCATCAAGGAGTCCACAGTCCAACTTGGGGACCACGTTGGCACCATTGGCCCACTTCAACTCAGGCTAGGCAGCATGGGTGCAGTGGTCCATCCCAGAGTCGGTTTTTGTGGTCCAGAATTCTATTAGGTCTCTTTGGGTGCCTGCAAGATGCAGGGGAGCAGCTCTACTGTTCCATTGGAGTTCCTGGGTCTTTGTTGAAGGCAAGCAGTCCTCCCAGGCTTTTGAAGGCACAGCAGCTTGCAGGATGAGTCGATTTTAGCACATATGGGAAGAAACAGCAGAGAGGCCAGCAGGGCTGGGGGCTGCAGTATTTATTGTGACACCCTCAGGGACCCTCACATAGTAGCATGCATTGTAACACTCATCGGGACACCCTCGCCTAGCACATGCAGACTGCCACTGCAGGCTGCGTGCCTTGGTGCAGCTAAAAGTGAAAAACACAACATGGCACACGGCCTGTGCGCCATGTACCCTAACACTGCATGCAATATATGTAAGTCTCCCCCTACAGCAGGCCTTGCAGCCGTAAGGCAGAGTGTATTATAATACATCTCATATTACATGTTATTATACATGTGAGGACATATCTGCAAGAGCAGATATGACCCTGCTATGTCTTTGTCAATTCTTAAAGTGATCAGGGAAGCCATTTTAAGTGCATGTGCTGGACAATGGTCAATACGGGTTCCCCAGCTACATGGTGGCTTCACTGAAAACAGGGATGTTTGGTATCAAACATCTCGTATTAATAAACCATCACTGATGGCAGTGATGGATTTATTAATACATGCACCCAGAGAGCACCTTAGAGGTGCCCCATGAAAACTTGCCAACTACCAATGTGCGGACTGACTAGTATGAGCCAGGCTACAACCACTCACCCAACAGGATGACCTGGAAATCTGCATTCCAAGGAAGGGGGCTTCAAAGAAGCCCACTGCCCTTAGTATGTAGATCGTGCTCCAATTAAAGGAGAGATGCTGACCTCCCCCCCCCACTGCCCTGGGGCCCATATGGAACCCAGGTAGGCGGGAAATGTAGTATTCAGGGTGGTGGGCCCACCCCTCAGGTCAGTCCCACCCCTAAGATGAGCTGCCTGATGTGGACACATTTAGGAATCTGCCATCTTGGTTTTGGCAGAAACCGGAACTCTGAGACATGGTCATGCCCACTTCCCACAAGAAGTGGGCATATAGGGGGTGTACTGACAGAGGTAAAAAGCCCATAAGCTACCTTGCAACTCCTCTAAACACCGCTAAACTGAGTACCAAGGCAGCAGATTCCTCCTGATCTACGAAGGACGTTTAAGAGCCGCAAAAGCATTTGACCAGGACCCAGCCCTGCGGGCCTGTCTGCTGCTCAACCGAATTTCGCCAAAGTCGTCTTGTCCTGCAGCTGTTGTGCCTCCAAAGCCTGGGAGGCCTGCCTGCTATCAACAAAAGGCCAGGAACTCCTGTGAAGCTGCTTTCCAGCATCTTGCAGGCACCCCAAGAGAACTGTGAGGACTCCTGACTGCTGAAACCTGGTACCTGAAAGCAATACTGCACACATGCCACGCAGCCGAAGGTGAAGTGGACTAACTGTGCCAACGTGGTCCCCCAGCCCTCCAGAGACAAGGCCCACCTTGGACTTGTCCACTGTGGAGTCTCCGACACTGCCTCCAGCCTCTTCTCACAGCACCCCCCCCCCCTTGCCCTGCATCTGCACCTGGCTGCCCCGGTGCCACCCAGTGTGACCTGTTGGTGTGGCCTTGGACCTTGCCCCATATTCACCCTAAGTCCCAGAGACTGATCTAGTAAGTTGCTGTACTATACCTGAATGCAGAACCTGTTTGTCCTCCATAGGAAAACATGGCACTTCTGAAAAATTCACCAAGTGTTGACTTTTGAAAGCTGAAAGTATTTTTCTTGCTAAACATTTACCTGACCGTATTGATTCTGGTGCATAAATATATATAAAGATACTTGTTATTTTTATAAATTGGTTTGGATTTCCTTATTGAGCTGTGCGTCTTATTTACTGACTGTGTGTGTGTATTTACAGATGTATAACACTCTTCTCGGATAAGACTAAGCTTCACGAGCACACTATCCCCTAATAGAGCACCTTGGGACTGCTGGAGCAAGCCCCTGTCCACTAGTAAGGGAATCCCTGAACTCTCTGTATGATATATCACAATTTGATATTTCATATAAATAGCCAGCTTCCTACACCGACCTGTGATGATGGCGCATCGCTTTTGACCGTTCCATGAATAGTAAACAGCAGAGGGCCGCAAACCTCTCAACTGTGACATCGATGTTCTTGACATCAGTGAACGGCACCAATGAGCATAGCGTCAATGTAAAGAAGATTTGCTATCTTTAGATCTTCCCCTGAGGGGGTCCATACCTGATTTTTGACACTTTCGTGCCACATGATGAGGATGATCTTTCCATTCTTTTTCTTTTCTTACTCTCCTCTTCTTCATTCATGTCTTGCTTCAAACCACAAAGTCTGACATTTTCTGACAGAAGTCACATCTTTTTGTTTGGCGCGAAGGTGAACGGCATACCACACAAAATTTATAAACATTAGAACTTGTCTTCTTTCTTCCACAAGATCACCTTTTGGTGAATAGAGAAGAGATTCCGACTAAAAAAATTCCAGTCAGAAATAAACAATGGCGTCACTCAACAAAAGGGATATCAATTTGTTGAGTTGAATATTTTTTTTCTACGAGAGTTGGATAGAAAAAAACAATTTTCAGAGATGCGAAAAGAACAAAAGGTATTTAGGGATCTTGCCTAAAAGACCTGTAAAAATGAATTTACACTGGTAGGCAAACTGCCACTAAAGGTGCATAGTGGGATAGGGTGCTTCTGAGGTTCTTAAAAAGGTACAGGCTTCTTTTTGAGTTCTTATTAGTGGTAGCCTGTCACACTGCATTTTCTCTTCATGCTGTTTGAGCATAGGCAACCTTTTCCATGACAAAAGGCTGTTGCATTTTTTTTTTTTTACATTTCTTCCACACAATTCAGAATGAAATTACATCACTGACAGACTACACTGAAATGTTATGGGAATTATTTTAGTGATGAACATTCTTCAATCTCATATTTCTAAAGTACAAATATATTTTAAAGGTGTTCCGGGTCTGCCCTGGCAGACGGGAATTATTCAACGTTTATGACTATCAATGAAGATCCTAAGATGCAGAATCTGGTTTACAGGGAATTGATCCACCGTCATCTCCAGACCACTCAACAGAAACAAATCCCCAGACCACTCAACAGAAAAAAACAGGTGTACCGGACTGTTACATCCAGAGCAAAACAATAGCCTGCACATAAGCATAATCTTTCTCAAAGCCTTTCAGTGGACACCTATGACCCAAATAGTGTTTTGATCTCTTACAACTAACAACAAACAAAAAAAACCACACAAAATACCATACGCCATAAATTCACTCTACTGTACCCATGAGTGATCAGCTGCAGGAATAAAGTCTTACTATAAAGTCTTGCTATAAAATCTGGAATGAAAGGCTAAAAGCCTGCCACTGCTATATGTCTGGGTACTCTTGGACACACTCTTTGCCAATAGACACAATAATCTATTGAACGTCAGTGAAGTCATGGACCACAACAGTTGGACTCTACTTAGCACCATTTAAGAAAATTCATATAGCAGGTAAATAAAAAAATAAAATGGGATGAAAGGCATGCCAGGTTTTCAGTCCAGGAACCCCAACAGGGTCCTCATTAAGACTAAGGTAATTTCCTCAATTTACATCAAATAGATTTTCAATAATGCAGGGTTCTGAAGAAGCACAGATGACAGTTTCAAGATCAACTGTAATGAAAATTACCACTATCCAGCACATTTACATTTCGATCTAGATTTTTCGGGTTAGATTTTTTTTTTTATCCCCTTTATCTACTGAGGTCTTCTTAACAGGGTGGGTGAACAAGAGGGAAGCCTGTAACTCCAGTTTGATCACCTTCACTGGGGGAGAGCCAGTAGGAAGCACTTCTTTGCCCGGATCCGTAAGCCTAAGTTTCTGCTGAACTCAATCAGTATTTGTAGTCACCAAAGTAAGAGAAACTTCAATAAGCAACATTAAAGGGACTAAAATCCATTAACCATGATCTTCAAATGTTTGATTTCCATGCTAGAACTTGATGACTTGTATGGTCTTACTAACAGTCTATTGCATTTCCAGAGCCAGTCAACCTTTCCACACACGTATAGCACTTGCAAGAAATCACTGATCAGTTAAAATGTTCATTTTCCTTCAACTTAAACATACAATTCAGACTTTGCTAAGGACACTATAATGCATTAAAAATAACAAGTGAATCATTGGGTGATACTTACTTTGCACAAGGATGATTACGTGCAATCTTCCTGAGCTCGCTTTCACTGTCGCAGGTCATGATGTTTACTCCAACTTTTGCTGCATACTTTAACTGGGAGGCTTGCTTACATGGATTTGAATATATAATACTTTCAGGAGATATGCCCAATTCCAGTACCATTGTCATTTCATTCTGTGAAAAAGCAAGTGAACATGAAGTAAATTCATATTATGTGAAATTTATCATTGCAGTACATAGAAGGTTTTACATTTTATTAGAGCTGTGAATCAGACTGTATACTAAAACCAATGTGGTTCTCAATACCTTTCACTAACAATTGTAAATTAGCTTTGACCCCAATATTGCAAGTCACCCGATTCAATTGATCTCTTATTTAGTGGAGCACTCTGAACGTGGGGGGAGCAAAATCAACTGATGCATGGGGATTCCAATACCCCCTAGGGCTCGCTCTTCCTCCATCAAAACTCTAACAATTGCTCAAATTCTGCAGACATGTTCAAAAGCTTATTAAAATAATGTCACTATTGCTGTCACTCGCCTAGTGCAAGTGTGTTTAAGTGTATGAGAGGTCAGTACCTCAAACATTCTCACCGAATAATTACATGTTTTTTCTCTGACCAAACAAGTCATTAGAGTATCTAAAGCAAAGGCTGGGTGGGCGCTGCATCAACAAGACGGTACCCTTTCAATACGTTGTCCTATTATTTTCTCTAGGTTACAAACAACTGGGAATCTGTTTCAACAAACAGTTGTTAGGATAGTAAAGATAGTATACATCCAGCCACACCTCAAAGAAGCTGCATATTGTGGAGGTAAGCTTCAACTTTCATGGATTAAACTTTCAGACAGCATGCAGAGTGGTCCACTTTTCTACCCTACAAATGGCCAACACACATCTATAGGTGCCTTTGATCGTGTTTGAATACATTTAACTATCAATCTATCTATGCCAGATTTGGATATTGGACTGCCTTTGTGAGGAGGTGACAAAGCTACAAAGACTAGTTTTGTTTTCCTAAAGTCTTTAGTTCTATCAATGTAAAACATGAGTGCTCTTTTAAAATCTAGAGTGTGGAGAGCTCTTTCTGCAACAGTGTCAGGTTGTCGAAAGAAGACTGGTAGTTCAATAGACTGATTTATATGAAACTGTAAAAGCATTTCACGGAGGAATTTAGGATTAGTGTTCAGGACTACCTTATCCCTATGAATTTGGAACAAAGGTTCTTCCAAGGTTAGTGCCTGGAGCTCAGTGATGCTATGGCAATTAAGAAAACTACCTTCCAAGAAAGGTATTGAAGAGGACATGAATGAAGAAGCTCACAAGAAGGACCCACGAGCCTGGTAAGCACAATGTTGTGGTTCCACGATAGTGAGGGGGAACCCTAGGCAGAAAAATCCTTTTAAGGGAAGCCTTAAAGATTGAGATTTTGAACAAAGAAATGTTGTCTGTTCTGCAGATATGCAACTATAGCTGCGTGATGTATGTGAACGGAAGTGTATGTTAAATTTGCTTTTTGTAAATGGAGCAGGTAACAATATCTTGAACAGTAGCTTTCATGGGGGTCAATACATTTGGGTTGTCCATTTTGTAGCATAACAAGCTCTAGTTATGGGTCTTCATGCTTCTCTGAGAATGTTCATACATTCCGCAGACAATCTTCGGTAACCAAACTTTGACCTCAGGAGCCATATCGCAAGGTTGACTGACCTGGGGTCTGGATGCCCGATTTGTCCTTGATTCTGAGTAAGAAGGTCCGACTGCTGCAGGGAGCTTTCCATGGAGGGGGACTGAGAGGTCCAGAAGTGTGGTGAACCATGGCTGAGGCACCCAAGTGGGAGCTACAAGGATCATGATAAGTGATGTTTGCCTGATCCTCCGAACCGAAATGGAATGAGGGGGTGAGAGGTGAAAAGGTGGAAGAAAATATCCCTGCCCAGTTCATCAATAGAGAGTTGCCGTTGGATAGAGGGTGTGGGTAACTGGAGGCGAAGCTTGGGCATTTCGCTATTTCTGCTGTGGCGAAAGATCTAAGGAGTTCCCCACTTGGCAAAGTATGGTTGAAGGACTT
Source organism: Pleurodeles waltl (assembly GCF_031143425.1). Taxonomy (NCBI): domain Eukaryota; kingdom Metazoa; phylum Chordata; class Amphibia; order Caudata; family Salamandridae; genus Pleurodeles; species Pleurodeles waltl. The sequence goes on from NC_090439.1 coordinate 892,948,412, forward strand.
GTGGGTGGAGCTCCCCCTCATCAACTTGTTGCTACAAAGCCATTGTCCTTCCTTGGGAGATACTGTGCCACTAGATTAATGGGGAGGTGGAGTACCCACTTCCATATCATTTGAGAAAGTCGACTGCCCCCCCCGCCCCTTTTTGCAAATAGTACATGGTTGCCATTTTGTCCATCCAGACTAAGACAACATTGTGAGATTGGTGTTAAAGAAATGCTTTCAGCCCTAAGAATACTGCTTGAAGCCCGCGGTAATTAATGGGGAGGGAATGGGATCCCAGAGGCCCTGTACTTTGAGATCTTGAAGGTGAGCACCCCAGCCGGTCAGTGATTAGTTTGTGGTCAGTTTGACCTGAGGAACAGGGTCTAGAAAAGGCCACCCCTTCACCCGGTTGGTGGTATTCCTACACTGCAGAGAACAGTCAGTGTGGCAGTTAAACAACACTAGATCTTCCAGGTGAGCCTGGGACTGAGATCACCGAAGACACAGATACTGCTGTAGGGGATGCATGTGAAGCCCGACATGGGGAACGATGGCGATGCAAGACGCCATCATCCCAAACAGTTGCATAATGGTCATGATTGGGTAAGTATGATTCTTGTGAAATTGAGGGAGTAGTGTCTGAAAACTATGGACACGAGCAGGGTTGAGGCATGCTAAGTCTAGCCATTCAGGATGGCCCATAGATTAATCTGTACCTGAAGAGGTTGAAGATAGAACTTGGAGAAGTTCAGAGTAAGACCCAGTGTGTGAAGGAGATCAAGTGACAAGTGAGTTTGTTGTTGGCACTGTTGTAAGGTGCTGGCTTTGATGAGTCCGCCGTCAAGGTAGGGAAACATGAATTTTTTGCCTTACGAGGTGTGCAGCAACAACTGCTTAACAGTTTGTGAAGACTCTGGGAGCGGAAGTGACCCTGAAAGGAAGTACCTTGAACTGGTAATGTTTGCCTTCAATAACGGACATCAGGTATTTTCGATGTGCAGGGTGAATGGGAATATGAAAGGAGGCGCCATTTGTAGGAAACCTTTTGCCGGTCAGTGTGTTTATGACTGTTTACTGGGATCCTGCTAACCAGACCCCAGTCACTGTGCTCTCTCCCTCTCAATTTGGTAGCTTTGCACTTCACACCCCCACATTTGGCAGAATGGTGCCCCCACATAAACCCCTAGTATATACACCCAGGTGATTGGGGTTCCCCATGGGCTGCAGCATGTATTATGAGGGTAGGGTGCAAGAATCTGTGTGTGAGGGCACCCCCCCACATGAGCCGAGGTGCCCCCATGAACTACACGTCCATTCTTCTGGACTTCAGAAGTACATGGAAGCCATTTGATCCGTGTATTGGGCACTGGTCACTACCTATATCGAGCTACATAATGGTAACTCCAAAAGGGCATGTTTGGTATCCAACATGTCGGAATTATATCCCAATACTGTTTTCAGTATTGGTTGCATGATTCCATGCACTCTGGAGACTCCTTAGAGGGCCCTCAGCTTTGCTCCTACCAGTCTGCAGGGCTTTCCCAGGCAGCCTGCGCTGCTGCCATCCTACAGACAGGTCTCTGCCTTCCTGCTGCTTGAACAGCTCAAGCCCAAGAAGGCAGAACAAAGGATTTTGTTTGGGAGAGGGAGGCAACACCCTCTCCCTTTGGAAATGGGTATTACATGGTTTGGGATGGGTAACCTCCCGAAGCCATTGGTATGCTTTAAAGGGCAAATGTGGTGCCCTCCTTGCATAAACTGGTTTGCATCAGTCCAGGGATCCCCCTGCCCCGATGCGAAACTGTACAATGGAAAGGGGAGTAACCACTCCCCTGTCCATCACCACCCCAGAGGTGGTGTCCAGAGCTCCTCCAGGTGGCCACTTGATTCTCTCATCTTGAATTCAAGCTTCTTGAGCATCTTGAGCTTCTGAGTGACAAGGTCAGGCAGGAGACGACACAGCCCCCTACTGATATGTGCTCAACCATGATAGGTGACCAATACCCCTTTTATGGCTATTTATGGTCTCCCTCTTGGGTGGGTCCTCAGATTTGACATGCAAGATTCTAGCAGGATTTCTCTGCAACATTTACTTCAACTTCTGGCCACTGGAACGCCAACGGACCCTCCAGGAACCGACAATCTGCATCCATAGTGACGCCTCTGCTCGCAACATTTTTTCCACAGCTCCTTCCAGCAACTGCAACATTTCCTCGGCTGTGCATCCTCCGAGGGCGACACGTCTTCAGTCTGCACGAGAAGCACGAAGGAAACTCTTGGAGTGAAGGAGTCACTCCCGTGCATCCTCAAGCATCAACTGCGACGACAGGCTGCGTGGATCTCCTCTCCTCCAGAGCTGTGTGGATCCTGCATCATGGGTGGTGGTCTTGAGTGGTCTCCTTCGTCCTCTCTACCAGCTATCTAAATTGAGATGGTAAGCCCTTGCCTCGCCACACAGGACAGCACCCCAGTGCACTGTGACTCTTGCAGCTACCAAGGCTTGTTGGCATCTCCTCCAAGGAATTTTCAGGCTCCGTGTAGCCCCCCCAGTCCCCAGCACCATTCGCTGCGACGCTCCACATGCTTCTTCAGCGACGTGGGACTCCTTTCTTGGTGTGCTGTGTGGGCCTCACCTCCATTCCTGTGCTTGCTGCCTGTGGGGGGTTGCCTCCTCTTATTGGGACTCTCCTCACTGCTGAGGCTCACCTGGGACTCCCCTCCGTGAGTCGAGTCCCCCTGGACTTTGCTGTTCTCCACCAACTCTGCATTTCTTCTTCCACAACATTTGCATTTGCCAAAGGCTGGTTGGTGTTTTTTCCACACCACTGACCGACTGCAATCCTTCTTCCGGCGAGTGACGTTGACTGCAACACTTCAGCTGCTCCACTGCGGACTGTCTTCTTCCACCGTCAAACTGGTCCTGCATCCACAGACAGCTGGGTAGTGGCTCCTGCAACCACCGGACTTGGTCCCCTTCCTTTACAGGTCTTCCTCTACCAAGATCCACCTTTGGTTTCTTGCAGTCTTGTATTATCCTCTTCTGAAGTCCATTCTGTGGGTTTAGGGAAAAGGATTCTCCTCGTCAATGGGGGTACTATGGTACTTACCTTTTGGGGTTCCTGATTCCTCCAGCTCCCCTCTACCGATTCCACTTCCTTGGGTAGGGGCCCTGACTTTCACATTCCATTTCCTTAGTATAGGGTTTGGTCCCCCCAGGGCCTTCCTTACTTCAGATTTGCTTTCACTGTTTTCTATTGCCTTTTATGCGAATTCATGACTAATGTACATATAATAGTGTGTTTACTTACCTCCAGTTGGGTTATTGCCTATATAGTATTTTGTTGATTGCGTTACCATAATAAAAGCACCTTTATTTTGAAGCACTGTGTGGTTCTTTGATGCGTAAGTGCTGTGTTACTACAGCGGTATTGCATAAGATTTGCATGTCTCCTAGATAAATCTTGGCTGCTCAACCACAGCTACCTCTAGAGAGCCTGGCTTGCTAGACACGGACTACAACTTACTAATAGGGGATACCTGGTATAAGGTGATAACACCATAGGTGCTCACCACACACCAGGCTAGCTTCCTACATTGGTGGTGCAGCAGTGGGATAAGCAGATGCAATAGTGTAGGAAGTTGGCTCTGTATGCACTATTTCAAAGTAAGGAATAGTATGCACAGAGTCCAAGGGTTCCCCTTAGAGGTAAGATAGTGGCAAAAAGAGATAATTCTAATGCTCTATTTTGTGGTAGTGTGGTCGAGCAGTAGGCTGATCAAAGGAGTAGTGTTAAGCATTTGTTGTACATACACAAGCAATAAATGAGGAACACACACTCAGACAATTCCAGGCCAATGGGTTTTTATATAGAAAAATATATTTCTTAGTTTATTTTAAGAACCACAGGTTCAAATTTTACATGTAATACTTTAAATGAAAGGTATTGCAGGTAGGTACTTTAGGAACTTTGAATAATCACAATAGCATATATACTTTTTACATAAATCACATATAGCTATTTTAAAACTAGACAGTGCAATTTTCACAGTTCCTAGGGGAGGTAAGTATTTGTTCGTTTTTGTAGGTAAGTAAACCACCTACGGGGTTCAAGTTTGGGTCCAAGGTAGCCCACCGTGGAGCAACCCCAAAGTTACCACACCAGCAGCTTCGGGCCGGTCAGGTGCAGAGTTCAAAGTGGTGCCCAAAACGCATAGGCTTCAATGGAGAAGGGGGTGCCCCGGTTCCAGTCTACCAGCAGGTAAGTACCAGTGTCTTCGGAGGGCAGACCAGGGGGGTTTTGTAAGGCACCGGGGGGGAACCAAGTTAGCACAGAAAGTACACCCTCAGCAGCACGGGGGCGGCTGTGTGCAGTGTGCAAACATACGTCGGGTTTCCAATGGAAATCAATGGGAGACCAAGGGGTCTCTTCAGCGATGCAGGCAGGCAAGGGGGGGGCTCCTCGGGGTAGCCACCACCTGGGCAAGGGAGAGGGCCTCCTGGGGGTCACTCCTGCACTGGAGTTCCGATCTTTCAGGTCCTGGGGGCTGCGGGTGCAGAGTCTTTTCCAGGCTTCGGGATCTGGGAGTCAGGCAGTCGCGGTCAGGGGGAGCCTCGGGATTCCCTCTGCAGGCGTCGCTGTGGGGGTTCAGGGGGGGGGGGGGGGGGGGGGGGGAGGGCGCAACTCTGGTTACTCACGGTCTCGTAGTCGCCGGGGAGTCCTCCCTGAAGTGTTTGTTCTCCACAAGTCGAGCCGGGGGCGTCAGGTGCAGAGTAGCAAGTCTCACGCTTCCGGCGGGAAACGCAGTTGTCTTGAAGTTGCTTCTTTGGAAACAAAGTTGCAGTCTTTGGTGAACAGGGCCGCTGTTCTCTGGAGTTTCTTGGTCCTTCTAGAGCAGGGCAGTCCTCGGAGGATTCAGAGGTCGCTGGTCCCTGGGGAGAGCGCCGCTGGAGCAGTTTCTTCAGAAGGGGGGAGACAGGCCGGTAGAGCTGGGGCCAAAGCAGTTGGTGTCTCCGTCTTCTCTGCAGGGTTTTTCAGCTTAGCAGTCCTCTTCTTCTTGGGTTGCAGGAATCTGAGTTCCTAGGTTCAGGGAGCCCCTAAATACTGAATTTAGGGGTGTGTTTAGGTCTGGGAGGGCAGTAGCCAATGGCTACTGTCCTGGAGGGTGGCTACATCCTCTTTGTGCCTCCTCCCTGAGGGGAGGAGGGCACATCCCTAATCCTATTGGGGGAATCCTCCATCTGCAAGATGGAGGATTTCTAGAAGTCAGAGTCACCTCAGCCCAGGACACCTTAGTGGCTGTCCTGACTGGCCAGTGACTCTTCCTTGTTTTTCTCATTATCTCTCCTGGACTTGCCGCCAAAGTGGGGGCTGTGTCCAGAGGGCGGGCATCCCCACTAGCTGGAGTGCCCTGGAGCATTGTAACACAAAGCCTGAGCCTTTGAGGCTCAATGCTAGGTGTTACAGTTCCTGCAGGGGGGGAGGTGTGAAGCACCTCCACCCAGAGCAGGCTTTGTTTCTGTCCTCAGAAAGCACAAAGGCTCTCACCGCATGGGGTCAGAAACTTGTCTCTCAGCAGCAGGCTGGCACAGACCAGTCAGTCCTGCACTGAACAATTGGGTAAAACACAGGGGGCATCTCTAAGATGCCCTCTGTGTGCATTTTTTAATAAATCCAACACTGGCATCAGTGTGGTTTTATTATTCTGAGAAGTTTGATACCAAACTTCCCAGTATTCAGTGTAGCCATTATGGAGCTGTGGAGTTCGTTTTTGACAGACTCCCAGCCCATATACTCTTATGGCTACCCTGCACTTACAATGTCTAAGGTTTTGCTTAGACACTGTGGGGGCATAGTGCTCATGCACTGGTGCCCTCACCTGTGGTATAGTGCACCCTGCCTTAGGGCAGTAAGGCCTGTTAGAGGGGTGACTTACCTATGCCATAGGCAGTGTGAGGTTGGCATGGCACCCTGAGGGGAGTGCCATGTCGACTTAGTCATTTTCTCCCCATCAGCACACACAAGCTGGCAAGCAGTGTGTCTGTGCTGAGTGAGGGGTCCCTAGGGTGGCATAAGACATGCTGCAGCCCTTAGAGACCTTCCCTGGTATCAGGGCCCTTGGTACCAGAGGTACCAGTTACAAGGGACTTAACTGGGTGCCAGGGTTGTGCCAATTGTGGAGACAATGGTACATTTTAGGTGAAAGAACACTGGTGCTGGGGCCTGGTTAGCAAGGTCCCTGCACACTTCTCAGTCAAGTCAGCATTAGTATCAGGCAAAAAGTGGGGGGTAACTGCAACAGGGAGCCATTTCTTTACAACTAGCCTTACCACTATGTCACTAGGAACTTTCCACAGGAAAGACCATTTGTTAACTAGTAGGTACACACTGCACTTCGTGTCAGAGGTCTAGTCTCCTACGTTTGGGTAAGGCAGGGGTCTAGCATAGCCCTTGTTCCAAATTTCTAACTTTTCAAGAGTTGAGGGAGATGTGTGCTGAGAGAAAACTGAAGACTGGGAGAAATCCAAAAGGAGTCTGCTCCTCCAGGCTGACCATGACCAAGTTGGTTGCCAGGAGCAAGACAAAGAAGACTCTGACCACAGCATTAGAGAGAGTAGATTTAGGTACTGAGGAGGGTTCAGACGTACCCAAGGAGGAAGAGAAAGAACCTAGAAACACTTAGTCCTCCTACGAGCATTACTGTCAGTGGGAAGGGGAATCATCTTCAGGTGAAGACTCCCTAGACAGCAAGCTCAGACAACTGAGACTTTAGTTTTAGGCTGCAGCAACAGCTGGCCCTAGATAGTGAGGCCAAGGCAGTAGAGAGACAGGGTATGGGGTTAGCACCCCTGGTGGAAGCAGTTTTAGTTCCAGGGACACGAGGGTCAAGAAGGACTCTTGATTCCAGGGACTTGAACCACGCAGTCCCCAATTACAAAGTGGGTAATAGAGGTACAGAGGGTCCCCCCAAAGACACTGGGCAGCAAGTTTGTGGCTCTCCTTCTCCTACAAGGGTAGGGACAGACTCCTCACTGTCAGAATAAGATGCAGACAATTACACAGTTTTAAAAACAGCACAGTATAGGATCAAATTCAGAGAGCTGGAAAGAGTCCTCCAAAGATTGGGTAGATTTTGTGGACTGTTATGTAAAGGCTCTTTAAGGCTGGTGGTATGGCAGCAAAGTTAGTGATTACCAGGGCTTGTATAACCTGATCCTAAGAGCACATTTTGAATAACTGCATCTGATCAGCTGCCTCAATACCTGGTGGACTCTAATCTGACCTCTCCCCAAGAATTGCGAAAGAAGGAAGAAAAATGGGTCCGCACCAGGGTGAATAGGAAGGCTCACACAGGGGTGACCACAAAAAGAAGGAAGCAGGTAAGCATCAAGAGAAGGGTGGGGACAAAGAAAAATCCAGAGTCTTAATCAGGCCCAGAAAAGTCTTCAGAGGGTAGGAGGAAAACCTCTTCCTTCAATTTTAAAAAGTCTTGGTGCTATGCCTGTAACAACAAAGGAAATAGGCCAGGAGACAGCTCCTGTCCTAAGAAAGGCAACAAGCTTTCCACTACTACTAACCCCACTCCTACTAGTGCCTTTAGCAACAGAAGAAATGGAGGAACTACTAACAGTAGACAGTCCAAGAGTGTATCTAGGCTCACCTTAGGGACTGTAGTGGGGTCCGGGTTGATTAGAGATGCCACTGAAGCAGCACTACTCTATGATGGAGGGGGGGGGGGGGGGGGGGGCAATGATTTTGCCACCCTTGCTGCCTGTCGCCTTAACATGGGTAAGTACAGGCAGCGTCCCTTGATGAATGGTGTTGAGGCTGAGGCCTACAGGGACACAGGTGCCAGTGTCCCTATAGTAACTGAAAAACATGTTTCTCCTGAGCTAAACCTACTTGGTCACACATATCAAGTGACTGATGCTTATAGTAACACTATGTGCCACCCCATGGCAGTTACTCATTTCAGCTGGGGGGCGGGGAAGCATGGGCTAAAAAAGTTGTGGTTTCCTCAGACCTACCTGTAGAGTAACAACGATGTACAACGGCACACCAAAAAGTCCATTAGGTAAGTCCTTTTGTATACTTGTACAGAAACGTACGGCACTGCAATATGGTTCATCAAGAAGGTTTTAATGTGATCGCTTTTGTATATCTCCGATATAGACAACAGCTACTCCATATGAGAAATAGCTCCTTCAAATGAGTACAGCCGACACGTGTTTAGTCAATAAGACTTTCTCAAGGCCAATTCCGTAATCTTAAGCGTCCAGTCAATATACTTCTATGTAGGTTTCCTATGTCCACCAAATAAATTATGATGCCAAATACACATCAACTGCAAAGCCTGTAGTATTCAGTGTGAATACAGGGAGCCCTCAGGAGAGAAGGCAGTACCCACAGGAGTTCCACAGGACAGGGGTCACAGAAGTTGCAGATGGAGCCCACGCAGCACTACAGAAAGGGATCCCACACCGCAGGAGAACTAAGCAGAGGGCTGTGCGTCGCAGGAAAGACTGCTGAGGGCTGGAGATGCACATATCCTGAAGTTCCCTTGAAGGAGATGGAAACAAGCCTTGGCAGCTGCAAGAGACGCGGTGCAAGGGGGAACTGTCCTGCGTGGGAAGGCAAGGGCTTGCCTCCACCAAAGTTGGACAGCTGGCAGAGAGGACCAAGAGGACTACACCGGACCACCACCTGTGATGCAGGATCCACGTGGCTCAGGATGAGAGGAGATTCACACAGCCTGTCGAAGTTGCAGTGGGTGCCTGCGGATGCAGGGGAGTAACTCCTTCACTCCACAGGAGATTCATTCTCGTGCAGACTGAAGATTGCCATCCTCAGAGGATGCACAGCCGGGGAAATGTTGCAGAAGCTTGAAGGAGCCATGTAAACAATGTTTCAAGAAGAGTCTTCGTGGACGCAGACTGTCGGTTCCTCAAGGCTTCCCGGATAACCACAGAAGGCTGGTAGGCGCAATGCTGGGGGTCCTCTAAGGAGCCCCCAAGTGTGTCAGGAATCCTATTTTCAGTACTGACAACAGTACTGGGGTACGATTCTGAAATCTTTGATACCAAACATGCCTAGGTTCGAAGTTACCATTATGTAGCTGGACATAGGTAGTGACCAATGTCCAGTACACGGGTAAAATGGCTTCCCTGTAATCACGAAGTCCAGAAGAATGGAGCTGGAATTCTTGGGGGCACCTCTGCTCATACAGGAGTTCCCTCACACACAGGTACTTGCATCCTGCCCTTTGGACTAGAAGTGCCTGCCGTAGGGTGACTGACCTGGTGCAGTGACCTATAGTGGAAAGGGTGCATGCACCCTTTCACGCAGGCTACAATGACAGGCCTGCAGATACATATTACATGGGTTCCATGGGTGGCATAATACATGCAGCAGCCCACGGGAAATCCTTGGTGCCCCAATTCCCTGGGTACCATATACTAGGACTTATATGGGGGCACCAGTATGGCAAATGTGGGGGTACCAAGCAACCAAATTTAGAGGGAGGGAGCACAGGCACTGGGGTCCTGGATTGAGCCCAGTGAACACGGTTAAAACAGTGACAGCAGGCAAAAAGTGGGGGTAGCCATGCCAAAAAAGGGGGTACTTTCCTGCATCCCCCTCCAAAGCCAGATGAGTCGTGATTGAAATATCTGGAGAGTCCATCTGCATTAAAGTGGTTACTCACAGGTCTATGTTCCACTATATAGACCATTCCCTGTAGGGATATGGACCACCTTAAAAGTTTGGGATTTTCATCCTTCATTTGTTTTAGCCATAGAAGGGGCTTCTGGTCTGTTTGAACAAGGAAGTGAGTGCCAAACAGGTATGGCCTCAGCTTCTTCAAAGCCCAAACCATAGCAAAGGGATCCTTTTCTATGGCGACCAATGCTTTAACCTGGGGGTCTACCTTCTGTTTATAAAAGTTACAGGTTGATCCGGTCACTCTGTATTAAGTTGTGATAATACTGCCCCAACCCCTACCTCAGAAGATCTGTCTGTACTAATAATTACTTGGAGTAGTCAGAGCTTATTGGAATAGGAGCAGAGCATATGGCTTGCTTGAGGTCCTCAAAACCTTTTTGGCAGCTGGCTGGCCATAAAACTTTCTTTGTCATCCTTTTGGAGGTAAGGCCATTAACAGGGGCTACAATGGAGCCATAGTTCTTAATGAACCTCCTGTAGTACCCAGTGAGGCCTAAAAAAGTTCTAACCTAGGGAAGTATAATATGGGCAGTCGAATCAAAGATAGTTTGGATTTTCCTCTGGAGTGGCTGAATCTGTCCTTCACCTACCAAGGCCTCCAAAACATTCCACAGGTGGGCCAGATGATCCTCTCAGGTGGAGACAAAGACATCTATATAATCATAAGCTGCACTGTAGTCTTCCAATCCTTGGAGAACTGTTTTCACCAGCCTTTGGACTGTGGCAGGTGCATTTTTCAGCCAAAGGGCATCACAGTAGAGTGATACTGCCCATCAATGGTAGAAAATGCCGTTTTAGGTTTAGCATCCTTTGATAACTTGATCTGCCAATAGCCAACAGTCAGATCCAAAGTGCTTAAATACTTGGCAGATGCCAGTGTATCTATAAGCTTATCTGCCCTAGGGATAGGATGAGCAACTGTTTTTTGAAACAGTGTTGAGACCCCTTGTAGTCTACACAAAACCATCTCCCTTTTTCAATTCAGGGAGTAGGGTTTTGGGACAAGTACTACAGGACAACCCCCAAGGGCTGTCCGAGGGCTCTATGACTCCTAGGTCTAGCATCTTCTCAACTTCAGACTTGATGCAGTCTCTGATGTGATCAGGTTGCCTGTCAATTTTGCTTTTAATAGGCAAGCTGCCCCCTGTGTCAATGGTGTGTTCACACCATATGGTTTCACCAGGTGTCAAGGAGAACAGTTCTGAGAACTGTCGTAGGAGGTTTCTGCACTCCTCTTTAAGGGACTCAGAGAGGCAGTCAGCAAGCACTACCCCATTAACTGAGCCATCGGCAGCACTGTGGGAGAAGAGGTCAAGGAGAGGGTCACTTCTTCCTGTCCCTCATCAATTGTGATGAGGAGAGTAAAAGGAAGGAGGCCAAGGTGACCTAAAGAAGCAGAATGTAGTGCCCACAGCCAATATTTAGAAAATTGCACCACACACCACAACATCCGTCAGAGATTCAAATGAATTCCTTAGAAGAATACACACTGCAAGAAGTCAATAATATCACAAGCAGATTTAAGCAGCGGGTGGAAGAATCAGTACTTACCTGGATGGTGCGGTAGTTCAATTGTGGCACTCGGAGGTAATGCTTGATATAGAAGACTTTTCTGAAATCTGCACTCTTAGCTCAAACCCCTCATACAAGAAAAGTTTAGGAGTTTTCTGGGACCATACCAAATCACCCTGCTGCAGTTAGCCTCTGAGGGGTGTAACCATAAGTACCCTACAGAATCAGATTGGCCACCTAATGATAAGCCCTGGTACACCTTAAGAGAGCCAATGCAGAGACTTAAAGAGGAAAATATGAAAACTGCCATTTTCCTAACTAATGCACACCATCTGTTAGATGGACCTCTCGCTGTTTCAATCCACAACAGAATTATTCCTCTTGCTCCGCCAGCCTACAAACAAGTTATCATGACACTCCTAATTAACCAGACAGGGAAGGCTTTGAAAGATATGCTAGATGCAGTCAGAGAGTTAGGAGATTTAAGACAATGGGAGAAACTCAAGAGATCTTCAAGATCTGAGGGTCGCACAGATAACAGAGTGTCCAGGAGAGACATGTTTATGGTATTACTAAAATATGGTGTCAGCAAAGAGCAGACCCCCACTGTGCAAACGAAAATCGGGAAAACACCAAAAAGAGAATATACGGTTTTGATAGTGCCTCTTAAGACTACATACTAGGAATTGACATTTTTAAATGAATGACTATCTGGATGATAGTTGTCATCAATTTGAAAGAGAGATAAATGTCAGGGTACCACCAGTGAAGGTGCCCCAGCAACCACGGTAATTCGTTTGAAACAGTACCGCATTCCTGGAGGGCATGATGACTTAAGTGAAAGCATAAAAGACATGATTGAGGCTTGTGTAATAGCTCCAACTACTACTGAATAGAACACCCCCTCTGGCCAGTTAAACCTGACAGGCAATACAGAAAGATAACTGATTACTGCAAGCTAAATAAACATACACCATCTTTGACAGACGCGGTCCCAAACACCATCACTTTGATTGAACGAATACAGAAACAAAGGGACATGGTATGCCAACACTGATGTCGCCAATGTGTTGTTCTCTATACCCTTAGCGCCAGAATGTCAAGAACAATTCTCATTCTTGCATGCCGGATGACAGTTCCGATGGAACATCTCCCCCAATGGTATTTACATAGCCCCACCATCTGTCATCGGCTGGTGGCAGAGAACCTGGATGAAGTATCTGTCATTCCAGGCATGCAATTGACCCATTACATTCATCATATGATGATTCAGGGAGACACAGAAGAACAGGTGCAGACTTGGTTGCAGCGGGTGGTGGAACACTTGCAGAGTAAAGGGTGGATGATTAACACATATAAGACACAAGGACCCTCTCAAAACGTGAAGTTCCTAGGGATTCAGTGGAATCAGAGACACAGAGGTGTTGCAAGTAAAGAAAAAAAGATTTTGGAGTTTGCCACTCCTCGCACTAAGCAGGAGACAGAGATTCATTAGATTGTTTGTTTTTTGGACACAGCATATCCCTCTGTACAAAGTGGCAAGGAAGAAACATGAGTTTGAATGGTGTGACGAGCAGCAGTGTGCGTTTGATTTGGCAAAATAACTGAATTGCGTGGAACTGTTCAGGGACAATATGCAAATTGGAGTATGTGGCAAAAACAAGGAAGGATGAGGGTGCCCCTGGAGTTCTGGACTAGGAAAGTACCCGACTCTGGGGAGTGGTATACTCCCTTTGAAAAACAGCTTTTGGCCTGTTACTAGGCTTTAGTGGATACTGAGAAAATAACACTAGGTCATAATCTAATTCTGAGACCTGAGATACCAATAATGCACAAGAGGCTAGTATCATACGCTGGAAATTATACATACAAGACAGGTCTTGAGTAGGACTGGCAGGCACTGCAGCCCTACATGAACAGGTGTCACAAGACCCTATACAGGATGAGGAGAGGGTGCAGGAGGTACCTCAGGAAGATAGGGTGTTCCATTTGAATCCTTGTCCCAGAGAATAGGAAGCATGTATGGTTTACTGAAGATTCATCCAAATACATAGGCACCAAAAGACATTGGAAAGCAGTGTCATAATCCAGTCACCAAAAAGTTGCTGACCACTACAGGAGAAAGGAAAAGTAGCCAATATGCAGAATTATACGCTGTGAATCTGGCTCTAAAGCAAGAGCTGCCTGGAACTTTTATATATTTACACTGATTCTTGGTCTACTGCGAATGGGTTAGCCACCTGGCTTCCCACATGGCATGCACATAAGTGGTTCATCCACTCAAATGAGATGTGGGGCAAAGAGTTGTGGCAAGAAATTTGGGAAATGCTAGAGCAAAGTACTGTTACTGTGTATCATGTAGATGCTCACTTTCCCATTGATTCACTAGAATGCTGGTTCAATTCCCTTGCAGACCACACAGTCAAAATCTCAGAGGCAGAAGTGGCAACACAGGATTCTGACTTGGTGGGGATAGCTAAATGGACGCACAAAAAATGTGGACACCTGGGAGAAAAAGCTACTTACAGGTGGGCAGAGATTAGAGGGATGCATATTCCCCTAGACTTGATGAAAACTGTGATTTTGCAATGTTCTATTTGTCAGCACACAGAAGAGAGACCTGTCCCGCAAACTGTTATAGGTCAATTGGGGGAGAGGAAAGTTAGCAGGACAGATACGGCAAATTGCTGAAATTGGGCCACTACCGATTAGTCGCAAGTGTCAATACGCCTGCACCATAGTGGACACTTACTCTGGATACTTGATTGCTGTCCCTTGTAAGCGCGCTACTCAGTATAACACCATTGTTAATGTTATTCTATAGAGTGCCACTCCAGGTCCAGAGTGACAAAGGGTCACACTACAAAGGAAAACTGGTGCAAGACTACTTTTCTCACCATAATATCGAGTGGATATATCATATCCGTTATTATCCACAAGTATCAGGACTGACTAAGAAAATTATGGCTTACTGAAAGCTCAGCTGCAAAAATTATCTGATGGAACTTTGAAAAACTGGAGAAAGCATTTAAATGAAGCCCTCCAGATTCTGAATAACAGACCGTTAAATGCGGAAACACCCCTGATGCGAATGCTAACCCCAGCTTTGCAGATACAACCACATGTGGACACCAACACCATCATGTACTGGGAAATAAAACCAGGAGCTTTAGCACCCGAATCTGCAGGTCTTGATTTACATGCTTTACAAACTTACAGACTGAAACCACGAGACATGGCACTGTGAGACAGCTGTTGGAATACAGATTACCCCGGAGCATTTCGGATTGATTGCTCCCAGATCTGGGCTGGCCCGCAAAGGTATTCAGGTTTTAGGGGGAGTGATTGACACAGATTAACAAAGAGAAATTAAAACTATTTTGTTGAATAGTGGAGAAGCTGATTTATTCATACAGATCGGAGTAAGAATTGCCCAACTTGTAATAATTCGAGTGTATGGATGATTAGTGAGGGAGGGGACTGCCCCAGCCCTTCTTACTGAACGTGGGGAGACGGGTTTTGGTTCAACTGACAAAAACCTTGGTGCTAAAGTGTGGGTGGAATCCCCAAATGGCCCTCCAGAACCCGCAGAAATTACAGCTAAGGGCCCCAATAATGTGCTGCTGATCATGAAACCAGGAAAGGAAAAATAGGAACACGTCCCAGCTGAGCAATGTTATTTGCGAGACTGATCATACTCGTTTCTTTTACAGATCATACTACAGCTTGCCTTTACCATGAGTGTGCCGTGTGGTTTCCTTTCAGGCGTGTGGGGTCTGGTGGGAAGCAACACCCCCAACTTCAACCTGATTGATCGAACACGTCGTGCAACACCCTGGCTGCATCAAAATTACGACATATTGATTCATCTGGCGCAGAACGTGCTCAACAGATTTCTTTCGTGCATGGGTGCCATGAGAAGTACTGTGGATGTTTTGTCAACCTGTTGAATCGCGATACCAACACCAACAAGCATTTTGATAGAAATTTTCAATGCCACTAACCACAATAAATATGTGCAAGAACATGATGTGGAAAACTATTTCGGTCCCTGCGAGTATTGTAGGGACTGTCAAAAAGCAACTAATGAGAAGTGGGACAATCTCACTCAGATAACTACATACATTACTACCGGTGATGTGTGTTACTACATGTCCTGCAATTCTCATGACATTGGAAAACACATTAACTTGCGTTTAGAAGGAAAAACATCAACTTCTTAAGACATGCCTTGGGAACACAAAGTTTTGTGCTTTTACCGAATAGATCAACATTGCAAAAATATGTCCAATTACATGGTTCGTCATCGTCTGGTGACTGCTGCCAGTCACATTAAACATGTCAAGTTGCCAGTTGGTTGGCTGTTCTCGTCTGGGAACCTCACTTTTACCTACATTCCAGCTAACCGAACAAGTAGATGTTTCCATCTATCTCTATACATACTCATTATCCTTGAGACACTATACAATTAAGTGAAGATTATCATTCCGATATTCAATTATTATACAAATCCGAATATATTAGCTTAAGTCTTTTTATTGTAGGCATGCCTGGTTTAACTGCATATAATACCAGACTGATCAATAAGTTAGCATGTTTAATACTTAAAAATATTAATCACACTTCTATTGCTTTATCTGAATTTTCACTGGATGTACGTGGTACTAGAAAAGCTGCATTACAAAACAGGGCAGCTACTGACTACCTATTGTTAAAACATTCACTGTGTGCAGAATTTGAAGGTGTGTGTTTTTAACCTTTCAGACCACATAATCTATCCAGGCCCACATTGATACACTACATACACTGGTGAAGGGAGTAAAACAGAATGTGGATCAAGGGTGGTGGGACTGGTTGTTATAGTGGTTACCCAATTTTGGGCAACTATGCAAGGTCTTAGGTGGAATTGTTGTAGTAATCGCTCTTATTATATCATTATTTTGCTGTGTACAATGTATTCCTAAAGTGCTTGCAATGTTTAGACAGAAAAAAATTGATTTTAGACCTACCGGGTATGTGAGTCATTGGTCAAAGGGTGCAGTGTAGTGAGGTTTGTATTTTAACCACTGACTCCATGCTGCACCGCGCTGCACTTAGCTTAGCTTGTCAACCGTCACATTAGCGGTCAGTTACAGACTCCATTTTATATTTAGCTTAGCATTAGCTTCACCACCACGTTAAAAGCTGCAAGTAGTTTTCCATGCCCATGTTATGCAATGTGCTCTTGGATCATGTTTCTATTCTATGTGTCTTTGTGTTCTTTCTCATCAAGAGATGAGGCATAACATGAGGGAGTTAGGCTGATAAGAATGTGCTAGGATGATGTTTACGGTATGGCAGGGAACAGTTTTGTTTTGGGCGAGCATCTTGGGATTTTGGCCAGTTCCAACCTGTTCCTTTCAAAACGGACCTTAAGTAGTCAGCATTTTTTAACAATAAACTGCAGAGGGGAGAAAGGGTTTCTAGATATCTCCTCTCTATCTTGTTTAAGGCATATAAGAGACCCAAGGTTGACAGTGAAGGGATTGAAGGACCTCAGAACGGACTGGGACACCAATGCCTATCATCCTGTGAGGGAAGAGCTCTCTTTCCCTCTTCACAGTCGATCTGGGGTCTACGACTTGAAGCTGCTGGGAGAAGGATGAAGGAGCAACTGTGCCCCCCATGGTGATAAATGTTTACTAATTACTCGGTTTCCATCATTTGTCCAAAAAAAGACATCTTCGAAGAAAAACAACTTGTAACACTCCGAGCCCAACAGTAGACGGAGTCTGACTCCTTTTAGATTGTTTTCCCGCAGAAGGGTGAAGGAGAGAAAGATTGAGTATGTACAACTATAGATATATACGGAGTAAGAGATATATATAAAGATAGATATGTATTTCAATATAGCACCGGGGTTGAGGTGATTATTGCCGCACCTTCATCCATAGTTACGTCCATGGTTAGAAACACTATTGGTGCTAAGGTCTTGAGGACCAACCCCATAGGCCTCAAATAACCAAAGGTTTTAAGCATTAAGAAAAAGACCCGGCACATCAAAGTGTTTACTAGTGTTGAAAACCTTTTTGACCCATCTCTTCAAGTTTCATTTGAAATCACACAGTTCCACAGTCCAATTTGATGGAATCACTTTGTTTATTAATCCAATTAAAACTACATAATCCATATCCAACGCATTTCATCCTAATGGACTTCTTCAAGGCTATAAAATATAAACATATAAAACCACATATTAATGTGGTAATATGCCTAAATCCTAAAGTGCTATAAAATTAAAGTGCCGTGAGAAAACTTTTAAAATACAAGATATTACACCATAGTGTAATTATCCTAAGTACTACTTTTTGTTTGTGTACTTGGAAGAACGGTTCCTCCAGAGTAAATGCTTGAATTTCACTTACTCTTCTTAATGAAGTAATTGCTACTAAGAAAGCAACCTTCCATGTGAGAAATTTAACAGGACAAGAGTGCATGGGTTCGAATGGTGGGCCCATTAGTCTTGGGAGCACAATATTAAGATTCCATGCAGGAGCCGTTGGAGTTCTGAGTGGAATAATGCGTTTAAGTTCTTCCATAAATGCTTTCATGACAGGAACTCTAAAAAGAGAAGTATGTTGTATGGTTTGTGGGTACACTGATATGGCTGTTAAATAAATTTTAATAGAGGAAAAAGCCAGGTTTGCTTTTTGTAAATAAAGCAAATAGCACACTATATCCTGTACGGATGTTTTAAGTGGATCTATCTTTTTAGGTTGGCAGTAGGATAAAAGCCGTTTCCACTTATTTGCATTACATTCTCTGGTTGTTTGTTTACGTGCTTGTTTTAGAACATCCATACATTCTTGTGGAAGGTGTAAATATCCAAACTCTATGACTTCAGGAGCCAAATCACTAAGTTGAATACACTGGGATTGGGATGCCTGATTTGACCTTTGTTCTGAGTTAACAGATCTGGTCTGTTTGGAGGTTTGCGATGGGGCACTACTGACAGATTCAAGAGTGTTGTGTACCAGTGTTGACGTGCCCACATGGGACCTATGAGTATCATGGTGAGAAAGGTGTGACGAATTTTGTTGACTAGAAATTGAATTAATCAGAGAGGGGAGAAAGCGTAAGCAAATATCCCTGACCAGTTGATCCATAGAGCATTGCCCTTGGATTGAGGGTGTGGGTGTCTGGATGCAAAGTTTTGCAATTTTGCTTGTTGCGAAAAGGTCTATGTTTGGTGCTCCCAACATTTTAAAGTAATATTGAAGTACCTGTAGGTGAATCTCCCACTCGTGTATTTGTTGCTGCATCCTGCTTAGAAGGTCTGCTAGATGGTTGTGTATCCCAAGGATATATTCCACTAGTAAGTGAATCTGATTGTGAACTGCCCATTTCCATTTTGTTTGAGCTAGGGACAATTTGGATGACTATCACCCCTTGTTTTTTTCAGATACTACATCGTTGTCATGTTGTCTGTTCTTATTAAGGCCGTCTTGTGTATGATCAGAGTTTGGAGTGCTTTGATGGCCAAGAACACAGCTAATAAATCAAAGTGGTTTATGTGGTAAGTTGATTGTGTTGAGCCCCATTTCCCTTGTGTAAGGAAATGCCTCCTTGGCATGGTTACCCCCTGACTTTTTGCCTTTGCTGATGCTATGTTTTGAATTGAAAGTGTGCTGAGGCCTGCTAACCAGGCCCCAGCACCAGTGTTCTTTCCCTAACCTGTACTTTTGATTCCACAATTGGCACACCCTGGCATCCAGATAAGTCCCTTGTAAGTGGTTCCCCTGGTACCAAGGGCCCTGATGCCAAGGAAGGTCTCTAAGGGCTGCAGCATGTCTTATGCCACCCTGGAGACCCCTCACTCAGCACAGACACACTGCTTGCCAGCTTGTGTGTGCTGGTGAGAACAAAACGAGTAAGTCGACATGGCACTCCCCTCAGGGTGCCATGCCAGCCTCTCACTGCCTATGCAGGTATAGATAAGTCACCCCTCTAGTAGGCCTTACAGCCCTAAGGCAGGGTGCACTATAACATAGGTGAGGGCACCAGTGCATGAGCACTGTGCCCCTACAGTGTCTAAGCAATACCTTAGACATTGTAAGTGCAGGGTAGCCATAAGAGTATATGGTCTGGGAGTCTGTCAAACACGAACTCCACAGCACCATAATGGCTACACTGAAAACTGGGAAGTTTGGTATCAAACTTCTCAGCACAATAAATGCACACTGATGCCAGTGTACATTTTATTGTAAACTACACCCCAGAGGGCACCTTAGAGGTGCCCCCTGAAACCTTAACCGACTATCTGTGTAGGCTGACTGGTTCCAGCAGCCTGCCACACTAGAGACATGTTGCTGGCCCCATGGGGAGAGTGCCTTTGTCACTCTGAGGCCAGTAACAAAGCCTGCACTGGGTGGAGATGCTAACACCTCCCCCAGGCAGGAGCTGTAACACCTGGCGGTGAGCCTCAAAGGCTCACCCCTTTGTCACAGCACCGCAGGACACTCCAGCTAGTGGAGTTGCCCGCCCCCTCCGGCCACGGCCCCCACTTTTGGCGGCAAGGCCGGAGGAAACAAAGAAAACAACAAGGAGGAGTCACTGGCCAGTCAGGACAGCCCCTAAGGTGTCCTGAGCTGAGGTGACTCTCTTTTAGAAATCCTCCATCTTGCAGATGGAGGATTCCCCCAATAGGATTAGGGATGTGACCCCCTCCCCTTGGGAGGAGGCACAAAGAGGGTGTACCCACCCTCAGGGCTAGTAGCCATTGGCTACTAACCCCCCAGACCTAAACACGCCCTTAAATTTAGTATTTAAGGGCTCCCCTGAACCTAAGAATTTAGATTCCTGAAACTAAAAGAAGAAGAAGACTGCTGAGCTGAAAAACCCCTGCAGAGGAAGAACAGAAGACACCAACTGCTTTGGCCCCAGACTTACCGGCCTGTCTCCTGCCTTCCAAAGAAACCTGCTCCAGCGACGCTTTCCAAGGGACCAGCGACCTCTGAATCCTCTGAGGACTGCCCTGCTTCAAGAAAGACAAGAAACTCCCGAGGACAGCGGCACTGCTCCAAAAGAACTGCAACTTTGTTTCAAGGAGCAGATTTAAAGACCCCTGCAACTCCCCGCAAGAAGTGTGAGACTTGCAACACTGCACCCGGCGACCCCGACTCGACTGGTGGAGAACCAACACCTCAGGGAGGACCCTCCGGCGACTCCGAAACCGTGAGTAACCAAAGTTGTCCCCCCTGAGCCCCCACAGCGACGCCTGCAGAGGGAATCCCGAGGCTCCCCCTGACCGCGACTGCCTGAACTACATTTCCCGACGGCTGGAAAAGACCCTGCACCCGCAGCCCCCAGCACCTAAAGCAACGGAACTCCTGTGCAGGAGTGACCCCCAGGAGGCCCTCTCCCTTGTCCAGGTGGTGGCTACCCCGAGGAGCCCCCCCCCTTGCCTGCCTGCAACGCTGAAGAGATCCCTTGATCTCTCATTGAAAACCATTACAAACCCGACGCGTGTTTGCACACTGCACCCGGCCGCCCCCGCGCTGCTGAGGGTGTACTTTTTGTGCTGACCTGTGTCCCCCCCGGTGCCCTACAAAACCCCCCTGGTCTGCCCTCCGAAGACGCGGGTACTTACCTGCTGGCAGATTGGAACCGGGGCACCCCCTTCTCTCCATTGAAGCCTATGCGTTTTGGGCACCTCTTTGACCTCTGCACCTGACCGGCCCTGAGCTGCTGGTGTGGTAACTTTGGGGTTGCTCTGAACCCCCAACGGTGGGCTACCTTGGACCAAAAACTGAAACCTGTAAGTGACTTACTTACCTGTTAAAACTAACATTACTTTACCTCCCCCAGGAACTGTGAAAATTGCACTAAGTGTCCACTTTTAAAACAGCTTATTGTGTTTTATGTGAAAAGTATACATGCTAATGAAATGATTCAAAGTTCCTAAAGTACTTACCTGCAATACCTTTCAAATGAGATTACATGTAAAATTTGAACCTGTGGTTCTTAAAATAAACTAAGAAAAGATATTTTTCTATAACAAAACCTATTGGCTGGATTTGTCTCCGAGTGTGTGTTCCTCATTTATTGCCTGTGTGTATGTACAACAAATGCTTAACACTACTCCTTTGATAAGCCTACTGCTCGACCACACTACCACAAAATAGAGCATTAGTATTATCTCTTTTTGCCACTATCTTACCTCTAAGGGGAACCCTTGGACTCTGTGCATACTATTCCTTACTTTGAAATAGTGCATACAGAGCCAACTTCCTACACCTTGTATTGTTAGGCTGTTGACATGGGCTCCCCAACCTGTCATTGATGCATATGTTGTGATTATAGCCTGTGGCACTGGGTCTTGAAAGGACCGCCCTTTTATTAAGTTGTTTTTATTCCACCATAGCAGAGAATTAAGTTTGGCAGTCTAACAACACTAGATCCTGTAACTGACCTGGTGCCTGAGACCATTGTTATGAGAGGCACTGTTGCAGCAGACTCATGTTTTGTCGTGCATGTGGTGCTATTGCTATACATGGTGCCATCATTCCCAATAGTTTCATGATAAATCTTAATGTGGAAGTCTGACTGACCTGGATTTGTGATACGAGGTATTGAAAAGCCTGTATCCTTTGTGGACTTGGGTAGGCTAATGCTGTTTGAGTATTGAGAATGCCACCTAGATAAGGATGAATCTATGCTGGTTGACGATGAGATTTCTGGTAATTGATTGTGAACCCTAATGTGTGTAGGGTATCTATTGTGTACGGAGTGTGACTGAAGAACGTTGCTGGATTTTATTAACCAATCGTCTAGATAAGGGAAGACATGTATGTTGTCTTCTGAGGTGAGCTGCTACTACAGATAGTCATTTTGTGAAAACTCTTGGAGCGGTTATGCCGAAGGGTAGTGTAGGAAGTTGGCTCTGTATGTACTATTTCAAAGTAAGAAATAGCATGCACAGAGTCCAAGGGTTCCCCTTAGAGGTAAGATAGTGGCAAAAAGAGATAATTCTAATGCTCCATTTTGTGGTAGTGTGGTCGAGCAGTAGGCCTATCAGAGGGTAGTGTTAAGCATTTGTTGTACACACACACAGGCAATAAATGAGGAACCCACACTCAAAGACTTACTCCAAGCCAATAGGTTTTTATATAGAAAAATATATTTTCTAAATTTATTTTAAGAACCACAGGTTCAAGATCTACAAACAATACTTTAAATGAAATGTATTTCACTCAGGTATCTTAGGAACTTTGAATCGACAATATCATGTACAGTTTTGGCAAAAATGACAATAAGCTATTTTAAAACTAGACCGTGCAATTTTCAACAGTTCCCTCAGGGAAGTAAGTTTTAGTTAGTTTTGCAGGTAAGTAAAACACCTACAGGGTTCAAAGTTGGGTCCAAGGTAGCCCACCGTTCAGGGCAACCCCAAAGTTACCACACCAGCAGCTCAGGGCCAGTCAGGTGCAGAGCTCAAAGTGGTGCCCAAAACGCATAGGCTTCAATGGAGAAGGGGGTGCCCCGGTTCCAGTCTGCCAGCAGGTAAGTACCTGCGTCTTCGGAGGGCAGACCAGGGGGTTTTGTAGGGCACCGGGGACGACACAAGTCAGCACAAAAAGGTACACCCTCAACGGCACAGGGGTAGCTGGGTGCAAAGTGCAAACAGGCGTCGGGTTTGCAATTGGTTTCAATGGGAGACCCAGGGGTCTCTTCAGCGAAGCAGGCAGGCAAGGGGGAGAGGGTGGCTCCTCGGGGTAGCCACCACCTGGGCAAGGGAGAGGGCCACCTGGGGGTCGCTTCTGCACTGGAGGTCGGATCCTTCAGGTCCTGGGGGCTGCGGGTGCAGTGTCTTTACCAGGCGTCGGGTTCTTTGAAGCAGGCAGTCGCGGTCAGGGGGAGCCTCTGGATTCCCTCTGCGGGCGTCGTTGTGGGGGCTCAGGGGGGGGGGGGGTCAACTCTGGCTACTCACGGGCTCACAGTCGCCGGGGAGTCCTCCCTGTAGTGTTTCTCCGCAAGTCGAGCCGGGGGCAGAGTGGAAAGTCTCACGCTTCCGGCGGGAAAACGTGGAGTCCTTTAAAAGTTGTTTCTTTGTTGCAAGTTTGTCTTTGTGGAACAGAACCGCTGTACTCAGGAGTTCTTGGTCCTTTTAGATGCAGGGTAGTCCTCCGAGGCTTTAGAGGTCGCTGGACCCTGGGGGCCGCGTCGCTGTTGCAGTTTTTCTTGAAGTGGGGAGACAGGCCGGTAGGGCTGGGGCCAAAGCAGTTGGTGTCGGTCTTCTCTGCAGGGCTTCAGGTCAGCAGTCCTTCTTCGTCTTCAGGTTGCAGGAATCTATCTTGCTTGGTTCTGGGGGCCCCTAAATACTCAATTTAGAGGTGTGTTTAGGTCTGGGGGGTTAGTAGCCAATGGCTACTAGCCCGGAGGGTGGCTGCACCCTCTTTGTGCCTCCTCCCTGAAGGGAGGGGGGCACATCCCTAATCCTATTGGGGGAATCCTCCATCTGCAAGATGGAGGATTTCTAAAAGTCAGTCACCTTAGGGGTTGTCCTGACTGGCCAGTGACGACTCCTTGTTTTTCTCATTATCTCCTCCGGCCTTGCCGCCAAAAGTGGGGCCATGGCCAGAGGGGGCGGGCATCTCCACTAGCTGGGATGCCCTGTGGCGCTGTAACAAAGGAGGTGAGCCTTTGAGGCTCACCGCCAGGTGTTACAGTTCCTGCAGGGGGAGGTGAGAAGCACCTCCACCCAGTACAGGCTTTGTTACTAGCCACAGAGTGACAAAGGCACTCTCCCCATGTGGCCAGCAACATGTCTGGTGTGTGGCAGGCTGGTAAAACTAGTCAGCCCACACTGGAAGTCTGGTATGTTTTCAGGGGGCATCTCTAAGATGCTCTCTGGGTGTATTTCACAATAAAATGTACACGGGCATCAGTGTGCATTTATTGTGCTGAGAAGTTTGATACCAAACTTCCCAGTTTCCAGTGTAGCCATTATGGTGCTGTGGAGTTCGTTTATGACAGACTCTCAGACCATATACTCTTATGGATACCCTGCACTTACAATGTCTAAGGTTTTGCTTAGACACTGTAGGGGCATAGTGCTCATGCACCTATGCCCTCAACTATGGTATAGTGCACCCTGCCTTAGGGCTGTAAGGCCTGCTAGAAGGGTGACTTATCTATACCATCGGCAGTGTGAGGTTGGCATGGCACCCTGAGGGGAGTGCCATGTCAACTTAGTCATTTTCTCCCCACCAGCTCACACAAGCTGGCAAGCAGTGTGTCTGTGCTGAGTGAGGGGTACCCAGGGGGGGATAAGATATGCTGCAGCCCTTAAGAGACCTTCCCTGGCATCAGGGCCCTTGGTACCAGTTACAAGGGACTTGCCTGGATGCCAGGGTGTGCCAACTGTGGAGACAAAGGTACAGGTTACGGAAAGAACACTGGTGCTGGGGCCTGGTTAGCAGGCCTCAGCACGCTTTCAAATCATAATTTGGCATCAGCAAAGGCAAAAAGTCAGGGGGTAACCATGCCAAGGAGGCATTTCCTTACAGGTAGTACTTTGAATTAGTAGTGGTTGCCTGATATTACGAACCTTAAGTACTTGCGGTGAGCTGGCTGTATGGGAATGTGGAAGTAGGCGTACTTTAGATCTAACAGTCATGTAATTGTGTTTTTATAGTAGGGGAATGATATCCTGTAGAGTGACCACATGAAAATGTTTTGACAGGATATATAGATTTAGAGGTCTGAAATCTAGAATGGGTCTGAGAGTACCATCCTTTTTTTGGTATAAGGAAGTATAGCGAATATATTCCTGTCCCTTGCTGAGAGATGGGAACTATTTCTATTGCCACTTTTAGCAATAGAGATTATACCTCTTGTTTTAGTATAACAGTGTGTTCTGGAGAGAGTCTGAGAACGAGGGCCAATATTTGGTGGAGTAGAGAGGAGTTCTAGGCAATAACCATTGCGGATAATTGAAAGTACCCACTGATCTGTGGTGATGTTTTGCCAGTGAAAGTGGAATTGTTGCAGTCTTCCTCCCACAGGAGATGTGTGGGATGTTTGGGTGTGGTAGCACTCTGAGGCAGTAAATGTTACTCTGGCTCTGAAGTTCTGCCCTCTGTAAGAGCCTCTAAAGGACCCTCTTGAATAATACTGCTGAGTTTGTTTTGGATGGGAGGTGGAAGCCTCTGCAGTTTGGGATTTAAATCCTCCCCTAAACTGTTGTTTTCGAAAGGAACCCCAAAAAGGCGTGCTATAAAGGGCTCCCACTGTTTTTGCAGTATCTGAATCCTTTGAGTTTCTTAATAGTAGTGTCTACTTCTGGTCTGAAGAGGTGCTGTTTATCGAATGGCATGTTAAGCACTGCCTGCCGTATTTCAGGTTTAAAACCAGAGGACCTTAGCCGTGCAGGTCGTCGGATTGTAATGCTAGTATTAATACTTCTAGCTGAAGTGTCAGCTGCATCTAGGGCAGATCTAATCTGGATATTTGTAATAGACTGTCCCTCTTCTACAATTTTCTGAGCTCTCTTTTGGTGTTCCTTGGGTAGATACTGCAAGAATTCTTGCATTTCATCCCAATGTGCCCTGTCGTATCTTGCCAAAATGGCCTGGGAGTGGTCAATACACCATTGGTTTGCTGCTTCTGTGTCTACCCTTTACCCCGGAGCATCGAATTTTCTACTTTCTTTGTCAGGGGGATGGGGTATCCCCTGGAAACTTACTATTGGCCCGTTTCCTGGCTGCACTGACCACAATGAATCTGGTGGCAGTTGTTTTAGACTGGGTCTGTTGGTGCAGGCTTATATTACTTGTCAAATCTTGGGGTTAAAACCCTAGCTTAGACTGGTTCTTTGAATATGTCGTCTGCATGTCTAAGCATAACAGGAAGCATTGGTTAGCACTGGTAGTGTATATGGGTAGAGGATAGTGTATTAAAAAGGAACTCCTCTTCCAAAGACTCTGCATGCATTTGGACCCCATGGTATGCAGCTGCCCTAGATAAAACTTGGGTGTACACTGTACTATCCTCTGGTGGTGATGGTTTAGTAGGGTAAAGATCAGGATCATTGGACGGTATAGGGTCGGAATCATACATGTCCCATGGGTCCGCTGTGTCTCCCTGTGAATAGGTATGGGAGTGTGATGGTGGGGTAGTAGGTGGTGGTGAGAAAGAAAGCTCTGGTGAATGTGGTGGAGAAAGCTGGAGAGGTGATGGCTTCTCCTTTCACTTGAAAATGTTTGCTGGTGGTGGAGCAGTATCCAGAGTCTCTTGAAATGCCAGCATTGTTTTAGTTTGTGGAGGTGGAAAAGCAATCATTTTCCCAGTCTCTTTGTGGATGTGTATTCTTCTCTGCTTTCTGTCCATAACCTCCAAAATTGATTGAATATCAGACTCCTCTATTTGATGTTCAGAGGATGTTTTTGTGCCCTTAGAGGATTGTTCAATGGATGTTTTGGGCATACGTTTTAAACGGGTCGAAAGTCCGGTCTCTTCTGTATAGAAGGATGTTTCCAGCTCTGAAGCAGTTCCGAGCTGTTTTGGTCCCAAAGATATTAGCCGAGGTTTCGGCTCCAAAGCAGGAAGCAGTAATTTTGGATCCGAAGATTGTAGGCATCGGCTCGGTTCAGAGGTTGAGCTTCTTATTTTCTTGCTCAACTCTGGAACCGAAACAGGCGTGGCCTGTTGATGGGGTGTCTTGACCTTTTTTCGGCGCCGAACCCAAAGGCCGGTCGGGGATTACTTTCTTTCGGGTGGAACCATGGCTTGCCAACAGTGATGCACCCGAAGCCTTGCTCGATTTTTTGAAAGTGGGTGTAGTGCAGGTATACTCACATGCTGTGCTGCTGTGATCGGCTGGCTGTCGTCTTCTGATCTTTGTTCGTAGTCAGAATCTTGGATCGAAACAGCTGTCTGTTCCTGCTCCTCCTCTAAGGTATTAGTGGACTCTGCAAAATTTCAACGCCATCTTGAGTCTTCTTGCCGTTCGATCATGCAGTGTCTTTTTCGATCGAAACGAACGGCAAGCTTCACAATCTTCTTCACAATGTTCAGAAGGCAAAGCTTACATACCAAGTGCTGATCAGTATAAGGGAATTTAGCGTGGCTTCGAGGACAGAATCTGAATGGAGTCCAATCCATCAGGCTATGGCGTGGTAGGCCCAAACAGGCAGAATAAGGGCGCAAGCTCCTGAAAGGGTGTTTCCTTGATCCAGACGGTACTATTGGATCGATTGCAGATGTAAACGCGTTCAAAAACAATACAAACAGTATAAGAAAGTGAGTATAAAGTTTCCGAATTGAAAGTCTTGGAGCAAGAGGGAACACGTCCAAACCAGACGGCAGAAAGAAAACAATTTAACAAAGGAGTCGATGCCCATGCGCACTATCACCGAGAGGAGGAGTAATTCAATCCCGTGACTCGAAAAAAAGACTTCTTCGAAGAAAAACAACTTGTAACACTCCAGGGCCAACACTAGATGGCAGGATATGCACAGCATGTGTATCTGCAGCTACACATGCTATTGAATATATATATATATCTTTGCATTTAGGCTGTTTATAGACTGGAGATTCTTTGTACATGTTACGCCTGACAAGAGAGAAAGGCCCCTTGCAGTATCAGGGTATGTCTGTGTCAATATCCCCTGACCCACACAAGTAGTTTTGTTTACGGAAGCAAAACTAAAACTGCATAAGCTAGGGATTCGATATGGAATGCTATATCCAGCACGAGTGTGAGTAGACATTAATGGTAAGACGCACATCTTGGAGAAACCCTCTGATGCTCTGGAGTTTTGTGAAAACATTGCCAAACACCAAGCCAGGGGCTCAGGAGACGAGCCTGGACGGACCCCACCCAACACAAAACTCGGCCAGTATGGACGTGTTTCCGGGAGAGTAGCTCAGCTGAGCTAACTGGGCGCCATGGGTGCAGCAGCTGGTGGGCCTGGCCTATGAGCATCCAGAAAACGTGAATGAGTCGCTAAAATACACAAAAGGTAGCACTCCTAGCCAGTGCACTGGGCTCATCTAGGAAACATCACAGGCAGATCCTGATTCAGTGAGGAGATGCCCGTCATAGTGCTGCATCTTTTGGTGGCTTTCTTCCTTATTCTGTTTTATGTGTTATATCTGTTCTATTGTTGGGGATTTACGGGACAGTGACTTGCATAATTGTTGTTCATCAGATACACTTTAGTATTTTCTTGCACAAACTGTTATTTCTTGTATTGTATTGTACACACATACATCCATGTACAGAGCAGGCTGTAAACCTGGTGCGTGGGCTGGCCTGGAGGCTGTCTTTATATCCTGGAATATATGAGGCCAGAATAATCCCCGTAAGGGCAAACACGGGGTACAGTTATTGTTTTTACAAGAGAGACCAACCTCCCGCCACAAGACGCACAAATTTGCATCTAGTTGGGGTCCTCACAGGTACTTCTCCTGTTATTGCTCCTACTACCGAGGGGTCTGTATGTTGATACATAGGAAACTGCCGTTCCATCTAACCTCAACCTCCACCGACAACCAAGGCAAGTAGAGATTAGTGATGGGATCATTGGCTGGGCAGAATGTTTTGTTGGTTCATTTTTATGCCTCGGATACAGCTGCCCCTGAACTTTTTCCAGGCCCTGCTGTTCCGAATAGACCAGATGGCGGCGGACCACATTATAGTGGGCAGAGACTTTAATATGATTATGGACATACTACACGACACCACAGCGGTACATCCCACCATCAAACTCCATCCTTTGCAAATCCTGCAGGATATCTCTGAGGCCCACGGGGTACAGGACCCCTGGCGAAAACAAATCACACATACTTCTGCTTATACATTTTACTCAGCTACACATAACATATGGACACAAATAGACTACTGGCTAGTCTTGAATTCCACCACTATCTGGATGGGCCACCTCCCCAGTCAAGCTTTTCTGTAGGATTCAAGTCAGTTCAACAAGAGCATAGATAGAGATTCCTCCTTGAGCATTACAAGACATGTTCTTTCGCACTGAACTACAAAAAGCAAATACAGAATATTTTGACCTACATAATTGTACAGTGAACTCTTATGCCACCTTATGGGAGGGCCTTCAAAGTGTACACGAGGGGCGGTCTGTAGAACAAACCACCCAGGAGTCCTACATAATATCCGCAGTAGTCTGTCCAGGGTGGAGAAAGTGCTAGCAGAGATAGAGTGGATGTGATGATGTGCACCAGTGCAATCAAACAGGAGTCAAAGGGCCTCCTTTATGGAGGTGTTTTGAGATATCGCGTAGCGCAAAGCACATTACTTAGGCAAGTACGCTAATGCTCAGCGGAATGGGGAGAGGGAGCGACCAGGCTGTACCCTGGCAAACCTACTAAGACCCTCCAGAGCCTCCTCACATTTAACTGAACTGCATGCTGCGGACTACACGCACATAACAGACACCGCAGGGATATTCTCTGAATTTTCTTGCCTACTACACCCAGCTATATAGGCAAACAGAACGTTCATATCCTCGCCCTGACAATATCTTGACGTAGTAGCCATGTGTGGCTTACGAATGTGCAACAACAGTTTTTGCGTGAACCATCCACATGCTAAGAAATCATCCGCACAATAGAGGCCTTGGATGACTCTAGGGCATACAGGAATATACTAGCACCACACTTATTGGAAGTGTACACTGAGGCACTGGAATCCGGTATACTACCACCACCTCTACGAGAAGCAGTAATTGCGCTTCTGCCTAAGCTAGACAAAGACCAAACAAAATGCGGCTCCTATCGGCCCATTTCACTATGAAACTTTGATGATAAAATCCTGGCTAAGCTACTAGCAACGCGACTATCCCTTCGGATGGATAGTGTTCTCATCGGCCCAATCCAGATTTGTCCCACAGCAGCCAACGGCCACAACCATCGAACATTACTCGGCACGCTTAGAGTTGCCCCCGTGGTCCCTGCAAAGATGGCACTCCTGGATGCGGAGCAGGCTTTCGATTCATTCGAGTTGCCATTTCTGGTGGCAACTTTTCAGAAGCGGGGCATCCCCCACGGCTTCCTTTCCGTGATTTAACTCCTAAATTCTGAGCCAACAGCCAGACTCTGAATTAACAATACTTTGTCCCAGACCTTTCTGATTTCACAAGGAACACAACAGGGGTGCTCGCTGTCCCCCCCTCCTTTTAATATCGCTATGGACCATTGGTGCATCACCTCCAATAAAAACATATGCATAGAGGACTACAATTCAAAACATACCCATTGCTCATACACAGATAATATACTACTGTTTGTAAGAAACCATGGGGACAATTTAGACCCTGACTTAAGAGTTGGCCTGATTTTGTACCTATTCTGGGCTACGAGTTAATTGGTCCAAGTCCGAACTTTTCCCACTCACAAAGCCAACACCACCCAGCCAATCACTTTTCCCGTTGACAGTGTGATGAACACGTCAAATATCTGGGAGTGTATGTATACAGGGACAAGAACCAAGTGATTTGACTTAATTATGTGACTGCCCTAGACAGATTGTTCACACAGGTAGAGAGATAGGTCCATCGTCACCTGTGGCGTGCAGTATAGCCATTATTAAAATGGTTGTCCTCCCATGATTTCTATATCTATTCACGAACATTCCTATACCACTCTACAATTCATTCTTCTTGGAACTTGGGAGACTCCTTACACTACTGGGTGAATAAGCACCCCAGGATCTGTTGGAATGTACTGACACTTCCCTATGAACGTGGTGGGTTGGGAGTGCCACACTTCCAATTGTATTACATAGTCACAAATGGCCATTTTGCATCACAATGGTACCATTCAGATGCCAAGTTGCAGTTCAACATACCAGAAAGGGACCTCACTTCGCCAGCCCCCCTGCGCTCTCTCCTAACGAAGGGATGCTCACTAGACCCCAATGACAGTTTCAACCATCTGTGGGGCAGGGCTCAAACTGACTACTTCACTACATGTACCATCTCTACTCCCTGCATTACCCCTATCAAACAATGCATGTCTCCCTATAACGAAGGAAACATGTGTCCAACGTACACTATCCAAAATATCCCTCCATACCGTCGGCGATCTGTTCGGGTGGGGGGGAATGTGTTTTCAAGGACAGAGGATGCAAGGTTCACCATTGCAACTAACATGGCCCACTTTGTACGCCGGTGCCTCCAAAGCACCTTGAGGCCACTGATTTTCACATATCCCATAGCGCCGGATGACGTTAAGCCCCTAACTCTGATAATCACAAATGCTGAAGGGGACAGACTGGTGTCTCACCTTTATCACACGTGCCTTAACTTGCTACAAAGCAAAGATGCCATGCTGCAGGTCACCTGGGAGGAAGAAGTAGGACGCCCGATCACGGACAAAATCAGGGCAGCATGTTGCTTACAAACTCAATTAGTCTCTATGAACTACCGCCACTGACTACATTACAAATTCTTGTGACGGGTATACGCAACGCCATCTGCCACAGCCAAGTTGGACCCCACACGCTCACCAAACTGTCCTTAATCCCTTGCACCTCTGGCATATTTTGCACTTATGACATGGGCATGCCCCCTGTTGGCGCAGTATTGGCGGGATATTGTTTTTATAGCAAAATCTCTTAGATGATATAAGTTGTACTGGATTCCTGCCCTATGCCCGCGCTTATGAGTTATGCAGCAGATATCCCCAAATTTGTCAGACATTATACAACACTACCCCTGCTACTAGCGAAAAGTGAACTTGCCATTCACTGGTACAATAAAAAGCTGCCCACAGCGGGAGCATGGCTACACAGTTTTATATATGGCAATACCCCTAGTTAATTATAGGCAGAGCTTCAACCACCTACATCATGTCCCAAAACATATGGCAGCCCCTGCGGAATTATCTGATATCTGCAGACCCGGACCCAACATAGCACATGTGCAGGGTGGCCACCTGCAGGGACTGTGAGGACCAGAGGACAGTGGGGTACATGCGGTATAGAACCCAGATGACATCCGTCTATTTTCTTTACACATACTCCCAGAATGGTTGGAATGTTGTAATGCCTGTACTCATATGGATGATGTAATGTTTGCTCTCATAGGCTGTACCCTAACTTGAAGTAATGGAAGCAGTCTGTGTTTTTTTTTTCTTTCTTTGTTTAATCTTTCTATTGACAAATTATAAATAAAATAATAATTATATATATATATATATATATATATATATATATATATATATATATATATATATATATATAGAGAGAGAGAGAGAGATCGATATATATATATATATATATATATTTTTTTTTTTTTTTTAATATATATTATGTAGCGTTATTCCCTGCTTTGGGTTGGTTGGGTTGAAATGAGGTAGTTTTTGCAAACATGTCCTGTAGCAGTGCTGCTAAGATTGTTTCCCTAGGTACATTTGCCAGGAAGGCTAATGTTGTGCCATTCTTCTTTGTAGAGTGTGCCCTTGAGCATTCGGGCAGCATCAACCCGGTCTTTGATTAGCACATCAAGTTTGCCCTTGCAAAGGGATACAAAAATAGTTGGTTTCCCTTGAGAAAGTATAGTTTCTTTTAGATAGTATATTAAGGCCCCTCTTATGTCCAAAGTATGTAGGTCTTTCCATTTATGTTTTTTGTTCCGGTAGCTTGCATGCTTTGACCAACATGGAAACTGCTGACTACCCTGGGCAGGAAATGCGGATTGGTCCTGAAGACCACCTTCTCTTTGCAGGTACCATTCCTGTATCATTAGTGCGTATAGTTCACCGACCCTTCACAGTGATGTGATTGTGATTAGTGATGTGGTTTTGAGTGTGAAGGATTTGAGATCTGTTTTGTGCACAGGTTCTAATGGCTTTGTCATTAATTGTTTTAATACTGTGTTTAAGTTCCACATTGGTGCTGGAAGTGGTCTTGGTGACGCAATTTTCTTTGATCTCACTAAGAACCTCTTCACTACTGGAGATGTGAAGAAACTATCACACGAGGTGCCTCTGGTATATGCTACTACTGCTGCAGCTAGGTGTATCTTCAATGATGTGTAGGTTAACCCTCTATCCAACAGTGGAGTAAGATAGGTTTATAATGTCTTAGGTCTTGTATTTGTTTTCATTTTTTCCATTGTCTGTGTGCCAGTGGATTGGTCTTTTCCATTTTGCTGCACAGCATGTTGGGGGGGGGGGGGGGGAGGTGTTTCAGAGGGGTACACTTCTCCCCTTACATTGTTAGCAGGTCCTTCTTTGTCTTGATTTTTTATCATTTGTCCTCTACACAACTCTAGCAGTTCCAAATACCAAGTCTGTCTGGCCCATTGGGGGGGCTATCAGGATGAGAGTCATCCCAGACTGGCTTTCGCCTTTATTTTTTGTATTCTGAGGATTTGTGGAAAAGCATAAGCAGATCTCTCTGACCAGTTTAGTTACAGGGTGTAGGAGGTTGGCTCCGTAGATACTATCTCAAAGTGAGCGATAGCGTGCACAGAGTCCAAGGGTTTCCCTTAGAGGTTAATAGTGGCAAAATTAGATAATACTAATGCTTTATTTTGTGATAGTGTGGTCGAGCAGCAGGCTTATCAGAGGGTAGTGTTAAGCATTTGTTGTACAGGCAATAAATGAGAACACACTCAATGACAACTCCAGGCCAATAGGTTTTTATACAGAACAATATAATTTTCTTAATTTATTTTAGAACCACAAGATTCAAATTTTAGGTAAGTACATAAATTGTGAGGTACCGCCCACAGGTAAGGATAGAACTTCGATTTAAAACAGTAGTACACAGTTTTGGTTTAAATGGCAATAAGCTATTTCAAAAGTGGACACAGTGCAAAAATCAACAGTTCCTGCGGGAGGTAAGTATTGGTTAGTTTTTCAGGTAAGTAAAGCACTTACACAGTCAGTCTCCTGGGCATAGGCAGCCCACCGTTGGGGGTTCAAGGCAACCCCAAAGACACTGCACCAGCAACACCGGGCCGGTCAGGGGCAGAGGTCGAAGGGAGGGCCCAAACAACATAGGTGCCTATGGAGAACAGCAGTGCTCCGATTCCAGTCTGCTAGCAGGTAAATACCTGCGTACTCGGGGAGCAGAGCAGGGTGGTTTTGAAGAGCATTGGGTGGGGGTCCCAAACAGGCACACAAAATACACCCTCAGCATTACAGGGGTGGCCGGGTGCAGTGTGCAAAGTAAGTGTCGGGTTTGTTGTTGAAAACAATGGGAGGGACCCAAGGGTCACTCTGGCGATTCAGGCAAGGCACAGGAGGGTTTCTCGGCCCAGCCACTGACTGGGCTAGGATGAGGGCCACCTGCTGGTCACTCTTGCACTGTTAGGTGGTTCCTCTCGGCCCTGGGGGCTGCGGGTGCAGTGCTTGGTCCAGGCGTCGGGTTCCTTTGTTACCAGGCAGTCGCGGTCAGGGGAACCTCTGGATCCTATCTGCAGGCGTCGCTGTGGGGGTGCAGGGAGGTCGACTCAGGGTGTCCACATCATTGGAGTCGCCTGGGAGTCCTCTCTGCTGTGTTGGTTGTCCTGAACAAGCCGGGGGACTCAGGTGCAGAGTGGGAAGACTCACGCTTCTGACAGGAAGTTGGAGTCTATTTAAAGTTGCTTTCTTTGCTGTGTTTCTTGACAGAGCGGCTGTCCTCGGGAGGATCTTGGTCCTTCAGGTGCAGGTCAGTCCTCTGAGTCGGCTGAGGTCGCTGGATGCGTCGCTGTGCAGGTTCTTTGAGTCTGGAGACAGGCCGGTAGGGCTGGGGCCAAGTCAATTGTTGTCACCGTCGTCTCTGCAGGGCTTTCAGGTCAGCAGTCCTTTCTTCAGGTTGCGGGAATCGGACTTCCTGGGTTCAAGGTTGGCCCTAAATACTAAATTTAGGGGTGTGTTTAAGTTTCGGGGGCAGTAGCCAATAGCTACTGTCCTGGAGGGTGGCTACACTCTCTTTGTGCCTCCTCCCTGAGGGGAGGGGGGCACATCCATATTCCTATTGGGGGAATCCTCCAAAACAAGATGGAGGATTTCTTAAGGCAGGGGTCACCTCAGCTCAGGACACCTTAGAGGCGGTCCTGACAGGTGGACAGAGACTCCTTGTTTTTCTCATTATCTCCTCCGGACTTGCCACCAAACGTGAGGGCTGCGTCCGTAGGGGAAGGCATTACTACTAGCTGGGATGCCCTGGGGCGCTGTAACAACAGACAGGAGCCTTTGAGTCTCACTGCCAGGTGTTACAGTTCCTGCAGGGGGAGGTGAGAAGCACCTCCACTCAGTACAGGCTTTGTTCCTGGCCACAGAGTGGCAAAGGCCTCACCCCATGTGGCCAAAAACCAGTCTGGCTGTGGCAGGAACTGGTCAGCCTAACACTGGGGGCATCTCGAAGATGTCCTCTGTGTGCATTTTTTCAATAAATCCCACACTGGCATCAGTGTGCATTTATTGTGCTGAGAAGTTTGATACCAAACGTCCCAGATTTCAGTGTAACCATTATGGAACTGTGGAGTTCGTAATTGACAGACTCCCAGACCATATACTCTTTATGGCTACCCTGCACTTACAATGTCTAAGGTTTGGCTTAGACACTGTAGGGGCATAGTGCTCATGCAACTATGCCCTCACCTGTGGTATAGTGCACCCTGTCTTAGGGCTGTAAGGCCTGCTAGAGGGGTGACTTACCTATGCCACAGGCAGGGGGTTGAGGGCATGGACCCTGAGGGGAGTGCCATGTCGACTTAGTCTTTTTCTCCCCACCAGCACACAAGCTGGGAGGCAGTGTGCATGTGCTAAGTGAGGTGTCCCCAGGGTGGCATAATACATGCTGCAGCCCTTAGAAACCTTCCCTGGCCACAGGGCCTTTGGTACCACTGGTACCTTTTACAAGGGATCTATCTGTGTGCCAGGGCTGTGCCAATTGTTGGAACAAAGGTACAGTTCAGGGAAAGAACACTGGTGCTGGGGCCTGGTTAGCAGGATCCCAGCACACTTTCAATCATAACTAGCATCAACAAAAGGCAAAACGTTAGGGGGGGTAACCATGCCAAGGGAGGCATTTCCCTACACAGGGCCTTCCCATCTGCATGGTGGAGTGGAAACCTTGAAGCAAGGTTTTGGCATTTTGTGCGTGTTTCCTGCTGTTGTGAACAAGTCTATTGTTAGTCTTCCCTGGGCCTTGAATATCCTTTCCAGTATTTATTAATTCAGATCCCATTTGTTTGAACTGCTTTTCAGTCTGCTTAGTCTGTCCACCTTGTGTTTTCCTTTCCCAGTAGGTGGACCGTAAAGAGGTTGATCCTCCCTGAAATTGCCCATTGCCCAACCTCCTGCGTTAGTTTGCTCAGTCTGTGACTTTTTTACCTCCCTGCTTGTTCAGGTACAAAGTAATTGTTTTGTTGTCTGTGTCAGCACGGTATTCCCCGTGATGCGAGTTTGGAAGGCTTTCAGGGCCCGCAAGACTGTCTTCATCTCCAAGAAGTTGATGTGTTTCAATAGATCTGCGCTGTTCCACAGCCCAGGTATTTTAAGGTACCCTGAATTTGAGCCCACCCATTGTGGGATGCATCTGTTGTGATGGTCACTGTGGGAGTTGGCGTCGTGAATGGTCTTCCTAGGATCACCTTTTTTGATTTCCACCATAACGCTTCCCTTTTTATCTTTGCTGTGACAACCACTAGATTCTCCCAACATCAGCTGACTTGTGACCATTTGTTGCATATTCCTTCTTGGAAAGGTTGCATGTGCTGTCTTGCATGCATTATTAGTGGTATGCACAATGCCATCATGTCCAACAGTTTGTTGACTGTCCTTAATGTCAGAAGCTACCCCTTTCTAGTAAAGGCGAAATTGGTCTGCCATTGCCTCTATCCTCTTAACAGGGTATGCTCTCCTTGAGTTTAGGGTCGCCCTCAGGAACACTTTCTTGTTCCTCTTGAGGGGACGACTGTTATTGGTTTGTGGAAAAAACCATTCGCTCTAGCACTGGCTCTAGCAAATGCCAAAGGGATGTCCCTTTGGCATTTCTGCTTGGTCTCTGCTTTTACAAGCCAGTCGTCCAGGTATAGGTATACAAATATACCTTTCTTTCTTGGGTAGAGTACGGAAATGTCCTTTTTTGACATGGTAATTTCCCGCTTTTTGCTTACTGGTAGTGAGGTTTTTCAATTGAGGTACACTGGGTCCCTGCTAAACATGTCCCACAGTGCCAGTGCTCTTTCCCTAAAAACAGGTACCGATGTGTACAATTGGTGCACTCTTCCACCAGTATAAGTCCCTAGTAAGGGGTACCCCTGGTACCTAGGGCATGGGTAGAGGAGAGGTCCCAAAGGGCTGCAGCAAGTGTTGTGCCACCCTCAGAAACAACCCCAAAAGACGAGATGCACACTGCTGCCATTGCAGTTTGCATGTCCTGGTGCAAGCCAAGTGAAAACAGGGCATGGCATACCGATTGTGTGCATGTTATTATCACTGCATTTAAATTTATGCATGTCACCTGTACAGTAGTCCTTGGAGCCCAAAGGCAGGGTGCAATATTTTTTAAGTGTAGTCATATCTCGATAAGCAGATATGCCCCTGTGATACCCAGCCACACTGCTGAGCATTGCAAGTGAACAGTGAAGCCATCTTAAGGTATGTGCTGGACACTCGTCAACACAAGTGAGCCAGTCACATAATGGCTTCACATAACTCAATTGTGTTTGGTATCAAACACCTCATCTTAATAAATCCAGGCTGATGCCAGCCTCTGATATATTATGACATGCACCCAGAGGGCACCTTAAAGGTGTTCCCTGAGCCCCACTATTCTCCAAGTGTGGGCTGACGGATCACAACCAGCCTGCCACTATAGACAGGTTTTGGACCCCTCTCCTCCTGAGGTGAGAGCCCACGCTCTCAGAGGTCACAAACAAAGCCTGTTCCAGAGAAGGGTGGTGTCACCCACTCCAGCAGGATGGCTAGCAGATCTGCATACCAAGGCCAGAGACTTCAAACGCCTTGCCGCCTTTAGTATACAAACCACTTTGCTTCCCCAGACCGGGTTGTAGCCACCCACTGACCTGAGGACCATTTGGCACAAGGACAGGTGGGAAATTAGCTAGTCAGTAGGCATGTACAACCTTTGGGCTATCCACACCCCTAAGGTTGTGTGAAGATATCTTCTGTAATGATTTATGTAGACTGCATGTTTGATAGGGCAGTAGCTTGGAATGTGATACAAGCTGTGATATCATATGGTAGGTTGGGGAGGAGATGAGGAAAAGGAGCTGAAGGGTGAGACGCTTAGCTGGCGATGTCTTTTATGGCCAGATCTTTGAAAATAAAGAAGATAAAGCGTAGAGTGATATTTACAGGTGGGCTTCCCAAGGTGGACATTAATGGAAGGGTTCCACCATCTTCTTTTTTGGTTGGGACTAGACCTTCTGGGATAGGAATATGCCCACTCCCAACAGGAAGTGGCCATATAGGAATTGTAGGCACCCCAAGGATAAGTAGACCACTGGCTACTACCCTACACACCCATAAATTTACTATTTGGCTGCCTTCCAGGCACCAGAAGACAGATTCTCTGGAGTCAAGGACACTGAAGATGCACAAAAAGCAAGAACAGAGGAGCAGTTATTGACTTTGCCCCACGCCGGCCAGCCTGTATGCAGTCCTCGACAATTGTGACAAAGGTGTCTCATCCTGGAGCTGCTCTGCCTTCAGAAGCCTAGGTGGACTGCCTGCACTTCTAAAAGTACAAAGATCACCCATGCAGGCACCCAATAAGAACCTTTATTACTCTGGAATGACAAAAACACAACACCGTGAACACCACTGCACCTATGCCCCCCAGTGTGAGTTGAAATGGGCCAACGGTGGCACCGTGGTCCACTCTGAGATCAAATGCTGACTCCCCGATGTCTCCTGCTGCCTTTTTATGCAGGCCCGCCTGTAGTGAGCTGGGTTCTGGTTGCAGAAAACCCCCAACTTTTTGCCTGGTTTTTAGATGCAACTTCGATTGAAGTGCACTGGGTTCCTGCTAACAAGATCCCCAGGGCCAGTGTTCCTTTCCTAAAACAAGACACCTGGTCACTTGATCCCAAAATGATCAGCCACTTTACCACTGGTACCTAGGGCATGGGTACTGAAGATGTCCCCTCAGAGATGCAGTACAACTTGTGCCACTCTGAGGAACCAGGCACCAACCTTATGCAGACTGCCATTGCTGGCTGTGTGACAAGGTGCTTCCAGAATTGTAAACACTACATGGAACACAGCCTGCGTGCCACGTCCCCTAAACACTGCATGCAATATATGTAAAGTCACCCCTCTGGCAGGTCCTATGCTTCCTCACAAGCAGTTTAGGACCCCTGTACAGGGTACAAAATAAAAACAGGCTCTAGCCCTACCAGTGAAAAGCTCCAGGAGCTACTGGCAGAGATTTGAGAAGGACCATCCCTCTGATGGAGGCCCCGATACTCAAAATCAGGACAACTTCTCTGCACTGGTGAAGGTCTTTTCTTCCGCGTCAACAGTTCCATCGACGTCACCCTGGAGTTTATGTCGAGGGTTTCAACTGTGTTTGGCCTGTCTCTGTATCCTCAGCTTGCGATCCAAGTGCCTCTTTAGTTTTCGGCAGCCCTTTTGTCGATGGTTTCTGCATCGAGGACCCAAGAGTGTTTGATGCCTTTTGGCGGTTTCATTACCTTTTGCATCCTTTCGGTGTCCATCACCGCCTTCTTCTCCACCTGTTTTTTCTCACTGTCTGTGGCATAGGTTTCAGCGTTCGACTCCCTGGCACTTCCTCAACATTGCCGTCATAGTCATCGCTGGACAGGCTTGAGTCTTTCAGCGATACCTGTGGTGTTTGGGCAGCCATGGTGTTTTGCTGCAGCCTTTGTCTACAACGTGCCCTCAGGGTATTTGCCATGAAGGCGCCGCAGGCCTCAGTCCTTGCCCAGATGGCCTTTCGGAAGGGAGAGGTTACTAACCTCCAGGGGGTCTCTTTGCATGAACATGTGGTGGAAGCTGCGACAGAATTTGAAGGGGGAATTTTCCATGTCTCCTACCTGCCCTCATTCTCCGAGCACGCAGCTAGGCGGAGTTTAATTTTTTTTTTTTTTTAAACCTGTGGAGAGGGAACCCCTTCTCTTTTGTCGTCCCCTTTGTGGCTTTCGGCAACTTTGAAGATTCTTAACAAAAACTCGAAAGAATCTGAAAACCTTTGGAAGTCCTCCATTGCTTCCAGACCCAACGGTGGAAAAAAGAATCTGGAGATGGCTAGTACACAGGAAAATCCAGGACGCCATCTGATGTCATACAGGGGATGGGTATACCACCAAAATAGTAGTCGACAACGCCTAAAAATAAAATTTAAAAAAAAACAGACAAAAGTTAGAAAGACAACTCCAGGCCCAACCACTAGATGGCAGAATAATGCAAAGAATGTGAATCCAGAAAAGGATTCATGCTGCAAAACCCAGAACACTGGTTGTTTGATACCTCCAGTTTCCTCTGAAATGTCACTCAGGATTGAAGTTTCAGTTTCATGCAACATCTTTACCATCTAATTATTGAACATGTTTTTGTGCATTTTGCTGAATATTTTCTGTCAGAGTGCCTTTGCTGTTTGTAAACTGTCACTCTTGTGAGAAAGAAGGCAGCTGCAGACCTACACAAGTTGAGTGTGGTGTGCCTCCCATCTTCACTTTCAGTTAAAGAATGTAAATGCAAGAATGGAAAGGCATCAGGCTGAAGAGGTGCTACACACCTTATCGAAATTTGCACTCTAGCACTGAATTTATAAACACATTTATAGATCGGAGATGTTTCGGTAGCCACAAACCGAAAAGTGAATTATTTTAACACATATCAATGAAGACAATCGAGAAGGAGCCATTCTATACAGGTATAATCCTTGAGCTCTATCAATGGAAATGTTTTAGAAGGCTGCCTTCATCAGACAGCACGAAGTTGTTTCTTTAACTTAAGAATAATCGTTTCCTATTAAGAAAAACCAAGAACTTCTGAAAAGACGGTGTCTTGCACTTCTTTTGAGAAAGGAGCCAGAAGCTTTCAAATTCGTTTGGCAGCTATTTGCCTTCAGA
Source organism: Pleurodeles waltl (assembly GCF_031143425.1). Lineage (NCBI taxonomy): Eukaryota > Metazoa > Chordata > Amphibia > Caudata > Salamandridae > Pleurodeles > Pleurodeles waltl. Next base: position 892,989,690 of record NC_090439.1, read on the forward strand.
AAGGCTGTTTTTCAGGTCACAAAGTCCGTCACTTCAAGGTTGTGGTCCACACTGTTAGTGTATATGGTTAAGGACAAGACTAAATTCAATTTCAAACAAGGAGACAAAATGGACATTGCTTGCATATTGGAGCAAGTGTCTCTTCCATAACACAAAACACAGCATGGACACCATAGAGTCCAGAACAGACGAGCCTATGGGTATGAGCCAAGTAATTAATAAGAAAATATTTTAGTTACTGTCTTGCAGTAATATGAATATTTAAGAGCCATTCAAAGTGAGGCTGGAAAAATAATTGTTGCAGTACGCTTCAATGAATGACTTTATAGTAGAACACAAGATACCTGCTCTAGTCAAATGAGTGATGGAAGACAAGGTGCTATTCAAAAAAGTATTGAGAAGATTAAAGTTTCTCTCCTGGGTCCATTAGCAAGTCCAAAGCAGATGACCTGAGATTACACTATAGCTCAACGGTATACATTAAATAAATGGCAAGTTATGGTTAGGGCCGCAATACATAACTCACACAACAGTCAAACCAAATCCAGCACACCAAATACAATACTCATAACTTCACTCTTGATGTGACAATGCAATTACAGATTATAAAGTCAACACTATCATGTACTAATAATTGTTGGTTTGAATATGTAATGATTGTTGTGCTTTTAGGTGTTCTTACATTGGTCTAAATATGGTAAAATATTGTGAAATTATAAACATTGCACGCGTGTTATGGTTTGCAGGTCTGCTACGGACTGCGATCTATACCGCAACTTGCAAATTTCAATTGTTTTTGAATTTCAATTCAAAATCATAAATCCAAGTTTACCTGTTTTCCAGTTAATGTCTGACGTTTTTCTAAAACGGTTGGTGTTGTAACCAAAACTAACCATAACATCACTTTAACCCATCTCCTTCCCACCCTTCCCTCTTCCAACAGCGGTGAATGGCTGATGGTTATGCCCAGTAGATTTTGATTCCATGTACTGACCTTTAAAAGTCAGGCCTTACAGATGGCCAACACCCACTAGGTATGGCCTTACATTTCTGACTGGCTACTCTACTTCCCAAGCAAATTACCTCACACAGGAAGACCTCATAGTTAAGCTCCCCATCCTGAGTCACTGAGGTTATTAGAGGGAGGCAGCCCTCCAGAGTTGGCTGGTTGCCACTGAGCCAACTTATTCTTAAATCTCAGCTTTTGATGAGCATGTCTTTGGTCCTGTTTCAGACCAAGCTAATGAGGGAACTGAATCCTCTGAGGAGAATAATGGCAGTTTGTGCCTGCATTGGAATCTGAAGAATGTCTTCTCAATACCACCAAGCCTTAAGGGTCTCTGCTTTATTCTTAATCCTTATTTTTTTTAGCGTGCTGTCTGAATAATGATGATCTAAAAGAAAAGCTGAGTATCTTGAGCTGTGCATTGGGTTTAGGGTACTGATGCTCAACAAGGATAAACGAAAGGGTGATCCCATGGCATTAACTAGTGCCTACTGCGCTGAGTCTACAGCAACACTGATAACTTGTATGGATAATACAAGAGATTACATCTCAAAATACTGCCTATGATGTCATGTGGGTCATCAGCAAAGGATCCAAGACCATCCAAGAACTCCCTGCCTTAAACACAACTGCAAAGGCAGCAGCAGTGACAGTTTTCAAAAACTGTGTCTGCTTTCCATGCATCTTCTAAAAAGACACATCCATTCTTTTGTTCTGTCAGGTGGAGAGAATTTTTGGAGCCGGTGCCCGCCTGCTTATTACAGTCAAGCCCATTTAGGAATCAAGCTTGGGATTTACTTTCAATATGGGTCCAGTTGAGGAGGCTAGTACTCTTTCAGCAGGTATGGACTTGCTGCTTACAAGGTGACTGGTGCGAGGGTTTTTCTTTTGCCAAAACGAACAATCCCAGCATTAATGGCACGAGACACCTTGGACAGTACCATGGTTGAAGGCTCTTCATCATCACAGACGCTGATGTTTGAGAAGCCTCCACTAAAATGTTCAATTCTGAGGCACCCTTCACTAAAACATCATGAAATATAGTAATATACTCCAAGAAGGCGGATTATGTGGTATCATTGTGAGACCTCACCATGTAATAAGGTCTCGATATTTATCAGGCCCAGTTAGGTTCCTTTACTAAAACCCTTTGCTCAGTCCCGGGTAGCTGTGGCACAGAGCACTCAGGTTTAATCCAAGGAACAAGTGTAAACCATTTAGAAGTACAAAAACAGCAGGTAAGAAACAAAATTCTAACACCAAATTATCGATTTTTCTTTAAATAGACATCAAAACAACAAAAATCTATTGAGGGAAACCAGAGATATGATCTTTAATGTAATTTTGCTTACCTTATGAATTTATTCTTCAGGATGTGCTGCAGAGCTGTAATGAGGGTCCTAGAGCCACATAGTTTCCACGATTGCTTGGGGGGGGGGGGGGGGGGGGGGGGGGTATGAAGGGGAGTGGCTGGGTATTTCAGGCCGCCGGTCACGGTTTCTGCGGTGTAGGGGTGCAGTCCAGCATACATCCAGTTGTCAATGGTCAACTGGTCTATTGGTTCCACCAGTCTTCAGCAGTTCCTTGCATGGAGTTTTCCTTTCTTTGTAGGCCACCAGAGTCCACTTTGACATCTGCCACAGGTCCGATGGGCTTGGGAACAACTCAAGCAGGTCAGGACTTGGTTTCCTAACAGGCATTTCAGCGTCCAGCGGTCCATGTTAGAGTGTGCAGGCATCTTCCATCTTTTGTGTCCCTGGTGCTGAACAGGAGACTAACTAATTAGCTCTTGGAGTCAGATTCTGTACGGGCAGCATCGGAGTTCTTTTCTACTGGTGGGCACAGCAGGCAAAGTCCAGATTTTGTTGCAGCCTGTCTTTGCTGGGTCCAGGGAGCAGCATAAAATGCTTTTGTATTCCTTCCAGTCCACTAGTGATCATTGGACTGAGTGCCAAGGATGCAACTTTAATGCCAATTTCGCACGTCTCTCTCCCAAAACCCAATAGGTCGAGACCCTTCTCTGGAGACACCCCTGAGGTGTGTTCAGTCTAATTAGCTACCTCTCCTGGAAAACTGGTTCTGCAACAGGTTTCCCCCTTCAGAGGAGATGCCAGCTGGTCTACCTCCAGAGGGTTACAGCATGCTGTCTCCGGTGACAACTGCTGCAGATAGACAGGCAGCACTATTGGCGGTTTGAGCAACAAAGTAGTGACTTTCCAAAGTTACACTTGTTTAAAACTCACTTAAATCTGACATCAGCATTAAGTCAGGTTTAATGTCATGATTAATTTGATACCTTGAAATATTGTGTTTGATGGTTCCAAAGGTAAGTTAGCACTTATTGCCTGGGCTAATGCAACTCCATATTGACCAGTGGGACAACTGTCCTTTACTACAGTGAAAACAACAATCTTGAGTTTTCCAAGTCAGGACATGTAAAGTTTAAATTTAACGTCCTTTGTAATATCAGGCAACCTGGCTTCTGGGCTACTAAGGCTTGCCTGAGGGGTGACGTAACAGATAATAAAGAGGACGTTCTGAACACAGCAAGAGGTTTTTTGCCATGTGGAGTATGGCAGTTTAAAACCTGTTCAGCTAGGCTGCAATACCAGGCCTAGAGCCGTGTTTTCACCGGGTCACTGTAGTAATGGCACAATTGGGTCCTGCAGTCCACCACAGAGATTTTAACTTAATAGCCCTGGGTACCTCTGTACCAAGAGCTAGGGACTCATGTCTAAATTAAATAAGACAATTATGGATTAGCCAATTGTACATACACGTAGAAGGGTCAAAGCACATGCACTGGGGCATGGGAAGCAGGACCCTGTCCATCAGAGTCAGAAAACCAGCAATACTTTAAAAAGTTGGGACAGACCTTGCTAAAATGGCAATTTCTCTACATCGACCCTGTACATAATGTGGCCCATAACAGCTTGTTAGGGATTCTGTCCTAATGAGGTATGAAAAATCATCTTGGGTAGACCAGAGTAAACTGTCTTTATGTAACCCGTAGTGAAAACTCGTTCTGTGATTTAAATAGTGAAAAATCGTGGTCATCTTACAATTGGAAAGAGTGTCAGGAAGTTATGAAAAAACACTGACATATGATTTTCAAAATTCAATTACAATGTCAGAATCATTAATTGTGTTTGCAGTAATCAAGGGAAACAGATAGTACATCTGTAAACAGTTGGAATGTGATTTTGTTGGTGTAGTGCACATAGTAATATCGGGTCGGGAGCCCATTCCTTGTTGCTGTGCATGATTTGTACGATAAATATTACATCTGAGCCACATACTGTTTCTAATACAATGTATTCTCCTTAACAAAACGGACGAGGAACAGACAGCATCATAAATACAGCAATATAGAGACTGTATGCCAATAAATTTCCTGCCTGTCGAACCCGACATTTTAGCTAGGATAGTATACTGTCCAGTAGCTGATAACTGTTTATTACATTTTGAGGGAGCATATTTCTGAAAAGAAGGCCAATAGCCGCGTATGGGTGCTAAGGCACACAACTAAACCTAGGCAATCAGCAGACCTCCTGAGTCAGAGGCCCCTTCTCTTCCCTACACTGGGAAAGGGGGGGGTGGGCAGAAACGACAACTTCCAATATAAAGGTAGTGGGGGCAGAGGCAGTCCCTGGAGCCTTTAAGTGACAAGATGCATTTTTATATCCTATGGGGGCACTTTACCTCTTTGCTTAGATAGGCTAGGGAGCAGTTGAAGCTGTAGGTATAGGAATGTACTTCTGAGGTTTTTCGTTGGCAGTACAAGACTCATAAACCTTGCCTTTGATATGCTTTCTAGGGTGCTAGGCAACATCTGTACACTGGAAGTCTTCAAGCTCTCTACTCGTACATATTGTGATCTGAGGATCCCATATGCAGCAGATAATTTTGTTAACGAACGTTCAGTGAAGATTCCTGTTGTACAGAACAAGCAATAACAATTTCTCCTTCCTCATCTTCATGTTCCACCTGCTTCACTGATTGCACTTGATCATCTGAAACTGTATGAAGACTTTCACAACAGTGCGAGTAACTATTTTCAAATACTGTCAGATGAGATGATATCAAACTGTCTCTTCAAATGTGAACTTCAAATCCCTACATTTGCTAAGTGGGCTTAGCAGTTATTATGGTGAAGACTGTGTCAGAATGTGTCCAGATTCCAGGTATACGAGTATTTTCCTCTGCTAATATATAGCCTCACCAAGTGATTCAGTGTGTCGGATTTAAGGGCATTGAAGTTTACATGCGGCTTCTGTTGGGTCTGATCTAGTCTCCTTCCAGCATTATTTCCTTTCAAGATTGAAAATGAAGTTTTACCGAATTTCTTTCAGAGCCCAAAAGTTTAGTAGCTTCCTATCATCTGCAAAATTTCATTCTACATCCTAATTCTGATTTTCCTTTTAAATTTGATTGATGTCCTGAACATGGTCCTCTGAGGTTGGACAGTTTCCTCTGTGAGGTAAATTGCTCTCTTCCAGAGGTGGGTGTGTGAGTTTGTATCAGCCAGGAAGTTTTGGCCTGTGATGTGTTTGAGGGATACAGTGTCTGCCCTGGTCAATCTGAGTTTCTGCACTGTTGTAGGACCATTTTAGAGCCCATTAGTGAACCTAGGGACTTCAGATGTCAATTATGATCCTCTTGGTCAAAATAAAATTACTTTAGATGGTCCGATGTCTTTGCCATCAACCCCCCATTCAATTTCTTCAAATTTATTTATCTTTGCACACCTCTGGTCATGACTAAAGGTGCACATGCAGCCTTTGAGTATAGTAGGACTATAGGCTAATCCTTTTAAGCGTAACATTTTCGTCCAACAAAAACGCTCTTTCAGGGCTACCTATGCAAGTACATCAAAAGGAATGGGTTTGTTGCATACAGAAAAATATTTAAATTGCAATTTTTCCATGTGCGATCCTGCTACGGGACATTCTAAAATAAGACTCATACCTTCCCTGCAAAACGGCCAAAATACTCCTTGTGGGCAGGTCCCACTTGAATTATGTTAATGGCATTTACATGGGCCTCTCAAATCACTTTCTATATTTAAAGGAACCCCAAATTATGCAGTCTGCTTAGTTTGAAAACAACCACATTTTGCCAACAGTGAATTCCATTCACTGGCTCACAGTAAGCAGGCCACAGTTTAAAAATCTTTTCCTTGTTCTGCCAAATTGTTAATCCACTGCTTTCTGCACATAATCTTAAGGGAACTCCAAAAAAAAAAAAAAAAAAAAAAAAAAAAAAAAAAAAAGGTAATTACATCAGCCAACTTCTTATCTTAAACATTTTCTACCTGGAATAGGAATGGTTACTCCAGTTCCATATACTAATTCACCAATGTATATTGTGATCATTTGGTCATACTTGTACAACACCTAGGACACGTGTTCCCCATACAAGGCATTGTTACCATATTTTCACGTTAGCATACTTGTTTCTCATCAGGCAAGACAACCTTTCTACAGGTTGGCTGGCTTTTAGGACACCCTACCCCCTTGAGTGTGTACTACCAGGTGCCCCAAGCTAACTTAAAGACGTATACAATGTTTTACACAAAATAAGATATCTTAAAGTGTACAGTAGAAAAACTTAATAGTGTGCCTGCCCCTTCATAACAATCTCCTAACAGTCTTGTGATAACAGCATTCCTGGCAAGGAGTAGTGGTTCCACTCACTCGATTTTTAATGAAACATGCAACCAAAACATAAAAGCTAGGTGTAAGGAAATGCCTCCTTGGCATGGTTACTCCCTGACTTTTTGCCTTTGCTGATGCTATGTTTTGAATTGAAAGTGTGCCGAGGCCTGCTAACCAGGCCCCAGCACCAGTGTTCTTTCCCTAACCTGTACTTTTGTTTACACAATTGGCACACCCTGGCATCCAGGTAAGTCCCTTGTAACTGGTACCCCTGGTACCAAGGGCCCTGATGCCAGGGAAGGTCTCTAAGGGCTGCAGCATATCTTATGCCACCCTGGGGACCCCTCACTCAGCACAGACACACTGCTTGCCAGCTTGTGTGTGCTGGTGAGGATAAAACGAGTAAGTCAACATGGCACTCCCCTCAGGGTGCCATGCCAACCTCACACTGCCTATGCAGTATAGATAAGTCACCCCTCTAGCAGGCCTTACAGCCCTAAGGCAGGATGCACTATACCATGGGTGAGGGCACCAGTGCATGAGCACTGTGCCCCTACAGTGTCTAAGCCAAACCTTAGACATTGTAAGTTCAGGGTAGCCATAAGAGTATATGGTCTGGGAGTCTGTCAAACACGAACTCCACAGCACCATAATGGCTACACTGAAAACTGGGAAGTTTGGTATCAAACTTCTCAGCACAATAAATGCACACTGATGCCAGTGTACATTTTATTGTGAAATACACCCCAGAGGGCACCTTAGAGGTGCCCCCTGAAACCTTAACCAACTACCTGTGTAGGCTGACTGGTTTTAGCAGCCTGCCACACTCGAGACATGTTGCTGGCCACATGGGGAGAGTGCCTTTGTCACTCTGTGACTAGTAACAAAGCCTGCACTGGGTGGAGATGCTATCACCTCCCCCAGGCAGGAGCTGTAACACCTGGCGGTGAGCCTCAAAGGCTCACCCCCTTTGTTCCAGCACCACAGGGCATTCCAGCTAGTGGAGTTGCCCGCCCCCTCCGGCCACGGCCCCACTTTTGGCGGCAAGGCCGGAGGAGATCATGAGAAAAACAAGGAGGAGTCACGGACCAGTCAGGACAGCCCCTAAGGCAACCTGAGCTGAAGTGACTGACTTTTAGGAATCCTCCATCTTGCAGATGGAGGATCCCCCCCAATAGGGATAGGAATGTGCCGCTCTCCCCTTGGGAGGAGGCACAAAGAGGGTGTAGTCACCCTCAGGGCTAGTAGCCATTGGCTACTGCCCTCCCTGACCTAAACACAACCCTAAATTCTGTATTTAGGGGCTCCCCTGAACCTAGGAACTCAGATTCCTGAAACCTAAGAAGAAGAGGACTGCTGAGCTGAAAAACCCTGCAGAGAAGACGGAGACACCAACTGCCTTGGCCCCAGCTCTACCGGCCTGTCTCCCCCCTTTGAAAGAAAACTGCTCCAGCGACGCTTTCCCCAGGACCAGCGACCTCTGAATCCTCAGAGGACTGCCCTGCTCTAAAAGTACCAAGAAACTCCCGAGAACAGCGGCCCTGTTCACTCAAGACTGCAACTTTGTTTCCAAAGGAGCAACTTTAAAACGACTGAGTTTCCCGCCAGAAGCGTGAGACTTGCAACCCTGCACCCGGCGACCCCGACTCGACTGGTGAAGAAACAACACTTCAGGGAGGACTCCCCGGCGACTCCAAGACTGAGTTACCTACCAAAGTTGTCCCCCCCTGACCCCCCCCCCCCCCCCACAGCGACGCCTGCAGAGGGAATCCCAAGGCTCCCCCTGACCGCAACTGCCTGACTCTCCGATCCCGACGCCTGGAAAAGACCCTGCACCCGCAGCCCCCAGGACCTGAAGGATCGGAACTCCAGTGCAGGAGTGACCCCCAGGAGGCCCTCTCCCTTGCCCAGGTGGTGGCTACCCCGAGGAGCCCCCCCCCCCCCCTTGCCTGCCTGCACCGCTGAAGAGACCCCTTGGTCTCCCATTGATTCCTATTACAAATCCTGACGCTTGTTCGCACACTGCCCCCGCGCTGCTGAGAGTGTACTTTCTGTGTGGACTTGTGTCCCCCCCCTGCCCCCCCGGTGCCCTACAAAACCCCCCTGGTCTGCCCTCCGAAGACGCGGGTACTTACCTGCTGGCAGACTGGAACCGGGGCACCCCCTTCTCCATTGAAGCCTATGCGTTTTGGGCACCACTTTGAACTCTGCACCTGACCGGCCCTGAGCTGCTGGTGTGGTAACTTTGGGGTTGCTCTGAACCCCCAACAGTGGGCTACCTTGGACCCAAATCTGAACCCCATAGGTGGTTTACTTTCCTGCAAGAACTAACAATTACTTACCTCCCCTAGGAACTGTGAAAATTGCACTGTCTAGTTTTAAAATAGCTATATGTGTTTTATTTGAAAAGTATATATGCTATTGTGATTATTCAAAGTTCCTAAAGTACTTACCTGCAATACCTTTCATGCAAAGTATTACATGTAGAATTTGAACCTGTGGTTCTTAAAATAAACTAAGAAAAGATATTTTTCTATACAAAAACCTATTGGCCTAGAATTGTCTCCGAGTGTGTGTTCCTCATTTATTGCTTGTGTATGTACAACAAATCCTTAACACTACTCCTCTGATAAGCCTACTGCTCGACCACACTACCACAAAATAGAGCATTAGTATTATCTCTTTTTGCCACTATCTTACCTCTAAGGGGAACCCTTGGACTCTGTGCATACAATTCCTTACTTTGAAATAGTGCATACAGAGCCAACTTCCTACACTAGGTTTCCTACAAATGTGTTGTGCTACATTCTAAATGTTACCACTGATGGGCTGGAAACATCCAATTATACGAAAATAAATTGATGCAACTACATTGCCTCCACCATCCACCAAATTAGCTTTAATGGCTGCTGAAGTAGATAAGGAAAGGTGTTTTTAAAGGAAGGGTGGGGGCCTCACCAGATGTACAACAGTTCCCTAAAGAATTTATTTATTTTTCAGCTCTACTTGAAGGCCAAAACAATGACTCTCAACCACCTCTAGGTTGTTGATATGACGCAAATGGAGATAAAAGGAAATTTGGATCGAACAAAAACGGACAACCGTAAGCATAGCAAATATTGTATAATATTGATAGGAAAGGGCCAGTATAAACCAAAAGACCAGCCAAAGAGACACGAATGCTTAGAGGGGGTGGGTGTTGTTCCTGCATGACAAACCTTGAACTATTGGACAAATTAGGTACAAGATTTTCTGAATGTCCTGCATTGTCTGACCCCTTCAAACCTTGGTCATTCTCAAAATCCAATTCAACAGGTTCTTTCTCTGGTACCACTATGGAAGTAGTCCTTTGATATTAAGTTAACATAAGGAGCACAAATGCCAAAAACTCATTGTCTGGCACTATCCATAGCCTACCTCCGGTTTCCTCATGTAACGTGTCTTTGCTTAAGAAACTATACTTTTAGTAGACCTTTCTGTTAGGGGATCTATCACAAATGTATCTGAAATGTCACAAGAAATTAAATGTGTATGCCAGCTTATTTTACTTTTAAATGGTACATCTTGTCATTGACTGGTATCATCCTAACCTTTGCTTATCCAGTCAATAAGCAGCACTCCACATATATGCTTAGTCTCGTATTTTTATTTTAGATATTCTCCCTAAAAATATATAATCCTCAACATATTAAAACAATAGATTACTATACACACTACTTTAGATATTGGCTGTGCACTACACCAATCATGTCAAAAATCAAGTATTTTGCATTTCACGGGGCAATAAAATTGTTACAGAATCTTCTGTGCGCGAAAGACTGAAAAACAGCATTTTCTTTAGCAATGCGAGTTAGGACCAATAAGTGAAAGGATAGTAAATAATATTTTTGAAATCAAGAACACTTACTTTACTAGTGCATGAAAATCCAGTCCCGAGAGCAGCCATGATTTCAAGTACAACTGGAGCTGAATTGCATTTTACAGTATAGAATGGTTTTATATGTGCCGCAACATTTTGCCACTGGTTGTGTTTCTTCACAATCTTTCCAAGGTCACTCACAAAAAAAGTGTGTTTGTCATTCTGAAAAAAAAAAAAAAAAGATTACATAAGGAGGAAAGGTTACCATTACATTCTTCAAACAAATATGTCTGAAGTCAAAGAGAAAGTTCCATTTTCAATACACCTAACCACAAGTTTGAGATTTTCCATTGAGGAGTACCTTATCACCAACAAATTAAACATAAATACAGTGATCTCATATTTAATTCTCAAAAAAACAACGTAAACAAGTTAACATGCAAAATATACGTATGTGCGAGAAACACTATCAATTACACATTTCACTTCATCCAAATAATAAAAAACTTAGCATAAAATAAAAAAACAAAATGTTTTTTGTTACTAGAGGTCCATGAGCTGGCCCCCTATTCCTTCACAAATTATATGGTTATCTTGCGGTTGTGATTCAGGGCACAAAGGCTCAATATTCATTTGGTCTGAGTCTTCATAGCCCACTTGACACCTCAACAAGCTTACAAGATGGGCATGCACTAAGGGTGTGATATAATCATGGGGTATTGGGCTTAAAATCCGCAAAGCTGGAAAGCCGGAAGTCTTGTAAAAAATGCAGGCGACCAGCCAAATGCTAGGGGGAAATCAGCTACATTTCTTGTCAGAAGAAAGTCCACCAAGTACGAAAGATGAGATTGCAGATTAAAATTTGGCAGAGAAACATCCAATCTGGTAAAGACTTACATTATTACGATCACAGAGTAATGTGCAAATCAGACAACGCTTTGGAAGTAAGGAAATGGCAGGGACTAGAACGACTTTGTGCGGCGGGAACTAGCTGAAGTTTTTAGGTGACAAAGCACAGAACTCACCAACAGCCTCCTTCCTTCCGTCTCCTTCCAGTTCCACACCACAAGCTTGAAGTCTTTGTCAAACACCAGATTAAAGGAAGGGCTGGATCTTGTACTGGAGGCGCCTGTCTAGTAGCTCTTAAACTAAATCTTTACTGTTCCATTTAAATAAAAAAAGACTCATGGAGCCTAACACGGTAAACCTCAGAGGCAGAAGGACAGGATATGAGAAATAGCCAAAAGGTTTTAAAAGTTTCCAAACCCCAATGACAAAACCTCACCATTTACTTTTGGATGAAACAAGTTCATTAAGTTAATGCTCTGCTGCTATCTACTCTTAACAGAAATGGTGAAAACAGCATGTGCGGTGCCATGCATTATGTAAATACAAATCAGGACAAAAGAGAAGTCTATTCCTGAAAACTCAAATACAGAAAACCCATTTAGTGGAAAAACAAATCAACATGAATAAAGGCTAGACAAAAGTAATTTCTTAAGAGGCAATTATGTTGAAAACAGGAGATTGAAAGTAAACTAATTTAGAAATAGTGGAGAACCAGAGTGAAAAGGTGTAGGAAAGTGCCCTCTTTCTTGGCTTGGTTACCTCCATTTCCTGCCTGTTGTCTGTGTGTGTGTCTGGCTGTGTGCACTGGGATCCTGCTAACCAGGACCCCTACGACTATGCTCTCTCCCTTCTAAACTGATAACTGTACCTTTTTCTACCCACAATTGGCATACTGCCCCCCCCCCCGCCTCCACCCACCAAGTTCTTCCAGAGGGTCCCTGGGTTCTGCCATCTTGATTCCAAGGTTGGCAGGTAACTCTAGGAGCATCTGAGTGGCTAAGCCAGGCAGGTGACATCAAAGCCCCCCTCCTGATATATGCTTACCTGGTTAGGTGACCAATCCCCCTTTCAGGGCAATTTAGGGTCTCTCTCGTGGGTCGGTCCTCAGATACAGGCACAAAGACTGCAGCAGGAATCCTCTGCAAAGTTTACATCATCTTCTGGCCACTGGAACCGCAACAGGACTCCACAGGAACCTACACTCTGCAGCTACTGTGACGACTCTGCTCTGCAACATTGTTTGTCCGGCTCCCTCCAGCAACTGCAACATTTCCCTGGCTTTGCATCCTCTGAGGGCAGCAATTCTTCACTCTGCAGCAAGAAGGAATCTCACTAGGAGTGAAGGAGTCACTTCCCTGCATCCGCAAGCACCTACCGCAACGATTGGCTGCGTGGCTCTCCTCCAATCCTGAGCTGCGTGGATCCTGCATCACGGGTGGTGGTCCGGAGTAGTCCTCTTGGTTCTCTCTGCCACCTGTCCAACTTTGGTGGAGGTAAGCCTTCGCCTTCCGATGAAGGACTGTACCCCCCGCCCCTGTGCACCGTGTCTCTTGCACCTGCCAAGGCTTGTTTGCATCTCCTCCAAGGGATCTTCAGGTAACGGGTAACTCCAGCCCCCTGCACTCCTTCCTGCAAAGCACAGCCTCTTGCGTGGTTCTCCAGCGGCGTGGGATCCCTTTCTGTAGTGCTGCGTGGGCTCCTTCTACAACTTGCGTGACCCTGTCAAGTGGGAGTCCTTTGGTGCTGCCTCTACTCCTGTGGAGGGTCCCCTGTGACTCCCCCTCCTGGGCTGAGCCCTCCAGTGTCTTGCTGGTCCCCGACAGCACCACTTTTCCACTAACCGCAGGTTTGCCTTTCCCAAGGCTTGTTGGTGGAATTCCTGCACCAACACCATTCTGCAATCTTCACTCCAGCGTGGGACGTCTTCTGCATCCATCAGGAACTCTTCTCCTGCTCCAGGGCTGCAGTGCTGACCTGTTCATCACCGTCAACCAATTCCTGCAATTACAGCTGGGTGGGTAGTAGCTCCTACTCCTCCTGGACTCCACTGTGACTCTTGGACTTGGCCCCCTCTCTCCAAAGGTCTTCTCTCTTCAGGAATCCACCGCTGGTTTCTTGCAGTTTTGCCTGGGTGTCTTTTCCGGTGGTTTGGGGAAATTCCAGTGCTTTCCTGGTCGCTGGGGGGTACTGAGTTACTTACATCTGTGGTTTTCTAGTACTACCAGCTCCCCTCTACACATTCCACTTACCTAGGTGGGGGGGTCCTGTCTTCCTCATTCAATTTTTTAGGGTCGAGCCTGCGTTGCATGCGTATCGCAGCAAGACGCTTTAGTATTTAGAAAAGGGCTCGGAGCCCTGTCAACTTCACGTCATTGTTTTTTATTGGTTCGTGGGCTTGCCTAATAAAATCTGCTTGCTTTCATTAGTCGAAGGCACGCATACGTCATGCCTTTTCCGGTGGCTAGCCCTCCTCGAGCGCAGCGACCAAGTAAAGAAAACATGTGAGGCTCGCTGTTTTTTTATCGGGCTCGTGTACTTCTTTTTCTCTAATTTACGAGCGCGATCTCGCTTGGCAGAAGTCGAGCGCTTTACATAGTTAATTTCACTTTTTCGGGTTACGTGCATAAATGCACTTTTGGCTGATAGGTGAAAAGTCGTGTTAGGAGTTTACAACGCGATCAGCTCTAACATGAGCAAACATTGTAAATGCTTGGTTTTTTTTTTTAGGGGGGGGGGTTTGTGCTCCCTTAGGGTCACTATTGGTTATTGCTATTTGCATTGTTTTCGAACCTTTTCGATGCCTATTTCTGATTACTAGTGTATATAGTTAGTGTATTACTTACCTCCTATTGGAGGGTTACCCTTCTAGTAAGTTGTGGGATTGTTTTCCAAAAATAAAGTACTCCTATTTTTGTACAACTGAGTGTTTTCTTTCATGTGTGTAAGTGCTGTGTGACTGCAGTGGTATTGCATGATCTTTGCATATCTCCTAGATAAGCCTTGGCTGCTCATCCACAGCTTTTTCTAGAGAGCCTGGCTTCTAGACACAGCCTCAACTTCAGTAAGAGGGGATACCTGGACCAGGTATAGGGTCTACGTATCTTGGGTACCCACCACACACCAGGACAGCTTCCTACAGAATCTAAGTAATTTCTTCTCCAGCACTGGATCTTTCATAGTTTCCTCACACTGAATAAGTATTAAGCAGAATGACAAATAATCAATAGGAGTAAAGCATCCTTGCGCTCGGTACAGCAGGTTGCGTAGCACTGCCAGACAGACAGAACTGTGTGTTGCTCTGTCCAAGTTCAGTCATTAGTGTTTTGTGAACGTCTGCCTGCTTTCCCACGTAGATGAAGTCTCATGTAAAATGTACCTGTCCCCAACATAAAATCACCTGAAACTATATCAAGACATTTTTGCAATAGTGGAATTAACTTTTTTCAAATTCTGTCAGGCAGGACAATATCTAACTGTCTCCTCAAATGTCAACTTCATTTCCCATCACATTTTGCTAAGTGGAGTTTGCAGATGTGAAGACTGTGCCAGAACGTGTCCAGGTTATCACTAGCACCACCACCAGCTTCAGAGTGGTGGGCAAGGCCTTGTTTAGGCATGGGATGGCCCATGTCAAGGAAACCACCTCTTCTAGGACAACTGAAAGTGCTAGATTGTTGTTCAACTAAGAGGAACCCTTATATAAGCCATCTAGAGCTAAGAAACTCACAAATGGCACTCAGCTCAAGGCTTTCCTTCTTTTGGAATACTTAATGAATCCAATTAAATTCTGAACCTGGAACAGATTTTTGAAAGCATAGGTTAAAGGACTTGTCTCTATGGATTGAAAAATTAATCTTCCTAAAAAAATAAAAAATAAAATGCAATACGAGTTGTGGGCTGTATAATTGGCTTTTCTGAAGTCTTTTGTAAATTACCCATTTGTGGCTTCAAGGCACCTATCTGCATCTATCTCAGTGCACAGGCGCACTACTGTTTCCACCCTAACCGTTAACTCCCATACCTAGCAGTAGAGAAAAAAGAAAAAACAACCCTATCTCATTTAGACCACTGATTTTGGCTCCACTCCCACACTATACACTCTGCATGGCAATCGCCACATGCACTTCAACAGCTTTGGTCAGACTTGGTAAACAAACAAGAGGGGGTCATTTACCTACTTGCCAATAAGTCACTATCCACTAATGCCAGTAACTTACCAACCAAAGGCGATCTTGCAACTGACCAGATGGGACTTACACAATTAGGGGAGTCTATGTATAAAAACAATTTTTATCTCTTGATACCTTTACTGGAAACACACTGTGCAAACCACCTCCCTCTGTATCTTCTTGTATTACAGACTATAGTAACTGAAATCCATTACCCTGGACTTTATCAACTCGCTTCTTGTCATGTATTAAAAAAATTACTCTCTGCAACCGCTACCAAAAAAAACTGATTTCCATGCAGCACTAGAGGAAACTCCTCATCTGGAACACAGAGAGGTTCTGCTGGGAGGCAGACATATATTTGGAGGTGCCACTGCAACTTTGCTGTGCAGAAACTGGGATGATTTCTTGCAGTAGCAGGCTGCATCATCATTCAATAGAAGTCTTTTCAACAGGCATCGTACACCCCCAAAACCTTACATGAATTTGGCTTGTAGAAGGATTTGAAACATGCCATATGTGTAGAGATGGGAGTGGACTCCCTGCACTTCGCATGGTCGTGCTGTAACGTAGTATTATTGGCAGAGGTCACTGCAGCATTATCAGCTATGGTATGACAGTATGCATTTTTTAAGACTTGTGGGTAGCGCTGCTGAGATGGATGTGAGATTCGTGATACATAGAGACGCTATACAGCCCTAGCGTTGCTGCTGGCTAAGAGACTGGTTCCTTTCTGCTGGACCAGGGGAAGGTCCCACAAGTAGAAAGAATAGATGGACTCCCTAATATACAGTAACAAGCAACTTAAACTCCAAGCTGAACTTATATCAATAATGTCTCGACAAAGAAAGCCCGTAAAAATCTTCTTGATGTCCAATAACTACTGAGTGAACGCTTGGGACACCAAAGCTGGTTGAGCCTGGTCCACAGATTATAAGCAGAGACACACAGAGGTCAAGGCAAAAATTCTGTGCCTCAGAAATGGATTCTGGGGTAACATCCAATACACTAGTATTGGTAGTTTGTGAGGGCCTGTTGACACCCAGATGTGACGATATTGCTAAAATTTGTACTCTCATTATGATGTAATGTGCATCTAACTCCTTGAGATGCTATGTGTAGATGTAATGTTATAAATTTGGAGTGTCAGCGACCCAAACAATACCAGGGCATAAATTTTGGCCACATTTCATGTATATCTACAATATTGTATTTGTTTTGATATAAGTAATTAAAATAAAGGAAAGACTCCTTGTAGGAAGTTGGCTCTGAATGTACTATTTCAAAGTAAGAAATAGCATGCACAGAGTCCAAGGGTTCCCCTTAGAGGTAAGATAGTGGCAAAAAGAGATAATTCTAATGCTCTATTTTGTGGTAGTGTGGTCGAGCAGTAGGCTTATCAGAGGGTAGTGTTAAGCATTTATTGTACACACACAGGCAATAAATGAGGAACACACACTCCGAGACAATTCCAGGCCAATAGGTTTGTGTATAGAAAAATATATTTTCTTAGTTTATTTTAAGAACCACAGGTTCAAGATTTACAAACAATACTTTAAATAAAAGGTACTTCACTTAGGAACTTTGAATTAGCAAAATAGCATATACAGTTTTCACACAAATGGCATATAGCTATTTTAAAACTAGACAATTAGTGCAATTTTCAACAGTACCTGGGGGAGGTAAGTGTTTGTTAGTTTTGCAGGTAAGTAAACCACCTACGGGGTTCAAGTTTGGGTCCAAGGTAGCCCACCGTTGGGGGTTCAGAGCAACCCCAAAGTTACCACACCAGCAGCTCAGGGCCAGTCAGGTGCAGAGGTCAAAGTGGTGCCCAAAACGCATAGGCTTCAATGGAGAAGGGGGTGCCCCGGTTCCAGTCTGCCAGCAGTTAAGTACCCGCGTCTTTGGAGGGCAGACCAGGGGGGTTTTGTAGGGCACCGGGGGGGGGGGGGGGGGGGGGGGGGGACACAAGTCAGCACAAAAAGCACACCCTCAGCGGCACGGGGGCGGCCGGGTGCAGTGTGTAAACAAGCATCAGGTTCGCAATAGGTTTCAATGGGAGACCAAGGGGTCTCTTCAGTGATGAAGGCAGGCAAGGGGGGGGGGGGGGGGGGGAGGGGGGGGGGGGGGGGGGCTCTTCAGGGTAGCCACCACCTGGGCAAAGGAGAGGGCCACCTGGGGGTAGCTACAGCACTGGAGGTCGGATCCTTCAGGTCCTGGCGGCTGCCGTGTCCTTACCAGGCGTCGGGTCTTTGAAGCAGGCAGTCGCGGTCAGGGGGAGCCTCTGGATTCCCTCTGAAGGCGTCGCTGTGGGGGCTCAGGGGGGTCAACTCTGGCTACTCACGGGCTCGCAGTCGCCGGGGAGTCCTCCCTGTAATGTTTGTTCTCCACAAGTCGAGCCAGGGGCGTCGAGTGCAGAGTGCAAAGTCTCACGCGTCTGGCGGGAAACGTGTGTTGTTTCAAAGTTGCTTCTTTGTTGCAAAGTTGCAGTCTTTATGGAGCAGAGCCGCTGTCCTCTGGAGTTCTTGGTCCTTTTAGATGCAGGGTAGTCCTCTAAGGCTTCAGAGGTCGCTGGACCCTGTGGAACGCGTCGCTGGAGCAGTGTCTTTAGAAGTGGGGAGACAGGCCGGTAGAGCTGGGACCAAAGCAGTTGGTGTCTCCGTCTTCTCTGCAGGTTTTTCAGCTCAGCAGTCCTTCTTCGTCTTAGGTTGCAGGAATCTAGTTTCCTAGGTTCTGGGGAGCACCTAAATACTGAATTTAGGGGTGTGTTTAGGTCTGGCAGGGTAGTAGCCAATGGCTACACCCTCTTTGTGCCTCCTCCCTGAAGGGAGGGGGCACATCCCTATTCCTATTGGGGGAATCCTCCAAAATCAAGATGGAGGATTTCTAAAGGCAGGGGTCACTCAGGACACCTTAGGGGCTGTTCTGACTGGTGGGTGACTCCTCCTTGTTTTTCTGTCCAGTGTTACTCTCTGGCAGGAAAGAAACAGAATATGAGTTTGTTTAGGAACAAAGTTGTTTTGTGGAAGACCCATAAGGCAATTCCCAGACTGCTAGGGTTAAGCGGCCATCAATCCTTGTCTATACAAAGATTTCTTATTTTTGTGGGTGAGCAGCACCAGCCATATACTTGGAGAAGGCTCAAGCAGACTTCTGGTCAAAGGGTAGGACTATATACTGGAGATGCAATTTTCCTACTACAAATCTCATGAACATACTATGCTTTTTTGCACATGGAATGCAAGAGTATGCATATTGGAAACCAATGCCCATATCAAATCATAGTTTGATTTGGAAGAATATTGGAGAAAAAGTCAGCATACAAAAGTTCACTTACTTGGCCCAGTTGTTGGCTAAGGAGAGGGCATGATGGGTCCCAACTCATGCTTGGGAACATTTTACGGAACAAGTATCACCTGGAGTAAATTCCCCTGTAAGTTTGTGTAAGAGGGCCAGGTTCTACAGCCTTCAACAGTAGTATGGCTGTTTCTTTGCAATCAGTGCAGATAGTGCAACCCCCTGCCCTCTGCTTATATCTGGGCCTAAAGAATTTTTGATTTCGTCTGACCTGCATTCAGGATCACAGGCTCATTTTTCTTCTGCTGCATTTCGTCGTCCAAACTTGAAACCAAGTGTACCATTCCAGAAAAGGGTAGAATCTTTATCTTCATATTAGCACTGCTTCTCTGAGAAGTTAGGCTATACTGTTATCTTTCTAAAGCTATTCCATGGAAGTAGTCAGTTATAGCAACTGATAATACCATTAGAAACAGCTGGATCTGACAACCTTGACAAGGAATTCCAACAAACCTCTTGCCTTCATCCATCCTGTTTTGCTGAATTAGTTTTGCTGGCTTTAGGACTCTGTGCACTTTACCGAAGTGCATGTGCTCTCTCCTCCAAACATGGTAGAACTGGCCTACATCTAATTGGCACATTTAATTTACTTTTAAGTCCAGGATTAATTATATCACATGTAACCAAGGGCCTGTAAATTAAACGCTACTTGTGGGTGTGCCGCACTCAATGTGCTAACCACTAAAGTAGCCTTTTAAACCCTGTCTCAGACCTGCCACGGTCACAGGCTTGTTAATGGCTTTGCTGTAGGTTTTTGTGTATTAATTCCATACAGTAACAAAAAGGAAACTTGTGTGACCAAAATAGGCCATCCTGGTAGGATGGCTGAGAGGGGGCCTTACCCAGCCACACTATTTCAAAAGACTTTGCCTCATGCACACACAAAGGAATCTGACACCAGGCCATACCTGTCTTTTGTTGCCCTAGTTTGGAGCCTTGACAGGGGAAGGAGGGAAGAACTTTCCAGAATCAGGTGTTGCTGGAGGTTAGGGAACCCTCAACACTCCTAAACAAAGGCTTGCACCAGGTATAAATATTGGACCTCCATAGCCCGAACACTCCTGGACCTGCGGACATTACAGAAGGACTGTCCTGCTGCTGAGTTCTTCCTTGCTGTCTGAGAAGGAAGACTAGATGTGCTTACATTTATTCCAGGCTAAGCTGAGTGACTCCAAGGGTCAGCTGGATGATCGGAGTGAGCCACAGGGACATAAGCTCCAGTGTTCTCCCTGCAACTACCCAGCTGACCTGCTGCACTGGACCTGTGCTTGATGGATCCCCTGATCCCCAAAAGGTGCCTCCCCAGGGCGTGGGCCCTTGGCTGGCATCAGAGTGAAATCTTCCCCTAGAAAAGATGAAAATCCGGAGTTCAGGCTCCTTGCAACCGCGCCCCATTGAGCAGAATCTCCAACGCCCTCGACAACCACAGACGTGAAACTAGGATTAGACCAGCTCTTTGTATTACAGTCACCAGCAGCAACGACCAGCAATATGAGACTGCATTCTGCACTACCGCAATGACAGTCTGCGACGTCCAGCCTGCTCATTGTCAGAGAATGACAGCTAGCTGTGACCTCTCCCTGCTCCTTGTGGTCTCCTCTACTGTGAATAGAACTCACTGCACTGGACTTAAACAAGTTAACTTTTGAGCGGGACTAACTTGGCCTCTCTACAATACCATGCACCATCATGGTCACCCTGAACTTGACTTTGCCCTAGTCTAGCGCGACCAGATGATCGTGAGTGGCGATTTGTGCTTTTAGATGCTATTTTCAGTAGAAAATTTCAAATTATCTATGATTCTAATAATTAAGAGTTTGCAGTTCTGGTATCATTTATTACAAAACTTATTCTAGTTTTCCAAGTTGCTCTGGGATTTTTTTGTGTTGTGGTTTCACTTTATTCCCATCTGTGTGCTGCATAAATACTTCATCCATTGACATTAAGATAAGCTGACTGCTTTGTATTGAGCTACCAGAGGGTTAAGAACAGGTTTATTTAGTGTCTTTTGTGGTTCACCGTGACAAAGATTGTGGCTGTTGCCCGAGAGAGGCTTCTATCCACTCAACCAAAAACCTGATTTCTCTAAGAAACCAGCCGTCTTTCAACAACCACTTCAGCCAAAAAAAAAAAAGAAATTGCCTTCTGCCTTTCGTCAGCATCTTTGTGAAACATTCAATGAGCTCTCTAGAAGAATAGTCTCATATGGCAGAGGTGCTAGCTGTCTTGAGGACAATTCCACCTGTGCAGAATAACTTACTGTAAGCCAGCTATAGGCTCTTGCTTTTCCTATGTGGTCAAACAATCTTCAGATTGAAGGCATGTTTCTCCTCAACTATAAATGCTATTATACATATACACGAAGCTCGAAAGCTGCTATACGTTGAAATACTCTTTTTTTTTGTTAAATTTTTTTTATGAAACCCGGCAAGCCTTAAAAAGAGATCAACCACATAACATCAGACATTGACCCGGAGTTCTGAAATATACATCCCAAAACATCACTCCTGTTCCCTCCTCTTATCCCCACCCCCCCACACCCTGCAAGTGAAGATCAAGAAACCCTGCCTAGGCACTAGGCTCGAGGGGAGGAGCAGAGAGACACCCTCGGAAGTTATTCTATTTGCTGCACATTTTGGTTAACTTATGGGGATGACCTCGGCTTGTGTATATCACCCTCTCCGTCAACAAGCTCAACTCTTTTTTTTTTTTTTTGGTCGAGTCTAGGAAACACATGCACTGTCTCTTTGAGACATGCTGTATCTACTCTGTGGGCTTTGACCACGCCCACTCAATTGTTTCAAGTGTCTGCCTTTCAAAATTTCAGTTGTTTCTTTGGTGAATGGCTTACATTTCTCCCCCTTTTTGTTCTGCCCTGGAGACTGCCTCGGTTACATAGATCATTTCCCTTCTAGCCATTTATGTTAGCTGCAGTGCACCACTTTTTCTTTTGCCTCGGCTCCTGTTTTAGGATGGCTATGTTTATTAGCTTTTCAACCGAGATCACCACTTCCCTTTCTGCTCTCCTAGCCTCAGCGCCTCTCGCTTGTTTTCTTTGATGTGGGCTTCAGAAAGGAATGGCATTTGCAGATTGGCATTTATAATCTTTTCTGTGATGTGGGTTTTTCTTCTTGTATGCGTTCACAGAAGGGAGTTCAACCATTGCCAGTACAGATCGGCATTTATTTGTAATTTTGTTTCCGTTCTGTAATTTGTTTAGATTGCCACTGTTTTATTTTAATTGTTCAAATAGCCATGTTTTTTGTAGGACCTGGGAGAGCGGAGACTCAAACACGGTTTCCGAGTCCCAAAGTCAGCAGCTGTGTATGTTATGCCACACCTTATCAGATCGCTAACTTGTTTAGGTTTCACAGTGTTTATACACTACAGATGCAGACCTGACAGCCAATAGGCGTCCCAATTCTGTGCAGCGCTTATGGAATGACTGTGGTAATACGATCTCATAACACAATAGTTCTGGTATACATTTTTGGCTTATCGTGGAACGGCAGGGCTTTATTCTTATTTCACCATTCAAAACTACCACAAGCTGTTTCCTATCTAAGATGCGTATTGCATTGGTAGTTCTGTTTGTTTGCATCCTAAGCGTTTAATGCACCCCCTTCCGGTTCCGCGCTCCAGCTCGTCTCTTGGTCATTTTGTTCTGCCCATGTGTTTGAAAAGCCTGCTGTACGCATTCACCTGTAAGACTGCCAATGCACGCATAAGCAGGAAAAGTGCTCTATAAACTCTGCAAAACATATGCAGGCCCACACAAACACTAGCGCTCACACAGCGCTAGGATGATCACTTTACCTGCTCTCAGCACACCCATGACCATAGCTCTATCAGCCCGTGAAACTGCACCACAGGACAGGCCTAAGACCAGGCGCTATCAAGTGTGCAGGAGGTAATCGGCAGATTTGCTCCATAAGTTTGTGTGCTTGCTGCAGAGATCTACGTGTAATTTGAAGGTCAGAAGTTTGAATCTCTCAGCGGGGTCAGCGTAAACTTTTCTCCTCTGGGGTCAATTCAATGATTATGGTTGAATATGGTGTTTGGTAGCAACTGCTATCAGAGATGCTTATGGAGCGAACTGAGATGTGAACTTCAAATGTCTTTGGACAAGAAAAACCTGAAGTGGAATATATATGTTAAGTGTGGTTGTATAGCAGAATTGTACCATTTGTGGCGCCCATAGAACTCAACACTGTGGCAAGTGCATTTTAGACTAATCTATTGGATTATGAAGGTTTAAGTGCAGGGACACTGTTATTATGCTGTTCCATGGCCGAGCTCTTTTCGGTCTCACTATGGAGTTTTCACACTTGCCACAAAATCCAACATCTCCCTCATAATTTGAAGATTTTAACAAAAAAAAATATAATGTTTCACGCTCAAACAGATCAAAAGTTACCAAAACAATCCTTAACCCTCCCACCCCCCTCTGACTTACCTATGTCACATTATTCCAGAGGCCCTGCTTGCAAGTGATAATGTCAGCTACCTCATGGTTGTGGTCTGTGTGAAGAATATTGGGCATAGGCCCATGTGCCGAAACAATCTGTGACCCTAAGACCACTGCACTTCTCAACGGAAAACGTTCTGATCACTGAGCCATGCTATTATTTGCTCTGCGTTATAAAGCAATAGCTTGCAGCACTGATCACTATACCACCATCATTAAAGTCTGGGATGGTTTAATGATTAAACAAGTATATAATTAGTAGCATTATACAGCAAAGGCATTTATAGCAATACATTAATTTAAATGGTCTTTCAGCTGTTAAATTGCACTCTATTTGTGCTAGTTACCCAATTGAGTGTTACTGATTTTATCGACCCCCAGAAAGATGAAGGACTAGCCTCCAACTCACCAAGACTAACAGTGTATGCATTAACCTCCTGGACTAAAACGCAGTCTCAGAGAGTCCATTGCAGCATCTCTGATTAAGAAAGGCGCAGCCTCTATGCTGGTTGGGTGGCCTTCCATGGCAGATTGCTTCTTACTCGTGGCCTCTCTGAAGGTTCAGGAATTTGGCTATTTCTGAATAAGTTCTGGTTCCCTTTGGCTCTAAGGCTGCACCCCAGTATTGGAGTTCAAGCACAGGTGCTGCAGACATCAAATGTGGAAGTAACGGATGCTTTGCTCAGGCATGATCCTCCCTTGCTGACAGGAAGGTTATCTCCAATGCTTGCTTTACCCTATAATTTTGCTCTCTTTGAGACACTTCTAATCTCTTCCCCATTTCTCCCATAACATCACTCTTGTTCTTCCTCTCCTTCTCCCCTTGTCTCCTCTTGCTATTTCTCTCCTTCCCACCGTCTCATTTCCCTCTCTTGCACTCTTTCTTCCTCCTTCCTACTCCCCTGCCACTTACTCCCAGTCTCTAGACCTAAAATGTGCTAAGAGTCGGCCAGAGCTGGCCACCTCATAGTGTTTTTTTTTTTGTTTTTTCCCCCCAGATCATCCTATTATCTACCCCTCCCCTCCCCAGTTAGCCACCACCCACCAGACTGCAGTAGTCGAAAGCTCTCCCAGGTATAGTCCTATTGGCTTTGCCAATTCTTTTTTTTTTTTTAAATCTTTAAATTAGAGGTAGTCGGGACAAAGCTGGACAGCGATACAGCACCCGGGGGAAAGACTCAGCTTGCTGGATTTGGAATTGTCCCTACACAGTGGGGCCGGGTCTGGGAAGTGGATAAACTCCAGGAGTCTGAGCTGTCAGCAGCTCTATGCCAATTGCAGAGTGCATAATATTGTTTCAGGTGCTCTTCACGGTCTTTATATATAGAAAATGTCACTTACCCAGTGTACATCTGTTTGTGGCATGTTCCGCTGCAGATTCACATGCTATGCATACCGTCTGCAATCTAGTGTTGGGCTCTGAGTGTTTACAAGTTGTTTTTCTTCAAAGAAGTGTTTTCGAGTCAAAGGATCGAGTGACTCGTCCACTTCGGCTCCAGTGCGCATGGGCATCGACTCCATGTTAGACTGTTTTCCCGCAGAGGGTAAGGTAGGAGTGATAGAGTATAAAGAAAAGAGTTGTCCATGCAAATGGAATTATATATACGTACGTACATACATACATACGTACAAGTGAATGTTGAACTTAAACGGCTACAAGCTCCCAGGGAGGTGTGAGGGTTCATGTGAATCTGCAGCGGAACATGCCACGAACAGATGTACACTCGGTAAGTGACACTTTCCGTACGAAGGCATGTGTAGCTGCAGATACACATGCTATGCATAGACTACAAAGCAGTTTTTCCTCCCATAAAATTGGTGGTTAGCCTGTAGGAGTGGAAGTTGTTTGAAATAATGTTCTTAGTACAGCTTGGCCTACTGTGGCTTGCTGCGCTGCTAACACATCTACACAGTAATTTCAGCCATTGGTATATTTAGTAAGAAAGCCATTGTAGCCCCTTTTTTCCTTATGGAATGTGTTTTAGGTGAAATTAAGAGCTGCCTTTTAGCTTTAAGGTAACATGTTTGGATGTATTTTACTAACAACCTTGCTAAACCTTGTTTTGAAACGGGGTTACCAGTATGTGGTTTTTGGAAAGCCACAAATAACTGTTTAGTCTTTCTAAATGATTTTGTTCTATCTATGTAATACATTAGGGCTCTTTTAATATCTAATGTATGCAGGGCTCCTTCTGCCACAGACTCTGGCTGTGGGAAGAGGACTGGTAGTTCCACTGTTTGAGATGAAAAGGTGAAACTACTTTTGGAAGAAATGTAGGGTTAGTTCGTAGTACGACTTTATGTTTGTGTACTTGTATGAACGGTTCTTGAATTGTGAAAGCCTGAATTTCACGAACTCTTCGCAATGAAGTAATTGCGACTAGGAAGGCAACTTTCCATGCTAGGTATTGAATCTGCTATACACAAAGATACACTGTTCCACAGAGGAGGGAGGAGTCCTAATTCTAGGAGCAAGAATCCTCACACACCCAATTGGGTGTCATGCTTCATCATCGGAAGTGCTCCTCGTCAGACTGGCGCTGCAATGTCTGACTGGCACACCCGTGTGTGGGGAGGGGGGGGGGGGGGGCGCTCTTTGCCGGAGATCTTTACTCGATGATGCCAAAACCCCAATTGTGAGCTTGGGAGGTGGAAAAGGAAGAAAGAGAATTATTAAGGTTAAAATTGTCTCAGGCCCCAGAAACTCGGGATAACTATTTAATTCAACTAAGGAGGGTCAAGGCCAAGGTTAAAACAAATGAGGAGAGTGAAATTAATGTAATGATCAAACACTCTCAACCACATATACTGGAGATGGGACGGTATGGAATTAGCAGACCGACCCCGAGACAAGGGTCAACATGTTTTGCGTCTTAGGCGGTCCGCATGGATCCAATGACGCTTCTTCAGGACCAGGTGAAAATCAACTTCTTCTCTACATATGAAAAAAATAGCTCCTATAGGATAAGACTGTCAATAGTCAGTACTTAAGTCACTTACACGGAGTGTAAGTTATTAGAACGTCCTATTCCTAGCGGTCGCCCTGAAATAAAAAATCTGACATGAGTGCATAGGTTCAAATGGTGGGCCCATAAGTCGTGTGAGCAGTATGTTTAGATTCCACGAAGGCACTGGAGGCGTTCTAGGTGGGATGATGAGTTTAACCCTTCCATGATAACAGGAACTCTAAATAAAGAGCTGTGCTGTATATTTTGCAATTACGCTGAGATTGCAGTGAGATGTATTTTTATGGATGAAAAAGCTAAGTTTGCTTTTTGCAAATGAAGCAAATAACATACAATGTCTTGTATTGATACTGAAAGAGGGGTAATTTATTTAGATTGACAGTAATGCACAAATCTTTTCCATTTGTTTCCACGGCACTGCCTGGTAGTGGGTTTTCTTGCTGGTTTAATTACTTCCATACATTCAGTTGGTAGTTGTAGATACCCAAATTCTATGACCTCAGGAACCAAATCGCTAGATTGAGTATGTTGGGATTTGGATGCCTGATCTGCTGTTTGTTTCGTGTTAACAGATCTGGTCTGTTTGGGAGTTTGATATGTGGTACTACGGACAGGTCTAATAGTGTTGCGTACCAGGGTTGGCGTGCCCACGTTGGTGCTATGAGTATCAGTTTGAGCGTGTTTTGACGCAGTTTGTTGACTAGAAATGGAATGAGCGGGAGGGGGGAAAAGCGTAAGCAAATATCCCTGACCAATTCATCCATAGAGCATTGCCCTTGGATAGAGGATGTGGGTACCTGGATTCGAAGTTTTTTCATTTTCGCTGGTGGCGAACAGATCTATGTCTGGTGTTCCCTATTGTTGAAAGTATAGTTGAAGCACTTGAGGGTGAATCTCCCACTTGTGTGTTTGTTGATGATCTCTTCTGAGAACATCTGCCAATTGGTTGTGTATCCCTGGAATGTATTGTGCTACCAGGTGAATTTTGTTGTGGATTGCCCATTGCCAAATTTTGTGGGCTAGGAGGGAGAGTTGGGGTGAATGGGTCCCTCCTTGTTTGTTTAGGTAATACATTGTTGTCATGTTGTCTGTTTTGATAAGAATATTCTTGTGAGTGAGAAGAGGCTGAAAAGCTTTGAGTGCTAGGAATACAGCAAGCAACTCTAACTGATTTATGTGTAACTGTGTGTTTGGCATCCCATTGTCCTTGAATGTTGCTATTGTTGAGGTGAGCCCCCCAGCCAATCACTGATGCATCTGTTGTAAGTATGGTCTGAAGCACGGGGTCTTGAAATGACCACCCATTGTTTAGGTTTGTGGAATTCCACCACTGAAGGGACATCTATGTTTGGCGGTCTATCAACACTAGATCTTGAAGTTGCCCCTGTACCTGTGACCATTGCTGTGAAAGGCACTGGTGTAAAGGCCGCATGTAAAGGTCTTGCATGTGGGACAATGGCAATACAGGATGCCATTATGCCCAATAGTTTCATGACGAATTTGACAGTGTACTGTTGGGCTGGTTGTATTTGTGGCAATATATTGCGAAATGCTTGTATTCTTTGTGGACTTGGGCTTGCGAGCATTGTTTGAGTATTTAGTGTTGCTCCTAAATACTGTTGATTTGGGCAGGTTGTAGGTGTGATTTTTGGTAGTTTATGGAGAACCCTAGGGTGTTTTAGGGTTTGTATTACAGAATGCGTATGGTTTTGACACTGTGTATGACTGTTGGATTTTATTAGCCAAGCGTCTAGATATGGAAAGACAGGAATGGGTTGCCTTCTTAGATAGGCTGCAACTACCGCCAGGCATTTGGTAAATACTATGGGAGCTGTTGTGTAAGGAAATGCCTCCTTGCCATGGTTACCCCCCCTGACGTTTTGCCTTTGCTGATGCTAGGTTTTGATTTGAAAGTGTGCTGAGGCCTGCTAACCAGGCCCCAGCACCAGTGTTCTTTCCCTAACCTGTACTTCTGTTTCCACAATTGGCACACCCTGGCATCCAGGTAAGTCCCTTGTAACTGGTACCCCCCTGGTACCAAGGGCCCTGATGCCAGGGAAGGTCTCTAAGGGCTGCAGCATATCTTATGCCACCCTGGGGACCCCTCACTCAGCACAGGCACACTGCTTGCCAGCTTGTGTGTGCTAATGAGGACAAAACAACTAAGTCGACATGGCACTCCCCTCAGGGTGCCATGCCAACATCACACTGCCTATGCAGTATAGATAAGTCACCCCTCTAGCAGGCCTTACAGCCCTAAGGCCGGGTGCACTATACCATAGGTGAGGGCACCAGTGCATGAGCACTGTGCCCCTACAGTGTCTAAGCAAAACCTTAGACATTGTAAGTGCAGGGTAGCCATAAGAGTATATGGTCTGAGAGTCTGTCATACATGAACTCCACAGCACCATAATGGCTACACTGAAAACTGGGAAGTTTGGTATCAAACTTCTCAGCACAATAAATGCACACTGATGCCAGTGTACATTTTATTGTAACATACACCCCAGAGGGCACCTTAGAGGTGTCCCCTGAAACCTTAACCGACTATCCGTGTAGGCTGACTAGTTCTAGCAGCCTGCCACACACCAGACATGTTGCTGGCCACATGGAGAGAGTGCCTTTGTCACTCTGTGGCTAGTAACAAAGCCTGTACTGGGTGGAGGTGCTTCACACCTCCCCCTGCAGGAACTGTAACACCTGGCGGTGAGCCTTAAAGGCTCACTCCCTTTGTTACAGCACTACAGGGCACTCCAGCTAGTGGAGTTGCCCGCCCCCTCCGGCCACGGCCCCACTTTTGGCGGCAAGGCCGGAGGAGATAATGAGAAAAACAAGGAGGAGTCACTGGCCAGTCAGGACAGCCCCTAAGGTGTCCTGAGCGGAGGTGACTAACTTTTAGAAATCCTCCATCTTGCAGATGGAGGATTCCCCCAATAGAATTAGGGATGTGCCCCCCCTCCCCTCAGGGAGGAGGCACAAAGAGGGTGTACCCACCCTCAGGGCTAGTAGCCATTGGCTACTAACCCCCCAGACCTAAACACGCCCTTAAATTTAGTATTTAAGGGCTCCCCAGAACCTAGGAACTCAGAGTCCTGCAACCTAAGAAGAAGAGGACTGCTAAGCTGAAAAACCCTGCAGAGAAGACGGAGACACCAACTGCTTTGGCCCCAGCTCTACCGGCCTGTCTCCCCACTTCTAAAGAAACTGCTCCAGCGACGCTCTCCCCAGGGACCAGCGACCTCTGAAGCCTCAGAGGACTGCCCTGCATCTAGAAGGACCAAGAACTCCAGAGGACAGCGGCTCTGTTCACCCAAGACTGCGACTTTGCTACAAAGAAGCAACTTTGAAACAACTTGCGTTTCCCGCCGGAAGCGTGAGACTTGACACTCTGCACCAGACGCCCCCGGCTCGACTTGTGGAGATCAATCACTTCAGGGAGGACTCCCCGGCGACTGCGAGACCGTGAGTAGCCAGAGTTGCCCCCACAGCGACGCCTGCAGAGGGAATCCAGAGGCTCCCCCTGACAGCGACTGCCTGCTTCTAAGATCCAACGCTGTTGGCTACCCATTACCATAGACATCTGGGTGTTATCAATTATCTGCAATGTCTATTGCATAGAATTGACACAAGCTCCACCAGATATTCCACCAAAACCACACCACCTCTCCACACACCATATCGCCCTGTTGCAAGAGGAGTAAAATCTCTATTACTCAAACAAGCAATAGAGGCAGTGCCACAAAATCAAATAGGAACAGGAGTTTACTCACTGTATTTCCTCATTCCCAAAAAGGACGTAACCTTAAGGCCAATATTAGATCTCAGAACCCTCAATCTTTACATCATGTAAAAACATTTTCACATGGTAACACTACAAGATGTTGTCCCACTGATTCAACAACACGATTTTATGGCAACATTAGATCTCAAAGATGCGTATTTTCACATACCCATCCATCCAGCGCACAGAAAATCTCTCAGGTTTGTCATTCAAGGAAAGCATTATCAGTTCAAATTGTTACCCTTCGGAACAACAACATGTAGGAAGTTGGCTCTGTATGTACTATTTCAAAGTAAGGAATAGTATGCACAGAGTCCAAGGGTTCCCCTTAGAGGTAAGATAGTGGCAAAATTAGATAATTCCAATGCTCTATTTTGTGGTAGTGTGGTCGAGCAGTAGGCTTATCAGAGAGTAGTGTTAAGCATTTGTTGTACACACACAGAAAAATATATTTTCTTAGTTTATTTTAAGAACCACAGGTTCAAGATTTACAGTAAACACTTTAAATGCAAGGTACTTCACTTAGATACTTTAGGAACTTTGAATGAACACAATATCATGTACAGTCTTTGTAAAAATGGCAATAAGCTGTTTCAAAAGTGGACACCGTGCAAAAATCAACAGTTCCTGGGGAAGGTAAGTAAAGGTTAGTTTTGAAAGTAAGTAAAACACTTACAAGTCTCAAAGTTGGGGCATAGGCAGCCCACCGTTGGGGGTTCAAGGCAACCCCAAAGTTACCACACCAGCAGCTCAGGGCCGGTCAGGTGCAGAGGTCAAAGAGGTGCCCAAAACACACAGGCGCCTATGGAGAACAGGGGTGCCCCGGTTCCAGTCTGCCAGCAGGTAAGTACCCTTATCTTCGGGGGGCAGACCAGGGGGGTTTTGTAGGGCACCGGTGGGGGGGCAACGGAACACATGAAGGCACAGAAAGCACACCCTCAGCGGCTCAGGGGCAGCCGGATGCAGTGTGCAAACAGGCATCGGGTTTTAGATTGAAAACAATGGAGGGACCAGGGGGGGGGGGGTCACTAGCGTTGCAGGCAGGCACGGGGGGGCTTCTCGGGACAGCCACCACCTGGGCTAGGCAGAGGGTCGCTCCTGCACTGAGGTTCGGTTACTTCAGGTCCTGGGGGCTGCGGGTGCAGTGTTGGTTCCAAACGTCGGGTCCCTTGTTACAGGCAGTCGCGGTCAGGGGGAGCCTCTGGATTCTCTCTGCAGGCATCGCTGTGGGGGGTCAGGGGAGGTCGTCTCTGGTTACTCACGGGCTCGCAGTCGCCGGGAAGTCCTCCGTGAGGTGTTTGTTTTCGGAAGGTCGAGTCGGGGGCATCGGGTGCAGTGTGTGTAGTCTCACGCTTCCGGCGGGAAACGTGAAGTCTTCGGAAGTTGCTTCTTTGTTGCCAAGAAGTAGCTGGTTTTGAACAGAGCCGCTGCTCACTGGAGTTTCTTGGTCCTTGAGTGCAGGGCAGTCCTCTGAGGCTTCAGAGGTCGCTGATCCCTGTTGGATGCGTCACTGTTGCAGTTTTTTTTTTTTTAGAAGTTGGGAGACAGGCCGGTAGGGCTGGGGCCAAGGCAGTTATCTCCGTCTTCTCTGCAGGGCTTCAGGTCAGCAGTCCTTCTTCTTTATTAAGGTTTCAGGAATCTAGTTTCCTAGGTTCTGGGGTGCCCCTAAATACTAGATTTAGGGGTGTGTGTTCAGGTCTGGGATGGCAGTAGCCAATGGCTACTGTCCTGGAGGGTGGCTACACCCTCTTTGTGCCTCCTCCCTGTGGGGAGGGGGGCACATCCCTAATCCAATTGGGGAAATCCTCCACTCTCAAGATGGAGGATTTCTAAAAGCAGGAGTCACCTTAGCTCAGGACACCTTAGAGGCTGTCCTAACTGGTGGGTGGCTCCTCCTTGTTTTTCTAATGATCTCCTCCAGCCTTGCCGCTAAAAGTGGGGACAGTGGCCGGAGGGGCGGGCCTCTCCACTAGCTGGGATGCCCTGTGGTGCTGTAACAAAAGGGGTGATCCTTTGAGGCTCACCGCCAGGTGTTACAGTTCCTGCAAGGGGAGGTGAGAAACACCTCCACCCAGTACAGGCTTTGTTCCTGACCACAGTGACAAAGGCACTCTCCCCATGTGGTCGGCAACATGTCTGGTGTGTGGCAGGCTGGCAGAAACTAGTCAGCCTACACTGGAAGTCGGGTTGGTATTCAGGGGGCACCTCTAAGGTGCCCTCTGGGTGTATGTTACAATAAATTGCACACTGGCATCAGTGTGCATTTATTGTGCTGAGAAGTTTGATACCAAACTTCCCAGTTTTCAGTGTAGCCATTATGGTGCTGTGGAGTTCGTGTTTGACAGACTCCCAGACCATATACTCTTATGGCTACCCTGCACTTACAATGTCTAAGGTTTTGCTTAGACACTGTAGGGGCATAGTGCTCATGCACATATGCCCTCACCTATGGTATAGTGCACCCTGCCTTAGGGCTGTAAGGCCTACTAGAGGGGTGACTTACCTATGCCACAGGCAGTGTGAGGTTGGCATGGCACTCTGGAGGGGAGTGCCATGTCGACTTAGTCATTTTCTCCCCGCCAGCACATACAAGCTGTAAGGTAGTGTGCCTGTGCTGAGTGAGGGGAACCCAGGGTGGCATATGACATGCTGCAGCCCTTAGAGACCTTCCCTGGCATCAGGGCCCTTGGTACCAGGGGTACCAGTTACAAGGGACTTACCCGAGTGCCAGGGTTGTGCCAATTGTGGAGACAAAGGTACAGTTTAGGGAAAGAACACTGGGGCTGGGGCCTGGTTAGCAGGGTCCCAGCACACTTTCAAATCATAACTTAGCATCAGCAAAGGCAAAAAGTCAGAGGGTAACCATGCTAAGGAGGCATTTCCTTACAAATATATCCAACATGCCAAGTTACTAGGCTGCTACAGTACAAGTTCTCTTTCTTACATTCTGGCACTTCCTAATAACAAAGCTACAAATTCCCAAAATGCAAGGAACAATTAAAGAAGAATTGGAGCAGCTAGCTATACATGAACCTAAGAAACATGGAAGAGTTATAGGAAAGCAGTATCAGCTCATTGTCAACCACATCAACTGGATGTGCGTCAGATAGCTAAGACATAGATCAATGTTTCACAAACTGTGGGTTGTGACCCACCGATTGGTGACCGACCAAAAATCGTCTTGCGTCCAAAGTCCAGGGAATCAAGAAGCATACTTTAATTTCTGCATTTATCATATTGTGTTTGCTGCACTTCGAACAGTGAAGTCAAATGCCGGGCTTTATTTTCTGCTTATTGTTTTGTTTTTTTTTGGTTTTTTTGCAGTGACTGGTGTTTACACATTCCTCTTACTTATCAGTCGAAGAAAAACAAAATGTAACAATTTTGCTGGGATACATCTAGTGTGAAAGGAAAGCTATTGTTTAATTGTTCCCTGAGCACAACAAAATGTAAAAACCTGTAAATGAGCTGTACACATTCTGCAGTTACGAAAGCAAAATGAAGCGCATTTTAAAAAAAAATTCTGAAGTGTTATGGAAACTAAGATTTTGGCAGGTTTAGAACAAATCAAGACCCTTTACTTGGTGATGCACAAATAATACATATCCACTGGAACTATCAAACTGTATGTCTGTGCAAATGTAGTCAACAATTTAAGGGAAAATGTGGTCTTTGCAAATAATGCACTACATCGCAAAGCATTTTTTGCATTTAAAAAAATTAATAAATAAATCACCCGCCTCATGTCCATGAAAGTTAGGTGGGTCGCGAACGTTTGTCATATTAAAAAGTGGGTTACGGTTCTGAAAACATTAGGAAGCACTGTTCATATGGTTACTTTTTAAGTACAATGTCTCAATTTATTCCTTATCTGCAGGAGATCATACTAGTTATGTACGTCAAACTAAACAATGTAGTGTTCTGACATTGCATTAACAATTGGAAGATACATTTTGTCATATAAAGCAATTATTAGGTAACTAAACAGACACTTACTATCGTATGTTCATAAATATAGTGATCAATAACGTCTCGAAAAGCTGCAGCCTCATCTAGCAGGCCAATGGATGAATCTGAGTCTTCAATAAATCCTTTCATCTCAGCCGTACTCCTCATCAATGAATAATCGAGAAGCCCTTTATCCGGATTCTTAAACTATGCAACAAACTGGAAAAACAGGAAGATGATTGCAATATGTGACACAAAAATCCGTATAAATGAGGGATTGCTTTACTAAGTTTCAACTACAAATGTGTCATCAAGTTTACTACATATTGGTGAAGAAATATACTCAAGCACAAAAAGTGTATTGACAATCTCACAAAATACGTTTAACAATTACACATGCATACTGTGCATAGCACTAAGAGCTAATAACACTATTTTGATGTTAAATGTTTACCATTTGTAGGAAACTGGCGTTATGTAGTGTACCAATGTAAGGGTACACCATGCAAGAAGTCTAGACAACCCCAATTTTGGTTTACGGAGCTTACTTTAATAATCCCAATTGCTCTATTAGTGGTAGTGTGGTCGGACAGCTACGGATTATCAGCGGGGAATGTTAAGCATTTCTTGCAGACAATCAAACGGTTCACACTCAAAAAGAAATGCAAGACCAATTTATGAAAAATATTTTATATATTTTTTAGAGACCAAGATCATTGGTATCCGATAAGTACAATGGGAGTTATGAATTTTATAATAAAAACACAAATGATGCATAACTAACCGTTTTGAGGCAGTAGCCCTGAAAGCAGTATGGTTATCCTATGGGAGGAAAAGATACTGCATACATATATTCACAAGTGTTTGTTGAAGGGGTCCTTTAGGACTAAAGTGCTGGGGGGGACCAAGGTCCAAAGAACCACCAACAGCTTGGGTTTAGCTGGCCTGGTATGTCCGGGTGCAGAGGTGCTGGTCACGTTCGTAGCCTTGAGCGCTACTTCAGTAGAAGCTTAAAGCGACCAGTCAAATCAACAGATTGCAGCATCTGTTGATTTGACTGGTCGCTTTAAGCAGGCTTGGTCCTGAAGTCAATCGACAGCAGGTAGGCTTTTGCGACGGTGGTAGTCCAGGCTGGACACTCATTAAGCACTGGTTGCGGCTAATGCTACGGTACCTAGGGTACTGCTGCAGGGGGTGCTGCATGGGGGAAATCTAGTGTCTCGAAGCTCACTGGAGAGACGGAGCTGGCCTCTAGGAACCACGGTGACCACTTCCTGGTATGGTGCTACCTCAATGGAGCCCGATGGGCAGTAAAACGATGTTCTGGACAAGTGCAGTCAGTGCAGGTGGGGGTAGGTGGGAGGAGGGAGGGGGGGAATTGCTCCTCCTCCACAAGGAAGATGCCAAGTGGTTATTGAAGCGCTGGACATTCCTCTAAGGATTTGGGAGGATGGGCAGCTTTTGGACGAGTTGGTTCAGTTCAACTGCCAAGGTACCAGCAGCAAGGCACGGTTTGGTACCAAGTTCAGGTTAAGTCCTCCGTTCTCGCAGTGACTGCTCTTCTTTTTCCATCTTCTTCTGTTTCCAGGTAGACAAATCTGTCAAACTCGTGTCAAGGGGTCCCCTAAATTTAGGGACATTAAGGAAAGTGAAGGTAGTTGCCAAGCAACTACTTACCCCTGGGATGACTACACCCCCTATATGACCAGTTCCTGTGGGGAGTGGGCATAACCCTGACCCAGAATTCTCTAGTTTCACCAAAACCAAGATGGTGAAACCCTTCCTCGACTGTCCACTTAAGGTGGCCCACCTTATGGGTGTGCCTAGCCTTTATGTGTGAGATGCCTTCTGACTATCTAATTTCCCATCTGCTCTGGTGCCAAATGAGCATCAGGGCAGGGGGTGGCGTTCTCCATGTCTGGAGGGAAGCCAGGGTCGCATATCGAAAGGCGGCAGAAGCTTTCAAGCTCCAGGCTCAGATATGCTAAATCACTAACCACCCTGCTGGAGGAGGGGTGATCATCTTCCTCTGGAGCGGACATTGTTTCTGGCCTCTGAGAAAGTGGGCTCTCACCTGTAGTGGGACTGAGGTGGCAGGCTGTTCGATACCAGTTAGCCAGCACAGTAAGAGACTAGGTGGATTTCAGGGGCACGTCTGAGGTGCACTCTAGGTGCAGGTCATAATAAATCTGATATTAGCATCAGTGCGGATTTAATAAGAAAAGGTTTTTTAATACCAATCACCACTATCCTCAGTGAGGCCATCATGTAGCCTCGTAAATCGCAATGACCAGTGCCCAGTACACTTCCTTAAATGGCTTCCTGAACACTTGTAATGTCTAGCAATTGAACTAGGCATCACAGGAGTACATCTGCTTGTGCAGATGTGCCCTCACATGTAATCTAAAATTCACCCTGCTTTGGAGCTTGAAGGCCTGACCTAAGGGTGACAGGTATACTACATGCAGTGTTTGTGGGCATTGCACACAGGATGTGTAGGTGCAATGTTGTGTTTTTGAAAATGGCGTGCACCATTTCACACACACTGCAATGGCAGTCTGCATGGGTTTGAATGTGGGTCCCTTAGGGTGTCTAATACATGCTGCAGCCCTTAGGCACCCATGCCCTGGGTACCATTTACCAAGGACTCACAAGGGTGATAGTCATGCAAACTGGGTTACAATTGTCATTGGCGCTGTTTTTATGGAAAGAGCAATGGCACTAGGGCCTGCTTAGCAGTGACCCAGTGCATTACCAATCAACAAAATTGTTATCAGTAAGCAAAAGGTGGGGGAGATCATGTCAAAAAGAGGCACTTTCCGAAACCAATTAATGCTGCTAGTTATTCAGGAAAACAAGATGCAACAGAAGCTAACCTTAACGATCGTCGACTATGCAGCAGCTCGAAAAGATTAATGTTGCTAAGCCCATATGTAGGAAGTTGGCTCTGTATGTGCTATTTCAAAGTAAGGAATAGCATGCACAGAGTCCAACGGTTCCCCTTAGAGGTAAGATAGTGGCAAAAAGAGATAATACTAATGCTCTATTTTGTGGTAGTGTGGTCGAGCAGTAGGCTTATCAAAGGAGTAGTGTTAAGCATTTGTTGTACATACACACAGGCAATAAATGAGGAACACACACTCCGAGACAAATCCAGCCAATAGGTTTTGTTAGAGAAAAATATCTTTTCTTAGTTTATTTTAAGAACCACAGGTTCAAATTCTACATGTAATATCTCATTTGAAAGGTATTGCAGGTAAGTACTTTGGGAACTTTGAATCATTACATTAGCATGTATACTTTTTACATAAAACAAAATAAGCTGTTTTAAAAGTGGACACAATGCAATTTTCACAGTTCCTGGGGGAGGTAAGTTTTTGTTAGTTTTGTCAGGTAAGTAAATCACTTACAGGTTTCAGTTTTGGGTCCAAGGTAGCCCACCGTTGGGGGTTCAGAGCAACCCCAAAGTTATCACACCAGCAGCTCAGGGCCTGTCAGGTGCAGAGGTAAAAGAAGTGCCCAAAACGCATAGGCTGCAATGGAGAGAAGGGGGTGCCCCGGTTCCGGTCTGCCAGCAGGTAAGTACCTGCGTCTTCGGAGGGCAGACCAGGGGGGTTTTGTAGGGCACCGGGGGGGGGACACAGGTCAGCACAAAAAGTACACCCTCAGCAGCGCGGGGGCGGCCGGGTGCAGTGTGCAAACAAGCGTCGGGTTTCCTTTAGTTTTCAATGGGAGACCAAGGGGTCTCTTCAGCGATGCAGGCAGGCAAGGGGGGGCTCCTCGGGGTAGCCACCACCTGGGCAAGGGAGAGGGCCTCCTGGGGGTCACTCCTGCACAGAAGTTCCATTTCTTTAGGGGCTGGGGGCTGCGGGTGCAGGGTCTTTTCCAGCCGTCGGGAAATGGAGTTCAGACAGTCGCGGTCAGGGGGAGCCTGGGGATTCCCTCTGCAGGCGTCGCTGTGGGGGCTCAGGGGGGACAACTTTGGTTACTCACAGTCGTAGAGTCGCCGGAGGGTCCTCCCTGAGTTGGTTGTTCTCCACCAGTCGAGTCGGGGTCGCCGGGTGCAGTGTTGCAAGTCTCACGCTTCTTGCGGGGAGTTGCAGGGGTCTTTAAATCTGCTACTTGAAACAAAGTTGCAGTTCTTTTGGAGCAGTGCCGCTGTCCTCAGGAGTTTCTTGGTCTCTTGGAAGTAGGGCAGTCCTCTGAGGATTCAGAGGTCGCTGGTCCTGGAGAAAGCGTCGCTGGAGCAGGGTTCTTTAGAAGGCAGGAGACGGGCCGGTAGGACTGGGGCCAAAGCAGTTGGTGTCTTCTTTCTTCTTCTGAAGGGCTTTCAGCTCAGCAGTCTTCTTCTTCGGTAAGTTGCAGGAATCTAAATTCTTAGGTTCAGGGGAGCCCTTAAATACTAAATTTAAGGGCGTGTTTCGGTCTGGGGGGTTAGTAGCCAATGGCTACTAGCCCTGAGGGTGGGTACACCCTCTTTGTGCCTCCTCCCAAGGGGAGGGGGTCACATTCCTATCCCTATTGGGGGAATCCTCCTTCTACAAGATGGAGGATTTCTAAAAGTCAGAGTCACCTCAGCTCAGGACACCTTAGGGGCTGTCCTGACTGGCCAGTGACTCCTCCTTGTTTTTCTCATTATCTCTCCTGGACTTGCCGCCAAAAGTGGGGGCCGTGGCCGGAGGGGGCGGGCAACTCCACTAGCTGGAGTGTCCTGCGGTGCTGGCACAAAGGGGTGAGCCTTTGAGGCTCACCGCCAGGTGTGACAGCTCCTGCCTGGGGGAGGTGTTAGCATCTCCACCCAGTGCAGGCTTTGTTACTGGCCTCAGAGTGACAAAGGCACTCTCCCCATGGGGCCAGCAACATGTCTCGGTTGTGGCAGGCTGCTGGAACTAGTCAGCCTACACAGATAGTCGGTTAAGGTTTCAGGGGGCACCTCTAAGGTGCCCTCTGGGGTGTATTTTACAATAAAATGTACACTGGCATCAGTGTGCATTTATTGTGCTGAGAAGTTTGATACCAAACTTCCCAGTTTTCAGTGTAGCCATTATGGTGCTGTGGAGTTCGTGTAAAACAGACTCCCAGACCATATACTCTTATGGCTACCCTGCACTTACAATGTCCAAGGTATTGCTTAGACACTGTAGGGGCACAGTGCTCATGCACTGGTGCCCTCACCTAGGGTATAGTGCACCCTGCCTTAGGGCTGTAAGGTCTGCTAGAGGGGTGACTTATCTATACCTGCATAGGCAGTGAGAGGCTGGCATGGCACCCTGAGGGGAGTGCCATGTCGACTTACTCGTTTTGTTCTCACCAGCACACACAGGCTGGCAAGCAGTGTGTCTGTGCTGAGTGAGGGGTCTCCAGGGTGGCATAAGACATGCTGCAGCCCTTAGAGACCTTCCTGGGCATCAGGGCCCTTGGTACCAGGGGTACCACTTACAAGGGACTTATCTGGATGCCAGGGTGTGCCAATTGTGGAATCAAAAGTACAGGTTAGGGAAAGAACACTGGTGCTGGGGCCTGGTTAGCAGGCCTCAGCACACTTTCAATTCAAAACATAGCATCAGCAAAGGCAAAAAGTCAGGGGGGTAACCATGCCAAGGAGGCATTTCCTTACACCATATTTACTCACATACAGCGGATTGAAACCAGTCATCGGAACAGAAACTTTTTAAGAATTCAGGTAAAATATCAACTCCCCTAAACTATTTCACTCTAAAACACCACAACAGTTGATTTTATCAGTGAGACTCCGCAGATTCAGGCTGAAATTGACAACATCTATTATTGTTCTGGTGCCCCTCCCTTTCTTGGTTCTTGCAGCTGAGCAAGCCTGGATCTCATCTACCAACCTCTTCTCTTTGCAAGTCACCCTCTATAAAAGAAACCTTTGTCCGCATTAGTTAAGTCCCAATTTAAGTCCCTGCTACTTTATTAGACCCATCTAATCAGCATCTCAGACCTTAGGGGCTTTTAACAATTGCTGAAAATAAGCCATGCAAGAAAGAGCATTTTCTTGGGCGATTCATTCAATTATTTTCAAGGGCTTCCAGCTAATATTTTGAACTCTGGGCACTATAATGGCAGTAAACAAACACACTCAACAAATGTTCAAACACCTAAAACAGTGAAAAACAGCTGAACCCCAATTAGCAAAGAATAAGTTACTTACCTTTGGTAACGCTTTTTCTGGTGGATACAGTAACTACCTGTGGATTCCTCACCAAAAGAATTCTCCCCTCGCGCCAGCCTCGACGGAAATTTCTTCTAGCTCTGCACGTCGACAATGACGTCACAATCGCCCGACTCCACGCGACGCCGTAGGACGTCATCCAGGCAATAAGAAGCCCTCGTCGACGTGCAGACGTCAGTTATCACCATTTTTTTACATGCCAAAGAGGCGAACAGGTTAAACCTAAAGAGCACATATTCATCCAAAATGAATGAAAATAGAACATTTATTATAAAACACGTTCTAAACAACAGTAATGAATGGTCAATACCAGAGAGAAATAAATATGAACATATATAAACTAAGATCAAAAGGTCTTCTTTGAACTATCTTAATTCGCAAAGGAATTGTACATACAGTTATCATAACTATATACATGAATCAGTTATATACATATTTACCAGATCAAGGATGCCCACCCAAGGACTTCTCGGTTTGACCAGTCAGGCAACGGGGAGGCGGGTGGGACCGTGAGGAATCCACAGGTAGTTACTGTATCCACCAGAAAACGCGTTACTGAAGGTAAGTAACTTATTCTTCTGATGGATACACCTACCTGTGGATTCCTCACCAAAAGAATAGAGTCCCAAAGCAGTACTACCTCCGGAGGTGGGTGCCCGAATGGTCAAACCAAACATTCCTGCAGCACCGAGCGAGCAAAATGGCCTTCCCTCCTAACCTCAGAATCCAAACAGTAATGCTTGGCAAAAGTATGGAGGGACGCCCAGGTCGCTGCCCTGCAGATGTCAGCCACAGGAACACCTCTAGCCAAAGCTGCTTTGGCCCTGGTGGAATGGGCACGAAGCCCCACAGGTGGATCTCTCTTCGCCAAAGAATAGCAGATCTTAATACATAGAATGACCCACCTGGATAGCGTTCTCTTGTGGACCGCTCTACCTTTCCTCTTCCCCACGTATCCAACGAAGAGCTGTTCATCCTGTCTGAACTCTTTCGTCCTGGCGACGTAGAAGCTCAGTGCTCTTGGTGGATCCAGCCGGTGGAGCCTCTCTTCCTCCTTGGATGGGTGAGGTGGAGGGTAAAAGGAAGAGAGAGTAATTGACTGCCCCAGGTGAAAGGGTGTAACAACCTTCAGTAGGAAAGCCACCTTGGCCCTCAACACCACTTTGTCCTTAAAGAAAGGTATGGGGGTTCTACAGGGAGAGAGCCTGAAGCTCGCTAACCCTTCTGGCAGATGTTATGGCCACCAGGAAAACAGTTTTGAATACCAGGAACCGTAAAGAGCAAGAGTGCATTGGCTCAAACGGAGTCCCCATAAGAAACGTGAAGACTAAGTTAAGGTCCCACTGAGGCATAACGAATGGTGTAGGTGGAAACTTATTAGTGAGCCCCTTTAGGAACTTTAAAACAATTGGTGATTTAAAGAAGGATGGTTGATCAGGAAGGCACAGAAAAGCAGATAGAGCAGACAAATAACCTTTGACAGTGGCAATCGCACAACCTTTCTGTGCCAGATGGAGTGCAAATGACAAAATGTAAAATAAACCAGCTTTTAAAGGATCTAAACTGTTCTCTCCATACCAGCATGCAAATTTAGCCCAATGATTAGCATAGATTGACTTGGTGAAGTGTCGTCTGGCCGATAAAATAACTTCCACCACATCTGGAGGGAGAGAAAAGGAACTCAGATTGCCCCGTTCAATCTCCAGGCATGACGATGCAGGCTCTTGAGGTGTAGAATCTGCCACTGCAAGAGGAGGTCCACCCTGCAAGGGAGACGGAGCAGAGGGCACAGAGAGTTGGAGTAGGTCCGAATACCACACCCTTCTCGGCCAATCCAGAGCTATTAGGATGACTTGAGCCCGGTCTTGGCGGATCTTCCTGAGAACTCGAGGAATCAAGGGTATGGGGGGGAAACGCGTAAAGCAACTGACCCTTCCAGGACATCTGAAACGTGTCCCCCAAAGCTCCTTGCACCGGATAC
Organism: Pleurodeles waltl; assembly: GCF_031143425.1. Lineage (NCBI taxonomy): Eukaryota > Metazoa > Chordata > Amphibia > Caudata > Salamandridae > Pleurodeles > Pleurodeles waltl. The sequence continues at coordinate 893,031,924 of NC_090439.1, forward strand.
TGGAGGCTGCAAAACAGCGGGCACTGCGCATTCTCTTGAGTTGCAAACAGATCTATTTGTGGATATCCCCACATCCGGAAGATATACAGAACTAGATCTGGATAAAGACGCCACTTGTGGTCGACTGAGCTACGTCGACTGAGAATGTCCGCACGCACGTTCAGGACTCCGGCCAAATGATGTGCAACTAAGCAGATCTTGTGCTCCTGAAGCCAGGACCAGAGACGAAGAACTTCTCTGCAGAGAAGATACGACCCGACTCCTCCCTGTTTGTTTATATACCACATTGCGGTCGTGTTGTCCGTTAGAACTTGGATTGACTGACCGCGAATGGAAGGGAGGAGGGCCTTGACAGCCAGACGTACTGCCCGCAACTCTAACAGATTGATGTGTAACTTCTGTTCCCCTGGAGACCAAAGGCCCTTGATCTCCAGGTGCCCCAGATGAGCTCCCCACCCTAGAGTGGAAGCATCCGTTACCACTGTGGCCACTGGTGGTGGTAGCGAGAACGGCCTTCCTTGAGACAGGTTGTCGACCGCTGCCCACCATTGAAGATCCACTGCAGTGTCTCTGGAGATCTTTATCAAGTCCTCGAGATCCCCTTTGTGCTGAAACCACTGCCTGCGGACGCACCACTGAAGAGCCCTCATGTGCCAGCGTGCATGAGTGACCAACAGTATGTAAGAAGCGAACAGACCGAGCAGACGAAGGACCTTGAGGACTGGAACTACCGCTCCATTTTGAAACATTGGAATAAACGCCTGAATGTCCTGGACCCGCTGGGGTGGACGGAAGGCCCGATTCAATGTCGTGTCCAATACTGCCCCTATGAACAGGAGGCGTTGAGAGGGCTCCAGGTGAGATTTGGGTACATTGACTGAAAAACCCAGGTCGTACAACAATGGAGTCGTCGACTGGAGATGGCACCGCACGAGCTCTGGAGTTTTGGCTTTGATCAACCAATCGTCCAGATAGCTGTGTTTCCCTATTGCCCTTCTTCTGAGCTCTGCCGCTACCACCGCCATCACCTTTGTGAAGACTCAAGACCAAAAGGGAGGACCGCAAACTGATAATGCTGCGATCCCACCACAAAACGGAGATACTTCCTGTGCGATTTGAGGATCGGAATATGAAAATACGCGTCCTGCAAATTGACCGACACCATCCAGTCTCCTTCTTTCAACGCCAAAAGAACCTGTGAGAGGGTCAGCATTTTGAATTTTTCCTGCTTGAGGAACCTATTCAAAATCCTCAAGTCCAAAATCGGTCTCAACCGACAATCCTTTTTGGGGATCAGGAACTATCTTGAATAACAACCTTGACCCCTCTCTTGCTCGGGAACCAACTCTATCGCACCTTTTGCCAATAGGGATAATACTTCCTGCTGTAATAGGAGAAGATGGTCTTCCGAACAGAAGGATGGGCGGGGAGGGAAGGTAGGTGGGAATTCCTGAAAGGGAAGAGCGTACCCCTTCTTCACAATATCGATGACCCAGGAGTCTGATGTTATAACCTCCAACATCGGAAGAAAATGGGCAAGTCTCCCCCCTACCGGAGACAAGTGGACAGGGAGTGGAGGAGGACTACGGCTGCTTTCCTTGCTGCACCCCTCCCGAGGAAGAGGAAAAGGCAGAGTGCTGCAAGGTGGCTCCTCTCGTACGGACTCTGCCCCTGAAGGGTCTGTATGGCAGGGTAGAAGCAGATTGTTGTGGTCCTTGCAATCTTCCACGAAAGGAAGAGCCACGTCCAAATCCTTTAAATCTCCGAAAAACCCCTAAAGGAGGATGAGGCTGAAGACTGGAGTCCTAAAGATCTTGCAGTAGCTCTGCTCTCTTTAAACGCTCCAGGGCAGAGTCAGCCTTTGTGCCGAAGAGCCTCTCTCCATCAAAGGGAAGATCAAGAAGTATTGCCTGCACGTCCGACGAGAAGCCAGATGACCGTAGCCAAGACTGCTGTCTAGAAACTATGGTCATGCCCATAGCTCTAGCCACTGAGTCTGAAGTGTCCAATCCCGACTGGATCACCCGAGTCGCTGCCGCCTGAGCATCCGCCAACAGCTGCAACATCTCCGGGGACAAATTAGGGTGGCCCTTCGCCTCTTCCATAAGGTCATGGATGTAACGCCCCAGCATGCAAGTTGCATTGGAAGATTTCAAGGCCATACTGCAAGATGAAAAGGTCTTTTTTGCAGTATGGTCCATCTTTTTTGACTCCCTGTCGGCAGGTGTCCCAGGAAACGAACCAGGAGAGGATCTGGACGAACAAGAGGCTTGCACCACTAGACTCTCCGGAGTTGGCTGTCTGGAGAGAAACACCGGATCACCAGGCACCGTCCTATAGCGAGGAGCCACCGCTCTGTTGACCGCAGCGGTGGACACAGGTTTCATTCAGATGTCCTTAATGGGGTCCAGCAGTGCCTCATTGAAGGGCAAAAGAGGCTCAGCAGAAGCAGAAGCCGGGTGCAAAACCTCTGTTAATAAATTTCTTTTGACTTCCGCAGTATGAAGGGGAAGGTCCAAAAAGTCTGCAGCCTTCCGAATGACTGCGTGGAATAAAGCAGCTTCCTCAGTGATCTCTCCAGGGGAAGCTAGATCCCATTCCGGGGTAGTGTCCAGGCCACTGGCTGCATCCAGTCCCTGGAAGTCACCAGAGGGCTCCAAAACTTCACCTTCCTCCAGGTGTTGTCTCGCATACTCTTCCTCCTCCAAAATTCGTAGAGCCAGACGTCTTGATCTAAGCCTTGACTCCAGACCTGGCGTCGATGAGGTGTCAGCCGACGCCGAAGATCTTCGTCGGCGCCAAACCTCGGATCCGCCCGAAGCCGGAAGCTCCGGCTCCACAGGATTCTTAACCGTCAAGATCAGGATCAGAGGCGAATCCAACGGCACCGTAGCAGGTGTAGACGGCCTGGGTGAAGTCATGGGCATCGGCGCCGCTCCAGGTGCAGCAGATAAAAATGAGGTGAAAGGCGTCGATTTATAAGACGCCGGTACGCCCAAATTGTAGGCCAGACGGCCAGACGGACCTGCTTGACTTCCACCCGGCGTCATGGAAGTAAAGATGTTAAACATTGCATTTAAGAACGCTGCAGGATCCGTTTCCGGAGTCGGGAAAGCCGGGTATTGCTGCTGCTGCACCGGTGCCGGCATAGATGCCGAAGAAGGTCCAGGTAACTCCTGGCCAGGATAACCTTCTGGCCTCTGGGGAGGCTCGACCTCAAAAACCGACCCAGGTGACGGGGTCGTAGGAGGCAGAGGGGTGACGGTCGGGCTAATCTTCCACGCCGGACGGCGCTGAGCTGATGGAGAAGCCGATCTTGACCTAGACCGTCCCCTGCTCGATCGGCGCCGAGATCCATGACGGCGCCGAGAGCCACTATGATGGTGATGAGACCTTGAGGATCTCGAAGAAGACTCCCTCCGATGACGCCTCTCCTTTTTCTTGGATCGAGCCAAGAACAATTTTGCCTCGCTCTCTTTAAGTGCCTTAGGGTTCATGCGCTGACAAGAGCCGCATGACTCGACCTCATGGTCGGAACTAAGGCACCAGCGGCAATTCTCATGGGGGTCGGTAACCGACATCCGACCCCCGCACTGGTTACATGGTTTAAAGCCGGATTTTCTTGGCTGCGACATCGTAACCGTCGTTTGGAAACAGTAGCTCCCTGTGAGCCTCGAAGAATTAACCGTTACTCGGGCATGGAAAAAAGGGAACCGACGTCTGCACGTCGACGAGGGCTTCTTATTGCCTGGATGACGTCATACGGCGTCGCGTGGAGTCGGGCGATTGTGACGTCATCGTCGACGTGCAGAGCTAAAAGAAATTTCCGTCAAGGCTGGCGCGAGGGGAGAATTATTTTGGTGAGGAATCCACAGGTAGGTGTCTCCATCAGAAATACATTTTTTAATTAAGGCCACAGTAACATATGTAGAATGAGCACCTGTGGCATAAACGTTAAATATCACAAGTGAGTGTATGGCATTACCCACATTAGTTACTACATGCCTTCTATTTCAGCTCTGGGTGATTGCTGCCTGAACACTGCAGTAGTGCAGCAAAGCCTTGCCTATGTACTCTTACCAGAGCCTGGGCACATCATGAGTGTAAGTGGGAAATACGAACATAAAATTGGAATGCCCCAGGAGGCATGGCCAACAACATGGCAGACTAGTTGTGTGCGGGATGAGCTCCGGAGGGGCCCACTGTTATCCGGTCTCCATCACACCCTTCGATACAGCTTACGACCTTACCCGATGCGCCTGCAGGTGAAACTACCAGATGAGAGAACAGGTGGCTGATAGCGGCGACACGGGGAAGATGGAAGGGAGCGCCCGCATCAATACTGTTTCCAGAGAAAAATGGTGGTGAGGCTGGGGGAAAACAAGGGCCGGCGCATAGGTGTACGGCTCCTGAGGGGAGAGACGTCGGGCTCTGCGCTTGGAGATGACCCCCAAAGAGTGGCAGTGGTCCACAGGTGACCCGGCTGGCTGTAGGAGAGGGGGAATGCCAGCCGGCCTTGGACCGGGACGACCCATTGTTGTGGCGCCATCTTGGGCACACCTGACCTGCCGATTACGTGGAGAGAGATCGCCGGTGGAAGCTGTGGTGGAGGATTGGGGCACTTCCGCCGACTGGCAGGTGAATCTGCTGTCATGGCGAACCTTTGGGAGATCCTCCTGCCCTATTGTGTCTGAGACCGGGCCTGCGGCCGCGAGGAGCTTGAAGCGACCCCGCACGAGCATGGGTGGATCAGCAGAGTGACTGGGCGAGAACTCCGTCCGCGTCGCTGCATACTGCCCAGAAGCGGTTCACGTGTTGCGACTGGCACCCCTGCGGATGGTGAAGTGGTTTGATAGACACAATATAAGGTCCTGTACCAGAGACCGTTGTTGTGAATAAAAGTGCCAATGATTGGGACCTTCCTGAGATGCACTGGGTGCAGGTGGTACAGATTGACAAGGAGGACTCTGGCCCCTCCACGGCCACCCTGGGCCCTGCTGGGATCTGCCCCAAACGGGGGTAGTGATCTTCACTGACATGCCACACCTCAACATGGCCAAAGACAAGGAACAGAAGCCTCTTGATAAGTATACCAAAACGATAGCCGACTTCCCCCACCCAAGGCGATCCCTCTATTCGTCCACGGACACAGCAGACTTGTTAATGGCCATTCAGCAATCCAGAACGGCCCTGGAAACTAAGGTTGATGTAGTGGCGGTCTCATAGCCGAGACAAGACCTGCGCAAGGTTGAGGAAAGAGTTATCGCAAAGGAGAGGCAGATCTCTCAATTGAAGGACATGGCTAACACACATTGTGAAGAACTGCAGGCAGTACAAGCAATAACGAGCGATCTTATCTGGAGGATAGATGACGCTGAAAATCATGCGAGACGAAACAACCTCTGCTTCGTGGGACACCCCGAGGGAGCGGAGGGAACCAACGTTCCGATGTTCTTGGAGACCTGGAACTCAGTTCCCATCTGCAGACCTCTCTACATGCTTTGTGATCAAAAGCTCAGAGCGTTGGCTCCGAGGCCCTCAGTTGGTGCATCTCCAAGAGCCCTTATAGGGTGTTTTTTCGAACTATCATGACACAGAGATGTAATTCTCCGGGAGGCACGAAAGCTGGCTAAACTCACTTATGAATCCTCCGCCATCCTAATCTTCCCAGACTATTCTCGAGAAGTGCAAAAGAAACGCTGATCCTTTGACCAGGGATGTGGAATTCCTATAGCCCGACGCCCGGGACATCTTGTTTGGGGTCAAGGGCAACAAGTTTTTATGTTTGTTTTGTCCTTGGGACAAGTAGGCCCAACCCCCTGCAGACCAAACCCTTTGGCTGCCTGTTTACAGAGCGTGGAACTCTCTGCAGTTGAGGTAATGTGTTTCCAAAAGATAATGCTGTTCGAACTTGTATTTATGGTTCATTATTTGAAAGTCTTCATTATTAGAGTGCGTGCTGTAAATAAATGTTTTAAGGTCACACTTCACTACTGACGTTGGTTCCAGTACAAAAAAAAATACGTGTACATACATGTTTGAAACGTTTAGGCTAAGAGGCTAAGTATAATGCTCCCAGAATGCTCTCTGATTATATGCAAATGAAGTGTCATTTAGTAAAATGTGTTGAAGCATGCTAGTATTTCCCAAAAATATTTCTAATGGAAAATCTGTGTAACCATTTTCAACACGATTATAGGAAGCATGAAAATAAACAAACACTGACAAAGCCAACTGATCTGACATATTTTTATAAGTCTTTTAGTTTCATCAATGCGTGTCTTGTTTTGACATGGCTTTTGTAACACTTTATTGTTGTGGGAGCTACCAGGCCCTCAACATTGTAACAAACACTGGCAAAACCCCCCCAAAAAGTTTTTGAACTCTAAAAGCACACGTTGCCACCAGCGGCATAACAAAGGCCCGCAGCCGCCCTCCAGGGGGCCCCTTCAGCACAGCACCTGCCCTGAGTGAGTCTGGAGAGGGGGCTCCTCCATGTTCTTTGCAAAGGGGCACCCTCCAGTTTCGTTACGTCACTGATTGCCACTGTAGTTCCTGACACTGAACAAAACTACTTTGTGTGGCAATATGCTCCTTGTGGAAGAGCAGAATGCGATCACTCACAGTAAAGCCAGCCGAAAGAGAGAGAAATAGAAGTTTAATAAAAACAAAATGTCTTTGTTCACACCAGACCTAATTAGGGACCAAGACCCACATGTAGGTAGCTTTTTGCATGTCGCAAACAGCGACTTTCGCTGTTTGCGACATGCAAAAAGCACATTGCGATGCACAAACCCAGTTTTGCGATTCAGTAACCTGGTTACCGAATCACAAAACGGGTTTGCGACTCGCAATTAGTAAGGGGTGTTCCCTTCCTAATTGCGACTCGCAGTGCAATGTAGGATTGTTTTGTGACCGCGAACGCGGGCGCAAACCAATCGCAGTTTGCACCCATTTCAAATGGGTGCTAACACTTTCACAAAAGGGAAGGGATCCCCATGGGACCCCTTCCCCATTGTGAATGTCACTGTAAACATTTTTTCAGAGCAGGCAGTGGTCCTGTGGACCACTGCCTGCTCTGAAAAAATGAAACGAAAACGTTTCATTTTTGTTATGCATCTTGTTTTCCTTTAAGGAAAACGGGCTGCATTACAAAAAAAAAGTGCTTTATTGAAAAGCAGTCACAGACATGGTGGTCTGCTGTCTCCAGCAGGCCACCATTCGCGAGGGGGTCGCAAATTGCGACCCACCTCATGATTATTCATGAGGTGGGCATTTGCGAAGCCCTTGCAAATCACAGATGGTGTCAAGGACACCATCCTACATTCGGATTTGCGACTCGCAATTTGCAGGTCACAAATCTGAACCTACCTACATGTGGCCCCAAATTTTTAAAGAAAGTCACAAAAGTGCACCCATGGTATATGTTGTACCCCTGTAAAATATTTGTGAACTGTATTTTAGCATGGGTAAATACGATGTGTAGATTTGCTCATGTGAAAATCTATTGAGCATTTGCAAGTTCATTTTCCCTCCAGCCACTTTCTTCCCAACTCTGGAAGAAGTTCTAATTCTGCTATTGTCCGGAGTAAATGTCCAACCTTTCTTATTATGGGAAAATATTCGAGAGAAGCTGGTAAAAATCTTTAAAACATGCAGGTTAGTAGGCTTGCAGACTCAAAGGCATTCCAGCCCTGGAACTATTGCTTACTGTTTCCTCCAGCCCCAGTATGCAGATCTGCAGAAAGGTGGCAAAATAAGGAAATTGCTACAGTAGGAATTGAAACTGCAAGTATTCAAGCCCTACTATGGTAGTAGCCCTGGCATAATCAGAGAGGCTATTAATTGCTGCCATAATTTGTCGCCACACTACATGGCACCAAAGGGACAAGTAGATCTTTTTACAGGACAAGTAGATTTGAGAAGCAACCTGTCCCCCGGACAAGTAGATATTTTAGTAAATTCCACACCCCTGTTTGACACTGTCAAGATCAAACTCCGGGCAATGCAACTTAGATATATGCTACTATTCCCAGCCAAACAGAAAGTTATTCATCAAGGAGAACGGCATGGAGATGGGTGGAAGAGAGACCACCGAGCCTTTCAAACCAGAGAGCTATGGCTGCAACGCCTGGGGGCGCCGCATCAGGAGCCAGACCCAAGGTGTGGACAACCAAACGTAAAAGAACCACCCATCTCAAAAAGGAATGCAGTGACCCTTGTGGGAACACTCCTGGAAAATGGTCTGCAGACAATCCGTCCCCAGAATCTGACATCGATGCCCGCGAGGGGCTGTCCACTCATCCCTGAGAGGGCCGGAGAGCCCTCCAACTGCGGATCGGACCCAGAAGTAGAAGAGAATCCCTCCAGAGATATGGCACGATTAAATCAAGCCAAACTGAACACTTTAAGGTCGACTAGAGGGATGGACAGAGACACTGAATAGTGACTGTATTGAGGGCAACAAACTATCACTGAAGGGGCCCTGCCTGGGCTGTGGGGCACGAAAGGCCTGGCTGGAGACCCCGACCTGCTCAGACCGTTCCTCTCTTTTTTCTCTCTACTTCTTGTCTTTCTAACCCTCTCCTAGTCTCTCCCTCCTTTTCTCCCCCATTCTCCCTATTCCCCTTTTCACTGTTTGAATGTATGATTGAAAGTAGCACCCACCTGTTCTGAAGAGAAGTGACTCTGGACAGCCATCATTGGCTATAGACACAACTTTGATGGACTTTGTCGAATGGGATGAATGAGGGGAGTGATTGACCCCGTTGAGGACAAACCTATTTAATTTGAGGGTAATACTGGGATAGGGTGGTCTACAGACCCCTTGGACCTGACCCGGCGACGTGATCGCCAGAGGAGAATGTGGCAGTACGCGTGCAGGAGCGGTGTGAGGGGTGGGGAGGTGGGGCTTTGGTAGGGATTACTGCATGATGTTAATGCTGTTTATTCAATTGTTTAAATCTGTTTATTATGAAGCTGGGAGGCAACTGTTATGCTTAGGATGTTTTGTGACATGGGGGTGAGGGGACATACAAGACTATTTTACACCTGCTGCTATGCCTACATCTAACACAGAGATAGAAGCACGAGCCGGGCTTACCTGGAACGTCAATGGGTTGGGAAATAAAGTTAAGAGAGGACTTGTAGCAACCTTTATAAAGTGACAGAAACCAGACATTGTTCTCCTGCAGGAAAGGAGACGCACCTTTGCAGTAATCATTGCCACTTTCTTGCCTGTGGCACTTATACCATGCTGGCACATGCCGGGTTCCCCTCTGACGCAAGAGAAGTGGCTATCCTTGCTCAGAAAAGTCTTCCCTTCCAAGTCAATAAGCAATGGTTGCACCCTAAAGGAACGTACGCTACGGTGCAGGGACTTTGGGGAAGGGAGGCGGTCACTGTTATTAGTATTTATGCACCCCTCACCTGCAGTAGTACACGTACACCGCCATAGTCAATATGTTACTGTAAACAGAATCTACACTACATATTATTGGGGGAGATTTTAACAATGTACTGACACCTGCACTAGACAGAACACCAGTAGTTCCCACACCCCTGCAGCGTCCAGACCTACGTCCCTGCAGCAATTAGCAGACACACTGGGATTAACAGATGTCTGGAGGCACCATAACCCCAACATAAGATGTTACTCTTAATTTTCAGGGGCCCATAAAGTCTTCTCTAGATTAGATTATATACTTACACCCACAGGAGAAGTGGGAACGATATAAAGAGCAGAATATCTTGCAAGGGAATTGTCTGACCACTCCCCCCTAGGGGGTACTACTGGTCGACGTCGGGATGGGTGCTCCAGGTGGAGACTGAATGCCTGGGAGCTGTAGGACGATACACTCCTGCGGGAATTAGAATGGACACAGAGCTTTATTTTAAGGAAAACCAAGCCATTGTTAAGTCAGCTGTGACATTGTGGGAGGCATATAAAGTGGTAATAAGAGGTAGAACACAAAATACTGCTGCCTATAAAAAGAAGACAATGTTGGAGGCCCAAAATCTGTGGAAGATCGATTAACAGCCTTAGAGGCGGTAAGCATAAATTATCCCTCCCCTTTGATGATTAGACAAAAGGAGGCCTTGGAATGAGACTCAGGCAAAGCCATAGTGGGGGGAGTTCGCCCGTTTTTAAGCAGTCCTCTACAGGGAAAAACTGTTAACCACCCAGCCCCAGATAGAAACATACCTAAATGTTATAGATATGCCGATACTTTCTGCAGAGGACACAGAGTCCTTGGATGATGACCTTACCCTTGCAGAGGTGAAAGACGCAATTGCTAAACTATCCAATGGGAAGACCCAATGGTTTCCCGGGGGATTGTTTGTTTATTTTATTTTTAAAGACAGGCAGACCTAGTAGCCCCTGATCTACTAAACCTATATGTTGCAGCGAGGGAGGAGAAAATCCTCTTCCCCAGACCTGTGACGAGCCAAAATAGTGGTCATCCCCAAATCAGGAAAAACCCCTACACTATGTGGATCATATCACCAAATCTTGGTTCTTAATGTAGAGACCAAAATTCTGGCTACGTTGTTTGCTACTAGACTTTCGAAGGTCATTGCACCATTAGTCCATAGTGATCAAATAGGGTTTAAGGCGGGCGTTCGACTAGAGGGAATCTGCCTCGACTTCATAATTGGATGGCGACGGTAGCCTCCCGCCCTGACCCACATGTCTTTGTATCATTAGATGCGGAAAAGGCTTTTGATGCAGTCCATTGGCCCTACATGATGTGTGTCTTATGTAAACTGGGGACTTGGTTTATTAGATGGGTGACCTCACTATATACAGAGCCCCGTGCACCAGTCTGGGTTAATGGAAAGTTGTTGGAGGAATTCTCCATTGGTAGAGGCACTAGACAGGGCTGCCCAATTTCCCCCCTTATATTTGCCTTTATACTGGAACCCCTAGCCCGTAAGATTCAAGAAAATCCTGATATAGAAGGTTTAAGATCCACTGGTTCACCCTTGAAAGAGGAAAATATTTCTTTGTATGCTGATGACACACTCATATTTAACCCACCCCTCCGCCTCACTCCACGCCATGTTTTAGACTTTTGAGATATACAGTACACATTCTGGGTATAACACAAACTGGACAAAATCCATACTCTGCACACATCACTTGACCGAAGCAGATAACACCAAGTGTGAGCTTGCCGGGCAACTGAAAGTGACAAGAGAGGGCTTTAAGTACCTGGGTGCCTATGCAACCCTCAACCTTGTCTGAAGCCTAGCAGAAAATATAGGCAAGGTTATCGCATACTTTGAAGCAGATGCAAAACTATGAAAAACACTCCCCCTTACGCCTATGGGAAGAGCAGCCCTGTTCAAGATGTTTAGCCTCCCCAAATGTTTATATATACTGCAAAATACTTACTTTAGACTGCCAGACAACCTCTTTATCACGGTTGACAGAGAGCTCTGTATGCTACTGTGCAATGGAAAACATCCTAGAATAAGTCTCCAAACGTTGCAACGAAATTGCTACAACAGAGGTCTTGCTCTGCCTGATCTTAGGGCGTACTATTGGGCTAGGCATCTGTTGGTCATTAATGATTGGGGCTGTGTAGAGGGGAGTCACCCTACCCATGCACTGGAAAGGACAATTTGAGAAGCACTCTTATTTAACACTATCTTTATGGGGGGGTGGGAGTGGGATGTTTACTGCCCACCACACAGGTGATTATACAGGTGTGGCATAGAGCCAATAGGCGTATAGGGTGGGCAAAAAAAATCACGAGGGATACCCTGTTATAGGTGGGAAAGAAACTTACGGAAATTGGAAAGCTGTGTGGCTTCAATGGATAGGATAATATAGGTATATCCAAGGTAGGAGACTTATTGAAGGGAGGAGACCTCAGACCCTTCCCATCGCTGCAACAAGAATTCCAGCTCCTTGACACACAATATTTTAGGCATCTTCAACTGCAACACACATGGGGAGCGGAAACAATCCCAGATGACCTACCAGAATCCTCAACCCTCAAAGGTAGGCTGTTGATGGGGAAAATACCTGGAAAAGCAGTATCGACCATTTATAAAACTACACTGACAATATGCCTGACAACCTGCAAAAACTTAAGCGCAAATGGGAAGAGTATGTCAGTGAGTTTGAGGAGGTAGACTGGGAGGCTGCACTCATGTTCCCTAAGGAAGTGGCAATTAAGGCCAGGCTCAGACTCATCCAATTCAACATACTCTACAGAATTTATTATGATAGAGTCGCTTACATAGGAAGGGACGAGCAACCTCCCCCCAGCATCTGCTTTGCAATACCCAGGATGGGAGTTTCTACCATACCCTTTGGGATTGCCCGGTGGTACGTTCATATTGGTGAATACTACTGGCTGAACTGGGCAAGATACTTGAGACGGTGATCCCAGAGGACCCCAAATGTGTGCTGCTAGGCATTCCCAATGATATTTATTTGCCCAGTGTGAAACTCCTGTTGTGCAACTTCGGACAGGTAACCGCTAAAAGGATCTGGCGAGACCGTGGGGGGCACCTGAGATACCAACCCCGACTCAATGGAAGCGAGGGATGGACTTATATGGCGGCAGAAAGGGTGGTATATGACAATAGGAGGCTGCCCGCATAAATTCCAGAAAATATGGGGCACGTTGATCAATTATGACCTTGAACCAAAACCAGAATCCAGATCACAGCAGGATGTCTGATGTATAACTTTTATGTTATCTAACTGTTTGCAATGTTAAGTAAATGTACATTTATTTGGTGATACTCGAATTAACTCACTGTCCTCCTCAAAAATGTTGGTCACTGAATGACATTCATGCCCTCCCCTGTTCAATGTTAAAATGTTGTATATGAAACAAAAGTTTAGTTGCTTTTCTACTCAAAAACTAATAAATACATGTATTAAAAAAAGAAATTGGAATGCCACAGATGTGACCAGAGTAAAGGTATCATTTTAATGTATATGCTGCAGTAGCCTCAGTAAAGAAAATGCCTGCTTCGGATTAAAAACTTCCACCAGAGGGAATAGTTATATAGAGTCCCATTCATAGAGGACTATGCATATTTGATACACATTTGCCAGTGAAATTCTATACATTACTTATATCAACAGCATGGCCAGCTCGTTCCTTCTTTAGTGATTGTGATTAGCTCCTGAAATAGGCATGAAAAACCTTCCTGGGGGAAGAATCAATACCTGATCCTTCAAGGTGATCTGACAGGGAGGCAAGGATGAGTTATAACTGAACAGCCCCACTTAGCTTAAAATGTGGGGGTACTTGAGTGGATTGTAACAGAAGAATGCCATTGCTGCAACCAGGCAGGAATGTCCACTATAACATATGGACACTAAATCATGCTTTGGAGTGAACTATGCATTTGAGGTTGTCCTGTTGCAGCATGCTTGTCTAGCCTGACCCAGGAGAGGTTCTCAACTCAAACAAGTCATGATTGGTTTTAAAGAGAGTGAGGTTTTTCTTTTAATAGGCCCATTCTAGAATGGGGCAAAGACATTGGACTATCATGAAATACTACTACAATGGAAAGTTCTGGGATCAATACATGTGTAAAGTCCCTGGACGTCTGGGACTTTGAGACTGACCGGAAGAAGATATTCAGCAACACGAGAAGTATGGAAGCACTGGAGTGTACCAGTCTGGAAGATAACTGACTCTAACCATCCTAACTTGGAAAAGGTGACTTGTTACTGCTTGTTATTTTTGTACCCTCAAGGGGCCAATTCTGTACTGTACATACAAATTTCAATCAATGTTCCAAGTTTTATCTGCTTTTGTATTTAAAACTTTACAACTTTCAAAATTTGTATCAATTTGGGACTAATTTGTCTTATTGCATACTTTTTGTGCTAAACTACATTGTGAATTTTGCAATGCTTCGTGATTTTAATGGTGTTTTGGTGCCACAAAAACATTTAAGCATTGAGTCTTGTACCACTGGATGAACACAGAATTTCTAATTAATGATATGTTTTCTCCAACATATTTAGTTGGGAGCTTTTTGCCAAATATAACCTAAAACTTCATAGCACAAACAATCTTTTGAAAATGCTTATTTAGACTTGCAGGTTCCAGCTAATTTTGCATCCATTAAGGCAATCGAGCTCTTAGATAAGACCACAAAGTCATGCATTCCTTCATATTTCCTCATCTACCAGCAGATACTCCCTGGTTCTCTGCAATATAGGTTTCAGGACATTAGTGAACTACTAGGACAATCCCTCTCTAGGTTACGGTTAACATATCTACATGCTGGCGAAGGGAATGTCGTCTGATGGTACTAGTAGACAAATATGTTTTACTTCTGGTCTTAAAAGTGTCAGAAGCTAGAATGAGTTGACAAAACTGCTTAAATAGACACTTAAAAGATTTCTCCCATGACATCAGAGGGCACAAACCTAATAAGCTTCTTTGTCTAAAGGTTCAGCTCTTGAAGACCTTTAAGAGAGCACTGAACCCTCATCGCACGATCTTCCCCAGTCAAAACCTGGGAATTCCAGAGTCCATGTCTCGCCTAGAAAAAGGCAAGCTGGCCCAGTGGCAAAGAGTGGCTAAGTAAAAGGTGAGAATGTCCCTCACTACCATAAGCTGTTGAGTCTGGATCCCTAGCACAGCGAAGTCTTCCTTAACCTGATCATCTGGCCTTGCTACCAAAACTTTCCTGACTAGCTACTATTAATGCTGATGCTAAAGGCAACAATTCTTTATAACAGCTGGCAGCAGCCCTGGAAGCCTGGTCAGGAAATCAGCATCAAGAGCAGTCATATCCATGAAGTCTAAGAAGGATGTTCCGGTAGAGGAAATGTTGGTGTACACAAAAGAGGAGATTGCCACAGGAACCAAACTCAAATTGCCAAGCACAACAGGAGAACATTGCCGGGTTACCAGAGTGAAGCTTCAAAGATCCCTGGGGAATTCTGATGTAGCCAGAGGTTACAATAACAATGGGCAGCAGGAGCCAGTGGTTAAGTTACTCATTCCCATCAGTGACTCCGTTAGAGAAAAACAAGGCCCCCTTGTTCACCAGCCTGTTCATTCGAGTACTATGAGCTCAAAACTACCTGCCTTAGGAAAATGCTTTAATTTCTGGTTCTGTGAAGTGAAATATCTAAAAACTTGTAGGTGCTTTTAAGGAAAATAGGTTAAGTGAAACAGTCCTTGTGAGACGACTACTTTGTCCCAGTCTGCCTACAGCAGTATGAAGATGACTGTTCATCTTACTTCAAACTGATCAAGTTGCCAGGAGTCCTCCATTTGTTGGAGACCCCATAGTGCTACATTCTCCAATGATCAATCTTCCATTGTGTGACAGGTGAAGAGGATTGATCAAATATTTAGAAAAATGGCTACAGCATTATCAAGAAAAACACTCAAGTGAGTGTCTCAGGTGGAGTTGACAGGTTGCCAAGGTTTTTACACTTGGAACAAACATTCCCAAACTCTCCAGATTATCACTATGGGATCCAGAAAGAATGCACCCCAAAACTCTCAGCTTGAAGGCACAAAATGTTACTTGTACCATATACAGTAAAGCAAGACAACACTGGGTTTTACTCTAATTAGTTTGGTGCACACTAACTCATGCTATCAGTGCCTGAATATTCAGGTGCTTAGACTTTACAGATTATAATGGGGCTAAAGCTTAAAAAAAAAAAAAATGTACACCACATGCAGGCTGCCCCTCTGTTTGGGAGGTAAAACATGGCTCTGAAGTAGTCTGTTTCTGCACTACCCTTATTTGTGTACGTAAGACCAGTAATGAACAATCACAATCTTGACTTCCACACACTTAGGAGTCTGACTGCTTGTGACAGCCACTAGATTATGCCAAACCTCGACACCAAAATCACAGATTGTATAGCCACTTCTGCATTGGTCTCAAATGCAGCCTGGTTCAGGTTATGAACGGCATGCAAGACATCATCCCAGAACTTTTCCTCACAACCTTCAGTCAGAAACTGATTTCCTTCCAACACACAAAAGGTGATGGGATGAATGCTTCCAGTAAGTCTAATCACTGGCCCTTGTCAGAAATAGCATATCAAACATTGGTTCTTTTGCTCATCCTGCCACCTCACTTTGGACCCAGGTATATGCAATCAGGCCAGGTCCTCTCTGTACTGGAACACAGGCAACCCAACCCTGATTGGGGTTCTTCAGTCACTTGTAGTTTGTTCCCATTGCATAGCGAGCACAGGACTAATTTCGGGCAAAGGTACACTTGTTCTTTCAATGCCAGCACATTTTTAAGTTCAAGCCTACCAAGCAGCGCAAGCTGTCTACCTGCAAAAGACCCATTGTGGGATTACCAAGTATTTACAGCCCACCCATTGCTTACCACCGATTTGCTTTATTGTCACTCATTTCATTGAGTACTTGATGGATTTCCTTGTCCAACTTGTTTGTTCCCTCCAATTGAGCAGAGCATCTTTGGTGTTCTTATACTACTCACTTTTAGGGGAACTATGTTTTTCTTTATTGCTTAAGCCCGCCACAAGTGTGCATGTGTTTTCCAGCTCTCACTCTGGTCTCCTAAGCCCCATAATTCCCCCTCTCCACAGTGACTGCTGCTCCCTCTCTTATACTTCTTAACCTATCCTAATGGTTCATGTTCCTCTCATCCTTATATGCTCCTGCCTCCACCCATGTTCCCAGTTTTTGCTCTCTGGTGTGCTTCTCTCCCAGGATCCCATCCCCCTAACTCCGTTTATTCTACGCTGTAAGCTTCTCCCTCATCCCACACCTGTTAGCCCTGCAGCACAGAGATTTATTTTTCTTAATTGGTGCTTACGCGCTTTAAAAAAAAGAAATGTGTATGTATATTTTTTTTGTTGCCCGATCCAAGAGGCAAGTGGCACCTAGCATCTTGGATGGTAAATTAAAACAAAGCACATAGCGCTGGCATCATTTTGCTACCTGGCCTGCATAGGTCATCATGCATAGGAACGTCACTGCAATGGCATAAGCGCTACTGGTGTCCATGTCACCACGCTTTATTTATTTATTTATTTTAAACATTGATTCACAGTATCCGGGCACTGTACAGCAATGCCAAAAGCAATTGCCGAAGCCAATAGGTCCCAAAGGCAAGACCTTTGCTGGGCAGGGGTGATGGATGATGGATGATTTCTCCCAGGTGAATTAGAAACCCAAATGAACAGAGTCTGTATCAGCTGATTTAGGATTTCCTGCCCTGTGTGAAGGAGCTTGCCTTTATTAGCCATTAGTCTACGTAGGGGTACACTGGTTTTCTTCAGCTCCTTACATCTGCTGCAACCTCTGCAAGACATTTTATGAATACTGTTGGTGCAAACAGTATGTTAAAGGATAACACTATGAACTGGTAATGGGTTCCTCATAACAAACATAAGATATTTTCGGTGACTCTTGTTGACTGGATATGGAAATAGTCTTCCTTTAAATTGATGGTCTCCATGGAGTCCTCCTCTTCAAGCAAGGGAATCACTTTTTGCACTTTCAACCAGTTTATAATCTTCAGATCCACAACAGGTCTAAAGGTTAAATCATTCTTTGATACTATGAAGTATACCAAGTAAATGCCCTGGTTGTACTTGTCCCTTGGCGCCTTTATAACACCTTTCTCCTTTCATTAACAGGTCTTTCACCTCTTTTTGTAGAGTTCTGAGCTTAACCACGTTGTGTTTTAGCCTCCCTCATGGTATCTTCGGAGAGTCTTTTTTGAGCTCTAGGCTGTATCCATATTGAGCACCAGTTTGTTAAGGGGGGGAGGGGGGATACTTTATCATTCCTTGAGGAACCACCCCAATAGGTTTTGTGTCTGCCTGTGATCCCTGACCTAAGCTGCTTGAGCTTATTTTTTAAAAGGACTGCCATTGTTGCCCCTGCACCGCCAGAGTTTCTTTTCACAACTTAACACTCCAGGAGACTAGAGCCACGAAGAACATTGACCACTGGGTTGCTTCTTGGCCAATGTGCAGCAGTTTTTAACACAGAGAATGCACAATCCATCGGAAGATGGTTCGCTTCTGCATGGCCAAACTTTCTTTGCTCCAACGTATCACACAAAGTTTGTTGTCCACCCAGAACTCTTTTTGGGTACTGTAGGAAGTTGGCTCTGTATGTGCTATTTCAAAGTAAGGAATAGCATGCACAGAGTCCAAGGGTTCCCCTTAGAGGTAAAATAGTGGTAAAAATAGATAATACTAATGCTCTATTTTGTGGTAGTGTGGTCGAGCAGTAGGCTTATCCAAGGAGTAGTGTTAAGCATTTGTTGCACATACACATAGACAATAAATGAGATACACACACTCAGAGACAAATCCAGCCAATAGGTTTTTATATAGAAAAATATCTTTTCTTAGTTTATTTTAAGAACCACAGGTTCAAATTCTACATGTAATATCTCATTCGAAAGGTATTGCAGGTAAGTACTTTAGGAACTTCAAATCATCAAAATTGCATGTATACTTTTCAAGTTATTCACAAATAGCTGTTTTAAAAGTGGACACTTAGTGCAATTCTCACAGTTCCTAGGGGAGGTAAGTATTTGTTAGGTTAACCAGGTAAGTAAGACACTTACAGGGCTTAGTTCTTGGTCCAAGGTAGCCCACCGTTGGGGGTTCAGAGCAACCCCAAAGTCACCACACCAGCAGCTCAGGGCCGGTCAGGTGCAGAGTTCAAAGTGGTGCCCAAAACACATAGGCTAGAATGGAGAGAAGGGGGTGCCCCGGTTCCGGTCTGTTTGCAGGTAAGTACCCGCGTCTTCGGAGGGCAGACCAGGGGGGTTTTGTAGGGCACCGGGGGGGACACAAGTCCACACAGAAATTTCACCCTCAGCAGCGCGGGGGCGGCCGGGTGCAGTGTAGGAACAGGCGTCGGGTTCGCAATGTTAGTCTATGAGAGATCTCGGGATCTCTTCAGCGCTGCAGGCAGGCAAGGGGGGGATTCCTCGGGGAAACCTCCACTTGGGCAAGGGAGAGGGACTCCTGGGGGTCACTTCTCCAGTGAAAGTCCGGTCCTTCAGGTCCTGGGGGCTGCGGGTGCAGGGTCTCTCCCAGGCGTCGGGACTTTAGGTTCAAAGAGTCGCGGTCAGGGGAAGCCTCGGGATTCCCTCTGCAGGCGGCGCTGTGGGGGCTCAGGGGGGACAGGTTTTTGTACTCACAGTCTTAGAGTAGTCCTGGGGTCCCTCCTGAGGTGTTGGATCGCCACCAGCCGAGTCGGGGTCGCCGGGTGCAGTGTTGCAAGTCTCACGCTTCTTGCGGGGAGCTTGCAGGGATCTTTAAAGTTGCTGGAAACAAAGTTGCAGCTTTTCTTGGAGCAGGTCCGCTGTCCTCGGGAGTTTCTTGTCTTTTCGAAGCAGGGGCAGTCCTCAGAGGATGTCGAGGTCGCTGGTCCCTTCGGAAGGCGTCGCTGGAGCAGGATCTTTGGAAGGCAGGAGACAGGCCGGTGAGTTTCTGGAGCCAAGGCAGTTGTCGTCTTCTGGTCTTCCGCTGCAGGGGTTTTCAGCTGGGCAGTCCTTCTTCTTGTTGCAGGAATCTAATTTTCTAGGGTTCAGGGTAGCCCTTAAATACTAAATTTAAGGGCGTGTTTAGGTCTGGGGGGTTAGTAGCCAATGGCTACTAGCCCTGAGGGTGGGTACACCCTCTTTGTGCCTCCTCCCAAGGGGAGGGGGTCACAATCCTAACCCTATTGGGGGAATCCTCCATCTGCAAGATGGAGGATTTCTAAAAGTTAGAGTCACTTCAGCTCAGGACACCTTAGGGGCTGTCCTGACTGGCCAGTGACTCCTCCTTGTTTTTCTCATTATTTTCTCCGGCCTTGCCGCCAAAAGTGGGGCCTGGCCGGAGGGGGCGGGCAACTCCACTAGCTGGAGTGTCCTGCTGGGTTGGCACAAAGGAGGTGAGCCTTTGAGGCTCACCGCCAGGTGTGACAATTCCTGCCTGGGGGAGGTGTTAGCATCTCCACCCAGTGCAGGCTTTGTTACTGGCCTCAGAGTGACAAAGGCACTCTCCCCATGGGGCCAGCAACATGTCTCGGTTTGTGGCAGGCTGCTAAAACTAGTCAGCCTACACAGATAGTCGGTTAAGTTTCAGGGGGCACCTCTAAGGTGCCCTCTGTGGTGTATTTTACAATAAAATGTACACTGGCATCAGTGTGCATTTATTGTGCTGAGAAGTTTGATACCAAACTTCCCAGTTTTCAGTGTAGCCATTATGGTGCTGTGGAGTTCGTGTTTGACAGACTCCCAGACCATATACTCTTATGGCTACCCTGCACTTACAATGTCTAAGGTTTTGTTTAGACTCTGTAGGGGCACAGTGCTCATGCACTGGTACCCTCACCTATGGTATAGTGCACCCTGCCTTAGGGCTGTAAGGCCTGCTAGAGGGGTGTCTTACCTATACTGCATAGGCAGTGAGAGGCTGGCATGGCACCCTGAGGGGAGTGCCATGTCGACTTACTCATTTTGTTCTCACTAGCACACACAGGCTTGTAAGCAGTGTGTCTGTGCTGAGTGAGGGGTCTCTAGGGTGGCATAAGACATGCTGCAGCCCTTAGAGACCTTCCTTGGCATCAGGGCCCTTGGTACTAGAAGTACCAGTTACAAGGGACTTATCTGAATGCCAGGGTGTGCCAATTGTGGATACAATGGTACATTTTAGGTGAAGGAACACTGGTGCTGGGGCCTGGTTAGCAGGGTCCCAGCACACTTCTCAGTCAAGTCAGCATCAGTATCAGGCAAAAAGTGGGGGGTAACTGCAACAGGGAGCCATTTCTTTACACAAGCCCCCCCCAGCCCACAGGCCAGGAGACTCAGCCCAAGCTGGGAGAGTCTTCCTAGTCTGTCAGGCGAGGAAGAGTAGGAGAAATAGGCTGGTTAGTTGCAGGGCCTACTCTGCCTTACATCCTTCTGTTCAGGTCATTCCCTTTGGGGAACTGACCCACTTCCACAGTGATAGGACCTAGTCTGAATTGCCTCTTGTCTGCCTCTTCAATGTCTCCACCCATTCTTTTTATTTTAGTCTTAGAGGTATCCACCTCTGCTAACTTTATCTTGGCCAGGGTTACCCCTAGCTTACCCAGAGAGGTTACCCAGAGCTGGAGTAACCCCACCATGACCAATAGGGTCAGGGGGCCTAACTTGCTATTTGGCATGGGGTCAGACCACCATGCTAAGGATAGTGCAGCCATAAAGGCTAACACCCAGCAGAGGCCACTGACAGCTGTCAGTGCCCAGAACCACACCTTTAGCTCTTCACCTAAAAGGGAAGGGGCTAAGTTACAGGCTTCTTTGGGTTCAGGTTGCCTGTCTGCTGTATTGGAGTGGGGAGTTACCACATCTTGTAGTAAACACCCTTCTTCCACTCTTTCTTCTGTTAGCTGAGGAGCCACCCACTCAGGTTTAACAGTTGCCTGACTAGCCAGGACTTCTTGTGGGTCAGGTTGGACTTTATCAGGGCCATTTTTGGAGTTCTCCCCTACTGGAGCAGAATCTCCTTGGCTTGCTGTAACCTTGGCTAAAGGTTGTCCACCCCTCCTACTCTGTTTTCTTTTCTTCTTCTTCTGGGGCCTGCTTGCATTTACTGCAGAGGCAGGACTTCCAGAATCCTTGGGAGAGGACTGGCACTGGACCAGTTCCTCTCTTGAGCTCTGACTAACCTCTGGGTAGTCATTTCCAAGGAGACAATCAAGGGGGAGGTCTGTACTGACTACTACCCTTCTCCAGCTAAGAGTGCCACCCACTTCTATGGGCACTAAAGCCACAGGCCTCTTAGTGACCCTGTCTAGGCTAACTCTTACCCTGGCAGTCTCACCTGGGATGTACTGGTTTGAGAGCACCAGCCTGTCATGCACAATAGTGTGACTGGCACAAGTGTCTCTCAGGGCAGTGGTTGGGATTCCAGTCACCAGTAGGTGGTGGAAGTGTCTACTTCCCTCTGGAATCTCCAACTCACCTGTTGGGCCCTGTTTCCAGTTGAAGGCTAGGAAGACCTCCTCATCTGAGAAGTCATCTCCCATGGCTACACTGGTTACCCCAGGAATTTTGTTCTGGGGTTTGTTTTTGGGACAAGAAGTGTCCTTGGTGTGGTGCCCAGACTGTTTACAGTTGTGGCACCATGCCTTAGTGGCATCCCAGTTCTTACCCTGGTACCCACCTTTGTTTTGGGTTGTGTCTTGGGGCCCACCCACCTGTTCTGGTTTTTGGGGGCCTACAGAGGACTCTTTTTCTTTGTTTCTAGTGTTACCCACTTTCTCCTGGGGAGTTTTTGTAACCCCTTTCTTTTGGTCACCCCCAGTGGAAGTTTTGGTTACCCTAGTCTTGACCCAGTGGTCTGCCTTCTTTCCCAATTCTTGGGGAGAAATTGGACCTAGGTCTACCAGATACTGATGCAACTTTTCATTGAAGCAGTTACTTAAAATGTGTTCTTTCATAAACAAATTATAAAGCCCAACATAGTCACACACTTCATTTCCAGTTAACCAACCATCTAGTGTTTTTACTGAGTAGTCTACAAAATCAACCCAGGTCTGGCTCGAGGATTTTTGAGCCCCCCTGAATCTAATTCTATACTCCTCAGTGGAGAATCCAAAGCCCTCAATCAGGGTACCCTTCATGAGGTTATAAGATTCTGCATCTTTTCCAGAGAGTGTGAGGAGTCTATCCCTACACTTTCCAGTGAACATTTCCCAAAGGAGAGCACCCCAGTGAGATCTGTTCACTTTTTTGGTTATACAAGCCCTCTCAAAAGCTGTGAACCATTTGGTGATGTCATCACCATCTTCATATTTTGTTACAATCCCTTTGGGGATTTTTAGGATGTCAGGAGCATCTCTGACCCTATTTAAGTTGCTGCCACCATTGATGGGTCCTAGGCCCATCTCTTGTCTTTCCCTTTCTATGGCTAGGAGCTGCTTTTCCAAAGCCAATCTTTTGACCATCCTGGCTAACAGGGGGTCATCTTCACTGGAGTTATCCTCAGTGATTTCAGAGGTGTTGGTCTCTCCTGTGAGGGAACCAGCATCTCTGACTATTATTTTTGGAGTCAGGGTTTGAGGGACCCTGTTCTCCCTAGATAGGACTGGTAGGGGGGAATTTTCCTCCAAGTCACTATCCTCTTCCTCTGAGTTGCCACCCTCAGAGGGGTTGGCCTTTTCAAACTCTGCCAAAAGCTCCTGGAGCTGTATTTTGGTAGGTTTGGGGCCCATTGTTATTTTCTTTATTTTACAGAGTGACCTTAGCTCCCTCATCTTAAGATGGAGGTAAGGTGTGGTGTCGAGTTCCACCACAGTCACATCTGTGCTAGACATTTTGCTTCTAAAAGTTGGAATACTTTTTAAGAATCTACAACTAGTTCTAGGTTCTAATTCAAACTTTTACAAACTTTTAAACTCTAAAAGAAATGCTAAACAGGATCTAACACAAGGCCCTAGCAGGTCTTTTAAGAATTTAGAAAACTTTTCAAATTGCAAAAATCAATTTCTAATGACAATTTTGGAATTTGTCGTGTGATCAGGTATTGGCTGAGTAGTCCAGCAAATGCAAAGTCTTGTACCCCACCGCTGATCCACCAATGTAGGAAGTTGGCTCTGTATGTGCTATTTCAAAGTAAGGAATAGCATGCACAGAGTCCAAGGGTTCCCCTTAGAGGTAAAATAGTGGTAAAAATAGATAATACTAATGCTCTATTTTGTGGTAGTGTGGTCGAGCAGTAGGCTTATCCAAGGAGTAGTGTTAAGCATTTGTTGCACATACACATAGACAATAAATGAGATACACACACTCAGAGACAAATCCAGCCAATAGGTTTTTATATAGAAAAATATCTTTTCTTAGTTTATTTTAAGAACCACAGGTTCAAATTCTACATGTAATATCTCATTCGAAAGGTATTGCAGGTAAGTACTTTAGGAACTTCAAATCATCAAAATTGCATGTATACTTTTCAAGTTATTCACAAATAGCTGTTTTAAAAGTGGACACTTAGTGCAATTCTCACAGTTCCTAGGGGAGGTAAGTATTTGTTAGGTTAACCAGGTAAGTAAGACACTTACAGGGCTTAGTTCTTGGTCCAAGGTAGCCCACCGTTGGGGGTTCAGAGCAACCCCAAAGTCACCACACCAGCAGCTCAGGGCCGGTCAGGTGCAGAGTTCAAAGTGGTGCCCAAAACACATAGGCTAGAATGGAGAGAAGGGGGTGCCCCGGTTCCGGTCTGTTTGCAGGTAAGTACCCGCGTCTTCGGAGGGCAGACCAGGGGGGTTTTGTAGGGCACCGGGGGGGACACAAGTCCACACAGAAATTTCACCCTCAGCAGCGCGGGGGCGGCCGGGTGCAGTGTAGGAACAGGCGTCGGGTTCGCAATGTTAGTCTATGAGAGATCTCGGGATCTCTTCAGCGCTGCAGGCAGGCAAGGGGGGGATTCCTCAGGGAAACCTCCACTTGGGCAAGGGAGAGGGACTCCTGGGGGTCACTTCTCCAGTGAAAGTCCGGTCCTTCAGGTCCTGGGGGCTGCGGGTGCAGGGTCTCTCCCAGGCGTCGGGACTTTAGGTTCAAAGAGTCGCGGTCAGGGGAAGCCTCGGGATTCCCTCTGCAGGCGGCGCTGTGGGGGCTCAGGGGGGACAGGTTTTTGTACTCACAGTCTTAGAGTAGTCCTGGGGTCCCTCCTGAGGTGTTGGATCGCCACCAGCCGAGTCGGGGTCGCCGGGTGCAGTGTTGCAAGTCTCACGCTTCTTGCGGGGAGCTTGCAGGGATCTTTAAAGTTGCTGGAAACAAAGTTGCAGCTTTTCTTGGAGCAGGTCCGCTGTCCTCGGGAGTTTCTTGTCTTTTCGAAGCAGGGGCAGTCCTCAGAGGATGTCGAGGTCGCTGGTCCCTTCGGAAGGCGTCGCTGGAGCAGGATCTTTGGAAGGCAGGAGACAGGCCGGTGAGTTTCTGGAGCCAAGGCAGTTGTCGTCTTCTGGTCTTCCGCTGCAGGGGTTTTCAGCTGGGCAGTCCTTCTTCTTGTTGCAGGAATCTAATTTTCTAGGGTTCAGGGTAGCCCTTAAATACTAAATTTAAGGGCGTGTTTAGGTCTGGGGGGTTAGTAGCCAATGGCTACTAGCCCTGAGGGTGGGTACACCCTCTTTGTGCCTCCTCCCAAGGGGAGGGGGTCACAATCCTAACCCTATTGGGGGAATCCTCCATCTGCAAGATGGAGGATTTCTAAAAGTTAGAGTCACTTCAGCTCAGGACACCTTAGGGGCTGTCCTGACTGGCCAGTGACTCCTCCTTGTTTTTCTCATTATTTTCTCCGGCCTTGCCGCCAAAAGTGGGGCCTGGCCGGAGGGGGCGGGCAACTCCACTAGCTGGAGTGTCCTGCTGGGTTGGCACAAAGGAGGTGAGCCTTTGAGGCTCACCGCCAGGTGTGACAATTCCTGCCTGGGGGAGGTGTTAGCATCTCCACCCAGTGCAGGCTTTGTTACTGGCCTCAGAGTGACAAAGGCACTCTCCCCATGGGGCCAGCAACATGTCTCGGTTTGTGGCAGGCTGCTAAAACTAGTCAGCCTACACAGATAGTCGGTTAAGTTTCAGGGGGCACCTCTAAGGTGCCCTCTGTGGTGTATTTTACAATAAAATGTACACTGGCATCAGTGTGCATTTATTGTGCTGAGAAGTTTGATACCAAACTTCCCAGTTTTCAGTGTAGCCATTATGGTGCTGTGGAGTTCGTGTTTGACAGACTCCCAGACCATATACTCTTATGGCTACCCTGCACTTACAATGTCTAAGGTTTTGTTTAGACTCTGTAGGGGCACAGTGCTCATGCACTGGTACCCTCACCTATGGTATAGTGCACCCTGCCTTAGGGCTGTAAGGCCTGCTAGAGGGGTGTCTTACCTATACTGCATAGGCAGTGAGAGGCTGGCATGGCACCCTGAGGGGAGTGCCATGTCGACTTACTCATTTTGTTCTCACTAGCACACACAGGCTTGTAAGCAGTGTGTCTGTGCTGAGTGAGGGGTCTCTAGGGTGGCATAAGACATGCTGCAGCCCTTAGAGACCTTCCTTGGCATCAGGGCCCTTGGTACTAGAAGTACCAGTTACAAGGGACGTATCTGAATGCCAGGGTGTGCCAATTGTGGATACAATGGTACATTTTAGGTGAAGGAACACTGGTGCTGGGGCCTGGTTAGCAGGGTCCCAGCACACTTCTCAGTCAAGTCAGCATCAGTATCAGGCAAAAAGTGGGGGGTAACTGCAACAGGGAGCCATTTCTTTACAGGTACAGACTGTAAAGTCACTCCTTCTTGGAGGGATATGGTGGAGCGTAAAAAGTAGACAAAGTGATGGATTGGCCTACATGAAATTAAGTAACCACTTTTCGTAAAAGAAATTAAAAAAAATAAATAAAAAAAGACGACGACAGACATCACTGCCACACCAGGAGATTGCAGACTTCGACAAAACGTCAAAAAGTGACTATGGGGTAGCTCTCTCTGGATCTCCACCAATTTGCGCGGAAAGAACAAAACTGACATCAGCACGCTTGAGTGGCACCTATATAGGCACTGCGCATGTCACTTGCGCCGCAGATGACAGTCACATTAAGCCGCACAACGTCACGAAGGGGTACTGCTCCAGAATGAATGGAAATAAAAGACAAGCATGCCTTCTTAAAACTGTGCTTCTGCACAAATACCTGTTCACTGTACACATCGCCTCCAGTGACTACTCTAGGCAAGTGTTGTAAATAGTCCTTTTCTTTAAAGGGCTGAATTCGCTCTTTTCCCAATTCTTAAAAATTCATCAGACAGGTGTTGCATGAACTAATCTTTCTTCCCACTGTTGGTGGCCATACTTGCTTAGCAAGGTAATGGGGTTGGCTAATATCCACTGTGTTGCCACCACCCTTCCCTTTCTACCCACTGACTCCAATCTCTTGCTATCCTTGTCTGGGGGTGGGCCACTGAAGAATGGAGCATTAGTCCTTTTGTAAACATGGATGACTGAAAGGGAACACACTGGCACATTGGTCTTGAAGCATGGTGGGTCCTTTGGAGAATATATGTTTTTGTTTTTCTCTACCTTATGCGCAACCACCTTGGACGATGGTGGTTCTCAGAATGCTTCTCTACCCTGCTATATTACAGATGGTAACCTATGGAAGAACAAACTTTTTGCGTGTGCAATAGAATTTCACAGAGCTAACAGGAACCAGACTTCTCTTCCTCCACTGCCCAACATCCACTCATATCGGACTGCTGCCCTATCAGTGTGCAGTTTGTGATCGTCTGCTCTGAAGACAAGACAAAACAAAATCTTGCTCACTCTGTTCTCGCTCACTCTGTTCTTTCCTTGGCTCAGACGTTGATTGGGCTAATTCCTCCTGTTCTTCTCTTCCCTGGGTCTTTTCAGGTTAGAGGGAATTTTAACTGCCTTCAGATTTTTTTTTTTTTTTTTTTTTTTTTAAAACACTGCTTCCATAGCCTTAGAATTGCGTTTTCTTTTCAATATTTTCAGCATTTTCTCTGCTCGACTTGGAGGATCTACATGATTTTTCCTTAGCTATGGGGTTTTGTCTCTTTCCTTTCAAGGCTCTATGTTTTTATGATTCCTCGTTCTCTATTCTATAAGGGGATTGAGATCAAAGTATGAAGGTTAGCCTGCTCTGGCATTCTGACTTCGACCCTGAGGGGGTGCTTGTCTTTCGGCACAGACTCGACCGTTATGCGTTTCAACACAGATGGTTGGATGAGCTGGAGCCGCTTGGACAAAGCCTGAGGCACTGCAGGCATCCACTTTTTCAGTATTCTAAACTGCTTTTCCAGAACGGTGCCTTTGATGTCTTCAATATCAGGGTGTAATAGTGTTGGCTGCTCAACCTATAGAACCTAGCTGTATGCCAAGCATCACCTCGAGTCCGTTCCTATTCAAACGAGCACTCTAGGTAAGCATTGTTTTGCTTGAGGGATGACAATGAGTCCAGTGCCTTTTTCTGTATTCTGGGCAAGAGAACTCATATGCTTTGCAACCTCATGATGTATGGTCCTTCGGCAAACAAAGGTTGCAGAACCTATAAAAATCCTCTGTGCTAGCTTGTGGTGACACTTCTAACAAAATCTAAATAAAGTCTTGTCTACCCCTCTTGATGTTGAAAAACTGAAGAGACACTATGTTTGCAGCTGATCCCCGACTCGACATTTTCAACACCCTCTCCCTCCTTCCCCCCCTCACCCCCGCCAAATCCATCAATGTGATAAAGCTCAAGCTAGAAAAAGCCAGCCCTCTTTGGGGGGGGGAGGGAGGGGCAGAGCAAATACTCCTTTAGTTGGCACCAAGGCGTGGGGAGGGGTGCGGTGTAATGGGATATGTAGGAAATCTTCCTGACCCAACCACCAGATGAAAGACTAATGCATAACATTCGAAGCACACACTGAAAAACTAAACATTTTGATCTAAATGAAAAGTATAACCCCTCTAAGGATCCTGGTAAACACATGTCCAAATTTGCTATGGTTAATTACCACAGTGGTCTTAGCAAAGAATATAGGTTCCAACTCACTAGGTTTTTAACCCCCACAGAGATACAGATTTGCTGCAAAGTGAGCATGAAGAACTTATGAAAGTCATGAGAAGGATCACACTTATCAGAGATACATTAAGCACTAGAATTAAGAACTCTTTTGCCAACTAGGATAGGGATTATTCAAGGCATTCACCAGAGGTAGTAGCAACTGAGGGATGGAGGGAATGCTACTAGCTTTAGTAGATCAGCCATCACTACTCAGGGCCACATACAGCAGACCTATGTTTCTTGTATGCCATAGCCATCAATGAAAGTTGGTTACCATGTATGCTTTTATCTTATTTTGATAACGAATAAAAAAAGATTTTAAAAAGGTTAACACCAAGTGACATAACTGCAACACAGACATCTGTACTGATGTAAAACACCACAAAGGTTAACAAAACATCAAGGGAAAAAGATAAAATTGTGTGAATTAAGAACAACATTTGGTGCATTTCAAGATACACTATGCTCTCGCATTCGATGACATTAATAATTTTGAGAAAATACTAAACACTTACCTGGACAAGTTAGGAGATGGAACCCTACTATCATCAGCTAGGTTCCCAAGGTGGCTCAGCGTTGAAGTCGAACGGTTCTTTATAAAGCGCCTCTCCTAGTCCTTCAGGATAATTGTTAAAAACTTTGAGAGAGAATCCGCCCTAAAGACAAATAAACAGGTATCTAAGAAACTGGAGAGCCAAAAGTACTAAAACAGAATGTTACTGCTAAAAGGGAAATGTGTGCATTAGAGAGGATTTTCAGTTTTAATCAGAACTGCTGTTGCACAGGATAATCGTGGTTTATCGCGTAATACCAATAAAACGTCTGAGGACAAAACTAACTTACTCGAAACACAGGTCTGAGTATCCTGTCCAAGCAAGCAAATATTATTCCACAGTTGCTAGACTTAAAACCAGACGTAAAACAAATAAATGGGTAAATAATCTAACTAAGCCTCACGAAGAAGAGGGATAGGTTTGGCTTGACAAACCTGTTGCCAATTCTTTAAAATACACACAGATGGGCCTTAGCTCCACCAGAAGAGTATTTTCTGTTGCATAATGCTACTGGTTCATCATTCTGCCTTCTTGCACTGCAAGAATGATCTACTATTTTACCTCACAAAAATTAGCTGAACCATTGCTCATTCAGTATTTATTGTATACATGCGGGGGGAGGGAGGGGGCGAAGCAGTGCACTTGGCCAATTAGCTCCCTTCATTTACATTAACTGCACAAAGCATGCGCATACAGTGGTCGAACGTGTCTTAACAGTTAATTTCTCTTCTGTGAAAAAGTTGACTCAGAATGTGCTTTTTGGTGTTATCTTGCATAGTAACATCTATTTATGCCTGCATTTCACCTTTACATTGCCATCCATCCATTCATTCATTTACTATTTCAGCCAGTCTTTCACCATTCCGTTTGTCAAGCCATCCCGTCCACCCATCCTTCCACTACATCCACCCATCAATCCACTCATCCATTCTTTTGCGTACTAATCCATCCACCCACCCAGTAACCCATTCATTCACCCTTTCCTTCATCCATCCCCTTCACTTATCCATCCCTGCACCCATCCTTTCACTCATTCATCTATCTAACCAGCCATACACTCACCCACCCACCCTTTCCCATAATTAGGAGCCTTGGTCTGCTGAGCCTCAGAGACGTCAGGGACGTCAGGCCCATCAAACACCCCCCCCCCCTTTGAAGCGGCTAAAGCGGAGGGTTCACAACGCCCCTGTCGAGACCTATCCTTCCATCACCAAACCTATCCAACCTCATCCATCCACCTTCACTCCATCCATCCTGCTTTTCAATCCTATCCATCTTCCATCCAAACCTGCTTTTCACTCATATCCATCCACCATTTTAGTCATCCACCTTTTCAAATACCCACCCATTAATCTATAGATGAACCCTTCCGTTCATCCACCCTTTCCCTCGGCCATCCATCCGACCTTTCATTCAGCCATCCATCCATCCATCCATCCATCCATCAATCCATGCCCCTTGCACTCATTCTTCCAGACACCTTTTCACTCGTCCACTCACTCTTTCACATTATTTATGCATGTTGGTGTTATCTTGCATAGTAACTTAAAAGCAGTCTATTTATGCCATGCCCACCCACCCTTTTACATTATTTAATGTATTAGTTTGTGGACTTGCGGCGGAGAGGGTGCAAGTTTAGGCACCTGGTGATACACAGGGTGTACAGGAATGGCAAGGTGCAAGAAGAGTGGAGTGGGGATGCAAGACTTGCATGAGAAGGTGGAACAACATGCTTTCCTGTAGGCCCCGGAGGCAGTGGGTGAGGAGTGATCTTGGGGTCATTTGAGGCCCAAGGGTGAAGCACAGAATAAAGGCCAGTATCACAGGGTTCAAGTCAGAGCCAAGAGGCATATAAGACAGCCTTCTACATGCCACTGCTGGGGGTGTTCTGGAGCTGCAGAGGCTCAAAGCTCACCCCCTGCTTGAAGTAAAGAAAGGACCAAGGGATATTTTACCTTTGCTGGTTACAGCAAACAGGATTACTGCATGTTGAAAGAAATAAAAACCCTCATCTTCGAAACAGATGTGGTAGAGAAAAATATGAGAAACTGATAGAAAGACTTCCAAGTCTGTTAGCCCAAGATAGATGATTTCCTAGCCAACAATACAGTCAGTGAAAGATTAGAGTATATTTTCAAAACTTATGTCAAGACCTCCACTGGACTCAGAGTTCAAGGCAGTTTGGCTATGCAGCAGCAAAAGGTGGCATCTGAAAATCTACTCAATCTCCCACTGACACTTTCTGTTCTCAAATTATAATCTCAGGAGTAGTTCTCGCCTTTCTGGTCATCTCTTCTAATACACTGAGTGTAGGGTTCTCTTGTGTTCCTTACACAAGCTCCTGAAGTAAATAGTGAAGACCGATCTTCCAACTGTAGAAGACATGCTGATTGTTGCATCAGGTTTATATACACACACACACACACACACACACATATATATAGAAAATGTCACTTACCCAGTGTACATCTGTTCGTGGCATTAGTCGCTGCAGATTCACATGCTGTGCACATCCCGCTATCTGGTGTTGGGCTCGGAGTGTTACAAGTTGTTTTTCTTTGAAGAAGTCTTTTCGAGTCACGAGACTGAGGGACTCCTCCCATTTCGACTCCATTGCGCATGGGCGTCGACTCCATCTTCGATTGTTTTGCCCGCAGAGGGTGAGGTAGGAGTTGTGTATGCTAGTAATAGTGCCCATGCAATGGAGTGAATGCGTATGTACATAATGAAGTTTCAAGTAATATATTTACAAATGTTTAAGATCTACTTTTAAACGGCTACAGGCTTCCGGGGAGGCGGGTGGACGCATGTGAATCTGCAGCGACTAATGCCACGAACAGATGTACACTGGGTAAGTGACATTTTCCGTTCGATGGCATGTGTAGCTGCAGATACACATGCTGTGCATAGACTAATAAGCAGTTATCTCCCCAAAAGCGGTGGTTCAGCCTGTAGGAGTTGAAGTAGTTTGAAATAATGTTCTTAGTACAGCTTGACCTACTGTTGCTTGTTGTACAGTTAACACATCTACACAGTAGTGCTTGGTAAATGTATGAGGCGTAGACCATGTTGCTGCCTTACATATTTCGTCCATTGGAATATTTCCCAGAAAGGCCATGGTAGCACCTTTCTTTCTGGTTGAGTGTGCCTTTGGTGTAATAGGCAGTTCTCTTTTAGCTTTAAGATAGCAGGTTTGAATGCACTTAACTATCCATCTAGCAATGCCTTGTTTTGAAATAGGATTTCCTGTATGAGGTTTTTGAAAGGCGATAAATAGTTGTTTTGTCTTTCGAATTAGTTTTGTTCTGTCAATGTAGTACATTAGTGCTCTTTTGATGTCTAATGTATGTAGTGCTCTTTCAGCTACAGAATCTGGCTGTGGGAAGAACACTGGTAATTCTACCATTTGATTCAAGTGGAACGGTGAGATTACTTTTGGTAAAAAATTAGGATTGGTCCGTAGAACAACTTTATTTTTGTGTATTTGAATAAATGGTTCTTGAATGGTAAATGCTTGAATCTCACTCACTCTTCTTAGAGATGTGATGGCAATTAAAAATGCAACTTTCCATGTTAAGTATTGCATTTCACAAGAGTGCATGGGCTCAAAAGGTGGACCCATGAGTCGTGTTAAGACAATGTTGAGGTTCCATGAAGGAACTGGTGGTGTTCTTGGTGGTATAATTCTCTTTAGGCCTTCCATAAACGCTTTTATGACTGGTATCCTAAATAATGAAGTTGAGTGCGTAATTTGCAGGTAAGCTGAAATTGCAGTAAGATGTATTTTAATGGACGAGAAAGCTAGTTTAGATTTCTGCAAATGTAGTAAGTATCCTACTATCTCTTTTGCAGATGCGTGTAAAGGTTGAATTTGATTATTATGGCAGTAATAAACAAATCTTTTCCACTTATTTGCATAAGTGTCTAGTGGTAGGGTTTCTAGCCTGTTTTATGACCTCCATACATTCCTGTGTGAGGTCTAAGTGCCCGAATTCTAGGATTTCAGGAGCCAACTTGCTAGATTCAGCGATGCTGGATTTGGATGTCTGATCTGTTGTTTGTGTTGTGTTAACAGATCTGGTCTGTTTGGCAGTTTGATATGA
Organism: Pleurodeles waltl; assembly: GCF_031143425.1. Classification (NCBI taxonomy): domain Eukaryota; kingdom Metazoa; phylum Chordata; class Amphibia; order Caudata; family Salamandridae; genus Pleurodeles; species Pleurodeles waltl. Next base: position 893,065,127 of record NC_090439.1, read on the forward strand.
GGTACTACTGAAAGGTCTAATAGTGTTGTGTACCAAGGTTGCCTTGCCCATGTTGGTGCTATTAGTATGAGTTTGCGTTTGTTTGGACTCAACTTGTTTACTAGATATGGAAGAAGTGGGAGAGGGGGAAAAGCGTATGCAAATATCCCTGACCAGTTCATCCATAGTGCATTGCCCTGAGACGGATGTTGTGGGTACCTGGATGCAAAGTTGTGGCATTTTGAGTTTTCTTTTGTTGCAAATAGATCTATTTGTGGCGTTCCCCACATTCTGAAGTAAGTGTTCAGTATTTGGGGGTGAATTTCCCATTCGTGGATCTGTTGGTGATCCCGAGAGAGATTGTCTGCTAACTGATTCTGAATCCCTGGAATAAATTGTGCTATTAGGCGAATGTGGTTGTGAATCGCCCAATGCCATATTTTTTGTGTTAGGAGACACAACTGTGTCGAGTGTGTTCCTCCCGGTTTGTTTAGGTAATACATTGTTGTCATGTTGTCTGTTTTGACGAGAGTGTATTTGTGGGTTAATATGGGTTGAAATGCTTTCAGAGCTAGAAACACCGCTAACAGTTCTAAGTGGTTTATATGAAACTGTTTTTGCTGAATGTTCCATTGTCCTTGGATGCTGTGCTGATTGAGGTGTGCTCCCCACCCTGTCATGGATGCATCTGTTATTACGCATTGTGGCACTGGGTCTTGAAAAGGCCGCCCTTGGTTTAAATTTATACTGTTCCACCATTGAAGCGAGATGTATGTTTGGCGGTCTATCAACACCAGATCTAGAAGTTGACCCTGTGCTTGTGACCACTGTGATGCTAGGCACTGTTGTAAGGGCCGCATGTGCAACCTTGCGTTTGGGACAATGGCTATGCATGAGGACATCATGCCTAGGAGTTTCATTACTAATTTGACCTGTATCTTCTGGTTTGGAAACATGGCGTGTATTACATTTTGGAATGTTTGGACTCTTTGTGGACTTGGAGTGGCAATCCCTTTTACTGTGTTGATTGTTGCTCCTAGGTATTGCTGTATTTGACACGGCAGAAGGTGTGACTGAGTAATTGATTGAGAAACCTAGTTTGTGTAGGGTTTCTATGACGTAATTTGTGTGTCGTGAACACTGTTTTTGCGTGTTGGTTTTGATTAACCAATCGTCTAAGTACGGGAACACATGTATTTGCTGCCTTCTGATATGTGCAGCTACTACTGCTAGACATTTTGTAAAAACTCTTGGCGCAGTTGTTATTCCGAATGGCAACACTGTGAATTGGTAATGTATCCCTTGGAATACAAACCTTAGGTACTTTCTGTGTGAAGGATGTATTGGTATATGGAAATATGCATCCTTTAGATCCAGTGTTGTCATGTAGTCTTGTTGTTTGAGCAGTGGGATTACTTCTTGTAATGTAACCATGTGAAAGTGGTCTGATTTGATGTATGTATTTAATATTCTGAGATCTAGTATAGGTCTTAGAGTTTTGTCTTTTTTGGGTATTGGAAAGTACAGTGAGTAAACTCCTGTGTTTAGTTCTTGTTTTGGTACTAATTCTATTGCCTCTTTTTGGAGGAATGCTTGAACTTCTAATCCTAGAAGATTTATATGTTGTTTCGACATACTGTGTGTTTTCGGTGGGACTGTTGGAGGGAATTCTCGAAATTCTATGCAATAACCATACTGGATAATTGCTAGTACCCAAGTATCTGTTGTTATCTCCTCCCAATGTTTGTAAAATTGGCTTAATCTTCCCCCTGGTTTCTGTAGGTTGTCCTCGAAACCCTCCCCTAATAGGTGTTTTGCGAAAGGTGCCTCTGCTCTGCGGGGAGTAGAGTGCGCCCATGGCTTTTGCCGTATCAGTGTCCTTCTTGAGTTTCTCAATAGCAGTGTCGACTTCCGGCCCAAACAACTGCTGTTCATTAAATGGCATATTTAGCACGGCTTGTTGAATTTCTGGCTTGAAACCTGACGTGCGGAGCCATGCGTGCCTTCTTATTGTTGTTATTGCAGTATTTGCTGTCCTTGCAGCCGTATCTGCTGCATCCATTGAAGACTGTATCTGATTATTAGAGATACTTTGTCCTTCTTCCACCACTTGTTGTGCTCTTTTTTGGAACTCCTTGGGTAAGTGTTCTATCAAATGTTGCATCTCATCCCAGTGCGCTCTGTCATATCTTGCCAAAAGCGCTTGTGAATTGGCAATGCGCCATTGGTTTGCTGCTTGTGCTGCAACCCTTTTGCCCGCAGCATCAAATTTGCAACTCTCTTTGTCTGGAGGTGGTGCGTCTCCCGAGGTATGAGAATTTGCTCTTACGAGCTGCCCGACAACTACTGAGTCTGGAGTTAACTGCGTTGTAATATAAACAGGATCTGTTGGCGGTGGCTTGTATTTTTTCTCCACTCGGAGTTATGGCTCGGCCTTTAACAGGATCTTGAAAGATTTGTTTTGAATGTTTTAGCATTCCTGGGAGCATAGGTAGTCTTTGGTACTGGCTATGAGTGGAGGTTAGCGTGTTAAACAAGAAGTCATCCTCAATTGGTTCTGAATGCAAGGTGACGTTATGGAAAGCAGCTGCCCTTGCGATCACCTGTGTGTAAGATGTACTGTCCTCAGGAGGGGACGGCCTGGTAGGGTACGAGTCTGGGCTGTTGTCCGATACTGGAGCATCGTAAAGGTCCCATGCATCGGGATCATCTTGACTCGTGGCAGTATGAGTCGGGGAGTGCATCAGTGGAGGAGTTGCTACTGGTGATGTGTGCACTGATGGTGGTGGAGAAGGTGGTGGAGTTGTTTTCTTTGCCACCTTTGCCTGTGGCTCCTTGTCCTTTTCGTGAAAGGCAAGTTTTCTTTTTATCTTAATTGGAGGAAGAGTGGTTATCTTCCCTGTGTCTTGATGAATGTGGAGCCTCCTTTGAGTATAGTCTGGCTCTACTGCTTGAAGTTCCTCTCCAAATCTATGTTTTTTCATTTGGGAGGCCAATCCTTGTTCCTCTGTATAGGAACCTGTTTTCGGCTCCGAAACTTTTTCGGAGGTCTTTTTAGGCTCCGAAGAACCCTTTGTAATTTTCGGCGTGGTGGTGTCTCGATGCCGAATTTGTTCGGTGCCGCTGTGACGGTGCCGAAATTTCTCAGAGCCAATGTCTCGGGTCCGAGATTGCTGTGTGGCGGTATCTCGACCAGAGTCAGATGACTTCGACACCAGCGTGCCCTTTTTTGGTGCCTTGGCTCGGTCACCGCTTGTTTGGGTTAAGCCATGGCCTGTTGGCGGTGGCGTCCCCTGGGCTTTTGTCGACTCCTCGCGAGTCTTATGTTTCGACGTCTTACTCACGGTTTTCGGCGTTTCTTCGGCCTCGAGCTCTTCCGAGTCCGACTCTTGGATAGAGAAAGCTTCCTCTTCTTCCTCGAAACGCTCTTGTTCTGTCGGCGTCGACGCCATCTGCAGTCTTCTGGCTCTTCGGTCTCTTAACGTCTTTCTGGACCGAAACGCTCGACAGGCCTCACAAGTATCTTCCTTGTGCTCTGGGGACAAGCACAAGTTACAGACCAGATGCTGATCCGTAGACGGATACTTGTTATGGCATTTTGGACAGAAGCGGAATGGGGTCCGTTCCATCAGCCTTGAATTCACACGTGGCCGGGCCGACCAGTCCCCGACGGGGATCGAAAAAAAACCCGAAGGGCCAACAGAACTCTTCTAAATTCGGTGTCGATCTGTTGTAACTAACCCGATACCGAACGCAAACAATACCGACGTTTTTTCAGAGATTCTAACTAACTTTCCGACCCGAAAAGGAACACGTCCGAACCAGATGGCGGAAAAAAAACAATCTAAGATGGAGTCGACGCCCATGCGCAATGGAGTCAAAATGGGAGGAGTCCCTCGGTCTCGTGACTCGAAAAGACTTCTTCGAAGAAAAACAACTTGTAACACTCCGAGCCCAACACCAGATGGCGGGATGTGCACAGCATGTTTATCTGCAGCTACACATGACATCGAATATATATATATATATATATATATATATATATATATATATATACACACACACACACACAAATATGCCCAGTGTAGGAAGTTGGCTCTGTATGTGCTATTTCAAAGTAAGGAATAGCATGCACAGAGTCCAAGGGTTCCCCTTAGAGGTAAAATAGTGGTAAAAATAGATAATACTAATGCTCTATTTTGTGGTAGTGTGGTCGAGCAGTAGGCTTATCCAAGGAGTAGTGTTAAGCATTTGTTGTACATACACATAGACAATAAATGAGGTACACACACTCAGAGACAAATCCAGCCAATAGGTTTTTATATAGAAAAATATATTTTCTTAGTTTATTTTAAGAACCACAGGTTCAAATTCTACATGTAATATCTCATTCGAAAGGTATTGCAGGTAAGTACTTTAGGAACTTCAAATCATCAAAATTGCATGTATACTTTTCAAGTTATTCACAAATAGCTGTTTTAAAAGTGGACACTTAGTGCAATTTTCACAGTTCCTAGGGGAGGTAAGTATTTGTTAGGTTAACCAGGTAAGTAAGACACTTACAGGGCTTAGTTCTTGGTCCAAGGTAGCCCACCGTTGGGGGTTCAGAGCAACCCCAAAGTCACCACACCAGCAGCTCAGGGCCGGTCAGGTGCAGAGTTCAAAGTGGTGCCCAAAACACATAGGCTAGAATGGAGAGAAGGGGGTGCCCCGGTTCCGGTCTGCTTGCAGGTAAGTACCCGCGTCTTCGGAGGGCAGACCAGGGGGGTTTTGTAGGGCACCGGGGGGGGACACAAGTCCACACAGAAATTTCACCCTCAGCGGTGCGGGGGCGGCCGGGTGCAGTGTAGAAACAAGCGTCGGGGTCGCAATGTTAGTCTATGAGAGATCTCGGGATCTCTTCAGCGCTGCAGGCAGGCAAGGGGGGGGTTCCTCGGGGAAACCTCCACTTGGGCAAGGGAGAGGGACTCCTGGGGGTCACTTCTCCAGTGAAAGTCCGGTCCTTCAGGTCCTGGGGGCTGCGGGTGCAGGGTCTCTCCCAGGCGTCGGGACTTTAGGTTCAAAGAGTCGCGGTCAGGGGAAGCCTCGGGATTCCCTCTGCAGGCGGCGCTGTGGGGGCTCAGGGGGGACAGGTTTTGGTACTCACAGTATCAGAGTAGTCCTGGGGTCCCTCCTGAGGTGTTGGATCGCCACCAGCCGAGTCGGGGTCGCCGGGTGCAGTGTTGCAAGTCTCACGCTTCTTGCGGGGAGCTTGCAGGGTTCTTTAAAGTTGCTGGAAACAAAGTTGCCGCTTTTCTTGGAGCAGGTCCGCTGTCCTCGGGAGTTTCTTGTCTTTTCGAAGCAGGGGCAGTCCTCAGAGGATGTCGAGGTCGCTGGTCCCTTTGGAAGGCGTCGCTGGAGCAGGATCTTTGGAAGGCAGGAGACAGGCCGGTGAGTTTCTGGAGCCAAGGCAGTTGTCGTCTTCTGGTCTTCCGCTGCAGGGGTTTTCAGCTGGGCAGTCCTTCTTCTTGTAGTTGCAGGAATCTAATTTTCTAGGGTTCAGGGTAGCCCTTAAATACTAAATTTAAGGGCGTGTTTAGGTCTGGGGGGTTAGTAGCCAATGGCTACTAGCCCTGAGGGTGGGTACACCCTCTTTGTGCCTCCTCCCAAGGGGAGGGGGTCACAGTCCTAACCCTATTGGGGGAATCCTCCATCTGCAAGATGGAGGATTTCTAAAAGTTAGAGTCACCTCAGCTCAGGACACCTTAGGGGCTGTCCTGACTGGCCAGTGACTCTTCCTTGTTATTCTCATTATTTTCTCCGGCCTTGCCGCCAAAAGTGGGGGCCGGGCCGGAGGGGGCGGGCAACTCCACTAGCTGGAGTGTCCTGCTGGGTTGGCACAAAGGAGGTGAGCCTTTGAGGCTCACCGCCAGGTGTGACAATTCCTGCCTGGGAGAGGTGTTAGCATCTCCACCCAGTGCAGGCTTTGTTACTGGCCTCAGAGTGACAAAGGCACTCTCCCCATGGGGCCAGCAACATGTCTCGGTTTGTGGCAGGCTGCTAAAACTAGTCAGCCTACACAGATAGTCGGTTAGGTTTCAGGGGGCACCTCTAAGGTGCCCTCTGTGGTGTGTTTTACAATAAAATGTACACTGGCATCAGTGTGCATTTATTGTGCTGAGAAGTTTGATACCAAACTTCCCAGTTTTCAGTGTAGCCATTATGGTGCTGTGGAGTTCGTGTTTGACAGACTCCCAGACCATATACTCTTATGGCTACCCTGCACTTACAATGTCTAAGGTTTTGTTTAGACACTGTAGGGGTACCATGCTCATGCACTGGTACCCTCACCTATGGTATAGTGCACCCTGCCTTAGGGCTGTAAGGCCTGCTAGAGGGGTGTCTTACCTATACTGCATAGGCAGTGAGAGGCTGGCATGGCACCCTGAGGGGAGTGCCATGTCGACTTACTCATTTTGTTCTCACTAGCACACACAGGCTTGTAAGCAGTGTGTCTGTGCTGAGTGAGGGGTCTCTAGGGTGGCATAAGACATGCTGCAGCCCTTAGAGACCTTCCTTGGTATCAGGGCTCTTGGTACTAGAAGTACCAGTTACAAGGGACTTATCTGAATGCCAGGGTGTGCCAATTGTGGATACAATGGTACATTTTAGGTGAAGGAACACTGGTGCTGGGGCCTGGTTAGCAGGGTCCCAGCACACTTCTCAGTCAAGTCAGCATCAGTATCAGGCAAAAAGTGGGGGGTAACTGCAACAGGGAGCCATTTCTTTACACCCAGTACATATTATTTGGGGTCAAGGGCAACAAGTTTAAGTTTATTTTGTCCTTGAGACAAGTAAACCCAACCCCCTGCAGCACAAACCCTTTGCCAGTTTACAGAGAAGGGACTGTCTGCAGTTGAGGTGATGTGTCCCCATATGTTAATGGTGTTCGAATTTGTATTTATGGTTCATTAATGAAAAGCCTTTTTTATTAGGGTGAGCGCTGTAAATAAACGTTCTAAAGTTACACTGTACTACGGACAGTGGTTCCAGTAAAGGAAAAAAAAAAGTGCACACGTTTGAGAAGTTTAACAATATGAGGCTATGTATAATGCTCCCAGAATGCCCTCAGATTAGATGCAAATGTTTGTAGAAGCTTCTAAGCAAGAGTGGTGATACTTTGCGTTCAAAATAAAATGTTCAGAGAAAAATGCAATTAGGAAAAAAACATTTTGCTACTTTGAAATTTTAGGGGCTATTTCTTTGAAGTGTCATTGTAAAATGTATTGATGCATGCTGGTATTTCCCAAAATATTCCCAATGGAAAAATCAGTTTAACCATTTTCAACAAGATATTAGGAAGCATGAAAATAAACAAGCACTGGCTATCCATGGTAGACCTACTCATGTGCTTTATTAGACATTGGTGTTAACAAAAACAAGCACTGTCAAAGTCAAAAGATCTTGTGTTGGCGGTCAGCCTTTCGACTTAGTCAATGATTATTTTGTTTCATATTTGTTTTATCATTGTGTGTTACTTGTGTAAAAGATTATTGCCTGGAAGCAGCTAAGCCCTGGTCAATATTTTTTTTATCTCAGAGAGTATTGTTGTAATAGTTCCTGGCACTCAAGAAAAGTAGTTTGGGTTCCATGTGAAGAAGCAAATTGCTATGACTCACAGGAAATTTAGCCAGTGGCTAAAGTGGGCTGACCCATCACCCCAAAGTGTAGCAGGTGAAAGAAAAATCTGGGTGACAATTGACCAACCAGTAAAGAGGGCTGGATGAAAACCCTAAGCGCGAGCATTTTATACATAATTTTAGTAAAATTCTAAAATGTCTTGGCCAACACCAAACCAAAACAAGCATTTACAATGCATTGGGTCTCGCGTTTGCTCATGTTAGAGCTGATCGTGCTGTAAACTCCTGACCCGACTTTTCACGTATCGGGCAAAAGTGCATTTATGTACATAACCCGAAAAAGTGAAATCAAGTATGTAAAGCGCTCGACTTCTGCCGAGAGAGATCGGGCTCGTAAATTAGAGAAAAAAAAAGTCCACGAGCCCGATGGAAAACAGCAAGCCGCGCATGTTTTCTGTACTTGGTCGCAGCGCTGGAGGAGGGCTAGCCACCGGAAAAGGCATGACATATGCATGCCTTCCGACTAATGAAAGCAAGAAGATTTTAGTAGGGAAGCCCACCAACCAATAAAAAACACTGACTTGTATTTAGAAAAGGGCTCGGAGCCCTGTCAACTTCACAAGAGTCTCGCTGCGAAACACATGCGCGAGCGCATGCAACGCAGGCTCGACCCTAAAAAAGGGAGTGATAGCAACTAGAATTCCCAGTTAATTAGATCTAGTATGCATGGTGAAATACAATCTTTAATATATGAGACTAAGTATTAGACACCAGCTAATAAGATGTTCAGTAGAAAGAAAAAGATTTTACATTTCTGGATTAAAAGAAGTATTAACAGTCAGGCTCCAGAGATTTCAAACAAAAACAGTGGCAAAGAGCTGTTAGAGTAAAAAGGTAAAATTATTGCATATAAAACGAACTCACTGTATAACTGCATATTAGTGAGAGTCTTCCACCCGTAATAGCATATATTTCCTACAAAGACAAGTGCCCTTCTTGATGATCCTTATCAAGTGTAAAACTAAATCTATCAGAGGGATAACGCAGATGGGGAAATAGATTACCTTTATAAATCTGGTAAAGGATTTTTAGAAAATTTGGTATATGTAATGCAGCTTTTTTGCAAGTGAATCACACAAGTCCACCCCCCCTCCGATATAGTGTTTTTTGGGTTAACTGATACTGACAAGTAGAATACTCTCTCACTACACCAGTTATATAAAGCATCTACAAAATATTTTGTAGTTTATGCCATTGAAATATATAGAATATATGACGTGTATGTTATTTATATTTTAACTATATGTTCAGATTTGAGAAATACATTTAATTATATAAAAATAGGCAATATCAAATGTCGGGTTTTTACCACGCCCATAACTGACTCGCTCATGGGCTTGCCTTTCAAAAAATCCCTTGATGTCATTGGTAAATGCTTTACGTTTGCCCCCTGTAGGAAGTTGGCTCTGTATGTGCTATTTCAAAGTAAGGAATAGCATGCACAGAGTCCAAGGGTTCCCCTTAGAGGTAAAATAGTGGTAAAAAGAGATAATACTAATGCTCTATTTTTGTGGTAGTGTGGTCGAGCAGTAGGCTTATCCAAGGAGTAGTGTTAAGCATTTGTTGTACATACACAGGCAATAAATGAGGTACACACACTCAGAGACAAATCCAGCCAATAGGTTTTGTATAGAAAAAAATCTTTTCTTAGTTTATTTTAAGAACCATAGGTTCAAATTTAACATGTAATATCTTGTTTGAAAGGTATTGCAGGTAAGTACATTAGGAACTTTGAATCATTTCAATTGCATGTATACTTTTCAAGTTATTCACAAATAGCTATTTTAAAAGTGGACACTTAGTGCAATTTTCACAGTTCCTGGGGGAGGTAAGTTTTTGTTAGTTTTACCAGGTAAGTACGACACTTACAGGGGTCAGTTCTTGGTCCAAGGTAGCCCACCGTTGGGGGTTCAGAGCAACCCCAAAGTTACCACACCAGCAGCTCAGGGCCGGTCAGGTGCAGAGTTCAAAGTGGTGCCCAAAACGCATAGGCTTCAATGGAGAGAAGGGGGTGTCCCGGTTCCAGTCTGCCAGCAGGTAAGTACCCGCGTCTTCGGAGGGCAGACCAGGGGGGTTTTGTAGGGCACCGGGGGGACACAAGCCCACACAGAAATGTCACCCTCAGCGGCGCGGGGGCGGCCGGGTGCAGTGTTAGAACAAGCGTCGGGTTCGCAATGGAAGTCAATGAGAGATCAAGGGATCTCTTCAGCGCTGCAGGCAGGCAAGGGGGGGCTTCCTCAGGGAAACCTCCACTTGGGCAAGGGAGAGGGACTCCTGGGGATCACTTCTGCAGTGAAAGTCCGGTCCTTTAGGTCCTGGGGGCTGCGGGTGCAGGGTCTTTTCCAGGCGTCGGGACTTAGGTTTCAGAGAGTCACGGTCAGGGGAAGCCTCGGGATTCCCTCTGCAGGCGGCGCTGTGGGGGCTCAGGGGGGACAGGTTTTGGTACTCACAGTCGTAGAGTAGTCCGGGGGTCCTCCCTGAGGTGTTGGTTCTCCACCAGCCGAGTCGGGGTCGCCGGGTGCAGTGTTGCAAGTCTCACGCTTCTTGCGGGGAGATTGCAGGGTTCTTTAAAGCTGCTCCTTTGGATAAAGTTGCAGTCTTTTTGGAGCAGGTCCGCTGTCCTCTGGAGTTTGTCGTCGTCGAAGCAGGGCAGTCCTCAGAGGATTCAGAGGTCGCTGGTCCCTTTGGAAGGCGTCGCTGGAGCAGAGTTCTTTGGAAGGCAGGAGACAGGCCGGTGAGTTTCTGGAGCCAAGGCAGTTGTTGTCTTCTGGTCTTCCTCTGCAGGGGTTTTCAGCTAGGCAGTCCTTCTTGTTGTTGCAGGAATCTAAATCTTTAGGTTCAGGGAAGCCCTTAAATACTAAATTTAAGGGCGTGTTTAGGTCTGGGGGGTTAGTAGCCAATGGCTACTATCCCTGAGGGTGGGTACACCCTCTTTGTGCCTCCTCCCAAGGGGAGGGGGTCACATTCCTATCCCTATTGGGGGAATCCTCCTTCTACAAGATGGAGGATTTCTAAAAGTCAGAGTCACCTCAGCTCAGGACACCTTAGGGGCTGTCCTGACTGGCCAGTGACTCCTCCTTGTTTTTCTCATTATCTCTCCTGGACTTGCCGCCAAAAGTGGGGGCTGGGTCCAGGGGGCGGGCATCTCCACTAGCTGGAGTGCCCTGGGGCATTGTAACACGAAGCTTGAGCCTTTGAAGCTCACTGCTAGGTGTTACAGTTCCTGCAGGGGGGAGGTGTGAAGCACCTCCACCCAGAGCAGGCTTTGTTTCTGTCCTCAGAGAGCACAAAGGCTCTCACCGCATGAGGTCAGACACTCGTCTCTCAGCAGCAGGCTGGCACAGACCAGTCAGTCCTGCACTGAACAATTGGGTAAAATACAGGGGGTATCTCTAAGATGCCCTCTGTGTGCATTTTTTTAATAAATCCAACACTGGCATCAGTGTGGGTTTATTATTCTGAGAAGTTTGATACTAAACTTCCCAGTATTCAGTGTAGCCATTATGGAGCTGTGGAGTTCGTTTTTGACAGACTACCAGCCCATATACTCTTATGGCTACCCTGCACTTACAATGTCTAAGGTTTTGCTTAGACACTGTAGGGGCATAGTGCTCATGCACATATGCCCTCACCTGTGGTATAGTGCACCCTGCCTTAGGGCTGTAAGGCCTACTAGAGGGGTGACTTACCTATGCCACAGGCAGTGGGAGGTTGGCATGGCACCCTGAGGGGAGTGCCATGTCGACTTAGTCATTTTCTCCCCATCAGCACACACAAGCTGGCAAGCAGTGTGTCTGTGCTGAGTGAGGGGTCCCTAGGGTGGCATAAGACATGCTGCAGCCCTTAGAGACCTTCCCTGGCATCAGGGCCCTTGGTACCAGGGGTACCAGTTACAAGGGACTCACCTAGGTGCCAGGGTTGTGCCAATTGTGGAAACAATGGTACATTTTAGGTGAAAGAACACTGGTGCTGGGGCCTGGTTAGCAGGGTCCCAGCACACTTCTCAGTCAAGTCAGCATCAGTATCAGGCAAAAAGTGGGGGGTAACTGCAACAGGGAGCCATTTCTTTACACCCCCCCCTTGGAGATCGATAATTGCACGACTGCCGATATTCTTTCCTATGAGCGGGCGCTTTTTTTTATTTGGTCTCTCCTCTTTGTGCTCCGTGGCGCTTTTTAAAATTTTACAGCGCAAACTCAATCTGCAGTATTGGAGCAATTTGCATGACTACCAGTTGCTTCACATTGTGTTAACTTTGTAGGCTTTTCATAAGTACCAGCTACATTACGCCAGGACATTATTTTTTTGTAGGCACAGGGAGATTAAATGATGTTGAGCCAACACCGTGACTCGAACCTGCGTCCTCTGTTCCAAAGTCGGCAGCTCTAGTCCTTGCACCGCACCTTCTCCATCTTCGAGCAGCTTTCCATGGAGCGCATGAGGCATTCCAGGTTTTTTTTAATTGTTGCGGAACGTTGTGCTTAATGTTTACATATGGCAGCCATACCATTACAATTTGCTCAAACCACGGATTCCGGACTGTTAAAAAAAAAAAAAATTCAACGCTAAGAGCTCGAACTTTGAAAAAAAGCAAGACCGATTGCATTGCCAATGCTTCTTAAACTTGGTAACACTGTTTGGGCTTTGGTGGGACTTCATTAGTACCAGTTTAAAACATAAATATTGCAATAAGAAACAGAAAGGTGATCTGTCAATGCATGTCACTGCATTTTTAATAGGACAAAAGCTGAAATAATAGCAAGCAATAATCAAGAATAGTTTCATATCGTGACACAAAAGGAGCAACAAGTCACAGGAGGGGGAACACGCGATGGAGGTCGAATGAGACATGCAGAGTCCAGAATGAGATCACAACAGTGTGTGATATGAGTGGTGGAGACGGCAGCAAAAAGGGCAGAACAAAACCATAATGGGACACAAAAAGCAAAATGGTAAAGAACGGTGTGCACTATGTAGGCAAAAGCCAGGTCAGGACCAAGGTGACTAGTACTAGGGGGCAGAATGGAACACTGGAAGAAATAACTGAGTCGAAGATTCACCTTCCATGAAGAGGAATGGAAACATGAAGCTCTTACAGTCTTCCATATGGTTTACCTGAGATGCTGCACAAGGCCAAATCAAGAACAGTTTTATGACCAAAAGACAAAACTGATTTGCTACCATAAAATTAACAAGCAGCAATTACTCTTCGGTAAGATAACTGGAAGTGACAAGGATTTATACATTAATTCATTTGGTCCGTCCTATTCCATAACACACGCTACCCACCAAGCTGCTTAAGTTTCCAGCACTCGCAAAGACGTCTCATAATTTAAAGGGCAATAAAGATGAATTACTATGGTTCTAGTAGTCTTGCAACAGGGTTGAGTGGTCTTAACTGGCACATCGATAAGAAAGTGTTAATTAGAGCATGACTGTACAGCACTCTAGCCCATCCCTCTCTAAGTACCTTTTCAAGCACACATCTTTTAATCATTGTGCACAAAGGTGCACCTCAACTAAAAAGGTTAGCACTTTAGCCCAATAACCATGTGTGACGACCTTGGAAAATTAGATAAAACAAGTGTATGGGCGTACCAGAACTACGTGTACAGTTTAGATTGATCAGGACCCGATTATACTCTTCAGTAAATGCATCATAAATACAGTCAGGAAGATGGTGTGATCGAATACTTGCAGGTCTGCCCAACAAAACCCTATATAGTATAGAAGTGAGATTGCTTTAAAAGTTCTACTTAGCGATTTCGCCATTAACAGGATACAAGTTCCAACAGGCATACCATCCGAGGTACATAAACTTAAAAACAAAAAACAAAAAAATAAGTGTTACATTTTTAACCCACTCAAAGTATACGTTTTCAGCTAGAAAATACAGCAAGGCCGGATAAAGTAAAATATACGCAACGTTGAAACATGCATTGGTCGGAAATGCTTCCCTCGTGCGCAGAAGTGAATGGTTAATCACAGTGGGTAGGGGCAGCTTTCTTCGATGTCCTCATCGAGCTTACCAGAAAAGCACATGCGGTCTCCAATCGAGTGATCACCACTAGCAAAACTCGATTTAACAAGACACAAATCTCCCAAATCTGAAACTCTACCACAAGTGTAAGCATCCGCCTTCAACGAGTTTATATAACACTAACAATGAAGGGCAAAAAAAAAAAAGCCCCCAGCAACAGAGGATAAATTACGCTCCCCCGCCACAAAAACAGCCAGACACAAAGGCACTCTTCTCTGACTGCCCGATTAACAAGCAGCAAGGCTACCTACCACCTACTGGCCTTGCAAGATCCTCAGGGATACCAATGTTGATGGCACAAAGAAAGGCCACCCCCGACACGTGTACTCCGGGAACAGTCCAATATGCCACAAAATACCAGGTATATTTCTAGGCAGTACAACAATATACCCACTGTATAAAAGTGGGTACATAAAAGTCTCCGTGTTATACAAGCGATAGTGCATGTTAGCTCAGTTTTCGAGGTATGTCCCGATAGTCAGAATACAAAATCAGTGGCATGACGCAATCCGCCCTCAACACAGCTCTTGGTCACAAGTTACATACGTCTTGTGGGAGGATACAGCAGTATTGGGGGTGGCTGATGTGCACTGGTATGCGGTAGCAGTGCTGCCCCAAGACCCTAACCCCCTTTCGGTCTATCACCTCAATGCCTGTCGTTCCAATCCCGGACGCCGTTTAAACTCGGCACCCTGCCAGTGACAACATTCCGCACCTCTCCGTTAGAATTGCTCCATGTTCGCTTGGTCAGTCTGCACCCACCGCGAACATAAAAGAGAAACTGCCTTCGATAACAGTGCAGTTGCTAATGGTGGCAGCACTGGGCATGAGCACTCTGTAGACATGCCACCCTATACTGCCTGCAATACTGCAGTAAAGCATCACCTTACTGCTCACTTTACCCAACATAAAACACACTCTCCGCCATAAAAAAGGCTGCCTCATTGTGGTCTAAGTATCTGTGTCTAGTACATATCAAAGCGGCCCGGTCGCTGAATAATTCACTCCACCAGGTTAGTGTCTCGCATCGACTCAACTTCTGTGATTATGGGCAAATCTCATCTCCCTGTGCCTACCAAGAAATGAATATATCCTTGTGTAGTGTAACTGGTTCTCCTGTAAAGTGCTCCAATACCTTTGGCTTCAGATTGTGTTATATAAAAACTACAAAAAAATAAAACCACACGAGACTAGACTGCAGACACACACATGTTCAAATATATATATATATATTTTTTTTAATAAATAAAGAGTACCTGTTCACCAGTGAAAAGACTCTGGCCACCAGAAGCAGTACTTGGTACAGTCACCATGGCATGGATGAATAAACAGAAGAGTTGGAAGAACCCAGAGGCTAGAAAGAGCTATTGGCCAATAGGAAGCAAGGCAACAGGATCCACGTGGGAGCCAGCCAATGGTAAGCAGAGTGACGTGGGAGCCATGTAGGATCGGCCAATGGTAAGTAGAGGTAAGAAATGGTCAGGTTTAAAGCCCCCCTTAAGATTTTTTTTTTTTTTTTTTTTTTAAAACAATAGATTTCCCTAGCACAGTGCAAGCGCCATGTAGGAGTAACCTAGAAAGGCTTTTTAATTCTAAATGCCCCGACACAGATATCACATTGCAGCAATGGCTGTAATGCTCTGACCAAAAAGTCATGATATTAGTGATAAGTATGTCCAACAGCATACAAGTTATCACCCAAATAGCAGCTTTACAAGTTGTTCTGCTTAGATTCAAAATAAGAGGGAACACGGCAAAAGAATGCAAAGAATGCAGCACTCAGTCTAAGTAATGAATTTATTCAGGCACTTCCCAGGTCTCAAATGAAAGTATACAAAAATATTACCATGAGCATTTAACTTGAATGCAGCAAAACACGTGCAGATACTAAAATAATTACAGTTGAATAATAAGCAGAAAAAGTGCAATATATAAACAATGAATATATATGCGGGGAATATATATATATATATATATATATACACACACACACACACACACACACATACACACAACAAACCTAGATAATTAAAAATTAAAAATGCATCACCATGGGGGAAATCTAATCGAACATCATCCTTGTCTACGTCAAGCTGTAGAACCCTGGACAGCTAAGACAGGAGAAATTTTCCCCAATGGGTCTCTGATTTTCCGAGCAATGTGTCCACCCTCAGAAATGATTTCCTTTTGCCTCAGCACCAAGTTTCCCCACTTTATATACCTTAAACAAACTCAAGAGGAAAGGTTCTGGTAATCTTCCCCTTCCCTCCAAGTAAGTTGTGAAACTCAAGAGCTGGCTGTACTTGGTCAGTGCTGAAAACACACAAAAGGATTGGCCAGATCCCAACGTGTGTGAGAAAGTAGCCTCTTTCTAGCATGGTTACCCCCACCCTCACCCCCCACACACTTTTGGTCTGTTTGTGAGTGTCACTGTTGTTTTTGTCACTGGGATCCTGCCAGCCAGGACCCCAGTGCTCCTAGTTTGTGGACTAATGTGTGTGTTGTCAGTAGTGCTTAATTGTGTCACGGAGGCTCTGCTAACCAGAACCTCAGTGCTTATGCTTTCGCCATCTTTAAATTTGTCGCTATAGGCTAGTGACTTCATTTACCAATTTCAATTGGCACACTGGACCCCCCGATAAGTCCCTAGCATATGGTACCTAAGTACCCAGGTAATTGGGGTTTTAGGAGATCCTTACGGGCTGCAGCATTTCTTTTCCCATAAGGAGCTCAGACAAACCCTTTCACAGCACTGCCATTGCAGCCTGCGTGAAATAGTGCACACACTATTTCACAGCCATTTTCACTGCACTTAAGTAACTTATTAGTCACCTATATGTCTAACCTTCATTTACTGAAGGCTAGGTGCAAAGTTACTAAGCGTGAGGGCACCCTTGCACTAGCAAAGGTGCCCCCACGCAGTCCAAGGCCAATTCCCCAGACTTAGTGAGTGCAGGGACGCCATTACACGTGTGCACTACATTTAGGGCAATACCTATATGTAGCTTTACAATGGTAACCCCGAATAGGGCCATGTAAGGTGTCTCAGATCATGGAATTGTCCCCCTATTCCAAATATGGTATTGGGGAGCCAATTCCATGCATCTTGGGGGCGCCACAATGGACCCCAGTACTGCCAACCCAGCTCTCTGAGGCTTGAACTGCAGCTACAGCTGCTGCCACCTCACAGACAAGGATCTGCCCTCCTGGGGTCTGAGCAGATCAGTCCCAGGAAGGCAGAACAAAACATTACCTTTGGAGGAGGGTGTTACACCCTCTCCCTTTAGAAATAGATGGTACAGGCTGGGGAGGGGTAGCCTCCCCCAGCCTTTGGAAATGCTGTGAACGGCACAGGTGGTGCCCTCCTTGCATAAGCCAGTCTACACCAGTTCAGGGACCCCCAGTTCCTGCTCTGGCGCGAAACTGGACTAAGGAAAGAGGAGTGACCACACCCCTGTCATTAACCACCTCAGGGGGGGGGGGGGGGGGTGCCCATAGCTCCTCCTGTGTTTCCCAGACTTCAGCCATCTTGTTTTCTAAGGTGTGGGGACACTCTGTAGGCCTCAGAGTGGCCAGTGCCAGCAGGTGATATCAGGTATGGACCTATCAGGAGGGGTCTCTGACAAGGTAGCCAATCCCCCTCTCAGGGCTATTTAGGGTCTCTCCTGTGGGTTTCTCTTCAGATTCTGCTTGCAAGTTTCCATCAGGAATCCTCTGCAACTACTGCTTCAACCTCTGATCAATCGCAGACTGCTCCAGGTAATGCTGTAACTGCAACAAAGTATCCAGAAGGAATACTTCAACTCTACAGCTTCAGCCAGCAACTGCAACTGTTTCCACAGTATGCACGCTCTGGGGACTCTCTGTCTTCACCCCGAACCAGGACTGAAGAAATCTCCAGTGGAGTGAGGTAGTCCCTTCCCTGCTCCAGTAGGCATTTTTTAAGACTAAGACCAGTTCTCCTGGACTCCTCTCCTGGCG
This sequence comes from Pleurodeles waltl, assembly GCF_031143425.1. Classification (NCBI taxonomy): domain Eukaryota; kingdom Metazoa; phylum Chordata; class Amphibia; order Caudata; family Salamandridae; genus Pleurodeles; species Pleurodeles waltl. The sequence goes on from NC_090439.1 coordinate 893,082,806, forward strand.
ACGAGCATGCTCCTTGGAACACAGGTGGTGGACTCCCTTCGACACATTCTGTCCAAATGTGGAAGAGGTAAGAGCTTACCTTCCTTGTTTGCAACAGTACCCCTGTGCACCGCGTCATCTTCACCTCCTGAGGTATCTGTGCAATGTTTGCAAGAATCCTTCGTGCACAGCCTGACCCAGGTCCCCAGGACTCTATCCTGCGACGCTCAACTTGCTGAGTTGTTTTTTTTAGCAGTATGGGACCTTCTTTTGTAGTGCTGCAGCAACCACAATTTGCACCTTCTTTGTCCCGGTGTCGTGGGGCCTCCGTGGGTGCTGCCTGGTCATATGTGGATTCCTTTCAGTGTTGGGAGCCCCCTCTGCCTCCTCAGTCCGACTTGAGGCCCCCAGGTCCCTCCTGGGTCCAGGCAGAACCCTTTTGACACAATCCGCGACACTGCTTGAACCAAGGCTTGTTGGATGAATCTAGCGCTGCAACTCGCCTGCATCCAACATCTCCACGGGGACATCCTTTGCATCACGCAGGAACCTGCAGCAATCTTCTTTGGTACTCTTCTGCAAGCTTCTTCCAACCAAAGAATCCTCTTTTGCACCATCTTTTAGGTTGGCAGTGTCTCCTGTTCTTCCTTGAACCTTCTCGGACTTCTGGACTTGGTCTCCTCTCTTCACAGGTCTTCAGGAACAGGAATCCACCATGTGTTGCTTGCAGTCTTGCTTGGTTCTTGCAATAACTCTAATCACGACTTGTAGTGTGCCCTAAGGAAACTTGCAGTACTTTACTCCTGCGTTTCTAGGCTCTGGGGTGGGGTATTTTACTCACCTTTGTGGTTTTCTTACTCCACCAGTGATTCTCTACACACTACACTTGTCTAGGGGGAGAATTCGTAATTTGCATTCCACTTTTACTATATGGTTTGTGTTGCCCCTAGACCTATATTCTCCTATTGCATTCTATAGCATTTCCTATTGTTTGCACTATTGTATATCTAATTACTTACCTTATTTTGGTGCCTTTTGTATATATTGTGTATAATACTTACATCCAGGAGGAGTATTGCCTCTAAGATATTTTTGGACTTGTGCCACTAAAGTAAACTACCTTTATTTTAGTTAACATTGAGTATTGTCTTTACTTGTGCATAGATACTGGGTAACTATAGTGGTATTGCAGAACAGGAGCTTTGCATGTCTCCTAGTTCAGCCTAAGCTGCTCTGCTACAGCTACCTCTATCAGCCGAAGCTGATAGAACACTACTACATTTCACTAATAAGGGATAACTGGACCTGGTGTAAGTACCCAAGGTGCCCACTACAAACCAGGCCAGCCTCCTACAATGTGCATTTCCAAGACAGAGCTGTACCCTTCTCTGCTATAAACATTCTTATCCGTGTACACTCTTATCATCCGCCATGTTATGTTCCCTTTTCTGGTGAGAAAAGCGAAAACACTTTCAATGTAGAGAACAAGCTGTGCGTGGAAAAATACCTGCGCCACAGATGTGACGGCTTTAGAAAATAAGCACAAAATGGAGCCAGTGGCCAAGATGGAATTGGTCGTTAAATACAGATAGCATTACACATGTCTTGAAAATTAAGCCATTCTTCTTAAACCATCAGCCAGTGAGTTCTGAAAAAAAAAAACAGGCATTTTCATCTCAAATATATACTCTCAATTTTGGTACACATATTAATTCAATCAAGTAAAAGCATCCAGTATAGTAGGGCAAGCTGTTCACAGGAGAGCTATTCACAGGTAGGCGGAGAGCTACCAGCAGCTCACAAGCTACTCCTTGGAGAATCCTAGTCATGAGCATGACATTTTATATATTTGTATATGCACACATACACACACACGGAAAAAACAGTTGAAGGCTTGTTAAAGTACAGCAAACAAAAAACTAAATTCACGAGTGTAAGGAAATGCCTCCTTGGCATGGTTACCCCCTGACGTTTTGCCTTTGCTGATGCTATGTTTTGATTTGCAAGTGTGCTGAGGCCTGCTAACCAGGCCCCAGCACCAGTGTTCTTTCCCTAACCTGTACTTTTGTTTCCACAATTGGCACACCCTGGCATCCAGGTAAGTCCCTTGTAACTGGTACCCCTGGTACCACGGGCCCTGATGCCAGGGAAGGTCTCTAAGGGCTGCAGCATGTCTTATGCCACCCTGGGGACCCCTCACTCAGCACAGACACACTGCTTGCCAGCTTGTGTGTGCTGGTGAGGACAAAACGAGTAAGTCGACATGGCACTCCCCTCAGGGTGCCATGCCAACCTCACACTGCCTATACAGTATAGATAAGTCACCCCTCTAGCAGGCCTTACAGCCCTAAGGCAGGGTGCACTATACCATAGGTGAGGGCACAAGTGCATGAGCGCTGTGCCCCTACAGTGTCTAAGCAAAACCTTAGACATTGTAAGTGCAGGGTAGCCATAAGAGTATATGGTCTGAGAGTCTGTCATACACGAACTCCACAGCACCATAATGGCTACACTGAAAACTGGGAAGTTTGGTATCAAACTTCTCAGCACAATAAATGCACACTGATGCCAGTGTACATTTTATTGTAACATACACTCCAGAGGGCACCTTAGAGGTGCCCCCTGAAACCTTAACCAACTACCCGTGTAGGCTGACTGGTTTTAGCAGCCTGCCACACTCGAGACATGTTGCTGGCCACATGGGGAGAGTGCCTTTGTCACTCTGTGGCTAGTAACAAAGCCTGTACTGGGTGGAGATGCTTATCACCTCCCCCTTGCAGGAACTGTAACACCTGGCGGTGAGCCTCAAAGGCTCACCCCCTTTGTTACAGCACCACAGGGCATTCCAGCTAGTAGAGTTGCCCGCCCCCTCCGGCCACGGCCCCACTTTTGGCGGCAAGGCCGGAGGAGATAATGAGAAAAACAAGGAGGAGTCACTGGCCAGTAAGGACAGCCCCTAAGGCAACCTGAGCTGAGGTGACTCTGACCTTTAGAAATCCTGCAGATGGAGGATTCCCCCAATAGGGATAGGAATGTGACCCCCTCCCCTTGGGAGGAGGCACAAAGAGGGTCTAGCCACCCTCAGGGCTAGTAGCCATTGGCTACTGCCCTCCCAGACCTAAACACACCCCTAAATTCTGTATTTAGGGGCTCCCCAGAACCTAGGAACTCAGATTCCTGCAACCTAAGAAGAAGAGGATTGCTAAGCTGAAAAACCCTGCAGAGAAGACGGAGACACCAACTGCCTTGGCCCCAGCTCTACCGGCCTGTCTCCCCACTTCTAAAGACACTGCTCCAGCAACGCTTTCCCCAGGGACCAGCAACCTCTGAAGCCTCAGAGGACTGCCCTGCTCTAAAAGGACCAAGAAACTCCCGAGGACAGCGGCTCTGTTAATCCAAGACTGCAACTTTGTTTCAAAGGAGCAACTTTAAAACAACTGTTTCCCGCCGGAAGCGTGAGACTTGCTACTCTGCACCCGACGCCTCCGTCTCGACTTGTGGAAAAACAACACTTCAGGGAGGACTCCCCGGCGACTGCGAGACCGTGAGTAGCCAGAGTTGCCCCCCCTGAGCTCCAACAGCGACACCTGCAGAGGGAATCCCGAGGCTCCCCCTGACCGCGACTGCCTGCTCCTCGGATCCCGACGCCTGTAAAAGACTCTGCACCCGCAGCCCCCAGGACCTGAAGGATCCGAACTCCAGTGCAGGAGTGACCCCCAGGAGGCCCTCTCCCTTGCCCAGGTGGTGGCTACCCCGAGGAGCCCCCCCCCCCTTGCCTGCATCACTGAAGAGACCCCTTGGTCTCCCATTGATTTATATTGGAAACCCGACGCGTGTTTGCACACTGCACCCGGCCGCCCCGTGCTGCTGAGGGTGTACTTTTTGTGCTAACTTGTGTCCCCCCCGGTGTCCTACAAAACCCCCCTGGCCTGCCCTCCAAAGACGCGGGTACTTACCTGCTGGCAGACTGGAACCGGGGCACCCCATTCTCCATTGAAGCCTATGCGTTTTGGGCACCACTTTGACCTCTGCACCTGACCGGCCCTGAGCAGCTGGTGTGGTAACTTTGGGGTTCCTCTGAACCCCCAACGGTGGGCTACTTTGGACCCAAACTTGAACCCCCGTAGGTGGTTTACTTACCTACAAGAACTAACAACTCTTACTCCCCCTAGGAACTGTGAAAATTGCACTGTCTAGTTTTAAAATAGCTATATGTGATTTATGAGAAAAGTATATAAGCTATTTTGATTATTCAAAGTTCCTAAAGTACCTACCTGCAATACCTTTCATTTGAAGTATTACATGTAAAATTTGAACCGGTGGTTCTTAAAATAAACTAAGAAAATATCTTTTTCTATACAAAAACCTATTGGCCTGGAATTGTCTCGGAGTGCGTGTTCCTCATTTATTGCCTGTCTGTGTACAACAAATGCTTAAGACTACTCCTTTGATAAGCCTATTGCTCGACCACACTACCACAAAATAGAGCATTAGTATTATCTCTTTTTGCCACTATCTTACCTCTAAGGGGAATCCTTTGACTCTGTGCATACTATTCCTTACTTTGAAATAGTACATACAGAGCCAACTTCCTACACCGATCTACGGTATGGAACGTGCAACACACAGCCCTTATGTATTGCTGTTGACTGACTGACTGCCTGCTTTTTATTACACATGGTTTTGGCAAAGTGGTTTGCCTGCTTTGAGAGCACCTGTTGCAATGGTGCAGGTCACACAGCGTAACTGACAGATTCCAAGAGTTCTCTGAACAACATCCAACCTTTAACTATTTTTTCTGTCTTTTTTTTAATGAAGTATGTCACTAAATTACCATATAATCATTCTATGCTGCACAGTCCTTGCAATACACAACAGTGATGGCTGTAGGACCCAACCTTGTGTCAGGGCCTGAGGTTACCAACGCATGCAGCCTACCTGGGTCTGCTCCCAATCATAGCCTTATATTAAATTTCACGATTTTTTTTTTTGGGTGGGGGGGGGGGGGGACATGCAAATTCTCTGAGAAACGTGAATTTGATAACATTGGAGCTATTTTTAAACATAAGAGGGAGGTTGAGTGCTCTAATAAAAATTAAATAAATAAATATTGAGAGGGCTTGGACGAAAAAGCTCATGGGTGCTTGACTGTCTCTCCTGGCGATGCAGAGCAACTTTCAACCGTTTCTGTTGCTCCGGCAGACGCTCAACAAATATAAATTTCCGATTTTGGAAAGACTCCAGCAACACATGTGAAGACCAGAGATAAGGTCAGAGCTAATCTAAATGTTTTAATCAAGTTTGTCTCCTCTCACTGTAACCAACGTGCACATCCTAAAATGGCGGTGCCCTGCTCCAGAATCTGGTGCATTGTTGGAATCAATCGACTGAAGTCGTTTGAACAATGCTTGTACAACTTACGCTAATCCTGACAAGAAATGGATGCGTTTATTCACCAGTTTTGCACGTTTCACCGAATGTGTGAAGAAAACAAATTGCTCACTCATAACTCGATTTGCCCGACCTTAAAATGGCACCCCTGCTGAAAAGAAGAATATTTTTCTTCTTTGCTATTTTAAAAAATATGGAAATATATGTGAATAAAAAAACGATATACTTATTCCAGTGAACTTGACTTTTGATGAACGTTAAGCGTGTCGAAATAGATGAGTTATCACAGCTTAGTCTCACAAACGTATAACTTCAGAACTCTTCAGGCCCAGACCGTTTAGGCCAGAAATCTTCGGTGATTGTGATAACTGAACAAATTCAAGACTCAATTTGTGTTTGCTATTTCCTACAAAAACGGCACAGTTCCTTAACTTAGGAACAGCGGAACTTAACATGGCTGAGAAGGAACCTAAACCTCACGCTAAGCGTTCCAAAGCAGAACCAACCTTTCTGGATTCACTGATCAAAAGCAAGGCTGCTATAAACAGTACAATGGATACAATTCTCAGAAAATTGTCCTAAGTGCATTACCTCATTAAATCTACAAAAATAAACATGCTCTCTATGAAGCTTAAATTATCGGCCATCAGGGCGGATATCAACACTGTCAATAACAAAATATTAGAAGCAAAACAAAAAAACAAAAAAAATCAGTGACCTGGAAGATGTCAAGAACAAATCTAACAAGGACCTTCTCTTCTTACAATCATTAAGTAAATTTATAAAAAAAGACAGACTTGGAAGACCAAAATAGGAGAGGTAACCTGAGAATATTTGGGATTCCTGAAGGTTCTGAAAGTAATGAGGGCCCCCACCCACCAATCTGTGCGTTTCTTTCCTTTAATCCTCTAGTCACAGGCCTCCAATTTGACAAAAAACTTGAACTGGAAAGAGCACATAGGGTTCCCACATTCAAACACTGCTATTGATCTCTGACCAAACCCAGACCAATAGTTTGCAAACCTCTGCGGTTCCAATATGCAGAAGCAGTCTTGCTCTACATGCTCAAAAATAACCACATTAACTGGACTGGATCTAAAATCTACATCTCACAGGACTACGCCAAAACGATTGTAGATAGAAGAAAAATATTCTTGGCTCTACGCGATAGACTCAGAGACATGAACATTCAATTTTCTTTAGCAGGTTCGGCAAAGTTCAGAATCGTCATGGATGGAAAATATCACTCTTCAACAATCACAATGCTTTAAAAACGTTTCTAGATGAACTGGCAGGACAAGAAATGGATGTTGCTAGGAAAACTTAACTCTTGTTCCTTAAAAGTGCGCTAATCTCATCGGTATTGAGGACTTTTGAATGCTTTTGGTGCTCTGTAGGGTCCATTCTTGTCTACAATGTTTCCTCCTAATATGGATATTCTTTCCTACGATCGGATTTAAGGTTCACTTGTTGTATTGTCTGATTCCCTTTTTCTACCCATCAAAGGTGAATTGTTAAAGTAATAGTGACATTGTGTGGTCTAATTGGTGAGGCTTAATCACCTTCTTGTTTTCTTATCACATTACCTGTCAAGGTTAGTTCATAATCACTCATTGCCTACTATACTTATGCTCTTGTTAACGGACAGTATATGTTCATATATATTCTGCTTTGTTTGTTTAAATTTGGATTGTATAACCTATTGAACAAGTTACATGTGATAGTTTCACTTCGCCATTTTCTGCAAGTTATACTACATCATTTCTAACACGTGCCATCCATGTATCCAATTTGATAGCTTTCCAAGACACAGATATAGATAACCTTATGTGACCTTCCCTCTGAATATCATCTATAATAGCGGCATACGATGTGAACATCACAATGTATTTTACTCATTCCCCCGATGGATGTTTGCTCTTCTTCTGTCATCCACTCCATGGTGTTTGTAGAAAGTTGGGGGCTGGGGTTGTTCTTACTTTTTTTCTTTAGTTTTTTATTCTTCATCTTCCTTTCTCTTACACCTTTCTCTCATTTATACTTATTTGCTGGAAAGCTTAGGGTTATTACGAGTGTGATTCTCACACTAGACATATACTATTTCATCCAATATAGTACTTTAAGGACTCCATCTCACAAGACTATAGACGGTACGTGTTTTGTTCACTACATATTTAGCACTTATCGGATTATTCTACTTTATTGAGAAAGCAGAAATTATACACATATTCAACTGTTATATATCAATGATAGCCCATACTCCCGAAGATACCCTTCTTACATAGGAGTACTTTTGATACACACCTCTACCACACAACATACTACCATGGCTAATACGATAGACAATATCAATATTGTATCTTTGAATGTTAAGGGTATGAACCATCCAATAAAACATAAAAAAATAATGAACTATCTATACAAAACCAAGGGAGATATTATCCTCCTTCAAGAGACAAGGATTCCAGAGACAGAAGCACTCAAAATCAAAAAAAACAAATGGATTGATGATGTACACTGTTCTCCGGCAGTCCACAAAAAAATAAAATAATGGATGGGACTACACTGATCTCCCAAAAAGCTAACCTAATTACAGAATCCTCTATCTCTGACAGATAAGGGAAATGGGTCATAGTAACTCTAGAGAAAGAGGAGTCTAGATCACATGTTGTTCATATATACAGTCCAAATATTGATTTCTGAAATACAATTTCAGAGAAATTAGGCCAGTTGCCTACTTATGCCCTCCCAATTGTAGCTGGAGATTTCAACCTCCCCCTGGATACCACGATCGATAGATAATCCACTTGTAATTATCACCCACCTAAATCACATAGAATTCTAAAGGATATTTGTATTAAATATGACCTTAAAAAAACGCATGGAGACTCCAACACCCTGACTCAAGGGAGTATACCTTTTATTCTCCTTCCTCATACACGAGAATAGATTATAACCTCATCTCGGGTTCCGATCCTCACCTAACTGACCAAACAAGTATTTCACCAATAATTTCTGACCATGCATATATCAATACTCTACTAACTGGGACCAACTCTGGAACCTGTATAAATAAAATGGTGTTTCAACAACAAGATTTTAAAAGACCAAGAGAATATAAAGAGAATTGAATGGACCATATCCGACTTTCTCACAAAAGACTCTTTCCCAGACGTACATGAACAAACTTTTTGGAATGCTCTTAAAGCAACTTTAAGGGGTACATTGATAGGAATGAAAACTAGAATCAATCAGTGTAGGAAGTTGGCTCTGTATGCACTATTTCAAAGTAAGGAATAGTATGCACAGAGTCCAAGAGTTCCCCTTAGAGGTAAGATAGTGGCAAAAAGAGATAATACTAATACTCTATTTTGTGGTAGTGTGGTTGAGCAGTAGGCTTATCAAAGGAGTAGTGTTATGCATTTGTTGTACACACACAGGCAATAAATGAGGAACACACACTCAAAGACAATTCCAGGCCAATAGGTTTTTGTATAGAAAAATATATTTTCTTAGTTTATTTCAAGAATTACATGTAATACTTCAAACGAAAGGTATTGCAGGTAGGTACTTTAGGAACTTTGAATTAGCAAAATAGCATATACACTTTTCACATAAATCACATATAGCTATTTTAAAACTAGGCACTTAGTGCAATTTTCACAGTTCCTAGGGGGAGTAAGAGTTTGTTAGTTCTTGCAGGTAAGTAAACCACCTACGGGGTTCAAGTTTGGGTCCAAGGTAGCCCACCGTTGGGGGTTCAGAGCAACCCCAAAGTTACCACACCAGCAGCTCAGGGCCGGTCAGGTGCAGAGTTCAAAGTGGTGCCCAAAACGCATAGGCTTCAATGGAGAAGGGGGTGCCCCGGTTCCAGTCTGCCAGCAGGTAAGTACCCGCGTCTTCGGAGGGCAGACCAGGGGGGTTTTGTAGGGCACCGGGGGGGACACAAGTTAGCACAGGAAGTACACCCTCAGCAGCACGGGGGCGGCCGGGTGCAGTGTGCAAACATGCGTCGGGTTTTCAATTGGAATCAATGGGAGACCAAGGGGTCTCTTCAGCGATGCAGGCAGGCAAGCGGGGGGCTCCTCGGGGTAGCCACCACCTGGGCAAGGGAGAGGGCCTCCTGGGGGTCACTCCTGCACTGGAGTTCGGATCCTTCAGGTCCTGGGGGCTGCGGGTGCAGAGTCTTTTCCAGGCGTCGGGATCCGAGGAGCAGGCAGTCGCGGTCAGGGGGAGCCTCGGGATTCCCTCTGCAGGCGTCGCTGTGGGAGCTCAGGGGGGGCAACTCTGGCTACTCATGGTCTCGCAGTCGCCGGGGAGTCCTCCCTGAAGTGTTTGTTCTCCACAAGTCGAGCCGGGGGCGTCGGCTGCAGAGTAGCAAGTCTCACGCTTCTGGCGGGAAAACGCAGTTGTTTTAAAGTTGCTCCTTTGGAAACAAAGTTGCAGTCTTGGGTGAACAGAGCCACTTTCCTCAGGAGTTCTTGGTCCTTCTAGAGCAGGGCAGTCCTCTGAGGATTCAGAGGTCGCTGGTCCCTGGGGAAAGCGTCGCTGGAGCAGTGTCTTTAGAAGGGAGGGAGACAGGCCGGTAGAGCTGGGGCAAAAGCAGTGGGTGTCTCCGTCTTCTCTGCAGGGTTTTTCAGCTTAGCAGTCCTCTTCTTCTTAGGTTGTAGGAATCCGAGTTCCTTGGTTCTTGGGAGCCCTTAAATACTAAATTTAAGGGTGTGTTTAGGTCTGGGGGGTTAGTAGCCAATGGCTACTAGCCCTGAGGGTGGCTACACCCTCTTTGTGCCTCCTCCGAGGGGAGGGGGGCACATCCCTAATCCTATTGGGGGAATCCTCCAACTGCAAGATGGAGGATTTCTAAAAGTCAGAGTCACCTCAGCTCAGGACACCTTAGGGGCTGTTCTGACTGGTCAGTGACTCCTCCTTGTTTTTCTCATTATCTCTCCTGGACTTGCCGCCAAAAGTGTGGGCTGTGTCCAGGGGGCGGGCATCTCCACTAGCTGGAGTGCCCTGGGGCATTGTAACACAAAGCCTGAGCCTTTGAGGCTCACTGCTAGGTGTTACAGTTCCTGCAGGGGGGAGGTGTGAAGCACCTCCACCCAGAGCAGTCTTTTGTTTCTGTCCTCAGAGAGCACAAAGGCCCTCACCACATGGGGTCAGAAACTCGTCTCTCAGCAGCAGGCAGGCACAGACCAATCAGTCCTGCACTGAACAATTGGGTAAAATACAGGGGGCTCTCTAAGATGCCCTCTGTGTGCATTTTGTAATAAATCCAACACTGGCATCAGTGTGGGTTTATTATTCTGAGAAGTTTGATAGCAAACTTCCCAGTATTCAGTGTAGCCATTATGGAGCTGTGGAGTTCGTTTTTGACAGACTCCCAGACCATATACTCTTATGGCTACCCTGCACTTACAATGTCTAAGGTTTTGCTTAGACACTGTAGGGGTATAGTGCTCATGCACCTATGCCCTCGCCTGTGGTATAGTGCACCCTGCCTTAGGGCTGTAAGGCCTGCTAGAGGGGTGACTTACCTATGCCACAGGCAGTGTGAGGTTGGCATGGCACCCTGAGGGGAGTGCCATGTCGACTTAGTCATTTTCTCCCCACCAGCACACACAAGCTGGCAAGCAGTGTGTCTGTGCTGAGTGAGGGGTCCCTAGGGTGGCATAAGTCATGCTGCAGCCCTTAGAGACCTTCCCTGGCATCAGGGCCCTTGGGGCCAGTTACAAGGGACTTACCTGGGTGCCAGGGTTGTGCCAATTGTGGAGACAATGGTACATTTTAAGTGAAAGAACACTGGTGTTGGGGCCTGGTTAGCAGGGTCCCAGCACACTTCTCAGTCAAGTCAGCATCAGTATCAGGCAAAAAGTGGGGGGTAACTGCAACAGGGAGCCATTTCTTTACAATAAGACAAAAAATAAATCCCTACTGAAACTTAAGAATGAGATTGGTCTCTTAGAATCCTCCCATATCCAAATACTGGACAAGCAGATCCTTACCAAACTTACTATTAAGAAATATGAATATAAAATTGAATACTCTGCAAACAAGCAGGCTTATTAAATTGAAAGACCTTAAACTCTGAGGCCAACAAAGCAGGAAAAATGCTTGCATCATATCATAAACACAAACAAAATCAAAAGAATATAAATCAACCCACAAAAAATTATAGACCCAGTTAGACAATTTTATATGCAACTCTACTCGAAGAAAAGCCAAATTATAGCTGAACAATGTAAAGAGTATTTAAATAAATTACAGATCCCCAAACTATTTGAACAAGACAAGGAGGTATTAGCCAAACCAATCTCTACAGCTGAGATCACTGAGCTATTAATACATTAAAAGATAATAAGGCCCCGGGACCCAATGGATTCAATGCCAAATTTTACAAAACGTTTACCAACTTCCTTAAACTTACTATTGGAACTATACAATACATATGCATCCTCTGGCAAATAACAGTACATTCGCTGAAGCAAATATAGCTGTTATTTAATTTACACTGTTGGATTTAATTGACACTGAATCATAACAAGCATCTAACCCTTCAAAAAAAAAAATCTAACATTTATTAGAAGGCTGGTCACCAAAATATATTACCTGGTAGGGTTGCATCAAAACGATAAAAATGATGATATCCCCAGTGGTTAACTACCTAATAAGTATGCTCCCCTTATCACTCACTGACTACTTCCACCATAAACGATTAAAAACGTTATATGGCAGGGAAAAAGGCCTAGAATAGCCTTACACAAATTAAGACTACCCAAAAACCTGGGTGGTCTCAACCTACCTAATTTCAATATTACCAATCAGCTTTTCTTGCCAAACAAATTACCTATTGGCTCGCAACCCCGGAAAACTACACTACTTTATGGATTGAAGTGGAAAAAGTAATTTTGGGAAACTCCGACTCGGCAACTCTACTCACATCTATCAACAAGCACATACCATACTCTAAATGTAGCTTTAAGAATACCAAAAATGCAATTTTAATTGATTGCAATTTAAACTGAAATTCTTCAATCCTGCTTCTCTTTGGTACAACCCAAATATTAAGTATAAAGGTCAGACTCTTCACTGGCAATCATGGATTAACAAAAAGGTATTTACTGCCCTAAACAATTAGGCACACTCAAATCCTTTAACCTTTGTGAACCTACAAGAAATATATCATATTGAGGACCAGGAATTCTATAACGTTTTTTAAATTAAAGTAGCACAATCTAAGTCTCACTCGCTCCACAATGACCCTTCAGTCCTTCCTTTACTTTTGAAAATCGCCAGACTTGGATACCAGGTATCTAGAATTTACCGTTTTCTGACCACAAGCTATTAAACATGTTAGAAAGACTTTAGAATTCTGGAATTCCACTCTAAATCTGTAATTACGGGTCCAGAGTGGACAAAAATTTGGAGATCATTGACTTTACATAAAATTACTCCTATACTCTTGCAAACCAAATTTTGGTTAATACATAATATTTATTGGACGCCTTCACACATATTTTGAATTTCGTTTGAATTGAGAGCACTATGAATAATGTGTTATAGGTTTACACTGCTCGCTATCAGCTGGACTGTCAGAACAATGCCTACCTGTGGCCTGTATGATATCCCAGGACCCTTAATCCACAAGGTTTGGACTGAGAGTATTTAAGGTTCATAAAGAATAACAATAAGGAGAATTGGGCATAGTATATTGAGCAATTATGTTTGATAGGATACTCTAATGCATCAGGACTATTTATATCAATATGCTGAGAATTGTACTACATATAGAGGTTATGGATGGCTATGTTTTGTACAGCAAAACAATTAACTTACGAAAGTTACAAGATGGTGCCCATGGAATGGAAAGGATTTTAGTACTTTAATGTTGTCAAATTTAAACACTTTCAAATACTGTACATATAGGGAAGTACATACAAGGTTGCTATAATAGTGACCAAGACCCTATGTGGTAGGAACACGTTGTTTGGGGATAATAACCACAGATCACAGCACATCTGAGTACGCGTTCTCTAATTTTAAAGAGACATTCATCTATAGATAGATATAGTGCCTAGACTCCCTTGGCTAGTAAATTTTTACATAACAGTGATATACAACAACAATTAATTCCCTGTATAACACAGGTACTCAATATGTTGAAACCATTTATTATGGGTGAGCGCAAAGCAATCCGCCCATGATGTTATCTCTCTTTGGGCTTCAAACCACGCCTAAGTCACGTCAGTCACTTTCATTGGTTCCTGAGCTTGCTCTTTAAAATCTGCTTGCTTTCATTTATTAAAGGCATGCATACGTCATGCCTTTTCCGGTGTTTAGCCCACAGCACCGGTAAAGTACTGAAACCATTCAAGGCTCGATGTTTTCAGCCCGGGTTTCCGGAGTACTTTATCTGTTTATTTTCCACGCAGCGTGATCGCGCTGGGGATTACATAGCACAATCGCGCTCAGTTTTTACGTTTTCAATTTCAGCACGATCGCACTCCATTTTACATAGCGCGATAGCGCTGTGTTTTCTTTTAATTTGTGTCAAGAAAAGTCCAGTTAGGAGCTTACAACACAAACAGCTCTAACTCGAGCAAATGCGAGCCCCGTTGCATTGAAAATGCTTGTTCATTTTGAAGGTGCTCCAACAAAAACAGTGCAGTGAAAGTATAAAGTGGCATGTGTGAAAAGAAGGTGTGCAAGTGCTATGTACAGAACAAAAATATATACAAAACTAGGGCTGACACAATCCAATTAAAGCGAACTACTAAAAAATGAAAGCACAATGCGTATGTTATAATAATACGTATATGTCCACTAGTGAGGTTGCAGACCCCGAAGTCAATTTAACAGGGTCTTCTTCAGGACAAAGTGCAGTAGCACCTGTGAGGGAGCAAATACTTGTCTCCAATGTTTGTATGGATTCCTTGTTGTAAGGGCACTTAAGAGTGTCTACCACCTACTCATAAATGGTTTCATCACAGTGGTACGTTTTAAATAGGGAATGAATTGTTATTGTATATCCTGAATCGTTTTGGAAAATGTACAAGCCAAGAGAGTCTAGGCTAAATACTACAACGAGGGAACCTAGGGTATGGGTTTTCTGTACACAAAACTAGTCAGCAGTAATGCAAAGACTGGTGGAATGTAACTATAATCTCATGAAATACTATTTTTAGGATTTGGATAAATCGACCAAATAACAAAAAATTATTAATTGTATCAGGGTAAAGTTATGTAAACGCTCCTTTAACAAATGTTCAGACATTTAGGACCAATATAGGGTATTTTAGACCAGCCGGAAAATAGTAAAATTGATTAGGGCAAATATTACTTATTGCCCACAGAAATTAATTTTAAAGGATTTACAGCATTCCAATACCACCATCAGAGGCTGGTGGTAAAAACTAGGATAAAACCTGATGCAACTATCTTAGTCTAAGAGTGGAACCTGTCTCAGAGAAAAGTACCAGACATCTGCTACCATTTTGAGGTTCAGGGAGGGCTAGTGGGCACTTATATAAGAATGTGTAAAATCCTCTTTATTGTTTTACTTGGTAATTCTGTCACTGTTCGCTTGAATAATCACGCGGGAATAGTTTCTAAACTATTGGACATGCGGTAATTTGTTGTTTAAAGTCAACATTTTAAAAATAGAAACACTAGCTTTTGCTCACTTTTCAAACTGTTTAATCGGCATTCACACGAAAATGCTTATGTCGTGGTAATTCTAGCCAGGTGGCAGCTTACTTGCTACTGCGTGTAGTGTCATTTTTTTCCGCACGATGTAAAAATGGGGCTAAAGCACAGCAGAAAATACATCTCAACAGTGTTAATTTTGGCTAAATTAGCAGCTTAGTCGTATTCTTTATAGTTCAGTGTCTGTGATTGACTGACACGACCCCTTTATGGATATTGATTGTGTGAACCGAGTAAAAAAGGGGAAAAGATCAACAATCACGCTTAACAACCGTTTAAGGTTAACGAGTCGGGATGTGTGTCCCGCAGAAATAAGAGTTTCCAAGTGCAGCCTACGCCAAGTAGTGTACGTGTACATAACTGTCGCCTCCGGCATACTGAAGCTCCACCGATAAGGCATTCCCCAATTATTATGATTATAAGTGCGCATAATCTGCTACAATCTAGCCCAAACAACAAAATATACACTAGGAACAAAAAACAACATTACACTTGCCAACCACTGATACAATTATATACCATTCATGTATATTCAATGATTGCTTGCACTCGGCTGTGCCTATTTAAAATAGTGGCTTCGAATGCCCAATAAAGTTGGGCGACAATGTTACAAGAGGGCTGCTGCTTTAATATAGCAATTTAAAGTACAGACAAACTGTGTGTAGTTCTACTTAATGGAGTGCACGTGACAACATGAACAAACCGATGGTTCGTGCCTCCATGGCGGGTGCCGGACTTCTGAGCCCACAGCATTGTTCACAGACAGGAAGAAACAAACCAGCCTGGACCGGAGCAGGCCGGAAAACCCCTCCCCTGAACTCAGTGCCGCCAACACCATTCAAAGCCCGGAGTTGCAGATCCGGAGGCAGGCAGGACGCGCGGCGCCGGAGGGCTTGAAGCCGGCTGTCTGCCTCTCAGCACAAGGACCACCGCGGGCGACAGCGCCCTCCCTCTGGGTCTCAAAGGCCAGCAAGGGAACAGCTCCTACTCCCTGGGCTACGTGACAGCTGCGTGCCCACTGGAAGCAGAGGCGACCTGTCAAAAGGCGAAAACGCATCTTCCTTCGAATGAGCGCCTGTAATAGGTCGACCGGCCTGCCTCTGTAAGCCAGGCAGCTGTCAGACGTCCCTGACACTGGCTCTGTTCCCGGTCTGCCGCTGTCCTCAAAGGCCCCGGTGCCACTCACCTGTGGGCTGCTGGCACACTGACTCCTCTATCAGAGCCGCTCCTCCCTAGCATGGCGGGAGCGGCGCGGGCACCGCTTCGGTCCGGCAGGCGCTGCCGCTCCGCTGGGTCACCCGCCGGCGGCGGAGCACTGCCTGCTCCGGGACTCGGGCGGCGCGCGAGCAGGAAAGAGATTACCCGAAAGCGCAAGCGACCAACGGCCACGAGCCCCGCCGCTTCCGGCCTGAGCGACGCCTGCACCGGCCAATTAGGGTCCCCCTTGCGCTCGCGACCCGCTGACAGCGGCGGCTCGGTTGTGGAGCTCACAGAGGACCCCCCAAGAAGCCACCCCGGCTTACACAGCGCTCACGGCCGCCCGCGCAACAGGGCCCGGGTCGTGCTCCGCCACCTCCAACATCTGCAGCGACGCCAGCCACCTCTGAGCCCCGGTAATAGCAAGGAGAGGGCAGCCAAGGAGCCCGTCGCGTCCTGCACCTGCATTCTCTCTGCGCAACAAGATTCGTGCTCAGCTCCCGCGCAGCGCCATTACTTACGTGAGAAAACGGCCAGAAGGATTTGGAAAATCGTCTTCTCTTTTTTGGCGGAATTTTTAAAGCGTGGGGGGAGATGCTAAGAGAGAAATGGAGGCGGCTGCTGTGGCCATAGGCTCCGGGGCAGCAGTGGCGGGCGGCTGCTCAGCACGGCGGGCTGCGATTACACACAAGAGAGGCAGAAGCAACGGGGCAGACTTGGAAGTGAGAAGAGGAGTGCAGTAGAGCCAGGACTGACGTATGAAGCGAGACCTGCACTGTCCTCCTACTACTGCAAGCGTACAACAAGCTGCGCTGTCTTGGAAAAAGCCCCAAACAAGTCCAACCCACAAAGCGACGGCAATAGGACAGCATAGACACAGCCAGCCAGCCTCACCTGTTTTAGACAGATGTCAAATATCCCTTTACGAAATGTTTACCGAGTACAACTTAGTCACACACAAGCCACATTCGATCTTTACTTAAGGTGAAATTTATAAGAAAAGGACCACTGCTACCCCCATAAAGCCCACAGTTTTTTATAACCTGTTCAGATCTCAAAAGAACTGACTCAACCATTCATCCTCAACAAAACAAGCAACAGACCCACGAGAAATACCAATACACTTGCTCCTAAACGTCTGTTTGTATGGCGTATGACATAAAACCGAAATAATTAATTGAAAAAAAACCCATACTTTATGGAATGTTAGTTTTGAGCTACCATAAAATTGAAATACTCTTTGAAACTGACCGCTTCGAAGCAATGTATCTTACAATGGTACTATGGCTGTCCATTCATAGCGTTTTGGAATCAAAAGGTTATTAGAAAAAGTGATAGTTCTAATAATTTACACTATAAAAGTTTGGCAAGCGCCATTAAATCTAAGCAAAACAACGGGATGTGGAAATCCGTTTACTGTCCTGGAACATGAACGGCTTAGTGCACAAAATTAAGAAAGGAGTAGTTCTCTAATATATAAAAGCACACACCCCTGATATTCTTTTACAGAAAACATACTTCCTAGGTAATGCTCCCAGGGCCCACGACCGGCGGGGGTATAAAATGATGGTACATGCCGGGTTTGCCTCTAGCTCCAGAGGGACAGGGGTTCTCCCATTGTAAGCAGTTACCGCTCACCTTCAATCACACTTGGACAGATAGACTTGCAACATATGCAGCCGTCTCAGGGAAGTGGGAAGGGGATATGATCAACAAGTATCGGTCTACGTTCCCTGGGCCATGCAGAGAACAACCCTTTCTGAACTGGGAGCAGTCCTGCTGGAGATGCCTGAAGGGGGAACTGCTTAGGGGGGGGGGGCTGTTAATATCAATTGTATGCCACCGGGACCTTCACTGTCTCCTAGATCACAGTTAGCAGATTATCTTGTGGCCATGCAATTAGCCGATGTGTGACGAGCCATTAACCCATCAGCGCAGCACTACATCTTTCACTCTGGCACTCACAGCAGGCTTCCACGCTCAGCCACAGAATCTCAACTGGAGAGTAGCTCTACATTAGAGTGGTTACTCCCAGTATCATCCATTGTGTGGCCCCCTCCCTCTGGGGAGGTGGACCACCCTATCCGTTTGAGATTTTCTCCTGTTATGTGGCTAAACTGTGGGTCCTCTAGTTCCCTATGTTTAGGTTGTGGACTAAAGTATATCAGAGCAGGGCAGGATGGCTGTCCCTGTGGCTTTGTGGTAGGGCAGGTGTGGTGCAGTGTTGCTGCCCCAAAGTTTCCATGGAAGGACAGGAGGGCTGCTTCAAGTTTTCTAAGATAGAACAGCAAACCGGCCCTATCTTAGGTTCCTTCCAGGGGGATTCTTATATCCATGGGAGCTCAGCTGTGGTAGCTTTTGGCTCCTGTGGTATATGTTCCACCCTCACAGGAGTGAGATCCTTAGTGGGAGTGTGGACAGGAGGTAATCTTGTATCCTTCCTGTCTGAGTTTTTAGGAGTGTCCTGGGCCATTACTCCAGGCTCCAGGGCTCCTTCCCTACTTTGCTCTTTAGCCGGTTTTGAGATTAAAGTGAGTAAATGTTTGGGGATGCCCAGCATGGCTGTATGGGCAAGGAACTCTACTTCAGCCCAATCTGAGGTCCCCATGTCATGACCTAGGAGGCACTCATCAGGTAGGTTAGAGGAGACTATCTCCTGTTTAGGGCCAGTAACCCCACCCAAGCTAAAGTCTACCATAGCTCTAGGGATGCACTGAGTGGAGTTATTCACATCAGTGACTTGGTACTTGTGAGCAAGTAGGTGTTTTTTTTAGGTTACACTAACTTTTCAGTTACTATGGTGACATTGGCATCTGTGTCCCTGTAAGTCTCAGCCTCAACACCATTTACCATGATCTGCTGCTTGTACTTATCCATATTAAGGGGACAAGCAGCTAGAGTTGCAAGGCCAATGCCACCCTGAGAGACAAAAGTTGGCTCAGGGATTTCTATATCTACCCCAAAACCCACTACAGACCCAAAGGTGAACCCAACTACACTTTTGTGCTGACTACTGCCAGTAGTCCCACCACTACTACTACTACTAGGGGCACTAGGAGTGGAAGTGGGAGTAGTACTGGTGAAAGGTTCAGTGTCTTCCCTAGGACAGGAGCTGTCTCCTGGCCTATGTCCCTTTTTTTTTTTTTTTTTTTTTATAGACCTAGCACCAAGGCTTTTTAACCTGGGAGGAAGAGGTTTTAGACCCACTCCCAGACTCCTTACTTTTGCCTTTGTGCCCACCCTTGTCCTGAGACTTACCTGCTTCGTTTTTAGGGTCGAGCACAAAGCGCTCTGTCCCTGGTGTAATCTCTCTGTGGGCCATCAGTTTGGTTGGTTTGTGGGCTTGCCTTTTAAAATTTGCTTAATTTGATTAGTGGATGTCCTGCATATGTCATGCCTTTTCTGGTGTTTAGCCCACTTCGAGCGCATCAGCCAACTACTGAAAACATACGAGGCTCCATGTTTTCGGTATGGTTTCTGGACTAATTTTTCTTTTTAATTTGAGACAGCGTGATCTCGCTGGGCAGTAGTCAAGCACTTTGCATGACATCAACCCTGTTACATGGATATTAGCACTTTTGCCGGTTACATGGATAATTGCACTTTTGCCGCTTACATGGATAACTGCACTTTTGCCGATATGTTTCACTGCAAGCAAACTTCTGTTTCCTTTTGTGTGTGTGCTTCACGCTTATGGTGGCCGTCTGCTCACTTACATGAAACTGTTTTTACTTTTCATTTTCAGTTTACATGTCAAGATAAGTCCGGTTAGGAGTTCACAACACTAAACTCCAGGAAACGCGAGACCCATTGCATTGCAAATGCTTGTTCTTGTTGTCACCCCATTTATGAGCTTTTCTGCTTACCCTAGTTCTGACCCATTTGTCTGCCTTCTTTTCTAATTCTTGGGGAGAGGTCAGATCAGAGTCAACCAAGTATTGGTGCAACAAATCAGACACACAGTTATTCAAAATATGCTATCTCAAGATCAGATTATAAAAGCCCTGATAGTCACTGGCTTTGCTGCCATGTAACCATCCTTCCAAAGCTTTCACAGAACAGTGGACTTTTGGGAGGACTCTTTCCCTGGTCTCCCTGAACTTGATTCTATATTGTTCAGTGGTGAGACCAAATCCATCTAAGAGTGCAGATTTAAAAACGGAATAGTTGTCAGCATCTTCCTCCCTGACAGTGAGAAGTCTATCTCCCTTGCCAGAGAAGGAGAGTCACACGATAGCAGCCCACTGTCTGTGAGGGACCCTATGTACCTTACAGGCCCTCTCCTGAGCAGTAAACCACTGTAAATGTCATCCCCCACCTTGTAGGGGGAACAACCCTGTTTAGATTCCTGGAATCAAGAGTCCTCTATGACTCTAGGTTCCCTGAAACTAAAGCTGTTTCCACCACGGGGTGCTAACCCTAGACCCTGTCTCTCTCGCTCCACTGCCAAGGCCTTCCTATCTAGAGCTAACTTTTGCTGTTGCAGTCTCAGCTTGGCCTCCTCCAGTCTCAGCTGTCTGAGTTCCCTATCTAGGGAATCTTCTCCTGGAGTTGAACAGTGTGTCCACTCAGAGACTGAGGTGACATGAGAGTGAGCAGAGGAGGATCTGTCCCTTTTCCTAGTGACCCTCTCAACTAATCCTCTGGGCACAAAAGGGGCCTACTGGTATGACTTCCCTTCCCACTACCTGAAGTGCTCCCAGCTAGGCCAGGGGGTTTACTAGACATTCTGTGATCCTCTGAGGGACCCTGCTGACCCTCCTCAGTGTCTAGATCCTGTCTTTTTGACACTGGGGGGCTAGAGTTTGCATCCTTCTCCTCCTAGCTATCAGCATGGTCCTGGTTATCCTGGATGAGCAGGCCCAGAAGCAGACTTGTTAGTGTTCCTCCCTGTCTTCAGGTTCCTCTCTGAGCACATCTCCCTCAACTCTTGAAATGTGAGGCCCACATAGTGTGAGTCCATGGCCTGAGATGTGTTCTGCTCTGAAGACATATTGGGGGTCATTTTGACCTTGGCGGACGGTGGAGGCCGTCCGCCAAGGTACCGCCGCTGAATGACCGCACCGCGGTCAAAAGACCGCGGCGGCCATTCAGACATTTCCTCTGGGCCGGCGGGCGCTCTCCAAAAGAGCGCCCGCCGGCCCAGAGGAAATGCCCCTGCAACTTGGACGCCGGCTCAGAATTGAGCCGGCGTAGTTGCAGGGGTGCGACGGGTGCAGTTGCACCCGTCGCGTATTTCAGTGTCTGCTAAGCAGACACTGAAATACTTTGCGGGGCCCTCTTACGGGGGCCCCTGCAGTGCCCATGCCATGCCATGGCATGGGCACGGGCCCCGCGGCACCCCCTACCGCCATCCTGTTCCTGGCAGGAGACCCGCCAGGAACAGGATGGCGGTAGGGGGTGTCAGAATCCCCATGGCTGCGGAGCGCGCTCCGCAGCCATGGAGGATTCACAAGGGCAGTGGTAAACCGGCGGGAGACCGCCGGTTTACCCTTTCTGGCCGCGGCTGAACCGCCGCGGTCAGAATGCCCTCGGGAGCACCGCCAGCCTGTTGGCGGTGCTCCCGTGGTCGGTGACCCTGGCGGTCACCGGCCGCCAGGGTCAGAATGACCCCCACTGTGTTGTTAAGGTGGTGTAGGTGGTCCTAACTACCCTACCTCCTAGTCTCTCCAAAGAAGTTTAGAGCAGGTGCTATGCCTAGACCCCAAGCTTACCTAGACTTTAGAGACTAGTTCCCTGACACCAAGTACAGTGTGTACCCCTAGTCAGTAAGTGGTCTTTCCTCTGGAAAGTACCAAGTGACAGAGTGGTAAGGCAATTACAAGTGCTTATCCCACTGCTGCACGACCAATGTAGGAAGCTGGCCTAGTGTGTGCTAGGTACCTAAGGTACTTGCACCTTATACCAGGTCCAGGTATCCTCTATTAGTGTAGTGTAGGCAGTGCCTAGAGGCCAGGCTCTCTAGAGGTAGCTGTGGATGAGCAGCCAAGTCTTATCTAGGAGACATACAAAGTTCATGCAATACCACTGCAGTCACACATCACCCACACACATGAAACAAAACACTCAGTGTTACAAAAATAAAGGTACTTTTATTGACACAATTAATAAAAAGTACTAAAGCGGTAACCCTCCAACAGGAGTTAAGTAACATACTAGATATGTCCACTAGTAATCTGTAATAGGCATAACAAGTGATAGAAAACAGTGCTAATGCACCCATAGGGGGAGCCCAAAATATACACCAAAAAAATGGAATGCAAATGCAGGACCCCCACCTAGGTAAGTGGAATGCGTAGAGGGGAGCTGGGGGAACTAGGGAACCCCAAAGGTAAGTACCACAGCACCCCCAGTGACCACAAAGAAAGGAGTAAGTTACTGTTTTTTCCCCAAACTACCCAAAAGAAAGATATTGCAACACCCAGACAAGACTGCAAGAAACCAGTGGTGGATTCCTGAAGAGAAAGACCTGTGGAAGAAGGGGACCAAGTCCAGAAGTCACAGAAGACTCCAGTGGGGGCAGGAGCCACTATCCACCCAACTGTGGTTACAGGAGTTGGTTGACAGTAGGACGAAGACGGTCAGGAAGGCGGCCCTGGAGCCGGTGGAGAGTTTCTGGAGGATGCAGTTGATGTCCCATGACGGATGGATGATTGCAGTCAGTCAGTTGCGTGGAAAAGCCACCAACAAGCCTTGGCAAAGGCAGAAGTCGCGGTGAAGCAAAAGTGGAGCTGCTGAGGACCAGCAAGGTCCAGGAGGACTCAACCCATGGGGGCAGTCCGCGGGGGGGCCCTCAGCAAGGCAGAGAGTCCACGGAAGAAGAGGCAACCCTACAGGAGACCCACTGGAAGAGGACCCAGGGGTTGCAGAGGAGCACACACAGTACAACTGGAGAAGGGTCCCACGCTGCAGGAGACGCACGCAGAGGGCTGTGCATCCCAGGAAGAAGGGCTGGGGCTACAGAGAGCCTGAAGATCCCTTGGAGGAGATGGAAACAGGCCTTGGTAGCTCCAAGAAATGCAGTGCACAGGGACACTGTCCTACATGGGAAGGCAAGGGCTTACCTTCACCAAAGTTGGACAGCTGGCATACAGGACCAAGGGGACTACTCTGGACCACCACCTGTGATGCAGGATCAATGCAGCTCAGGATGAGAGAAGATCCATACAGCCGGTCATCATTGCAGTTGGTGCCTGCGGATGCAGGGGAGTGACTCCTTTACTTCCAGGGAGATTCCTTCTTCCTTCTCATGCAGACTGAAGACTTGCTGCCCTCAGAGGATGCACTGCTGGGGAAATGTTGCAGAAGCTGGAAGGTGCCATGGAAACAATGTTGCAAGCAGAGTCTTTGTCGTGGATGCAGATTGTTGGTTCCTGGAGGGTCCAGTCACGGTTTCAGTGGCTAGAAGTCGAAGTAGAGGTTGCAGAGGAGTCCTGCTGCAATCTTGCAAGCCGAATCTGAGGGCCCACCCAAGAGAGAGACCCTAAATAGCCCTGAAAAGGGGAATGGTCACCTAGCCAGATGACCATCTATCAGGAGGGTGCTCTTACGTCAACTGCTTGGCCTGGCCACTCGTATGCTCCCAGAGGTCCATGGCCACCTTGGATTCAAAATGGCAGGACCCAGGGACTCTCTGGAGGAGCTCTGGGCACCACCCCTGGGGTGGTGATGGACAGGGGAGTGGTCACTTCTATTTCCATTGTAAAGTTCCATGCCAGAGCAGGGACTGGAGGTCACTGAACCGGTGTAGGCTGGTTTATGCACAGAGGGCACCGAACATGCCCTTCAATGCATACCAGTGGCTTGGGGAGGCTACTCCTCCCAAGCCATGTAACACCTATTTCCAAAGGGAGAGGGTGTTACCCCTCCTCCCAAAGGAAATACTTTGTTCTGCCTTCCTGGGCTTGAGCTGTTCGAGGAGCAGGAGGGCAGAAACCTGTCTGAGGGGTGGCAGCAGCTTAGGCTGCTAGGAAAACATTCCTTTGTTTGAAAATAAGCACTTTTGGGGGCGTGGCTAAGCGCCTAACAAGATGGCCACAATGCAAAAACAGCTCAGCGGTCGCTTCACCCTGGCCCCACCATCTGATCGTCAATCTGCCCACATCTGAACTGAAACTAGACCCCTCAGGGACCGTAAGGGTCCTGGAGCCCCGTGGGGGTCAAGAAACAACCGTTGGAGCTGTTGGGCAACACATCAAGCAGGGGAGGAAGGCCGAGAGGTGGCGAGGCCGTGTGGTGCTGAAGGTCATCCCGGAAGTGAACGCAACGAGGCCGGGGAAACCTTGAGGGAGCCCATCCTGCAATGAGACAGTGGTGCAGGCTCCAGCTGCGCTGAGGGCTTGTGCTGCGCCCTCTTCTACCCCACACTCCCATCCTCCCATGGCCCGAAGACATGGCAGAAAGGTGGCAAGGGGGCTGAGGAAACTTGACCTGACTGGGGAAACTGGACCTGAGCGGGACAAGCCAAGACCCCTGTCGGCTCACACAGTGGGGTGCGGAGTGCTGTGGCTGGTTGGAGCAACACTGAGCGAGCAGGGCCCACCCGGCCACAGGTGAGAGAGCTGCGCCACAGCAGGATGGAGCATTGAATGCTGGTCGGCGTGAACGACAGACCGCAGCGGTCCGAACCACTGATTTTGAGCGGAGCGTGTAGGTTGTTGTGCCCAGGTGCTGAGCTTGATCCTGGGGCCCTGGCTTTGCGAGGGGGTTCAGGCCCTGGAGCCAGATAGGGTGTGGGGGTTCCCAGTGGGTACTAGGAATGGAGCAAGCAAGGCCCTTCTCCCTCCCCATCCCCCTTACCCTTCTCTCTTTACTTAAACACAGTGCGTACAGAGAATTAATGAAGTGTCCAATTCAAAAGTGCTGGCACTGACCGGTACAGGAGAGGCAGAGTGTCTCTCCATCTAAGAGAGGAGTACATACTCTGGCACAGAAGTTAATAAATTCGAACTGACCTACTGAGACACTGGAGCAAAGTGGAAACCCTGGGTGAGGGAGTTACATGTAGGACTGGAGTGCCCACCCCTGCACCCAGGGAGTAGCATGATGGTAAAACCTAAGGGTCAAACATCGATGCATTCAAATAAAATGTACAAATATGCCATGCCTAAACCCCTCCAGAAGCACAGGAGGGGAGTTCAAAGACCACAGGAGGGAAAGAGCCCTCCTTGAGTGCTATAATGGCAGTCATACAAGACCTCAAGAGTACGCTCGAACCTAAAATTGGCACCATCCCCACGGATGTCGCATTCCTGAGTGCTGACGTCAAGAAAATCTCTGAAAAAGTGGCAGACACAGATCAACGTGCTACAGTCCACTACTAAGTGATTAGAGGAGCAGGTTCAGTGCCTCACAAAGCAGCATGTGCACATGGCAGCCAGGGTCGAGGACCAGGAAGGCAGATTGCGATCCAACAATATCAGTGTGGTGGGGGTCCTGGAGGGGGCAGAGGGGCCTAGTGCAGACCTCTTTCTTGAAGACATTATTCTCAACACCCTTCGGCCCAATCGACTCTCAATTTTATTTTCTCATCAAAGGGCACACAGGGTGCCAGTGCCACTGCTGCGTCTGGGGGGGGACCCAGTCGCAGCAGTGGCCCAGTCCTCCCTGGACCTTCATAGCCAGAATTTTCAACTACCAGGATGCGATCCTCCAGGCTGCTCGGTCTCACGGAGATTTGCAATACAAAAACTCTACAATACGCTTCTTCACGATGCAGGTGCAGCGACAGTGCTGAAGTTTGGAAGAGGTGAAGCTAAAGATCTCAAATACATGATGCTTTATCCGGCGAAGTTACATGTGTTGGCGGAAGGGAAATCGTGGTACTTTAACACACTGGCAGAGGCGTGGGAGCGGATCTAGGGCTGGCGGCTGCCCAAACAATGATCCGTCAGGGAGTCAAAGTGGGGGTGCCCTTTGAGTCATTCCACAGAAGATGGTGTGGACACTCAAATGAAATATTCCAGGACAGCTGATGCGACGGGTGCCGGCTTGAGTGGTGAGGAGGAGTGAGGGCCGCAACCAAGTTGAGACATGAGAATACAAGGCACCAGATTTGGAAACTGACAGGGTAGCAAGCGAATGAACTGTATCCTGAAAACAGGAAACCTTTGGCTGTTTAGCCAATTCCCTTTCAGATGTGGGGACAGGATTCAACTGTAATAAGGGGCCTGTCATAGGGACTAAAGCGGCCTCACAGATCTAGGCGGGGATAGCCAACCCAAAATGGTTTACATATTGTATTTGGGGTGACGGGCGATGTGCAAGTTGAGGGAGTGGGTGAGTTACGACCTACCAAGCAGGGTGGCAGGGAGGGGGGGAAAGTTTGTTGGAGTTTGCAATCTTATATCGTTCATGTGGTTATACACCTACTACTTTGTTTATGCTCAGTAATTTCAAGCTCAGCAGGGGGAAGGTGAAGCACTAGGGGAGGGAGGGAGGGAAGCAAGACTTCACACAACACAGTGAGAGGGGGCATTACATGGCAAGTGGCAACATGGTATCACATAGGGGATGACCTAAGGGTCATGACGCTGAACGTTAATGGCCTGGGCAATAAAATTAGGCACATAATTGTGATGCAGTATATCGGTAGACACGCCAAAGATATAGGTGGTCATTATGACTTTGGCGGTCTTCCTTTAAGGGGGGGAGGGTTTAAGGCTTTCTGGTGGGAGGGGGGCGTCTACTGGCGACAGGGAAGAAATTCCCTGTCACTGGTAGCCTTTCCACCAGGGTTTTTGTGGCGGTGCTACAGCCGCAGAAACCCTGGTGGAAAGGTGGCTCCTAATACAGCCGGCGGTCTTCTGTGGACCGCCGGGTCGGAGATGAACATCTCCGGGCCAGCTGCTCTGACTGCCCTGGCGTTATGAGTGGAGATGTGGCGGGTTGGCAGAGGCCATCCGGCCACACTCATAATGTGGTGGTCTGCACTGTCAGCCTGTTGACGGTGAAACCGCCACCTTTGCTCTGGCAGTCAGGAGACCGCCAGGGTCATAATGACCCCCCATAGTCTTACTTCAGGAAACGTACCTGAGAGGACAGCACTACAAGGCACTAGATCAAATGGGATATGCCCTCTAAGCACATGCAGATTTTACCACAAATTCCAGGGGTGTGGGAATCCTCATTACGTCCTCAGTACTGTACACACCTGGGAAGACATGGCATGCTCCACTGGGTGGCTTAGTGCTCAGACTGGCACCTGGTAAGGGCAAACACTCCATCTAAGCTCGTGCTATATTCCACCAAAGCTACACAAGGACACTTTGCACGTGTCCCCGACCCCACCTTAAATCATAAGCTCTGACTCCGGCAGCAGGAGCTCAGAGACCTGGCAGGATGCTGCCCAGGTTCATTTTTTGTGTGGTCCGGAGGTGCCTCTATGACTCTGGAGACAAAGCCAGCAAACTTTTGGCCTGGCTAGAGAAGCGGGCTAGAGGCAGAAACTAGGTAGTGGAGATAAGACCCAACAAGAGAGATGCAGGTTATGGGGGAGGCCATAGCCAAGACCTTTGCAAGATATTATGAAGACATCTACACAACTACAACCACCTATCAGACAGTCGAATGCCTGAGCTTCTTGGAGACCTTGTTCTACTGGCTTTGTCCAGCAAGGATTGGTCGGCTCTGGATCAGGACTTGACAGTGGAGGAGGTCGGGAGAGCTGTCAAGGAGCTCCAGCCCAGGAAGGCGCCGGGCCAAATGGCCACCCCGTGGAGCTGTATGTGTATCTACCAGAGCTAAACACGTAAGCAATGTTTAAAATGTCTTAACTGGAGGGGCCCCCTCCCGGTGGACCAAAGTATGGCTACTATCGTAATCCCTAAACTGGGCAAGCCTGCAGTTGGGTGTAGCTAATACAGACCGATGTCTCTCCTCATTGAGGAAGTCAAGGTACTAGCAAAGATTCTGGCCAATAGATTACAAAAAGTGATCACTACCTTGATTCACCCAGATCAGTCTGGGTTTATGCCACATAGAGGCACAAGACTGAATCTCCATCATCTCTTTGGAGTCCTACACATGACCAGGCCACCATATGACTCTGATGTGGTACTTATATGGGGAATTCCAGGGAACGGAAGCTGGGAAGAGAGAATTTCACTATATGCGGATGACATACTAATGTACGGGACGAACCCCTGGAAAACAGTAGATAGATTACTTCTTATTTTTCCAATTTTCGGGGGCTACTCCAGATATCGCATCAATTGGGACAAATCCCTTGATTTCCCCCTAGCCGGGAGAAGGCTGACCCTCCCACCCAAATGCAAGGCTCCAGTGGTGACAGATGCTTCCGATATTTGGGTATTTTTATAACACATAGTACGGAAACATTCCTGGTGAGAAACCTGACTGCACAGCTGGAGAGGTTACGCAGGGATGTCGACCATTGGCGAACACTTCCGCTGTCTTTGGTTGGCTGAGTGCTACTCTTTAAAATGATGATCCTCCCCTGGCTCTTATATGTCTTGCAGAATACACCGTATCGAGTGCTGCCAGACTACTTCAGTAGGATCAATGATGAGCTGGGGAGGCTACTCTGGGACAGAGGCAGCTCCTGCATCGCACTTACTAATATTCATAGAGGGGTGTTCAATGGTGGGTTGGGAATCCCTGATGTGCAGCTATACTACTGGGCAGCACAACTGGCCACAATTAATGAGTGGGTTTTTGCAGATACTGAGAAACCCCTATATCAAGTTGACAGGAAAGCTATGGACAGCAGGGGACACCCCTCAATCCTTTATGTCAGGAGTTGGGAGAATGGACTCCCAAGGCATACACAGTCAGTGTTGAGGATATGGAGAGAGGCCACCAGATTCCTGGTTTGGGAGCATAGGTGCACAGATATGACTCCACTGTGGGATAGCGAACAATTGCAAGAGGTGAGACATTTGAAGGGCTTCCGCAAATGGAGCCTGTTGGGTATCGAACACCTCAGAGACATCTAAAAGGGGGGGCGGGGTAAGGGTTTTGAGGACCTGCAGACTGAATAAGACATGAGAGATTTTGGAATGCTTTAAATTTCTGAGATGGTGTTTATTCCGTAGCTTTGGGCAAGGGTGGCTAGCAGGCCCATGTAGATGTTGAACAGCGTGGGGCTGAGGGAGAATCCCTGGGGCATGCCGCAGATGGTGAGTGTGGGATCTGGGGGGAAGGGGGCGAGTATCGCTTGTTGCGTTCTGCCAGAGAGGAAGGATTGGATCCAGTCTAGGGCCTTGTATCTGATGCTGGCTTTGTGGAGTCTTCTTATCAGGGAGTGACGGGAGACTGTGTTGAAAGCCGCCGAGAGGTCTAGTAGGATGAGTGCCGCGGTCTCTCCCTTGTCCAGTAGGGAGCGGATGTCATCTGTTGCGGCAAGGAGGGCTGTTTTGCTGCTGACCTGAATCCGGATTGGGAGATGTTGAGGATGTTGTGGTCTTCTATAAACGTGGTGAGTTGGCTGTTGACTGCTTTTTTAATAACTTTCACAGGAAATAGAAGTAGGGAGATGGGCCTGAAGTTTTTGAGGTCGATGGGGTCTGCTGAGGGTTTCTTGAGGAGGGTGTTGATCTTGGCGTGTTTCCAGTCATCTGGGAAGGTGGCAGCAGCTAGTGAGCGGTGTAGGAAGGTAGCCTCTTTCTAGCCTTGTTACCCCCACTTTTGGCCTGTTTGTGAGTATATGTCAGGGTGTTTTTACTGTCTCATTGGGAACCTGCTAGCCAGGGCCCAGTGCTCCTAGTGGAAACCCTATGTTGTCAGTGTGTTTGATATGTGTCACTGGGATCCTGCTAGCCTGGACCCCAGTGCTCATACGTTTGTGGCCTATATGTGTTCCCTGTGTGGTGCCTAACTGTATCACTGAGGCTCTGCTAACCAGAACCTCAGTGTTTATGCTCTCTCTGCTTTTAAAATTGTCACTGCAGGCTAGTGACTAATTTTACAAATTCTGATTGGCACACTGGAACAACCTTATAATTCCCTAGTATATGGTACCTAGGTACCCAGGGTATTGGGGTTCCAGGAGATCCCAATGGGCTGCAGCATTTCTTTTGCCACCCATAGGGTGCTTAGACAATTCTTACACAGGACTGCCACTGCAGCCTGAGTGAAATAACGTCCACGTTATTTCACAGCCATTTTACACTGCACTTAAGTAACTTATAAGTCACCTATATGTCTAACCGTCACTTACTGAAGGTTAGGTGCAAAGTTACTTAGTGTGTGGGCACCCTGGCACTAGCCAAGGTGCCCCCACATTGTTCAGGACAAATTCCCCGGACTTTGTGAGTGCGGGGACACCATTACACGCGTGCACTACATATACGTCAATACCTATACGTAGCGTCACAATGGTAACTCCGAACATGGCCATGTAACATGTCTAGGATCATGGAAGTGTCACCCCAGTACCATTCTGGTATTGGGGGTGACAATTCTATCCATCCCCGGGTCTCCAGCATAGAGCCCGGGTACTGCCAAACTAACTTTCCGGGGTTTTCTCTGCAGCTACCGCTGCTGCCAACCCTCAGACAGGTTTCTGCCCCCTTGGGGCCTGGGCAGCCCAGTCCTAGGAAGGCAGAACAACGGATTTCCTCTGAGAGAGGGTATTACACCCCCTCCCTTTGGAAATAGGTGTGAAGGGCCTGAGAGGAGTAGCCTCTCCTGGCCACTGGAAATGCTTTGAAGGGCACAGATGGTGCCCTCCTTGCATAAGCCAGTCTACACCGGTTCAGGGATCCCCCCCAGCCCTGCTCTGGCGCGAAACTGGACAAAGGAAAGGGGAGTGACCACTCCCCTGACCTGCATCTCCCAGGGGAGGTGCCCAGAGCTCCTCCAGTGAGTCCCAGACTTCTGCCATCTTGGATGCAGAGGTGTGAGGACCCAATGGACAGCTTTGAGTGGCCAGTGCCAGTAGGTGACGTCAGAGACCCCTCCTGATAGGTGCTTACCTTTCTCTGTAGCCAGTCCTCCTCTGAAGGCTATTTAGGGTCTCTCCTGTGGGTATCTCACCAGATAACGAATTCAAGAGCTCACCAGAGTTCCTCTGCACTTCCCTCTTCGACTCCTGCCAAGGATCGACCGCTGACTGCTCCAGGATGCCTGCATAACCGCAACAAAGTAGCAAGAAGACTACCAGCAACATTGTAGCGCCTCATCCTGCTGGCTTTCTCAACTGTTTCCTGGTGGTGCATGCTCTGAGGGCTGTTTGCCTTCACCCTGCACTGGAAGCCAAGAAGAAATCTTCTGTGGGTCGACGGAATCTTGCCCCTGCCAATGCAGGCACCAAACTTCTGCATCACCGTTCCTCTGGGTCCCCTCTCATCCTGACGAGCATGGTCCCTGGAACACAGGAGCTGGGTCCAAGTGTCTTCGACAGTCCAGTGGCCCTTCTGTCCAAATTTGGTGGAGGTAAGTCCTTGCCTCCCCATGCCAGACAGTAACCATGTGTACTGCGTGAACTGCAGCCACTCGGGCTTCTGTGCACTTTGCAAGACTTCCTATGTGCACAGCCTAGTCCAGGTCCCCAGCACTCCGTCCTGCATTGCCCAACTCGCTGAGTTGGACTCCGACGTCGTGGGACCCTCCTTTGTTGCTGAGTCGACTGTCGTCCTCAGATCTTCTAAGTGCCTGTTAAGGTGCTTCTGCGGGTGCTGCCTGCTTCTGTGTGCGCTCTCCTTGTTGCTGAGCACCCCCTCTGTCTCCTCCTCCAAGGGGCGACCTCCTGGTCCTTCCTGGGGCCTGGCAGCACCCAAAACCTTCAACCGCAACTCTTGCAGCTAGCAAGGCTTGTTTGCGGTCTTTCTGCGTGGAAACAACTCTGCATCCTCCAGCCCGCCGTGGGACATCTTCTGACCAGAGGAGAAGTTCCTGGCGCCTTCCATTGTTGCAGAATCTTCGGCTTCTTCCACCCGGAGGCAGCCTTTTGCACCTTCATCCGGGGTTTAGTGGGCTCCTGCCCCCCCTGGACACTGGCGTGACTCTTGGACTTGGTCCCCTTCCTTTACAGGTCCTCAGGTCCAGGAATCCGTTGTCAGTTGTTGTCCTTGCAGAATCCCCTATCTAGACTTTACTGTCTTTCTGGGGTAGTAGGGTAACTTTACTCCTATTTTTCAGGGTCTTGGGGTGGGGTATCTTGGACACCCTTAGTGTTTTCTTACACTCCCAGCGACCCTCTACACACTATACTAGGCCTGGGGTCCATTCGTGGTTCGCATTCCACTTTTGGAGTATATGGTTTGTGTTGCCCCAGGCCTATTTCTCCCTATTGCATTCTATTGTGTTTGTACTACTTTTCTAACTGTTTACTTACCTGATTTGGTTTGTGTGTGTATATTTTGTGTATATTACTTACCTCCTAAGGGAGTATATCCTCTGAGATACTTTTGGCATATTGTCACTAAAATAAAGTATCTTTATTTTTAGTAACTCTGAGTATTGTGTTTTCTTTTGATATAGTACTAAGTGATATAAGTGGTATAGTAGGAGCTTTGAATGTCTCCTAGCTCAGCCTAAGCTGCTCTGCTATAGCTACCTCTATCAGCCTAAGCTGCTAGAACACCTCTAACCTACTAATAAGGGATAACTGGACCTGGCAAAAGGTGTGAGTACCACAAGGTACCCACTATAAGCCAGGCCAGCCTCCTACAAGCGGTTGATGGTGAGGCGGAGCTTGGGGGCGATGGTGTCTGCAGGTCTGTTGAAGTTGTGATGCGGGCACGGGTCCGCAGGGGGCACGGAGTGTATGGACTTCATTGTTTTCAGTGTATCTTCGGTGGAGAGGGGTAACATTTAACATCGTGCCTCAGTTCACATCCATAGCATTGCAAAACACGTTTTGGTTGCATTTTACATTACCTGGCTAAATTTAGAGTTTTCATAACTTAACTATCAGATCACTTAATATGTAATCTTTTTTATACATTTTACCAGTTTGAGCCCTATTGACTAGAGTTAAGTTTTAATTGATCACTCGCTAGTAACTTTGGCCCCATTTACCTCAGCTGGATAAAATGTTAAAGAAGATAGTCACAGAAATTTTATCCTGAACGTTTACTCTAGATTAATGAGAGTTCGGAGTAGTCATAAAAACTTAACTGAAAATTATATTTGCATTCACATTTCCACAGAAATAATAACTTTTAAAAATAAATTAAAAAAACTCCCACCTGGGCTCACAATATATTCCTTGGTCTAACGTAGCTCCCTTCATTGGTTTGGATGAAATTTGCTGCGTTTTTTTTGTTTAAGGAAAGTTCAAAAACGTAGTTCATATAATTATCACTATGGGAATCGAAACAAAATGTAATTGGCTGTAAATTGCTGATAGGTTCAGCTCCTGTTGTTTTTCAATCCTTGCAATAATGCTGATGAGGTAGCATTAACCTTTGTATCTCTCTTTCTCTCTCCTACACCATAATCACAGGTTCTCAGCTTATCTCTGTGTAGATATAGGTACATAGTGCTCGCAATCCCAGTTGGGAATTGTACTGCATGCATTACATACAAATCATTCTTTGGATTGTGTATACATGTGACCCGCATATGATGAATCAGCATAAAATAAAATATGCAAAACTTGGTTTGAACTCAACAGGTGTTATTGAGATTGGTAACTAGCAGGGAGATCACAGGAAACCAAAAAAACGAAATGTTAATTGAAATGCCACAATTTCCCACAGGAAATTCTTCGAGAACTAAAACCAAAAACAATTGTATATTTTCACTTGGCACTGGAGCCCGAAAACATCCTTCTGCATCTGGCTTGCGGTGAGCACATATTTTTATAGCGTCCGGCTGTGCCAGGTGGTCACGGGTGGGGGTCCTTGGTGCATCCCATTTATATAGATAAAAAAGCAAGGCCAAAGATAAGAAGATATGATTATATAACGTTTTAGTCTCAGATCAGAAAATTGAGTGATGGAAGAATATACACAAAAACACTACAGGGCGGTGTAAGCAACTGCAGGTGAAAAACGTTTTAATAAATACATACAATATCATAAAGTCACAGTTCGTGTAACTAGTGGCATATAGACAATTTTTGTCCAGTTTGTTGACACTTCATCCCAAAAAAGCATAATCGTGTGCCATATGCCACAGGGCAGACAGGGGCGACTGCGCCAAAACTGATGTGGTACTCTCACAGTAGCAATGGTAAGTAGTCAAAGGATTCTCGTCGAAGCAGTGTGGGTGGCAAAGACTCCAAATTCAATGACTGACCAACAGACCCCATAAATCACTGCCCAGTTTTTGTTTAATAGAAAACAAAGAAACATTGCTATCAGTTTTTAAATGATCGCACCATTCAACAGGCAGACCAGTTCATATAGTTCTTTTGACCAAAAAAGTCTTAATGATAAGAGTAAATCCTTATCACCCTTCCCTTTTGCGAATGAGTTAGCACCCACTTGACATGATTGCTAACTGCAAATTGCTTTGCGACCGCGTTCGCGGTCACAAAGCAATTCTGCATCGTGGTGCGAATCGCAAATAGGAAGGGAACACCCCTTCTTATTTGCGAGTCGCATTCCCATTTTGCGAGTCGGTACAGACTCGCAAAATGGGAATGTGCATCGCGATGCGCGTTTTGCATGGCGCAAACTGCGAATTTCACAGTTTGCGCCATGCAAAACGCTTAGTACATCTGGCCCTTAGTCTCTGAAGGTAATGTCAACACCATCGTCGACGAGAATACCATTGATTGCAGCACCGTCAACGACATCACCGTGTACAAGATTACCGTTGAGGCAGCCACAACATCAATTCCGTCGACGGGACCATCGTTGTTGACACCATCGACGATGCCAATGGTGGCTGTAAGCCAGGATGTTATTCCTATTTCCTCTGGGTCTCCTGATCTTCGCGCTACAGCTAAGATTACAGCGATGTCTAGGTCTACAATATATCCACAAGATACTTCACCAAGTAAGGTAACAACCTTGCTTCCTAGTCATCTTCTGGACTGGGAAGAGTCAGATGAGGGCCCATTTGGCGATGCACACAGCCCATCCCAGTTGCATGTTATGTATCAGGAGGAGGAGGAGGAGGATGAGGATGATGATGACTACGACTACGATCAATACCAACCTTATTATTCTCATCGAAGATGCTATTATGAACCTCCGCATCAGCCAAGAGACACTGTGCAGATGTCTGCCTCCTTGATTCAGGACTTGCAGTCAATGTTGCAGTATTACAAGTGGAGGTTCCCAACTGCAGCAGAGGAACAACCGCCTCTTCCAACCTCTCCTGTTACACCAAGGAGTATACCTCCACCTCCAGCAACTCCCAGGCTGACACCGCAGTCTACATTAGCCGCTCCCCCCCAGAGATGATGTTTCTGCATCTGGGGATGAAAGAGAAGGAGAGATTTCAACACCACAACATCCTAGTGATGAGTGGAACGATAATTTAGCCCCTACTCCTTCTCCACCACCTCCTCGTCCATCAGATTCTCCACTGGAGAATATAGGTGGGTTTCACAACTTGATGGATAGGGTGGCCACACGATTTCACTTGCCAACGTTGATCTCACAGTCTGAATGCTTCCTCCATCAGTTTAAGGAAAAAGCAAGTAAGTCTGTGAGGGCGATTCCTATTATAGGTTACATTTGGAGTGAGGGTATCAAGATCATGCAGAATCCTGCGACTGTTCGACAAAAACTTGACAAGAAGTATAAGGCAACACAGGACTCTCCAATGTGTTTCAGGGCATCCAAGACCGGATTCCTTAATCTCCTAAGCTGCCCAAAGGTGTTCCAAGAACCCGTCAATGCCTATATCTACTCCTGATAGGGAAGGCAGACGACTGGACAATGTGGGCAAGAGATTTTCATCCGTGTCGGCTATAACAGTTCGTGCAGCCAACTCCCTAGCGATTTTGGGTCGCTATGATTGCCAGATGTGGTCTGATATGAATGCCTTCATAGATCTCATTCCTGAGAACAAGCAGTCTGAGGCACGGAAAATCCTGTAGGAAGGAGAGCGTACGTCTGAGGAGATAATATTCTGCACCCTGGATATAGCTTCCATGGGTTTTCATCAGCTGGCGGGAGCAGCTGTATTACACTGCCAAGGATGGTCAAAAGTGACCTCTTTCAGACCAGAGGTACAGTCCAGGATTCTAGATATGCCGTACGACGGATTGTCTCTCTTCGGCAAGCATGTACATGATGCATTACAGGCCATCAAGGCTCACACTGACACTGCTCGTTCCCTGGGTACTTTGCAGTACCGGAAGCATCCCTTTCGGGGAGCAAGAGGTAGGGGTTTTTCAACATTTCGAGGCTCCTACCATAGGCAGTATCAACAGCCTCAATATAGACCGGCCTATCAGCAGCATTATAGGCAACCATCCAGCGCTTCCTACGTTAGACAAGGCGGGAGGAGAAAACAGAGTTCCCAAGCCCGGGATCAACCTCGCAAGCAATGATTCTTGTCTGGCACAGGCTACGCTTCCGCAGTCTTCATAATGCCATCAGGTGGGAGCAAACATCTCTAATTACCTTCAGAATTGGAAAAGCATAACATCGGACAAATGGTTGCTGGATATAGTGGCTCGAGGTAATACGCTGGAATTTATACAAAAACCACCTCACCATCCGCCAGGAAAATCCAAACCACTTCATCTTCCCTTGCTTCAGCAAGAGGTTTTCCTAATGCTCACCAAGGGAGCGATAGAAGAGGTTCCGGTGCAACACAGAGGACTTGGATTCTTTTCCCGGTTCTTCATAATAAGGAAGAGGTCAGGGGAATGGAGGCCAATCCTAGACCTCAGAGTGTTGAACAAGTTTCTAAGGAAGCAATCCTTTCGTATGATCACACTGTCGGATATCCTGCACTTTTTGAACCCTGGAGATTACATGACAACAATGGAACTCCAGGATGCTTATTTCCACATACCGATACATGTAAATCATCGAAAATATCTCTGCTTTACTGTGGCCGGTGCCCATTATCAATTCAAGGTCCTCCCATTAGGCTTGAAGTCAGCAGCACGAATCCTCAAGAAATGTCTCGCCCCAATAGCAGGCTTTCTGCTCAACAGGGGTTTTCGAGTCTTCCCATACCTGGACGACTGGCTGATAAAAGACCCGAAATCGCAGCTTGCGTCCAAGGCTACCAATGTCTGCCTAGAGCTATTTCACAACCTAGTTCTAACAGTAAACTTCCAAAAATCAGTCACTCTTCCCACACGCAGGATAGTTTTTTTTGGGTGCGGAACTCAAGAACAAAGCGTATCTCACAAAGGCACGGAAGCAGAAACTAACCAACATGGCTATCAGGATCTCAAGAAGAAAGTCAGTTTCAGTACGAGTGTTCAAGTCGCTTCTAGGCATGATCTCCTCATCTATCGTCCTAGTCCACCTGGTAAGTTACAGCTACAATGGACCCAATCCCAAGGATCCTTTGAGGATTTAGTACATTTTACACCAAGAATAGTGGAGACTTTGCGATGGTGGTCTCAGACCAACCATCTTTCTCAATGGTTGACCTTTCTAACTCCAATTACAGACTTCATTATCACAAGGGACGCTTCATTGGAGGGTTGGGGAGGTCATCTACAGGACATGCGCATTCAAAGGAGATGGTCGGATGCGCAGAGAAGAATGCACATAAATCTGTTGGAGTTAAAAGCAACTTTTCTCACGCTCAAGGAGTTCCTTCCACGGATTGCAGGTTCTTCCGTGTTGGTCCGTATAGACAACACAACAAGCATGTTCAATATTAACAAGCAGGGAGGAAAAAATATCTCTTTCCCTCTTAAGAGAAGCTCAATCTCTCTGGGAATGGCTCATACTGCACAAGATTTGCCTGAGAGTGGAGCACCTTCCAGGTGTCAACAACGTCTTAGCGGACTCTCTCAGCAGGACGGACGACAACTGCCACGAATGGGAACTCCATCTTTCTATGCTGTGGAAGGCTGACCCTGGATCTATTTGCCACCAATCAGAATGCCAAATGCCAATTTTACACCAGTCGATACCCACTCCCGGGGTCGTGGGGGAATGATCTTTTGATGAGATGGTCAGGGATCTTTGCATACGCTTCCCCCATCCCATTAATTCCCAGGCTTCTGACGAAGATGAAGTCAGAGGGTTGCAAGATCATACTCATAGCACCCAAGTGGGCCAGACAGTATTGGTACACGGAGCTCCTGCTCCTGTCGGTGACCAATCCCTTACGTCTTCCCTGCAAGCACGACCTTCTCACGAAGAGTCAAGGTCAGATACTTCATCCAGATCCAGCATCTCTGCAATTGCATGCATGGCTCCTGAGTTCCAGGGTATGAACATTGATGGAGAATGCAAACTGATTTTGTCCAGGGCACGAGCTGACAGTACAAATAGAACTTACAGACTCAAATGGAAGCGGTTTTGTATCTGGTGCCTTCAGAACAATTTTCATCCGTTAAAGATTGGGCCAGAGCAAGTTCTCGCATACCTTCTTACCCTTTCAAAGGCTGGGGTATGTCATGCATCTGTTAAGATCCATTTGGCTGCTATATCTTCTTATAGATGCTCGGCGGATATGCCCTCACTTGGCTTATCCAGACTTATCAAACCGTTCATGTAGGGCCTGTTTCGTACTTTTCCTCCGGTGCGTCCACCCCCGCCCCAGTGGCTTCTAAATATAGTTCTGTCTCAATTAATGAAAGCCCCGTTCGAACCTATTCACAGAGCAGAGCTGACATACATCACATGGAAGGTGGCAACTCTACTTGCTCTTACGTCCACGAGAAGAGTCAGCGATATACAGGCCTTTACCACTAAGGAACCCTACCTTATGTTTTCAGAAGACTTTGTTCTTCTTAGAACGAACCTGAGATACATTCCTAAGGTGCCTTCATCCTTTCATTTGAACGAGCCAGTAATATTAAGAAAATTTTTCCCAAATCCGTCAACAATAGCAGAAAGTACTCTTCATTCACAAGAAATCACAACATGCTTGAAATTTTACCTTCAGCGTACTAAGCAGCTCCGGAAGACAGACCAGCTGCTAGTCTATATGCTCAAGGACGGCAAGGGACAGGAGTCACTAAGGCTACGATAGCTCGGTGGATTGCATCCACCATTCAGTTTTGCCACACAAAAGTGGGAAAACCATTGACTAAGCGCCTGAGAGCGCACTCTACCAGAGCAGTCTCCACATCGGCTGCTTTGTTTCAAGAGATTGCCTTGGATAAGATATGTCAGGCTGCAACGTGGAAGACTACGCATTCTTTTGCGTAGCACTACTGTTTGGAATCATCACAAAGAACTGATTCCTTCGTTGGACGGGGGTCCTACATCATCTATTTCATTAAGGTGAGATCTTTCCTTTAATATGTATACCTAATTCTATATGCAATAGTCTATAATTACTATGCAATTTTGTTTGATATGTTTGTTCCATACATGTAGAGGAAGGTTTATAGATATGTTATTTAGTACTATAATTAAAAAGATTACAATGCTCGCATCCACCATCCACTGCTGGCATAACGTTTATTAGGAGTACTGCTGGCTATTCAGATTCAAGCATGTGAATTTGGTGAATTTCTCAATCCACCAATACACTACCAGCACTCAACTGTACAAAAGGGTGTTTGTTAGATCTTTTTCCATTGTCATTCAATCTCATGAAGATAATTTGTTCCCTTACCTGGAGAGGCCAATTTAAACCAAATTTACTCCAATTTATAGAATGAATGCAAAGAGATTCACAACCTGACAGGAACTCAGAGAGTCTGCAGGCGCTGTATGTCACTGACTCCTAGTGCCCAACTTCTCTCCGTCCACGGTGGAAGATATACAAGAGTGACAGAGAGCACTATGGAAAAACAAATTTAGTAACAGAGTAATCTATATCGCAGTCTGGCAATGATCTCTTATTGTGTACATTATCTGGAGTGAGGATGTCAGAACAAGCAAGAACAAGTTAGCTAGCTTATCAATTTTAGTGGGTGCACAACCCTTGCTCAGCCGCCTCCTACTAGAGATATGCTTCTGCCTTATCTCTTCTGTCTTCTCCATTGCTTATTTCTGGTTGCGGTCTTCTTATTTTATGAGCCACTGGTTGTGGACG
Source organism: Pleurodeles waltl (assembly GCF_031143425.1). Lineage (NCBI taxonomy): Eukaryota > Metazoa > Chordata > Amphibia > Caudata > Salamandridae > Pleurodeles > Pleurodeles waltl. The sequence continues at coordinate 893,123,132 of NC_090439.1, forward strand.
TATTTTACTTGACACTTTTCCTTGCTTCAAATGCTCATTTTAGATTTGCTTCCTAAACAGACATTGCTTCAGGCTAAGATAAGCTTGTTCCATTCCTACAGTCTACCGAATGTGGCTTTGGCTTAGCTGTCTTGCAGACCTTACTTCAGGCAGATAACTATGTTGCAATTCTAGTTTGGGGCAGTAACTAAGAATGCACAGTCATCAGATTGTGGCAATTATGTTACAATGCCTACTGTGTATTTCCAGTGGGTATTCATAAATTACATCTCGCTCCTTTGAAGTGACTACATGCTACTGCAAGGCTCATCACAGGAATGAAACATTTTGAACACATCACACTACCCCTTGCCATCAGAACTGGCTTCCCATATAAACTAGAAGATCTTAGAAAAGCTTATCCTTAGCGCACAAAGCCATACATGGCTCCCTGAAACACATGGCACAAAACCCACCCCCAGCAGGGACCCCTGGCCTGCTTCTGGAAACTGCAAGGTTCAAGAAAGAAAGAACTATCTCTCACATGAAGCTGAAGCCTGAGTATCCTCCACCACTTTCAATTTGTTTAGCCCCACAATTTGAGGCCTTCAACAAGAGGTTGAATCGACTATTATTCCTGCACAGTCTCCAAGAGAAACCACAATTTAAGTCAAGTGGTATGCCTGAACTTTAAACAACACTGAAATTATATTTCCTTCACTTACCACTGGCTCCCTTCTTTTCCCTTGCTTTAAATGTCTTGACAAGTTATTTGTTGCAATTATTCTATATCCGCCTGCATTTACTACTGTAAAGTAAGTACTGAATGTAACGCGCACTGGCACCTGAAGTTGTGATATATGCTCTATAAAATTAAACAAATAAATAGTGTGGTTTGAGCGAGTCCATACTCTTAAGCAGTGTTGTCATTGCAGTAAGTTATGTTTGGAACTCTGTTCTCCCTGCAACTCTGTTTCTGATCCTACTGGCCCTCTCACAAACACATGTTTTAGGGTTAGTAGAAGCCCTTTACAGCTGTGGAGCAGCAAAGACTAGTGCAATTAGTAAAAGGGCCCCAAATAGTTAAGGATTCATTTATTTGCAGAGTCTTAAAGTACATTACAGGCTTTATAATTTCTTTAATTACATTATAGCACAAAAAATAATTTTAGAAAGCTTACGGAAATACTTATAGATTGAAAGCAACACCTGTATTTATTTTGAGTTATTTACACAATATAGTTTAAGAGATTTATGTGTTTCTCCTGCAATTAAGTGAAGTGATAGTCTTACAATCAAACCGGTAACGACTACCACTATGTAATATATATTATAGGTATCTATACATACTCTGCTTGATTTTAGTAACCAAGATGCTATTACTTAAGTCTGTTGCTCATATTTTCAGCTACTAGACATGCCAGGAGAGCGACCACAAATTAGCAGGTCTCCACTGCAGCTCAACTGGCGACGATCTCTCTCTGTTGTGAATGGATCAATCAGAGTGACATATTTATACTTAAGCCCTATTCACAAGAGGTTCAAGAGTTCTCATGAAACTTTGGGACATCCTATGGGGATTTTAGACATCCGCTGGATCTATTCGTTCTGTGTTTGCTTCCACAGGAGTGGGGGTCTGAGGCCTAGACCACCATATTGTTGCCAGGATGTAGTCCATGTCAATCCCTTAAGTAGAAGTGCACTGGTTCTGATGTGAAAGAGTCAAAGACAAAGGTGAAGCATGGACCTGGTCCTTGTTTGAGAGGCACAGAGAGTGCAAGAATCCACATGCAAAAATGTCCTGACACCACCTCTCTCAGACACTGCTTGAAGTTCCATGACTTTAGATACAATAGACCATTTAATTCATCACCAACACCAAGACCACAAAGCCTGGCATCAACTGAGCCTCCTCTGCAAAATATAATTCTTCCTTCCCAGTTAACTTCAGTAGCACAGTTGAACCTTTCGTTCTCTCATACATAAATGGAGGGACATCTCTACTGAATGGCATGCACAGTCTCATCCGCAGCCCCTGAAAGATACTCTCCAGACTTCTGCCTGCAGAATTACCAAGAATATCCCCACTTGATTCATATTCTTGCTGATCTGATCTGAACTGAATTCCCATACCAGCCATCATCTAATTCAGTGGTTCCCAACCTGTGGTCCTCGGACCCCCAGGGGTCCGTGACACATTCTCATTGGGTTTGCAGGCCGGGGCTGGGAGGAAGACACTTCTCCAGCTGGTGCCTCTGACAAACATTTTCATTTTTTTTATATTTATTGCTTCCTTTGTGTAGCAGGTAAAGAACAGTATTTTATGTGCATAGCACAGTGGGATACTGCTTTTGTCACATATTATTTTGATACTGTGCAGTACATACGTTACAATCATAATCTAACACAGTGAGCTATTAACTGCCATTAAGAAGCTGCATGCAAACTTCAAGGCAGAATTTTGAAAGTTGTCTTTTTCCCTAAACTCATTTTGCTTACGCTGCTAAAAAAGGTTTGCTTTCATAGAAATACATTCTTATTATTAAAGTCAACACTGTGTTGTGTTCTGAATCCTGAGTTTGTGCTTCTCCAGACCAGTCACTCTTAGAAAATGCCTACCAGTGTGGATGACGTGGCTATGGAAAGATGAGAGGCCCTTAGGGCTTTAATTCCTTTCCCCACCACATATTTTTGTGAACATATTTTCTCAGATCTTATATACCTAAAAAATAAAAACAGAAATCACTTTGTATATGTTGAATCTAACCTGAGGATTCAGCTTTCCTAAAGCAAAACGAAACATTGAAAAGGTAGTCCCCAAGATGCAGCGCCAACCTTCCCAATAATTTTTTTAAATTTTACATATTTTTTCAATATAAAATAATTATATCTTTAGTAATTCCAGTATTTGGTGTGTACTTGTTTGTGTATTTTTTGCAAATTACTGTTTGAATGTTTGAAATTCAAATCATACAAGTTGCTTGGGGGTCCCCGGCTTCCAGTAATGATTCTGTGGGGGTCCTCAGGAGTCAAAAGTTTTGGAACCACTGATCGAATTCAAAGCTTACTGCACAATACCAGCAGTGGTTGTTGGTGTATATAAATGCTCAGGCTGCGCCGCATTTGCATGTACATAAAATGTTTAGCCACTCTCAACAGCGTCTGGCCTGAAATGTAAAAGTAAACAAAGCTAACAATTTGAATGCCGTCTGATAGGGCTATCAGCAGACTGCTCACAGAGAGACCTAAGTTCATGTAGCCTGCCTGCCCCACAGAAGAGAAGCTCACTGCTGGTGAAGTATAATGTTAGAAGCTGGAATTTGTTTGGGAGGACAGTCGGGCATTATACAGTCTGCATCTGTGTGTGGGGTGTGCACTGGCAATGTGTGTCTTGGAGTGACTGATCTTAGCGCCCATCCCTGTGTTTATTTATGTGTGCATCAGGTCCTCCCTTAGGTAGATAAATGTTTTGTGTATAATGCCCTATAAGAAAGTATGGGCCTCTGCACCCCAGGGCAGACTTCTAGGCTGGAAACCAGGAAAATGGATGGCCATAAGCCACAGCATCGGGTTGTTTTGCATTTCACCAGATTGGCCGGTACATCCCTGGCTACTTCAGAAAAGAATGGGTACAAGACATCCTATGGGAGGGAAGGGTAAAGACTATGGCCCTCATTATGACATTGGCGGTATTGACCGCCTATTGCCACGGTGACAGCTGCCAACATACCTCCGCCGTGGCTACCAGCCGGCAACGCGCATTATGACCGCTGACGGTATTCTGCCAGAAATCGGCTGGAACACTGCTGCCATCATTGCGGCAGACGGCAGTAAGGTGGCGTTGCTGAGAGCAGCACCACCACGCCAGCAAAACACCACAGACCGTATCATGAGCAATGTTTTGCTGGCGGACGCTGCTGCTGACAGCAGCGCCACGGACCGTCTCCCACAGTAGGGCCCCCTGCAAGTATGTGTATGTGGGGGGGGGTGTATGTTTTGGGATGCGTGCATGCGGGTGTGAGTTGCGTTGGATGCATGTGTGAATGAGTGATTGTGAGTGTTGTGTGTTGTGGATGCATGTGTGTGACAAGGTATGTTGGTGTGTGTTTTGTGGGTATGTATGTTTGTATGCGTGGGTGGAGGTGGGTATACATGTGTGTATATGGGTGCGCGTGTGGGTGTGTATACGTGCGGGGGCAGGAGCGGGTGGGGGAAGACTGTGAGGAGGGAGTGGGGCGGGGGAGACCCCTCTCAGTGCCAGGTAAGGGATTCCCTGGCACTGATAGTGCCTACCGCCATGGTTATCTTGGTGGTACAAAAACCACAGAAACCATGGCGGTAAGCCGTGTCGTAATCCCGAGGGTGGGAATGTGACGGCCGTCGGGCTGGAGACCGAAGTCTCCAGCCCAGCTGCTGTTACTACCCTGGCGGTCGGTGTGTTATAGTGGCGGTGTTGGATGGCGGTAACCGCCAGGGTCCAAATCCCATTTTTTTACCGCTGGCCTGTTGGCGGTATTACCGCCGCTTTAACACCGACCACCAGGGTTGTAATGAGGGCCTATATGCCTGAAGAGCAGACATATACCTGCTATGGAATAGAGGTTGTTGGTAGAAGGGGAGCATGTTCTGGTGCTCTTCCCTTTTGGGGGCAAAGGTCAGTTTCATCGACCCATAGACATGATGTCATGGCACACAGGTGTTTTGGAAGAATAAAGAGATTTGACAAGCTTGTCTTATTTTTCAAAGATGTTTTAACATTGGCACTTAGATCATGTTAGTGGGTTCTAAATCCTTAATACTCTTTAGATTTGCTTGGAATAACTGAATTGCAACAACACTCAGGCCAATAGAATGTTTTATTGACTACAATGTTATGCTTCACGGGTCACCTCTGGCCAAGGCAGAATTTGTAAAGTTTGAAGGTCCAACTGGACTTTTACATTGGGCCTCACTGTTGCATGCTACTATTCTGGGACTATTTTACTACACTAAAATTAAATAATTTGACACTCTCTATTTAAAATATCTGGTGCTAGGTTCTATCATCTGACAGTGAAGTTTTTGTTTTTAATAAAGTTGTTAAGATCTTAGCTGTCCACTGCCATGGGAGACTTGCACAGTCCTCAGGATGTGTATTGGACTGTGTTTAGCTGTACTTTCCAGAATATTCAAAATTAAGCAGATTATCTTAATTCTAAAGCATTAGCAACACATTTCCTTTGTAAATACATTAGAAAACCAACCTTCTTAACGCCCTTTCCCCACAACAACTATAAAGACTTTTGAATTGCTACTATCTAGTGAGCAGAAATGTAAATATAGAGTAACCATGTATGTGCCAAAGTGTAAATCAGAGGGACTGTTCACCCTCAATATCTCAGATTGAATTCACACACACACACACTCACTGTTTTGAGGAGAATTTGGTGCTATGTTGGATCACATTTGATATGATTAATCATACAAACAATAACAAAGTTATGAGAAGACCTGAAAGTGGACTAATTGTATTCAAAGTTGTATACTTTACTCCCAACATCCAAAACCAAAGGAAAACAAAAACTTATCAGAAGGATGTTAATAAACCTAACTTTTGATTGATAGCATTGAACTAGGCTCGGAAAGCATCTACACTTCAGGCAACAGAACACACAATAGCACAGAAAGCTCAATAAAGAATCCAGGTTTCCAATCCATGCATTCCCTCTCCTGGACATTCTAGAGCTTTTGTTTAAGTTACCTTCATCTGCAGGGGTGCCTTCATGATGGCAGTTTCTTCACATGGCTTCCTTCCTCAGCCTGATACCTAGAACACCCCTCATAGCTTTGGAGGCAGCACCCAGTCATACTTACAATGCTGCATTGCAGGAATGATGTCACACGTACAATGTTATTTACAGGATAGGGCCTCATAGAGTCTTGTACTGTAAATCATACAGTATGTTTGATGTCAGCCCTCCTACAGAAAGCTGAAAGAAGGAAACAGCCTGCCACTGGAAGGTGGGGGCTGGAAAGAGCAATATCAGCCCACCATGCAGGCAAGAAAATCAACATTCAAGGTCAAAGCAGAACCAGTGGATTACTTGGTGCAGACTATGACACGTCAGACCCTTGTCAAAGAGATCTTCTTTGGACTATTGGATGTTCTATAAGCTCTTGTGTGCCTGTCACCCTGACAAGGAAAACGTAGGTTGGTGTGTCAGAATGAAATACACTCCCCTTCCGGAGCATTACACATCATAGTAGCGCTTGCAGTCCGGGAAGTCGCCTGGGTCAGACGGCTTCTCTGCACTCTTTTATAAGACCTTCTGCGTGGAATTCGTCCCAGTCTTGGTCCGACTTTTTAATTCCTTCTGACGCACAGGGACCCTTACGCCTAGTATGCTTGATGCCACCATTGTAGTAATCCCGAAACCGGGAAAGGACCCCGTAGATTGCGCTTCATACAGGCCGATCTCGCTCCTAAATATTGACGCTAAGCTGTTTACAGGCGTGTTGTCGCACCGTCTAAACTACTATATGCCTGGCTTGGTTGATTCGGATCAGGCAGGATTCATACCACGTAGACAGTGTAGCGATAATACCAAATGACTGCTCCATCTATTAGACAAAACGGAACGCTCTAGAAGGGAGGCACTCTTCCTCTCTGTTGACGCTGAAAAGGCGTCTGACAGGGTCCATTGGCCATACCTGTTTAAGGCGCTAGAGCGTTTCGGGTTGGGCCCTGGGATCATGGCTTGGATTCGATGCATCTACTGAGCCCCCCGTGCGGCGGTACGGGTTAACGGGATGCTTTCTTTGCCTTTTTCGGTTCAAAGAGGAACACGGCAGGGGTGCCCCCTCTCGCCCCTTTAGTTTGCTTTATATATGGAACCTTTGGCTCAACGGCTCCGTGATGACCCTCAGATTGTGGGCGTCAAATTCGGGGGAGATAGACATCTCATCTCATTGTACGCAGATGATGTGATCCTTACCATGGCCGACCCTATGACCTCGCTGCCTGCGCTAATGCATGTACTTGAGGATTTTGGACGGGTCTCAGGTTTTCGAATCAATATGCTAAAGTCGCAGGCTATGAGCAGGTTTATCAGCGCTGAACACGAAAGGGATCTGAGGGACCGCTTCCCCTTTATCTGGTCTTCCTCAAAGATTCCATACCTGGGAGTGGAGTTGGGCCCGACAGTTGCACGTACAGCGTCGTTGAATTATGAGAAGCTGACGCGGGAGATACAGCGTGATTTGGAGAGCTGGGGGAGGCTTAAATTGTCCTGGTTGGGCCGGGTGGTGGCCGTTAAGATGACCATCTTGCCGAGAGTGTTGTACGTATTTCAGGCACTCCCAGTGGAACCCCCGCCGCGGACAATAGCAGTCCTTCAGACGGCGGTTCTAAGATTTATATGGGAGGGGTAGGCGGCGAGGTTACCGCGAAGACTGATGTATCGCCCTAAGCGGGAGGGGAGACTGGCTGTTCCTTGTCTCCTGCGATACTTTCAGGCCGCACAACTGCGCTTCCTACTGGAGTGGAGCCGCCCATCCTCCGAGAAGCACTGGTGTTTCATGGACCAGGCGGTGGCGGGCTCACATATTTGGATAGAGCCCTGGTTAAGGCACCGTCACAGAGTCGGTGGGTTGTATGTGTCCCCGGTCACGGAAGTGTCGATGCGGGTATGGGACCATCTGGCCGGTCGCGTGGGCCTGACGACCTTTCCATCCCCAATGACATCTCTGGGGGCGAATCCTGAATTTGGTCCGGGTCTTCAGGTCGAGGCGCTTCGTCGTTGGTACGCGGGGGGTTGTAAAAGGGTTTGCTGTTTCTTTGATGAACAGGGTGTGATCCCCTTTGACCAGATGAGGGAGACATATGGCCTATCGGAGGCAGACAGGATGATGTATTATCAGATACGACACTGGGCCCTGTCGCCTGCCAATAGACCGTCAATAGATAGGCCCTTAACACCATTCGAAAAATGGATTATAACAAAAAAGGATGACAAGCGATTGATCTCCAAGCTTTATGCTCTCCTGCGAGGAGGGGCTCGACAGCCCAAAACTAAGGGTCAGCTGAGATGGGAGAGGGAGCTGGAAAGAGAACTCTCAGAGGATGAGTAGGAGAGCATCTTTTACAGAACACATCACACTGCTTATAATGTGGCAGGAACAGAGTCAGCTTATAAAGTGGCGTCGTACTGGTGCTATACCCCGGCAAGGATCCATGTCTGGGATCCTGTTAAGTCAGACTTGTGTTGGAGAGGGTGTGGAATGTCCGGTTCACTTGTCCATCTCTTATGGCATTGCCCTAAGCTCCATCGGTATTGGGACAGTATTTTAGACACTCTTGACTCAGCGTTCGACACTCATATAGCTAGATTTCCTGCGTACATCTTGCTGGGTCTTCCCAATGAGCTTACCTTCCCTTTGAGGTCAATGAAAGGCAGACAGATGACCTTAGAGTTGAATGCAGCCACACAGTTGTTGTTGAGTAGGTGGGGGTCTGACCAGATTCCGTCGCTAACACTATGGATCCATAAGCTATGGTTTATTCTTGCATTGGAAAAGCTTACTCTGTCCTCATTGCAGAATGGTGAAGATTTTAAGGAATTGTGGCAACCATTCTTGCAAATACTGTCAACGGAGTTTACGGCACTAACATGCCCAACTTATTTGAGGGTTCTGAAGCTGATCTGAGGGTGGGGAAGGGGTGGACTATGCTTACTCATGTCCGGAGCCGTGACTATGCAGATACAAGTCCTGGGGATGTACGATATTGATGCGATCATGTAAGCCAACAGAGGGGAAACTATGTTCGATGTTTTTTTTACTTATGTTATTATTTAGCTTTTCCTTGCCTTACCGATTTGCATAGAGCACATTGTATGTTACGGCATCGGTCTCATTATGTAGTGTTACACATGCATTGTTTACATTGAAATATTAATGAACAGATTTGATCCATAAACATCATAGTACCTCAGATTACATATGATATCTGGCCAAGAAGAGATTTAGAGGATCAAGATATTATCGGTCATTAGAAGCCAATAAAAGTAAGGCTCATCAGTCTGCAAGTTCCAAACTCACAAAGCGAATCAAAGCAAGAAATGGTAAAGAATGAACACATCCAACAACATTAGTCCTCAAAACTATGCAACACATCACATTTCTGCTGTCAGGCACTGAAGAAATATCTGTGATTCGCATTTGAACAGTATATTGACTGACTAGAAAGTTATTTGTTAACCCCCACCATCGGGACTATATTGAAGTATAATCTGCTGGCTTAGATTCAGTTTCTTCTTGATTATATCAAATAACATGATGTGTCCTCTGTCTTAGAACAGGACTAAGCTTGTGAGGAAGACACCACTAGACCCAAGTCATTGACCACTTTAGTCTTCATTCGCAAATTGCTGCATAGGATGCCAGATGCTCAAACTCCCTTGCTTGCTGAAAGCTTGGAAGTTGGAAAATGCAATCCAAGAATCCACTGACCACTGAAATCCTTTTAAGAATTCTGAACACACAATTACATAGGATGATGTGGAGAACTCACCTGTCCTCGAAACAAACTGGCATGACATGAACAAGAAAAAGAACAATAATACTCAAAAAAGTTTCTAACCTCAAGAAAGCTACACCCCAAAGACAATGGACAAGGAAAATAAAAAGCCACTAGAACGTGAAACAGAGACCCTGGCAAGATTTGAGAAACCACTGCAGCATTGAGATGGGGCAAACCACAAAGGGTGCGGGGGAGCTGGAAAATTGTTAAGATTACATAGCTTAAACCCAGCCCTCCCCTCCCCAGACCATATTCGCCATATTCCAGGAGAGGATAGACTTGAAATGTTATCATCCCTAAGGTGGGGAGGAAAAGGAAACAGGATGGCTAATGAGGAGCCCTGCAAGTATTAGCTTCAGAACAAAACCTTAAGAAGGGTCAGACTTAAAAGTCACTCTGTACTCCAAAGGGGGACAAACATTAAGGTGACAAGGTTTGGAGGCACTTAAAAGGCCACAAAGCCTTCCCTTCAGCTTATTAACATCTAAAACACAATTCCCAAGTCACTAGATTAAGCGACCTGTCAATGAGGAGATTCCTGGAATGAGTCAAGGAGGTGGAAGAGAGAAGCCGAATGTCTGGAGAAACAGGCACTCAATTCTGTAAAACAACCACCTGGAGTTGGCTCTGTAACTCTGGTTCCAAAAATTCAAGGAGTTATTTTGGGCAGGGTTATATGGTTAAAGAGTTGTGTCATTGAACCTGCCCTGGAAGGACTTGACCTCCTAAAAAAACATTGTTAATTGCCTCGAACCTTGGAACTGAATTAAAATGGGTTAAAGGAAGACCCAGGATGTTGAGTTGCAAGCCTGACAGGCACTGGATTTAGAGAAAAAGAGGAAAGCTCAGACTGTGTAGTGTAGCTTGCTCAATGAGGCCATGGCTTTAAAAACCATTACCTTATTTTAAGAAATAACTTAGATAGATACAGAAAAAGGAAATACTCACATGCAGTTACAGTTTGTTGTGGATGAACAGTTAAGTTTATTTGTCTACAGTGCAAAGAGTGATGAACAATTGTGTATTCAATTCAATTTACAGGTGTGGTTGCTGATTTCCTGTATATGGATTCATCTTCATAAAGTAAGGACTGCAATAAGAAAGTGAACAAATATAAATGGCCACAAAACCCTCCAGCAGACCTGTGTGGATGCTTAAAGTGCTACCATCTTGCAAACATTTCAAATGTGTAAGATTTGTACAAATCTGGAACAGCATAGCTGGAGGATCAAACAGTACATGCTACATGATCAAGTTTGTAGTGTAACAGAATCAAATTAGACTACTAAAGTCAAATAAGATGACTAAGAGATTGTGTGTTAAGACATTTAAATTGAGCTCTCAGTGCTCATTGGAGGGATGCCTAGTACTCCAAAAAACTGTTGTAGATGAGGTCCTCTGTGTATTTGAATTTGATTCAGTTGGCATTGACTTGGGTATTTGCTAGTTGGTGAGTGATGGATTGTTTTTCAGATGTGTTCTTATCATAGAATACAGTGATCATCAAAAGGTTGGCCTTTTTGCTGTATGGGAAGGTAGTAGGGTATTGTGACTGGAACAAGCTGAATTGTGCTGCTGTAGGATGCCCTGTCAGCAATTGCGCAACACTGAAGATCCAGGCACATTCAGCCATAAAGGGGTCTGGGCTAGTGGAGCATGAACAATTTGGGGCAGCACTACCCTTCAGGCAGGCCACAGCTATTGGTAGGCTGGTGTTCCCTTGGTATTGCAACTGAAACAGGTATTCACAAGCATGATTGTTTTGCATAAAGAGATGGCAATAAAATAAACAAGGCCCATATCCTTGTATTTTATGGTGCACTTCGTATGGTGACCCATATTGTGGACCATGTGACTGTGGGAAATTTGTGTTTAACAGAAATTGACAGAGCCACAAGCGCTATTTGCCCTCATGGGTCTTTTTGGGCTCTGATCTAAAAGGAAGATGACTGTGCACTTTTAAAACACTAAGGCCCTCATTACAACCCTGGCGGTCGGTGGTAAAGCGGCAGTAAAACCGCCAACAGACCGGGGGTAAAAAAAAATGGAAACACGACCATGGCGGAAACCGCCAACATAGACAGCCACTTTATCACTCCGACTGCCACGGCGGTACAAACATACGGCATGGCGGTCACCGCCAACAGACAGGCGGAAGACAATGTACTGCCCACACTATTATGGGAGGCCAATCCGCCACCTTTTCCGGGGCGGATTCAAAGCGAACAAAAACATGGTGGAAACAGGACTTGGAAGGGGAAACACTCACCTCTACACACCCCACGAGGAACCAGGACACCATGGAGCCTGAACTCCAAATCCTCCCTGCTCCTCTACCAGGAGCACGAATGACGGCGGCGGCGGCGACGACCACGGTGAGTACTGCACCTACAACACAGGGGAAGGGGGAGGGAAAAGAGAGTCACACACACACGCAACACCCCCACCCACAACAACATACACACCAATACATGCTGCAAACTTACATTTACACCCCCTAACCCCCCTGGAAGAACGCAATGACAAAAGGAAATGATTGTAACCATTGTAATCAATATTAATCCATTAGTCAAAACTTTATATACACTATAAACAATTATGTACACCAAGAATTCAAGTCCAGGTACTGCACATATATAGTCCGTGGGCCACTGGGCCCAAAATGCATGGGCGAGGCCCACACTCGATATCCGATCGAAACAGAGAGAACACTGCAGGGGCATCAGATCGAAATAAAACAGGCACCTCAGGGGGAAGGGAAGGGGGGGGCACCTCAGCCGGCTGAGTGCACAACGCCAGCTCCACGAGGGGGCTCCATGCCCATTGATGTATCCTGGGGACTGCAAAGCCACAGTCTCTCAAGTCTCTCCAGTGAGTGGGTTGCCCACTGCTCTATCCTGGGGAGTGCAAAGCCACAGTCTCTCAAGTCTCTCCAGTGGGTGGTTTGCCCACTGCTTTATCCTGGGGAGTGCAAAGCCACAGTCTCTCAAGTCTCTCCAGTGGGTGCTTTGCCCACTGCTTTATCCTGGGGAGTGCAAAGCCACAGTCACTCAAGTGGATAACATTCTCCACTGGTTCTGGAGGGGGCTTTGTGCCCAGAGTGCTTCATCCTGCCAAGGACTAAGGTAGTGGATGTCTTTCTTCACTGGTTCTGGAGGGGGCTTTGTGCCCAGAGTGCTTCATCCTGCCAAGGACTGAGGTAGTGGATGTGACACTCCACTGACGGTGGTGCCACATGCAAGCTGCCCAGGCCCCTGGAACTGACCACCAGCCTCGTACGAATGACCACTGGGGATGGAAGCCATGTCTGCGGTGGTGCCACTGGCTCAGGATGTCACGGGGCCGCTGGCGGTGCTGGCGGCGGGGTCAGTAGCGGCGGTGCTTGCGGCGGTCATTGTTGCGGCCGTGCTGGTGGCGGCCGCACTGACTGCCGTGCTCGTGGCTGGCTCACTGACTGACGGCGGCGGTGTGAGTAGCGGCGGTGCTGGTGGCGGGCTCACTGACTGCGGTGCTGGCGGCGGTGTAAGTAGCGGCGGTGCTGGCGACTGTGTCAGTAGCGGCGGTGCTGGTGGCAGGCTCACTGACTGCGGTGCTGGCGGCGGTGTCAGTAGCGGTGGTGCTGGAGGCGGGCCCACTGACTGTGGTGCTGCTGAGGGGCTCAGTATCTGGGGTGCTGGCGGCGGTGTCCGTGGCGGCAGTGCATGTGGCAGTGCATGTGGCGGTATTGTCCGCCGTGCAGGTTGGCAGCAACGTTGACTTGCCTTTCATTTTCAGGTCCTTCCCCACCTTGGATGGTGGCGCAGCTGTCTTGCCACTTCCAACAATTGTCTTGCCTGAGTCCTTGGTGGCAGGTGTTTTGGCCTTCTCCCTCCGGGATGTGGGCAACTTTTTCTGTTTAGGAGGTAGGGGAATGTCCTTGGCCTCGCTCCTTGGGACACTGGCAGCCCTGTTGCTTGGCACACTCCAAAATACGGCTATTGCTGGCACCACTGTGCCCAGTGATGTGGTGGCTGAGGTGCTGGGTGGGGACCTGGAAAGGCAGGCCCTAGGGGACGGACGGGGTGGGGGAGGTGAAGGGAAGAGGTCAAGGTTTGACAGGAAAGGTTTTTTAGACACACTGGGATGGGTAGATGGAGGGGGTTTGGGTGTGGAGGAAGCGGTAGTGGTTGTAGGAGGTGTTCGTTTGCTGTCTTTGGGTGAAGATGCATGGGCTGGAGGCTGTCGTGAGGTGGATGGTTGTTGGGTGGGTGTGTGCCTGCATTTGTGTACTTTGGGAGGAGGGCTCACAGACACACTGGGAGAGGACACAGGGGATGTGTGAATGGTAGTGGGGGTGGTGAGTGCTTATGAGTGGTGTGTGGTGATGGGCGTGCTGGTGATGGAGGTAGTGGCTGAAGATGTAGTGCATGCAGGTGTGAGTGGAGACGTGACAGGGAGGGAGGAGGGAGACGTGGAGGAGGGGGACACAATGGAGGCAGTGGATGTTGGTATGTGTGCATGGGTATGATGCTTGTGTGAGTGCCTGTGGGATGTGTGGTGCTTATGTTTGCCAGAGCCACCCTTGTTTGTTGAGGTGTGTGCATGCTGGTCTGATGGTGTGCTTGGGATAGGCTGAGGTACAGGGGATTGGGTCTGGGTGGAGGAAGTTGGAGGGGGGAGACTGGATAGAGGGACAATGGCTGCCATCAGTGCTGAGGCCACAGCTTGAAATGCTTGCTGTTGGGCTGCCTGACCAGAATGAATGCCCTCCAAGTATGCATTTGTCTGTTGCAACTGCCTCTCTACACCCTGGATGGCATTCAGAATGGTAGACTGCCCAACAGTGAGGGATCTCAGGAGGTCAATGGCCTCCTCACTGAGGGCAGCAGGGCTGACTGGGGCAGGGCCTGAGGTGCCTGGGGCGAATGAGATGCCCACCCTCCTGGGTGAGCGGCCACGGGACACATGCTAAGGGGCTGCTGGGAGGCCGGTGCTGGTAGGGGGGGTGGCGGCTGTACCTGTAGATGCGATGGGCACAGAGGGGCCCGCCACCGCAAGGGAGCTCCCATCACAGGAGGAGTCGGTGTCGCTGGTCTCTGCTCCTCTCTCCACCGTGGAGCTCCCCTCGCCCTCCGTCCCACTGGTGGCTTCAGACTCCGTTGTCCCCCCCTCCAGGGCCATGTGGGATGCAGCTCCTTCCTGCTCCGGTGGCAATGCTCCTCCGCTTGATGATGCTAATGCACACAAGAACAGGAAGACCACAAAATGGGGGGGAAGAAAGAAGAAAGACATGTTCAGTGCATCCAATACCGCTACAGTTGGCGGACACTACAGACACAGCAGCCCTCTGCACTACGCCATGCACTTAGAGTTCCCTTTATTCATCACAGGGACATCGGGTACATGGCCTATGCCCGATTGCTGCACACATGGAAGTCACAGGAGCCTGACTAGGTGTAGGTGGCTCTTACCACTGGTAGGGTTGGTGTGCCACTTAGCCTGCCCCACACAGGGTCCTTGCCTACAAAGCTTGCCCTAGCCTAGGGGAACCCACTGGCCACCTCCCCCACCCAGACACCTCCAATGTGCGCAGAGTCAGATGGATGTGACGGTACTCACCCCCTTGTGGCTGCTGTGATGCCCTCAAGCGCCCATCCAACTCCGGATACGCCACCGCCAGGATCCGGAACATCAGGGGGGTCATGGTGCGATGGGCACCCCTCCCACGTTGGGAGGCCATCCCCAGCTGGAACTCCGCCGTCTTCTTGCTTTAGCGGCGAATGTCCTCCCATCTTTTCCGGCAGTGGGTGCTCTGTCTGCGGTGGACCCCCAGGGTCTGGACGTCCTTGGCGATGGCACGCCAGATATCCTTCTTCTGGTGGGCACTGACCTACAGGAATAGCACAGGGGAAAAGGAAAAACTTTAACCGTCCGGACCGTCACAGTCATTGTCCCACGTCCCCACCCTTGCCCTGACGCACATACACTCACCGTCCGATCATGCAGGGCTCATCCCTTCCCCCGTATCTTCCATCCACACCACTCCAAATAGGCATTGCCCATACAGCATGCTCACAGTGTACTCACCTGTTTGTCTGGAGGACTGTAGAGTAGCGTGTACTGGGGGAAGACCCCATCCACTAGTTTATCCAACTCCTCCAATGTGAAGGCATTGGCCCTTTCCCCAGACACATGAGCCATCGTCGTTTCCAGTCTGAGGTCACAGCAGCACTTGCAGTGTAGGTCCTCTCCTGTTGAAGATCAGGTATCAAGTGAGTGAACAGACAGAAAATGGCGGTCACGTCCGCGGCGGTGCGTACCGTCACCGCTGGTGTACATCCTGCGATCCATAGGGTCTAATGTTCACCAATGCAGGATTGCGCCGCGGTCTTCGGCCGCCTACCGCAACGGTGTACAACGCCAGCGCAGTTACCTCATATACCCTTGTCGCACATTACAGGTCAGTCAGCCGCCATTTCAGGGGGCCACATGGCATTACTTTTAAATGCGTCACACATATCTAGGCCTTGCATACACACAAAGACAGGCACATAGCATATTCACAAATGTGTGCAATAAAATTGTTTTTTTACTGCCTCTGTGTTGGCTGACTCTGTGCTCGCTGTTCTCATCCATAGGGCACGTCTGCTGGGGCAGGTGAGGAGATGGCGGCACCCTCCGGTTTACAGACCGCTGGTGGACCTGTCGACAATGGAAGAGAGACATGTAATAGTCACCTACAGACGTGATCATGCCACAATCCAGGAACTGTGTGCCCAGTTGGAGCCAGACCTGATGTCAGCTATCCGCCATCCCACAGGAATCCCCCATCTACAGGGAGTGCAGAATTATTAGGCAAGTTGTATTTTTGAGGATTAATTTTATTATTGAACAACAACCATGTTCTCAATGAACCCAAAAAACTCATTAATATCAAAGCTGAATATTTATGGAAGTAGTTTTTAGTTTGTTTTTAGTTTTAGCTATGTTAGGGGGATATCTGTGTGTGCAGGTGACTATTACTGTGCATAATTATTAGGCAACTTAACAAAAAAAAAATATATACCCATTTCAATTATTTATTATTACCAGTGAAACCAATATAACATCTCAACATTCACAAATATACATTTCTGACATTCAAAAACAAAACAAAAACAAATCAGTGACCAATATAGCCACCTTTCTTTGCAAGGACACTCAAAAGCCTGCCATCCATGGATTCTGTCAGTGTTTTGATCTGTTCACCATCAACATTGCATGCAGCAGCAACCACAGCCTCCCAGACACTGTTCAGAGAGGTGTACTGTTTTCCCTCCTTGTAAATCTCACATCTGATGATGGACCACAGGTTCTCAATGGGGTTCAGATCAGGTGAACAAGGAGGCCATGTCATTAGATTTCCTTCTTTTATACCCTTTCTTGCCAGCCACGCTGTGGAGTACTTGGACGCGTGTGATGGAGCATTGTCCTGCATGAAAATCATGTTTTTCTTGAAGGATGCAGACTTCTTTCTGTACCACTGCTTGAAGAAGGTGTCTTCCAGGAACTGGCAGTAGGACTGGGAGTTGAGCTTGACTCCATCCTCAACCCGAAAAGGCCCCACAAGCTCATCTTTGATGATACCAGCCCAAACCAGTACTCCACCTCCACCTTGCTGGCGTCTGAGTCGGACTGGAGCTCTCTGCCCTTTACCAATCCAGCCACGGGCCCATCCATCTGGCCCATCAAGACTCACTCTCATTTCATCAGTCCATAAAACCTTAGAAAAATCAGTCTTGAGATATTTATTGGCCCAGTCTTGACGTTTCAGCTTGTGTGTCTTGTTCAGTGGTGGTAGTCTTTCAGCCTTTCTTACCTTGGCCATGTCTCTGAGTATTGCACACCTTGTGCTTATGGGCACTCCAGTGATGTTGCAGCTCTGAAATATGGCCAAACTGGTGGCAAGTGGCATCGTGGCAGCTGCACGCTTGACTTTTCTCAGTTCATGGGCAGTTATTTTGCGCCTTGGTTTTTCCACACGCTTCTTGCGACCCTGTTGACTATTTTGAATGAAACGCTTGATTGTTCGATGATCACGCTTCAGAAGCTTTGCAATTTTAAGAGTGCTGCATCCCTCTGCAAGATATCTCACTATTTTTGACTTTTCTGAGCCTGTCAAGTCCTTCTTTTGACCCATTTTGCCAAAGGAAAGGAAGTTGCCTAATAATTATGCACACCTGATATAGGGTGTTGATGTCATTAGACCACACCCCTTCTCATTACAGAGATGCACATCACCTAATATGCTTAATTGGTAGTAGGCTTTCGAGCCTATACAGCTTGGAGTAAGACAACATGCATAAAGAGGATGATGTGGTCAAAATACTCATTTGCCTAATAATTCTGCACTCCCTGTAGTGCAGGTCCTGTCAGTACTCCATTTCCTGGCAAGTGGGTCTTTTCAAACTACAGTGGCCATAGCATCAGGGATGTCCCAGCCTATGTTCTCAAACGTGTTGTCCAGAGTGTTGTCTGCCCTGCTGAAACACATGGGCAGCTACATCGTGTTCCCTCAGGTGGAGGATTTGCCTACAGTGAAAGGTGACTTCTGTGCCCTGGGGCATATACCCAACATTATAGGTGCCATTGATGGGACACATGTGGCCGTGGTCCCCCCCGCAGGAGTGAACAGGTGTACAGAACCCGGAAGAGCTATCATTCAATGAATGTGCAGATGGTGTTTTTGGCCGACCAGTACATCTCCCATGTGAACGCCAAGTTTCCTGGCTCAGTGCATGGCGCTTACATTCTGAGGAATAGCAGCATCCCTTATGTGATGGGGCAACTCCAGAGGCACTGGGTGTGGCTAATAGGTGAGGACAAGGACCCTATACCCTGTGAATAGTTGTCTGGGTCTGGGGTTGTCCCTAAGGCTTAGTGTGTGTCTAACAGTTGTCCCTCGACATTTGCAGGTGACTCTGGTTACCCAAACCTGTCATGGCTACTGGCCCCAGTGAGAAATCCCAGGAAAAGGGCAGAGGAACGCTACAACGAGGCACATGGGTGAACTAGGAGAGTGATAGAAAGGACCTTCGGCCTCCTGAAGGCCAGGTTCCGTTGCCTCCATATGACAGGTGGTTCTCTCTACTACTCACCAAAGAAGGTGTGCCAGATCATAGTGGCCTGCTGTATGCTGCATAACTTGGCTTTGCGATGACAGGTGCCTTTCCTGCAGGAGGATGGTCCAGAAGGAGGTCTTGTGGCAGCTGTGGAGCCTGTGGACAGTGAAGAAGAGGAGGCAGAAGAAGAGGATATCGACAACAGAAACAACGTGATCCAGCAATACTTCCAGTGAGACACAGGTAAGAAGACATCACTGCCTCCTACATCTGATAAAATTGTTAGACCCATCATATGTCTGTCACTTTCACCCAGTGCATGGACCCTGACCTGTCACTTTGCCTTTCCATTTCACAGATGTGGGTCCCACTGTGTGACCTCTGCTATGTTACCTCATGGACTAGAGCTGTGTGACATAGGTATGTTGACAATACAATGGACATTGCTATTTTCCTCAGTTATTGCAAATACACATTTGTGAAAGCACAGACTGACTCCAGATAGTTTTGTGATTCAAGGGTGTTTATTTAAGTGCAAAATAGTGGAGGGGGTTGTAAAATGGTCAGGGGGGATGGTGGAGGAATGCCCACGGCAGAGTCCAGTTATTAGTCTCACAGGTGCATTGTCCAAAGGGGCATAGGAAGTGGAGCTATGGCAGTTTAAGGATGGACAGGGTGACATTCAGGGTGGTCTCATTTCTTGGCGGGGGTCTTGGCATTGCTCTCTGTCTTTGTCCTGGATCTCAGGGACCGTTTGCGGGGTGGTTCTCCATCTGCAGGGTGTGGGGTGCTGGTGTCGTGGTCCTGTGGCGGTGCCTCCTGTCCACTAGCGCCGGCGGAGGTGGTGGGCAGTTCATCATCCAGGCTGGTGTCAGGAGCCCCTTGTTGTGCCACAGTGTCCCTCCTGGTGTTCACAAGGTCGTTCAGCACCCCTACAATGGTGACCAGGGTGGTGCTGATGGACTTGAGTTCCTCCCTGATCCCCAAATACTCTTCCTCCTGCAGCCGCTGGGTCTCCTGAAACTTGGCCAGTACCGTTGCCATCGTCTCCTGGGAATTATGGTACGCTCCCATGATGTTGGAGAGGGCCTTATGGAGAGTGGGTTCCCTGGGCCTGTCCTCCCCCTGTCACACAGCAGACCTCCCAGTTTCCCGGTTTTCTTGTGCCTCAGTCCCCTGAACTGTGTGCCCACTGCCACTGCCCCCAGGTCCCTGCTGTTCTTGGGTTTGTGGGTTTGCCTGGGTTCCCTGAAGTGGTGGACACACTGCTGCTTGATGTGTCCTGGGGACAGAGGTATGGGCCCGCTGGGTGGGTGCTGTGCTGGTGTTTCCTGAGGGGGGAGGCTCTGTGGTGGCTTGTGCCAGTGTGAGGGGAACCGACTGTCCCGAGGTCCCAGATGGGCGGGGCTGGTCATCTAGATCCAGCTGGACAGAGCTGCTGTCATCACTGTGGGCCTCTTCTGTGGGGGGGGGGGGGGGGGTGGACATGTCTGGAACCTCCTGTCCGGTGACGTTGGGTAGGGGTCCTGCATGGGAATAGAGGCATGATTATTGCGTCTGTGTGTGCCATTGTGTGCAATGGGTGGGTGGCCCTGTACCCCAGTCTTACATTCTTGTGTAGGACCTTGTGTGATAATTGTTTTGGGGTCTGTGTGGGTATCTGTAGTGGACATGCTTTGGCGATAGGTGTCCATGCTTTGTTGTTGCATGCAGGGCTTGGTGTTGGGATGGGTGGTTTGTGATAGTGGGACATATGTGAGGTGTTGGAGTGATGGGGGTGAGGGTAAGGGTAGGGGTATGTGATAGCATGCAGGTAGAGTGGGGGATATGGTATTTAAGAATTGAATTACCAGAGTCCATTCCTCCAGCTACTCCTGCGAGGCCCTCAGGATGCAGTATAGCCAAGACCTGCTCCTCCCATGTTGTTAGTTGTGGGGGAGGTCCGCCGCCAGTCCTCTGAACTGCAATCTAGTGTCTTTAGACCACGGAACGCACCTTCCCCCGTAGGTCGTTCCACCTCTTCCTGATGTCATCCCGTGTTCTTGCGTGCTGTACCACTGCGTTGACCCTGTCCACGATTCTGCGCCATAGCTCCATCTTCCTAGCAATGGAGGTGTGTTGCACCTGTGATCCGAATAGCTGTGGCTCTACCCGGATGATTTCCTCCACCATGACCCTGAGCTCCTCCTCAGAAAACCTGGGTTGTCTTTGCGGTGCCATGGGGTGGTGTGGGTGATGTGTGAGGTAGTGTGTGTTGTGATGTGTGAGGGGATGTGTTTGTGTGTGTTGTGTGAGGTGCGTGGATGTTGTGTGAGTGATGGTATTGAGTACCTGTGGATGCTAGTTTGTTGATGGTGGTGTCTCTCTCTGGCCTTCTGTTGCAATTCTGGGCGTAAGGGTTTGTGGGTGATGTGGGTGTGTGTTTTATATTGTATAGGGTGTGTGGGAGTGGTGTGTGTATGTGTATCAGGTGTGTGTATTTCGATTTGTCCAATTTGGTTGTGTTTTGTAAGTGTGTGTGTATTTTGAGCGCGGCGGTGTGTACCGCCAATGGAATACCGCGGTTGAAAGACCGCCACGTGGATTCGTGGGTCGTGATAGTGTGGGCGTATTCCTGTTGGCGTGACGGTGGAGGTTTTGTTATCGCCAGTTTATCACTGACCTTTGGTGTGGCGGACTTCTGTGGGTGTATAGATTTTGGCGGATTCCGAGCTGTGGGTCGTAATAGCTGTAGTGGAATTCCGCCGCCGCAGCGGTGTGTTGGCAGTCTTCTGCACGGCGGTAATCGGGATTTACCGCCATTGTTGTAATGAGGGCCTAAGACTGGGAACCAGAATACCCCCAGCATGGAGATACTGCTTTCTTGTTCTGTTATCCCTGTCAAGTTTATCCAAGAAAATACTAAAGTATGTTAGCATCATGCAGGGTCCTCAGTTAGGGGTCTGTGGGGTGTATTGAGGGCTTCTTGTGGTATTTTTGGGAGTAACAATGAGACACCCTAAGACTCTCAACTGAGTGAGGGCAGAGGGGACAACTACGAACAGGAAAAAGAGACCCTTCAGCAGTGCAACCAACAACTCACAGAAGAAGCAAGTTAATGCCTGCCACTGGGGATGAAAAGTGATGCAGAGTGGGGGACACTGGAGGACCTTCAGTGGCATCCAGAGAGAGATTGTAAGTATCGCCTCCCCTCCTTAATTCAGACCTGCTGGGGGTTGCAGCCATGGCCACCAAAGATCGAGGCCACAGCGATCTGTAGCTGCCCCTCCCCCACTGGGCCCAAGAAGGTCATGTTGGACACTTCAGAAGGAAAAAAGAGGCGTGATGATGCTTCTGCATTGGGGGGAGGGATAATTTATGCCATCCATCTGGTGAGGGTATATAATGAAGATTGCTGCTAAGCAGTGAGGGTCCGAGGTGAGGAGGAGGCAAATACATGTGCAGAGGGAGACAGATCCACTCAGACTGTGCAGCACTCTCTGGAGCAATACTTGATACAGAAATGGCCCTTGTTTGCCTGCCTTGAACAGGGGACATAACTACATTGACCCTGAGGGATTGGTTTGGGTTTGCAATGAACAGGGGGCGCTGGCCTCGTGCAAAGGATCTCCGTTGATGTTGGCCTGTCTTATCATGTGGAAACATCTCTACCTCCATCGAGTAAGGATCCTAGGGCCTGGGTGGCTGAAAGGACCTCTGTGATGCTCTGTGGCTGTATGGATCGATGTGCCCCAAATGATTTAAACTTACAATAAAATGTGGCATTGACACCATGGAGGCTAGAGCCAACCCCTTGATGATGAGTACAACATGTCACCAATGGATGAGTGTGGGGGGGGGGGGTTGAGACAGTGCCAGGCCCCTCTCCACCTCTTTATCATCTGCCATTGCAGCCACCAAGCAAAAAGCATACAAAATGCCATCTGTAAAAAATGTAATACAATATCACAGGAAAGAAAAGTCCAACAGAATAGAACCATTTCTCCCTCAGGAAGATTAATCTGTGGTCAGTATTGGACAATCTGATGGTCCAAGCACTGGCCATTGGAGGTAATATACGACTCCTCATTAAAAGATTCAAAACCAAATGTTGACTGCGGCAGGAGTTGGTGAAATCAATATCAGAAATAACTCAGAGCTTTCAATGAGTAGAGACATGACTAGATCAAATTGAAACCTTTACATGGACCAGGCCCATGAACAAGATATCCTCACACAGAGAGTGGGTGCATTGGAGGCCCAACACATCTGATCCTTGAAAAACTTGAAGACATAAAAATAGGTCTTGGAGAACCAGCATTAGGATCAGGGATATTAATCCAGAAGTTCCCAACGCAGACCAAGAACAACATATTAAAGATTTATTTTACCATGCTCTCCCGGAGGCTGAGGCTGCTGTCTTGGAGCTCGACCATATACAATCAGTTTTCTCTGCCTACCAAACCCATGAAAAGCTAACTAGATGGCAATTCAACAAACTGAAAAAAGCTTTATTGAAAATGCTGGGTTTCATTTCATTCGAAGGTGACTCAATTTACCTCTTTCATGATACTAGTCATCATTATTTTCAAGAGGACGACTCCAGACAAAAACTTGGCCGACTTGCACATATTTATAACAATATCGCCTCCAGTGATAGGCCCTGTATCCCTCCAAGACCTATAAACACCCATCACGTCATTAGAGGCCACTCTTGTTTTCCAGGAAATGCCACAAAACAAAGACTTGGCCCCAGGCGTTTTCTTCATGTCATTTTACAAAGCATTTCATAATATTTTAGCGGATTTTTTAGCCAAGCAGCTCAAACTTCATAGTGGAGTCCCAAAGGGTTACTGAAGCCATGCTAGATGTCATGGCCTTCTTGAAACCAGGTAAGGATTCCCTATGTTGTGGAACATATTGTCCAATAGCGCTTCTTAACAATGATGTAAAGATTTTTGCAAAGATTTTGGTCTCAATACTGACCCAGATCTGTCCAGAGCTGCTCTCATTCTTCCAATCAGGGTTTGTCTGTGGACATCAGGCCCAGGATAGTACAAGGCTGATAGTGAATCACATTGACATAGCCATTTAGTACAGAATCCCTATGGTCCTTCTCTCACTCGATGCAGAGAAAGCCTTCAATATGATAAATCAATAGGGATTTGCCACATAGTAATCAACTCATGAGAGGGTTGAGACACAAATGTGCTCTATCCCTGTGAATATTCGCCCTGGCCATGGAGTGACTCATTCAGGGAATCACCAATAACCAAGTTATAGATGGCTTTCAAGTCACAGACAAGACATACAAAGTTGTGGTTTTGGATGATGATATTTATGCATCTTAACTGCTTTTTCTAAAGTGTTAGAATTTTGTATTTATTACACCAAGTCCTCAGGCATGGGAGTAGTGAACTCAACCTAAACCGTAAACCACTACATCCAATCCATAGATGGAGGGGCCCTAGCATTATCTGGGAATATGGTTGCTGGAACAATGCTCTGCTCTATAGAATTCTAATCTGCTCCCTTGCTGGATATTCTTTTTAAAGACCTATATCATTGGGGCAGGCCCTACGTGTTGTGGATTAGTCAAATCAGTAGCACCAAAATGAACTTCTTCCCCTGTTTATTTTATTTGGTGCAAACGCTCCCCCTGGATATTCCTCACTAGACTTTACAAGAGTTACAAACTCATCTCTTGCTCTTCATATGGGAGCCACTATTTTCAAAAGTCAGATGAAGGACGGCTTTTGCTTACCCAATGCTTCCCATTATATAATGGCTGCAGAGATCTGACCCGCCATAGATTGCATGCAGCCTCTGAAGACAAAATGTTAGCGGCTGATTGCAGAGATGCTCACTTCTATTCCATTGCAGCATTTGGTCTGGCTTATTTCAAACCATAGACCACACAAACTAAAAACTTCTATATACCATACTCACATTATTAAACCATGGGAAGAGCTTAGCCACCTGTATATTGAGGGTTACACCCTTCCTGTCCCCTCTCATCCTACTGACATACAATCACAATTTTCCACCAGGTCAACACGATGTTCATTTTCCTAACCCTGAAGGGTCTGGCCCCTCAGAGTACATGATTTGTTTGATAACTGGGTCTTAAAACCTCGGGAGGAATGTGAAGCTAGTTTACTAGTGTTCTAAAACTTTAAAACTACCAAGTGGGAAATAATAAAATACTAAAGAGGACAGGGGAGAGTTTGTAGCCCTGGCTGACACCTTAATTGGTGTCAGATGTATATGTTACAGCCTTACTTGTCCTAATGCACATCAGTGGCACAGATATGGATATATAGCTGCTGATGTCAAAAAGGCACTTCCGATCTAAACCATCCAAGGGTTCGAAGTGCTGAGACTGTAAAGCCCGTAAAACAGCAGGAAGATCCCAGACAGGAAAAAGAGGATTCATCATTGGTCTAAAACTCCAAAAGCCCTTTAAAAGTCTAGAGATTAAAGGATTCAGCACAGAAGAAGGTACAGAAAATTCCTTTAAGGCGTTTATAGCAAACAACTGAGAACTTAAAATTTGAGAAAGAAAGATGTAAATGAAATCCATCCAGAAGGAACTGCAAGACATCAGACAGGTCACACACAGGTGCTGAAACATTATTCAAAGAACACCATGTGTCAAAAGACTTCTGGTGCTTTGAGTAAGATTTTAAGGTGAAAGGTCTTCTAGAGTTCTGAATTGCCTCTACCAGTCAAGTGGATAGATCCTCTGCTAGGAGACCGGACTTCTCAACCTCCCAACTGACAGAGTGAGTTGGAGTCGTAAGGACTGTGCCGAACGTTTGAAAGGAGGAGACTTCAGAAGTACCCAAAGAGGAAGTAGTGCCAGGGATTTCAGAAGAGGAAACTATGATCTCCATGACCCATAAGGCACCACCAGAATCAGGTTCAACTTCTCCTGCTGCAGTTTGAAGGGAATCCTCTCAGTCAATAGAAAAGGAGGGAAGACATAGCCACTTACTCACCAATGCTTCCACTTCCCAAGCTCTTTCCTGAAACATAGAGTAGGACATCCAAAGCCTAGCATTGTCTTTTGTTGCAAAGAGATACAGAACAGTTTCCATAAACTTCAGCAGATTGCCCGAAAAGACCTTCTGGATAATATGATCTCCTGCAATGTCAGAAACATGCTCAAATTGTCGGCCGTCACATTGTTGGTTCCCCTGATGTGCTCTGCTGACACACTCATTAAGTTCCCCTTCACCCAAATGCCCAGCTGGGCTGCAATGGCATTGGCAGATTTGGAATGCATGCTCCCTGGATGACTGATGTAGGAAACCACCACTGTGTTGTCTGTCTTGACTAACACATTTTGCTGCTACAGGTGACATTGAAAGAAGTTCAGAGCTTGGAAAATCGCAATTATTTCCCTCCAATCGGATGACCTGTGACTCTCCAGGAAAGATCATTTGACCTGACAGGTCTTGTACAGAAGAGTCGATTCCCAACCGAGCTTGCTGACATCCATTGTTAGAACCAATGGGGGCTGGCCGCATCCTTGCACCCTCAGAGATTTTTGGCATGCAGCCATCAAAGAAGACTGTGCCTGACCTCTGGTGACAGAGGAATCATCTTGTGCAGCGACTGACTTGTCAAAGTCCACTTACTGTTTAGAAGCCAAAACCTGGTTCTTCCACTGATTCACATCTGATCGCTGACGACCGTTCCCTTGCTGCCCCCGCACCTTGAAACCCTAGTGGGTTATTAGTCACGCTCTACAAATTTTCTGATTGATGTGATTAGCAAAAAGACCTGGTTTATTCAGTTTGTGTAGTTCTTGTCCCACAGTGTTTTGTCTACCTTATCAAGGAAGTAGCTTAGGTGAATTAAGTAAGTGAGGGTCCTTTTGATGTGTTGATATAGATTCTAATTAAATGACTGGAACTATAGCAATGCTTGATTGTAGGTTGTTTTTTTTAGAATCAGGATAAAGGTGATGTGGAACATTCCCACTCATTCCTTATTCTGAAGAATGTGGGTGATGACCTTGCAGATCATATCTACAAAGTGTCAAAGAAATCTCGTTCAATGCCACAGAGAGTCTGAAAAGCTGACAAAAGAAAAATGAATATGTTTGAAACACAGAGTCAAGTGACAAGGAGTTCCCCTGGCAAAGTTTAGCAGACAAAAGGCAAGACTCAAATATATATGCTACTGTACAGACATTTAGAGTACAAGCCACTTGGTAAATTCTTACAACACACCCAGCACTCCTAATTTCAGCACCTATGCCTGTCACCACACAAAATTGACCTCTCGAAAACAAAATTCTTACTGATCTCTCCCCAAACAGTTTTTTTTTTTAAAATCTCTTTATTGATGTGAAAAACATTATATTGCATACATCTGAGCATTGAACGCAGCTCTTATTATTATCTATAATAATACTCAATCCAGAGTGAGAGGAACATAGGAAGAAAGAAGAAGAAGGTGATGGAAGGAAGTGGAGCTATGCGACTAATTGTGTGGGTTAACCTATTTTGGGTTCCGAGCGTGAGTGGCGAATCCTGGGATAAATATTGCCTTGAGGAAGTGAGCTTGAACAAGAGACTAAGGGGGCGGGGAAGCGCCCACGAGCAGAGTCCATGAGGTGGGGGGTCAGGGGAGCCCTCTTTAGTAATGTAATGTACTGGTCCCTGGTGCCCCGGACGATGGCGATCAAGGCCCCATTGGGAGGGCTCCAAGGTTGCTACCTGTGGTCAGCTACTGCCTACAAACCCCTCCTGTCTCAGCCCCCAATAGAGCCTCCTGAGCCAAGTCTCCCCCTGCCTGCCCCCTCCATTCACTACATATCGTCTCGGGGGTGTCTGCTTATATAACGCATACTGTGTGGTACATTGTGGTTGAGGTGTAACTTAGGGCCAGGCTGTGGCATGTGTCTACAGACCACAGGGTCCAGTTAAATCTTAGATTATGTAAATTATGGTCTGCTGGTCGGGGTCGACCATACAATCAAGGCGGGCTGGAATCATCTTTAGTTTCAAGTGATGTGACCAGGGTGTCCCAAGTATCTATCCCCTTGACTTGTGTCCCCCTACCTTGGAGTGAGTGTAGCGTTTGTGTCTCCGCTCTCGCTCACTTCAACAAATCCTTTATCCATTGTCAGGTGTGTGGTGCAGCCGGCGCCTTCCATCGCATTGCTATCAGGCGCTTGAATAGGATGAACGCCAGCTCGATGCATCTTTGTATTTGCTTGTTCTTTTTTGGGTGAGAGCGGATGCCCAGTAAGCACGAAGCAGGCGTGAGGGAGAGCGGACGTCCAGCCAGCTCGGCAGTCAGAGCTGTCCTCCCCAAACAGGGTTACTCTTGTTCAATCAAGAATTAAGGCTGCCAACATTCTCAAGTGCCATCAATGCATCGTTAATGTTGCTAAGAGCCCGATTTAGATCTCAGCAGATGGAATACTCTGTCACAAACGTATATAATGGAATCATAATGTCTAGGCTTTCATCTTGACAAGAACTCAAATCACATGTAAACAATTTAGGTAAAGGAGCTTGTTGAAGCAGCTATACTAATTAGAAACTATTAATAAATGTTTATATGTTATGATTAACAAAACGTTCATAGAGAAATTAATTGTAGAGAAAATAATGTGCACGTCTGAAAATGTGCCCACAGAGAATGGCAGCTATTTATATGAAAATTGTACTAAAATGATTAAAAATACTTAAATAATGAAAAAGTGTAATAATAATGTAGTAATATTCCATATTGAGATGTATAACCTATGTTTTGTATTATATTGTAGAGTTAACTTAGCCAAAGTTGTGGCCTAGTCTTTCTAGGCCTCATGCAGGAGCTGAATTAATAGATGCACAATGTAGAAGTTGCTGGTGCATTGAACTGAACGTGAACTGTTGCTGCTTAATAAAATTTGCTTTGCTAGAATTTTCTGCAATGTACTGATGGACAGGAGATGATGGAACTAAAATTGTTACAATTTGGTGTAAGGCAGACTCAATGTACTTTCCCAGGACTCAAATAATAGAAGCACTGACTGGAGAAGAAGACGCAACATTTTTGATACCTGATGAGCCGGATGATGAGGACATCGTACAGTGAACCAATCGATGAACTGAGAACATTGAAATATTAGAATTCATAGATTTGTAAAAATAATTTTATTGGTTAAGGTGATAACTGGTGATTGACTGACCAATTAGGAATTAGGGGGATGGACTGGAAAACCTTAATAAAAAGTCATGACAAATGGCTAAAAATGTAGATGTGAAATGAGATGCGAGAATTGAGGGAGAGGCGAGGAGAGAATTGATGATGTCAGAAGACGCGATTCGAGATTCTGTCATTGGGCTCATTATCTTGAGAGCCTGATGCATTGCTGATCAATTGATGACCTGAAGACAAAGACTGACTTTGTTGCTGATCTATTCCGTGGATAGGTAGCTATGACAATGTGACTGATTAACGTTGTGCCTTTTCTTCTAGGTACCAACTGCGCTGTTTAATAGTTTTTCTCTTAGCTAGATGTTTTCCAAATTCACGTTTTCTAGATTGTTTTCGCATGAAGTCCCACATGCTAAATGCTAATCTGGGTTAGGTAGGATTCTTTGGGTAACGTTGACAGTGACAAATGATTGACAAACTGATTGCTGAACTCTGCTATTGATATTGACATTTTCATCTTTGTTGGCTTATACTGAAGCATTAGAGTATATCTTTTCTTAAGTTCTGATTAGATTGTGTTATTGGTGGTCACTAATAAACTAATTCTGAGCTGATTGAATAAAGTTTGAGTTAACCTTATGCACTAGAATTGGAACTAATAGAGGAATAAAAATTGTCAAAACGTATATTGAGTTGTGGTTATTCATGAAATGTTGATATAATTGACTAATAATTAATGATTCTCCTAGTGGTTATTGATGGGTCATATTGAATATTGATAACATTTGTCACTACATGACTAGGATACTCCATGCGATCCAAAAGGTTTATCAGCCTATACGCATCCCCTTGTAAGTTTACTTACTAAAGACCAGGCGTGCTAACAAGCTCAAATACAAATTAAACTCCTGAGTGGAATGAAACACTGCCTCCTGAAGACTTCGAGCATGTGATCCAATGCAGGGCCAGCTTTAAGGTGGTGCGAGCAGTGCTGCCGTCCGGGGTGCTGATGTGGATTAGGGGTGCTGACCTCAGGGGGAGCTGTGTTTAGCAATGACTTTCGAAACTTGCGATTTATTAGCAACTGCTGAAAAGTTCCTTGTGAGTCCAGCCTTCAGGAAACAATTAAAATGTCAAGATACCTCTTGTAACTAACATTCCTGCTAGAGAGAGACACAGACTTTTTGTCTAGTGGTAGCTTTGACTCACCATAAAGTAGCGGAAACGGTTAATGTGCCTGCTGCAAAGAACAGAACTATATTTTATGTTGCTAGCTGAGTAGATTAGTAAAGCAAGCCTTTACAAGCACTTTAAAACAAATTAATGTAAGAGAAAGGGGGGCTATGGAGAGATGAGGGGCACTTTTGCCGGGTGGTAGTGAGTGAATTTGAGGAGGTGGTGAGGCGCCAAAACAGACTGTTGCACAAGGTGCCACCAGCGCTAAAGCCGGCCCTGGTCCAATGTTTAGTCTTTTACAGACTAGACTATGCAAGTCTCTGCTAAAAGGGATTCCCAAACTCCATCTGACTTGCTGAAAGCAGATTCTACTCTGCTGCCAGATTAGCTCTTGGATACAAAAAATAAGATCACATCATTCCTTCCCTGACATTACTGAACAGAATAGAAGCTAGGAGTATGTTGAAATGGGTATGCATCAGCCACAAATCTCTTCATGCAAAGGTAGCAAATTATCTGTATAAGAAAGTTGTTAACTCTGGAGGCCAACCGTACCTTCACAGCATCAAAACACTTACTGGAAGTCCTCTCTTGTCAGAAGAAAAATGTCCTCAAACAAGTCTTTTCAGGAAACACACCCAGGTTGTGGAACTCCATTCAACCACTAATTAGACCCGACCACTCCCTTTAGACCTTTCAGGCAGAGGTGAAAAAAACATATTTTTCAACAATTCCTCCTGGAAGATGCTGTTTCATTCTCTGTATAGTCCCTCCACCAGAGCAATAAAGGGCTGTTATGTATACAACGAAATCTTACACGTTTCAATTAACTCACCTGATTGGATCCATGTTCTACAATTCTTTTACTTAATTTATGGACTTGTAATTTCTTTTGGATTCTATTTGAGAGCTTGGGTCTCTTCTTGTACTAAAGGACTGCTGTGCACAGGTCAGGCACTACCTTTTATGATCGAATAACATTCCTCAGGCTTGATCTAAGTGGGTAGTGTTTCCCTTTAGCCTACCCTGCCGCTTTCTAATGTTATATGATTGTCAGTAGTTGTTTTTTCTTCCCTATATTCCCTTTGTATTTCGGAATTTAGAGTTGCGGCCCAACACCTATTTGATTATGTTCAGAATGCAGTTTCCAAGACCACTTGGATGTAGGTGGATAATCCCTCGCACACAGCTTGTTCTCTGTGTACCGTTACTGTATATGGGACCTATAACCTACTACTGACGTTATTTATCTACTCTGCAACTCTGTAAAGTGCTCAGACACCCTTTGAGGTCTAGTGCACGCTACATACAAACCAAAATAATGATATATATACATATATCTCGTATCGTATCATATATATATATGTGTATATATATATATATATATATGTGCACATGTATGTATATATATATATATATATATATATATATATATATAGAGAGAGAGAGATTCACATACAAGTATACAGATATAAATACATATATTGTGTGTGTGTGTACGCACAAAATGAATGGAATACTTAACTTGGAAACCTCGATATTGCAAAGTAGTGACACTCTTTGTAGTGGCGGGAATGCAGTGCCTCCTGATGTGAGTTGTGGGTTTCTGCGATGTAGTCACACACATTCCATCATAGTAAGCTTTCTTTTGCCTGTGCTTTAATGAACAGTGTAAACAACAAATAGATAAAGAAACGTAATGAGCTAGAATTATATATTGCCCTGGGTCTTCCTTCTCACATATTGATTGCCATTTTTGATCGGATTGCCTTTTTTAGGGTCGAGCGTGCAAAGTGTTCTGTCCCTGTTGTTTTCTCTCTACAGGCTTGTAACCACGCCCATCACTTTGGTTAGTTCGTGGGCTTGCCTTTTAAAATTTGCCTGATCTGATTAGTGAAAGGCATGCACACATCATGCCTTTTCCGGTGTTTAGCCCTCCTCGAGCGCAATGGCCAACTACTAAAAACATACGAGGCTCCATCTTTTACGTATGGTTTCTGGACTACTTTTTAGAGTCGAGCCTGCGTTGCATGCGCTTGCGCATGCGTATTGCAACGAGACACTTTAGTTACTAGAAAAGGACTCAGAGCCATGTCGACGTCACGTCAGTGTCCTCCATTGGTTCATGGGCTTGCCTAGTAAAATCTGCTTGCTTTCATTAGTCGAAGGCACGCACACGTCATGCCTTTTCTGTGGCTAGCCCTCCTCGAGCGCAGCGACCAAGTACAGAAAAAATGCAAGGCTCGCTGTTTACTGTCTGATCGTGGACTACTTTTTTCTCTATTTTCTACGCGATTTCGCTTGGCAGAAGTCGAGCGCTTTACACATTTAATTTCACTTTTTTGGGTTACCTACATAAAAGCACTTTTGCCGAGAGATGAAAAGTCGGGTTAGGAGTTTACAACGCGATCAGCTCTAACATGAGCAAACGCAAGACCCGTTGCATTGCAAATGCTTGTTCTCCTTGTTTCATAGGCAGCGCGATCTCGCTGGGCAGTAGTCGCACGCTTTGCATGACATCGATCCTGTTACATAGATAATTGCACTTTTGCCAGGTTACATGGATAGTTACACTTTTGCACCTAACTTATGTTTCCTTTTGTGTGTTTGCTTCAAGGCCCTCGGCTCGCTTTTGCGAAACTGTTTATCTTCTCATTTCCAGGTTATGTGACAAGAAAAGTCCGGTTAGGAATTTACAACGCTAATAGCTCTAACTCGAGCAAACGCGAGGCCCATTGCATTGCAAATGTTTGTTTCTACTTAGCCTCTGCTGTCGCAGTGAGGAACCAAGGTATACGGGATTTGATGTTAGTTGTTTTTAAGACCTTGTTTTGGATGTACTATAGCAGCCGTCCTGCCTCACGACAGCGAGCTCGGGTACAGCGCCTACCGCATGTAAAGACTGTCTTCAGTGGGCCATCATGTATGATCTCTATCGACTTTCTTTTAGACTTCCGATATTTCTGTTGATCACATTTTGCATTTTCATGTTCAAGTGCATTTTCAAGTTTAAATATCATTTTTGAAGTATTAATACAAAAAAAGAGTTAATACCTGAAAATAGACCCGATTCAGGTGAAAAATTCCCGAATTCGAGTCAAAATGGCTTTATTTTGGCCCTCTGCCTCCTACAACTGCGTCTGCTTCAAAATAAAAATACATTCCCCTGACTTTTTTTTTAAAAACCTCCCACTTTGCTGCTCTAAAATGTTGCCCTACATGAGATATTCCGAACATTCCCATCAGAATGGAAGACCAAAGGGAATGAAAACAAGAACTCCCTCGTCCTAATACGCCCTAATTTGCTTCCTTATTTCCTCTCCCCCACCCCTTGTGTTTACAATGTCCATAAAGGCATTAAAAACACCTTACGTGAGCTGCCGGGCGGTATGTCAACTTGGCTGCAGTCACAGTGATAAAATACAGGAATAATCAGGGTTCAGCGCCCCCTAGGCTTCTGAGCCCTGGTGTCACTGTGTCTGCTGCACCAATGGCAGCCACGCCCCTCCTGTCAAAGTAGTGCGACGGAGGGAGTGGGTGCTAGTTATACGTCTTTTCAATTTCAGTAAAATAACTCCTTGTGCACAAGTGAGGCGCACAGGCCTGGACAGCCCCTATCTGCCGCAGCCTCAGCACACTGGCTTGTTCTCCATAAAGTGGGGAGTTACTCCGGACACCGTGATTTTCCTGCAGTGTGCAAGTAAGGAGTTAAGTTGTGTGCACTTAGAACGCGCCCTGCTTCCTGGACAGCGTGTCCTGCATTATGTGTGCTCCATGGTTGAGTTGCTTACATCATCTGAAAAGAGGACAAGGTCCAAGTGGCCAGTTAGGCTCAGAGATAACATATTTTCACAGAGAGTCACCATGACAGTCACTGTCGTAAAGCAGGCAAGAGTCAGAGAAGAAGAGCTGCAGAGGTACCGGGGACCAGGAAGGTCCAGGAAAATGAAGCTGGAGTTCGTAGGGGCACCTCTGCTCATATAGGGGTGCTCTCACACACAGGTAATTGCACCCTGCACTCTGGGCTAGGAGGGCCTACTATAGGAGTGGCTTATAGTGACCTGGTGCACTGACATGTAGTGAAAGGGTGCATGCACCTTTTCACACAGGCTGCAAGGGCAGGTCTGCAGACACATTCTGCATAATACATGCTGCAGCCCATGGGAAACTCCTGGTGCCACAAAGCCCTGGACACCTAGGTACCATATACTAGGGACTTACAAGGGGGCACAAATAAGCCAATTGTGGAGTGTACAAAGTCAGGAACAACTAAATTTAGAGGAACAGAGCACAGTCACTGGGGTCCTGGTTAGCAGGATCCCAGTGAACACAGTCAAAACACACTGACAGCAGGCAAAAAGTGGGGGTAACCATGCCAAAAAGAGGGTACTTTCCTACATATGGTGTGCTGACATCATTTATAAGTCAGATGGGGCAGATAACTTATTTACCTGCCTCCTTGGATTTCAAGGGTCACTTGTAATCAGGGCCAACAGTAAGGGAGGAGAAAAATATATGAAGGCCTAACAATAAGGAAGGAGAACAATATATTAGTGTTTTAGCAGTAATGGAGGTGAACCCAGTGCTTAATTAATAGAAAAATAAGTACCAAGGTCTTCATCAGGAGGCCACTGCACCGTGCCGTACCCATTGCCCTTGCCAGCGCTGCCAAAGACATTATCAACACAACTATGAACCGTCATACTCCTACAAGTGTGACAATTCAGACTATTCCAGGCCCCTAAAGCTATAAGAATAGCTTGGGTGGTAGGTATTAGTCAATGTTAATGTATGATAAATTATTAAGAAACTGTTGTTGTGCTCAACTTTAAATTAGACAGTCAGCACCACCATGTGGCTGACTGTCATAGGGGCTGAGTTGACAATTAAGTGCTGGTGCTGAGTATGGGAAACCTCTGGCTCAAATTAAGGATTTAGGAGAATAACATATGAGGGCCTAAGGGTAAGGGATGAGAACAATATATAAGGGTGTTAAAATGGGGTCTCTAGTTGGCAGAAGTATACACCCTTGTCCAAGTAGGAACCACAATCCTAATCAGGGTAAGTCACAACACAGTCCAAATTATCCTGTGCCCACCCTCTGGTAGCTTAGCACTGAGCAATCAGGCTTAACTTTGAAGGCGATTTGTAAAGTTTTTGTGCAATAAATCATACAGTAACACAGTGAAAACACCACAAAAATACACCACACAGGTTTAGAAAAATAGATAATATTTATCTGAATAAAATAAGGTAAAAATGACAAAGATTGAATGAGCACAAGTTGAAATATAACTTTTGAAAGGTTCAAAAGAGTCTCAATCCTTAGAAATCAATAGTTGTTGCTTTGCTACACACAGTACCTTGGATGCGTCAAAAATAACGACGCACGGAGACCACATAGACAGAGGTGCGTGGAAAAATAAGGTGTTGCAGTAGATTTTCCGGTGTGGAACAGACGATGCGTCATTTTTTTCTAAGCTCCAAGGGGTTATGTCATTTTTCAGGTGCACAGTCTTGGTAGCTCAGTGCGATGCGTGGATATTTTGAAGCCCAGGGACGATGAGTTGAAAATCCTTGATGCGTTGGTAGAAGGAGCAGGCGCCTCGTCCATCCAGTAGGCAAGGAGTCTAATTTTCTGTCGCAAGGCAGGCTCTACGTCGAATTCTCCATTGGGAAGTCAGTGCTGTGTTGTTCCAGTCGGGGTGTAGCAATTTCCCAGCCACGATACAGGTTTGGGTCAATTTCTGCAGGCGTAGTGTAGATTTTTGACACACAAGGAGTTTCTTGAGGCAGTGAAGTCTTTGTTGGCCCTGAGACTTCAGAAACAGGAGGCAAGCTTAATCCAAGCCCTTGGAAAGCGTTTCACGAGGAAGGCAGAGTCCTTCCATCAGAGCTGGAAGCCAGCAGGGCAGCAAGGCAACAAGCAGGGCAGCAGTCATTCTCAGTAAAGCAGCCCAGATGAGTCCTCTGGGCAGCTAGGCAGTTCCTCTGACAGAGTGCAGGGGTAGGTCCAGCACTGTTTGATTTGGTGGGGTCCGAGACCCAGTTTATATACCCCAAAATGCCTTTGAAGTGGGGGAAACTTCATACAGTGTTTTTAAAGTGCACAAGTTCCCCTTTCAGCCGTGTCCTGTCTGCCAGGTTCCCTGTGGGGGGATATCAGTCCTTTGTGTGAGGGCAGGCCACTGACCTTTGAAATGTCAGTGTCAGCCCCTCCACCCTTCCTGCCCAGGAAGACCCATTCAGTATGTAGATGAAGGCAGATGTGACTGAGTGTCCTGTGTTTGTGGTTGTCTGGGTGGAATGCACAAGAGGAGCTATCAACCAGCACAGAGCAGACATGGATTGGAGACAGGCTGTAAGGCACACATGGTAGCAAGTGTAGAGAAATGCCCACTTTCTAAAAGTGGCATTTCTACACTAGCAATATTGAATCCAACTTCACCAGTAAGCAGGACTTTCTATTACCATTCCATTCTGACAATACTAAATATGACATGGCTACTCCTTCCAGATCAGAATCTACCATTTAAAAGTATATGAGGGCATTTCTAATGCTAGTCTATGAGAGGAGCAGGCCTCACAGTAATGGAAAACAAATGTATACATTTTTCACTACCCGGACATGTAAAACACAAAAGTACATGTCCTGCCTTTTATCTACATAGCACCCTACCCTATGGATTACCTAGGGCCCACCGTACGGGTGAATTGAGTGTAGAAAATGGGGAGTTTAAGGCTTGGCAAGTAGTTTTAAATGCCAAGTCAAAGTGGCAGTGAGACTGCAGACACAGGCCTTGCAATGGCAGGCCTGAGACATGGTTAAGCAGCTACTTATGTGGGTGGCACAATCAGTGCTGCAGGCCCACTAGTAGCATTTAATTTATATGCCCTGGGCACATGTAGTGCACTTTACTAGGGACTTACAAGTAAATTAAATATGCCAATTGAGTCGGAACCAAAATTACAATGCTTGGGGAGAGAGTATACACGCTTGAGCACTGGACAGCAGTGGTAAAGTGTGCAGAGTCTTAAAACCAGCAAAAACATCGTCAGAAAAAGAGGAGAGGCAGGCAAAAAGTTGGGGGATGACCACTGTCAGGTCTAACAGAGGATCTAAGGACAAGGGAGATAAGAATATATGAGGGCCTAATGGTAAGGGAGAGAACAATATATGACAGGCTAAAGGTAAGGGGGAGAACAATATATGAGGCCCTAAGGGTAAGGGGAGAGAACAATATATGCGGGCCTAAGGGTAAGGGAAAGAACAATGTATGAGGGCCTAAGGGGAGAACAATATCCCTGGGCTTAATGGTAGGGGGGAGAACAATATATGAGGACCCAAGGGTAAGGGAAGAGAACAATATTTGAGGGCCTAAAGGTGGGGGAATATATGAGGGCCTAAGGGTAACAGAGTAGAACCATATATGAGGGCCTAAGAGTAAGAGAGAGAACAATTTACAAGGGCCTATGGGTAAGGGGGTAGAACAATATACCATGGTCTAAGGGTAAGGTGGGAGAGCAACATACAAGGGCCTAAGGGCAAGGGGGCGAACAGTATATGATGGCCTAAGGGTAAGACGGGAGAACAATATATGAGGGCCTAAAGGTAAGGAAGGGAAACAATATATGAGGGTATTAGGAGGGGAACAATATATGAGGGCCTAAGGGTAAGGGAGGGGAAATATATTACTAATATGAATGGAAACAATGGCAGAACACACAAATCAAAAGTGGTTCCAGTGGGGTAAAGAAAAATAGAGAATCCTGCCACCTACTTACAACTGTTCAACCTTAAGGATGCCACACAAGACCCTCTCTGTTAATGGCTTTCTAGGTCTGGGTTAATCCGCGGAGTCTAGCTTTGATTATGAGGTTCGACCGGATGCCAGCGTGTGGTGCCCTCGGGAGGGTCTGAGAAATGGGGCTTCCTGATCGGGAGGGTGTTTAAGGTTGTATGCTACAAAGTTCCCCAAATATATAATACTCGAAATACGATTTTCGATGTAGAAACTCTACGCTTCCATCAAACTCAAACAGAACAAATCTCACGACCTGTCACACATCAGATTTTATTCGGAAGAAAAATTGGAACATATTCCTATTTACACTGTGTACATTTCAATAACAACTGGAAAAGGAAATATATATATATATATATATCCAAACAACCAAGAGCAAAATTTCCCTTGGACACTAATTGTATGTGTGAAGCACCCTACACATATGCTCACATCACTCACATGAGCATTAATTATCAGATTTTCACAAAACTCACTACCACTACAATATACGGTACATAAAATGTTTATTCACAAGTACACACATAGGTATAATAATTACTATATTTCAAACAGTTACATACACATAGTCATTCAAATATTTTTTTTATCCATCAGTCGGTTCATTATAAAAAAAACTCACTCTCACAATACAAATGAATACAATCTCAAAAACAATCATTGAAACACTCAGTCTTGCATAAATGTACTCCAATTAAACAACCTCACGGATTGTCATAAACCACTCTTACTCAGACAAGCAATCAGGAATAAAATGAACACACCCATATATCCCTTTTCTCACGCTGGTGCGCACATACATTCTCAGGGACACATTCACCGTCTACACACTGCTGTGCACCACTGCACACAGTTACCCATCACCTTTACCCTGGAAAGTACACACTAACATGGACCACACTCACCCAAACACAACACAGTAAACACATTCACACCTTTTAGAAAAATAACACTGCTCACTTCCCT
This sequence comes from Pleurodeles waltl, assembly GCF_031143425.1. Taxonomy (NCBI): domain Eukaryota; kingdom Metazoa; phylum Chordata; class Amphibia; order Caudata; family Salamandridae; genus Pleurodeles; species Pleurodeles waltl. Next base: position 893,161,840 of record NC_090439.1, read on the forward strand.
CACAAACACACGCCCCTCCCTCACACACACACTCCCAGTCATACCGCCACATCTGCTTTCACCCTTAGAAACTAGCTACCACTCTAATCACAGCTAGGATGCTTTTGCCCTTGATCCTGCACAGCACATGCTGCCTTTTGGCTAGCATGTGCTATATAAATATCGCAAGTATACATATATACATTCATTTACTCGCTCCACGTGACTACGTACACTTACGAATGTTGAACAGAGTAGTATTGTCTCGCGTTTCACAGTACAATATTCATGTTTATAACAGACAGCACACAAATAACACACTTTGAACAAAATCTTGCATGTGTTTTTGAAAATTATCCAAATGATACAAAGTCAGAGATGCGACAGAAATGCGATTGACCACACAAACAGATGAATCACAACAGAAACAAATCAGAAGTGATGAGAAGCAACTCTCAGAGAATTGTGCTGCTGAGGGCTCAGGCTGGAAGTTTGTGCCCATTGGATGCGACTCTAATAGCAGTAGCGATGAAGATACGCCAAATGAACAAGAGCACATGTATGATATGTCTCCGGAGAGCCAGTCTGTGTTCATCACATCTTGCAACGTGTTCAGTGGGTCCGAGGAATACACAGAATTGTAAGCTTTGTTCCATGATAGCCAGGCTTTGCCCCAGGACATCCACCCTAAGTCTTTTTCATCTTGCAATATGACTGCCTGTCCTCACATCCTCCCAGAGCATTAGAGGGCTACTCCAAACATTTATAAGCCCATCGTTCCACTGTTCACTGCAGCTACTAGACTAGTGTTCCAGATACACCATTTCTCACCAATCCATTGAAGTAGATTTCATTGACACTGTTGTTGAGCAGAGTAACCCAGACAAATCTAAATGTATTACAGTGTTTTCCAAAATCGTCTGGATTTGTCTTTCTGTGCAATGTCACAGTCATGAGTGCCCACTAATATTGTTGAAACAAAAACCAAAGTAGCCCTCACACAAGTGACAGGACTTGTCAGAAAACCCAACCCTGAGTCACCCTTGGACAAGGCATCCTGTCTTTTCACTTCTTTGTTTCCTTCTTTAATGACTGGGAATCACAATTAAATTGTCCCCCGATTTAATTTCAGTGACAACAAGAGCATATGCAACATGACAGGCTACACAAAATGAGGTGTCTACTTGTCCACCTTCCACTCGCTTCCCTACCAAGAACATCTCAGTGGAAGAGGCTCTCGTGCGCTACAAGGATAGGCTTCTGTTCAAGCAATCTATTTCCCTAAACACTCCTTGTATGGCATGAAGAAATATAAACTATGTGAAAGCTCAACTGGTTACAAGCAATACTTTAGACTATAGGACAGCCTGTTGGTCCCTACATAATGCCCACCATCATTGAATGTGCTGGAGAAAATTGTACTTTGCTTGGTGCAGTCAATAGTACATTGTGGCTACCAATTATATGTAGATAATTTTTATACTCGACTGTCATTGTTCAAAACCCTATATACAAAAAGCACTCTGACATGAGGCACAACATGCCTTATTAGAAAGGGCTTTCCAGTTCAGTTGTCAGCAGGAAAACAAGACACTATGGACGTCTACATGTTGAAACTATATAGTTGTGGTATGTTTCCTTACAGCACTGGGATTGTTTTCCAAACAAACAGGAGCAGGATCCTACAAGGCTTCCAAGAGGCCACTGGGGTCGAGGATCCATTTCTGTGTAAGTGAGACCATAACTTATATGCACAACTACGCAGTTAAGGTATGCTGACAGTTGGGAGACTCAGTGGAAAGAAGATGTGCAGACACTAGATCAACATACATTTTCTAGGGAGAAGCAGACCATAGAGAAAAGCTTGCTTTATTTAAGTTCTTAGAACAGGAATGCCCCCCCTGCATGATGTACGCTTGTGCCCCTTGCCCTGCATGCTCGAACTGCATGTGCCTATGATCCTGGTTTTTAATTTCTGGTCATGCCACACACTACTCCCATGTATGCATGTTGGCCTAGGCCTGGTTTTAATGGTGATAGATTCTGGACCTTGCCCTGACCCAGGATGGGTACAGCAGGTGCACCCTCATAGTAGCAGAAGACTACTATCCCAGTCCTAGAATACACGTCCTCCATCTGCAAAATCAATATAAAGATGAGAACCCAAGAGCCATTGGTGCTTATTGTTGTGGTCTCTTCTACAGAGAAGGGGTTACACCACAGAGTACGCGGGGAATACTAAGCTGCAACAGGATGGTGTTGCACTGACAGCCAACTCACCAGAGGCAAGGAAACACTGTGTGGAGCCCAATCTGAATGGGGATCACTGGACTGTCCTGGATGCCAAGACATCCTGCCTGTGAGAGAAGCAAGGAAGCGTCAACCCTGCAACAGTAGCTGATCGTGAAAGGAAGAATGGTATTTGACCTTGGCGTAGGGTCAGTCTGACAAGAGATTCTGTAAGCAGCTGCCCTGGAGGGATCGCAGTACAACTGGACCAGGCAGTGCATTCTTTGTCATTTATCTCCGTCGTAGCTACCACAACACTTGGAGCTGTCTGCCCAAGTGGTAGGATTTAAACTGGGGTAAGCGGCTGTTGGTGGCCTGTTTACCAACAAGTGGACTGAGTGATCACAGCGCTGTCAAAGTTTGCCATTGGGTCGGGACCAGTCCTGAAGACCAAGTGATCTGAGAGGTGCACCTGGGATTACTTGAGAAGAATACAGGTCATCGTCTCAAGGCAGTGCATGCCAAACGAACAATCACCTGTACTCACCGGTGTGGGGGAGTAAGCCTCACAGTAAGCAGAGATCTACCACCCGCGCTCAGAAGAGGACTGCTGGCTTTCCTGCAGCGAACCTTGGAGCACAGCGTATACAGCTGCCTGCAGTGTAACTCCATTGAAAGCTACCATGTGCCGCTTGGAAGCTCCTAACTACTGATGAGGTCCAGCTAATGTGGGATGGCCAAATGCAGTCCGGTGTTGCTATGCTGAACTGAATGAGATACTAAACGGGCCTAAGAGATTGAGTGCTATAAACAAAATTGGGGGGAGCATGAACTGCACCCATAGGCATTACCTTCAACTCTAGACCTGGTGGAAGGGACCAATAGAAAGGGAGAGACCCACAAAGGACAGTTGAAGGGGTAGTTAGGCTAGCCACAAAAGGCCCCTGCATAATTGTATATGTAGTGGAATGTTATGTTTTCTGTGTAATAAAGTAATTGTCTTTTATACAAAGAGAAGCCCTGTGCTTGGCATTTATCTTTTTATGCTGCTGGGGGTGGTGTTGATTTCGGAGCTTGGGTTTCCCCACACTAACTTCCCTGAGAGGCCCATGACTATTTGCCCTCACTACCATTGACAGTCAAGTGTGGAAACAGTTGTACCTGGCCCAGTTTGCAGAGCCATAGTAAGGCAGGCCCCAGGACAGCAGTGGTAAAAGGCATCAACCCCGCAGTTGTGGCCCAGCAGCCTGTGGCTGAGCAAATTGTGTATGAGTGGATTAAGAAAACTCTGATTAGGTCTGGGCTGAAGCCAGCTCATTCCTGCAGAAGTTAAAAAACAGCAGTGGATGGTGTTCCATTTGGAACTTGGAATCAAAGAGTGTTGTGTGACTGAAATGAGTGGGTGACAGGAGTGGAGGCTACAGTTTTGATGCCCTGAACCAGATGGAGGTTAGAGTGTGACTCTTGGAGGAGGAGTCAACACACTTGGAGAAAACCTGTCAAATCTGACAGAGAAGGATCCAGGGACATATGCAGTCTTGGATAACAAAGGGCTATCCAACAGGATTAACAAAGGCTATAGCAGCATGTCTCTAAGTGTCAGAGACTCTGGCAAGGACTGGTAGCGCTGAGGGCAAATTAAAAGACTATTGGGTAAAAAGTTGCCCAAGATCACACAGGGAGTCAGCAGAGGAAAAAAGATCCGATAGGGAAGCCCTGCACAAGGAAACAAGAAGTGAAATCTCAGAACGAACAGGCACTCAAGAGGCTATCCAGCCTTTAGAATAACCAGCAACCAGAACCCGAGTGACATTCATATAATAACATTAACAATAAAGGAACGTGGTGTGAAGCACTCTGGGGCTCCACATGGTAAGACTGAAGCTCAATAAGTTCCTCACCCACAATTGCTGTTGGAGGCTGACTGCAAATACCTATATATAGAATAGATATGCAAAGGCAGGGTCTGTGGAGCCAATAACTTTGCTGATGTTATAAAAGTGACATAAAGCTAATGCTCACAGTGGGCAGGAAGAACCACCTAGGTTCTCAGCTGTGCCCACGAATCTTGGCTATCTTACAGGAACACACAAGAAGGTAAAAGCAAGGGTGGAGGATTAAAAAATACCAGCAGGAAAGGCAATTAAAAAATACAGCCATGAAAGTCAAGGAGCTGAAGAGGAATAGCGCCTTTGTCAGAACACAAGTCTCCGGTGGCAATCACCTGTAGAGTTCGAACAACGCAGAAGCTATGATTAGACCTCAATGCCCAACTGCGCTCTGCGGTGGGAATAACGAAATGCCCAACACCAAGGAGACAAGGGTGACAGGGATATAAAGAGAGAGAACTGTCCGTCTGCTGACACCGCGTGACCACTGCCCACCTCTGCTTATGCACCTTACCAGTCTCCAACACGCGGCGCTTCCTTCAGGGTCCGCGGCGCTCTGCAACTGCGTAGTGTACAAAAATAGATACAATGCTTTTATGTATTTTGGAGAACATGAATAACTATCTCTTCACACAAGTTACTTGATCCTGTTTCTAATCTCTGTTATCACGTTACGTCTTGTGCCGTGTTCTTAGCTCGTGTGCCTGGGGCCCTATTCGTTCACCCAATATATCCTTTAGATTAGCAGGGGTTAGAATTTCAATTTAAGGCCTCACTTTCGCTCTTAACATGCATTGTGCTTTCTCTCACTTGAAGCCGAGGTTTGCGTAAACATTACATTCCTCACTTATCATTCTTTTCTCTTTCAGATTCGTTGGACCCGGACTGCCACGGTGGAGGAATTATGGGGATCGGACTTAGTTCTCCTCAGGGATCCAACAACCGAGGACTTCAGGTAAGTGTTTCTGGGACCAGCCGTCCTCTTTATCAGTGGCAGCTCAGTTGAGCAAGACGTGGCTTGAGTGTGGCCTGAACTGGCTGCAGAGATCTTCAGATCTTGTGCAGTCTGAAAAGAAGGTTCTACGCCTTCCAGCACTCGAGTTTTTTTTTTTAATGATCTCACTAATCCTATAATCCCTAAGGTTCACGATGTGTATATGATAGTTCTCATGACATTGATGCAGTTTAACGTGACTCATAATATATAATGAAGTATGTTAGTTACGTGCATTTTCTGCACTCTTCCCTACATGGTGACCTACCCACCTACCCTATGCTTCCTCCAAACTTGTACTGAGGAGACCCAGATGTCACCTGGACAGGAAGGGGGTGACGAGAACTTGATTGACTTGCTGAGGGTAGTTACAGTACCTTCCCCGAGATCTGCCGTCTTGGTGGTGGTTTTGTTTTTGTTGGGTGTACCCCATGTAAATGCCTGACTAACTGATGGGCATGGAGAAGATGTTCAGATGGGTCTCAAGGTCGGTCTTCTAGACCGTATACTTTCCAGTTTGTTAGGTAGAACAGTCGTTCGTGCTTTCTTTTGGAGTCTAGAATCTGTTCAACTTCACAGTCCTGTTCACTGTCGACTATCACTGGGGGTTGGAGGTGAATGTGTTCTTGTCCTTGGACTGCAGAATTTGAGTACGGATACATAGAACACCAGGTGTATGCAGTAGCAGCTGCTTCCTGTGTGAAGCAGTGGGACGATCAGGAATGTCCTTAGGCCCAACCCCAAGACTCTCAAACGTTGTCCATTTTAAACAGTGTTTATAACGGGTTCTGATTAAGAACTCTGGAGTTAGGGCTGAAGACAGTGCGAATTTCTCCCACTACCTGGCACAGTAAATTAAAAAAGAAAATGTACTTACCTACTCTGGTCCTCTCCTACTCTGGTCCTCTCCGTCCTGCAGTCTGGCAGCAAACTGGTCCCCTCTACCATTCCTGGTGCTGCATTTATGCTGCTCAGGGAGCATAAGAGAAGCACCAGGATGGAGCGTACTAGTTAGACACCCCTTTAGGTCCTGGGGCCGGTTTCTGCTCTCCACCTAGCCTTTTAAGTCAGCTCAAGTGGAGAGGTTCAAAATACGCATGTCAGGCTTGGTGTTGCAAGACTGCTGGCCAAAGTGACATGTGCTCTTTAAACTGAAGTGCCCACTACTCCTACTCCCCTGCTGCCGGTCAGCACTGCTGGCCCCATCCCCAAACATGGCTCGGGTTTGTTGGCTGCACTGAAAAATAAAACGCTACTAAAATGGTTTTATTACTGTTTTATTTTTCGTTTTTGCTGCACTGGCAGCATGGGGTGACACTCCCCTGCCCTAAAGGAGGTACTGCCACTGGGTGTATGTCCTTAGTGGAAGGAAATTTTAACTGTGATTGGATTTAGTACATCACAAACAAGGAAAGGTCTTAAGAAACAGGGTTTTGTCTTATGACTTCTGTGAATTTTTAGATGTTTGTTTGTCAACCACACTCGATCGTCTACTTGATACAGGGGTTCTTTAGATATTTTTTATATACATATTTCTTTTGATAAATGCAAGATATTAATTTCTTATGATGGTCCTACACTGCAGATACTGAGGATTTTTCTGGCAACTCAAAGGTAGAATGTTGCGATGGAACCCGCTCAGACAATAAAAGGTGTAATATTCCAGCATGGAATGTTCAGTTTTATTCCATACAATTTCGGCCATCCAAAGATTTGTTGACCAATCATGCCCATATTTTATTCTGAGGAATTGTAAATATTGTCCCAAGGTTTGATCGCTCCATCGTCCCATCAGTCTTTGGATGATAACTAGTGGAAAGTGTAGTGTCAGTCTGAAGGCTTTTGCATAGATGTTGCCAAAAATGTGAGTTGAATTGCGGGCGTGAGGCCTCCTCAGGGATCCAGCAACTGAGGAACTCAGGGAAGTATTTTCTCCAGGAGAAGCATACGTCATCATCTGTGGCGGTTCAGTTGCTGAGCAAGGCGTGGCCTTTGTGCTTTGTCAAACAAAATGCCCACCAAGATCTCCAGTTCTTGTGTGGTCTAAAGGAAAGATTCTAGGCCTTTTAAAGCACTCAAGTTTTGTTAATGGATCTTACTAATCCTACTGTTTCCAAGGTTCATGATGTGTATGTGATAATTCTTATAGTATTGGTGTAGTTTTACTTGACCTTTACATCTCCCTTGGGACAGTGCTAAGCCTGCTGAAGTATGTTTTTTATATATATTTGCTGCACTTTTCCCTATATGGTGTCCTACCCACCTACACTATGGTTCCTTCAAAAGCGTACTGAGGAGACCCAGATGTCACCTAGACAGGAGTGGGGCAAAGAGAGTTGTGACAGTACCTCCCTCATGATCCGCCTTCTCAGTGGTGGTTTTGTTGGGTGTACCCAGTGGAAATGCCTGACTAACTGAGGTGCATGGAGAAGATGTTTAGCTCATTCCCAAGACCAGTCTTCTAGACCGTATTCATTCCAATCCATTATGTTTCCTTTTCAAGTCTAGAATATTGTTTAACTTTGTATTCCTGTTCGCCCTTGACTATCTCTGGGGTTGGAGGTGAATGTATTCTTGTCTTTGGATAGCAGAATGTGAGTAAAGATACATAGAACACTGGGTATATGTACATAGTGGAAGGACGTTTTAGTTTAACTGTGACTGAATTTAGGATGTCACAGACAAGGAAGGGTCCTAAGAAACAGGATTTTAGCTTATAACTCCTGTGAATTTTTAGATATTTGGTTGTCAACCATACTGCATCTCCTACTTGATACACGAGTTCTTTAGATGTTTTTTAATGGCATACTTCTTTATAATCTTTTGGGCTTCTTACATGCATTCTTTTGTTAAACGCAAGATGTTAGTTAATTTCTTATGATATTCCTCCACTGAAGGTACTGAGGATTCTTCTGGCAACTCAAAGGGTAGAATGTTGAGATGGAACCCGTTCAGACAATAAAAAGGGGAATATCTAAGTATGGTATGTTCAGTATTATTGTATAACAATTCGACCATACAAAGATTTTGTTGACCAATCATGACCATATTTTAGTGCAAGGCATTGTAAATACTGCCCAAGTTCTGTCATCCCATCTGTGTCTAGGTGATAACTAGTGGAAAGCCTAGCATCAATCTGAAGGTTTTTGCATAGATGTTTCCTGAAATGTGAGGTGAATTGCAAACTTGGGTCCTCCTCGGGTATCCAGCAACTGAGGACTAGAGGTAGGTATTTTCTCCAGGATGTGCATGTGTCTTTATCAGTGGCTATTCATTTGCCAAGCAAGTTGTGGCTCATGCGTGGCCTTTTATGTTTCATCAAACAAAATGGCCGCTGAGGTCTCCAGATCTCACACAGTCTGAACAGAAGGTTCTAGGCCTTTGAAAGCACTCATGTTTGTTAAATGGATCTTACTAATCCTACAATTCCCAAGGCTCATAATGTGTATGCGATAATTCTCATGGTATTGGTGCAGTATACTTTGACCCATAATATCTTCCTTGGGACTGTGCTAAGCTTGCTGAGGTATGCTTGTTACATGTATTTGATGCACTCTTCCCTATATAATGTCCTACCTAACTACCCTTTGCTTCCTCCAAACTCGTACTGAAGGAGACTGAGATGTCACTTAGAAAGGAGGGGGGTAAAGAGAACTTGATTGACTTGCTGAGGGTCATAACATCTTTGCAGGAAAGAAGGGAAACAAAGGAAACACTTGGCAGAAAGCAAGTAAAAAACATACAATGACATTGGAAGCTAAGACACCAGGGATAGTAAGATAGCGAATTAGAAACTGGAACTAAGATAAAGAGAAAGAAACGCTGGAACTGGAACAGGGTACCCACAGGAGGAGTGAATTCACACACAGTTCAAGGATGCACTGAAGCAGTGGTAGCCTAGGAATCGGAAATCAAGGAAGGACTGCAGCCAGTGCTAGTTCAAGGGACAAGGGTAAGCTGAGTCTTAGGAATCTCCCAGAAACAAGAATAACAAAAACTCAGGAACTCGGGAAACAAAAGCTCGGTCAAACAGGAACAATGTCATAATGACCAATAATGGAATGAAGGAAACTGGGGCTTAAAAAGGCTCAATGTGATCACATGCCTCAAATGTGAGCAGACTAACACTTGCCAGCCAGAGGTATGCTGAATTCCTCCACCCATTATTGGCCTGCAGGGGTGGAGATAAAGCGGTAAGAAGGGAATTCTAGGTATTAGGTTTTTAGCAAAAAAACAGGCTCGCTTCCACAAAACTTGGCATTGACCAGGAATTAATTTAAATTTCAAAATAGTTTCCTAGTGGCTGCAGTAGGTATCTAGATATAGTGGAAGATCCAGACGCTTATTCAGACATTGGAAAACCCCATGGGTTGGCCCCCTTTCGGTGAGCACGAGAATGCAGGAAGTGAATCACAACACTAAGTCAAAGGTCCAGACACTGGTTTCAGTCTGAAGGGTAAGGGCCTGAGCAATTCCCAGTTTTCCAGCGTGGGAACTGAAGGAAAAATGTATTGAATTGGATTTTTAGTCAGGAACAAAGGAGGGAAAATAGGGGACAAGAAGGATATCTCAGGGCACAAGTGATAGCTTGCTTCAAGTGTCACAAGAAGGAGCATTTTAAGAGAGAGTGTCATGTAAAAGATCCTGTCCTACTAGTACTAGTACTAGGATGCTATCAATGGGAGAAGGGGCACACATGGTCCTTTTGCTGTTTACCTAGTTTCTATGGGCATTTGGGAAAGAGACCCTGATGCTCTGAAGCACATTCTCCCAAAGACCATGGGGTTATGTTGATGGCTGGTATCAAAGGAAGGTAGGTGTCTGCCCTAAGTGATATAGGAGCCCATAGAATTATGTTAGAAAGGGAGTATCTTAAACCTGAAAAGATTCTCCTCCTAGGTGCTAATGGCAGAGGCTTAGTAGCCAGTGGACAGGACATGGAGTATCCGATTGCCTGAGTTCAGTTGGAGCTCAATGATAGATACGCCATGGAAGAGAAGCAAGGTACTGGATGGTTCTTAGCCAATGATTTGATTGCCCCTGGTTTCGTACCAAGACCCAAAGCCTATATGGCTTGGACAACACCAAATTGCATGTCAGCTTCAGCAAGAGACTGGGACCAGTCCCGATTTGCTGAAACTGTAACAAGTAGACATCAGATTAGGGCAGACTTTGAGAGGTCAATGGCTCTGGCATTCACTTCCCTTACTTCAGATGGAAAGGAGATTCAGGTACCCAAATCGGACCTGGTGTGGAGTCTGGGTCATTGCCAGAGCTGCAGGGATTATTAGATGATGGAGGACCTACCCAGGAGGTAATCCGCAACTTAAATTCCATATGCTTGTGGGACTACCGAAGGAAGGCTGCAACAGGTTAGCAAAAGAGTGGTCAGAAGACTCTATGGCCCTGGATATGAGTTAGGCACAGTGGTATTTACTGCATATCAGTGTAAATGGCATATGAATTTACTTACTTCTCTGGTCACAAGTTAAAACCATGTGATATTTATCACATACTAATTTAAGCATGTCTGTCGTCTATGTGTGCTCTTTATAAACATGCTGCTTACCACAGGTTATATTTCCCATATGCAAAAAATAACACACATGGTAAACAACTCCCAATTACATGTATGAGAAGTCATTGAAAGCTAGTGGAATATACCACTTTAAAATACCTCTAATCAAAAGCGGATGATAAAAATTCCTGAAAATGTAGGGAATGAAAGAAAACTTCTAAACCAATACAACACAACTAATACAAATACAACAATGCAAAAACAAAACATAGTACATGCTCTGAAAAAATAAAACCACACTTACACCTGCACACAGGACCTAACCTACATATACAGACATTGACAGGGGAATTTCTCAAAGGCTGATTACATCAGTTCACCCTTCCATTTCGCAGGTCACCATAGTGGATGCTACCAATAACCATGTAGCATGAGGATGAAAACCAGGCCTCAATGACCTCAAATGGCACAGCAACACAGGATGAGACACAGAATTGACAGAGTAAGTTTGGAACCCATAACCAAGAGTCAGCCTTAAACCTAGAGGGTATGCAGGCTTGATATTGGCACTATACAAAACAAAATTTCATCATTATAAATATCATGGATCCCAACGCAAGAACCCGATTCCATCCCGCCTTCCTGAAAATGCTAGCAATGCTATAATTCTTTGCTCCAGGCACGACATAGCAGACAGGAGGATTGGTGCATGGCATTTCTCAGTTAACCTTTGCAAAATGCTCTGCTAAGTGGTGGATGCTTTACAAAGAGTGAGTGGGCAGAATATATAGTTCTCCTTTGAATCCCATGCAGCCAATGCCAGCAAAGCAAACATCTATGCTACAGCAGGATTTCCTGACATCCTATGGTCGGTTGATTGCACTCATGTACACCGGGTGGCCTCACATAGACAGGAAACAACTGTGTATCAGTTGTAAAATTAATCAGACTATTAAATTGCAAATGCTGTGTGATGTGGACCTGTGTATAATGATCTGCTATGATAGAAGCCCAGGATCAGATCACAATGCTGTGATCCTGTGGAAAAGCAACATTAGTCATAATGTGGCGGCACATTGCCCTCGATGTACTGGGCAGGTAAATCAGTCCTTCATCATCAAGATTACAATGCATTCTGATTGTTGTAGTCCAATCTCACTACATGTCAGCAGTACTAGAGAGTTGTTAGCCCCTAATGCATCAAATACATGAATCAATGTGAATATGTGTAACTGTTTACATAGGTCACGCTTCACAATAGTGATGATTCTCAAACAATTCAACTTTTTAACAAGTACATGTACTTCCATTACAACTTCCATGTCTCTTACCATGGATTCCTCTGCTCTTGTGACCTTCGTTCATGTCTTCCATTCCAGACGTTTTGAGGACGGTCATAAATATTTTTCCCACTGTTTGAGGTAGAGCTGAAGTGGAGAACGTAAGCTCTACCTCAAACAGTTGCTATGCGTTAGTGCTTGTGTTCGTTCATTCCCTTAAGTATCTAGCATCTCAAGGTGTGGAAACTGTTTTTAATGTTCATCTTGTGGATTTGTTGATGCAATACAGATTTTCTTTTGTTATCTCCTTCCACAGGCTTGTTTGTGTTTGATTTTGGTGGCATCTTCAGCATGAGATGGCATATTCGATCGACGTGGTGTTTTACCACCTCCTTGCCCAGGGCTTCCAGCCCAGTAGCCATAAACGGGTACTTCTTTTCACTGCTGGTTTCTAGGATGGAAGTGTTTGGCAGGTTTCTGCTTCTGATGACTTAGTGATATCAGGTGATAGCAATTAATTCTATTTGTCTTGTTTAAGGTGGTTTGTTCACACAAATTGAATGCCTGCAATCTCTCAGGAGGAGTTGTTGTTGCACTTAGTCGGTCTCCTAGTTTTTTTCTGTGTGTTGCACTGACTGTTCTAGCTCTTTAGGGATTATTTTCTCACTCCAGGAACTTTCAATGACTGAAAATGTGATGTTTTGCACATGTACTATTTTTCTTCAACACAAAGGCCCTCATTACAACCCTGGCGGTAAATCCCGCTGACCGTCGTGCCGACGGCTGCCAACATACCGTGTCTGCGAGAATTCCGCCACTATACAGACACCCACACAAGTCCGCCACAACAAAGGTCAGTGATAAACTGGCAATACCAAAACCCACACCGTTACACCAACAGAAATACGCCCACAGTATCACGACTCACAAATCAATGCAGCGGTCATTCAACCGCGGTAATCCATTGGCGGTACACACCGCTGTGCTGAAAATACACACCCACTTACAAAACACAACCACATTGGACAATTCAAATTACACACACCTGACACACATACACACATCACACCCACACACTCACACCACTATAAAACACACACCCACATTACCCACAGCCACTTACACTGAAAAATTTGGAAGAAGCAGAGAGACAGAAAAGCAAAGACCACACCAGCATCCAGAGGCACACAACACCATCATTCATACACCATCCACGCACATCACACCACACACCCCAACACATCACCCGACACATCACATCAACCATCACCTCACACATCACTCACACCACATCATTGCACCTCAAAGACACCCCAGGTTTTCTGAGGCGGAGCTCAGGGTCATGGTGGAGGAAATCATCCGGGTAGAGCCACAGCTATTCGGATCACAGGTGCAGCAGACATCCATTGCAAGGAAGATGGAGCTATGGTGGAGAATTGTCGACAGGGTCAAAGAAGTGGGACAGCATCCAAGAACAAGGGATGACGTCAGGAAGAGGTGGAACGACCTATGGGGGAAGGTGCGTTCTGTGGTATCCAGACACCAGATTGCTGTACAGAGGACTGGCGGTGGACCCCCCACCTCCTCCCCCACAACTAACAACATGGGAGGAGCAAGTCTTGGCAATAATGCATCCTGAGGGCCTCGTAGGAGTAGCAGGAGGACTGGACTCTGGTAAGTCAAATCTTTACTATTATATCCCCCCCACCCTACCTGCATGCCATCACATACTCCCACCCTCACTCTCACTTCCTTGACTCCACCATCTCCCACACACCGCACCATCACGCCCCACCACTCCCACAACCAAGCCCTGCATGCAACAACAATGCATGGACACCCATCACAGACATGCATGGACACCCATCACCAAAGCATGTCCAATAGAGAGACTCACCCAGGGCACACAATCACCACTCACACAAGGGCCAAGGCGATAGTGCAAGCACAGTAATAGAGGGAAACACACCCATTGCACAAGTTGGCACACACAGATAAAATAACAATGCATTTACACCCCAACAGGACCCCTACCCAACGTCACCAGGTAGGAGGTGCCAGCCATATCCACCCCCACAGTAGAGGCCCACAGTGACAACAGCATCTCTGCACGCCTGGATCAAGATGACCAGCCTGGCCTATCAGGGACCTCTGGACAGTCCGGTTCCCCTGCCACAGTCCCAAGCCACCACAGAACCTCGCCCCTCAGGAAACACCACCACAGCACCCACCCAGTGGGCCCATGCCACTGTCCCAAGGACACGTTAATCAGCAGTGTGTCCACCACTACAGGGACCCCAGGCAAACCTATTAAACCAGGACAATCAGGGACCTGGGGTCAATGGCAGTGGGCACACGGTTCAGGGAACGGAGGCACAGGACAACAGGGAAGCTGGGAGGACTGCTGTGCAACAGGGGGAGGACAGGCCCAGGGAACCGACCCTCTACAAGGCACTACCAAACATCATGGGAGCATACCACCATTCCCAGGAGACCATGGGCACGGTACTGGGCAAGTTTCAGAAGATCCAGTGGCTGCAGGAGGGACAATACATGGGGATCAGGCAGGACCTCACCAACCTCTACACTATCCTGGTCACCATAGCAGGGGTGCTGGCTGACATAGGCAAGACCATGAGGGAGGCAGTGGCACAACAAAGGGCCCCTGACACTAGCCAAATTGAGGAACAACCCTCCACCTCCGCCGGCACTAGTGGACAGGAGGCCCCGCCACAGGAACAACAGCCCACCAGCACCCCACCCCCTGCAGAAGGAGAACCATCCCGCAAATGGTCCCTGCGATCCAGGCAGAAGACAGAGAACATTGCCAAGAACCCCGCCAGGAAATAGGACCCTCCTGATTGTCACCCTTCTGTCCCACTATGTCACCTTGTTCACCTTGAACTGCCATTACTCCCCTTCCTATGCCCCATTGGTCAATGCACCTGTGATACCAAGAGAGTGGACTCTACTATGGACCTTCCTCCACTATCACCCCAGCCCCTTCCACATACCCCCATACACCTTAGCACCTAAATAAAAACCCTTGAATCACAAACCAATCTGGACTCAGTCTGATCTTTCACAAATGTATTATTACAACATCACCAGCAAATATCAATGTAAATGTTCATTTGCTCATACCAATGTATGACAGTTGTTGGGCAGCAGTACATATAGCAGAAGGCAGAATGAGGTACCCAGATCTGAAAAATTGAAAGCCAAAGTGAACAATGTCCTACAGTATTTAGAAATGTGAGGAGCAGTTACAGTCTCTTACCTGTGTGTCACTGGAAGTACTGCATGATGATGTTCGTTCGGTTGTCAATATCTTTTTCCTCTGCCTCCTCTTCCTCCTCTTCCTCACTGTCCACAGGCTCCACCGCTGCCACAAGACCATCATCAGGCCCATCCTCCTGCAGAAAAGGCACCTGGCGTCGCAATGCTAGGTTGTGCAACATGCAGCATGCCACAATTATCTGGCACACCTTCTTCGGTGAGTAGTATAGGGAGCCACCTGTTAGATGGAGGCACCGGAATCTGGCCTTCAGGAGGCCGAACGTCCTCTCAATAATACGCCTAGTTCACCCATGTGCCTCATTGTAGCGTATCTCTGCCCTTGTCCTGGCATTACTCACTGGGGTCAGTAGCCATGAGAGGTTGGGGTAACCAGAGTCACCTGCAAATGTCGAGGGATAACTGTTAGACACACACTAACCCTTAGGGACTACCCCATACCCAGACACCTACTCCTACTGTGTGGGGACCTTGGGCTCACCTATTAGCCACACCCGGTGCCTCTGGAGTTGGCCCATCACATAAGGGATACTGCTATTCCTCAAAATGTAAGCGTCATGCACAGAGCCAGGATACTTGGCACTCACATGTGAGATGTGCTGGTCCGCCAAACACACCATCTGCACATTCATTGAATGGTAGCCTTTTCTATTTCTATACACTTGTTCATTTCTACGAGGGGGGGCAAATGCCACATGTGTACTATCAATGGCACCAATGATGTTGGGGATATGTCCCAGGGCATAAAAGTCAGCTTTTACTGTGGGCAAATCCTCCACCTGGGGAAACATGATGTAGCATGTTTCAACAGGGCAGACAGCACTCTGCTCAACACGTTAGAAAACATTGGCTGAGACATCCCTGATGTAATGGCCATTGTTGTTTGAAAGGAGCCACTTGCCAGGAAATGGAGCACTGACAGGACCTGCACTAGAGGGAGGATTCCTGTGGGATGGCGGATAGCTGACTTCAGGTCTGGCTCCAATTGGGCACACAGGTCTTGGACTGTGGCACGATCAAGTCTGTAGGTGATAATGATGTGTGTGTCTTCCATTGTCGACAGGTCCACCAGGGGTCTGTACACCGGAGGATGACGCCATCTCATCATCTGCCCCAGCGGATGTGGCCTATGGAGGAGAATGGTGAGCAGAGGGTCATGTACCACATAGGTTGCACAAGTGTGTTTGCAGTAATGTGAGTAAATCTGTGTGTGGCATAGTTAGTCCGTATATGTGCCAAATTGTGCTGTGATGCAGTTAGGTGCCATGCCATGTGCCCCCCTGAAATGGCAGCTGCCTGACTTGTGAGGAGGGACAAGGGGAAATGAGGTAACTGCACTGGCGTTGTGCAGCGTCTCAGTAGGCGGTCGAAGACCGCAGCGCAATTCAGCATTGGTTATTATTGGGCCCTATGGGTTCCACGAGCCAGTGGCGATGTACACCGGCGGTGACAGTACGCACCGCCGCGGACGTGATCACCATTTTCTATCTGTTCACTCACTAGATACCTGACCTTCAACAGGAGAGGACCTACACTGCAAGTGCTGCTGTGATCTCAGTCTGGTAGCGACAATGGCTCGAGTTTCTGGGGAAAGGGCCCCTCCCTTCACCGCGGAGGAGTTGGACAAACTGGTGGATTGGGTCCTTCCCCAGTACACGTTACTCTACGGCCCTCCAGACAAACAGGTGAGTACACTGTGAGCATGATGTGTGGGCAATGCCTGTTTGGAGTGGTGTGGATGGGAGATACATGTGGGGGGGGGGCTGAGGGCTGCATGTGAGGATGGTGAGTGTATGTGTGTCAGGGCATGGGTGGGAACTGGTAGGCAATGAGTCTGACAGTCCAGACGGGTGAGTAATGTCCTTTCATCCTGTACCTTTCCTCTAGGTCAGCGCCGACCAGAAGAAGGGTATTTGGCGTGCCATCGCCAAGGAAGTGCGGACCCTGGGGATCTATCATAGACGGAGCACCCACTGCCACAAGAGATGGGAGGACCTGCGCCGCTGGAGCAAGAAGACGGCGGAGGCCCAGCTGGGGCTGGCCTCCCAATGAGGAAGAGGTGTCCTTCCCACCATGACCCCCCTGATGTTCCGGATCCTGGCGGTGGCATATCGGGAGTTGGATGGGCACTTGAGGGCATCACAGCAGCCACAAGATGGTGAGAACAGAGTCATTAAGATGACTCTGCACGCTTTACGAAGTGTCCGGGTGGGGGATGTGGGCTGTGGGTTCCCCTAGGCCAGGGCGAACTTGGCAGGGTAGGTCCCTTGTTGGGCAGGATCTGAGGCACTCGAATCCTAATATTTTTAGTGGGCATCTACAACTGGCCAGGCTCCTGAGGGTTCCAGGTGTGCAGCAAATGGTATTAGGCATTGTACCCCATGGCCTGGTGAATTTCCCTCTAACTGCTAGCGCATGGCCTAGTGCATAGGGCTGCTCCTTGTGTGTTATGTCCGTCAACGGTAGTGGTGTTTGCTGGCATTGACCATGTGTATTTTCTGTCTTCCCCCCTTCTTGTTTTGTCACCCTGTCTTTGTGTGCATTAGCATCATCTGGCGGAGGAGCAGAGGCACCGGTGATGGAGGGAGCTGCATCCCACCTGGCCCTGGAGAGTGAATCCACGGAGGGTGAAGGCACCAGTGGGACGGAGGGCGAGGGGGGCTCCACGACGGGGACAGAATGGGGATACCAGCAATAGCGACTATTCCTCTGATGGAAGCTCCCTGGCGGTGGCGACACCTCTGTGCCCACCCCCCCACCAGCACCACCCTCCCAGCAGCCCCTCAGCGTGTTTCCCGTGCCCGCTCACCCAAGATGGTGGGCTTCTCCTTCGCCCCAGGCACCTCAGGCCCTGCCCCAGTCAGCCCTTCTGCCCTCAGTGAGGAGGTTATTGACCTCCTGAGATCCCTCATAGTTGGGCAGTCAACCGTTCTGAATGCAATCCAGGGTGTTGAGAGGCATTTGCAGCAAACAAATGCATACCTGGAGAGTATTCATTCTGGCGTGGCGGCCCAACAGAAAGCATTTCAGGCTCTGGCCTCAGCACTGATGGCAGCCATTGTCCCTGTGTCCAGCCTCCCCCCTCCAACTTCCACTACCCAGACCCAGTCCCCTCTACCTCACCCTATCCCAAGCACACCATCAGACGAGCATGCACACACATCAACACACAAAAGTGGCTCAGGAAAACATAAGCACCACACATCCCACAGGCACTCACACGAGCACCATACCCATGCACACATACAACATCCACTTCCTCCACTTTGTCCCCCTCCTCCACGTCCTCCACCTCCCTCCCAGTCTCGTCTCCACTCACACATGCATGCACTACATCATCAGCCACTGCCTCCATCACCAGCACACCCATCACTACACACCGCTCACGTGCAATCACCACCCCCACTACCATTCACACGTCCCCTGTGTCCTCTCCCAGTGTGTCTGTAAGCCCAAAGTACACAAACGCAGGCACACACCCATTCAACAGCCATCCACCTCACAACAGCCTCCAACCCATGCACCTTCACCCAAACTAAGCAGACGTACACCTCCTACAACCACTACCTCTTCCTCCACTCCCACACCCCCTCCATCTTCCCGTCCCAGTGTGTCTAAAAAACTTTTCCTAGCTAACATTAACCTCTTCCCTACACCTCCCCCCCCATCCTTCCCCTAGGGCCAGGATGTCTAGATCCCAGCCCAACACCTCAGCCACCAAATCTGCATCCTCTGTGGTCCCTGCTAGTCCAGTACGGTCTAAGGGGGCACCCGTCAGAGCTGCCAGCGTGCCACCGACAGAAAAGAAGGACCACCCTATTCCACTACCTGCAAAGGTAAAAAAAGTGCCAGCTTCCAGCAGGCAACTGTCACACCACCCACCCAGCAAGGCCTCGCCCAAACACCGAGTAGACAGTGCCAAGGTCCCTGCAGCGACTGTCAAGATGGGGAAGGGCCACAAGCCAAAGGGCACGTCACCTCTGGGCATGATGTCTCCTGGTGAGGGGCTGGTGGGCACCATATCATCAGGGATAGCAGCCACATGCACCACAGTCACCACCGCTGCTCCGATCGCCACCTGCACCGCCGCTGCCACAATGTCAGTCTGCAGCATCCTTCCCGAGGATCAGCCATCTGAGGCTGCCAGGGATGGTATGGTGTCTCCATCCACCACAACAGTCACTTTCACCACGGCCAGCACTGGCAGCATCTCCGCCTCAGACACCGCCACCTGCACCACCATCGGCACCGCCACGTGAACAGCCGATGCCACTCTGTCGGATGTCAGCCCCATCCCCAGTGTGCAGTCTTCAGAGTCTGCAGGTGATGTCCTGGACCTTGGAAACGCCACTTGAGACACCATCTCCAGCACTGACATGAACCAGCAATTGGCAGCCTAAGTCGCCGCAGGATGGCGTGTGGCTCTGCCTCCATGGAGTATCATACTACCGTTCCAGGTACATCGCGTGGCTAAGACACTCAGGTGAGACTAAGTCAACTGCCACACCCCAGGTGCAGCATCACTGGGCACAAAGCCCCTTCCAGAACCAGTGGAGAAAGGCATCAACTCACCCAGTCATTGGCAGGATGAAGCACTCTGGGCACAAAGCCCCCTCCAGAACCAGTGGAAAAAGGCATCCACTCACCCAGTCCTTGGCAGGATGAAGCACTCTGAGCACAAAGCCCCCTCCAGAACCAGTGGAGAAAGGCATCCACTCACCCAGTCCTTGGCAGGATGAAGCACTCTGGTCACAAAGCCCCTTCCAGAACCAGTGGAGAAAGGCATCCATTTGAGAGACTGATGCTTTGCACTCCCCAGGACCAAGCAGTGTGCAGTGAACCCACTTGAGAGACTGGCTTTGCACTCCCTAGGACCAAGCAGTGAGCAAACCACCCACTTAAGAGACTTGAGAGACTGTGGCTTTGCACTCCCCAGGACCAAGCAGTGGGCAAACCACCCACTTGAGAGACTTGAGAGACTGTGGCTTTGCACTCCCCAGGACCAGGCAGTGGGCATGGAGCCCCCTCGAGGAGCAGTGGCGTCGTACCATCATCCGGCTGAGGTGCCCCTCCTCCCTTTCCCCCTGAGGTGCCTGTTTTTTTTCTCGACCTGATGCCCCTGCAGTGTTCTCTCCGTTTTGAGGCAGGTGTCATGTGTAGGCTTCGCCCATGCTTTTTGGGACCACTGGTCCACGGATATTTCATGGGACAGTGTACGGACTTGTGTACTTGCTGTAAATATTTGTGTGTACTGATTATTTGCTGTTCTCTTGATCTATCTGATTGTTCGAATATTACACTAGTTAAACTCATTTTGTTTTGTCCTTGCGTTCTTCCAGTGGGTGACGGGGTGCATCTGTGATGTTATTGGATATATGTGTTTGTATTTTGTTGTGGGTGGGGGTGGCGGTGTTGCATGCTGTGTGTGTGTCACTCTCTTTTCCCTCCTCTCCTCCCCTGTGTACTAGGTGCAGTACTCATTGTCGTAGCCGCCGCCGCCTTCTTTCCACTTCGTGGTGTATTAAAAGATACAGCAACATGGGTAGGATCTGCAAGTCGGGCTCCATGGTGTCCTAGTTCTTCCTTGTGTGTCGGGAGGTGAGTGGTTTCCCTTCTGTGTACTGTTTCCACCATGCTTTTGATGGTGTTGGTACCGCACCGGAAAAGCTGGCAGATTGGTGCCTTGTAATAATGTGGGCGGTACATTGTCTTCCGCCTCTCTGTTGGCGGTTACCGCCATGGTATTTGTTGCTACCGCCGTGGAAGTCAGAGTGTTAAAGTGGCTGTCTGTGTTGACGGTTTCCGCCATGGTCGTGATTCCATTTTTTTTACCGCCGGCCTGTTGACGGTATTTCCGCCACTTTAACATCGACCGCCAGGGTTGTAATGA
Source organism: Pleurodeles waltl (assembly GCF_031143425.1). Classification (NCBI taxonomy): domain Eukaryota; kingdom Metazoa; phylum Chordata; class Amphibia; order Caudata; family Salamandridae; genus Pleurodeles; species Pleurodeles waltl. The sequence goes on from NC_090439.1 coordinate 893,182,916, forward strand.
GAGCCAAAATGTTCACTTGTGAGGTGTCCCAAAGTTCCTTCCTCTCATCATATACATATGTATACTAGAATAGTTATCTGCAGAACATCAGCAACAAATATATGTGCGTGAAAGGCTTCACACAGAGATGATTCTTGTAGGGCTGAGAGGAAAAGATAAGAAATACCTTACTATTTCAAAGGCCACATTTCCTAAGTTGGGCCACTTTCCAACTCAGAAAGCACAACCATAGAATCATTAATGGTTCAACAATTTTTATTGCTTGATGAATTGAAATCATTACTCTATAAAACAGAATGAGGATATATAAACACAACAGAGATAAACAAAGACATGCAACAACATATTCAAAACAAGTCCAAGATTAATTTGATCAGAATCATTGCCTAAACAACTTCAAGAATTAAGTTCTAGGGAGAGGATAATTTACAGGAAATCACAAATAGCAAATTGGCATTCACAATTTGTGAAACTCATAGAGTCTGTGAATGATGGCATTATTGATTCAGTAACTGTCTCTGTATCCGAGGACCAGATCTCGACAACTCTTCCAAAATACATTAAAGAGAAGAAAGTGTCCTCACTGGAGCAATAGGAAGAAGTTAGGAGAAAGAATAAGAAAACATTTAATGACAAGGAGTTAGAAATCCTTGATAAAGAGTGTGCTGGGAAGAACGAAAGGTTGTTTGGCAAGTTCTCCCTTACAGTGCCAAAGTCTACAAGAACAGATCTGGAGAAGAATCCACCCCAGGATAAATGCTGTTGGGGTGACAAATATAAGTGTAGAAGAGATTTGCAATAGGTGGTACGACTTAAGGTGAAAGAAGTAAAGAACAATAGGAGATAGGAGGTAACTGCAACAGGTGGAGGACTTAGCTCAGAGGAAACACCATAACCTTTGGAGAAATCAATCAAGACAACTCTCCAACCTGATCCAGTTTCAAGAGATTCCAACATTGACTTTTCTGCACCAAGGAAGAAAATATAAGGTAAGTACATTTGAGATACATAGTTATTTATTAAGATTATAGATTTAAATTGTGAAATTGTATACCTTTTTACAAAAACCTTTTTGCAAAAAACTCCAATCAAGAACACGTGTCAAGTTTTACAAAAGCCTTTAACACAGAATTATGGGTAATGCAGTCCACCAGAAACATCTGCCATAGAGGATCTTAAAAATACTGAACATGTGAATGTAGAACACCAGAGATGATGAACATCAGTAGGAGGAAATGGACACTTTGTTGCCAACGAATAGTGAACCGATAGCGAGTCTAATGTTGACCATGTACTATTGAAAATGCTACATTTACAAGCAGCATCAGGATTGGCTGGGAGCGCCCAGCCAGCGCGCTCCCAGGCAGACTGGAAGCCTGTGCAGACTCTCTCCAGCCCAGCAACCATGTTGCTGGGTTGGAGAGAGCCCTGTGCGCATGTGTGTTTGGCCGGCCCCAGACAGCCAGCCAAACATACTTGCACACTGAGGGGGAGTGCTGAGCACTCCCCCTCCGTTCACGTCACGCTAGTGGACCCACCCACTTTTACAGAAACAACATAATAAACTGAGGTTATTATGTTGTTTCTATAAAGGTTTTGCAGCTCCTGCTGCTGGCGGTGGGGGCAACACTCCTCCGCCCTAGTGGAGGAGCCGCCCCTGTCCATATCCTAAATATATATAGCAACCGGATTACCAAAAAAGTAGCATTCTGCATTCACAGAAGTACTCCATGAATAACTGCCAATGTGCTACGTTTTGGAACTCACAAACATTGGTAGCTGTAGGTTTGGAAAGCAGTGTCAGTTTTGAGTTTCCAGGCACTCTACTGGCAAACAAACACTCACAAGTTGGTGGAATGAATGCTTGCAAATAGTCTAACCAGTGGCATTCCAACTCATTGTTTTCCACCAACTTAGAAGGCACTCTTGACAGAGGGTCCTTCTAGTACAGATCAGTACTGACCCTGTTCCTTATGGAAACAGTCCAACCCAACCCATGGTCATCTCACCCTTCCACCCTGCAGCCCACTGCATTTTTAACTGGGATATTTACGAACCTCTCCACCTCCCAAATGTTACTAAGCTATGCCCCAGTGAAAAAGCACTCTGCGACATCCCCCCAGCAGCTGCTTTTGTGCACTGATAACTCTGAGATGCAAGTAGGTGAATGTAACAGAACCTGAATATGTGTAGGCATGGTACTCTGGATGAACTCTTAAAACAGGCTCTAAGTCAGAAAATAAACGTGAAATCACATCCTTGCCAAACCTGTACGTACTATAGACTGCCTCAACTGTTTGTTCAAAGTACGTCTGCACTTAAAAAACCTTCTCCTCCTCCGCTGTGCTCCTAGAATGCACGTCCCCCTCACCATAACATAAAGTGCAGCCAGTGCGAAAGATTGCAATGCATTTTGGCTCTCCTTTTATACCTGGTGCCGGTTATCACCTGTTTGAAGTTGCTGTTACTTTGTTCATGCAATTTGCTGTTTTGCAACAATTTCCAAGTTGTGACTGATTAGTACATACAATTTCTGAATGTAATTACGAATTGCAAATTAAGAAATGGAAAAGCAATCATAAAGTAAGAAATCAGTAAGTAATCGCTTTGTAATGCAATTTAAGCAAAACCCTGTTTTCCAACTCAGAAAGAATCAGAAAGGCAGCCTATATAACGGTTGCAAATCATTTTGTGAATGGTTTGATATGCGTTAAACGTTTGTACCTCATGCTCACAGGTGCTTGGACCCAAATCTTAAAAATATAGTTACTGTATTATGATGTAGTGTTCTTTAAAGAGGTTTGTCTTCAGCCCTTTCCTAAATTGGAGCAGGCCGGGGGCAGTCCTGATGGATAAGGGAATGTTGTTCCAGATCGTGGGTGCATAGATGGAGAAGGCCTGTTGCCTTGCTTTTTTCTTGCTTGCATTTAACTCTTCTTACCACAGCAGTGAAAGGTTGGGTGAGGCAAATCATTTCCCTTCCCAACCATCTTAAGACCGTAGAACCTGTAGAGGTAGCTGAAAACCTTTTTCTTTGTTTTTTTGTTAGTATAGACTGGATATATTTCTAGGATTTCATGGGCGTTCAAAGTATGGATGGCGTCCAATTAATTATTCTCATTAGAAGATGTGGATAAGTCAGTCTCCAGTCACATAATGTATTTTCCCTCCAGGGAATAAGTTCTTGATTGTGCCATAGTTTACTCAGATATTCTGCTAAGAGAACGCCCAAAGTAAGAAAGATTGTTTACTAGATGGTGACACCAAGGCTACTCTTATGATGCCTCTTGACATACCATTACCATATTAAAGCCTTCAGAGCTTCTCTTGGGGCAAATCTCAGTCACAACGCGTAATTTAGATATGCTGCTTTTAGAGCAACTGCTCCCGGCTCACAGTCACACTACAGTCAGATATCTGCTTGCAAAGCTGCATTTTAAGTGGGACATAAGTGGCGTAGTGAATGTAGCATAATATGCATGCTATATAGCTAGATATACACTACATAACTTAGGGCTGGGATATATCTTGTGAGAATTAGCATAAGCAGCGGCTCAATTGTGTGACATGTTAACGTAAATAAGAGGAGTACTGGATTTAGGTTTCAGAAGGTTCAGATGTCATTTATGACTGGCCATCCTGTGAATTCGAATTCACACAGATGTTTGTGCAGAGAAAACCTTAACTTTCTGTTGGCCTACGTACCCGCAATGGTGGCTGGATTTATGGAAAAATACTAAGGGTTTAGTTTTGTTAAGATTTATTTAATAATTTTTTGATAACTTATTCAACGAACACTGGAGGCCAATGGCTGTCCTATGCGAAAGAATGGTGTCATCTGCGTGAAGCGGGGTTTGGAGCAGTTTGGGCCCTAGCTTAGGAGGATTGGCTCTGACTTTACATTCTTAGCCCATGAGATGTAAAGAGGCATAAGGGAAAAAAGACCGGGTAACAGCCTCTTTTAAATCCCTATTTATAGCAACTATGTTAGACATCTTGTCCTTGGACCCAAGGTTATTCAAACCACAGTGTTGTTGTACAAAACCAACAATGACCTTCAAAAGTGGAGGAGATACACCCCATTTAGTGAGCTTCATCTACAGCACATCTGTATTCATGTCATTGAACACTGCGTAAAAACCATTGTCGATAACATACAGCATGGAGCACTGCTCGTGGACCGTCTTTCGAGCTAGTGGCAATGGGGTAAGAGAGTACCTGGATTTGCCAAGGTTCTGCAGACGTTTGTATGAAGTCATATTTGACGGAACTATCTCCCTAAAAGTACAGGTTTTCATGAACAACTTAAACATCACCTTAACTTGCACAACCAAATTCTTAGGGTTGTGGAGCTAGAATAGAATGGCTAGTTAAGTTGTGGTGAATCTTGCATTAAAGCTCTGGCACTGTCCAGGCCTGGCTACTGTCACACAGTTTACCCCGTGCCCAAAAAAGGAAAGAAAGAAACTCAAAATAATTCAAATCTAAGAAGTCACAATGTGTGTACCTGAGGAAAACCAGTGATGAACTGCACCAAATGCACTCCACTGGAACCCAGTGAATCAAGAGTAAAATCGGTATTCTGTGCTCATGCACAAAGGTTACAGACATAATGGATCAGGTCCTCTGCACAAACTTGTCTATCACTACACCGCACCCTGCAACCGTTCATTCAGCAACACTACCTCATTCAGCCATGCCAAATTCATAAGGAGCCACAAAACTGGTAAGCTGGAAGGTGACTGCATCCTGCACCCAGTTTTTAGAAACCTTGAAGGAGCCCTATTCGAGGGAATACCTCAGATCCTATTACTGTCTGAACTGAGCTCTTCACAGGGAACTATGGTCCAACCCCATGAACTTGTAAGGAAGCTCCCATAAGGAAGCATGAAGAGAGACACCTACGGAAGACCTCTTGGGAGAGATTTGCTTATGTCCACTCAGGTTCCTCTACATCTACTGCAACAACTGCAGAGAATCCAGAATTTGAACCTATGCCTGTGCGACCACATCTTCCTGCAAACCCTTCACAGTTGCCTTTCATCAGATGCATCTCACTCAACCGTCTACTTTGCTCACAGGGCTCTCCGCAATAGTGGACCTACCTTCCTCCATCTAAAATGATGGTGATACACCCAAAGATGGATGCTCTGTTCCAGACCGGACCCCCTACTCCTGATCACACATCCCTTCAGGAACGTCATTCTCTGTGCACACAGCTATGCTCTGGAACCGGCTACCATGGCCTGACTCTTACCAACAGTTGGTTCACTCACACTCAGGTTATTTCAGAGAAAACGTGCACCTTTGCCCTACTTTGGCCATCCTACATTCCTTTGATGCACTCAAGGCACAGGCAACGCTATCAAATCACATCACACTGGCACTCATCCGTGGAACTTCATGCTGAGACATCCACTTAATCCAGACTTCAAATGGGATAGCAACGTGTCTATCAGCTAGAAGACAGCGAGACAACTCTAGCTTAGCTCTCTGTGCATCACGCCATGTTTAAACACAGCCACGCGCTAACCACAACACATTTGGAGCAGCCTGCCAGGAGGTCAAACCTTTTTTCCACACAGACCACTTTAAAAACCCACACTCTCCCAACCACGTACTTTGAATGGGGGAATCTCTTACTTGAAGAAAGTCAGTATGTGCCAAGCGTGGCTGTAACTCCGTTACCTTTCTTTGCTGCACTGCAACTCTTAAATGTTGTGACAAATTTTCCAAAACATATTCGGCGTACCCTTCTGAACCTCACTTCCACCCCCCAGGCCTCCATTACGAGTTGGCTTATAAGTGGTGTGATGCTTAGTGCACCAGATACAATCCAACTCCGATAGGTCCTACTTTATCAGGTGTGATAAATTCCACCCAATTACGAGTTTTTTCCAGAAAACAGCGGACAACATGCAGATTTTGGTGTTTGCCGAACCCTTTTTCCTCGAAGAATATCTGCAGTGTTGTCCTGTTTTGATTTATCTGGGGATTAGATTTTTTTTTATTGTAATACTAAATTGTAATACTGAAATGGGAGAACAACAGTTAATGCGTACCTGTGCTTGGTGGTAAACCTATAACTATCGTGCTCAATATGTCACAGGCCTTAAATCCCCCAATAACTTGCCCTTCACCTCCCTCTGGTGGGCAAATATATTATAACACCCAGGAACTAGGAATTTGGATCGTGTATAAAATGGCGCTAAACATAATACTAATTAATAGTAATCATAAATTAGCGCCTCAAACTGCACTTATGACGTTGCTAAGCACCCTAAAAATAGGTGTTAGTGTTCCCAATGTGTGTTATTGGGCACTACATCTTTCATTACATTTCAAAAAGTTGTCCCCCGTGTGAAATATTTTATAATTTGCAATTGGATAAACGATTACGTTTATTTATGTATCCACCCCAATATAATTTGAAGGCTCTAGTTTCCTAATCCACAGTGCTATGTTTACAAACAAAAACTGAACTTAATCCGTAGCACTGATTGTATTACTACTTGTAAAGAGATCATGACCCCTTTCAACTCTGGATATAGGGATGGAAGGGGAGTGGACCACCCCCAGATTTGCTTGGGGTGTAGAAGGATAGCCTTTTTCCATGTGGAACAATTGCTTTTCCCCACGGAGGAAAAAAACATAAAGAATACTGTGCACTTGTTCAGGTGCTCCACTGCTCTAGTGTGGAATGCTTCGGTAATGTAGAATTCTGCACAGCGGTAACAATACGCCGGAAAACCTGTGTGCGATTCAGCTTTCTAGGTGAACTACCTGGAATTTTTGTGAATTCAATGTAAAAGTACGTTCAGGCAGAGATCTAAGTCACCACTTTAATTTTAAGTCTTTATTGAATTAATCAATCAATCAAATATTTGTAAAGCGCATTTTATCACCCTGGGGATCTCAAGGCGCTGAAGTGAGACACAGCTCATTCGAAGAGCCAGGTCTTGAGGACCTTCCTGAGCTGAGCCAGCAAGGGTGACTGCCTGAAGTGAACCGGCAGCATGTTCCAGGTCTGTGCGGCGAGGTAGGAGAAGGATCTTCCTCCAGCCGTGTTCCTCCAGATCCTAGGGATAGTAGAGAGGGCCAGTTGAGCAAAGCAGAGTTCCCGGGGGGTGCGTAGAAGGAGAGGCAGTGGTTGAGGTAGGCAGGTCCGGTGTTGTGAAGGGCCTTGTAAGCATGTGTCAGAGTTTGAAAATGATACGTTTGTTGACGGGAAGCCAGTGTAAGCCAAGAATTATGCCCTTAGAGAGAAAGAAAAGTAGCTCTTAAGCAGATAGCACATTAAGGGTATATTTATTCAAATGTAGCGCAATGAACTGCAGCAACCAAAGTTGCTGTGTTGCATTGTGTGTGAGGGAGAGAGCAGGACAGCACCACATCTAGATATATGACGCTATCCTGCCTCGTTCCAGCACTGGCTCACAATATGGCTGCCAGTACCATCCCCCCCGCCTTTTGCGCCTTATTGCAAGGCTGTCTGTGTAATGTCCAGCATAGATATTGTACAAAATACTATGCTTAAACTAACTTTTAAACCTTTTGTACTTTGTATGTGTGCTGTAAAGGGCATCACACATGCAAAGCCAGAAAAATAAAATAATAAATAATTTCTCCTCAATAACATCATTCTCAAAACGGTGTCATTTTAAATACAAAATCCTGTCTACTTTTTTGGAGCAGATAGGGTTTTGTGTCAAAAACCATGGGCGGTTGCATTGGAATGGCCATGTACCACCCATGGTACACCCCCCTGACACTAAGTAATTAAAAGCAGCAAAGGTGTTGTTTTGCATTACCTTTGGGCATCTTGCAAGTGCAAAACAAGTTTTGTGCTGGAAAGTATATTTCAAATAGACATTTTGGGCCAATCTTTGTTACTTTTGTGACACAAACCCAGCAAAAAATGCTAGCAAATATACCCTAAAAAATAGCTTAGCAACATGCTGTGACTTCTACTGACCTAAGGTGCACCTCTTTTATTCTGTCCGTATCAGCTAGATTTTTAACAGAGGTTTACGTAGTTCTGTGAGGATTATTTTGTCTTCGCACTGTAGGCTTGCTGAAAGAACCACTTCCAAAAAGAAAAGGCCCAACAAGAACAAAGACACTTACATGTTTTTTTATGTTGATGTCCCGTGAAGGAGCACTTGAGAACAGGTGACGTCAGCGGTCTTATTATGTGATAAATATTGTTGGCTGCAAATCACTCCTAAGCCTGGTGGTAATTTTGGCAGTCCTGTAGTTATTAGAAAATGCACCAACAGCAACATACATTTCCATGAATATCCAGCAACTAAAAAACATACCGGTGCAAGGTTGCTGTTGCAGTCATTAAAAAAAAACACACAAGACATTTTCATTTTTTTTTATTTTAGTCACTATTGGTAGGAGCTCTCGTGAGCAATTAATTCCTATATCATCATCAAATTGTTTAGTGACCACGAAAACCCACTTGCAGCAAGTAAGCTCACCCATCATCAACTCAACAGACAAAAAATAAGTGAAGAAATCTGCTGCTGATCAATGGAGGATTTTTAATTTGCTTCACCACTACAGGTCCCAACAAGCTATGTTCAACTGTTTCTTAACATCTCACAGTGACAATCAGACATGGGATGATTAATAAAGTCCACCCCAGCAGATTTCTTAACCATTTCTCCTTTTAACCTAAACCATCTCAGGACCATCAACTTTAAACAACATATTTTATAATGGACAACCGAGTGCAGTAATCAGGTAAGTGGACAATGAACATAAGACACACCACAAAGGGACTTTCAGAGCGGCTAAAAGCTGCCAGCTTACTGAAAACCATAAACTGGACTGTCACATATGCCTGATCACCCATCACAATACTAAGCGTTGCGTCCCATAACTGCACTTCGGTGGCCGTCAAGCAAGACATGGAAACACTTCTCACACAGGATTAAATATAACAAACACACTTCCAACCACACACTCTACATAGTACAGGATGCTACTGATGTAGGCAATCACATTAGTCCCACATAGGGGTAGTAAGCGCTACATAAGTGTTGCAATGCAATACAATGCCTTTTTATCTGTTTTGAAGTGTGCCCTAACTGTATAAGTCTAGAAATACAATCAACAGTTACAATATAAAATCTTTCTAAGTGTTATGGCCAGTAATACATTATATCCCAGCAACTGAGCTCGAACTGCCACCTATGAGCCACCACCAACTACCACCACCTCCATTCTTCAGCCACCACCACCTGCGCTCCAGCTGGCATGCACCATGCATTAGATCCCACCGAAGCCCTCATTACTGGCAGAGTGAATTGTCTCGAGGAATGCTGCTTTGACAGATCATGAGTGGCCCAGCATTCCTGCACCCCAAATAAGTGGCTATACAAGCACTGGCCCAGAGGCTAATCCAATTCCCCATGATGGGGGGCCATCTAACTCTCTTCATCACAACAGGGGGTGTATGCAACACTCTCCAGGCATGCAAGCACCTGCCCTGCCCCCGATGTATTCTGAACCCCCGTCAGCGTATATTTATCAAGGAGACAGCCAGGTTCACTGCCACAGGGTGCCCTGATATCTGTTCTCTACAGAGACATGTGTTACTTTCACTGTAGCCCGCAAGATGTCCGTCATGGATTGCACTCTTTTAATAAATATGTGGAATGAAGATGAATGTGTGGCAAAAAGGCATGTATTTCTGAGTCTTCCTTGAGCAGTAGGGAGTAAGTCTCTAGAGCCAGACATTCTAGCGGAGGTATATACAGAGCGACCAAGAGGAGTCCTCACATATGGGCACTGATGCTTTTTTCTAAGGGAACCCTCCATGTGTCCTATGGGGTCAGGATACCTGTAATACATTTTTACACTGTTTTTTTCCCACCACGCAGGCATTGCGAGAAACAAAATGGCGAGCTAAACTTTTCTGTCAAGTTGTGGCCAGCAAATCAGGGCGTTGCTTTTCCTCTGAATCTGCGTCCGTAGATATACACATTTGGTTTTCATTTAAAAACGAGAAAACTACAGAACATATTTACACCAAATCACAAAAGGGTGCTTTCTGGACCAATAGCTGTCTTTCTGCCAAATTTGGTGTAAATCTGTCCAGCGGTTTGGACTGTAGCCATGTTCAAAATCCCCAAGGAAATGAAAATGGGGAAAACACATTTTGGACCCCCCCCCACTTTTGATCTACTCCTGTTTGACCGATCACCCCCAACGTTTCCAGGCAGCAGCTGAAGTGAGCAGCAACATTTTTTTGAAAAGTTTGTGAAGATTCATCAGCCAGTGCCAAAAATATAGGCAATTCAAAAAACCCTTTGTTAATGGAAACTAGGGCCTAACTATAACTACCTTCTGGTGACCGCCAGTAGTTAACATGTGTGTGTGTGTGTGTATATATATATCTGTATATATATATATAAATACAGATATATATAGGTATATATATATATATATATATATATATATATATATATATATATATATACACAGAAAAAACATTGAAATTCACTGAAAAAAACTAAGGTTCCCAGGACTTTATAGTTAGGAAATAGAATTAAAAAAACCATAGAGATTCACTCAAAAAAACTAAAGGTTACAGGGACATTATAGTTAGGCTCACATTTTAAACGTACAAAACAATAGAAATATACCTGTTATATTTAGAGTTATCTAAAGTAATAATAACTCATGTCCTAAGGTAACTATAACTTGCGCCCTCGTCATGCACTGCTAATTACCCCACAAATTACGGCACTCATGACATCTTTGATAACATCATTGATATTATCAATGTAATATTTACAGTACAATTTTTGATGAAAAAAATGTGCATGGCGGGAGCGCGAGTTATAGTTAAAATGGGAGCCTAACTATAATGTCCTTGTAACCTTTGTTTTTTCTGTAAAAAAAAAAATATACACACACACACACACACACACACACACACACACATATATATATATCAAAACAAATCCCTTTCAGGGTTAGAGTGACGCATACATTATGCAAAAAAGAATAGAGAACTCTGGGTAGTTCCCAAGTTTAGGTGGAGCGCAGCTCTAGTAAGGAGCACTCTGCAACACCAGCAACACTCTAGATTTGCTCACCTCAAATGTCTGTTTATTTAGCAACGTTTTTAAGCATTGGATCAGCACAGTGCTATCCACGCCGAGCTAGCTAGTGACAAAGGGGGTGATTCTGAGACTGGCGGGCGGCGGAGGCCGCCCGCCAGTCTTCCCCCGACAAAATACCGCTCCGCGGTAGCAAGACCGCTGAGGGTATTTTGAGATTTGCCCTGGGCTGGCGGGCGGCCGCCAAAAGGCCGCCCGCCAGCCCAGGGCAAATCTACCTTCCCACGAGGACGCCGGCTCCGAATGGAGCCGGCGTAGTGGGAAGGTGCGACGGGTGCAGTTGCACCCGTCGCGTATTTCAGTGTCTGCTTTGCAGACACTGAAATACTTTGTGGGGCCCTCTTACGGGGGCCCCTGCAGTGCCCATGCCATTGGCATGGGCACTGCTGGGGCCCCCAGGGGCCCCGCGGCACCCCCTACCGCCATCCTGTTCCTGGCGGGAGACCCGCCAGGAACAGGATGGCGGTAGGGGGTGTCAGAATCCCCATGGCGGCGGAGCGCGCTCCGCCGCCATGGAGGATTCTCCCGAGCAGCGGAAAGTCAGCGGGAGACCGCCGACTTTCCGTTTCTGACCGCGGCTGAACCGCCGCGGTCAGAATGCTCGACGGAGCACCGCCAGCCTGTTGGCGGTGCTCCCGTGGTCGGTGACCCTGGCGGTCACCGACCGCCAGGGTCAGAATGACCCCCAAAGTCTTTTGCCATCTATACAGAAAAGTCTTTAAGCATAGGTTTGACACAGTGTCAACCTTGCCGAGCTGTAAAATGACAAAAGCCATTTACCACTCCAGGCACAGTATTACAGCTTTGGACTGGTAAAATACCATCCAAGCCAACCTGGAATGAGTAAAAGCAACCCCTGACACATGTTTCGCTCTCATTAGAGCCCATCAGAGAGGTTTAGCTTCGTCTAGACACAAGGGAGCACCCAGTATGAGTCAAAACAAATCCCTTTCAGGGTTAGAGTGATGCATAAATTATGCAAAAAAGAATAGAGAACTCTGGGCAGTTCCCAAGTTTAGGTGGAGAGCAGCTCTAGTAAGGATCACTCTGCAACACCAGCGACACTCTAGATTTGCTCATCTCAACTGTCTGTTTATCTAGCAAAGTTTTTAAGCATTGGATCAGCACAGTGCTATCCACGCCAAGCTAAATTGTGACATAGGTGGTCATTACAACCCTGGCGGTCGGTGTTAAAGCGGCGGTAAAGCCGCCAACAGGCCGGCGGAAAGAAAAATTGAATTACGACCGTGGCGGAAACCGCCAACATAGACAGCCACTTTAACACTCTGACGCCACGGAGGTACAAACAAACACCGCGGCAGTAACTGCCAACAGACAGGCGGAAGACAACGTTCCGCCCACTGTATTCCAACAGTCCAATCCGCCACCTTTTCCGGGGCGGATCCACCGCGAACAAAAACACGGCAGAAACAGGACTTGGAAGGGAAAACGCTCACCTCTACACACCCCACGAAGAAACAGGACGCCATGGAACCCGAGCTCCAGATACTCCCAGCCTTTGTCTTCCTGCTCCTCTACCAGGAACATCAAAGACAGCGGCGAAGACCACGGTAAGTACTGCACCTATGACACAGGGGAGGGAAAAAAGAGTGACACACACACGCAACACTCCCACCCCCACCCTCACCCACTACAACACACACAAGTACATGCTGATACATCACATTTACAACCCCCAACCCCCCCTGGAAGAATGCAAGGACAAAAGGAAATGAGTTGAACGTTTGTAATCTATTAAAATACAGTAATCAAAAATATATATATATATATATTTACACTATAAACAAATATATACACCAAGAATATAAGTCCAAGGTATTCCACCATTAAAGTCCGTGGACCACTGGGCCCAAAATGCATGGTCGAGGCCCACACTCAATACCCGATCAAAATGGAGAGAACACTGCAGGGGCATCAGACAGAAATACAATAGGCACCTCAGGGGGAAGGGAAGGGGGGCACCTCAGCCGGATGAGTGCACGACGCCAGATCCACGAGGGGGCTCCATGCCCATTGATGTATCCTGGGGAGTGCAAAGCCACAGTCTCCCAAGTCTTTACAGTGGGTGGTTTGCCCACTGCTGCATCCTGGGGAGTGCAAAGCCACAGTCTCACAAGTCTTTACAGTGGGTGGTTTGCCCACTGCTGCATCCTGGGGAGTGCAAAGCCGCAGACTCACAAGTGGATAACAGTCTCCACTGGTTCTGGAGGGGGCTTGGTGCCCAGAGTGCTTCATCCTGCCAAAGACTGAGGTAGTGGATGCCTTTCTCCACTGGTTCTGGAGGGGGCTTGGTGCCCAGAGTGTTCATCCTGCCAAGGACTGAGGTAGTGGATGTGAATCTCCACTGGTTCTGGAGGGGGCTTGGTGCCCAGAGTGCTTCATCCTGCCAAGGACTGAGGTAGTGGATGCCTTTCTCCACTGGTTCTGGAGGGGGCTTGGTGCCCAGAGTGCTTCATCCTGCCAAGGACTGAGGTAGTGGATAACAGTCTCCACTGGTTCTGGAGGGGGCTTGGTGCCCAGAGTGCTTGATCCTGCTCGTGGCGGCCTCAGTAGCGTTGGAGCTTTTGGCGCTTATTGGCCTGCAGTGCTGGTGGCGGCAGTGTCCTTGGCAGCGGTGCTTGTGGCGGCGGTGTCCTTGGCAGCGGTGCTTGTGGCGGTGGTGTCCTTGGCAGCGGTGCTTGTGGCGGCGGTGTACTGTTCAGCGGTGCTGGTGGCGGCGGCGTCCTTGGCAGCGGTGCTGGTGGCGGCGGTGTCCTTGGCAGCGGTGCTTGTGGCGGCGGTGTCCTGTTCAGCGGTACTGGTGGCGGCGGCGACCTTGGCAGCGGTGCTGGTGGCGGTGGTGTCCTTGGCAGCGGTGCTGGTGTGGTGGTGTCCTTGGCAGCAGTGCTTGTGGCGGCGGTGTCCTGTTCAGCGGTGCTGGTGGCGGTCTTGTCCACCGTGCAGGTTTTCGGCTACTTGCCTGTTTTTCTGTGCCCCTTCCCCACCTTGGATGGTGGCGCAGCTGTCTTCCCACTCCCAACTGTACTCCTGGGAGAGGCTTTGGTGGTAGATGTTTTGCCTCTCTCCCGCCAGGCAGTGGCCAATGTTTTGTGCTTTTGAGGTGGGGGACTGTCCATGGTCTGGCTCCTTGGCACACTGGCTGCCCTGCTGCCTGGCACACTCCAGAAGCCGGTTACTACTGGCACCACTGTTCCCGCAGATGTTGTGGCTGAGGTGCTGAGTAGGGACCTGGAAAGGCGGCCCCTAGGGGACTGAAGGGGTGGGGGAGGTGAGGGGAAGAGGTCAAGGTTGGACAGGAAAAGATTTTTGGACACACTGGGATGGGTAGATGGAGGGGGTTTGGGAGTGGAGTAAGAGGTAGTGGTTGTAGGAGGTGTACGTTTGCTGACTTTGGGTGAAGGTGCATGGGCTGGAGGCTGTCGTGAGGTGGATGGCTGTTGGGTGGGTGGGTGTCTGCGTTTGTGTACCTTGGGAGGTGGGCTCACAGACACACTGGGAGAGGACATAGGGGATGTGTGAATGGTAGTGGGGGTGGTGAGTGCAAGTGAGCGGGGTGTGGTGGTGGGTGTGCTGGTGATGGAGATAGTGGCTGAAGATGTAGTGCGTACAGGTGTGAGTGGAGACGAGACTGGGAGGGAGGAGGGAGACGAGGAGGAGGGGGACACAGTGGAGGCAGTGGATGTTGCTATGTCTGCATGGATATCATGCTTATGTGAGTGCCTGTGGGATGTGTGGTGCTTATGTTTGCCTGAGCTTCCCTTGTGTGTTGAGGTGTGTGCATGCTGGTCTGATGGTGTGCTTGGGATAGGCTGAGGTACAGGTGTTTGGGTCTGGGTGGAGGAAGTTGGAGGGAGGAGGCTGGACACAGGGACAATGGCTGCCATCAGTGCTAAGGCCAGAGTCTGAAAAGCTCGCTGTTGGGCTGCCTGACCAGAATGAATGCCCTCCAGGTATGCATTGGTCTGTTGCAACTGCCTCTCTACACCCTGGTTGGCATTCAAAATGGTAGACTGGCCAACATTGAGGGACCTGAGGAGGACAATGGCCTCCTCACTGAGGGCAGCAGGGCTGACTGGGGCAGTGGCTGAGGTGCCTAGGGCGAAGGAGATGCCCACCCTCCTGGGTGAGCGGCCACGGGGCACACGCTGAGGGGCTGCTGGGAGGGCTGTGCTGGTAGGGGGGTGGCAGCTGTACCTATATATGCGGGGGGCACATAGGGGCCCATCACCGCAAGGGAGCTCCCATCAGAGGAGGAGTCTGTGTCGCTGGTTTCAGCTCCTGTCCCTGCCGTGGAGCTCGCCTCACCCTCTGTCCCACTGGTGGCTTCTGACTCCGTTGTGTCACCCTCCAGGGCCATGTGGGATGCAGCTCCCTCCTGCTCCGGTGCCACTGCTCCTCTGCCTGATGATGCTAATGCACACAAGAACAGGGAGACCACAAAAAGGGGAGGAGGAGACGGAAGAAAGACATGTTCAGTGCATGCAATACCGCTACCGTTGGCGGACACTACATCGTGCACTTTGAGTTCCCTAATTAATCACAGGGACATGGGGTACAAGGCCTATGCCCGATTGCTGCACACATGGAAGTCACAGGAGTCTGACTAGGTGTAGTTGCCTCTGAACACGGATGGGGTGCCACATGGCCTGCCTTAAGAAGGGACCTTGCCTACTAAACTCGCCCTGGCCTAGGGGAACCCACAGCCCAACTCCCCCACCCAGAGACCTACAATGCGCGCTGAACCAGCAGAATGAGAGTGTACTCACCCCCTTGTGGCTGCTGTGATGCCCTCAAGTGCCCATCCAAATCTGGATAAGCCACTACCAGGATCTGGAACATCAGGGGGGTCATGGTGCAACGGGCACCCCTCCCACGTTGGGAGGCCATCCCCAGCTGGGCCTCCACCGTATTCTTGCTCCAGCGGCGAATGTCCTCCCATCTTTTACGGCAGTGGGTGCTCCATCTGTGGTGGATCCCCAGGGTCCGGACTTCCTTGGCGATGGCACGCCAAATATCCTTCTTCTGGTGGGCGCTGACCTACACGAATAGTACAGGGGAAAAGGAGAAGATATAACCGTCCGCACCGTCACAGTCATTGGCCCGCATCCCTACCCGTCGTTTCATACATGCCTCATTCTCCCCCCCTATCATTCATCCACACCACTCCACACAGGCATTGCCCATTCGGCATGTTCACAGTGTACTTACCTGTTTGTCTGGAGGACCGTAGAGTAGCGTGTACTGGGTGAGGACCCCATCCACTAGTTTGTCCAACTCCTCCGTGCTGAAGGCCCTTTCCCCAGACACATGACCCATTGTCTCTTCCAGACTGAGGTCACAGAAGCACTTGCAGTGTAGGTTCTCTCCTGTCGAAGATCAGGTATCAAGTGAGTGAACAGAGAGAAAATGGCGGTGACATCCGCGGCGGTGCATACCGTCACTGCCGGCGTACATCGTCATTGGCTCCTGGAACCCATAGGGTCCAATGTTAACCAATGCAGGATTGAGCCGCGGTCTTCGACCGCCTACCGCAACGGTGTACAATGCCAGCGCAGTTACATCATATCCCCTTGACCCACCTTACAGGTCAGGCAGCTGCCATTTCAGGGGGCCACATGGCATTGATTTTGACTGCGTCACACATATCTAGGCCTTGCATAAACACTAATACAGGCATGTATCGATTTACAAAAGTTATGAAATAAAGTTGTGTTTACGTATCTCAGTGTTGGTTGACTCTCTCCTCCACAGGGCACGTCCGCTGGGGCAGGTGAGGAGATGGCGGCATCCTCTGGTTTACAGACCGCTGGTGGACCTGTCGACAATGGAGGAGCAACATGTAATTGTCACATACAGACTTGATCGTACCACAAACCTGGAACTGTGTGCCCAGTTGGAGCCAGACCTGATGTCAGCTATCCGCCGTCCCACAGGAATCCCCCCTCTAGTGCAGGTCCTGTCAGTACTCCATTTCCTGGCAAGTGGTTCCTTTCAAACAACAGTGGCCATTGCATCAGGGATGTCCCAGCCTATGTTCTCCAACGTGTTGTCCAGAGTGTTGTCTGCCCTGCTGAAACACATGCGCAGCTACATCGTGTTCACTCAGGTGGAGGATTTGCCTACAGTGAAAGGTGGCTTCTATGCCCTGGGACATATCCCCAACATCATAGGTGCCATTGATGGGACACATGTGGCATTGGTTCCCCCCCGCAGGAGTGAACAGGTGTACAGAAACCGGAAGAGTTACCATTCCTTGAATGTGCAGATGGTGTGTTTGGCCGACCAGTACATCTCCCATGTGAACGCCAAGTTTCCTGGTTCAGTGCATGACGCTTACATTCTGCGGAATAGCAGCATCCCTTTTGTGATGGGGCAACTCCAGAGGCACCGTGTGTGGCTATTAGGTGAGGACATGGACCCAATACAGTGTGACTAGGTGTCTGGGGATGTCTCTAAGAGTTAGTGTGTGTCTAACAGTTGTCCCTCGACATTTGCAGGTGACTCTGGCTACCCCAACCTGTCATGGCTACTGACCCCAGTGAGGAATCCCAGGACAAGGGCAGAGGAACGCTACAATGAGGCCCATGGGCGAACTAGGAGGATTATAGAAAGGACCTTCGGCCTCCTGAAGGCCAGATTCAGGTGCCTCCATATGACAGGTGGTTCCCTATTCTACTCACCAAAGAAGGTGTGCCAGATCATCGTGGCCTGCTGCATGCTTCACAACTTGGCTTTGTGACAACAGGTGCCTTTTCTGCAGGAGGATGGTCCAGATGGAGGTGTTGTGGCAGCTGTGGAGCCTGTGGACAGTGAAGACGAGGAAGCAGAAGAAGAGGACATAGACAACAGGAACACGGTGATTCATCAATACTTCCAGTGAGGCACAGGTAAGAAGACAACACTGCCTGCTACATCTGATTTAATTATTTTACCTCTCATCTGTCTGTCCCTTTCACCCAGTGTATGGACCCTGATTTGTCACTTTTCCTTTCAGTTTCACAGATGTTGGTCCCACTGTGTGACATCTGCTTTGTTTCCGCATGGACTAGAGCTGTGTGACATAGGTATGTTGACAATACATTGGATATGGCATTTTTCCACAGTTTTTGCAAATACACATTTTCGAAAGCACAGACTGACTCCAGATTGTTATGTGATTCAAGGGTGTTTATTTAAGTGCAAAATAGTGGAGGGGGTTGTAAATTGGTCAGGGGTGATGGTGGAGGAATGTCCATGGCAGAGTCCAGTCTATTAGTCCCACAGATGCATTGTCCAAAGGGGCATAGGAAGTGGAGCTAGGGTAGTTTGAGTATGGACAGGTGACAAAGTGGGACAGAAGGATGACATTCAGGGTGGTCTCATTTCTTGGCAGGGGTCCTGGCATTGTTCTCTGTCTTTGTCCTGGATCTCAGGGACCGTTTGCGGGGTGGTTCTCCATCTGCAGGGGGTGGGGTGCTGGTGTCGTGGTCCTGTGGCAGTGCCTCCTGTCCACTAGCGCCGGCGGAGGTGGTGGGCAGTTCAACGTCCAGGCTAGTGTCAGGGGCCCCTTGTTGTGCCATAGTGTCCCTCCTGGTATTCACGAGTTCTTTCAGCACCCTTACAATGGTGCCCAGGGTGTTGTTGATGGATTTGAGTTCCTTCCGAAACCCCAAATACTGTTCCTCCTGCAGCCACTGGGTCTCCTGAAACTTGGCCAATACCGTAGCCATCATCTCCTGGGAATGGTGGTAGGCTCCCATGATGTTGGAGCGGGCCTCATGGAGAGTGGGTTCCCTGGGCCTGTCCTCCCCCTGTCGCACAGCAGCCCACCCAGTTCCCCTGTGTTCCTGGGCCTCTGAACCGTGTGCCCACTACCACTGCCCCCAGGTCCCTGGTGTTGTTGGGGTGGTGGGTTAGCCTGGGTTCCCTGTAGTGGTGGACACACTGCTGCTTGACGTGTCCTGGGGACAGAGGTATGGCCCCGCTGGGTGGGTGCTGTGCTGGAGCTTCCAGAGGGGGGAAGCTCTGTAGTGGCCTGTACCAGTGTGAGGGGAACCGACTGTCCCGAGGTCCCAGATGGGCTGGGCTGGTCATCTAGATCCAGATGGACAGAGCTGCTGTCATCACTGTGGGCCTCTTCTGTGGGTGGAGTGGACTTGTCTGGACATTGTCATTTTACAGCTCGGCAAGGTTGACACTGTGTCAAACCTATGCTTAAAGACTTTGCTGTATAGATGGCAAAAGACTTTGTCACTATCTAGCTCGGCGTGGATAGCACTGTGCTGATCCAATGCTTAAAAACTTTGCTAGATAAACAGACATTTGAGGTGAGCAAATCTAGAGTGTCGCTGGTGTTGCAGAGTGCTCCTTACTAGAGCTGCTCTCCACCTAAACTTGGGAACTACCCAGAGTTCTCTATTCTTTTTTGCATATATATATATATATATATAAATATATATGTGGGACGTGGCCAAGATGGTGAACCGGACGGATGCATCTCACTGAGCTCTGGGTTGGCCAGCCTAAAATCCTGTAAAATGTATGAGGACCTGCACCATCGCACCCCTGGGAGTGCCGCTTGACGTTTGCTGAAGCAACGGGGATTATGTTAATGACCCCATGCGCGCCAATCGCCTGAGCAGCCTCGGAGCATCAGCGAGACTGGGAAGCTCCCTGAGGCCTGGGACAAAGTTGGTGTGTTACAACTGCTGCCCCAGAGACAAATCGCAGGAGAACACTGCCTACTTGGTTTGCGGCAGTGCTGCCGATCCAGGTGTTGCGCTGGAGAGTTGCAGGCTACTGGAGCTGCACGGTGAACCACATGGCGGCCCACCGCAGGATGAGGCCTAGCTGACAGACTGTGTGCAGTCTGTGTGCAGTCCAGGGAGCAATCCGGGGCACGCTCTTACTGGCGTGCCGGAGCAGAGGGACTGTTGAACGTCGAGAACTGTGGCCCAGATTGGGGCCTGGGGGCGTCAGTCTGCCTGATTAACCAAAGCCTCCAACAGCGACCATACACCGGGTGAGTGCGCGCTGGGAGCGAGCACTGGAGCACTGAGTGAGGGCCCCGGTGAGGGTCAGAAACTACGGACTCAACATTGTCTCCTACGCTCAGGACACCCAACTCGTCCTCTCCCTATCCAATGACCCAACACAGCCAGACATAACTTCCGCGAAGGATTGGGAGGATGAAAAGCAGCTGCCTAGAACTCAACGCAGACAAAACTGAAGTACTCATCATGGGTCCTCAACCTGATGCGTGGAACAACTCCTGGTGGCCCCCCACCCAGCCTCACGGCCGCAACCTCGGAATCATCCTGGACTCCAAACTCAACATGGACCGCCAAATCAACAGTCGCATCCACCTGCTTTCGCACCCTCCGCCTCCTATGCAAAACATTCAAATGGATCCCCCTCGAACACAGAAAGACCGTCACACACGCCCTCGTTATCAGCAAACTGGACTATGGCAATGCGCTCTACACCAGAATCAACAAGAAACGTACCTACAAACTAGAGAACATCCAGAACGCCTCTGCCAGACTGGTCCCCAACCTACCTCAACACTGTCACATCTCCCAGCACCTGCGCACACTACACTGGCTCCCCATAGAGAAAAGAATCACCTTCAAGATCCTCACCCATGGACCCAAAGCCCTCCATGTCACCAGAGCAGCCTACCTAAACAGGCAACTCAATTTCCACGTACCCCACAGGAGCCTGCGCTCCGTCCAGCTCTCTTTCGCCGAAGTACCCCGTATCAAAAAACAAGAACAGGGGGACCCTCATTCTCCTACCTCGCCATCACAGCCTGGAATGCCCTACCGCTCCACCTCATAAAGACTACACCCCTCCTCAACTTCACGAAAGAGCTGAAGACATGGCTATTTGAAGAACCACCGCACTGATAGATGCTCCATGCCCCCCCCCCCAGCGCCTTGAGACCCTCACGGGTGAGTTGTTGCGCTTAACAAACACTGATTGATTGATTGATTGAGGGTGTGGGGGCCCCAGGTTAGAATGATAGGAAGGACTCGGGGCGAGTGATGGTGGTGCCGAAAGAGAGGAGAAATTCAGTGACGTGCTGGGCTCTTCCTAACTATAGGTGGATTGAGGCAGCTAGCCCCTGGACCAGACTATTGCAATAGCGACTATGAATAACTTTACAGACATAGTTATCCTATCTCAGGAAAGAGACCCTTAACTAGAGGTGGGCGGTGAGCTCTGCTCTGCTGGCGGAGCTAACAGTGTTTTTGGCACTCCACGCTCCAAGCTACCAAAAACTCTGCCAGCGGAGGGGGCCATACAGCGCAAGCGCATACAGTCTGGACTATAATGCGCACTCTCGGCCCAACGTTAGCACAGAGCTGCTGCCAGTGTCAGCTCAGGATCCAGGCCTCCCTCTGCAGGCAGCCCAGCCCAGGCTGGAAGCAGGGGACAGAGGGAGGCAGAGAGCCAGGCCACTAGCAAGTGGCAACGGGGATCCTGGAGTCGACCTGGACCCAGGTAAGACCCTTGTTTCCCTTTCTCTTCTGTGTGCACACGGTGGGGCAGGCCAGTGCACAAAAGGCCTTAAATGGCAGCTTTCACTCCTATAACCCTGGCCTGTATTCAGGCCAGGGCCGTAGGCAGCGAAAGCTGCAGTTTTCACACCTCTTGTGCACCGGCATGCCATGGCCGCTTTGGCACTGGCACAAGGGGCCTGAAACAGTAGCTTTTGCTGCCTATGGCCCTGTCCTGAATGCACCCGCTGCTTAGTACTTCAGAGATCAGGCACATTCGGGACATGGTGCCACTAGGGCAGGCGGCAGTGGCACTCCGCCACTCACAGAACTCCGACTCCACGGAATTCCACAGAGATTTAAATCAACTCCATGGAATTCCATGGAGTTGTACTCTGTGAGTTCCGCCCACTCCTACCCTTAGTGACACTTGTCACTATACCTGTTTTGCCCACTGGGCCATCTACACAATATTGCTTCCACAGTGGGTAGGTGGAGGACCCCTTAGGACAAAACCTAATGCACAATAGACTTTTGGACTGTAGGCGTCAATAGCGGCGCCGGGGAGCACACAACAGGGATGACAATGCACACTGGTCACCTGCTGACAGAAAGTCTCCAGGCTGACTAACAGGCACCGGGGCTACAGAGCCTGGAATGCTGCCCAGAGACCATCTTAGCCATGAACCAGTAGAGGCTGGTCATACAGTAGCAAGCAGGATCGAGGGTGCCCAAGCTAAGACATTGGACCGACCCTCAGTACTGAGAGCCTCCAGACAGGCTGCGCATTGACCAGGAGTCCCCACATAAATCGCTGGCTGCTGCTGGATAAAACGGCTGACTAGCAGCCATGATGGTGTGACCCAAGGCCCCCAAAGCCACGGAGCAAGATGCTTCTGGTACCGCAAATCGGCTGTTTCACACGGACTCACCAGACAACCCTATGACCAAAGTGGACACCACCCTCCATGTAGGAAAGTCCCCTCTTTCTGGCATGGTTACCCCCACTTTTTGCCTGATGTCAGTGTGCTTAGGCTGTTTTCACTGGGCTCTTGCTAATCAGGACCTCAATGATTGTGCTCTCTCCTCCAAATATGGTTGTTGTGGTACTTCATACACCGCACAATTGGCATACTAATGTACCCCTTTAAGTCTCTGGTAAAAGGTACATAGATACCCAGGGCATTGGTATACCAGGTGTCTCCCATGGGCTGCAGAATGTATTATGCCAACCAGCGGAGCCCATGCAAACTGTGTCTCCAAGCCTGCCATTGCAGCCTGTGTGAAATGGTACATGCACCCTTTCACTGCCGGTCAGTACACCAGGTCACTATTAGTCACCCCTATAGTTGGTCCTTTCAGCCCAAAGGGCAGGGTGCAGGTCCCTGTGTGTGTGGAGGCATCCCTGCATGAGCAGAGGTGCCTCTACGAACTCCAGTTCGAATTCCGTACACTTTCTAAGTGTGGGGAAGCCATTTTATCTATGTACTGGCCACTGGTCACTACCTGTGGACCAGCTACATAATGGTAACTCAGAACCTGGGCATGTTTGGTATCAAGCATGTCAGAATCATATCCCAATACTGATTCCAGTATTGGGGGCATGATTCCATGCACCCTGGGGGATGCACCCTGGGGGATCCTTAGAGGATCCCCCAGTTCTGCTCGTACCAGTATTTCAGGATCCTCGTGCAGCCCATACTACTGCAGCCCCCCAGACACAAGTATGCCCTCCTGCTGCTTGACCAGCTTGAGCAGTTGACAGCAGAACAAAGGATTTCCTGTAGGAGAGGGGTGTAACCTCCTCTCCCTTGGAAATAGGTGTGACTGGGCTGGGGAGGGGAAGCCTCCCCGCGTCACCGGACTGCTTTGAAGGGCACATTTGGTGCCCTCCTTCCATAATCTGGTTTGCAGCAGTCTAGGGACCACTAACCCTGCACTTGTATGAAACACTCAAACGAAAGGGGAGTGGCCACTCCCCTGTCCATCTCCACCCCTAAAGTGGTGGCCAGAGCTGCTCCAGGTGGCCACTTGGTTCTGCCATCTTGGAACCAAGATTTGCAGAGGCCTCTGGGAGCATCTGACTGGGTAGGCAGGTAGCTGACGTCAGTGACCCCTCCTGATAGGTGGTCACCCCAGAGAGTGACCAAACCCCCTTTTTGGCCTATTTAGGGACTCCTTTGCGGGTGGGTCTCCAGACCTCTGGTACCACTGCTGGGCTACACAGGAACTGAACAAGACTGCACCGCCTGAGAAGACTTCTCTTTGCAACATTGTTTTCGGTTCTCCTATCAGCATTCTGCAACATCTCCAAGGCTGTGCATCCTCTGGGTTTGGCAAGACTGCACCAAGAAGCAAGAAGGAATCTCTCTTGGAGTGAAGGAGTCACTCCTCTGCACCTGCAGGCACCTACGTCAACGACGTTCGGCTGGTGGGATCTTCTGTCTGTTGGATCTGTGAAGATTCTCCAACACAGGTGGTGGTTCTGAGGGATCCCCTAGGTCCTCTCTGCCTTCTTTCCAATATGGGAGATGGTGAGCCCTTGTCTTTGCCACTTGCACAGAACCCCTGTGCACTGCAACTGTTGCACAAAACAAGGCTTGTTGACTTTTGCTCCAAGGGATCTTCAGGTTCCAAGTAGCCCCGGCCCCCATCACTCTACCTCTGCAAGGCAGTCTCCTCTCTCCAGCGACATGGGACTCCTCTTCAGGTGTGCTGACTGGGCCTCACTGCAACTTACTGTGCCTGCTGCCAGTGGGTTGCTTGTGGGGACTCCGGACTGCTTCTTCTGGTTCTCTTGTATCCTGAGGGTCATCTGGACTCCCCTCTAAGGGTCGAGTCGCCAGGACCTTGCTAGTCCACCACAGCTCTGCAAAACCTCCAACAGCTCTTTTGCATTTGCCTGTGATTTTTGGTGGTCCTCCAGATGACTGACCTGCCTGCAAACCTGCAATCAGTGAGTGTCAGTTCTTATGTGACTTGAGTGACTCCTCTGCAGCTCCTGAGCCCTACAGTTGGGATTCATCCATCACTGTTGAGCTGGATCTTCAGTGACAGAAGGGGGGGGGCCTTGCCTCCTGCTTTACCTGGACACTCTTGCGTGGACTGGCCTCTGTCCCTTGCTTTTGAAGGTCCTCCTCGCCCGGATTCTGCCCTTGGGTTCCACCGGCCTGGTCCTGTTTCTGCATTTCTCCAACCACAATGTCCCCATGTTAGTTTATGGGATGACTGGGTAACTTACCTTTCTGCACCCAGCCGCTGGGGATCTTCTAGTTACTTACCTTTTGGGGTTCCACTCTTCCCCAGCCCGTGGCTAACTACTCTATACACTCTGGTGGGGGACACCCATTCACATTCTATTTTTTTAGTATATGGTTTGCCCCCACCCATAGGACCCTTGCTAATTTATTCTTTCCTAAGTACTTACTAGTTTATATTCTGTGTGTTCATTCCTCAATAAGGAGGTATACCAATGGTAGTCTAGTTAGGTGTTCCTATGATAAAGTACCTTTATATTCGCAACACTGTGTGGTTCCTTTCATGTGTGATAAGTTACTGTGTGACTACTGTGGTATTGCAAGTTCTTCACATGCCTTCTAGATAAGTCTTGGCTGTTCATCACAGCTACCCTAGAGAGCCCTGGGTGTCTAGACACTGTAACTCTATCTAATCAGGGTTGCCTGGACTCAGTATAAGGTGTAACACCATATGTGTCCACCACACACTGGGCCAGATTCCTACAGTCCGCAGTCACTCTGCGCAATTTGACAAAATCCTGCAGGCTATAACTAACTCGAGGACCACACTAGAGGCCAAGATCGACATGGTCTCTGCAGAAATCAACAGACCATCGAAAACTAATGGAGAGGGTCGATAAATCAGAATCAGTGCTTGCCAGTATGAGACCTGCCCCCCAGTGCCTTCAGAAACAGGTGCAAGACCTGCAGACGAGGGTCGAGGCCCTTCATCGGAGAGCGCAGGATGTGGAGGGCCGCTCCCGCTGCAATAATATCCAGTTCCTTGGCCTCCTGGAACGTGCGGAGGGCCCCAACAAAGAACTGTTTTTGGAGAACTGGTTGATGTCTACGGTACTGAAAGACAAGATACCGAAATCCTTTTCGGTGCAGCAGGCACACTGTACACCCAGCAGGCCACTCCCACCTGGGAATAGACCGCACCCAGTGATCGCTGGATTTCTGATCTCCAGGAACTGTGATTTGACCTTACAGCTGTTCCACTCGAAGGGCCCCTGGCACTACGAGGAAGTCAACATCATGGCATTTCCAGACTTCGCTGCTGAGGTGCAACAACGCCATAATACCTATAATGCTGTGAAACAAAAACTTTGGTAGATCTCCCTGAAATATGCCTTACTATTCCCAGTCAAATTGAAAGTTATCCACAAAGAAGTTGCCTACTTTTTCTCTTCCCCGGAGGACACCTGGACTTGGCTCCACACCAAGAGAATGGCGAAGGTGGCGGACCTGGATCAGCCAACAGGAGAGTGGTTGATGCCTCAGCCTCGCCGTAAGTGTTGTAAGAAGTTGATACACCCCTCTGACCGGTAGTGGGTGGCAAGAGAACAGGTACCGGCAGTGGATGAGGCGGTGCTCCTTAGCGCAAACTCATTTGCTGCACTGGACCATTGACCATTCGGATGCCAGCTCGGTGGCTGGCAACTCGGAGTTGATGCATAGGCTGGCGGACAACCTACTGTACCGGCAAAACTCTTTCCTCTGTGCTGATGGGCTTTCTTTGTTCTGCTTCTGGCCCAATGGCTGGCAAGCCCATCAAGGTAGTGACCGGGAAGACTGGGCTTATGGGTCCGGCCTACCCATCATGATCACCCATGGGTGAACAAGCAGAACCTGTGCTCCTACAAGAGTGTCAAACCTATGGAGGATGACTGAATTGGAAGAAGTTCATGCTAGAGAACTATCAGTTTAATTCTATTGTTGATAATGTTGGGGGTATTAGGCCTGGGACTCTTGGTCTCACCGGCGAGGGTGGGAGTTATTTTTATTATGTTTGTTTCCTTTAACCTTCTTTTTACTCTCACTTTTTTCTCTAAACGCACTATGACATGTGAGCCTGGTGAAGCATGTTAGGAATAACAATAGGGGTACAGGATATAAGGCTGAGAAGTGGAACGTCTGCGGTATGCCCAAAACCCCAAAGCACTGCAAAATACAATAATATCTTCAGCTTCACTATATACATGATGCTATTCTACAAGAGAAGGACATCACACGCTCAACACTTAACGAGATGAGAACTAGATGGAGAGGGCAGATATATGGCACCACTTCATTTGCCTTTGCCAAAAGAGTGTTGTAGGAAGTTGGCTCTGTATGTGCTATTTCAAAGTAAGGAATAGCATGCACAGAGTCCAAGGGTTCCCCTTAGAGGTAAAATAGTGGTAAAAATAGATAATACTAATGCTCTATTTTGTGGTAGTGTGGTCGAGCAATAGGCTTATCCAAGGAGTAGTGTTAAGCATTTGTTGTACATACACATAGACAATAAATGAGGTACACACACTCAGAGACAAATCCAGCCAATAGGTTTTTATATAGAAAAATATCTTTTCTTAGTTTATTTTAAGAACCACAGGTTCAAATTCTACATGTAATATCTCATTCGAAAGGTATTGCAGGTAAGTACTTTAGGAACTTCAAATCATCAAAATTGCATGTATACTTTTCAAGTTATTCACAAATAGCTGTTTTAAAAGTGGACACTTAGTGCAATTTTCACAGTTCCTAGGGGAGGTAAGTATTTGTTAGGTTAACCAGGTAAGTAAGACACTTACAGGGCTTAGTTCTTGGTCCAAGGTAGCCCACCGTTGGGGGTTCAGAGCAACCCCAAAGTCACCACACCAGCAGCTCAGGGCCGGTCAGGTGCAGAGTTCAAAGTGGTGCCCAAAACACATAGGCTAGAATGGAGAGAAGGGGGTGCCCCGGTTCCGGTCTGCCTGCAGGTAAGTACCCGCGTCTTCGGAGGGCAGACCAGGGGGGTTTTGTAGGGCACCGGGGGGGACACAGATCCACACAGAAATTTCACCCTCAGCGGCGCGGGGGCGGCCGGGTGCAGTGTAGAAACAAGCGTCGGGTTCGCAATGTTAGTCTATGAGAGATCTCGGGATCTCTTCAGCGCTGCAGGCAGGCAAGGGGGGAATTCCTCGGGGAAACCTCCACTTGGGCAAGGGAGAGGGACTCCTGGGGGTCACTTCTCCAGTGAAAGTCCGGTCCTTCAGGTCCTGGGGGCTGCGGGTGCAGGGTCTCTCCCAGGCGTCGGGACTTTAGGTTCAAAGAGTCGCGGTCAGGGGAAGCCTCGGGATTCCCTCTGCAGGCGGCGCTGTGGGGGCTCAGGGGGGACAGGTTTTGGTACTCACAGTATCAGAGTAGTCCTGGGGTCCCTCCTGAGGTGTTGGATCGCCACCAGCTGAGTCGGGGTCGCCGGGTGCAGTGTTGCAAGTCTCACGCTTCTTGCGGGGAGCTTGCAGGGTTCTTTAAAGCTGCTGGAAACAAAGTTGTAGCTTTTCTTGGAGCAGGTCCGCTGTCCTCGGGAGTTTCTTGTCTTTTCGAAGCAGGGGCAGTCCTCAGAGGATGTCGAGGTCGCTGGTCCCTTTGGAAGGCGTCGCTGGAGCAGGATCTTTGGAAGGCAGGAGACAGGCCGGTGAGTTTCTGGAGCCAAGGCAGTTGTCGTCTTCTGGTCTTCCGCTGCAGGGGTTTTCAGCTAGGCAGTCCTTCTTCTTGTAGTTGCAGGAATCTAATTTTCTAGGGTTCAGGGTAGCCCTTAAATACTAAATTTAAGGGCGTGTTTAGGTCTGGGGGGTTAGTAGCCAATGGCTACTAGCCCTGAGGGTGGGTACACCCTCTTTGTGCCTCCTCCCAAGGGGAGGGGGTCACAATCCTAACCCTATTGGGGGAATCCTCCATTTGCAAGATGGAGGATTTCTAAAAGTTAGAGTCACTTCAGCTCAGGACACCTTAGGGGCTGTCCTGACTGGCCAGTGACTCCTCCTTGTTATTCTCATTATTTTCTCCGGCCTTGCCGCCAAAAGTGGGGGCCGGGCCGGAGGGGGCGGGCAACTCCACTAGCTGGAGTGTCCTGCTGGGTTGGCACAAAGGAGGTGAGCCTTTGAGGCTCACCGCCAGGTGTGACAATTCCTGCCTGGGAGAGGTGTTAGCATCTCCACCCAGTGCAGGCTTTGTTACTGGCCTCAGAGTGACAAAGGCACTCTCCCCATGGGGCCAGCAACATGTCTCGGTTTGTGGCAGGCTGCTAAAACTAGTCCGCCTACACAGATAGTCGGTTAGGTTTCAGGGGGCACCTCTAAGGTGCCCTCTGTGGTGTGTTTTACAATAAAATGTACACTGGCATCAGTGTGCATTTATTGTGCTGAGAAGTTTGATACCAAACTTCCCAGTTTTCAGTGTAGCCATTATGGTGCTGTGGAGTTCGTGTTTGACAAACTCCCAGACCATATACTCTTATGGCTACCCTGCACTTACAATGTCTAAGGTTTTGTTTAGACACTGTAGGGGCACAGTGCTCATGCACTGGTACCCTCACCTATGGTATAGTGCACCCTGCCTTAGGGCTGTAAGGCCTGCTAGAGGGGTGTCTTACCTATACTGCATAGGCAGTGAGAGGCTGGCATGGCACCCTGAGGGGAGTGCCATGTCGACTTACTCATTTTGTTCCCACTAGCACACACAGGCTTGTAAGCAGTGTGTCTGTGCTGAGTGAGGGGTCTCTAGGGTGGCATAAGACATGCTGCAGCCCTTAGAGACCTTCCTTGGTATCAGGGCCCTTGGTACTAGAAGTACCAGTTACAAGGGACTTATCTGAATGCCAGGGTGTGCCAATTGTGGATACAATGGTACATTTTAGGTGAAGGAACACTGGTGCTGGGGCCTGGTTAGCAGGGTCCCAGCACACTTCTCAGTCAAGTCAGCATCAGTATCAGGCAAAAAGTGGGGGGTAACTGCAACAGGGAGCCATTTCTTTACACAAGCCCCCCCCAGCCTACAGGCCAGGAGACTCAGCCCAAGCTGGGAGAGTCTTCCTAGTCTGTCAGGCGAGGAAGAGTAGGAGAAATAGGCTGGTTAGTTGCAGGGCCTACTCTGCCTTACATCCTTCTGTTCAGGTCATTCCCTTTGGGGAACTGACCCACTTCCACAGTGATAGGACCTAGTCTGAATTGCCTCTTGTCTGCCTCTTCAATGTCTCCACCCATTCTTTTTATTTTGGGTTTAGAGGTATCCACCTCTGCTAATCTTATCTTGGCCAGGGTTACCCCTAGCTTACCCATAGAGGTTACCCAGAGCTGGAGTAACCCCACCATGACCAATAGGGTCAGGGGGCCTAACTTGCTATTTGGCATGGGGTCAGACCACCATGCTAAGGATAGTGCAGCCATAAAGGCTAACACCCAGCAGAGGCCACTGACAGCTGTCAGTGCCCAGAACCACACCTTTAGCTCTTCACCTAAAAGGGAAGGGGCTAAGTTACAGGCTTCTTTGGGGTCAGGTTGCCTGTCTGCTGTATTGGAGTGGGGGGTCACCACATCTTGTAGTAAACACCCTTCTTCCACTCTTTCTTCTGTTAGCTGAGGAGCCACCCACTCAGGTTTAACAGTTGCC
Source organism: Pleurodeles waltl (assembly GCF_031143425.1). Taxonomy (NCBI): domain Eukaryota; kingdom Metazoa; phylum Chordata; class Amphibia; order Caudata; family Salamandridae; genus Pleurodeles; species Pleurodeles waltl. Next base: position 893,213,207 of record NC_090439.1, read on the forward strand.
TGACTAGCCAGGACTTCTTGTGGGTCAGGTTGGACTTTATCAGGGCCATTTTTGGAGTTCTCCCCTACTGGAGCAGAATCTCCTTGGCTTGCTGTAACCTTGGCTAAAGGTTGTCCACCCCTCCTACTCTGTTTTCTTTTCTTCTTTTTCTGGGGCCTGCTTGCATTTACTGCAGAGGCAGGACTTCCAGAATCCTTGGGAGAGGACTGGCACTGGACCAGTTCCTCTCTTGGGCTCTGACTAACCTCTGGGTAGTCATTTCCAAGGAGACAATCAAGGGGGAGGTCTGTACTGACTACTACCCTTCTCCAGCTAAGAGTGCCACCCACTTCTATGGGCACTAAAGCCACAGGCCTCTTAGTGACCCTGTCTAGGCTAACTCTTACCCTGGCAGTCTCACCTGGGATGTACTGGTTTGAGAGCACCAGCCTGTCATGCACAATAGTGTGACTGGCACAAGTGTCTCTCAGGGCAGTGGTTGGGATTCCATTCACCAGTAGGTGGTGGAAGTGTCTACTTCCCTCTGGAATCTCCAACTCACCTGTTGGGCCCTGTTTCCAGTTGAAGGCTATGAAGACCTCCTCATCTGAGGAGTCATCTCCCATGGCTACACTGGTTACCCCTGGAATTTTGTTCTGGGGTTTGTTTTTGGGACAAGAAGTGTCCTTGGTGTGGTGCCCAGACTGTTTACAGTTGTGGCACCATGCCTTAGTGGCATCCCAGTTCTTACCCTGGTACCCACCTTTGTTTTGGGTTGTGTCTTGGGGCCCACCCACCTGTTCTGGTTTTTGGGTGCCTACAGAGGACTCTTTTTCTTTGTTTCTAGTGTCACCCACTTTCTCCTGGGGAGTTTTTGTAACCCCTTTCTTTTGGTCACCCCCAGTGGAAGTTTTGGTTACCCTAGTCTTGACCCAGTGGTCTGCCTTCTTTCCCAATTCTTGGGGAGAAATTGGACCTAGGTCTACCAGATACTGATGCAACTTTTCATTGAAGCAGTTACTTAAAATGTGTTCTTTCATAAACAAATTATAAAGCCCAACATAGTCACACACTTCATTTCCAGTTAACCAACCATCTAGTGTTTTTACTGAGTAGTCTACAAAATCAACCCAGGTCTGGCTCGAGGATTTTTGAGCCCCCCTGAATCTAATTCTATACTCCTCAGTGGAGAATCCAAAGCCCTCAATCAGGGTACCCTTCATGAGGTCATAAGATTCTGCATCTTTTCCAGAGAGTGTGAGGAGTCTATCCCTACACTTTCCAGTGAACATTTCCCAAAGGAGAGCACCCCAGTGAGATCTGTTTACCTTTCTGGTTACACAAGCCCTCTCAAAAGCTGTGAACCATTTGGTGATGTCATCACCATCTTCATATTTTGTTACAATCCCTTTGGGGATTTTTAGGATGTCAGGAGAATCTCTGACCCTATTTAAGTTGCTGCCACCATCGATGGGACCTAGGCCCATCTCTTTTCTTTCCCTTTCTATGGCTAGGAGCTGCTTTTCCAAAGCCAATCTTTTGACCATCCTGGCTAACAGGGGGTCATCTTCACTGGAGTTATCCTCAGTGATTTCAGAGGTGTTGGTCTCTCCTGTGAGGGAACCAGCATCTCTGACTATTATTTTTGGAGTCAGGGTTTGAGGGACCCTGTTCTCCCTAGATAGGACTGGTAGGGGGGAATTGTCCTCCAAGTCACTATCCTCTTCCTCTGAGTTGCCACCCTCAGAGGGGTTGGCCTTTTCAAACTCTGCCAAAAGCTCCTGGAGCTGTATTTTGGTAGGTTTGGGGCCCATTGTTATTTTCTTTATTTTACAGAGTGACCTTAGCTCCCTCATCTTAAGATGGAGGTAAGGTGTGGTGTCGAGTTCCACCACAGTCACATCTGTGCTAGACATTTTGCTTCTAAAAGTTGGAATACTTTTTAAGAATCTACAACTGGTTCTAGAATCTAATTCAAACTTTTACAAACTTTTAAACTCTAAAAGAAATGCTAAACAGGATCTAACACAAGGCCCTAGCAGGTCTTTTAAGAATTTAGAAAACTTTTCAAATTGCAAAAATCTATTTCTAATGACAATTTTGGAATTTGTCGTGTGATCAGGTATTGGCTGAGTAGTCCAGCAAATGCAAAGTCTTGTACCCCACCGCTGATCCACCAAAGTAGGAAGTTGGCTCTGTATGTGCTATTTCAAAGTAAGGAATAGCATGCACAGAGTCCAAGGGTTCCCCTTAGAGGTAAAATAGTGGTAAAAATAGATAATACTAATGCTCTATTTTGTGGTAGTGTGGTCGAGCAATAGGCTTATCCAAGGAGTAGTGTTAAGCATTTGTTGTACATACACATAGACAATAAATGAGGTACACACACTCAGAGACAAATCCAGCCAATAGGTTTTTATATAGAAAAATATCTTTTCTTAGTTTATTTTAAGAACCACAGGTTCAAATTCTACATGTAATATCTCATTCGAAAGGTATTGCAGGTAAGTACTTTAGGAACTTCAAATCATCAAAATTGCATGTATACTTTTCAAGTTATTCACAAATAGCTGTTTTAAAAGTGGACACTTAGTGCAATTTTCACAGTTCCTAGGGGAGGTAAGTATTTGTTAGGTTAACCAGGTAAGTAAGACACTTACAGGGCTTAGTTCTTGGTCCAAGGTAGCCCACCGTTGGGGGTTCAGAGCAACCCCAAAGTCACCACACCAGCAGCTCAGGGCCGGTCAGGTGCAGAGTTCAAAGTGGTGCCCAAAACACATAGGCTAGAATGGAGAGAAGGGGGTGCCCCGGTTCCGGTCTGCCTGCAGGTAAGTACCCGCGTCTTCGGAGGGCAGACCAGGGGGGTTTTGTAGGGCACCGGGGGGGACACAGGTCCACACAGAAATTTCACCCTCAGCGGCGCGGGGGCGGCCGGGTGCAGTGTAGAAACAAGCGTCGGGTTCGCAATGTTAGTCTATGAGAGATCTCGGGATCTCTTCAGCGCTGCAGGCAGGCAAGGGGGGAATTCCTCGGGGAAACCTCCACTTGGGCAAGGGAGAGGGACTCCTGGGGGTCACTTCTCCAGTGAAAGTCCGGTCCTTCAGGTCCTGGGGGCTGCGGGTGCAGGGTCTCTCCCAGGCGTCGGGACTTTAGGTTCAAAGAGTCGCGGTCAGGGGAAGCCTCGGGATTCCCTCTGCAGGCGGCGCTGTGGGGGCTCAGGGGGGACAGGTTTTGGTACTCACAGTATCAGAGTAGTCCTGGGGTCCCTCCTGAGGTGTTGGATCGCCACCAGCCGAGTCGGGGTCGCCGGGTGCAGTGTTGCAAGTCTCACGCTTCTTGCGGGGAGCTTGCAGGGTTCTTTAAAGCTGCTGGAAACAAAGTTGTAGCTTTTCTTGGAGCAGGTCCGCTGTCCTCGGGAGTTTCTTGTCTTTTCGAAGCAGGGGCAGTCCTCAGAGGATGTCGAGGTCGCTGGTCCCTTTGGAAGGCGTCGCTGGAGCAGGATCTTTGGAAGGCAGGAGACAGGCCGGTGAGTTTCTGGAGCCAAGGCAGTTGTCGTCTTCTGGTCTTCCGCTGCAGGGGTTTTCAGCTAGGCAGTCCTTCTTCTTGTAGTTGCAGGAATCTAATTTTCTAGGGTTCAGGGTAGCCCTTAAATACTAAATTTAAGGGCGTGTTTAGGTCTGGGGGGTTAGTAGCCAATGGCTACTAGCCCTGAGGGTGGGTACACCCTCTTTGTGCCTCCTCCCAAGGGGAGGGGGTCACAATCCTAACCCTATTGGGGGAATCCTCCATCTGCAAGATGGAGGATTTCTAAAAGTTAGAGTCACTTCAGCTCAGGACACCTTAGGGGCTGTCCTGACTGGCCAGTGACTCCTCCTTGTTATTCTCATTATTTTCTCCGGCCTTGCCGCCAAAAGTGGGGGCCGGGCCGGAGGGGGCGGGCAACTCCACTAGCTGGAGTGTCCTGCTGGGTTGGCACAAAGGAGGTGAGCCTTTGAGGCTCACCGCCAGGTGTGACAATTCCTGCCTGGGAGAGGTGTTAGCATCTCCACCCAGTGCAGGCTTTGTTACTGGCCTCAGAGTGACAAAGGCACTCTCCCCATGGGGCCAGCAACATGTCTCGGTTTGTGGCAGGCTGCTAAAACTAGTCAGCCTACACAGATAGTCGGTTAGGTTTCAGGGGGGCACCTCTAAGGTGCCCTCTGTGGTGTGTTTTACAATAAAATGTACACTGGCATCAGTGTGCATTTATTGTGCTGAGAAGTTTGATACCAAACTTCCCAGTTTTCAGTGTAGCCATTATGGTGCTGTGGAGTTCGTGTTTGACAAACTCCCAGACCATATACTCTTATGGCTACCCTGCACTTACAATGTCTAAGGTTTTGTTTAGACACTGTAGGGGCACAGTGCTCATGCACTGGTACCCTCACCTATGGTATAGTGCACCCTGCCTTAGGGCTGTAAGGCCTGCTAGAGGGGTGTCTTACCTATACTGCATAGGCAGTGAGAGGCTGGCATGGCACCCTGAGGGGAGTGCCATGTCGACTTACTCATTTTGTTCCCACTAGCACACACAGGCTTGTAAGCAGTGTGTCTGTGCTGAGTGAGGGGTCTCTAGGGTGGCATAAGACATGCTGCAGCCCTTAGAGACCTTCCTTGGTATCAGGGCCCTTGGTACTAGAAGTACCAGTTACAAGGGACTTATCTGAATGCCAGGGTGTGCCAATTGTGGATACAATGGTACATTTTAGGTGAAGGAACACTGGTGCTGGGGCCTGGTTAGCAGGGTCCCAGCACACTTCTCAGTCAAGTCAGCATCAGTATCAGGCAAAAAGTGGGGGGTAACTGCAACAGGGAGCCATTTCTTTACAAGTGTTGATATGGATTGCTCTGGGCGTCCCATAAGTAGTGGAGTTGCACAAGATTGTCATAGAGGGCTGATATGTGATGGATGTCCTCCCGTTGGTTATAGCAGGGATATATACCCCAAATGTTGGTCAACCCGCATTTTTTGACAAAGATAGATCGGTCCCCACACTACAGGGCACGGCTGGCATCAGGGTGACGCGCTGCCTTCAGAAGTGGATAATCCATCATCGCCTGTGCTGTCTGGCACTTACACAACACGGAACACTCTTACTGTTCACCAGTCCACGATATCCACACTAGGCTGAATCTGTTTCTATGCAGCAAGTCGGGCAGGCCAGACGGATAGAATACCTGGCGAGCACACTCTCTGATCACTTACCATTACTGTTCACACTAACATGGGGTAGAGAACGGTTGGTGATACCTACTTGGCGGCTCCAGTCGGAGGCTCTATTAAATCCTCTATATAGAGAAGGCCTCTCTAACCTTATCATTACCTATTTTAAACAAAATCCAAGATGGGACATTCCTGGGCACTAGTATGGGAGGCTCATAAAGTAGTGGTGTGGTGCCACTGTATGGGGGTGTCTTGGGGGGGGGTTCGAAGAGTCCTGACAGCCGAGCTTTCTCGAATGGAGAAGGAGATGAGCAACCTAGAAAGGGAGGTGGTACCCTTGCCCCCCCACGTGGAGCAACTGCACACCTTGAGAGGGGAATATAGAGATACGGAATCACAACTAGGGAGACATGACTACAGGCAATGGTTGGTCACGATACATGTGAGTGGGACCAATCAGGCAGACTGCTAGCATGGCTAGTTAAGGAAGACTCACAAAGGCAACCAATAGGAGCTATACGACTGCCAGACGGTAGGGTTGTGAAAACACAAGCAGCCACAAATACGCGACACCTTCATTAATATTTGGCTATTGTTCCAGCTCATTGATATCGTCCCTGACCATGACAGAGGGTTGTGTGGAGCTCATTGCATGTAGAAAAGTCCTTTGATATCCTGGGATGGGAATTCCTCCTGGCCACATTCACACAGATGGATTTTGGCCCTGTTTTTGTGAGTTGAATCAAAATGCTATATGGAATCCCGGTGGCGAGAGTGCATACAGGCATTACCATCATGGACACCTTTCAATCAATCAATCAGGAATTTGTAAAGCGCACTACTCACCTGTGAGGGTCTCAAGGAGCTTTGCGATTCATAGAGGTACTGGGCAGGGGTGTCCATTACACCTCTATTATTTACCCTGGCTATGTAGCCCTTGGCATGTGAACTGCGACTTCTGGCGAGACAATGGGGCATACCGGTTCACTGGAAGCGCTAAGCAGTCTCACTGTACGCAGATGATGTGTTGATGTTCCTGTATGACACCCCCTCCACACTCCCAAACTTAAGGGACCTGATGGATAACTTTGGGGAAATATCTAGCTTGCGAGTGAACTGGGATAAATCATGTATATACCCGTTTGCACCGGTGCCTGTGCCAGAAAGGGGCCTCCTACATGGTTGCCGATTGAAGTGGTGCCACAATATCTTTAAATATTTAGGAATACAGATAAATCACAACCCAGATGACCACAGAGATGGCAAACTGAGCAGGGCTCTGAAGGAGATCTGCAGGTTTGTTCCTTTTTGGACATTCCTCCCGCTGTCGCCAGTGGGATGAGTTGCGATAGCTAAGATGCTGGTGTTGCCTCGGCTATTATACTACTTTGCTGTTCTTTGGTTTTACCTCCCTAAGGCTTTCTTTAAAGAAGTACACAGTCTATTGACAGAATGTATCTGGGGTGGAAGTAGACGACAGGTCACCTTACAGGTGCTACAGAAACCGCAATTGGAGGGGGGGCTGGGTGCACCCAATTACGAATGGTACTATGCTGCAGTACAACTTCAATGGCCAACGTGGTGACTGGGCACTGGCGACTGCCCCATCAGACTGCAGATTCTGAGGACGCTCAATGGGGTCCCATTATACACATGGTTAACATCACCAAGACTTCGGCACATAGTGGAGAGCAGACAGATGAAAGTGGCCCATCTGTGCTGGGAGAGAAATATGACAGGACATGAGGGAGGGCTACCTTACTCTCTCCTTGCCCCACTATGGCACCAAAGAGCTCACATAAGCTCGGGTGACGTGGGATATGTTGTTATCTTACCCACTGACTGATAGACAATGGACACAGGCATTACAACAGGTCAAAGAAGTATCCCATAACCCACGATTTTGGTTTACAAAGTTTAATTACAGACACCAGACTTACCTGTCCTCACATAAGATACTAAGAATGTATCCAGTGGAAGATGGCTGCTGGGACGCAATTGTAGAGTGCTTGCGGCCCTGTGTCCAAGATCCTGCAACATCCTGCCTGCCCGAGGCTCTGCAGACCCCGCAAACTAACCACAGGGTTTGGTGAATGGGGGTACGGCTCGAGAGGAGGGGATCGTGTTGGTGTTGGGCCGTGCTGCGGGGCCCGCCGGGATTGCCTGATCAGAACATGGCGGCCGCCAGGCGGGTTGGCTGATAACCCGATGCTGGAGAATCGAGGAGCGCCACCCTGCGATTTTGGAGGTAGAGGGTCCGCCCCGGCGTTGGTAATCTAACCTGCAGCAGTTGGTCTGAGTGGGGAGCGGATCCCTCCCTCTCTTTTTTGCCCAGCCCTTCCACAGGGAGTGGACTGGGCCTGCAGCTGGGTTGGGTCTGGTGGGCCCCCTTAAAAGTGTGCGGCTCCACTCGAGGTGGTGCTCCTGCAGCGCGGATCGGTCGCCAACAAGGAGGAGGTGGCGCTCGGAGGTGTTACGGCGCTGGGAGCTAGGTGGTGTGCTGACCGCTCCCCAGTTGGCCGGACTTTAGGTTACTGCCTGACCTTAACTTGCGGCCGCCGTGTTGGCCGGCCATTAATCTCAAGGTGGTAGACGTCGAGAGGTGCCACCCAGGGGGCTCAGTGAGAGGGTCAACCGCAGAGCGACAACTTGGCCTCACCAGGTCGGCGCCAGTGGGGTATGGATCCGCCCCCCTCTACTGGGTATATGCACGTGTCGCAGACGGAGCTGATGTTGGGGCGTTTGACCCAGTGCCCCCCCCCGGAGCAGTGTAACACTGGATATTGCGGTCTTTCTGCGCAGCGGGTCAACTGTCTGTGGCGTGGACTTAGCGCACAGTGGTGATTACTGCCAGGGCCTATGCAAGAGGCTGGCTTATGAGGACTAGATGATACTGAGCCTTTCTCTGCGGGCTTCTGTGGCCGGTCGGAGCGTGGGGTTGTAAATTGGCCCTGTTCTGCTCGCTGCGACCCTCGGTGCGCAAGTGTGCAGTGGAAGCAAATCTGAGGTGCAGTTACACCATAGGCAAGGACAAAACGGGGAAGGGAAAACTATATAGCGCGGACTATGGGCAGGACTCACCCACAAGAACCCCTGGGTCCCTTGAACAAAGGAAGTGAACCCACAAGGGCACAAATCCTGGCCACCATTGAGGCCTCGGTCAGGTGGTAAAGTTGCAAATTGCCGCCATGGCGGTTGATGTGAACTTGCTGAGAGCTGATTTGAGGGTGGTTTCCGAGCGTTTGGTGGCAAATGAACAACAAGTGACTTCCATGCAGAGGGACATTGACACCCTAAAGACCTCAGTGACTGCCCTGGAGGTTAAAACGCACAAATTGGAATTGAGAGTTGCGGAAGCGGAGGGAAGAGCGCATAGGTCCAATCTCCGTGTGGTGGGTTTCCCCGAGGGTGCAGAGGACACGAACCCAGAGGCCTTCTTGGAGGACTGGATTAAAAAAGCATTGCCTAACACCACCTTGTCAGCCGTGTTTGTGGTGGAACGTGCACACAGGGCACTGGCCCCTCCGCCGCCGCCGGGTGCGCCTCCTCGAGCGCTCATCGCCAAGATCCTCAACTACAGAGAACGGGACGCAATCCTTCAGGAAGTGCGCAAGCATGGGGACCCCTCTTACGAGAATCACATAATCCACTTTTTTCCAGATTACACTCCGGAGGTGCAGCTCCAACAGTCCTTCATGGGTGTTAAATGCAAATTGAAAGAACTTGGGTATACCTATATGTTACTCTTCCCCGCTAAACAGAAGATTCATCATGAAGGCCGCTCTCATTTTTTTCAGTCACCCGAGGCGGTATGGAATTGGTTGGAACTTGGTGGTGGCGGCAGAGCGCCGGGGTCCCAGAGTGGAGTAACTTGTGAGAGGTCTACGAAAATGGGCAGCTTGCATTCCACCTTGCGCCAAACCAGTAGGGGACACCGTGCTACCCGCAACACAAGGGTGATAGTGCGCTCAGATGTCACCTTGAGCATGGACAGGAGGCATCGGGAACGGGAGGAGGTGAGAGAGTTGGTGCAATCCGTCACTGCAGAAGTATCCTCTCGATCTGGTTCCCCCCACCGGGATGGTGGATTAACACAGGACTCTGACAGCACCAACAGCTGAAGAACTGTTAGAATGTATACTTGAACTGGCTGTGAGTAGTGCCTTTTGCCAGACTGGAGACATGCCCCCGCTGTCTGCTGCCCCGCCCCGCCCCACCTCCTTTTTGCCCGCAGCCCCCATCTCTTCTCCCCTCCCCCTTTCCTCCTCCTTACTGTTAGGCTCTTCTATTGCAGGGTGTCAGAGACTTGGGAGGCTACAAGTCACGGGGCGGAGCTAATGGGGTGTTGTGTGCTACCTCTCCCCCCTCTCCAGTTCCCCCCCTTAGCTTGACCAAGGCTAATATTATTTTATTCCTCCCCCCCCTTTTGTAGCAGGAGTGTCACCTGTTGTGGCTTATACTAATTACTTGCAGAGAAGTACTGTTGAGTTTCGGTACAGTGTGTGCATGGTCTGAGTAGTCGGGTGAGAGGAGTGAGAGTGTAACCTGACTTTGTCCTGGCCAGTTCCTCCCAGTAGTACAGTTTAGTGCTGCCTCTACCTTCTGGACTCTATGGTAGATTGCGGGGCGCATGCACGGTGTGGGCAGACACTAGTTGTGGGTGGTGTTTACCCGGGGTGGGTTGGGGTTGTTGGTTATGGATTCTAATTTTAGTTGTTACAGGAGTTTTGTTTCATGCACTGATTGCACTGTATTTCCTGTGCTGATAGGGCGATCTGCACCGTTCTTGTTGACAATGCGACTGATTGTGGAGCCGGACCAGTGGGATGGTGAGTCTTGGGGGCAGTTTGGAGAGGGGGTGCTGAGAGTGGCGATGGCAGCTTGGCATATAGCATGGCAGGTACATTGATTAGAATGGTCACATGGAATGTGTGGGGGCTGAACTCCTTTGTAAAACATTATAGGGTGCACACGTATCTTAGGAGATTGGGAGTTGTGAGGAAATGCCTCCTTCGCATGGTTACCCCCTAACGTTTTGCCTTTGCTGATGCTAAGTTATGATTTGAAAGTGTGCTGGGACCCTGCTAACCAGGCCCCAGCACCAGTGTTCTTTCCCTAAACTGTACCTTTGTCTCCACAATTGGCACAACCCTGGCACTCAGGTCAGTCTCTTGTAACTGATACCCCTGGTACCGAGGGCCCTGATGCCAGGGAAGGTCTCTAAGGGCTGCAGCATGTCTTATGCCACCCTGGGGACCCCTCACTCAGCACATACACACTGCCTCACAGCTTGTGGTTGCTGGTGGGGAGAAAATGACTAAGTCGACATGGCACTCCCCTCAGAGTGCCATGCCAACCTCACACTGCCTGTGGCATAGGTAAGTCACCCCTCTAGCAGCCCTTACAGCCCTAAGGCAGGGTGCACTATACCACAGGTTAGGGCATATGTGCATGAGCACTCTGCCCCTACAGTGTCTAAGCAAAACCTTAGACATTGTAAGTGCCATAAGAGTATAGGGTCTGGGAGTTTGTCAAACACGAACCCCACAGCTCCATAATGGCTACACTGAAAACTGGGAAGTTTGGTATCAAACTTCTCAGCACAATAAATGCACACTGATGCCAGTGTGCAATTTATTGTAACATACACCCAGAGGGCATCTTAGAGATGCCCCCTGAATACCTACCCGACTTCCAGTGTAGGCTGGCCAGTTTCTGCCAGCCTGCCACACACCAGACATGTTGCTGGCCACATTGGGAGAGTGCCTTTGTCACTCTGTGGCCAGGAACAAAGCCTGTACTGGGTGGAGGTGCTTCTCACCTCCCTCTGCAGGAACTGTAACACCTGGTGGTGAGCCTCAAAGGCTCACCCCTTTTGATACAGTGCCCCAGGGCATGCCAGCTAATGGAGATGCCCGCCCCTCCGGCCACTGCCCCCACTTTTGGCAGCAAGGCTGGAGGAGATAATGAGAAAAACAAGGAGGAGTCACCCACCAGTCAGGACAGCCCCTAAGGTGTCCTGAGCTGAGGTGACTCCTGATTTGAGAAATCCTCCATCTTGAGTTTGAAGGATTCCCCCACTAGGATTAGGGATGTGCTCCCCTCCCCACAGGGAGGAGGCACAAAGAGGGTGTAGCCACCCTCAAGGACAGTAGACATTGGCTACTGCCCTCCCAGACCTAAACACCCCCTAAATACAGTATTTAGGGGCTCCCCAGATCCCAAGAAAGCAGATTCCTGCAACCTGAAGAAAGAAGAAGGACTGCTGACCTACAAGCATGCAGAGAAGGAGGAAGGCGACAACTGTTTTGGCCCAATCCCCCTACTGGCCTGTCTCCAACTTCGAAAACCTGCTCCAGCGACGCACCTGACAGGGACCAGCGACCTCTGAAGCCTCAGAGGTCTGCCCTGGACTACAGGACCAAGAAACTCCTGTGAACAGCGGCCCTGTTCAAAACCAGCTACTTCTTTGCAACAAAGAAGCAACTTCCAAAGACTTCACATTTCCCGTCGGAAGTGTGAGACACTACACTCTGCACCCGACACCCCCGGCTCGACCTTCAGAAAACCAACACCTCAGGGGGGACTCCCCGGCGACTGCGAGCCCGTGAGTAACCAGAGATGACCCCCCTGAGCCCCCACAGCGACGCCTGCAGAGAGAATCCAGAGGCTCCCTCTGACCGCGACTGCCTATAACAAGGGACCCGAGGCCTGGAACCCACACTGCACCCGCAGCCCCCAGGACCTGAAGGAACCGAACTTTGACGCAGGAGTGACCCCCAGGCGACCCTCTGCCTTGCCCAGGTGGAGGCTGTCCCGAAAAGCCCCCCCCGTGCCTGGCTGCACCGCTAGAGTGACCCCCGGGTCCCTCCTTTGAAACCTATACAAAACCCCATGCCTGCTTTTCACACTTCACCCGGCCGCCCCTGTGCCGCTGAGGGTGTGTTTTGTGTGCCTACTCATGTCCCCCTAGTGCTCTACAAAACCTCCCTGGTCTGCCCCCCGAGGACGCAGGTACTTACCTGCTGGCAGACTGGAACCGGAGCACCCCTGTTCTCCATGTGTTTTGGGCACCTATTTGACCTCTGCACCTGACCAGCCCTGAGCTGCTGGTGTTGTAAATTTGGGGTTGCCTTGAACCCCCAATGGTGGGCTGCCTATGCCCCAGAACTGAGACTTGTAAGTGTTTTACTTACCTCCTAACCTAACCTTTACTTGCCTCCCCCAGGAACTGTTGATTTTTGCACTGTGTCCACTTTGAAAATAGCTTATTGCCATTTTTACAAAGACTGTACATGATATTGTTTTCATTCAAAGTTCCTAAAGTATCTAAGTGAAGTACCTTACATTTAAAGTATTAACTGTAAATCTTGAACCTGTGGTTCTTCAAATAAAGTAAGAAACAATATTTTTCAATATAAAAACCTATTGGCCTGGAGTAAGTCTTTGAGTGTGTGTTCCTCATTTATTGCCTGTGTGTATACAACAAATACTTAACACTACCCTCTGATAAGCCTACTGTTCGACCACACTACCACAAAATAGAGCATTGGAATTATCTGCTTTTGCCACTATCTTACCTCTAAGGGGAACCCTTGGACTCTGTGCACACTATTTCTTACTTTGAAATAGTATATACAGAGCCAACTTCCTACAGGGGTTCATGTTGCTCTCTTGCAGGAGACACACTTGCTAGAAAATGAAGCGCCAAAATTACAGAGTAAGTGGCGGGTCAGTTATAGTCAGCAACATACTCATCTTATGCCACCCGTGTGTAATTTTGGGTGGCCCCTGGAACCCCTTTTCAGTTAAGGAGCTATACTGCTGATTTACAAGGCCGCTATGTCTTTCTGCATGGGGAGTTGGATGGCCGTGAACTCTGCATCCTAAATATCTATGCCCCCAACTCTGAGGATGCAGAGTTCTTCCACAAGCTCCAGTGTGACTTGGTGCCCTACGCGGGGATGCCCATCATTTGGGCGGGTGACTTTAATTGTGTTTTGGATAGGACCTTGGATAGAAGTCCCCCCGAGGTGGGCACTAAGCCTCATATGACCGCCATTCTCCGCAGTGTAATGAATAATCTACATTTGGTGGATATATGGAGGCAGATGCATCCCACTTCCACAACCTTTTCCTGGGACACCCCCACTCATGGAGCATATAGCCGTTTAGACAGATTTCTGCTTGCGAACGACGGGACGCTGGATATTCGTCGGACTGATTATTAGGTCAGATTTCTGTCAGATCATGCCCTCTTCTGTTAGAATGCGGTACCCACATGCCTAGACCGGTGATCCCCCTCTGGCGCATGAGGCCAAAATTACTGGGTGACCTTGAGTATAGACGTGACATTCAAGAGACATTGGCTGGTTATTTTGGAGGAAATTGGACCACGGCCCAGAGTCGCGGCATAGAATGGAAGGCCCTTAAAGTTGTTATACAGGGCAAAAGCCTCTCTAAGACATACGGCATTCGGAAGAAACTAGATCAGGAATTAGCGCAGCAGGAGGACGCCTGGGTGTTCTGCAGCATCAAATTGACAATGGTGATGCTCTGGAGGCCGAAAGTCAAGTGGTGCTTGGTCGCATAGGTGCCCTGTGGAGTAGACTAGATAGCTATGTCCGTAAAGATTTCAGACAGCGATTGCACCGTGAGGGTGATCGGTCTGGCCGTTTGCTCGCCTGGCTGCTCCGTCGTGAACACCCCATTCCCATGATCCTATCTCTCAGGGGTCCCACTGGTGGTAGGATTCTGGGTCAAAAACGTGTTAACGCACATTTACGAGAGCACCTCTAGGCCATATATTCTTCTCCGCGGTGTGACCTGAGCTCCTGAATACGAGAATACCTGGATAGCCTTTGGTTGCACCCAGGCTCACAGACGCTCGGGCGACGGAACTGGAAGCTGAGCTGTCCCTGGAGGACCTTCAGGGGGCCCTGTGTGGCATGGCCTCTGGGAGGGTGCTGGGAGCCAACGGCCTCCCAGTCGAGTTTTACCACACATACTCCGCAACACTGCTTCCTAAACTACTGAAAATGCTTCAAGAGTCGCGCGAGAGGGGGGCCTGCTGCCACAGCAGATGAGAAAAGCATTGATCGTTATGCTACCTAAGGCTGGGAGAGATCCCGCTGACCCAAGCTCCTATAGACCGCTGTCTATGTTAAATGTTGATGTGAAACTCCTCGCTAAGGTCCTTGCAATGCAATTAGGCCGTGTGGTGACCTCGTTGGTGGGGAAGGATCAGTGTGGGTTCATCCCTGGAAGAGGGACCCACATGAACCTGCGGAGACTATCACATGTTATGCACAAGACGTGTGGGCTCCCCGACCGCGCCGCACTGGTTGCCTTGGACATAGAAAAGGCATTTGATACTCTGTCCTGGAATACCTATGGGCAGTCCTATATAGGATGGGCTTGGGGCCTGACTTTTTGTCATGGGTACATCTGCTCTACTCGTCACCGTGCGCCCAGGTTCGCACTGGGGCGATTGTGTCAAAGACATTCGTCATAAAGCGAGGCACTCGACAGGGCTGCCCCGTATCCCCGCTACTGTTTGCTCTAACCATGGAGCCCCTATCTATACAGTTGCAAACACGCCTAAGAAATTGGGGCATGCAGGTTGGGGCAACGACACACACTATATCACTGTATGCTGATGATGCCCTGGTGTATGTGACAGACCCGGAGAGCTCAATCCCTCTCTTATTGACGCTGATGGACGATTTCTTTAGGGTATCGGGACTCCAAATAAACCGACGGAAGACGGTATTGTTCCCTATGGCGGGGCTATCTGCAGTGGCTGCTTCGGAGTTGCCACAGATGGATTTGGAGTGGGAGACAGAGTCATTTCAGTATCTAGGCATGTGGGTGGCACACTCTCCCCAACTGCAATTTGACTTAAATATAGGCAGCGTGATAAATGGCCTCCGTGCCTCGGTCCAATTTTGGACCTCCCTCCCACTGTCTGTTATGGGCAGAGTTGCACTCTGCAAGATGATTCTCCTCCCGAGATGCCTGTACATGTTACAGAACTCATTCTGTGTAACGCTATCACCTCTTTTTCGTCAGCTTGATAAGTTGCTTCTGTCCCTAGTGTGGGCGAGTAAGCGGCCTGGAGTTCGTATGGATGTGCTGAAGCTGGATCTGGTTGACGGAGGACTGGGTCTGCCCGATTTGTACTTATATTATGCAGCATGCAATATGTGGCCATGTGGTGTGATGACGGCTCTAACTGGGAGAAAGAACTGTTGGATGGCTCTGTTTGTCTGTCACGATTACTGTGCTTGTTGATGAGTGGATCTCGGTTGCCACCGGGGATCCCCTTACTGGTTGTGCAGGTGTCGCGGAACTGGGAGCAGGTCATTGTGAAGGTGTTGCATAAAGCACCATATGCGCGCTTGCTTCGGCTGTGGTGGCTGCGCTCCTTCGCCAGTGCTGCAGCAACACTAGACTTCGGGAAGTGGCGGGACGGCAGTTGTGATACTGTTGGTGATCTTTACCAAAATAATGTGTTTATTACTTGGCAAGAAGCGCAGTCCCTTTTTGGAATTGACCATGGTCAGTTTATGCAATACACTAGCCTCTCGCAGACGGCATGTGAGATTTGGACCTCTTTCCCTACTGAACCGACTGAATCCTGCCATGCAGCGACTCTCGTTGACCCTGGTTGTGTCCGTGGTCTCATTTCCCGGCTCTACAGGGCTCTCAAACAAGACAGACAGATAAGCCTAACGGGAGCCAGAGACAGTTGGGATGCTGATATGGATGGTCCGCTTACAGACAGTGAATGGTCTAGAACTTGTTCCTTGGTGCGGGAGGCCACTAGTAATGCAACACACTTTTATTACATTCACCGGGCTTACCTGACACCACACAGCCTCCATAGAATATTTCCAACATGCCCAGACAGGTGTGCTCGCTGTGGTGGGGCTTCGGCTAATTTTGACCATATGACATGGGTATGTGGTGTGATTAAACCCCTTTGGCTCCAAATAGTGCGGACACTGAGAGAAGTATCAGCGATTAATATAGAGGTGTCTAGGAAACACTGCCTACTTGGTTTAATTCCTCGCCCCCAAAAAGGTCGTAAAATGAGTTACAGATTTGCACAATTGGGACTCATCCTCACCAAGCAGCGCATTGCGATACATTGGGCGAGCCCGTCCCCTCCTCTACATGATGCTTGGTTGGCGGATCTTATTGAGTGGGCGACTGCGGAGGAGTGTCAGCTTAAAAAAGTACGTATGGATGAGCATGCTGAGCAAGACCTGGAGAGTTGGAGGGGTATGACTGATACCCTATTGAGGCAGGGATGTGGAATTCCTATCGCCCAACGCCCGGGACATCTTGTTTGGGGTCAAGGGCAACAAGTTTTTATGTTTACTTTGTCCTTGGGACAAGTAGGCCCAACCCTCTGCAGCACAAAGCCTTTGGTTGCATGTTTACAGAGAGTGGAACTCTCTGCAGTTGAGGTAATGTGTTTCCAATAGATAATGCTGTTCGAACTTGTATTTATGGTTCATTATTTGAAAGCCTTCATTATTAGGGTGAGTGCTGTAAATAAATGTTTTAAGGTCACACTTCACCACTGACGTTGGTTCCAGTACAAAAAAAAAAACGTGTATACACATGTTTGAAAAGTTTAGGCTAAGAGGCTAAGTATAATGCTCCCAGAATGCTCTCTGATTAGATGCAAATGAAGTGTCATTTAGTAAAATGTTTTGATGCATGCTAGTATTTCCCAAAAATATTTCTAATGGAAAATCAGTGTAACCATTTTCAACTCGATTATGGGAAGCATGAAAATAAACAAACACTGACAAAGCCAACTGATCTGACATATTTTTATAAGTCTTTTAGTTTCATCAATGCGTGTCTTGTTTTGACATGGCTTTTGTAACACTTTATTGTTGTGGGAGCTACCAGGCCCTCAACATTGTAACAAACACTTCCAAAAAAACCCCAAAACGTTTTTGAACTCTAAAAGCACACGTTGTCACCAGTGGCATAACAAAGGCCCTGCAGCCGCCCTCCAGGGGGCCCCTTCAGCACAGCACCTGCCCTGAGAGAGTCTGGATAGGGGCCTCCTCCATGTTCTTTGCAAAGGGGCACCCTCCAGTTTCGTTACGTCACTGATTGCCACTGTAGTTCCTGACACTGAACAAAACTACTTTGTGTGCCAATATGCTGCTTGTGGAAGAGCAGAATGCAATCACTCACAGTAAAGCCAGCCAAAAGAGAGAGAAATAGAAGTTTAATAAAAACAAAATGTCTTTGTTAACACCAGACCTAATTAGGGACCAAGACCCACATGTAAGTAGCTTTTTGCATGTTGCAAACAGCGACTTTCGCTGTGTGCGACGTGCAAAAAGCACATTGCGATGCGCAAACCCGTTTTTGCGATTCGGTAACCTCGTTACCGAATCGCAAAACGGGTTTGCGACTCGCAATTAGGAAGGGGTGTTCCCTTCCTAATTGCGACTTGCAGTGCAATGTAGGATTGTTCTGCGAACGCGGGCGCAAACCAATCGCAGTTTGCACCCATTTCAAATGGGTGCTAACACTTTCACAAAAGGGAAGGGGTCCCCATGGGACCCCTTCCCCATTGTGAATGTCACTGTAAACATTTTTTCAGAGCAGGCAGTGGTCCTAAGGACCACTGCCTGCTCTGAAAAAATGAAACGAAAACGTTTCTTTTTTCGTTTTTGTAATGCATCTCGTTTTCCTTTAAGGAAAACGGGCTGCATTACAAAAAAAAAAAAACCTGCTTTATTGAAAAGCAGTCACAGACATGGTGGTCTGATGTCTCCAGCAGGCCACCATCCCTGTGAGGGCCGCCATTCGCAAGGGGGTCGCAAATTGCGACCCACCTCATGATTATTCATGAGGTGGGCATTTGCGAAGCCCTTGCGAATGTAGGATGGTGTCAGGGACACCATCCTACATTCGGATTTGCGACTCGCAAATTGCGACTCGCTCTGACTCACAATTTGCGGGTCGCAAATCTGAACCTACCTACATGTGGCCCCAGATTCTTAAAGAAAGTCACAAAAGTGCACCCATGGTATATGTCGTACCCCTATAAAATATTTGTGAACTGTATTTTAGCATGGGTAAATACGCATGTGTAGATTTGCTCATGTGAAAATCTATTGAGCATTTGCAAGTTCATTTTCCCTCCAGCCACTTTCTTCCCAACCCTGGAAGAAGTTCTAATTCTGCCATTGTCAGGAGTAAATGTCCAACCTTTCTTATTATGGGAAAATATTAGAGAGAAGCTGGTGAAAATCTTTAAAACATGCAGGTTAGTAGGTTTGCAGACTCAAGGGCATTCCAGCCCTGGAACTATTGCTTACTGTTTCCTCCAGCCCCAGTATGCAGATCTGCAGAAAGGTAGCAAAATAAGGAAATTGCTACAGTAGGGATTGAAACTGCAAGTATTCAAGCCCTACTATGGTAGTAGCCCTGGCATAATCAGAGAGGTTATCATCAGAGCTCTTATATAATGAGATTGCTGCCGTAATTTGGCGCCACACTACATGGCACCAAAGGGACAAGTAGATCATTTTACAGGACAAGTAGATTTGAGACGCAACCTGTCCCCTGGACAAGTAGATATTTTAATAAATTCCACACCCCTGTTGAGGGTTACAGTGGAGATTACTGGGGACTCCTCGGATGGGGCTGCTATTTGCTGAGACGGGATGATGCCAATCAAGGCTGGCAACGTGTGTGTGGAGTGTTTGAATGTTCAGCGATAATTGGTGAGTGGAGTCTTCCCCCCACTGGCTGCTCCCCTCCCGCTAAAGGATCGTCATTAAGGAGTGGATGTTCATCTCTCCTTCTGCCTGTATGGTAGGCTTGCCTGTGGGGTGCGGAGATATTGCGGTACTAAGTGGTTCCCCCCATGGTATGTTCTGTTGGCAGGGCCGGTCTGGCTCATATCTATAGTTTCCCTCCTGATTCGGATGTAATACGTGAGCTCAATTACAGTTTTGCACACTGGTTTGTCCGTAATGTGCTCCAAATTGTTGCGCATATGGTGCATGAGATATATTGTTCCGTAGCCCTTGTATTGCTTATGTAGCAGCAATTCTTCTCGCAGCCATATTGGTTAGTTCAATTTATCATTTTCTGTATGGGTTGCACTTCTGTATTTCCGGTGACTCTGCCGAGGATGTGATGCAAACTTATGATTGCTGATTTGGAATGTAAAGCTGCAGTGCTGCGATCTATCCTATGAACAGTGCAGTTTTATTCTATAATTCATAAATAAAGTCTTTAAAAAAAAGAATGTATCCAGTGGCTGCCCCAGTGTGCCTCCGCTGCAGAACTCAGGAGTGAGTTTTTAC
This sequence comes from Pleurodeles waltl, assembly GCF_031143425.1. Taxonomy (NCBI): domain Eukaryota; kingdom Metazoa; phylum Chordata; class Amphibia; order Caudata; family Salamandridae; genus Pleurodeles; species Pleurodeles waltl. The sequence goes on from NC_090439.1 coordinate 893,232,743, forward strand.
CATATGACGTGGGACTGCCAGCCGCTCCAGCATACTTAGGAAAGGGTCGTAAAGATCACTAGCGAGATAGTTGATTATACACTTCCAATCGCCCCGGAGTCCTGCAAGCTGGAGGCACACACATGAACGTCGACAGACAAACACACGCACAAAGTCATCATCTTAGCATTTGTCCTCTTCAAGCGTCAAGTGAAAGCACTGGCTGCCCCTGACACAGGAGAAGGGCTGAGGAAACTTTTGGTTTGGATGTGAGCTGAAGCTATTAAAAAATGAGCCCTAACACACCCCTAAATTTAGTATTTACGGGCGACCCTGAACCTAGAAAATCAGATTCACTATATTACCACCTTTATCTGCTTGTTTTATAATCAATTCATCATCCTGCAACAGAGTTCTTAATGCTTGTTTTTCCTTAAATTGCAAATTGTATGTCACCATTTTTCTCTTTTTGAACTCAAATTTTTCCAAGTCATTCCATACCAATTTAAAAAATACATCAATATTACTGTCCATAACTTGTTTTGGTGTCCAAGTGGATTTGAGTCTAAGCCCACTAGTAACGTGCAAGTCCGGTATCACATTAAGGGCCAGATGTAGGAAAAAAACTAATTGCGACTTGCAATTTGCGAGTCCGTGCGACTCGCAAATTGCAAGTCGCAATTTGGTATGCAGAAAGATGTCTCAGACACCTTCTGCAAATCGCAATGGGGTCGCAAAGACGCACCTCATTAATATTAATGAGGTGGGTCGCAGTTTGCGACCCCATTGCGAGTATGGGCACTCACGGGGATGGTGGCCTGCTGGAGTCAGCAGACCACCATGTCCGTGACTGCTTTTTAATAAAGCAGTTTTTTTTTTCTATCTGCAGCCCGTTTTCCTTAAAGGAAAACGAGCTGCACTTAGAAAAAAAAACGAAACCTTTTGTTTCGGTATTTTTCAGAGCATTTTTCCATAGGACCACTACCTGCTCTGAAAAATTATTTTTGTTTCCATTCACAAAGGGGAAGGGGTCCCATTGGGACCCCTTCCCGTTTTCGAATGGGTTACCATCCACTTCAAGTGGATGGTAACTGCAATTTCATTTGAATTGAATAGCATTGCGAGTCGCAAATAGGAAGGGAACACCCCTTCCTATTTGCGAGTCGGAAATGCATTTTGCGAGTCAGATCCGACTCGCAAAATGCATTTCTGCATAGCAAAGAGGCTTTTGTGCCTCGCAAATGGCGTTTTTCCTGTTTGCGAGGCGCAAACACTTTGCTACATCTGGCCCTAAGTTCCTGTAACATGTCAATAATAGTAGTTGGATATTCCTCACAATCAGTGATAGACATTAAAGCAACCGTATCATGTATGTCCTGTATTGAAAGTTTACTATGCAAACTCTTTTGAGAAGACATTACTGCAACATCACCAGATTTCATATCCATATCAAAAAAATTCTAAAGTTTTAACCTCCTTATAAATTTTAACAAATCCACTTTCGACCTGCAGATATCCCCCCTACTAGTGGGACAAAAACCCAATCCCTTATTCAAAAGCATTAACATTTCTGGTGTTAAGACCTTATTAGATATATTCACCACATTATTTGGTTCAATTGGGGAAGATCTCATACTTTTTTGTCTCGTGATCTTGTCTTCATGCCTGTATACTGTTCCCAGACCCTTTCCTCTCTTCCCTCTTCTTGTTTTCCTTCTTCAGGTTTTGTTCCCAGTTCCCTTGTTTTATCCTCTTTAGCTCCTGTAAAAAAGCATCACCTTGTGTAATCAAAATTGAAGATGGCCCTTCACCAGTATCTAAATCACTATCACTAGTGGAAAAAACACTACTTGGTGGCATTGCAGAAATCATTGAATTGGCTGATTGGACTCTTGATAAAGTGTTTTTACTCAGATGATCATACTTGCTAGAAAATGTGAATATTCTACCACTTTTATAGTCCTGCTCATCTCTTCTTAACTTTCTAGCTTTCCTTTGTTTGATTTCATCCTGAAACTTCAGTATCACCTCATTAAGAATAATATAGTTCTTTTCAGTTGCATCTTTCAAGTTTAGTTCCTTAATCTCATTCTACAATATTGCAATCTCTGATTGGAATTTCCGAACTTTACTATCCGCATTTTCTATTAGGATGTCCATAAGTTTCATTGAGTTAGACTTCACCTCCTCTTCCCATCTCAAGAGTAGATCTACTTCTAGATCGTCATATGTTGGAAAGATATGTGATCTTAGGCCTCTAGGTATCCTATTTAGCTTTTTGTATTGTTTAAGGGTAGTACTGTAACCACCATCTTGACATCTCATTTCTCTTCAGCTTTTCCAATCTGACAAATTTGTCCTTCAGACCCTCTTTCCCTAAATGGTTTGCACCTTTGGTAGCTTGACGTACTGTATGCCCAGAATCTAAACTTTTAAATAACTCCTCTGCTAATTTCTCTTTGAATACCTTTCTCGATTGTAAAAGTATTTTGAATCAGACGTGTGCCATTTATTGATTTAGCTTGTGGTAGCAGTTGATGCTATCACTTCTGGGTTTTTAGAGAGACATATACCAGTTTGGGCACAGTCAGGCATAATATTGATTTTCGTTTGTCTATTTATTGAAGAAGAGCGCCAAGTATCTTTTCTCTCCAATAAAAACCCTCATCTTAAACGTTTTACCATTTACTAGGGACTTACAATGGTATCTAAAGAGTTTGCCAATTGTGCAAAGCAACTGTGCAGTTTTAGGGAAAGATATCTGGCACTGGAGACTTATTTAGCAGGGAGCCAGTGCACTAACAGTCAAAGCCAAATCAGAAACTAGTCAAAAAGTGGAGGCTAACCATGTCAATCTTTGATTTTTTTCCTCTCCCCATTATTCTGAAAAAACATTGGTTAGCTAAGACATTGTTTGTGGCTCAGAGTATTGTGCCTCTCGTATTGCTAGTCAACCTTTTCCTAAAACTTCTGAAGTTCATTCTGACCAAGCTGATCAGTATATTGGATTACTCTTTGAGGTTCCTGCTATCTATGAGGAGTGCCTTGATGACTTTCAAGAGTCAAAAACCAAGGAGCTACTTCTGCATCGTTTTTTTGACTATGCTAGTCACATCTTACAACTGCCATTGTTCCATATGGGCATATTTTCTCTTTATAGCCTTTGGAATGACCCCGCCTAAGAGAGTAGGTTCATGCTAAGCTAGTGATTTGTCTGATAAATCCACCTAAATCCCCTGCTGAAGCATCTTCATTCTTTGTACCAAAGAAAGGCACTTCTGAACTCCAGTCCTGTATTAATTACAGGGATTTGAATCAGGTGACTAACAATGACTATTATTCTTTACGTCTCATATCAGACATCCTGGAAGCAGTCCAAGGGACCAAGATATTCACTAAACTAGACCTCTGAGGCATTTATTACTTATCCATTAGTAGAACAATGGATGTCTGCATTCAAAACACCTTTTGGGCATTATGAATATAGGGTGATGCCATTTGGATCACGTAATGCTCATGCTGTTTTCCAACGATTTACAAATGCAATCTTTTCTTATTTGATCCTTCAGTCCATTGTTGTCTAGCCAGATAATATGTTGTTTTTCTCCAAAGACCCTACCAAATACCTTTACCATGTCAAACATGCTTTACAGCACCTAAGGGAAAACACGTTATTGGCTAAAGTAAAAAATTGCCTCTTTGAAAAATTTTCAATTGAAAATTCAGGTTACGTCCTATCAGCCAAAGGACTTGCCATGGATAATTGAACGGTCCAAGCTCTTCTTGACTGCCCTATTCCTTCCTCTGTGAGAGAAATTTTAAGTTTTCTAAGCTTGGTGAACTATTACCGCAAATTCATTAAAAGGTTTTCTGAACTTGTTACATCCATTACAGACTTGCAAAAAAAAAACAAATATTTTAACTGGAGTAAGGATGCTACCACAGCTTTTGAAGAGATGAAGAATGAGTTTATTCGAGCTCCCAACTTGCTTCAACCTGAGGCTTCAAAACATTTATTTCATCGTTGAGACAGATGCCTCATAACTAGCTATGGGGGCAGCTTTGATTTAAACCAGCAGTGATGGATAACAGCATACTGAGACTTCTTATCATGAAATGTTTCTCCAGCAGAAAGGAAGTATTCTATCCTGGAAAACAAATTAGCTATTAAGTTGGTCTTCGAGTGGAGACATTTCTTACTGGGCACTCAACATTGAGTAACTGACTGTAGTAATTATTGAAAGCTTCAATTCTTCAACAGGCTGAGTGCTGGAGTAGCAAACAAGAACTGTGGGCTTTTCCTTTCAACATTCTGATTTCTTCCTTACTTATATTTCTAAATCTGAAAATCTAATTGCAGATTCCTTGTCCAGATGTTACCCATAGTCTGAAAGATTCAAAATTGTGGAGAAGATCATTGTTCTGCAGGCCTTTCTGGTGTATCTACTACATTTTCTAAGTCAGTTTGTAAAAAATACAAACTATCCTAGGCAAATTAAAACAAAGTTATCCACAATTGAAACATACAGATGGTCTAATTTGTTTTCTTTTTAAAGACTCATTCTAGCACACCAACTACCAAGTAAACCTTTACATTTATGTCACTATGCATTAATCTCTGAACACAGACATTTAAGGGTTACTGAAGATCTAATCAGAAAAAGAAAATTTGGTGGCTGTCTCTTCATGAAGGTGTCATTACTTTCCACGATTCCTGTGAAGTTTGTACCCAAAGCAAATCTGAAATGCAAAGAGAAGCAGGGCTACTTCTTACACCTGAAATATCCTCAAGGCCTTGGGAAATTCTTTCCACTAACTTTATGGTGGAATTCCCCTCATCTGAATACTGTACCACAATTATGATCACGGTAGATTCTTTTTCCAAAATGTCTGATTTCTCAGCCCTCCTTAAATTACCACCTGCAACGGGAATTTTTATTGTTTTTGATCCTAATATATTTGGCCTTTATGGATTGCCCTTGAAAATCATTTCTGTTCATACCTCTCAATATGTTCTAAATTTTGGAAATCTTAAGTCTAAACCTTGGTATCCACAGAGCGTTAACTTCTGGTTTCCTCCCTTAATCTAGTGGTGAAACTGAATGAACAGGAGATTCTAAGATGTTAAGATTTAGCCTTTCACAAAAACTGGAAAACTCTCTTGCACGCAGTCAAATTTGCTTATAATATTTTTATCTATACTTCCACTGATTATTCTCCTTTTTTGCCCTAACATTTACAAGTCCCTCAGAAACCAAGGATTCTGTGCCTGCAGTACAAGATGGATTAGAACGATTAAAACAGATACAAAATAAACTACTCCAAAATGTACAAAAGTCTAAATCCAGGCAAAAGGTTTCAGCCAACTGACATAAGCAACCAACACCTAATTATAAGGCTGGAGACAGGGTTTGGTTGTCTTCCCTCAGCCGGCCCAATTCAATCAGCTGGTCTAAGTTTTATCCAAGATACTATGGACCTTTTACATTTTCTAGTATTATAAATCCTATCATGGTTAGACTGAAACTTCCTACTTACCGGTGAGTCCATCCTACCTTCTATGTTTCTAATTTAAAACCTTTTCACTCTTGTAAAGATTGTTCTTTAAAGAGAAGAGGATGACCTTTATTTATTGCTCGGCAACCTAAGTACAAAGTACAAGAGATATGTGATTCCGAATCGTTTAGAGGAAAATTACAATATCTTATTTATTGGAAGTGATATGATCCATATGACCATTCTTGGGAACCAGCAAACCAGGTTTATGACCCCCATTTGATTAAATAATAATGTTCCAAGAAGCCCCTAAAAGCAGGAAATCCTTACAGAAGGCAGACTTTAGGGATTAAGGGCCAGATGTAGCAAACGATTGCGACTCGCAAACGGGCCGATTCGCAATTTGCGACAGTGCAAAATCGGAAATGGGATGCAAAAAGCCCATTTCCGACTCGCAAAAAGCGATGGGACCCGTTTGCGAGTCGCATCCGGTGCGAACCCATTTTGCGACCCACAAATTGCAAGTCGCAATTTGCGAGTCGCAAACCTTATGCAATTGCAACTCGCAAATTGCGACTAGTCGCAAAAAGCCCAGTTTGCATGTCCCATTTACCACTAACTCAGAGCAGGTGGTAACCATTACCAAAGTATAAAAGGGGACCCAGAAGGCATCTGGGTTACTCAAGATGGCGGAGATATACCTGATAGCAGTGAGGAGGAGAGTCTACGCAGCCCAGCAGAGGAGGAGGAGGGGCCACAGACAGGAGAAGATATGTAGAACCAGGCAGACTCTTTTTCAGCAAACTGAAGCGGAGATCTATGACAGCCATTCTAGAATTAATAGATTTACTGAAACCACAGCTAGAACACAAGACTCTGCGTGGCTGCGCCATCCCTACGCATGTGCAAGTACTATGCGCACTGCACCTCTTGGCCTCAGGGAGCTATCAGGGGGTCATTGCCGTGGCAGGTGGGGTATCCCAAAGTGCAGTGTCAAGGTTCCTCAGGGCATTCCTAGATGCCTTAGTCACACACATGTCTCACTTCATATACTTACCAAGGAATGAGGCAGAAATTAACAGCACCAAGCTGGACTTTTACCGCATTGCCCACTTTCCTCATGTCATAGGGTGTGTAGATGGGACACACATTCAAATATGCCCCCCTGCTAATCTGGAACACATTTTCCGCAACAGGAAGTGTACCCACTCACTCAACATACAGGTTGTTTGTGATGCCCATTATGTCATCACGGACATCGTAGCTAAGTTTCCTGGCAGTACCCATGACTCATACATTTTTAGGCATAGTGGGATACATCAACGCCTGGAACGTGGGGAATTTGGAGACGGTTACCTCCTAGGTAGAGCCACAGACACTTGCAGACATACACACAGGTCACTGTGCACGACAATCTGGACTTCCTAACCGTGTACTTTTGTGCCCTACAGGTGACAGTGCATATGCTCTCAGGCCTTGGATCATGACTCAGTTTTTAACACCCAGAACTGAATCAGAGAGGCAATACAACAGTGCGCATAAGAGGACCAGGAACCTGATCGAGCGCACCTTCGGACTGCTGAAGGCAAGATTCAGATGCCTCCACCGCAGTGGAGGCGCCCTCCAATACACCCCCATTACCGCTTTCAAAATTGTAGTCGCATGCACCATCCTCCACAACATAGCCACCCGACGTGGGCTACCTCTCACCCCTGCAGACCCAGATCCTGATGATGAAGAGCAAGAACAACCACATCGCCATCATGGGGATAGGAGTCTAGCTAATCAAGGCAGACTGAGATGGGACCACATTGCAACGCAATATTTTGGACGGTACGTGTCAACTCCCACCATACTCACCTATTAACCATTTGTTAAGTGGAACATAAATAACTGTTTTATTAATGTCATGAAGAAACTATATACAAGTTGAAATTGTCCATGGGCAGGAAAATGCCAACCAGTCATGTGGCACATTAACGCCATGTGCCACATTAATCTGTCCTGGCTGTTATCTATGATCTCCTGCCCCTCCTGCCAGCCTGGCTGGTCCCTGCTGCGTCCATGGTGCTGTGCCTACCACTCCTCAGCACCCTACTGTGAGTGGCAGAGACACTGCTCACTGTTGAGCCCTCCACCCAGGTGTATTTGTTAACTTCCTGGCTGTGATGCCATCATCATGTGCCAGGAAGTGTTTCCAGAGTGTTCTGGTATGCTTTCTGGAGTGTTATGCTGCATCTGCAAGCAATTTTGAAGGTATTCGCAATTTGCGACACCCACTCGCTAATTGCGAGTTTGTTTTTGCACACTCGCAAACAGCGACCTCGCAAACTGCGGACTCGCACACAGCGTTGCGAGTCCGGCTGCGAGTCGCAAAATCGGATCGCTTTTTTTTCTGGCATTCCAATTTGCGACTCGCATTTTGCGAGTCGCATCAACTCGCAAAATGCGAGTCGCAATTTTTATTTTTGCTACATCTGGCCCTAAGATCCTTACTTTTCGGCTGCACACAGAAGTGCCATGTGTAGGAGGCTGGCCTGGTTTGTAGTGGGTACCAAGGGGTACTTACACTCTGTACCAGGTCCAGTTATCCCTTATTAGTGTAGAAGAGGTGTTTCTAGCAGCTTAGGCTGGTAGAAGGTAGCTATAGCAGAGCAGCTTAGGCTGAACTAGGAGACATGCAAAGCTCCTACTATACCACTGGTGTCATATGCACAATGTCATAAGAAAACACAATACACAGATATACTAAAAATAAAGGTACTTTATTTTTATGACATCATGGCAAAAGTATCTCAGTGAGTACCCTCAGTATGAGGATGCCAAATATACACAAGATATATGTACACAATACCAAAAATATGCAGTAATAGAAAAAGGAAGTAATGCAAGCAATGTATAGTTACAATAGATTGCAATAGGAGCACATAGGTATAGGGGCAACACAAACCATATTCTCCAAAAGTGGAATGCGAATAACGTATGGACCCCAAACCTATGTGAGCTCGTAGAGGGTTGCTGGGACTGTAAGAAAACAGTGAGGGTTAGAAAAATAGCCCAACCCAAGACCCTGAAAAGTAGGTGTAAAGGGCACCTATATTCCCAGAGAGCACAGAAGTCGTTATAGGGGAGTTCTGCAAGGAAGACCAATACCAGCAATGCAACCAAACTGGATTTCCGGCCAAGAGTACCTGTGGAACAAGGGGACCAACTCCAAGAGTCGCGACAAAATCGAGATTGGGCAGATGTCCAGGAAATGCCAGCTGAGGGTGCAAAGAAGCTGCCACCGGATGGTAGAAGCTGGGGATTCAGCAAGAACGAAGCGGGCTAGAAACTTCCCCTTTGGAGGATGGATGTCCCACATCGTGAAGAAGCTTGCAGAGGTGTTCCCACGCAGAAAGACCGCAAACAAGCCTTGCTAGCTGCAAGGGTCGCGGTTAGGGTTTTTGGATGCTGCTGTGGCCCAGGAGGGACCAGGATGTTGCCACTTGCGTGAGGAGACCGAGGGGGCACCCAGCAAGACAGGGAGCCCTCACAGAAGCAGGCAGCACCCGCATAAGTGACGGAACAGGCACTACGAAGAGGAGTGAACCGGAGCTCACCCGAAGTCACAAAAGGAGATCCCACGAAGCCGGAGGACAACTCAGGAGGTTGTGCACTGCAGGTTAGAGTGTCGGGGACCCAGGCTTGGCTGTGCACAAAGGAAATCCTGGAAGAGTGCACAGGAGCCGGAGCAGCTGCAAATCACGCGGTACCCAGCAATGCAGTCTAGCGTGGGGAGGCAAGGACTTACCTCCACCAAACTTGGACTGAAGAGTCACTGGACTGTGGGAGTCACTTGGACAGAGTTGCTGAGATCCAGGGACCACGCTCGTCGTGCTGAGAGGGGACCCAGAGGACCGGTGATGCAGTCTTTTGCTGCCTGCGGTTGCAGGGGGAAGATTCCGTCGACCCACGGGAGATTTCTTCGGAGCTTCTAGTGCAGAGAGGAGGCAGACTACCCCCACAGTATGCACCACCAGGAAAACAGTCGAGAAGGCGGCAGGGTCAGTGACACAAGGTTGCAGTAGTTGTCTTTGCTACGTTGTTGCGGTTTTGCAGGCGTCCTGAGCAGTCAGCGGTCGATCCTTTGGCAGAAGGTGAAGAGAGAGATGCAGAGGAACTCTGATGAACTCTTGCATTCGTTATCTAAAGAATTCCCCAAAGCAGAGACCCTAAATAGCCAGAAAAGGAGGTTTGGCTACCTAGGAAGGAGGATAGGCTAGCAACACAGGTAAGAGCCTATCAGAAGGAGTCTCTGACGTCACCTGCTGGCACTGGCCACTCAGAGCAGTCCAGTGTGCCAGCAGCACCTCTGTTTCCAAGATGGCAGAGGTCTGGAGCACACTGGAGGAGCTCTGGGCACCTCCTCTGGGACGTGTAGGTCAGGGGAGTGGTCACTCCCCTTTCCTTTGTCCAGTTTCGTGCCAGAGCAGGGCTGGGGGATCCTTGAACCGGTGTAGACTGGCTTATGCAGAGATGGGCACCATCTGTGTCCATCAAAGCATTTCCAGAGGCTGGGGGAGGCTACTCCTCCCCAGCCCTGCCACCTTTTTCCAAAGGGAGAGGGTGTAACGCCCTCTCTCTGAGGAAGTCCTTTGTTCTGCCTTCCTGGGTCAAGCCTGGCTGGACCCCAGGAGGGCAGAAACCTGTCTGAGGGGTTGGCAGCAGCAGCAGCTGCAGTGAAACCCCGGGAAAGGTAGTTTGGCAGTACCCTGGTCTGTGCTAGAGACTCGGGGGATAATGGAATTGTCTCCCCAATGCCAGAATGGCATTGGGGTGACAATTCCATGATCTTAGACATGTTACATGGCCATGTTCGGAGTTACCATTGTGATGCTATACATAGGTAGTGACCTATGTCCAGTGCACATGTGTAATGGTGTCCCCGCACTCACAAAGTCCGGGGAATTTGCCCTGAATGATCTGGGGGCACCTTGGCTAGTGCCAGGGTTCCCACACACTAAGTAACTTAGCACCCAACCTTTACCAGGTAAAGGTTAGACATATAGGTGACTTATAAGTTACTTAAGTGCAGTGGTAAATGGCTGTGAAATAACGTGGACGTTATTACACTCAGGCTGCAGTGGCAGGCCTGTGTAAGAATTGTCAGAGCTCCCTATGGGTGGCAAAAGAAATGCTGCAGCCCATAGGGATCTCCTGGAACCCCAATACCATGGGTACCTCCGTACCATATATTAGGGAATTATAAGGGTGTTCCAGTATGCCAATGTGAATTGGTGAAATTGGTCACTAGCCTGTTAGTGACAATTTGGAAAGCAGAGAGAGCATAACCACTGAGGTTCTGGTTAGCAGAGCCTCAGTGAGACAGTTAGTCATCACACAGGGAACACATACAGGGCACACTTATGAGCACTGGGGCTCTGGCTGGCAGGGTCCCAGTGACACATACACTAAAACAACATATATACAGTGAAATATGGGGATAACATGCCAGGCAAGATGGTACTTTCCTACACAACCCCCCCCCCCCCCAAACGAAGGACAATAAGACTAGCCATGACCTGATGAGTCTTCATTGTCTAAGTGGAAATATCTGGAGAGTCCATCTGCATTGGAGTGGGTACTCCCAGGTCTATGTTCCACTGTATAGTCCATTCCCTGTAGAGATATGGACCACCTCAACAATTTAGGGTTTTCACCTTTCATTTGTTTTAGCCAAAGTAGAGGTCTGTGGTCTGTCTGAACAATGAAGTGAGTGCCAAACAGGTATGGCCTCAACTTCTTCAGTGCCCAGACCACAGCAAAGGCCTCCCTCTCTATGGCAGCCCAACGCTTTTCTCTAGGGGTCAACCTCCTGCTGATTAAAGCAACAGGTTGATCCTGGCCCTCAGAATTGAGTTGTGATAAGACTACCCCTGCCCCTAATTCAGATGCATCAGTTTGAACAATGAATTTCTTGAAGTAACATGGGCTTTTTAGGACAGGTGCAGTGCACATGGCCTGTTTCAGCTCCTCAAAAGCTTTCTGACAGTTAGCTGTCCACAATACCTTTTTAGGCATTTTCTTAGAAGTGAGGTCATGAAGAGGGGCTGCTATGGAGCCATAGTTCTTTATGAACCTCCTGTAATACCCAGTGAGGCCTAAGAAGGCTCTCACCTGGGTCTGAGTTGTAGGGGGAACCCAATCTCTGATAGTTTGGATTTTCCCCTGAAGTGGTGCAATCTGTTCTCCACCTACAAGGTGGCCCAGATAAACCACTTTCCCCTGCCCTATCTGGCACTTTGAAGCCTCGATAGTGAGGCCTGCCTTTTGCAGGGCCTCCAAAACTTTCCACAGGTGGACCAGGTGATCATCCCAGGTGGAGCTAAAGACAGCTATATCATCTAGATATGCTGCACTAAAAGCCTCCAACCCTTGCAGGACTGTATTCAGCAACCTCTGAAAAGTGGCAGGTGCATTTTTCAAACCAAAGGGCATTACTGTGAATTGGTAGTGCCCTCCAATAGTCGAAAATGCAGTTTTTGCTTTAGCATCCTCTGATAACTTGATCTGCCAATACCCTGCAGTCAAATCAAAGGTGCTTAGATACTTGGTAGATGCCAGTGTATCTATGAGCTCATCTGCCCTGGGTATAGGGTGAGCATCAGTTTTAGTTACCTGGTTGAGACCTCTGTAATCTACACAAAACCTCATCTCTCTTTTCCCATCTTTAGAGTGAGGCTTTGGTACAAGTACCACAGGAGAGGCCCATGGACTTTCAGAGTGCTCAACCACTCCCAGTTCAAGCATTTTCTGAACCTCTTGTTTTATGCAGTCCCTGACATGGTCAGGATGCCTATAGATCTTACTTTTGACAGGCATGCTGTCTCCAGTATCTATAGTGTGCTCACACTAAGAAGTGGTGCCTGGCACAGTAGAAAAGAGTTCAGAAAACTGACCCAGGAGATTTATGCAGTGGTCTTTCTCCTCAGTAGTAAGACAATCTGCTAAAACTACACCTTCCACTAGAGCATCTTGTTCTGTGGAAGAGAAGAGATCAGGGAGAGGGTCACTCTCTTCTTCCTGTCCTTCATCTGTTGCCATGAGCAGGGTGAGATCAGCCCTGTCATAGTAGGATTTTAGGCGATTGACATGGAGCACCCTAAGGGGACTCCTGGCAGTGCCCAAGTCAACCAAGTAGGTGACTTCTCCTTTCTTTTCAACAATAATGTGGGGTCCACTCCATTTGTCTTGGAGTGCTCTTGGGGCCACAGGCTCCAAGATCCACACTTTCTGCCCTGGTTGGTACTGAATCAGAACAGCCTTCTGGTCATGCCATTACTTTTGGAGCTCTTGGCTGGCCTGAAGGTTTTTACAGGCCTTTTTCATGTATTCAGCCATTCAAGATCTTAGGCCAAGTACATAGTCCACTATGTCTTGCTTATAAGCTTTTAAAGGTTGTTCCCAACCCTCCTTTACAAGTGTTAGAGGACCTCTTACAGGGTGCCCAAATAGGAGTTCAAAGGGGCTGAAGCCCACTCCTTTCTGGGGTACCTCCCTGTAACCAAAAAGGAGGCAAGGTAACAGGACATCCCATCTCCTCCTGAGTTTTTCAGGGAGTCCCATTATCATTCCTTTGAGAGTTTTATTAAACCTCTCTACCAGTCCATTTGTTTGTGGATGATAAGGTGTGGTGAATTTGTATGTCACACCACATTCCTTCCACATGGCCTTCAAGTATGCAGACATAAAGTTGCTACCCCTGTCTGATACTACCTCTTTTGGGAAACCCACCCTGGAAAAGATTCCCAGGAGGGCTTTTGCCAATGCAGGTGCTGTAGTGGTCCTTAGAGGAATTGCTTCAGGATATCTTGTGGCATGGTCCACTACCACCAAGATAAACCTATTGCCTGAAGCAGTAGCAGGGTCAAGGGGGCCAACTATGTCAACCGCTACCCTTTCAAAGGGAACCCTAACCACAGGCAGTGGAATAAGGGGAGCCTTTGGGGTGCCACCTGTCTTGCCACTGGCTTGACAGGTGACACAGGACTTACAAAAATCTTTTGTGTCCTTTGACATCCTAGGCCAATGAAACAGGGGGACAAGCCTTTCCCATGTTTTAATTTTCCCTAGATGTCCAGCCAAGGGAATGTCGTGGGCTAGAGTTAGGAGGAACTCTCTGTATTGCAGGGGAATGACCAATCTCCTGGCTGTTCCAGGTTTAGGGTCCCTTGCCTCTGTATACAAGAGGTTGTCCTCCCAGTAAACTCTATGTGAGTCACTGACATCCCCATTTTGCTGTTTGACAGCTTGCTGTCTTAGACCCTCTAATGTGGGACAGGTTTGCTGTGCCACACTCAGCTCCTCCCTGGCAGGCCCCCCTCCACCCAAAAGCTCAGCAGTGTCTGCTTCCAGCTCCTCTGGTGAAGGTTCTGCACAGGGGGGAAATTCTTCTTCCTCAGAAGTTGAATCATCTGTAGAGGGAGGAATAGTAGGTAGGGATTTACCTTTACTAACCCTAGCTTTAGGGAGCACTTGGTCCATTGTTCCAGGATCCAAGTAACCCTGTCCTTTTTGCTTTTTGGCCTGAGCCCTGGTTAAAGCAAAAATATGCCCAGGAATGCCCAGCATTGCTGCATGAGCCTCCAACTCCACTTCTGCCCAAGTTGATGTCTCTAAATCGTTCCCTAGTAGACAGTCTACAGGTAAATCTGAGGCAACCACAACTTTCTTTGGACCAGTAACCCCCCCCCAGTTGAGATTTACAACAGCCATGGGGTGGCTAAGAGTGTTGTTATGAGCATCAGTCACTTGGTACTGGTGACCAAGTAGGTGTTGTTCAGGGTGTACCAGTTTCTCTATTACCATGGTAACACTGGCACCTGTGTCCCTGTAGGCCTGAACCTCAACACCATTTATTAGGGGAAGTTGCTTGCACTTATCCATATTAAGGGGACAAGCAACCAAGGTGGCCAAATCAATGGCACCTTCAGAGGCTAGCACAGCCTCTGTGGTCTGCCTAACAAGACCAACCCCACCTAAATTACCAAAAGTGAGCCCAGCTACTCCCTTGGATTGGCTCTTAGTAGGTTTGCTCCCACCACCACTGCTATTAGTAGGGGCACTAGGTGTAGCAGTAGGGGTTGTGGTAGTGGGAGGCTTGGTGCTTTTCTTTGGACAACTGGCATCAGTTGTCCAATGGCCTTTTACTTTACATAAATAGCACCATGGTTTCTTTACTTGATTAGAAGAAGATTTGGACCCACCAACCCCACCAGAGTGTTTTTGTGGGCCTGATGAAGACTCATTTTTAGATTTGTCCCCACCCTTGTCTGAAGACTTACCATCCTTCTTCTTGCCATCCTTGTCACCCACTGTATGAACTTTTCTGTTCACTCTTGTTCTGACCCATTTGTCTGCCTTCTTTCCCAATTATTGGGGAGAGGTCAGATCTGAGTCCACTAGATATTGGTGTAACAAATCAGACACACAGTTATTCAGAATATGCTCTCTCAAGATTAGATTGTACAGGCTTTCATAGTCAGAAACTTTACTGCCATGTAACCACCCCTCCAAGGCCTTCACTGAATAGTCAACAAAGTCTACCCAGTCTTGTGAGGACTCTTTTCTGGTTTCTCTGAACTTAATCCTGTATTGTTCAGTGGTTAAGCCAAATCCATCCAAGAGTGCATTCTTCAAAACTGTAAAATTATTGGCTTCACTTTCCTTCACAGTAAGGAGCCTATCCCTACCCTTTCCACTGAAAGATAGCCATAGGATAGCAGCCCACTGCCTTTGAGGGACCCCCTGTACAACACAGGCCCTCTCAAGTGCAGCAAACCACTTGTTAATATCATCCCCCTCCTTGTAAGGGGGAACTATCTTATGCAGATTCCTAGAATCATGCTCTTTCACAGGATTACTATCTGTAATACAGCTGCTGCCACCATGGGGTCCAAACCCCAACCTCTGTCTTTCTTTTTCTAAGTCTAAAGATTCCCTGTCTAGAGCCAGCTGTTGATGTTTAAGCTTCAGTCTGGACTCTTCCACTCTCAATCTATTGAGCTCCCTTTCTAACATTCTGTCATCAGGGTGGGTGGGTTGGGCATGCTTTAACACAGAAAAATGATGTGAATGAACAGAGGGTGAAATGTCCCTAACAGTTGGCACTCTAACAACCTGGCCTGCAGGAATAACATCCCTACTGTGATGAGAGCTCACATTAGTACCAGTTATGCTAGGTGGCCTGCTAAGGGGCAAGTTGGGAAGGATACCATCTAACATTCTTACTGGGGGTGCCCCAGAATCAGAGTGTGAACCATCTCCTAACTTCTCAACAGATGTGCCAGCTAAGGCCTTATCATTTTCAATGAGCATGTTAATTAACAATTCTCTAGAGGGATTCTTCCCTACCCCTAAACCTCTATCAATGCAGAGACTCCTTACACCTTTCCAGCTAAGGTTATCATAAGCAGTGCTGGCCAGATCAAGAGTAGGACCTGTACCAGACATGATGAAAAAGGTTTAGGGACAGATAAAAGAAAGAAAAAGTTTCAGGACTTTTTAAGGAAACAGAATTTTTTCCCCCAACTTTTTAGAAACTTTTTAAAAGTTTAGAGGTACTTTTCAGCACTTAGCAATAGAGTAAAGAGAAGAAAAGAAAAACTTTTTGGTTAGGTGTACATACACTGAACTTGTTTTGTATATTTTTCTCTTATGAAAAGTACAAAATGACAAAGTGGTAAGTAGTTGCAAGTACTTATCCCACCACTGCACAACCAATGTAGGAGGCTGGCCTGGCTTGTAGTGGGTACCAAGGGGTACTTACACTCTGTAACAGGTCCAGTTATCCCTTATTAGTGTAGAAGAGGTGTTTCTAGCAGCTTAGGCTGGTAGAAGGTAGCTATAGCAGAGCAGCTTAGGCTGAACTAGGAGACATGCAAAGCTCCTACTATACCACTGGTGTCATATGCACAATTTCATAAGAAAACACAATACACAGATCTACTAAAAATAAAGGTACTTTATTTTTATGACAATATGCCAAAAGTATCTCAGTGAGTACCCTCAGTATGAGGATGCCAAATATACACAAGATATATGTACACAATACCAAAAATATGCAGTAATAGCAAAAGGAAGTAATGCAAGCAATGTATAGTTACAATAGATTGCAATAGGAGCACATAGGTATAGGGGCAACACAAACCATATACTCCAAAAGTGGAATGCGAATAACGTATGGACCCCAAACCTATGTGAGCTCGTAGAGGGTCGCTGGGACTGTAAGAAAACAGTGAGGGTTAGAAAAATAGCCCACCCCAAGACCCTGAAAAGTAGGTGTAAAGGGCACCTATATTCCCCAGAGAGCACAGAAGTCGTGATAGGGGAGTTCTGCAAGGAAGACCAACACCAGCAATGCAACCAAAGTGGATTTCCGGACGAGAGTACCTGTGGAACAAGGGGACCAAGTCCAAGAGTCACGACAAAGTCGAGATTGGGCAGATGCCCAGGAAATGCCAGCTGAGGGTGCAAAGAAGCTGCCACCGGATGGTAGAAGCTGTGGATTCTTCAAGAACGAAGCGGGCTAGAAACTTCCCCTTTGGAGGATGGATGTCCCACGTCGTGAAGAAGCTTGCAGAGGTGTTCCCACGCAGAAAGACCGCAAACAAGCCTTGCTAGCTGCAAGGGTCACGGTTAGGGTTTTTGGATGCTGCAGTGGCCCAGGAGGGACCAGGATGTCGCCACTTGTGTGAGGAGACAGAGGGGACGCCCAGCAAGACAGGGAGCCCTCACAGAAGCAGGCAGCACCCGCAGAAGTGCCAGAACAGGCACTACGGAGAGGGGTGAACCGGAGCTCACCCGAAGTCACAAAAGGAGATCCCACGACGCCGGAGGACAACTCAGGAGGTTGTGCACTGCAGGTTAGAGTGTCGGGGACCCAGGCTTGGCTGTGCACAAAGGAAATCCTGGAAGAGTGCACAGGAGCCGGAGCAGCTGCAAATCACGTGGTACCCAGCAATGCAGTTTAGCGTGGGGAGGCAAGGACTTACCTCCACCAAACTTGGACTGAAGAGTCACTGGACTGTGGGAGTCACTTGGACAGAGTTGCTTAGTTCCAGGGACCACGCTCGTCGTGCTGAGAGGGGACCCAGAGGACCAGTGATGCAGTCTTTTGTTGCCTACGGTTGCAGGGGGAAGATTCCGTCGACCCACAGGAGATTTCTTCGGAGCTTCTAGTGCAGAGAGGAGGCAGACTACCCCCACAGCATGCACCACCAGGAAAACAGTTGAGAAGGCGGCAGGATCAGCGATACAAGGTTGCAGTAGTAGTCTTTGTTACTTTGTTGCGGTTTTGCAGGCGTCCTGAGCAGTCAGCGGTCGATCCTTTGGCATAAGGTGAAGAGAGAGATGCAGAGGAACTCTGATGAGCTCTTGCATTCGTTATCTAAAGAATTCCCCAAAGCAGAGACCCTAAATAGCCAGAAACTGAGGTTTGGCTACCTATGTCACGGGGTAGGTACTCCTCAGACTCGGTGTGATGCAAACAAGGTCCACCTCCTGACACCACCAAGTCACTGATAAAAAACCACAGTGCATTGGAGTAATCAAGCGAGGGAAGGAAGGGGAAGGATCAGCAGGGACGGGATAACTGTAAAGAAAAATACACAGTGTTAATTATCACATTGTCTGTCTATTCTCATAAGGTCTCACTAAAACCAAAACGACCTGGACTGCCCATAACTCATAAGGGCAGAACTAGTCCAAAGCCTGACTATGTTCCATCAGCATCACCAATGGATGCCCCAAGCCACCTACGGCCACTAGTAATCACCTAAGGGTCTCACCGCCCTTCCTCCTAAACAATACTACAGTACGTATAACGAAACGAACATGAGGAGAAAGAATAAGGTGAAGAAAATCTATTTTGTACTTCTTCCTATGATTCAGTTAACCCACTAAGCCTTTCGTTAATGTCACGTATATTTGAAGAAGTACTTCGTTCATATCTCAGTGAATGCTGACAAGAATTATTTGTCCCGGCTGTTTGGAATCCTGCAAACAGTAAATCTCATTCTGAATCGCCGCCAACAAAAAGCCAAAAGATTATGTCTCATAAGATCGCCGTTCCTTTATTATGGTACTTCAAAAAGTAAAGTGCTCCAATTTATGACAGTCACCCCCAACCTGGCCGTAAGGAATGCAGAAATAAAGAAAGGCGATAGCCTCCGGCAAGTAGCAAGCTTGCCGCCTACCACCTTCTTAGTACTTGGAATTCGAAAAGGAGGAGCAGCTCGGAACTCCTTCTACCGGTAAAAGGTCAGTTTCCATGAGGGGGCCATGCTGAATCTCATTCCTCTTTTCGGGCCGCCGATGAATTCCCCCCTGGGGAACGCCGTCCGCTCCAACTTCGTTGAGGCTCCGACCTGCCTCATTAGCACAAATAACGCACACCCTCTCCAGGGTGCGCCGACTTTTACGCGATCTCTACCGCGCTGGGCTTCATGGGAAGTGTAGTCCTTAATGACTACAATCTCCCGATCGGCCCTGTAGGCGCCGGCTAGCACCTGACAGTACGCCCACCTCCAAAGCGCCTCCTAGGGCCAGGTTTAGTGGGATGACAAGCATGAAACCGTTGCACCGCCCTAGGGGCATGAACATTGCCTTCCGGCTCCCATGAATCCTCCTCGGCCTCATACCCTTTCCACGACACCAAGTACCATAACTTACCCCCCCGTAGTTTGGAATCCAACACTTTGCGCACCTCATACTCCAGCTGTCCGTCTCTAACCACCGGAGGCACCGCCCGCCGGGTCGCGGACAGAGCTGGCTTCAAAAGGCTGCAATGAAACACCGGATGGATTCTTAAGGAAGCAGGTAAGTTGAGACGGTAAGCCACAGGGTTTATCTTGCGTACCACCTCATAAGGACCAATGTAACGAGGATGAAAGATGCTACGCATCTTAAAACGTATATATTTGGTGGAAAGCCACACTCGGTCCCCTGGCTGGTACACCGGCCCCTCACGCCGATGTACATCACCCCATTTCTTATACTGTTCCTTGGCTTTATCCAAATTAAGTCGTATTTTCTTTTGCATGGATTGTAGGTTCTTAACCATAGCATGGACAGTAGGTTGATCCGTGACATCCCGAGGTATGATTATGGGCAACATCTCCGCGTGGAACCCTGTGTTAGCACGAAAAGGAGACTCCCTTATCGAGCTATGCCAAGCATTGTTGTACGATAGTTCGGCCAGCCATAGCAATGACACCCACGATTCCTGCGCGTCTTTTGCATAGCACCTCAGATATTTCTTCAGGGTTTGGTTGAGACGCTCCGTCTGGCCATCGGTTTGTGGGTGAAAACTGGTGGATAGGGCGGATTCAATGCGCAGAACCTTGCACCACATGCGCCAAAACCTAGCAACGAACTGGGGGCCTCTGTCTGAAATAATGGTTCTTGGTAAACCATGTAACCGCACCACTTGAGACAGAATTAGATGGGCGGTCTGACTTGCTGTAGGTAGGTTTCTACAAGGGAGAAAGTGACCCATCTTGGTAAGACTATCAATTACCACCATGATAGCATTGTACCCCTGATCCATTGGCAATCCTACCACAAAATCCACGCTGATGGTTTGCCATGGTCTTTCCGGAGTGGGCAAAGGCATCAGCTTGCCCTGGCTCTTCGCGTTTTCTCCCTTGGATCGAGCACATATCTCACACCGAGCTACCCATGTCGCAACGTCCTTAGCCCAACCTTTCCACCTGAAATGTCGTTGAACTATTTGCGCAGTTTTGGTGTACCCCGGATGACCAGCTGTTACCGCATCATGACACCAATTGAAGGCTTGCATTCGAAGTTCAGGTGTTGGTAAATACAAACGATTACCTTGCAACGGTATTCCGTGCTTAAGGGTACGGTCCTGACTTACTTCGGCCCACTCCTTCCACTGAGCAGCAGACTTATGCTTAGAGACCTTTTCTAGGAAGTGAGATATATGAAGGGCACAAAGCACTTTTTCCGGTTGGATGATTGCTTCATCAGGTCTTGAAGTGACGTTCCTCGCGTCCCTTTGTCTAGACAGTGAATCTGCCTTGCGATTGTCGACCCCAGGACGGAAGGTTACTACAAACTCATATTCTGAAAAGAACAGCATCCACCTCATTTGCCGCTGGGTAAGCTGTCTAGCCTCCTTCATATACTGCAGGTTTCGGTGATCAGTATATACCGTGACCGGGTGTTGGGCCCCCCAGAGATAGTGTCTCCATTCCTGAAATGCCTTCTTGATGGCTAGTAGTTCTTTTTCTGCCACCGTATAATTGAGTTCCGCAGCAGATAGCTTCTTAGATAAAAACGCCACCGGATGAAGCTGTCCTGAGGTCTTGTTTCTTTGGGATAACACAGCCCCAATGGCTATATCCGAGGCATCTGCTTCGACTATAAAAGGTACTTCTGGCTGTGGATGCTGAAGTATAGGCGCTGAGCAGAAGGCCTGTTTTAAGAAACAGAAGGCCTCCTCTGCCTCCTCTGACCAAACAAAAGACACTCCCTTTCTTAACAACCTTGTTATAGGTGACACAATGTGGGAAAAATGACAGATGAATCTTCTATAGTAATTGGATAACCCCAGGAAGCATTGCACGTCTCTCACACTAGTGGGCACTGGCCACTCTTGAACCGCCTGTATTTTTCTTGTCGACATGCAGAACCCTTCCGGGCTTAAATCCACCCCCAAGAACTCAACCTTCTGTACATGGAACTCGCATTTGCTCAGTTTGCAATAAAGATGGTGCTGTTGCAATGCTTGGAGTACTAGGGAAACATGTTCCATGTGCCGCTCTAAGGAGGTAGAATACACCAATATGTCATCTATATAAACGATCACAAAGTGGTCTACGTATTCTTTGAGAACATCGTTCAGAAAGTATTGGAAGGCCGCCGGGGCGTTACACAACCCGAACGGCATTACCAAGTATTCAAACAGGCCATAACGGGTCTTAAACGCCGTCTTCCATTCATCCCCTTCACGGATTCTGACCAGATGGTAAGCCCCCTTCAGATCCAACCTTGTATAGATAGTTGCCTCTTTCACCTGTTCCAATAACACCGGAATGAGGGGAAGAGGGTATCTATTCCTTATCGTGTTCTTGTTCAGCATTCTATAATCGATGCAGGTTCTCAACTCTTTATTCGCTTTAGCTATGAAAAAGAGTGGAGAAGCTGCCGGAGAACAAGATGGTCTAATGAACCCGATTTCCAGGAAACGGTCCAGATATCTTCGCAAATGTTTGGTTTCTGGGTCTGATAGAGCATATACCCTACAAGAAGGAAGGAGTGCTCCCGGAATCAGATCTATCTTGCAATCGTATATACGATGGGGTGGCAATGTCTCCGCCTGACCTTCGTCGAACAAATCCTTGAACTTGGCGTAAACAGAGGGCAATATCACCGCTTTCTCCACCACTGTGGCCAACTGTAACCCTTGAGCCAACGCTAACGCGGGGGGGTTATCATATAAGGAACCGACTTTCTCACTTCTCACGGACTGAAAACTAACCGTCTTGGCTTGCCAATCGATAACAGGATTGCTCTTTCTTAGCCAGGGCATTCCCAAAATTATTTCATACTGAGGAGCCTCTATTATATCTAGCCTAATTATTTCTCTGCGTGCCGGAGATACTCCACTGAAAACCAACCCCACATCCTCCGTTTGTTCAGTAAGGGGTCCAGACTTCAGTGGTGTACCGTCAACTGCCAACACAATTTCGGGGTTCTTTCTTGGAATTCTCAGAAGTCCCAGTCTCTTAACCACCCCTTCATCTATGAAATTTCCCGTGGCTCCTGAGTCTATCATTGCCCATACAGGATGGTTTCGATCTTGGGACACCAGCTCTACGGATAACAACAGGTGTGACGCCTTTTCTTCTGGTGGCAAGAGGGTTAAAGAAGTCAACCGGAACCCCGATAGGGGTTCTATAAAGGGCAAATCCTCTTTCTCTGATATCTTCCCTGACGTCACCGCGGCCTTTTGAGTGGGGGAGTAGGAGAACCTTTTTCTTGGTTTTTGGGGACATTCTCTCACATAATGACCCTTCCTGCCGCAATACATGCACAACCCCTGTACCCTCCTACTCTCTTTTTCGGCCTTTGACAGAGGTGCCCTAACGGCTCCCACTTCCATAGGTTCCCCGCATAAATCAGGGGAATTAGGAACTGGTCGCCCCTCTCTTTCTGGAATGACCGGCCGCCTATCACCCGCTCTACGCTCTCCCCTTCTCTCTGCTAGCCGATGATTCAATCTCAAGGTAAGATTCACAAGTTCAGTACACGTGGAAGGCTGTGGATCTATTTGGGCTAGGATATCCTTCATGTCGTCTCTTAATCCTTGATAATAGAGAGACATTCTCTTCTCCTCTGGCCACTCTGATTCCGCTACCAGTCTATTGAAGGTGGTAAGATAAGTAACCAGGTCAGACCTCCCCTGTCTCAGTTCCAGCAGTTCTCTATCAGCACTAAAGGTGGTTGTTCTGTGATCAAACACCTTCTCAAAGGCCGACCGAAAGGCATTCCAATCCGATAATAATGGGTCATCGTTTCTAACTAACGGCACTGCCCAGTTGGCTGCATCTCCCGAGAGATAAGAAATAGCGAACATTACCCTGGAAAGGTTAGAGGGAAAAGACGCCGGTCTACATGAGAATTGAAGAGATAACTGCGTTAAAAAAGCCTGAACTTTCCTGGGGTCCCCTGAAAACCGTTCCGGACTGGCCAAAGGAATTGGAGGGGAGACGTTCACGGTTATCTGCGGTGTAGATGCTGAGGCATCGAAGGGATTCCTAGTAAGCCTTTCTACCTTGTCCCTTAGTGCCGCTGCCTCCACCCTAGAATCTGCCAACTCTTGCTGCACTAACACTAACGCCTGTAATACATCATCCATAGATGCCATCTTTGCATTACACCGAGCAGGAGGAGTATTATTCGTGGGTGCGTTATTCTGTCACGGGGTAGGTACTCCTCAGACTCGGTGTGATGCAAACAAGGTCCACCTCCTGACACCACCAAGTCACTGATAAAAAACCACAGTGCATTGGAGTAATCAAGCGAGGGAAGGAAGGGGAAGGATCAGCAGGGACGGGATAACTGTAAAGAAAAATACACAGTGTTAATTATCACATTGTCTGTCTATTCTCATAAGGTCTCACTAAAACCAAAACGACCTGGACTGCCCATAACTCATAAGGGCAGAACTAGTCCAAAGCCTGACTATGTTCCATCAGCATCACCAATGGATGCCCCAAGCCACCTACGGCCACTAGTAATCACCTAAGGGTCTCACCGCCCTTCCTCCTAAACAATACTACAGTACGTATAACGAAACGAACATGAGGAGAAAGAATAAGGTGAAGAAAATCTATTTTGTACTTCTTCCTATGATTCAGTTAACCCACTAAGCCTTTCGTTAATGTCACGTATATTTGAAGAAGTACTTCGTTCATATCTCAGTGAATGCTGACAAGAATTATTTGTCCCGGCTGTTTGGAATCCTGCAAACAGTAAATCTCATTCTGAATCGCCGCCAACAAAAAGCCAAAAGATTATGTCTCATAAGATCGCCGTTCCTTTATTATGGTACTTCAAAAAGTAAAGTGCTCCAATTTATGACAGTCACCCCCAACCTGGCCGTAAGGAATGCAGAAATAAAGAAAGGCGATAGCCTCCGGCAAGTAGCAAGCTTGCCGCCTACCACCTTCTTAGTACTTGGAATTCGAAAAGGAGGAGCAGCTCGGAACTCCTTCTACCGGTAAAAGGTCAGTTTCCATGAGGGGGCCATGCTGAATCTCATTCCTCTTTTCGGGCCGCCGATGAATTCCCCCCTGGGGAACGCCGTCCGCTCCAACTTCGTTGAGGCTCCGACCTGCCTCATTAGCACAAATAACGCACACCCTCTCCAGGGTGCGCCGACTTTTACGCGATCTCTACCGCGCTGGGCTTCATGGGAAGTGTAGTCCTTAATGACTACAATCTCCCGATCGGCCCTGTAGGCGCCGGCTAGCACCTGACAACCTAGGAAGGAGGATAGGCTAGCAACACAGGTAAGAGCCTATCAGAAGGAGTCTCTGGCGTCACCTGCTGGCACTGGCCACTCAGAGCAGTCCAGTGTACCAGCAGCACCTCTGTTTCCAAGATGGCAGAGGTCTGGAGCACACTGGAGGAGCTCTGGGCTCCTCCCCTGGGAGGTGTAGGTCAGGGGATTGGTCACTCCCCTTTCCTTTGTCCAGTTTCGCACCAGAGCAAGGCTGGGGGATCCCTGAACCGGTGTAGACTAGCTTATGCAGAGATGGGCACCATCTGTGCCCAT
The DNA here is from genome assembly GCF_031143425.1 of Pleurodeles waltl. Lineage (NCBI taxonomy): Eukaryota > Metazoa > Chordata > Amphibia > Caudata > Salamandridae > Pleurodeles > Pleurodeles waltl. The sequence goes on from NC_090439.1 coordinate 893,257,566, forward strand.
CAAAGCATTTCCAGAGGCTGGGGGAGGCTACTCCTCCCCAGCCCTGACACCTTTTTCCAAAGGGAGAGGGTGTAACACCCTCTCTCTGAGCAAGTCCTTTGTTCTGCCTTCCTGGGCCAAGCCTGGCTGGGCCCCAGGAGGGCATAAACCTGTCTGAGGGGTTGGCAGCAGCAGCAGCTGCAGTGAAACCCCGGGAAAGGTAGTTTGGCAGTACCCGGGTCTGTGCTAGAGACTCGGGGATCATGGAATTGTCTCCCCAATGCCAAAATGGCATTGGGGTGCCAATTCCATGATCTTAGACATGTTACATGGCCATGTTCGGAGTTACCATTGTGATGCTGTACATAGGTAGTGACCTGGCTGGCAGGGTCCCAGTGACACATACACTAAAACAACATATATACAGTGAAATATGGGGGTAACATGCCAGGCAAGATGGTACTTTCCTACACCATGGGGGTTCTCCTTGGTCACTTTTTGCAACACGTGGCTCCCTGTGGAGACTTGTTCTGCTGGCCATCCCTGAGACACAATAGCGTCCTCTCTGGCGGCCATTATTGGAATGATAGTTGTCGGGTTCTGAACACATTTTTCCTTTAGTTTTAAACCTCCACAACCATTTGTAGATAGTGGCTAATATTTTAGGGACATTCTCATGAATGCTTGAATTCCAAAAATATTCCATTCAGCTTGTGGATATTTCTTTTAAATTTTGTATCTTTTAACTTCCCAATCAAAGATGGTTGACACATTTAGAATAATATCATATGCTGATCTTCAATATTCAAGGAAGTTCCATTGTAAGTTCAGTTGCGTCGCAATTGTTCCTGAATCGCTGCTCGTTCTCTGGACATTATGGACCCCACGTACTCTGCAATTCCTGTTGTTACTTTTTTTTCCCATCACCTCGTCCTTAGCCTGGTCAGCAAGAATGCTTTTTCTGGCATCCAGTTTTTGTCCTTGCTGGATTTTTTTTCTGGAGCACTGCTGGATCCACGTGTCGCCCAGAAGACCTGAGCTTGACAATAGTGGGGTTGTCTTGAGAAATCCTTGTTCAGAGAAGAACTGTAAAACTTCCCTCTTGATTGCCAGAGGAAATGACGATTACTCTAGTAGTCAGAATGTCACTCTGTAAAGAGTAATTCACATAAAAGATGATTAGTGTCTCAAAGGGGCCCGAGTTAGGAGTAAAAAGCCAAAAAGGGAAACATACCTCCATAACAATCTTATGGTTCTTGATTGAAGATGAAGAATAATGCTGATGTATAAAGCAAAGCAAAAACATCCAACAGGAGATTCAAATGAAAGTCAACAGTATGGAGCAAACTTTAGGGTCATAAATTACAGCAAGATGAGAATGCATGTGACAAAAATATGTGAATGAATGCATTGCAATGTAAACATTGCTCAAAATATTTATTGACATATGATTCAAGCAAGAACTGACATCATATAAAAAAACACCGTTATCTTAGAATATGAACCCCAGGCACAGTCCCCTTACTAGACAACCACCTAGAAGGGACAATTCATAGGGGTTGTCTGAGCGCCTTTCTTGTAACTAATGTTATTGGTTTTAACACACAAAGAAAAAGTTTGACATCCTTTGACGTGTGCAGCACTCCACAGTATTGTTGCCCTTCTTGTCTGATACTCTGCACCAATCGCAGAACATCTCTCTGGAGAGTTTCATCACATGAAGACCAGCACAGATGAGGCTGCAAGGACACCCAGCCATGTACGGAATGTGGAGTCCTACTACAAGCCTGGCTGCATGATACGAGCACCATCTTCTTTTTGATAGTCTCAGGTTCTGGTAAACTCCTGGTATAGATTTTTTTAACCAGTACCCTTCATAGAGCTTTCATAAGCCACCTTTAACACTGGCAATGCTGTGAGGAACACCTTGCACTGTCCTACTGATTTGCCTCTAACTTAACAGGTCATACAGGAGTGACAGAGCCTTTTGATTCTAGTTTATTTCAAAAGCACATCAAAATGGCGTACCAGTTTTTCTTGATCTTGATTATATGCTAAATATCCAAATCACTTGTACTGCCATCATCATTTATCTCATACTTTATTCTCATGGTCTAACAATTATTCAGATGTTTGTTTTGTTAGCAACACAATCTACAAGCCTATACAGAAAAAGACAACCCAAAAATTTGTTTCTTGGAAGTCTACCTATACTTTATTGGCTAAAGGAATAAAACAAATCTGTTTCTATTTAGGTGCATCCAAAAACTCCCAACTCTTAGTGCAGTGGAGTAAATGATGTTTAATATCCAGCATCGCATTTAAAAGACCATATTTTACATCAAACGAAAACTCTGCCTTTTTCTCTTATTAACAAGCAGATATAAACCTTCATGGACTCTCAAATGAATGTAGACCCGAAAAAATCCAAATCTCACAGGAAACGTTGCTTATATAACCAGAGGAGCAGGAAGTATGTTTGTCTAACATCACTTTTGTACCAACTGTCTCTTGTCAGTTTTCCGTCAACACATGATCAAATCTGGCTATGGTACATTCATTCCTTTCTTTGCTCATTCAGTTCTGCAGTAGAGTGAACTGTTGATTCTAAAACATTTGTTTTCCAAAAACAAATCAGGTTAGAATATTTTGGTTAGTCATTTTCTTGTCAAGTGGCATAATAACTTGTGTTGTCAAGAATGATCAGTTTGAAGTGCTGAACATTGGTCGGGCTCATTGTTAGGTTTAGAACAATATGGTGAAGAGTGGCTAAGATCCTGATTGATTTGACACCAGATTGGAAGGCAGTCTGGTGACTCCGCAAACCACTGAGTATCTTGTCTTGCAAAGAAGGCAGTTTGGTAAAATTTAACCAATTTGGGAATCAATAGCCACCTTGCGTATAATCTAAATTAAGTTTTTAAACAATAGTCTAGCTCTATTTTTATTCTGGAGAAATACTGATGTGATTTTTCTGCTCAAGTAAAGAAATTGGAAGACAGCGTGCTTGGGTACATGCTCAACAAACAGTTGATAACTGAAATGAGCATTATTTATTTATAAGGTGTCCTATCTATCCAACCATGTTAAGTAACTTGGGGCCCATCTGTAAAAGAGGTCTTATTTTCTCCAAGGTTTTTTCCTCGTTATACTGGATGGCTTCTTGGAGATCATTAAAAACTATGGGTCTTATTAAGACTATGCTGGCCAGGGGAGCCCCTGCACTGCCGATGCCAAGTGCATGAGCAGTGCAGGGGCCAACCTGGGGCCCCCTGCACCCCGTCTCCGCCAGCCTTTTCATGCTGGTGTAACCGCCATGAAATTGCTGTCGGAGAAGGGGGTCGTAGTAATCCCCAGGGCAGCGCTGCTTGCAATGCTGCCCAGGTGGATTAGGGATGCTAGCACCGCCAGGCCGATGTGAAATCGAAATCTGGTGGCACTGGCGGTCGTAATATGGCGCTCAGTCCGCTGGATTTGTGGAGGTTCGACCACCACCGCAAACCTGGTGGTCATTAGACCGCCAGGTCCGTAATGAGGCCCTTTATGTCTAAATATTTGATATGTTTTGGTTGCCAACGCAGGCCAGTAGTTTCATTACCAACAGGACAGCATCAGGGATGTTACTTCAGTTTTGTCCTTTATAAAACTAACCTGAAATCTTACAGAATTACCAGATTAGGCCCTACAGGGCCAGGGGCGATTTGCCAGCCTTCTCAGTGAAAACCAGAATACCATTTGTATATGGTGCTGTTTTCAGACTTTCAGATTGGAACTGAATTCCTCTGATGCTGGGACAGTCGTTAATGAGACTAAGGAGAGGTTCCATTGCTGGAAAAACGGATAGGAGATAGAGGGCACCCTTGATGCTCTAATTAAAACGCATCAGAGAGAATGCTGTTGACTATAATCCTCACCTTCAGACTTGCATAAAAGGCCATTGTTTTTTTAATAAAGTATTGTTGGAGTGAGACATGCACATAGGGCCAAGAGATCTTAGCAAAGGCATTTTCTATGTTGAGGGCAATTGCACCCAAAGTTGAATTTAAAAGCTGGACCATGGTTTAGAGTTGCCCCGTCATGGTAAAATACTGGCCTGAAGTACTTTCTACCCTCTTTAAAATTACAGAATTACCGACCTCCTGATCCTTCCACATTGTACTCCTGGGCATTCTGGAGGAGGTGTGCAGCTGTAGAGGTGATCCCACTTTGGTGAGTATTGGGACAATGACAGCCAAACTATACATGCTCGATACTGCAAGTGCCATGGTCCTCCTGCTATCACCAGAGTGGACATCAACAGTTTGGTGTGAAAACATGGAGGAATACATGTCAAAAGCCAGGGGACGCCCACATAAACATCAAAAGATCTGGAGTATATGGTGGAACCACTACCATTTGATTGTGGGTTAATGTGATAGGATGAAATGTACTGTTTTCTTGAACTAATTAATGGTACCCTGATTGCACTGTGCACTTTAGTGTTTTGTTCAAATGAAAATAATACATTTGACATTAAAAAAAGCTGGACCTTCACTATAATGCGGCAGGAAACGTGTATATCATCACAGGCTAATCTACTCTAAACAAAGCCGGATTGAGATGGGAGGATTCATTTAGACATTATCCTCTCTAATCTTACTGCCCAAGTTTTAGGATGTATCTTTGCCTTGGATAATGAGGTTTGTCTGTAGTTTTATGTTTACAACTGGTCTTTTCTCTTTTTGTCTGTGACCACAATTGTTGATCCCACATCCCTTCACCTTTTAGGGTAAAATGTTTTAGAACAGCTATGAAGGGATTAAAGATAGCTGTGAAGAAAGCTTTATTGAAAGAGTGGGGTAGCCATCTTGAACCGGCAATTTACCATTGGGCATAGCTGAAATCCATCCAATATTTCCTTTTTGCTAGGGTCTTTGCCACACAAAGTTGCAACTAGATACTTTTAAACTTTTGCAATTTTGTTATTATTAGTTAGATTATATCCAAGTTGTCTTTGACACTAGGAATAAAATACCAGTATTTTAGCTGCTTTGTTATGATGAAATGGTTTCTTGTTTTTCTGAGTTTGGACCCATTGGTGAACTCTTTTACAGGCAATCCTATTGTATTCATATTTGAAGTGGTTCAGAGCGTCTAGATGCGTGAGCGTTTTTGAGAGTTTGTGTTGCACCTCAAGCATTTTGTGTTCTTTGCTTATATTACCTAATTTGCTACTGATATCTTTGTTTCTATTTGCCATCAAGCTAATTATTAACTCCTGGTGTAGCACAAAACAATGGAGGCAGAAGAGTATGTGTTCAAGACTGTATGAATAGAATGGATGCCTTTCTATATAGCTTTAATATCAACTGCATTTTTGATAATTGCAAGCTTGTTTAGCTTTACTTTTGACTGAGCCAAAATATACACACTGAAGGGACTCGAAAAGATTCTCTGGAATGCACTTCATAATCTGAAGAAGACATTTATTATATCTTTTCGCCATGTTCGGGAAGGAAGGCTTGAATAGCAAAAAGTGTACTTTTAAAATGTGCAACAATGAAGTAAGACCATATATAAAGAATCTTTAATCTATAAACAGGAAATATAAACATGCAAGAATACAAACACTGATATTAATATATGTATATATATTCATACACAATGCAAAGCAAATAATTAATAAAAATGCATCACCGTAGGGCCTGTCAGGTGCTTCAGCTTTCTCGTGCCAGCAAGCCGATGGCCCCGTTTTACTGCGTGAAAGAGAGATCTCCACCCTCACAGGAATCTTTATCAGGCATTCGACGTCTGAATTCTGATTGAGGTCTCTGAATCTGCTACTGTCGATCAGAGTCATCTTTTATATCTTAAAGAACCGGAGAAGGAGCTTTCTGGAAAACCCCTCCCATTGAATAATATTCAAAAATGCAGGCTAGTTTAGGTAAACTTTGAAAGAAACGCGTTGGGAGTTGGCCAAAATCCCAAGGCTTCCCTCCCAAAATCAAACCATTCCCTGCTGTATCATAAACATCAGTCTAGTATATCCTTATTGCGCTGAATGACTAACTCCTCCATATTAGGTCCTAGCTCTTGAGGGATAACACGTCCTAGCTCTTTGGTGAGAAAGAGAACACGCAGAAATAGAAAACACGTTGCATAGCATGTTTGTACGGAAAACTACTCACATCTCTAACGTGGCACTGAAGCAGTAAAGCTAAGGCTAAGCTGAATACAAAATGGAGTCTGTAACTGGTGACCACTAACGTGATGGTGGGCAGCTAAGCCAAGTGCAAAGTGGTGCGACACAAAGTCAGTGGTCAACATACAAATATCACTACAAAGCTTCATGCACAAATAGTCAGTTTCTCGGTGGACCAATCTCCATTGTTAAAGTTATAAACACATGATCAGAAATGAGGATATATTCTATAGTTGGGTTTGTAATATGTTGCATGCGTGCTGAGTCAATTAGTAGATAATCAAACCTTAAGTAGCTTTAGTGGGGGAAAGAAAAGAATGTGAAATCTCTACCATCTGGGTTCTGTAGTCTCTATGCATCTTCTAGGTTATGTGAAGGTTGCACATCTGTTTATGTGAGTTAAGAGTGAAATTTGAAAGATGATTTTCTATCAACAATGCCATTTATGGGACATTGAAATCATCACCAAATAAGATATCAGTGTTCTGTGTTAATGTGGGCAGTTTTTTATCCAGTGAATTTCAGAATTCAGTGGAATATATTTTAGGGAGACAAATGTGTGGTATATATAAATAAATCATGGGAACTAGCAAACATTTTCACAGGGGTCAAAAAGTTTGGTCTGTGATGTTACCATGGGTTGCATTGATGCCAGTAGTTTGGTGATCGGGGTGTGGGACCAGTAAGGTGGGTCTAAGGGAAGCAAAGCATATACATATCTAGCAGAACCAAAAAACCTGGGATTAATTCTGCTTCCAACATCACCAAACTGTGTGATTCTAGACAATTATTTTCCCTTTCTCTCCTTTTTCGAAATACATGAGTTCAGGTGGTGAACTGTGCAAACTTCCACATGTGTTTGATATAATAAACTATAATGCTGTTCATGTACATTAGGAACCCAGGCCACTCAAAGGGTGCACATAAAAACGTACTTGCTTTTAGTTCACTACTGCCATTGTTGTCAGGGTATGGAGAAGAATTCATGTTTCTAAATTCATGTTTGAAAACTATCACTTTTAAAACATTACTTATTATTGCACCAATATAAACTGATGTATTAAGGTGAAATGGTTCTGCATGTTAGTGAAATACACATTTTGAATTTTTAAGAGACTTTGTCATATTTTTACACTTTTGCTGCAAGATGTCTTTAAAAAATGAAGGTGTTCCTAAAAATAAGTGATGCAAAACACCCTAGTCTCATCCTTATTTTAACTTCAATTAAACTTCAAATAAATACTTGCATGTTTACTTAACTTATTTCTAATGTTAATACTAAGTTGGGCTGCTGTTCACCAGGTCACCACTGCATATAAAGGTCAGAAGGGCCACCTGCGGGCCCAGGGCCATACTTTGAGAATTACTGGTCTAAATCATTGCTGTGAAGTCTGGTAATAAGCTATATGTCGTTGGTTTCTGACATTATAACTGAGAAACAAGAATGTATGGAGCCTATAGTAATAATATCATTCTTTTTCATATTCACATCTTAGCATGCATTGATTCCACCCTACCAGACCTCATATTGAATGCACCAGGTAATTTATTTTTATTTCTTTCAAGAAGTTAATGCCTCCTTACCATTTATGACAGTACTCTGTAACTTGTTTAACAGTGTGGTTTAGGTCTTTTGTACTCCATGAGATAACTTTGAGGTTAGGCTAACAAGTGGCTGCTCTAACAAATAACAATTAACAAGTGGCTGATCGTGTAATTAAGTGTAGGGCTATGGGAAAGTAGCTTACTGATAAACATAAACATTAGCCATATATTCATCTATTGTGAGATGACCCTTGTTGCTACAGGAACCAAGGTTCTCTGTGATCACAGTAGATGAGGAGCCCAAACACTTGAGTGGTGTGGGCCTGCATAACAGGACCTTCTGTACAGAAAAATAAAGTTGGCAGAAAGAAGTGCAGGTAAAAGAGGACAGAGAATCAGAAAAGGGAGACACAGGAAAAACCAAAACAGGACCAAGATTTCGAATGGAACATTTAAACAAACTGTACACTTTGAATTTACGATCAGGAACAAGCCTTGTTTTGCAATTACTACTGTAAAATATTTGAAATGGGGAACAAGTCAGAGTATTCAGAGTGTAGCGGGACTATTGTGGAATAATCTTTCCTTGGACATGCGCTTTGAAAATGTGCTTTTTTGAATTCCGGAAATCAATTAAAACAGGGCTATTAAACAGTGTAACCCCGTATATTTTCACCCGACACGCTTTTTCTGCCAATCAAGAACCATGAGCCCATCTTCAGAGTGGTGGTTGTACTTTAAAACGATCATAAATAATAATAATAGTTGCATTTATTTTAACTAAAGGATTTTTAATTATCCACGTAGTTGGCTAATGTATAATAAGCGATCAGGCCACGTTTGTCTGTCATGGATAGTGACAATAAGGGTTGATATGTTAGTCAGTTGTCGGCACCAGTCACCAGCCCTGGCAAGTGTCACTCATGATCATTAACCGTTACTGCATTTAAACACTTTGTCACAAAGTTCAGAGCTCATCCAAGCTGAGCCACAGTCTACAGGATATATTACACATTATTTCCAAGTAGTGTACTGAAGTCTGTCTGACACAGTGCATTGCTACTGCTGCCAGATCATATTTCTGGGATGAGATGAGGTGGTTATAAAGGATGCACTTTGCGCACACACAGGGGGCGCAGTGTAGGAGAGTACCATTTTTCCCTGTATGTCAGTTTGTTTTTGCCTGTCTCACTGGGATCCTGCTGGTCAGGACTCCAGTGCTCATAGTTTATGACCTAATGTGTGTGTGTCTGTATAGTGCTTAACTGTGTTACTGAGGCTCTGCTAATCTGACCCTCAGTACTTATGCTCTCTCTGCTTTTAAGTTTGTCACTATAAGCTAGTGACTTCATTTACCAATTTCAATTGGCACACTGGACCCTCTCCCCCCCTTATAAGTCCCTAGTATATGGTACCTAGGTACCCAGGGCCTTGGGGTTCCAGGAGATCCTTATGGACTGCAGCATTTCTTTTGCCGCCCATAAGGAGCTCAGACAAACCCTTTCACAGGACTGCCACTGCAGCCTGTGTGAAATAACACCCGTTATTTCACAGCCATTTTCACTGCTCTTAAGTAACTTCTAAGTCCCCTATATGTCTAACCTTCACTTGCTGAAGGTTAGGTGCAAAGTTACTAAGTGTGAGGGCATCCTTGCACTAGCAAAAGTGCCCTCACATAGTTCAGGGCCCTTTCCCGTGACTTTGTGAGTGCGGGGACGCCATTACACGCGTGCACTACATATAGGTAAATGCCTATATCTAGATTCACAATGGTAACCCCGAATATGGCCATGTAAGGTGTTTAAGATCATGGAATTGTCTCCCCATTCCAAATCTGGTATTGGGGAGCCAATTCCATGTATCCTGGGGGCTCCACCATCAACCCCCAGTACTGCCAAACGAGCTCTCTGAGGCTTGCACTGCAGCTACAGCTGCTGCCACCTCACAGACAGGGTTCTGCCCTCCTGGGGTCTGAGCAGATCAGTCCCAGGAAGGCAGAACAAAGCATTTCCTTTGGGTGCTACACCCTCTCCCTCTGGAAATAGGTGTTACAGGCTGGGGAGGGGTAGCCTCCCACGGCCTCTGGAAATGCTTTGAAGGGCACAGATGGTTCCCTCCTTGCATAAGCCAGTCTACACCAGTTCAGGGACCTCTTGTCCCCTGCTCTGGCACGAAACTGGACAAAGGAAAGGGGAGTGAGCACTCCCCTGTCCATCACCACCCTAGGGGTAGTGCCCAGAGCTCCTCCAGTGTGTCCCAGACTCCAGCCATCTTGCTTTGCAAGGTGTGGGGGCACTCGGGAGGACTCTGAGTGGCCAGTGTGAGCAGGTGACATCAGAGACCCCTCCTGATAGGTCCACACCTGATAAGGTAGCCAATCCCCCTCTCAGGGCTACTAGGGTCTCTCCTGTGGGTTCTCTTCAGATTCTACTTGCAGGTTTCCAGCAGGAATCCTCTGCAACTACTACTTCATCCTCTGACCTCGGATCAACCGCAGCCTGCTCCAGGAACGCTGTAACAGCAACAAAGTATCCACAAGGGATACTTTTATTCTACAACTTCAGCTCCAGCCAGCAACTGCGACAGTTTCCACAGTGTGCACGCCCTGAGGACTCCCTGTCTTTACCCTGCACCAGAAGGACCGAAGAAATCTCCCGTTGGGTGATGGAGTCACTCTCCGGCTCACGCAGGCACCTTCTAAGTCGACGACTGGTTCTCTTGGATTCCTCTCACAGCAACGAGCGTGCTCCTTGGAACACAACGGGTGGACCCCATCGACAGACCGTCCTGAGGTCCTGCTGTCGCAATTTGGAGGAGGTAAGACCTTGCCTTCCTCCAGAACGACAGTACCCCAGTGCACTGCGTCTTCTTCACCTCCAGAGGCCTCTGTGCACTATTTTCAAAATTCCTTCTTGCACAGCCTGACCCAGGTCTCCAGCACTCTATCCTGCGACGCTCAACTTGCTGAATTGAATTCCGGCGGCATGTAGTGCTACACCAACCACATTTTGCAGCTACTTTGCCTCCATGTCCTGGGACAGCCGTGGGTGCTATCTGGTGCTCTGAGGGCTCTCTGAAGTGCTGAGAGCCCCCTCTTCCTCCTCACACAGAGGCCCCCAGGTCTCTCCAGGGTCCAATAGCGCTTAGTTGATGCAAAACGCAACTTTCTTAGTATGTGGTTTGTGTTGCCCCTAGACCTATTTTCTCCCATTGCATTCTATAGCATTTCCTATTGTTTGAACTATCCTATGTCTAATTACTTGCCTTATTTTGGTGTCTAGTGTATATATTGTGTATAATACTTACCTCTAGAAGGAGTATTGCCTCTAAGATATTTTTGGTACTTTGTCACCCAAAAAAACTACCTTTATTTTTGGTAACACTGAGTATTGTCTTTACTTGTGTATAAGTACTGTATAACTATAAGTGGTCTTGCAAGAGCTTTGCATGTCTCCTAGTTCAGCCTAGGCTACTCTGCCATAGCTACCTCTATCAGCCTAAGCTGCTAGAACACTACTACTTCACTAATAAGGGATAACTGTACCTGGTATAAGGTGTAAGTACCCAAGGTACCCACTACAAACCAGGCCAGCCTCCTACAAGCAGTAAATATTATACTAGCTATCGCGTCAAGAACTTTTCAATTCTATAAAGGACATGGAAGCGAGGATTATGCTTCTCTTTCTATGCTTTTTATTTTGTCAGCAGCCAGTAAGAAAACAAAACAAAACAAAACGTCACATCCTGTGACACCATATCACATAACTATCATAGAGCCTAGACCTATATAAGCCCATAAGGAATAGAACACCTCCTCTTTCTTTGCGAGAGTCCAATAACAGTAAAAGTCTCAATAACAATCCTCAACAGGAGAAAAAAACTGCAAACCACACAGGACCAATGCTCCACCGAAAGTCCAATCAACGATGCGACCATCCAAACAGCACCAAGGCAGAGAACTCTAATGACAAGGAAACATCAACTTCCGAAGAATCTGGCATCACTTGTCTTCATTACCTAGAAGCAAACAAATAAATCTAGCCATAAACATTGGACTATACCCATTGATTTTACATTTTATTTCAAAGGGACGGGTAGAAAAAAGGAAACACAGCATGAAAATAAGACATATCAATAACATGCTCCCTCCCTTGGAAAACACTTTTCTAAGGGAGGGATAATCCTCAACTCCATGTCCTTAATAGAATTGAAAATTTCTTGACGCAATAGCTAGAAAATATTTTATTCTATGTCAGGACCAGAGGCTCCGATTATGCTAGTTTAAAGCTGATCTAGAACAATAGTTGCAATATCTAAAATAGGCTTGTAGTAAAAAGCTTTAAAGGTAGATTCAGAAGACCAGCCAGCCGCTCTCAAAATGTCCTCTAGGGGGGATCCCAAAGAAAACGCCTTAGTAGCTGAAGATACTGGGCGGAACGGCTTTAACAAAGAAATTAATAATTGCCCACCCATATCAGAGAGAACCTCAGAAGTACTTACCTCATAAGCCTTTACACATTGCACAACACACAATTTGAGATTATCAGGGAAACTATGATAAAAAGCAGACCTAGTATTACATTTGGTACGGCGAGAAATATTGAAGGAGACTCCCTCAGGAGAAAAAACACTGCCTGACTGGTCACCAAAGACAACAACATAGTAAGTTTAGCAGACAGTTGCTTCCTGGACAAGTACTTGTTGGCAGGCCAGGATTCTAAAAAACGTAATACAATGTTAACATCCCAAAGGGTAGAATAACGTCATTGAGGTGGATTAGAAAAATGAATCCCTCGAAGAAGCTTACACATAATCGGCAGCTCGCCAATAGGCTTCCCTTCTAAAGGAAAATGACCTGCTGGAATGGCCGATTTATAATTGGTAACAGATCCGTAAGCCATACCTGAAGCAGCCAAAGGAGATAAAAAAATTGAGTATCAAGGAACAATTGGCCGAGAATGGATCAACACCCCATTCACAGCACCAAGAACACCGGCATTTCCAAGCAGATATGAAATGCTTGTGCGTGCTAGGAGCCCAGGATCTTGGGATGAAATTTTGAGATTTGCACGTTAGGCCTGGGAGAGACCATCATTCCCTGAAATTCTCCACACCACCAGAGTCAGGGAGTGCGATTGTACTAGAGGATGGGGAAGACCCAACGGGACTAGTAACAGGTTCCAACGATGCGGAAGAATAACTGTAAAGGCACAGGCCATCTCCAGAACTACAGGGAACCAAGCTTGAGCTGTCCAGAGGGGAGACACAAGCACCAGTTCTGCTGTCTGACAACAAACCTGAGTCAGAACTCTGGATAGCATCATGAATGGGGGAAAAGCGTATCTCAGAAACTGGGACCATGTCTGCAGAAATGCATCGGTTGCTAGAGCCTCTGGATCCGGGTGCCAACTGAAAAACCAATCCAACTGTTGTTTGAGGCGAGACGCAAATAGGTCTATCGCAAACGGGCCCCACAGACGGAGAGAATGGAATATTCTCGGGTGCAGTCTCCAATTGCTGAAGTCTCGAAGGTAACGAGACTGCCAATCGGCCACTGTATTGCTCTGACCCGGAAGGTACTCTGTTATTACTGAAATCCGATGTTGAAGGTAGAAATGCCAAAAATCCTTGACAATCTTCACTAGAAGGTGAGACCTTGTCCGGCTGAGCCTGTTGACATAACGACTGTTGTCCATCCGGAGAAGGATGCAACAATTCGACTTTTCTGGAGAAAGATTGCAAATTGCAAAGGAACCCGCCAAGAGTTCCAAGCAATTGATATGAAGATCCAACTCCTCCCTCGACCAACAACCCCCGGTAACTATCGAGCCGCAGCGAGCTCCCCAGTCCCAGCGGCTGGCATCGGATTCGATCACGATCTCCGGAGACAAGCTAAAGATCGCTCTGCCATTCCAGGCCTCCATATGATTGAGCCACAAAAGCATCTTGGTCCTGGCCTCCTAGGGCATAATAGCTGAGGCCCTTCTGAAGATGAGTAATCTTCAGACGTTGAAGGGCCCGATAATGAAAAGGACCAAGGAATATATCTTGAATGGATGAGGAAAGGAGGCCCACCATCTGTGCAAGGCATCTCAAAGATACCATCTGTTTAGACAATAATTTCCTCAATTCCTTCTTTATGTTCCGGACTTTGGAAGGATCAATTGAGATAGAACCGAGTCTACATGAAAAACCGAGAAACTCTAGCATCTGTGAGGCAACCAAGATGGACTTCTGACTGTTGAGGACAAAGCCATAATCCTGAAGGAGGGAGATCGCCCACACTAAATGGGTCATCAGGAGAAGAGGGCACTGAGCCATGAGAATAAGGTCGTCGAGAAAAATGATCAGACGAACCCCTTAATCCGAAGGAATTCCGCTACTGGGCGCATCACTTTCGTGAAAGCCCAAGGAGCTGACGACAAGCCGAAAGGCATGACCTTGTACTCATAACAACAGCCTTGCCAAAGGAACTGCAGAAATCTCAGATGAGGAGAAAAAATAGGAATGGTCAAATAAGCATCCTTTAAATCTATGCGGACCATCCAATCTTTTTCTCTTAGGATGCCTCTCAATAAGTGAACGCCCTCCATCTAGAAGTGGCGATAAACGATCCAGCCATTGAAATCTTTTAGATTCAAGACCAGACGGAAACCGCCACCTTTCTTTCCTACCAGAAAAATCGGACTGAGAAAAACATAAGGATGAGGATAGAAGCACCGAGACTTCCAGAGAGATGAACTCCTGATCTTGTAGGGAAAAAAACATTTCCAGAGAAAACAAACCCTGAACAGGAGAGTTGTAAAATTCCAGCTTGAAACCCTGAACGGCCTCTAGAACCCAGGGGTCCTGCGTGATCTTTTGCCAATTGCAAACAAACAAAGCTGTCCTGCCCCCCAGAATTACATCTGAACATGAAATGATTCTCACCTGTAGTGCTGGGCTCCTGGTAGGTGGAGTAGGATCCTTTAGATCTTCCTTTCCTGAATTGATTACGACCCCCACGTGATCTGGTGGAGTAGAAGGTGGAGGAGGGATACTGATACCCTACCATGGGATGTTGGTAGGAACCTCGCTGGGGTCCTTGATAATAATTACGGCCGGAGGCACACTCTCTTTGTTTATCAAAACAATGGCGAATGTGCGTCTAAACATACTCAGCCACTTCGGAAGGTGGAGTCCAGGAGGAAGATCTAGGATGAGCAATATCTTCCGGTTCAAAAGTAGGCACCTTCTAAGGCTGCAAAGACACTGAAGAATGATGGGATTTGGCCTTACGCTTCCGAGGAGGAGAATCAGAGTCCCTAACCGGGCTGTTAGAGGAAGACAAGGCATTCGAATCCCCTTTACTCTCATCTCTTAGATGAAGCAACTGTGAGGATGAGTAACCATGCTCTTTATTCAAGGCTTGGACGAGTTGTTCAAAATCAGATTGGTGAGGGTTTGCCACAGAACTTGAGCCTGTATCTTGCGAAAACGGCAGCTCTTCCTGGCTGCTAAACTGCGGGACCCAGCCCTGCTGCTCAGCAAATCCCAATAAATGATGATTAATCGGCTGAATAGCCAGAGCCAAGGCCACGTTGACAGTGTGCCAAACACCAGCATCAAGGGCATAGACAAAGTCATGCTCAAACGACCCCACGGAGTCATCATAAAAAGTACCTTCCCCCATTTCTCCTTCATAGCCAGCCATGGTTCAAAAAGTCAGGTCATGAAAGGTGAAAAACTTTAAATGGGCAGAAGAACTTCAAATGAAGTGGGGAGGCAAGCTGAAACTTTTTAAAGCAGGTAAATATGCCCAGGTACAGCCCCAAGCAACAATTAGAACATGGAGGGAGGCCTGCTTCCACAAAGGAATGTTTTATTCCCACTAATAAAGTGGCATTCACAAAGCAAGGCCTATAAAATTATAATTATTACAGCCCAAAAGCCAAGAACAATCGGGTGTAAACTGGAGAGCAGAGGTTAAAGCCTGGAAGAGACGAAAACACACGTCTCTCACGTGTTCTTAGCCCCAGGGGAAATGAGCCGACAGGAAGGGTCACACGCGTGTGATGCAGACACCTCTAAAAATAGAAAGAGGACAGCACATCAAACAAGACGCCCTGTTCTCGCTCTCCTCCTCCCACTCCACACTTTAGATCAAGCGGGGGTCAATAAAAACCCTTGTTGGGAGGAAAGACGCTCCCCGGGATGTGCGTAAGCAACGCGCTAACAAAAAACGGAAATATCCGATAAATCAAAAGTCGGACCAGAAAGGAGCGCGTTGCGGACGAGTGAGTTCTTTTTAATTGAAATATTAAAACAAAAACACCCAACATGACGCGCTCCTCATGGTAATAAAACACACACATAAGGATACAAATAAAAACTAGACACTTAACTTCTGGCGAAACAGCAGAGAAAGAGGAGGGGTTCTATTCCTTTTGGTCTTATATAGGGCTAGGGTCTATTGATAGTCATGTGATATGGTGTCACAGGATGTGATGTTTTCTTTTGTTTTGTTTTCTTATTGGCTGCTGAAAAATTAAAAGCATAGAAAGAGAAGCATAATCGGAGCCTCCGGTCCTGACATAGAATCAGGCTATCTCTCTACTCACCACAGTGATGGTGGAAAGAATTTGACTTTGCCTCACTTCTTTCCACCTTATATTCAAGTGAACTGCTTTCAATAAACAACAAGTGCATTTATATGCTACCTTGGGCCCTAGCTTTCTTTTCTTGTTGTGATTTTTGCTTTCTGGTTTTATTTATTTTGTTATTAAAGAAAATCAATAAAATGATTTTGAAGCCAAACAAAACGTTAACTGAGCTCATAGTCTGGCTCAGGTGGCAAGGTGCCATATCTCTTTTTATTTATCTGTATTGGCAGATTAAAAATAGAATTAGGGCATTCAGGGAAGATTTGGTGCCGCATCTACTGGCACTTTTTGCAGAGATAGGAGAAAGGGGGTCATTCCCGGAGGAGCTAGATGCAGCCCCCATTGTGGTGCTCCCAAAAACCCTACTGCCGTAACTGCAATGTGCAGATTATTGGCCGATATCGTTGATAAACAATGAGGTTAAAATCTATGCTACTATCCTCGCAACTCGCCTCAAGCGAGTGCTTCTGCAACTAATACACCCCAACCAATGCGGGTTTATGGCAACTCGTAGCACCCAGCATTGCATCGCCGATTGCAGGTAGCTTTGGTGGAGCACCGCCGGTTACCACGAGACCTTGCTCTTCTTTATATAGAATTTGAGAAAGCCTTTGATTCGGTAGACTAGGGGTTTCTCTTCTTGGTGCTCCAGAGAGCAGGTTTTGGACCAAGATTTTGCCGCCTGGTTAGAGCATTGTATGCTAGCCCCTCAGCTCATGTGTTGGTTAATGGGACCTTGTCCTCAGTGTTTGCAGTTCATCGGGGCATGCGACAGAGGTGCCCCATGCCCCCCTTCTGTTTACCTTGTTGATTGAGCCATTAGCTCAGATGATTAGATCAGATCCAATATATTGCGGTTGGAAATGCGGGTTCTCCCGGGAAGACAAGATAGCTTTATATGCCGACGATGTCCTACTATATATGGAAGAGCCCAGTTTATCGGGCCCGCAGAATCTTCACCTGTTGCGGCACTATGAGCAGGTGTCGGGACTCAAAATGAATGCTGCCAAGTCGGTGTTGGTCCCCCTGGTGAGTTCGCATGACTGCTTTGACTGGCAGAAAAGGATACCCTTACGTAGGCTCAGTTTTAAATATCTAGGTATTTGAGTGACCCTTCTGCCTAAACTGACATTGGCTAGAAATCTATCCCCGCTCTTGGCCAGCATCAAGACGGACCTGCTGAGGTGGCAGGCTCTACCCCTAAATGTGATGGGCCGGGTGGCCCTGTACAAGATGTTGGTCTTGCCCAGACTATTATATGTATTTCAGAGTTTTCCCCTACTAATCCCACGCTCCTGGTTTAGAACGCTGGAGATCGCCACCACACTGTTTCTTTGGAAAGGGGCCAGGCACTGAGTGGCGGCACAATATTGCTGGAGAGGAATGTACGATGGGGGTTTGGGCGCCTCAGATCCTTATTTATATTACCTGGCATCCCAGCTGCTGGTGATTCATGACTGGTTCACAGGGGGTGGACTGAACCGGCCTATCAGGTAGAGTTGGAGATCCTAGGCTTTCCTCGTATTCTTGATGTGTTATATGGCGCTCTCCGCCCGTGGGACATGGAAAAGGTAACTAAGGTGTTTTTTTTTGGTGTGGCGCGCCACATTGAGGCATACCCAGTGGAATGCTGTTGTCACCCAGCAGACCACACTATGGAGGGGGAAATGGTTAAGTGCGACGGCGGCTCTTGAAGGGTTCGTGGAATGGGACCTGTTGGGTATTTAATTGGTGGGAGATGTGTGGAAAGGGGATGTACTGAAATCATTTCAAGGACTGCAGGCAAACTTTCAACTAACTCAAACGCAGTTCTTTAGATACCTTCAGCTTCGACATGCTCTGGGAGAGCATTTGCTGACTGTGGGCGCCCTGCCGGAATTCAGCCCTCTTGAGGCCAAGCTGCTCATGGGGAGTCTGGGAGGGAAGGGTATCTCTCAGATCTATAAAATGTTAGTAAATAATGCTCCCGGGAACCTGGATGCAACTAGAACCAATGTGAATCATGGGTGGGAACCCTAGAGGAGTCAGAATTGACGGAGGCTTTGATGACACCAAGGGTGCTGGTGGTGTTGGCAAGACTTCGTGCACTGCAATTTTACTATTTACACAGAGCATATTTGGCACCAGTTAGGCTACATCGGGCTGGACTGCGCTCCACGGCTCAGTGTCCATTGTGCGCTGGAGAGCTGGCAGATTTCTTTCATATGGTCTGGTCTTGTCCGGTGTTGCAGAAATACTGGGGCAGACTAGTGTAAGAGCTGAGCAGGGTGTTGGGGCAGGAGATGCAGATGTCAGCAAAACTAATCCTGTTGGGGGTGATGGAGGAAATGGGGGGAACGCGAGCGAAGTGTGCTCTCGTGGGTACGGCTCTGCTGGTTGCAAAGAGAGATACTGCTGCTGCCTGGAACTCTTCTGTGGGTCCGTCAATTCAAAAATGGAGGAAGGGAGTGGACTGGTGCGCAGGCCAAGAAAAGCTGGTGTACGAGTCCAGGGGTTGTCCTCGAAAACACAAGAAGGTTTGGGGACGATGGTTGGGAATGCTGTGACGGGTTGGGAAGGGGCCTTGACTCTCAGTGTGGTGTTAAGCATTGAATTGCCGTTTGTCTTCTGGAATGTCTCACTGTTCATTATTAATGATACCCTGGAGTCTGAGCTCATTGAGCTATCTGTGTCAACTGTCTTGCACTTCTATGTTTTAAAAATAAAAAACTTGTTTATAAAAACAGAATTGGGCTCTTTTTTTCAACTCATTGTGGGAAATTAAATTCTCCCTGAATACCTTGCCAAGTGCCAGATGCACATTCTCTTGTTATTAAAGCACAGAAATATGTAAATTATCACAAGTTAATTTAACCAAACATGAGAAATTGCTGAATTCTAAGCCTGGAAATAATATTAGAATTAGAATAATATTATACTCCTGCAGCACCTTTCAAAGTTATTCAGAGAAATTATCTGGTTTCACTTGCAAAGTGTATGCGGGTATATTGTGGTTGCAGATTCTTTTTTCAGATTGCAGCGTGTTTTCTTTTTAATCAATGAGAGCACTTGTGTGTATTTGGAGTTGACCTGTCCAGGTACAGTTGCTTTTTATGGCAAAAATATTTTGAACTTTGTACAACATACAATTAGTTGGAAAAGTACAAATGATTGTCCCAGAAAGCAAGCACTGTTGCAAAAAAAGAGAGGGCTGTTGTCAGGCATGATGAAATTTGATGTTATATATACTTTGGCACTAGATCTTGCAAAGCAGATTGATTTTCGATTATTTAAATACAGACAGAACATGTTTTAACTATAACTTCAGTGTGAGCAAGACTCTAATGCAGAGGTTTTCAAACTTATCCCCCCCCCCCATGGGATAAAATCATCTACCCCCCCAACATATTTTTTCATAACTATTCTATTAAGCTGGCAATGTTTAAAATGTCAAGACTTATTTAAACATTGCAGTTTAGTTCTGTTACCTTTTAAAAATTCAATAAACCTGTTTCTCCTTAAAACAAAGCACTATTATGTGCATAATCCTCTTTTTGACCAATATTTAACAGAGAGCGTTTAGCGATTCTAGTTATATAAACAAGTAATCATCATAAAATCATGTCACGGCGATACTTTGTTGTAGTCCTCTTTAAGTGTCCAGCACTCAAGAGTGTCATACGCAACCCAGTGAAATGTCACACGTGAGCACCCTGAAACCTAGGAAATGTCACACCAGGAAAACTGAAAACCTGGCAAACATAATTTACCAAGAGAGAATGAGAGGCGCCACGGGGTAATAATGCAACCAAGGAAATGAGTCCCTGGCGCTGTTAAAATAGTGAAATGCAGTCGTAATTCATGTGCAGAGCTAAAGGGCGCTCGAGTCGCACTGGATTATCGTTTGGGGGCTGATCTCAACACATCAACAAAACAACAATATTTACCAATGCTACAGCGGAGCCTACATTGATAACTCGATTTTCCGCTGTTTCGAAAACCCAAGGACCCGGCAGCTGAGGCCGACTTTACGCATTTCAAATTTGGATCAGCGACAGGCTGTTCCCAGTTGCGATCTAAGAGTGACCGCGTCCCAGTTCCGCCAGGCAGCAGCCTCTGCATAGCCGCCCGCTGCCGACAACCGTCCGGCCTCTACCGCGTGGAAAACGTCACTTCCTAAGGTTCCCTCCCCCACTTCAGTGTCTAACGAGAGCCGCGGTTCAGGGCCCAGGCTCCACCCTCAGCTGCCGCCGCTGCAGACTGTCAGTTGTGTTCGCAGGGCTGCCGCTTCCATTGGCCTTGTCCTGCTTTGACAGCCCGCTCCGGGCCCCTCCGCCGCCAGGGGCCACTACGAGGACGGTGAGTGTTACCTGCAGAACACCCCTCTGCAAATATTGCTGTACAGACTGAGCCCCCTACTTCGGCAGACAGCTCACCCCTCCACGGGGGCGGGGATAGACTGATCTCTCCGCCCACAGCAGAGCACGGGCTCCGGTGCTCGTGAGTCGGGGCAGGGTGCCCGGCTGGTGCCCTGTCGCATTCCATTGTCAAGGTGCCTCCGTGCGTGGCACGATGGGACGCCAACCGTGGGATGGAGCCTGGTTGCATGTTGTACTCATGGCTTGACTATCGCGTTAATTGTGGATTTAGTGTCCTGTGGGTGGCTGTCCTTAAATAGGGGCTGAAACGTAAACGCTGGAAAAGTCTAGCTATGGATCTGACGTGTATGTGTGCTGATGCTTCTGCCTCACGTGATCACACACTACATTTTCACGTATCCGCTGCATTATCACGTGATACCACTGCGTTACTCGTGCCTGCTGCGTCCCCACGTGATGCCACACTGACCGTCGTTGATGCCGCACAGTCTCAACCCTTACTTGTTTCACAGAATGCCCCGCTGTAAATCTCTCTTCTAATGTTTTCACATTGTTTTTCTCTACGTCCTCTCGTGAAGCTATAATCTGCATCTTCAATTATCAATGCTTACTGTTCCCCTCCCGTTGATGCAGCACACCCCTTTTCCCAGTCCCTGATGGTTCTAGGGACCGACACTGCCAGGTTCATAGGTACGACAAATGTAAAAACAACAGATGATGGACGGAATGCAGAGCAAATCGACAATTCACCCCCCAGTCACAGATCTGGGTTTAATTGATCAGCTTTTTTGCTTGCCATGCTATTCCATGCCAGTTTGGACCCAGGCATATGCAAATCAGTTGACCCTGTTCACCATGGGAACAGTCCAGCCTGAACTGGCAGGCCAGGTCCTCCCTGGACCACAAAAAAACATCCTTGTACTGGTTTCAGGGTATCACCCTTCATCAGCTAGGCTAGCTTGAATCTGGTGCATAGCAAGCACAGGACCCATGTCTGGGCATTCCCTTCCCACTTGGGGCAACAAATGCAAAAACGAGATAATGGACTGAATGCAGAGCAAATCAAACATTCACCCCCAGTCACAGATATGGGACTAATCCATTAGTTTTTGCCATGCCGTTTGGCTGGGTGCAAACTGGGATGGCATGGTGAGCAAAGGAATTGATGGATTAAACCCAGATCGGTGACTGGGGGTGAATGTTTGAGTGGTTCCACATTCTGTCCATCATTTATGTTATTTTGATTTTGTCACCCTAAGTGCGTTGGGTATGCCCAGATGTGGGTCCCGGGCTCACTATGCCACTGGAATCAAGCTAGCCTGGCTGATGAAGTGTGATACCCTGAAACTGGTCCTTGGATGTTTGTTACCGGTCCAGGGAGGACCTGGCCTGGCAGTTCGGGCTGGACTCTCCCCATTGGGAGCAGGGTCAAGACTGATTTACGTATGACTGGTTCCAAACTGGGGTGGCATGGTGAGCAAAATAATGAATGGATTAAACCCAGATCTGTGACTAGGGGTGAATGTTTGATTGGTTCCGCATTCCGTCCATCATTTGTGTTTAAGTACATAGGTACAGCCGATTTCTCACGTGAAGCTGTGCTGTGTATTTGCTGGTGTTAAATGCCTGCGGCTTCCGGTGATTCCACACTGTGCTGTTTCCTGGTCTTGCTGATTCCTCACATGATCTGTTTCTCAACCCCAGTTACTTCCTCGTTCTGTGCTACACTGATGTGATTCTCAGTTACTTCTGCTTCCCCACGACTTTACAGTGTGCATTTCTTCTTCCATGCTGCTTCCTCGTCCTGTAATGAGCAATTCCCAGTCCCTACTGTTTCCTCACTTGATACCACACTGTGCTTTTAAGTGCCTGCTGCTTTTCCACTCATTTGCCACCCTGTATTCCCTGCTCCCTGCTGCTTTCATCATGTAGCTAAAAAAATGCATTTGCTAGTCCTAGGCACTGGATCATACCCTACAGTGTGTTTCTCAGTTACTGCAACCAGGGCCTTAAGTGGAATTCAAGAAGTGGGGGTTTATAAAAGGATGTCAAGCGTAACTAATAATCCTTTCCAGGAGGTGTGGCTTCTGTCATTATAGGTGTGCCTTAAGTAATATACTTAAAGTTTTGTGCTTAGTATTTATAACTTGCCACCTGATCAGTATTTTGGTGCCTTTCTGGTAGCCCTGCTATTGTATTCAGGCGCATCACACAGTAACGGACATACGTATATAAAAGAAAAAAAGCCGGATCCATTGGTTTTACTAGTGGGTTTGGCTTGTTAGCAGTGTCAGATACACAAGAAACAATTAGTTTCTTGCGATTAATTAGATCTGAAAATGTTTCCATTCTAAGAGTGAGAGAATTTGATTTAAACAATACCAAGATCTGTGGCAGTGGTAATGTTTTTTTTTTATTTTTATTTTTTTTAATTTTTTTAAAGAGTTTCTCAAATCCTTAAGTTCTTCCCTTCACACCAATTTGTTTTGCAGCCTCACTATATACTTAAGCCGATTTTCTTTCCACATTGTCTGTCTGATATTTTCCGTCTGCTTATCTTTTATTTTCTCTCGTTCATCTTCAACACCCTCTTCACTCTCTCCTGCATGTACTTCTTTGCATCTCTATTATGTCATGGTCCCCTCCACACACAGTGCACCTACCCGTCTGTCAATACTGCATTTTTTACTTTCTGCATGTCAGTATTTTGACTGTATACATTTAAAAAAAACTTTTGGATAGAATCACAACACATGTGGCAGTTGCTTTACGTAACTGCTGAAGTGCCAAGGATTGAATGAACATGTATTCTTAACACCTTTATGACCCACTGTGAGAAAAATGCCTGTTTTGCTTTAACACCCCCCCGCTTGTTGCTGTATTTAGTGCTGGTTTACTGATACTGAACGCAAGAGGGCTCAAGTCCAGCGCTCTGTGTGTGTGCTCTTACTCCTAAAAATGTGTACAGTTGACTAATCCCTATTTAGCTACCTGTAAGTCCCTAGTATATGGTACTCGGTGTACCCAGGGCCTATAAATTCAGGGCTCGAAAAATCATAAGAATGTTACTAGACCTGCAGGTCAAGTAACTTAAATAATCTACTCGACCTAACTGTAATGTACTTGACCTGTAAATGGGGCTCAAATTGTGTGATCCTAGGTTTACATAGTCACCTTTTTCTTAATTCTCACATATGATCGCACCTTCAAATATGTGAGCTCAGCGTTTCTGCAGTACAAATAACCCTCTTTTGTTTGATTAAGTAGACTAAAGTTTGCTGCATGCATCACAAGAATCTAGCCCACATACCCATGAGGTCTAGCCCACATTACCTAAGGCTTCTTTTAGTTTACTAACAACATTGCCATCAGGGCAGGAGTGTTTCTCAGTTGGTTTAAACACTCCAATTTTAATAAATATATTACTAAACCATGATGTGGTAACATTTTGTCATATGCACACAGTAACTTTCCAAGAATCTCTTCACTAACTTGCAGCTTTACTGATAAAACTATATAGTTTATTAACAATCTCTGAAAATTGGGTTTCAGAAAACACATCCTTTGCACACCAACAGGTAAAGTATTCTGATTTGTTTTCATCCTATTAAAATGTTATTTCATCACACAGAAATATTAAAAATGGCTTTCACAACTACTGAAATATATTTTGACATGTTGGTTTAGTCATTTAAATGTTGTGTGTTATGAAAAACCGGACCCCCTATATCCTTTTATTTTACATTCTAAGCTGAAGGTCACACAGTTCACCTTACAAAGTCCTGGAACTCTGCAGTCAGAAACGAAATTAATTGTAAGAAAAACTGACTTTTGACCTCTGTCTGTGAACACAGAGCAAATGTGACATAATAACAAGATTAAAAGGCATCCTTTATTGCCCCTCCACTTTTCAACTAAACAGAACACATGTTCAGTGTCAACTCGCCAGAAGGAACGAGTAAGTATTAAAAATAGCTCGACCTGATCAAATAAGACTCGCCAATGCAAGTGGTCAAGTGGATTTTTCAAGCCCTGAGATTACATACTATTAGTGGACTGCACCACCACTAAACAGGCAAAAACATGAACGTGGGCCTGTCACTGCAGTCTAGCTGTGTAATTATTAAGCTGCAAATTAGACTAGGCAAAATGCATTTTTTTTGCCAGAATTAAACCTTTCTGTTGAATACTGGTAACTCGCTCTTAAGAAGGCTCTAAGTGCACATAGTGCAGAGTGCATGGTATTTTAAAAAGCTGGACATGAGCTCTTCAGTTTTACATGCCCTGGCAGCAGAAAATCTCCAAAGTCAGTTTTCACTGTGACAAGGTTGGCTCTCCCATAGAAAACCCCTGGGTTACTTTGTAGTGCTTCATAATGTGTAACTTCAGTTTGAGAATGGCTGAAGCCGTGGTTCAGCCACTCAAAGTAAGAGGTATTTAAAACCTGATTTGATGGTAAAGTATTATTTTAAATTATTAATTACAAAAAAAAAAGCCTCTTTGAGAAAGTAGTGGTTTTCTTTTTCTTTGCTTAAGCCTCTGGTATTAGTATACTTCATATGACTTAAAGCAATTTCATTTGTTGGTTGCAGTGTTTCTTAAAAATTATTGCTCGCTAGTGGTCAGTTCTGGCGTCTTCTCCCTCCTTTTTCTGTTTCAGAGCAGTGACCAACTACTGTATTATTGCACTTTGTTTTCTTCATCTGTTGCTGTGACGGACTCCTTTTTGTCACTTCTTGGTTGCTCACTTTTCACTGTGGGTGTTTTAGGCTGGTATCTGACTGCGTTTTATTGCAGCATTCTGTTCCTCCCATGTCACTGACATTTGTTTTGGCTTTATTCCAGTGCTATTCTCGTTTACCTCTTCATCCTAAAATAAGCTTATTTTGCAGAGGAAACATCTGGTCGTTTAGCTCTAAGCTCACAAAAGCCGCAATATGCCCTTTCTGGTAGAATGTAGCGAAACCTAGAAGCAATGATGTGAAACTTACTTAGCCTTGCATCGCGTCTCAGTCTCTCTTTTCTCTCTCTCTCTCTTTCTCTGTCTTTCCAGTGCCCTTTTCTGCCAGAACTCAAGACATTGTATACAGGGCATTGCTTATCTCCTTTAGTTGGGCCATAGATCTTCTCAGGCTGCTCTGCACCTTGAAATGTAAGGCACAAATGCTTCCAAGACTTTTCATTTTCTTAAAATATAAAAAGAAAACACTTTTCCAGCCTTATTTTCCAGTTTCTGTTCAGACGTTTACACAACACGAAGTAGCACAGCCACGTTCTCATCTCTCCTCAAGGGCTTGTGATATCTGATGTCGGTAGCCGCCAGTGACTACCAAACCATGGCAGGAAAAGACAAAATTATGAGACTGAGTTGACCAGTCTATGTGGCAAGAAAAGTCCAGTTCTGAATTTACAATGCCAATAGCTCTAACTCAAGAAAATGCAAGACCTATTGCGTTGCAAATACTTGTTAATTACTCTTGGGTTTGAGGCCCAGAGTGGCACGCCCACTCAAAGCCCTGCTTGCAACTTCACTCTCTGTTTCCTTGTCTTGCAAGATGCCACCCTGTAAGTTTTTCGGTGCCAGCTACTTTAGTATACAATGCCACAACGTGCATTTCCTAGACTAGCATTTTCCTTGCATGACACCACACAATTATTCCTGGTCATCAGTGCCTTGTCATATGATGCCACTTTGTGCATTTCTCAGTGCTTCCGCACCTAATGTCTCACTATTTGTTAGTACCGGCTGCTTCATAATATCATCCCTTATCTGCTACATTGTCAAATGATATAAAGCAAAATGTAGGAAGAGCGTCTCCACATGAAACCAGACTGTGCTTTCCTCAGTCCCTCTTTTTTTCCTCGCTTGATGCAGAACTGTGCTTTTCGTAGCACTGCTGCTTTCTCGCTATAAACCACACTAAGCCGATTTTCAGTCCCTACTTCCTTACTTGAAGCTACATAGTGCTTTTCTCAGTCCCTGCTGGTTCCTCGGATGTTGCCACACTATGCGTTTCGTGGTCCCTGCTGCTTCTTCATGTGATGCCACACTGTGTGCTTACTGGCCCCTATGTTTACTCACATCATGCTCCTCTGTCCTTTTCAGAGCCCCCATTGCTTTTCTCCAGGACCCTGCTGTTTCCTCACATAATATTGCGCTGCTTATCCTATCCCTGCTCCTTCCTCACATAATGCCGCACCGAGTTTCTCAGTGCTTTCTGGTCTTCGCACGAGTCCACGCAGTGTGGTACATTAGCAATTTGAAAAAGCTATTGCTGTTCTCTAATCGTGTCACCAAGGATCTCTGAATGGATTCAAGATATTCAGTGTTAAGCAGGGTTAATTGACAAACTGACATTACGTGTATAATGGCCAGTGGCTGTCTTTTCTCCTGGTCTAAAGTGTCTGTTTTTGAAGAGTTCTGTCTGAATGGTTCCCTTTAACTATCTGTTGCACCTTAGGTTTACTGCTGTTGTATGTGCACTACCCCTTTCAAATTGCCTTCCCATGTATGATTTAGATAACTCTCTGTGTTTAATCTCCCTGATAGCCATTGACATTTTGAATGTGTACAGGATGTTTTGCTTTGCAGCTCCTTTTGGATTTATGTTTCCTTTGCTATTTAGTTGTTTTTGTTTAATGGTAACACTAGTCTGGGCCTGGCTATATGTAGTGGCAAAGGGCATTTCTGTGGACTTCATTAAGGCAGTGTAATATCTTTGTCATCATGTGAGAAGGTAGCCTCTTTCTAGCCTTGTTACCCCCACTTTTGGCCTGTTTGTGAGTGTATGTCAGGGTGTTTGTCACTGTTTTCACTGTCTCACTGGGATCCTGATAGCCAGGCCTCAGTGCTCATAGTGAAAACACTATGTTTTCAGTATGTTTGTTATGTGTCACTGGGATCCTGCTGGTCAGGACCCCAGTGCTCATAGGTTTGTGGCCTATATGTATGTGTCACTGGGACCCTGTCACACAGGGCCCCAGTGCTCATAGGTGTGCATGTATATGTTCCCTGTGTGGTGCCTAACTGTCTCACTGAGGCTCTGCTAACCAGAACCTCAGTGGTTATGCTCTCTCGTTACTTTCAAATTGTCACTAACAGGCTAGTGACCAATTTTACCAATTTACATTGGCTTACTGGAACACCCTTATAATTCCCTAGTATATGGTACTGAGGTACCCAGGGTATTGGGGTTCCAGGAGATCCCTATGGGCTGCAGCAATTCTTTTGCCACCCATAGGGAGCTCTGACAATTCTTACACAGGCCTGCCACTGCAGCCTGAGTGAAATAACGTCCACGTTATTTCACAGCCATTTTACACTGCACTTAAGTAACTTATAAGTCACCTATATGTCTAACCTTTACCTGGTAAAGGTTAGGTGCAAAGTTACTTAGTGTGAGGGCACCCTGGCACTAGCCAAGGTGCCCCCACATTGTTCAGAGCCAATTCACTGAACTTTGTGAGTGCGGGGACACCATTACACGTGTGCACTACATATAGGTCACTACCTATATGTAGCTTCACCATGGTAACTCCGAATATGGCCATGTAACATGTCTATGATCATGGAATTGCCCCCTCTATGCCATCCTGGCATTGTTGGTACAATTCCATGATCCCAGTGGTCTGTAGCACAGACCCTGGTACTGCCAGACTGCCCTTCCTGGGGTTTCACTGCAGCTGCTGCTGCTGCCAACCCCTCAGACAGGCAGCTGCCCTCCTGGGGTCCAGCCAGGCCTGGCCCAGGATGGCAGAACAAAGAACTTCCTCTGAGAGAGGGTGTGACACCCTCTCCCTTTGGAAAATGGTGTGAAGGCAGGGGAGGAGTAGCCTCCCCCAGCCTCTGGAAATGCTTTGTTGGGCACAGATGTGCCCAATTCTGCATAAGCCAGTCTACACCGGTTCAGGGACCCCTTAGCCCCTGCTCTGGCGCGAAACTGGACAAAGGAAAGGGGAGTGACCACTCCCCTGACCTGCACCTCCCCTGGGAGGTGTCCAGAGCTCCTCCAGTGTGCTCCAGACCTCTGCCATCTTGGAAACAGAGGTGCTGCTGGCACACTGGACTGCTCTGAGTGGCCAGTGCCACCAGGTGACGTCAGAGACTCCTGCTGATAGGCTCCTTCAGGTGTTAGTAGCCTTTCCTCTCTCCTAGGTAGCCAAACCCTCTTTTCTGGCTATTTAGGGTCTCTGTCTCTGGGGAAACTTTAGATAACGAATGCATGAGCTCAGCCGAGTTCCTCTGCATCTCCCTCTTCACCTTCTGATAAGGAATCGACCGCTGACCGCGCTGGAAGCCTGCAAACCTGCAACATAGTAGCAAAGACGACTACTGCAACTCTGTAACGCTGATCCTGCCGCCTTCTCGACTGTTTTCCTGCTTGTGCATGCTGTGGGGGTAGTCTGCCTCCTCTCTGCACCAGAAGCTCCGAAGAAATCTCCCGTGGGTCGACGGAATCTTCCCCCTGCAACCGCAGGCACCAAAAAGCTGCATTTCCGGTCCCTTGGGTCTCCTCTCAGCACGACGAGCGAGGTCCCTCGAATCCAGCGACACCGTCCAAGTGACCCCCACAGTCCAGTGACTCTTCAGCCCAAGTTTGGTGGAGGTAAGTCCTTGCCTCACCTCGCTGGGCTGCATTGCTGGGAACCGCGACTTTGCAAGCTACTCCGGCCCCTGTGCACTTCCGGCGGAAATCCTTCGTGCACAGCCAAGCCTGGGTCCACGGCACTCTAACCTGCATTGCACGACTTTCTAAGTTGGTCTCCGGCGACGTGGGACTCCTTTGTGCAACTTCGGCGAGCACCGTTTCACGCATCCTCGTAGTGCCTGTTTCTGGCACTTCTCCGGGTGCTACCTGCTTCAGTGAGGGCTCTTTGTCTTGCTCGACGTCCCCTCTCTCTGCAGGTCCAATTTGCGACCTCCTGGTCCCTCCTGGGCCCCAGCAGCGTCCAAAAACGCCAAACGCACGATTTGCGTGTAGCAAGGCTTGTTGGCGTCCATCCGGCGGGAAAACACTTCTGCACGACTCTCCAAGGCGTGGGGGATCCATCCTCCAAAGGGGAAGTCTCTAGCCCTTGTCGTTCCTGCAGTATTCACAGTTCTTCAGCCTAGTAAGAGCTTCTTTGCACCAACCGCTGGCATTTCTTGGGCATCTGCCCATCTCCGAGCTGCTTGTGACTTTTGGACTTGGTCCCCTTGTTCCACAGGTACCCTCAGTCAGGAATCCATCGTTGTTGCATTGCTGATTTGTGTTTTCCTTGCATTTTCACTCTAACACGACTATTTTGTCCTTAGGGGAACTTTGGTGCACTTTGCACTCACTTTTCAGGGTCTTGGGGAGGGTTATTTTTCTAACTCTCACTATTTTCTAATAGTCCCAGCGACCCTCTACAAGGTCACATAGGTTTGGGGTCCATTCGTGGTTCACATTCCACTTTTGGAGTATACGGTTTGTGTTGCCCCTATCCCTATGTTTCCCCATTGCATCCTATTGTAACTATACATTGTTTGCACTGTTTTCTAAGACTATACTGCATATTTTTGCTATTGTGTATATATATCTTGTGTATATTTCCTTCCTCTCACTGAGGGTACACTCTAAGATACTTTGGCATATTGTCATAAAAAATAAAGTACCTTTATTTTTAGTATAACTGTGTATTGTGTTTTCTTATGATATTGTGCATATGACACTAAGTGGTACTGTAGTAGCTTCACACGTCTCCTAGTTCAGCCTAAGCTGCTCTGCTAAGCTACCATTATCTATCAGCCTAAGCTGCTAGACACCCTATACACTAATAAGGGATAACTGGGCCTGGTGCAAGGTGCAAGTACCCCTTGGTACTCACTACAAGCCAGTCCAGCCTCCTACACATCAGTTGCTTAAGTTTGTGCTAGATTACTTTTGGGCACATAAGAGTGTAGTAGATTTTCCCCTGCCAGATGAAAAATGTATCCTTGGGTTGTCATGTATGGAGATCACAACCTTATGCAGCACAAGCTGATTACTGCTGGGGGTTTAGCCATGTTCTTTCATAATCCTTATTTAGGTGTACCAACCATGCAAAATGTAGCCACTCTGTTTACACTGTCTATTTAAATACTGCAACGTTGCATTTTATTTTTCATTTTTAACCGTTTTTGTTACCTTTTACTACTTTAACACTTCATTTGTTACTTGTTTGTTATAGTTAGTGGTTAACCCAGTCACGCTTCCCTTGTAGTGTGCCAACATCTATTTGTTTGAGTTGTACTTTATAAAACGGGACATAAATAAAATAGTTTACAGTTTTTCAAAAATGTTTATTAATTGTATAGAAACATCAGTAAAACGTTATACAATGCCTGTACATCAACTCTTTTATATTGCAATATAAAACTTTAAAAAATGACCAGTAGCATAAATCGGAATCAGTTTGTGAGTTGAGCTGAAAATCTTTATTGCATGGTTAATTAAAATCATTGCAGCAAATTACAATAAAAGAAATGAACACCCTTAATATACCAAAGTTCTTAACCAACATAATCCCACATAGAACCTATAAGGGTGCATAA
The DNA here is from genome assembly GCF_031143425.1 of Pleurodeles waltl. Lineage (NCBI taxonomy): Eukaryota > Metazoa > Chordata > Amphibia > Caudata > Salamandridae > Pleurodeles > Pleurodeles waltl. Next base: position 893,288,826 of record NC_090439.1, read on the forward strand.
ATCACATGACCTCTTGACTGAATACAATAAAAAAAAAAAAAGGATCCAATCATGCAGTCGCCTAAAATTCAACTGTTGCGCAAACTAAGCATCCATCGTCCCTCCCCGTACGAGCACTGACTAATTATTCAATCATTCACCCAATACCGTATCCAATGTTCCTCGATGCCTGCTGGTTGGCTCATCTCTTAGGGATAGGAGAACAAAATAATACATTCCGTGAGCCCCAAAAAAATTCTCAGGTTGATGACATAGAGATATCTCTATATATATATATATATATATATCTATATCTATCTATCAAGCTAATATAGAAAACAGTGCTCACTCCACTAGGCCACTTTGCTTCGTAATGAAGCAGTGCAGATGCCAGCGACCATGAGCCCGAAGCTGCTATGAGTGGGTAACCTCCCACAACTCATTATTCCAGCACCCAGAGCCATCAAGCAGAAATGTGGGGTAACTTGGGTGGTAGGAGCCATTTTGTCAAAGCTGTTTCTTTGTAGGCCTCATCCCTTCTGTGAGTACCCACACTAATTTGGCCCCTTGCCTGACGTAGGGCCAGACGCAGTTTGTAAAAAATAAAAATTCTCAAAGCAGGCTAGTTCCATGGGGACCACTGCAGTGAATATGAGTTTTTAGAGCTTCATTACATATTCTCACCCCGTGTTTCAAGAACAGGGGTTTTAAGAGTTGACACCTTTCTGAAGCCAAACATGGGCAGCAGCATACAAGGTGTGTAATAGATTTAGTATGATATTCCATTGAGTGCCCCAGTGCCATCTTCCACTTGCGTTGATAGTCCCAGGCAGGTAGAGTTAAGAGGCGCATCTGCAATATGCTCTGGCATGCTCGCTCTCCAAGGGTGCTTTCAAATAAGGCTGACCTTTTGGTGGTTGCATAGGATTCAAGCAAGCCATTGGCTCCGCTGATATCCCTGACTATTGAGATATCGTGGTCTCTGGAGGCTTGCACGCCTAACTCTTTCAATTTTTTCTTCAGCACCGCTATCATGATAGAGGGGTCTGTAGTATAGGAGGGTGCCAGGTTGAACTGTTCCTCAGCCTGTGTCAGATAGATGGCCCAACAAATCCCCCTGAGGCTACCTGCATCCGCTTTGCAGACACTCTGATGGAGCTTTATCATATCCATTTTGCACATTACATCCATTCTTATTATGTCTAGTTCCAGGTGTATCCCTGCATGCCTTGTTGGTCTGGGGATCTTAAAGATCCTTTTGTAGTCTCTCATCCGGTAATTCTCCAATGTGATTGTCAATCTGCCAGGGAATGCCAGATGGCCATAGGTAATTGCAGGTAGCAATTTCACCTTTAAAACCCTCCTTATTGGCTCTGATGTTGATGCCTTAAGCGCGCTGGTAGAGTTTTGCGAATGCATAAGAGATTTTCACTGCTTTAGATGTCAATTTCGCTGCTTTGTGTGTAATTCTCCCTGTGTTTGATAACCAAACTCCCAGGTAGTGATATTTATCTTCCATCTCTATGCTTAATGGTCCAAGTTTCCATGATCTATGCAGTTTTTTTGCCAGGACCTTAGTTTTTGCTGCATTTGCTTTTAAGGCATTTCTTTCACTGTATCTGTGCAATATGTCAAGACCCCTTTTTAGCCTGATCTGAGTTTGGACGAGCAAGACCAAATTGTACCCATATTGAATTATGGAGAGTACCAATTGCCCCAATCTTGGAGGGAGCGTGTTTCCTCTAAGCAACTCAGCATCTAGATTAGCCGTGTATAACTTAAAAAGGGAGGGGTCAATGACACAGCCCTGTTTTAGATCTTTGTTGGTAAAAATCTTCCTGGTCACATGTATGTTTGTGATATATATATTTTTTTTCCCCAGTCTCACCCAAGTGTCAGAATATAAAGCCATTATTGATGCAAGCAGTTTCCATGGTATCCCCCAGGTCGCCAGTATCTTCCAAAGGATGTGGTGCACCACCCCATCTAAAGCCGTGGTATAATCAATAAAACATGCAAAGAGTGGGTAGATGTTGATTTCAATGCGTGTTGACCAAGATATGAAAGTGCAAGGACATCATCTAACGTAGAAGAGCTCGGTCCGAAGCCTGTTTGATATGAGGGATTGATGTATTTGCTGAAATCCAATTTTCTAACTCCTTGAAGCAACACCCTGGCGTAAGTTTTGGCATCTACGTCTAAATAAGGCTATCGGCCTATAATTTTCAGGGCAGGTAATACCCCCTTTTTTGTAAATGGGTATCAGTATTGAGCCCTTCCAGGCCTCTGGAACCACCAAAAAGTGTAAACAGTCATTAAATAGATCGGTCAGGGGTTCATCCCAATATACTTGATCATCTCTGAATATACCCCCACCCCCAAGGCCGTTTGGGCCGTGAGGCCCATCCCACCTCATATTACCAAGGATCGTGTGTACAGTTTCATTAGTGAAAGGTACTGTCTTGTCATCTAGCCCATCTGTTTCGTAGAACCCGGCAGCGAGTTCTTGAGCCTCTGCATACTTTGGGTCCACAAAAAGATTTCCCACGTGCCTTTCCCAGTCGCTGGCAGAGATCACATTGGCACTGGTTTCAGATGCATAGAGCAATGGGCTAATATAATCCCAGAATTCTCTGCTTTTATTAGGCGGCAGCAGTGCAACCAGGCGTTTTCCAGCATTCTTCCGTCTCTCTTTTACCTTCAGTGACCATATTGCTCTTTTGTACTTTTTCCGTGCCAGCTGCCTTAGGGAATCCATTGCAGGGGTTTTGTTCCTCTTGCAGTGCCTTTCTGCCTGCCGGCATCTCCTTTTATACTGTATACATTCCTTGGTTGCTGGCAGCTTATCCACCCTTTGTTTTTTACTCCCAGTGTGACCAGCCTGCGCTCTGTTACAAAGGTAAGCTTGAAGGTTCTTGAGCACATGGCCCCATTGATCAGTTATTTGGCATGCCCTATGTTGGAATTTTATTAGGCCATTAGCCTGCTTCCATGCCTCATATTTTGTTTTGCAGGCTGCAGTCCATTTAATTTGTTTTGTTAATGGGCCTGGGATGAATTGGTGGCCACTGACTTTGTAAAGATCAAAAAGTCAGTTGCCCCAAGATCGACTTCCGTTACCACTGGATTATGGTCACTTTCATTTCTATGAACCACCTTGTGGCTTAAGCACCTGCACAACAGTGCTGGGCTTAAAACGATGTAGTCTATTGTGGATATATTTCTAAAAGTTGGAATGCTTGTGGCCGCTACTAAAGTGCTGCAGTCCGTCATTTTAAGACCATGTTCATTAAGGAAAGTTTCTATAACTAATCTTACTGGGTCTCAACAGGGCCCCGATTCCTGACCAAGCTGGCGAATGTTAAAATCTCCTGCCGTCACATATTCATGCCCTGGTATCCGTAAACAAACTTCTTCAGCAAGACCGATATAGATTTAACCATCATCTGTTTCTTTCCTTGTTGGGGGTTGATCTATAGGTTTACCACTGTTACAGGGGTGCTTATTTTACTTAAGGCTAAGCCATGAATTGTTATCATTTACATGTTGCTCGTAGATTTCTCCCACATTACTCATTTGATAGCCAAGGTTAACTTAACGGATGTTGCAAGACCTCCAATGTATCTTCTGAACAAGTTTTTTGTTGTTGTTGTTGTTGTTGTTGTAGTCAGGCAACTGGATTGTTGTAAAGCCCTATGTGGTCTGGGGTCTGCCATCCATGTTTCTTGGAAGCACATAATATATACCTCATTTACAAAGTTCTTAATGCTGAAGCTGGCTATAAGAAAAGCCAAGCCGGCCACGTTCAAGCTAATTATTTTGATAGTTTTATATTCTGATTTTATGGAAGGCCATTCAGAGTTAAATATACGTTTTCCTTTAAATAGACAGAGCTGCAAGGAGCCATTCCTATCCTTGCCCCCTCACAATACCGTGACCGTCATTTAACCTGTCAGAATGACACACTCCTACATTCCTTGTCCCATCTGGGTAGGACTCGCCTGTGTTCCTTGTCAGCTGTATGGTTATTTTTTTCCTCTAATAATAGTGGTTTCATGACCGGAGTACCCCTCAAGGCGCTGAAAGTTGTTTCCTGCCCAGGTGTGTTGCTTGGTTTCCAGCAACAAAAATTTGTTGGTACCGTTCTCTAACTTGCTTACTAATTTTTATACCCCAATTTTCCAGGAGCCTTTTGTATTCAAAGATTCTGTCGATATTGCTTTGTTCATACCATGTGGTCAGTGTGGATTCAGTCTGCCTAATCCATGTGTAGGTGTTAAAGTTCACCACTAATAGGTCTTCCGACGTCAAATTTTCAAATTCAGATATGTGATGTAGTAATCATAGAATATTTGATCTATTGAGAATATCCCATGGCCCCTGAGAAGCATATAATGGAGTGAAGATTATGGTTGACTGATCCGTAATTTACAGGCTTTATATTTAATTCCCTAGTGTATTCCTGGTCGGACTCAGGACTGTGTTTTATCAAAGGTTGATGTTTTTCTTTTCACTGATCCAAGCCCTTGCCTGACTTGTCCCTGAGCTTACTGTGGATTGAATAATTTCTTGTGAGGTTTTTGTATTCTTGCTGCCCTCTGCTTTGCTTTCCCTGTTTCAGTGTTATGCTACTTGCCGTTTGTGTCCTGCAAGGTTCTATCCCCTTTGCTCCATGGAGTTCAAATGTAGTGTCTTCAGGGGTAAAGTGTCAATCAATAGCATACATCCAATTATCTCTGTCACTTTTTTGTTTTAGACCTGAGCCCCTGTTATTGACATGTGGCTTATTCGGTTCTCTTTCTAGGTTACCTCCTATGGTATTCCTCCTACCCTCCATCCCTGGTTGATATGTCACAGGAATTATCATAGGGCTAGCCCCATGTACTGTTTCCACTTCCCCAATATGCTCTTGATCCGTCGCAGGCACTATCCCTCTGGCAGCCCCTTTATTGACCTTGGGTCGTCTATTCCGTTAGACCGGTGTCCTACTGTGGGGGATGCTTTGCCAGATTCTACACTAGGATCCTCCATCCTGGAGCTGGCCAGTGTAGGGTTAAGGTCTTTTCTGCAAGCCGGAATGACTTTCTTGTCATCAATTTGAAGTTTAGGCTTAATGTTGGTTGAGAGATCTTCCCCAACTGAGCAAGTGCCTGTTGTGGGAGCAGCTGCTGATCTCTGCTTAAAGACTGGATAGGGCTCCAGTGGATCTGGGGAGTTACTGATGTCATTGGGCATTTTCCCGGTGTTTTTCCATCTAATGTGTGTGTGTTTTTTTTTTTTTTCTTTTTTTTTCTTTTCTTCCCTGTCTTCTTGTTAGTTGTGGCTGTTGATTGTGCCCAATGTTTGACTTATATGACTGTCTCCAGATTTGTCACTTCTCGACTATATATATATATATATATATATAGATAGTGGGGGCGCCTTGGAAGGAGGCTTATTTCTTGGTCCATACTCGTTACTAACCAACCACTTGGCATTCGGTGTGGAGGGCCTCCCTTTGCAAATTACTTTGAGGGGACCTCTGTCATGCTTCTTACCTCCAGGTGGCATGCAATTGGTTGTGTTGTCAGTTTCCCCAGCTGGTCTACAGTGTTGGATTAAGCTAGTTAGCAGCTCTGGCAGTATTGATAATTTATCTAAAATTGCTTCCATGTGGCTCCCATCCACTCCCTTGATCGATGAATATCCCTGGTCCCACTTTTCTAACTTCCCTATTAGTGCGTTCAGTTTGTTATCCAATAGGAGCACATTCTGAGCCATCATGTGGGTTAACTGTAATTGAATCTCCATCTTATGAGATTGCCATGAGAGCGCGTTGACTGCCGCTAGCAAGGGGTTGTTGATGGTATTTATAATGCAAACAGTGCTACCCACTGCCTCCCGCCCCACATTGGACGTGTTATTTTCTCCTGTTTTCTCTCCGAGATCTCCTTCAAGCTCTCATCCACACGGCCTTGTTCTTCAAGGTTTGTTTCTTGCAGTCGCCAGCCATCCTGGGCTATTGAGTTGTGGGAATCCTGTGGGGCCCACTGGGGCCCCAGTGTAGGGTGGGGGAGTGGGTCCAGCTGATATTAAAGGGCTCTTGAACCTGAAATTCCACCAATTAGGGATGGTGCTGTTTGATTAGTCTCAGCCAATGTTTGCTGTTGGCTGTACCTTGTATGCACAGCCCACCCCCTGAGTGGCTGATCAGGCATCAGGGCTGATCTCATTACTTCAACTGGGTGTATCTGATTGGTGTTAGTATTATTGCCAGTGTTCGTTTTAGGGGTACCATTGTAATGGTTCTTGTTAAGCATACTCATGCTTCCTCCTATTGCGGTATCTGCCAACTCTTATTAGCACCCCAATACGTGAGGCGTCAAGGCTGTTGTCTGTGCCTGGAACACCACTGGTCTCGTTTTGTACTTGCTCTGATTGCATTGACTTGATTGCTGGTTCGAACGTTCGATTCGGCGAAGCAATAGCAGACTATGAGCCTTGATTGCCCTCAGGAATAATGGATTCGGTTGTTTCCCCCACGGTGCCTAGACCATTCATATTTCTTGTAAAATAGTTGTGTATATATGGTTGGTGAATATTTGGGACCTTTAGCTTCGTGTCCCCCTTGGGAACTTCTGGTGCTCCTGGGACTTGGATAAAAAAAAATCTGAGGTCGATTAGTTGACCTACCCAACATAACTAATCAGATCTATGGGAGCTGTGGATTCAATGGGTTCCACAGATTCTGAAGGCTCCTTCACCCGTATCATCGAACTCCAGGGGCATGCCGGGCCAGTCGGGCTTGAGGGCCTCGTATGGCACCAGTACTTTTTGATTCCTGTGTTAGAAATGTTAGGTTTACTGCACAGCCCGACGCCTTGAGACTTGGTTGTAGCCGATCTGCTGCCTTAGGCGGCCTTCTCAGGTGTCTAATTTCCCTGTATGCAGAGAAGATTCTATATGCCAACTTCCAGTTATCTCGAGATGTCCTGCGTGCCCTCTGCTCTTTCAGTCTCTTATGCTTAGTCTTCTTTAACTGTCTTACCAGCTTTGCCTGCGGCCTTTGCTCCCTTTGTAGCCTTTGTACCTTTTGTGTCACGGTTCTTGTCCTCTGATGTCCTGGGGGACTTGAGAGACTAGGGGGGCTCAGAGTGCCTGGAGGAATTAGCGCAGACCACAATCTAGTTGGTATTATTGGTGGAATCAGTTTGTGTTAATTCAATTAGCGTCTAGAAAACAGACAGACTTTCACCATTGATAATTTTATGGATGAAATCTGTTTATTATTTTGAAATTATAAACTTACAAAATACAGCACATCGCAGGACAGTAGATGAAACGTATCACCGCAGTAAAAACTCCAAATCTACAGACAGAAGTCCCTCAAATGAATCCCTGAACCTTGCCCAAAGGGACCTCCCCGCCAGCCCCCTCCTTGCGATCCAGTGACAGGGATGTGGAATTCCTATCGCCCGACGCCCGGGACATCTTGTTTGGGGTCAAGGGCAACAAGTTTTTATGTTTACTTTGTCCTTGGGACAAGTAGGCCCAACCCTCTGTAGCACAAACCCTTTGGCTGCCTGTTTACAAAGAGTGGAACTCTCTGCAGTTGAGGTAATGTGTTTCCAAAAGATAATGCTGTTCGAACTTGTATTTATGGTTCATTATTTGAAAGTCTTCATTATTAGGGTGAGTGCTGTAAATAAATGTTTTAAGGTCACACTTCACTACTGACGTTGGTTCCAGTAAAAAAAAAAAAAAAAAGTGTATACACATATTTGAAAAGTTTAGGCTATGAGGCTAAATATAATGCTCCCAGAATGCTCTCTGATTAGATGCAAATTAAGTGTCATTTAGTAAAATGTGTTGATGCATGCTAGTATTTCCCAAAAATATTTCTAATGGAAAATCAGTGTAACCATTTTCAACACGATTATGGGAAGCATAAAAATAAACAAACACTGACAAAGCCAACTGATCCAACTAATTTTTATAAGTCTTTTAGTTTCATCAATGCGTGTCTTGTTTTGACATGGCTTTTGTAACACTTTATTGTTGTGGGAGCTACCAGGCCCTCAACATTGTAACAAACACTGGCAAAAACCACCCAAAAAGTTTTTGAACTCTAAAAGCACACGTTGCCACCAGTGGCATAACAAAGGCCCCGCAGCCGCCCTCCAGGGGGCCCCTTCAGCACAGCACCTGCCCTGAGTGAGTCTGGAGAGGGGTCTCCTCCATGTTCTTTGCAAAGGGGCACACTCCAGTTTCGTTAAGTCACTGATTGCCACTGTAGTTCCTGAAACTGAACAAAACTACTTTGTGTGCCAATATGTTCCTTGTGGAAGAGCAGAATGCGATTACTCACAGTAAAGCCAGCCGAAAGAGAGAGAAATAGAAGTTTAATAAAAACAAAATGTCTTTGTTAACACCAGACCTAATTAGGGACCAAGACCCACATGTAGGTAGCTTTTTGCATGTCGCAAACAGCGACTTTCGCTGTTTGCGATGTGCAAAAAGCACATTGAGATGCACAAACCCAGTTTTGCGATTCGGTAACCTGGTTACCGAATCGCAAAACTGGTTTGCGACTCGCAATCGGGTGTTCCCTTCCTAATTGCGACTCGCAGTGCAATGTAGGATTGTTTTGTGACCGCGAACGAGGGCGCAAACCAATCGCAGTTTGCACCCATTTCAAATGGGTGCTAACACTTTCGCAAAAGGGAAGGGGTCCCAATGGGACCCCTTCCCCATTGTGAATGTCACTCTAAACATTTTTTCAGAGCAGGCAGTGGTCCTGTGGACCACTGCCTGCTCTGAAAAAATGAAACTAAAACGTTTCATTTTTCGTTTTTGTAATGCATCTTGTTTTCCTTTAAGGAAAACGGGCTGCATTTAAAAAAAAAAAAAAAAAAAAAAAAAAAAAAAACTGCTTTATTGAAAAGCAGTCACAGACATGGTGGTCTGCTGTCTCCAGCAGGCCACCATCCCTGTGAGGGCCGCCATTCGCAAGGGGGGGGGTCGCAAATTGCGACCCACCTCATGATTATTTATGAGGTGGGCATTTGCGAAGCCCTTGCGAATCACAGATGGTGTCAGGGACACCATCCTACATTCGGATTTGCGAAATTGCAAGTCGCTCTGACTCGCAATTTGCGGGTCGCAAATCTGAACCTACCTACATGTGGCCCCAAATTCTTAAAGTCACAAAAGTGCACCCATGGTATATGTCGTACCCCTATAAAATACTTGTGAACTGTATTTTAGCATGGGTAAATACGATGTGTAGATTTGCTCATGTGAAAATCTATTGAGCATTTGCAAGTTCATTTTCCCTCCAGCCACTTTCTTCCCAACCCTGGAAGAAGTTCTAATTCTGCCATTGTCAGGAGTAAATGTCCAACCTTTCTTATTATGGGAAAATATTAGAGAGAAGCTGGTGAAAATCTTTAAAACATGCAGGTTAGTAGGTTTGCAGACTCAAAGGCATTCCAGCCCTGGAACTATTGCTTACTGCGTCCTCCAGCCCCAGTATGCAGATCTGCAGAAAGGTGGCAAAATAAGGAAATTGCTACAGTAGGGATTGAAACTGCAAGTATTCAAGTCCTACTATGGTAGTAGCTCTGGCATAATCAGAGAGGCTATTATCAGAGCTCTTCCATAATGAGATTGCTGCCATAATTTGTCGCCACACTACATGGCACCAAAGGGACAAGTAGATCTTTTTACAGGACAAGTAGATTTGAGAAGCAACTTGTCCCCTGGACAAGTAGATATTTTAATAAATTCCACACCCCTGAGTGAGCAGGCTAGCAACGCCCAATAGTCTTTCAGACTGCGAATCCCGCAGATGAGAACCACACAAACATATAAATGAAAACACACCAACAATGCTTCCCCTTCAGAGTCCAGGTCATCCTCCTGTCTCTCCACTCCTCTACCCCTCCCCCCCGTTCATTCTCAGCCCTCCCAAGTATCTCTCCACACAGCACTCTGACCAAAGTACAAATCAGACTCAAAACTCTCAAATAAGCCAGACATGTCAACTCAGTAAATTATGCGGATAGGATCTGAAGGAATGGCTTCCATAATACACTCAAGTCACCCATCCGCTGCTGGGAGGCCAGGGTGAGTTTCTCCATGGCGAGGATAAACCACAGGTTCTGGAGCCATGAGACACGCGTTGGAACCCTATCTGTACCCCAGAGAGCTAAAATCCGCTGAAACGCTGTGTTAAGTGCCAGGGCCATCTGCCTCCCTTTTAGTGATCTCAAGGGAAAAGTAAGGGGATTGGGCAGCCCCAACAAGATATACGATGGGAATCTAGAGATCTTGGTATGGAACGCTGTATCAATATCATCTATAATGCTTTCCCAATAACGATGAAGCTTGGGACCATGCCAGAGTAAATGCACAAGTGTGCCTGTGGCTCCACACCCCCCTCCAGCAAAGGTCAGACTTAACATGATCCCATGCATGTATCCCTGCTGGAGTGTAATACCAGTAGGAGGCCACTTTATATGATGTCTCTGTCCCTGTTGCATTATAGGCTGTGTGGTATATTCTATAGAATATACTGTCCCACTCCTCATCTGAAAATTCCCTCTCCCATCTCAACTGTCCCCTTGACTTAGGCAGACGCTTCTCCCCCTGCAGAAGCCGATAAAGTTCTGAAATGACTCTTTTATCATCCTTCTTTTGCAACAGCCATTTCTCGAATGGCATCTCTGTTAGCTCACAGGATAGCCCAGTGCCGAATCTGATAATACATCAGCCTATCCGCCTCCAACAAGCCATACGACTCCCTTATCTAATCAAAAGACAACACCCCTTGTTCATCAAAGAGGCTTCCTACCCTCCTGCAACCCCCTTCATACCAGCGTCTCAGGCCTTCCAGACAGAGTCCAGGCTCGAAGTCAGGATTCCCACCTATGGGGGTCATCGGGGACGGAAAAGACGTCAGCCCCGATCAACAGGCCACCGCGTCCCATATGCGTAACGTTGCTCCCGTGATCAGGGAAGAATAAAGTCCTCCTGCCCTGTGCCGACGTCTAAGCCAAGGCTCATTCCATATATGAGAGCCCGCCACTGCCTGGTCCATAAAGTAGCAATGTTTCTCAGTGAGTGGGCGACTCCTCTCTAAAAGAAAGCGCAGCTGCGTCGCCTGAAAATATCGCAGATGACACGGAATCGCCAGTCCCCTCTCACTCTTAGGGCGATATAAAACCTGTCGCAGGAGACGCGCCGACTGACACTCCCATATAAATTTCAGAACTGCCGATTGAAGAGTGGCAATCGTCCGAGGAGGTGGAGTCAATGAAAGCGCCTGAAACACATACAGTATACGCGGCAAGACTGTCATCTTCACCGCCGCCACCCTGCCCAGCCAAGACAGCTTGTGTCTCCCCCACAACTCCAGGTCCCGCTGTACATCGCGAACCAACTTTGTATAATTCAAGCTCGCCGTCTTTGCAGCAGGAGTTGCCAATTCAACCCCTAGATAGGAAAGAGCCGAAGACGACCAAAGAAAGGGGTATCTAGTTCTCAAGTCTTCCTCATGATCCGAGCTTACCGACAAACTAAGGACCTGAGACTTCTGCATGTTCACCCGAAACCTGGCTAAACTCTGCCATTATCTTCATAAGCGCAGGCAGCGAGATCGTGGGATCCGCAAGGGTAAGGATCACGTCATCTGCATACAGGGTAATGAGATGGTGGTCTCCGCCGAATTTCACACCGGAAACCGGGGGCTGTCCCGCAAGCGCTGCGCACTGGGCTCCATATATAGCACAAACAAAAGGGGGGGAGAGCGGGCATTCCTGTCTAGTCCCACGCCTGACCGGGAACGGCAGGGAGAGCACACCATTAACTCGAACCACTGCCCTGGGGGACGATAGGCGCATTGGATCCAAGACCTAAAAACAGGGCCCAAGCCGAAACGCTCCAGTACCCGAAAGAGGTATGGCCAGTGAACCCTATCGAACGCCTTTTCAGCGTCAATTGAGAGGAAAAGCGCTTCCCTACAAGATCGGTCTATTTTATCTAACAAGTGCAGAAGCCGCTTCGTGTTATCACCACATTGTCGGTTTGGGATAAAACCTGACTGATCCGGATCAATAAGACCCGGCATATAAAGATTAAGGTGGCAAGCAAGAATCCCAGTGAATAGCTTGGCATCTATATTCAGGAGCGAAATCGGCCTATAAGAAGCGCACTCCTGTGGGTCCTTGCCCGGCTTATGTATAACAGTAATGGTAGCGTCCAACATACTAGGCGTCAGGGCTCCCGACGTCCGAAAGGAATTAAAAAGTCACACCAGAAGCGGGGCGAGTTCCACACAGAAGGTCTTATAGAATAATGCCGTAAACCCGTCAGGGCCGGGGCGACTTCCCAGCCTTTAGGCGAGAAATCGCAGATATAACCTCTTCCGACCTTATCGGCTGGTCCAGCAGGGACGCCTCCCTCTCACCGAGAGGAGTGATTGCTATGCCCTCTAAATGAGAATCCAGGTCCGCATTGTCCCGCTCATCCACCGCGTATAACCCCCGGTAGAACTCCGCAAATGCCTCTGCAATCTGATCACTCGTGCAGGCCTCCTTTCCGGAAGGGGAACGGATCAGTTTTATCGCCGACGCCACACGTTGCACTCGCAACCGGTGTGCCAAGAGCTTTCCGCACCTATTGCTCCCAATATAGTATTTATGCTTAAGTCGCACTACCGCATACTCCGCCCTATCCCAATCCAATCGTTTCAGCAAAGAGAGTGTAGGAAACTTGAGAGGAGATGGCGATGCACCAAAAATGAATCCATGAAAAAGGATTATAAAAATTTGATCCGAGATTATCACATGGAAATTAAAAAAGCTCAGGCGATTTATTATGCAGGAAAAATCGAAGCGGCTGCCAACTCACCTAAGGAGATCTTTAATGCCTTAAAAGATCTCATCCATCCAAGAGAGGAAGTAGAAAGTAGGGACTCCCCCCAACAACATGTAGAAGAGCTGGCTAGTTTCTTCCTGGACAAAATCCAGAATATTTACCTTGCATTCCCTAACACCCCTAATATAGGACAGGAGAGAATAAACTATGATGCCGGGGAGGTAATCACTTTTACAAATTTCACTCCTATCAGTCTGGACAGAGTTATCAATCTAATGAGATTAACAAAATCGGGCTCGCCACTTGACCCGGCCCCTCCCCAGGTTTTATCCTTGGGAATCTCAGTAGTAGGGCCGATAATAAAGAATCTTATTAATAATTCTCTGAGTGACGGCATAGTACCTGATCACTGGAAACAAGCCATTGTCAAGCCACTCCTGAAGAAAACCAGCTTGCACCCCAAGATACTGAGTAACTATAGACCAATCTCATTGCTGCCCTTAATCGCCAAATTGGCGGAGAAACATGTACACTCTCAATTATCCTCATTCCTGGAAGAAAATAATTTTATACATCCGACCCAGATGGGTTTCAGACCTAAACATTGCACTGAAACTGCCTTGATTGCCATAACAGAAGAGGCAAGGAAGAGGATGGACTCAGGTATGGAAACCGCGATTATCCTCCTTGACCTAAGTGCTACTTTTGATACAGTTGATTTAAAAATCCTTATAGAAAGGGTACAAGGATGTGGAATTGCCGGGTCTGCGTTAGACTGGATTTGCTCCTTCTTATATGGAAGGTCTTTTCAGGTACTTGACAGAGAATGTATCTCTAGGAGCACTTTTAGCAGCTGTGGTGTTCCTCAGGGCTCGGCCTTGAGTCCATTACTTTTTAACATCTACATGAGGCCATTAGCAGGCATAGTTGAGCCCTTCGGACTGAACATAGTTTCTTATGCCGATGATACGCAGCTGATAGTTTCCTTCTCCAACTCCCATCCGGATATGGGCCTAGCCTTAGGTCCTTGTATGAAGGCAGTTGCAACCTGGATGGCTGATAGTAAACTAAAGCTCAACGATGATAAAACGGAGGTTATGTTTTTTGGAAATAAAATTCCCCCTTTTAACTCCAGCATACTGAGAGGAATATCGACCCCCCCCCCCCCATAAAGGCCTGATTAAAAGCCTCGGGGTATGGCTTGATCCCCTTCTCTCTATGGCCCAACATGCAAATAGAGTAGCAGGAACTGCCTTTGCTCTACTAAGGACCTTGAGGAAGGTGTTAACTATTTTACCTTTCACAGCGAGGAGAATGGTTGTCCAGGCACTGATTGGTGCCCGGATTGACTATGGAAATGCGTTGTTCATTGGCTCCCCGAAATATGTAATTCAGAGACTGCAAAGAGTACAAAATGCAGCGGCTCGTCTGCTACTAAACATCCCTAAACATCTCTCAATACGGCCAGGAATTGTTTCTTTACACTGGCTCCCGGTAGCAGAAAGGATTCAGTTCAAGACCCTGTGCCAAGTTCACAGATCTATATTTGATAAGGGACCTGAAATGTTGAAAACTATTGTTCAGGCTTATATTCCAGCCAGACCTCTTAGATCCTCCTCAGCTAATCTGGCTAAAGTTCCAATCATGAGGATTGCCAGATGGGGAGGAAGATCGGTAGCTTACCAAGGCGCTTTACTTTGGAATAACCTTCCTCTCAAGCTGAGAGCTAATTCTCAAGAGTTGTTGTTCAGAAAAGAATTGAAGACCTGGCTATTTAAAACTTAAATCCCTTGAATAATTTTTAAGCAGTATGTCATCATTATGGCTGTATAAGCGCTACGAGGCCGTTGGCAGTTAGGCGCTATATAAACCTCTATAACATAACATAACATAGCTGTTGCCTCGCCTTCTCTAATTCCTGCCAAATTCTAGGTGCGCCGGTAGATTTATGGGAACACTCCAGTACAGCCACCCTCTGCTCCAACTCCTCCCTTATCTCCCTCCTTGCCTTATTATCTCTCCCGGACAGTGCCATCATCTCACCCCGCACTTCTGCTTTCAGAGCCTCCCACACAGTTTCCAAAGAAGTGCTGCCATCATCATTAAAGCTAATGTAGTGCGTGATTGCCCGCCGGAGTGACTCCACCACTGTCTCACTCTGGAGCAAAGAATCCCTAAAGCGCCAGCTTGGAGTACCCACCCGGCCCACCTCCATGGTAAGCTCTACAGTAATTGGGGCATGATCAGTGAAGGCTCTAGGTTCAATCGTGGCCTCCCTGACCCGGGACATAAACTTGTGTGAGGCCAGAAAAAGATTGAGCCGTGCATAAGTCTTAGTCGCCGCTGAGTAGAAGTAGTAATCCCGGAGCGTGGGATGCGACTTCCTCCACACATCCTCCAACCCACATTCAGCAAGCCACTGACACCCCACCTCTGATAATGCCCCCGCCTGTCCAAAGCGTTGACCCGAGCGGTCGAGCTCATTGTCCATCACCAGATTAAAATCTCCTCCTACCAAAATGACACTATCTGGCGAGCTAAGGGGAAACCGCCTGTCTCAGGCTTGGCATTCGGAGCATAAAGGGAAGCAATGGTGAAAGAGAAGGCCCCAAGTCTTATTCTAATAGCCAGAAACCTGCCTTGCACTTTGTGTACCATCCCAACTATCTCCCCCGCAAAAGCCCCCGAAAGCAATATTGCCACCCCCGCATGCTTCGTAGTTGCTGAAGACCAGAATTGTCTAGGGAACCACCTTGAACGCGTGCGAATTGTGTCTTTATGCAATAAGTGTGTCTCTTGTAATAAACAGATATGACTCCAGGATTTCTCTAGGCTCAACAGAATCGCTAACCTCTTGGTCGGACTGTTAAGCCCACGGACATTCGAACTTAAAGACTTAACTGTCATACATCGCAGAGGAAAAATTGCTCAGGGGGTGAGGAGATCCATGGGGGGACCAAGACCCAGAGCAGCACCTCAGCCGCTCCAAATCACATGGCCAAACCATTATGCCCCTTAATGACCAGACTCTCAGGGAAGCATACCAATATATAACCATAATGCACAACAGGTGCTCATAACGAAGACGTCCTCTCACACTCATCCCAAAGAGGAAAATGTCTCAGCAGGGCCGTAGAACCACACAAGTTCGCCCACCAAGTCAGTCGACTACGCCGCACAGGCCCCGCTCAAACAGCCGTAGGCCTGCAATAAGCGACCCATAGCTGTCCAACGGCTCCCCGCCTCTCCTCGCCTAGGCACTTGTCCCAGCTGCCACGCTGCTCACTGCCGACTGACGTTCCGAGATCTGCTCCGACGCAGTAGGGCGCTGCTATTTCCTCCTTCTCTTCTTCCTCCACCAGCGTGGACGATCCCCGCCGGCCGGGCCCAGTTTCAAGTCTGGACCCTGGGTATCCCCCTCCAAGCCCAGGATCCGGTTTCCCTCCGTTATAGACTTCACCTGGCGAAGCTGAACCCCCCAGCAGAAAACAAAGCGGAACGGGTGACCCCACGAGTAAGACACAAATGCTCTGCAACAACGGCGTGAGTTTACACCTTTTACAAAGTCTAAACCGAAAGGTCCTGGTATAATTGGAGCTGATGTCCTCTAAAGTGGACCTGCGGAAGATTGCGTGCTCGTTGCAGAATGCTTTCTTTCAGCCCAAAATTGTGGACACATGCCAGAATATCCGGCTGGTGGTCTCTGGCTCCGCCAGATCGGCCCACACGATGGACTCTATCCAGGATGATCTCCCGGGATTCCTCCAGGTCAAGGACAGAGCGGAACAACGCCACCACAAAGTCTCCAATGTCCTCCTTCTCAGCCCCGATCGGGGCCCCTCTAATGTGGATATTATGCCTGCGCGACCGATTCTCCAGGTCCTCCACCGTTATCTGAAGGAGATCCTGCTGCTCCCGCAAGCGTATAACCTCCTGCTGCAGATCCGCCACCTCCTCGCCGCGGGCAGTTTCACCATCCTCAACCTGTGCTATCCGCTCACCCAGGGATGTAAGCTCAACCCGCAACTCTTTCACCTCTTGAGATATGTCCTTGCGAAGTTCCTGCAGGTCGCTACGGCGCGATTCGAACAAGGAGGTAAGGAAGCCCTTCGTGACTGGGGCTGCCTCATCCTCTGCCATCTCCCTCCTTGCCTCAGGAGACCTCGCGGTCGGTGGCTCCTCAGGGCCCCTTCCCGGCACCGGGCGTCCCCCCAGTAGGCATCTCTCTTACCGTCCGGTCCCTCTTGGGCTTGGAGGCCCCCATCACCTCTGCCCTCTAACTGCAAAAGCTCAAGTATCGCAACCGGGCCTCTTTGCGTCACCACCGTATTCTCCCGGCCGCACACTTCCACCAGTAGCCGCCGGCCTTTCCACTGTAGGGCACTCCGTGGACCTCCTCCACAACCCAGCTCGCCTCCGCTTTAAATAAAGGACACCGCGGGCCGCCCGCACCGCCGACTGATGGCCCAGTCTCACTGCGTCACTGCAGGCTCCTCCACTTCAGCGCCCAGCAGCACAAGAGTGCCCTCGCCCACTCACCGTCTTCTCTGGGGCTCCTCTCTAAAAGGCCCAGCAAGGCAGGCACTGCCATCTCCTAAGCCCCAGCACCCGGCTCATCACCGGGCCCTCGTTGCGGGGCCAGCCTCACCCCAAGGTCGTGGTCCCCTCCAAGGGCGCCGCTGCGCCCAGCCAGCAGGCCGCCAGGCCCCAGGCCCTCTGCGTGGCATGAACCGCGGCCCTCCATGCGCATGGCAGCCCCAGCCGCGCGGCCCCGTGCGCATGGCAGCCCCAGCCGCAGGCGTCCTCAGTTCTCTCGGGGCCCCTGGTGTGCCACCACACCAGGTGTCACGGCGGGGCTCCACAGGCCATCCAAATCGGGGGTCATACTTTGATTCCAGAGGCCCGGGCAGCAGAGCTCGGACCAACATGTCCGCTCACGCCACCATCTTGGCCACCCCCCGCCATTGATAATTTTAAAGTGAAGTGCAATGATATGCGATCTCTGAATATTTGCCTCCTTGTTGAAAACAACATACATAGATTGTGTGACTAAGGAGTTCATATTGAAGCATGTCAACAATAGCGTGTCAAAATTTGGGTCTAATAAAGATTTTTTTTTTTTTTTTTACATTCTGAATGCTCTACAAATCTAATTATCCAGCAGGACGTACATTTTATTTTTTACTTTTATAAGCTTAGCAATATGGTGTTCTATTTTTTTTTTTTTTGTTCTTTTTCTAGAACATGGTTGCTAATCTTGGTGTTAGGTGTAGTACCACCCAGGAGTACCATGTGCACTGGATTTTCTGCTGCTTTTGGCAAAATCAGAATATTTACAGGGGAAGGCTTATGCAAGTTACAAACTTTCAGCTACTTTTTTTTATAGGAGAGACTGGAAACATCCCGAACACTTCATACTTTAGATCCTTAGGAGTCACATCTAAGAGTGGTTCACAACTGCAGATGAATAGGCTGTGAATATGTCTTTTGTTTCAAAGAGGGTGATTAGGCTGACCAGAATTAAGCTTATTTTTTCTAGAGAGTTCCAAGAGCACGCCCATATGCAGCCAAAGACAGTTTCACCATTCCTTGCATTAGTTAACTGTTTTATAATGAACTCAGATGGAGAAACCTTCTTGTCGCTTTTAGAAAAATGACTGTGTGGCCTTTGTGGACTGGAGGACATCCATTCATAATGTCCCTTTTCACTCTTCATAGGCCACCCTTGGCAGCCCCAGTCTTCCTCAAGAGGCCTTCATGTGGCTGCATTGAGGGAACTACGCTTCAGTTTGATGGGGTCTCCAAGGGGAAGTCACAGAATCCTTTCCCTGTAACAAGGAGGTGCTGCAAGGATGCTTCTTGACCCTGATGCTCTCTTTTTGTTTCTTATATATCAACCACATAGTTGAATTCCTAAACGATCCTTTTGATGTCACCCTGAGGTTACATGTAACAAGATAGCAACCCTTCTATTCGCAGACAGTACAATATTAGTCTCACATATGCCGAAAGCCTTACCAGCAATGTTAAGAAAGTTTTCAGATTTCTGCAAGCAGAGGAGTCGTCTTGTTGACGGATTAAACAAAATCTGTGATATGATAAATGTAATTAAGTTGTTTCAGAAAACGTACCTGACTTTGCCTATCCAGAAATAAGATTAAGTTCTGGCGCAAAATTAACAAATCAAATACACAAAAGCATTTTGGTTTTGTCATAATGTACAGGTGTCACTGTGAGTCTAGTAGAGAGATTAGGTGAATGTTCCATGTCACCTGCGCTTGAAGTGTACAGGGCCTAGGGAAAAAATGGTGTCCAGTGTGGGGCAGATATTTGGGGCTTTGCAAACATCACTACTTTACCACATGTGAGAATTAGGAAAAAAAAAGCCTGCCAGTGGGCACACCCAACATCCAATCATATATGGATTTTGGATTGAGTGATACAGCATTCCTTGCACTGTTGAGACCCGGTATCTATACTGGGTCAAAATTTGGAGTATTAAGGATCTCTATTCTTATCGAGACTCCTTAAGCAAGGATGTAGAAACATTGATTAATGCAAACACGCCCACAATTCCTTTGGGGACCATGGACCCTGTTGACTTGTGGGCCACATCTGCAGCAATCAAAACAGGATCCTCAATCGTGATGCACTCTGCCTGGTGTAACTGAATTGAGGCACTGCAGAGGAGTAATCTAGGCTCCAGGACGATTACAGAATTCTTTTTATCTTCATAAGTGCACCTGAGTTTGAACACATTCCAGAGCATATCTAAAATGCAGTGGCAAAAGTACTGTATGTCAACTTTTGCGGGGTATACACCACCACCATAAACAATGCCTTGGGGCATGTCACATTTCAGGTCCAATACTTGTTTCAGCTGCTCTTTGTTGAATTTGATTCCCAATTCTTGTTTTCCAAACCCATGTATGCAACGCGTCGAAAAATAGTTGTCACATGTTTTGGGGAGCACTGTCGAGGAGGATATGCTAAAAATGTGTATATGCAACACGGATTACCTTCGCATCTAGCGTCTTGTTTGCTGCTTGAAGGATCCATTCCACTGCAACTAAATCGGTCTTAAAACAGCAATAGTATTTTCAGCAGGCCACCAATAAAAGTCTCCTAGATTTTATGTCTCTTTTTTAAAAATTGATTTTATCTTCTATGTATGTCTGGCGTATGGATGTTTTATCCAAATTAAACAATATTATTACTATTAAAAAGCAAAAAATATTTTAAAACTATGTAATAATCTCCCTTTGTTAACATTAGGTTAAAAACGGCTCAAACATTGGTTTCTCTGTGCTTGCTGCAACCTGTAACAAGTTTTTCCGTACTTTTGTTTTCTCCCTCAGTACATGGTGGGTTGAACGCTTCCTCCATGGCTTGGAAAATCTGTGCTGTCCCGCTCAGTCTTTTTTTTTTTTTTTTTTCCTTCTTCTGGTTAGCCCTGTATTTTTTTCCTCCAGTGAATGAAATAATTATGCAGCTCCGCATGACATGCTCCTTCTTTTACCTTTACTATTATTCTTCGTAGATGTGCTCTGGATGCTATGGGAGTCCTACAATGTTCTCCTTTTCTTAGTGAAGGTGGATATTCGACCCTCCCCTCTGTCAAGGTTATGCAGGGATTGGCAATAGCCGTAACTAATTATTAGGTCAAGAGCACAGGTCTTTTTAACTGTCTCTTTGTTTGGGCTTTTTCCAGGATCCCCAGTTAGGTACAACATGGATGCTCTGCCTTCATCATGTGTGGGAGTGGAATGAAGGCTGTGTGTAAGGTATGTCGAGCTAGATTATACAGCAAGGTGATAGGACACACTGGGCTTAGAGATATTGATGGGCCATGACAACTGACCTTACTTTTATAATAATTTGTCTTTTCTTTTTGCATAACTTGCCTTTCCTTGCTGTATAATTTATTTAACTTTGCAATATAATTGTGTTCTCTGTCACCCAATGCCACTGATCTGGAGTATAACCACAGATACTAGAACTTTTATCATATATATTGGTTGGCTTGTTGGATCATGCCTAACCCATTTAGGTAGTACTAGAGTCTGCATCTGTCTTTCTTATGTTTGTATTTTCTACCATATTTCACTTCTTTCATTTGCATCTAAATTACCACCTTTTTGTTTTTTATGCTTTACTGTTTTAATAGCATTCATGATATGATGAAGTATTAAGTTTTTTTTAACACATGCTGCACCTACTGTGAACAGGACGATGACTAAAAATAAGACATGGGAAATGGTCTGTGAAGTGTAGGCCTTCTTTTTTTGAGTTATAGAACAAATCTTTCACTATGACATGCTTATTTTTGACTGATTACTTGTTAAATATTTAGCACCAGAAGCTATTCCTGCTTTTGAAAAACATGGTAATTAGTTAAGAAAAATCTGATCTCAAATATGGGTATAGTGTACAATGTTACCAGGCAGATGGAATCTCCTGCAACCGACCCACCTCTTCCTGTGACAGGAAGGATCATTGCAACTGAGTCCCTCCTGCTCGGTAATTCCAGTCTGTGCACCTGCACAACATTGAAGCAGGAGCTATGTGGTCTGCATCACCTGCACTGACATCTCCCTACTCCTTTACCAGCTCTTGAGAGGCATCCTACCAAGCCTGTTTGCAGGCAAAGGGTTTATCGGTCTGCCCAACCAGTCAGGCTGCTTGCACTCCAATGGCCTGTTGCTCTCATGTCACAAACTAAAGCTCTTCACTGTCTCAGGTTCCCTCCAGTACAGGTGTCTAAGATCAGCTGGCCAGCACAGAGCCTAATCGCATTGGCTTCACCAGCTATGCCATAAGTGTCTTTGGACACTTCAGAGTTTGCTCTCCAAATATTGTGCAGTCCCAGCTTGATTGATAGTTGCACCCTGTTTTCACTGTTTAGTCACTCATGGTGCGAGGAGCTGGGCGCTATTGGTTAGTTAGAGGCAGCAGAGTAACTGAAGCCTTTTGAGCAGTTAGAGTAGAAGAGCTACATATCTCACTTTAAAGCTCCCATTATTGTTTGTGGCACACTAATGCCCCAGATTTGCATAGTTAATGAGTGTTTTGAAAGCCACTATGCATAATGTAATAAGCAAGTAATAAAAATCTTAACACTTGCATTGCTGTCTTTTAATGAGCTTCAAAAGTAGTGATATTCACCTCTAAGAGATTTTGAGATTACTGTTAGGTGCTCTTCCTCATGTTTTCTTTTCTTGTTTATTGCATGCTGCTTCCTTGATTGTGGTCAACTCAACTTGCCAACTCCAACTAATCATTTTTGTAAATTAATTAATATTTGTAAGCCATTCTATTAAGCATATTTTCTCAACAAGACACTTACATTGGTTTGTCACTTTCTGTTTTTATAGTTTATTGCTTAGAGAATTGGTTTTGGTCTCTTCCTTTTTTTATGCTGCCAATCTCCCATTGTATAGTAATATGCTGTTAGTGGTGTCCATTGATAAGTGCAAATTTCTGTGTCCGTTTTAGGCCTGTGAATGAGTTTGGGAGGATGTTATGAATGGAAAAGGATGGGGGGTTCTTGAGGGTTGTATGCCGACAAGCAGGCACTGCTCGTGGACATTTTGCATCGGGCACTATTCTGCAGCCTGGCGTGGCCATGCTTAATAGTTTAATTCTTCAGGCCGTTCAGGAAGTTGGTCTATCTATGCTCTGGAATGACATGAAATTACATTAAGCAACCATCAACCTTTCTGATTGTGTTTTTATTATATTTGGACTACAATTGGTGATAAAGACTTATCGATTCAAGTAAGTGCCATTGACTCAAAGCTCAAAATCTGTTTGAAGCTTTATTAATTAGTTCATTAAGAAATCCGTGAAAACTTGACTCTGACTATAAAGTAGTTGAGCTGCATGGTACTTAAATAGCTGATTACAGGGCAGAGATACTTTTGCTGCAAAAATGATCTTTTGTGAAGTAGTCAAAATAACTCACTTGCTGTGAGGTCCCCACCTTTTGAATCATGACTACTCGGGGCTCACTTTGTTGAGTAAGAGTAATTGTGCGGCAGGCAACCACCACTGTCCATGCTGTACAGTCGGTTGATCCCAATCATCTGCCTTTTGGGGTTTGCAGTTTTTTCCATTTTTGTTCTATGACATCTGTGGTCTCTGAAGTTTCAGCATGTGAAATGCTGTTGGGTATCAGTTAAGAAACACTGTGGGTACTACATTTTGCCTGGAGCTACTTAGTAAGCAGCTTTCTAATTACCTGCTCCCCCTCCCTTCAGAGGCAGGCTAAAGAGAGACAGTCCACTATTTTGTTCGCAAGACAAATTCAGACAAATATGGACTAAGTGAATACATTGTTTTCCAAGTGCACAAAACCTGATCTGTTAAAACATACTAGAACAATTCTCTCAAGTAAAGCTAGCATATGCCTTGGAAACCAAGCTAATTACAGACCAATTTCTCATTCTTTGGTATCTAAGAATAACCATGAAAGGTGAAATTACCTGACCACATGAGAACTATATGGGGAAAAAAAAACTTAATTCCACTTTACCAGTATTGATTCATACTAGTAAGCCTGACCAATGAGCATTCATCAACTAGAGGGAAAACCTTCTAACTACTCTGGGTACTTGCAAAAACACAATACTTATTTTTCAGGTTTCTATGTTGTATGAGAAAGCAAGCATTTGGCAAAGCCATTAGGTTTCACCTTTGGGACTTGTTGGCTTTGCCAATGATTTTTAGCCATGCTCCACAGCGTCCCTGACATGCTGCCTGGCTAAAGAGGAACCCAAAAAAGGCAAAATGACATGTCCCCTTTATTTTGTAGGGATGTGCACCACGCAAGGTCACACCCGCAAGATGAGAAGGGTGTCTTTTATTTGTTTTTTCTTTTTATTTACCTATTAAAGTTGGCAGAGAGTGGATAAGGAAAGCAACACAGAGGGTACAGGAAGAAATACATGACTGGGCAAGGGTGGGAATATGGAGCTGGGAGAGAAGAAAAGGGGCAAGAAAGCAGTTTGGGAAAAGAAGCACACAAGGGAGGGTACAACATTGAAGGGGGAGATGTACAATAGTGAGAGAGCAGTATGGAGCACGGCAGAGGGGAGAAAAGTACATGAGGGAGGCAGCTGGAAAACACCTGCACTCTCATTAAATACTTAACCAAAAAGTAAGTGCCTAAAAAGTAAGCAGTTGAAGGAAAGAAGTAAAGTGCCTATGCTCTAGAGGAGGAGAGACCAATGCAAGAAAAGAACAGAAAGCCCGCATTGGCTAACGAGTGAAAAACATGCAAATGTGAGTGACAGTAAAGCTAACCAGTGTTAAATAATGGCCAGGCCCTAAGCTCTCTGTATACAGACATTAAGTCTTGGCAAACAGACCGCTTGCACTGTCTGGCATGTGAGATGTAATGAAGCATGCCATTCTGCTAAGCTGGCTGTTTAGACTGGTTGGAAATCTTGGAAATAGCAGATGATTGGACTTCACCTTTCAGACACTAAGTAATGATCCAGAAAACTACATCTATTAGTTGAAAGGTTTCAAGTAGCTTATCTTGGGTATCTGCCTTCTTAGCCCTGCTGTTAATGCATGTGTGTGTGTGCATTAACATGGTTGATTCATTCACAAACTCCAATTCCGAATCATACTTTGGCTAACATTCATTTGGAAGCTGAATCAAGGTGTCAAGACCAGATTCTTAAGTGTTATTTGTGCTTGTGACTGAATGAAGAAAATTGTCTTGAAGGCTGCAAAACTCTGTCGGTAATTGTGGATAACCGCAAGGATGATGCCCTCTTTTAGCTGGCCAGCAACAGTGGGCCTGGGCCTGATGTGGACTAATTAATTGAAAAATCTTCTTCCTTCCTTCCTTCCTTCCTTAAATTTGTTTTTTATTCTTAACTTTCATTTGAGTCCCACCTGACATAATAACTAATGACTTCCAATGTTCTATGCTTACAAATATATTACCCATTCCTTCAGATGACTCCTCAAGAAGAACTTCATTTGTGCATGGTGATGGCCATACTGGCTAATTGTAATATTGTCTAAACTGGTCTCGCATGTCATTTAGATTAGAAACTAGTACCGAGATTATGTTGGAATCTAAAACTTCAATGCACAAAGCCTACTTGAAGCTAGACTAGGGTGGCTTCGTATGTCATCAGCTCACTATGAATCAACAAGGGTTTCCAGGACACTCAAATTAACACATCGTAAAATAGGGTGGCGAATACCTGGGAGTAGGACACAATGAAGGAGATTGTCCTAAACTGGTCTTTGCGTGCAGAACTCAAACTCCTTTAGATAAGCAAACTACTGCAAACCTCATTATTTACACAAACATTCAGGCCTAGTGATAGCCAGTAATGTGTCAGACAGAACATGACGACATAATTTCATGTTAATCCCACTATCCACTTGTTGCAGAGGACAAGACCTTGAGGGATAGAATGGAAAGAGAACTTCTAGTTAATTAACACTTCCATCCCTAATCAGTGACCTAAAGACAAGCAGAATTTTGGCATGCTGTTAGAAAATATCTAAAAGCCTGTGGTGGTGTCTAGCAAATTATAAAGATAATGAAGATATATTAAAACCTGCGGATATGAACCTGCCACAGCTCTTGGCATGGCTGTCACAATCATGTTCTTTACCTTGTGAAAGAGTTGATCCACATTTTCTAAGTGTTATAATGACTGTACTTGTTTGATTAGAATAGAACATTTGTAAGATTGTAAATGAGGCGGTTGGGTGGTGGTGATCCATTTGGTGGCAGTTTTTGCCTGGCCAGCTGGGAGAGAACCATGCTGGTGTTTTGCTCTTCAACAAATACCGCCTTCTTCCGGAAATGTGTATCCAGCTATACTTTTCAAGAAATTTGGTGATGATTTTGCCAGGGAGCAGCTCAGCACACAGGTGGTTGACAAGACTTCATGTGTGGAAAGCCATCCAGCTGTCCTGTTGTGTGTGGCAGAGACCTTAGTTTCTGTCATTCTCCCGGGTGAGGTTTGGGACATTTTAAGTAATTGGGGTTGCTGCAACTCCATCTGATGATACTGTTTTATGGTTTATTTGCCTGTTTGCCATTAGTGAACAGCCTGGCATGAGACTCCCTTTCCTGGTTTCAAGGAATGTCTAGGGTGAAATGGGTATGTTGTCCCAGCGCAAGGCATTCGTCACATGCCTGAATGGTTGTCTGGTGCAAAGTTGGTGACATGAGTAATTTCTGTGTTCAGTGTGTCTTCTGCACCGCTCCTTTGAGATTTGTGCTGTGACGCAGAGCAACACACACAACGCTTTGTTTCAGCATACACAGCCATCTTGTATTGGTTTGTGTGCGTTTACAGTGATATGCAGACTCTAAGGTGATTCTTAACGTGGGTATTCTAAAATTGTCAACAGCAGTATGGCACATGTTGATGTGCACACCTGTTGTATTAAATCCTGGGTGTACGGTGCTGTGCACACCACGTTGATCATACTTGACGTGCATGTCCTATAGCGTAGTACTGGATTATACTGTGATATGCACACCGTCTTCATTTTGATGCTATTTCTGTGTTTATTTTTTCTTTGTTGCTTTAACTTCATTACATACTATGGGATCAGTAATTAAAGCTGTTATTACTCCACTATTTTTTCTTGATCGGTCAGGTTCACCACCTATTGGCTGAGAAGATTGGATATGCTTGTTTAGTAAGTATATTGAAGCCCTTGATGACAAAACTTCTGTTCTTAAAGGAAAAAAGCACTGTAGTTGACTACTCTGGGAAAGGAGGGCCAATGTATATTTAAGTACTTGCCAGCTGCTTGTAAATCTGATTGTCAGCCAATCCAAGATCAGTTTCAGGAGGCCAGGAGATTATAAATTAGGTTTGCTAAGGAAGTTAATCTGGGCATGTTGCACTATAAAGCTTATACTCAGCCACAAAGTAGTGATGGAACAGTTAATGGATTTGATTCAGAGAGCTTTCTACAGAATCCCAATTTGGTGCCATGACAGAAGAACTGATATAGGTTCAGCTTGTTGTTTAATGTAAGAGTGAAAAAAATGCAGGAGTGCTTATGGGCTGCTAAGGAACCCCTCTTTTAAAGATGCCATTGATTTTGCGAAAGTGGTGGATTAGTCCGTTTTGTGCATGAACGAAATGGAAAAGAAAGACTGACACACTTGTAGTGATGTGGCTGTGATGGCTTACAGAGGTTG
This sequence comes from Pleurodeles waltl, assembly GCF_031143425.1. NCBI lineage: Eukaryota > Metazoa > Chordata > Amphibia > Caudata > Salamandridae > Pleurodeles > Pleurodeles waltl. The sequence goes on from NC_090439.1 coordinate 893,315,860, forward strand.
AGCCTGTAATACAGAAGGAATAGTGTTGTAATCATCAAATCATTCTTCAAAAATGACTGTTGGATGTAAACCATCTTTCAGAAATTGTTAATGGTGGGAGCACTTATCATGGGTCCGACCCAGTCTTGTTTTGCCTTTAACAAGTCCTGCAGGAAATGTGGCTGTAGGACTTTTTTCAAAGATGTGTAAGAATGATAATATGAGCAATGTGGCGGTGTAGAGATCACACATTGATACCACAGCAGACAGAGGCCCTCATTCTGACCTTGGCGGGCGGCGGAGGCCGCCCGCCAAAGTCCCGCCGTCAGGTTACCGTTCCGCGGTCGAAAGACCGCGGCGGTAATTCTGACTTTCCCGCTGGGCTGGCGGGCGGTCGCCTTCAGACCGCCAGCCAGCCCAGCGGGAAAGAGGCTTCCACGATGAAGCCGGCTCGGAATCGAGCCGGCGGAGTGGAAGCTGTGCGACGGGTGCAGTTGCACCCGTCGCGTATTTCACTGTCTGCGCAGCAGACAGTGAAATACATGTAGGGGCCCTCTTACGGGGGCCCCTGCAATGCCCATGCCAGTGGCATGGGCACTGCAGGGGCCCCCAGGGGCCCCGTGACACCCCTACCGCCATCCGGATCTCGGCGGTCCGACCGCCGGGATCTGGATGGCGGTAGGGGGGGTCGGAATCCCCGCGGCGGTGCAGCAAGCTGCGCCGCCGCGGAGGATTCAATGGGGCCGCGGTATACTGGCGGGACCCCGCCAGTGGTGCCGGTCCGACCGCGGCTTTACCGCCGCGGTCGGAATCCCCATTGGAGCACCGCCGGCCTGTCGGCGGTGCTCCCGCGGTCCTCCGCCCTGGCGGTCAAAGACCGCCAGGGTCAGAATGACCACCAGAGTGTTGACTGTTGAAGGTGACATTGACAGGGAAAGAAGGAAAAATAGAACAAAATGAATTTTACAATTAACAATAGTGAGATTCAACTTATGGTGGATTCAAGGTCAATGTACACTAATATACTGAGACAAAAGTTTGAAGAAAAATGACCAAATGTACTTTTGGAACCTATGATATTTGTCCACGTGGGTTTCAGGGTAAAACCATTTCCAGCCAAAATTGTGTTTGTGGAACAGCAGATTGAAGGGAAGATGTATGTGGCTGAAAGTGGACCCTCCGATACTTGGATGGATGCATCAATATGATCTGAATATTGTGATCAACCCAAGGGCTCCAAATCAAATTATGGTGGTGGAAGATGTGTCAATGAATGACATTTTGAGCGAGTTTGAAGGTGTGTTTGAAGATAAACTTGGATGACATAAAGGGTATGTGCATATAACTACTTAAGTCAGATAACACTTTAACTTATGCCCAGCTTAAGTTGAGGAGAGTGCCTACTGTGATCTGTATTGAAGTTACGAAAACGTTGGATAAAATGCTAATAGAAGTGGTCATTGAACAATTAGAAATTTTTTCCAGTAGTTATTACAAAGAAATATGATGGTCGTGTGAGATTTTGTGTTGATCCCAGGTCATTAAATCAGAATATTGGGGTGGACGCATTCCCTTTACCCAAGATTAATGAACTTATGTTTCTGCTGAATGGTAGGAAATATTTTTCAAAACTTGTTTGAAGAGTGCGTATCATCAGATCAGATCAGACTTTACAATGATTTCAAATCACTTACTGCCTTTATTACAACGGAATGGACATATCCATTTACTTGCATTCCATTTGGTATGTCCTCAGGACCAAAGCAAGTATTTTTTTAATGTATGATAAGTGAAATCTTTTCAAGGAATACAGACGGTAGGGCCAGATGTACAAAAATATTCTGTGAATGCAAATGGCGAATTGGGCCCTTTGCGAATGCTAAATAGCTTATTTTTTATATGTACCAATCCTATTTTGTAAGTCATTAACCAATTGCCGACTCTCAAAATAGGGTTTGGAAAGTTGCTATTGGCAAGAGACATGTAAAGGGCGTTCCCTCCTAATGGCGAGTTGCAGGGCGATTTATGAATGTTTTTCGACTGTAATGCCATCACAAAACATTCACACTTAACCAACTCCAAGAAGGAGGTGGTAACCCATTCACAAAGGGGAAGGAGTCCCCACCTCTTCCCCTTTGTGAATGGGGACGCCAACATTTATTAAGAGCAGGCAGTGGTCCCACAGACCACTACCAACTGTTTTAAAAAAAAAAAAAAAAAAAAAAAAAAAGTTATATTAATTTAAAACAAATGAAAAGAGAACTTTTTTTTTTTTTTTTTTTTTTTTAATGCAGCCCATTTTTTCCTTTTAAGCAAAGCAAGCTGCATTACAAAAAGATGCTTTATTTAAAAAGCAGTCACAGACATGGTGGCGTGCTGACTCGAGCAGACCATCATCCCTGTGAGTGATGCCCATTCCCAATGGGTCTCAAATTGCAACCTGCCTCATGAATATTAATGAGGCATGTCTCTTCAGCCCATTTGGGAATCGCAAACCGTGTGAAACACACTGTAGTACGTCACAGTTTGTAATCTCCTATTAGTGAATCACAAAACCTCACTATTAGGAAATCGCATACTATTTTCGGACATCTAGCCTATTGTGTATTTTCAGGATGATACTTTCACATGTGGTGAAAGGATCGATCAACATAACATTCTTAGATGAGTGTTAAACAAAATTGATGAATTATGGCTTACTTTAAGGAAGAATAAGTGTAAATTTTTGGAAGAAGATGATTACTTACACTATACTGTTTCTAGTGAAGTGGTGAAACTGGAAATGGATTTGGTGGGAGCCATTAAACTAGCTCCTGCTTCTTCTGATGAGGAGCAACTTGGATCATTTAAGGGTCTAATTGAATACTATTCCAAATTCACAGGGAACTTTGCTTATAAAATGGAAAATATTAGACCTTTGCTACGGAAAGGGTTTAACTTTTCATGGGGCAGTGCTCAACAGACTTTTTTATGGTGGTATAAAAAACCGATTTGTGATGCTGGAATTTTAGTACATATTGATACCAGGTTGAAATCTATTCTTATGGTGAATGCGAGTGCCATTGGCATAGGGGCTATTCTCTTGCAAAAGCATGAAACAACTGTGGTGTTTGAATCTAGAACACTCACAGAATTGGAAAGGAATCATTCTGTGTTCAAGAGGAAAGCTTTGGCAGCGGCATGGGGTGCTGAGTACTTTTGAGCTTAGCTGTGAGGGACAAAGTTCATTTTACAATCTGATCACAAACCATTGGTTAAAGTGTTGCTCCCTGGTGGATCTGGTAAAGGTTTTGCAAGGCTTGCGAGACTGGAGGCTACGCTGCAAGAGTACATATATGAAATGGAACATTATCTAAGGTGGAGAAATGTACAAGATTATTTATCAAGGTCTTCAGTAGACTAGCGAATTGTGGATGTCTCAGCTGTTCTGGCTGAGGAGAGTGAAGGAGCTGTAGTATCTGTTTTAAATGTGTTTGTGAATTTACTGTTGAGGAGTAGATGCAGCAAATGGAAGTGGATACTATGTTGAACAAGGTTGTGCAACTCCTGCGCATAGGAGGTAGAAGAGTAAATGATTAGTCTATTGTATGGTCTTGCATCTAGATCTTGGACGATATAACCTTATGTGGGAAGAATTTGATCGAGAGGTGAAGGGTACAAATTTCTGGACTACTGTCTAGACTTATTTCTTTGAGTCGTGTGGGCAAAGTTTAAGTAAGAAACAACTATAAAAAACATTTCTAGTGGCTGGGTTTAGATAACTAAATTACTACTTAGGTTCATAATTGTGATATGTGTAAAGGAGGAAAAAAAAGGCTTGAAGTGGGGAGACAGTCTTCTGTAGGTCAAATTAATTTTTAACCTGGGTAAACCATTGCACAGAGTGGTGTATGCTTGGATTCTGTTGGCCCTGAGTGTGGAGGTGTAAATTCAGGCATGAATTGGTTGTGGTGGATGTTTTTCCAAAGGGGTTGTTTGTGAAGTTTTTTTGAGAGAGATCACTACTATGATCACCATTTAGAATCTGAAACAGATCTTAAAAAAGGGAATCCCTTCTACATTGATAAGACAATGGTACACAACTTATTTCAAGTGAGATGCTGAAGTTTTTATCCTCGTTTAGAATTAGACATCACCGCACTCCCTTGTGAACCCCCATGCCAATGCTAAAGCTGAATGCTCGATGAACGGTACTCTTTTTAGCTGGCATATGCCACAGGATGTGATATTGGTAACATGGTGCATGACTTGGTGTGGGCTTAAAAGACAACCGTACATGAAATGACTCCGAGATTTCCTTTTGAAATGATTTATGGAAGGTGTACACGTTCAAAATTGTTTCCATCATATTTGAAGGAGTGGGTAGCAAAAAGTTGAAATGTAGATAAATCCTAGGAGTCTAATGATGTGATGGTTATTGTCGCAATAAGAGTAGGTGATTGGGTATAAGTTAGATCTAGACAGTGAAGAAAGATTTGACAAAATTATCGGGTCCCGTCAAGGTTAAATAGGCCCATCAGCACTATGTGTAGCTGGATAAAGGAGAACAGTGGAGTCGTCGGAGAACTGCCTCATACTAGAGAGATGGGGATAGCAAGGAAAAAAAGGAAGAAGGATGCAGTGGGTTTATGATGATGAATAATTAGGTTTTGTGTTTGAGTGGTAAGTTGTTGAATGACTGCCATGATGGAGTGGGTGATTCTACGGTCAGAAACAGAAGGGAATTCACTCAATAAGGATGTCCAAGAGGCTGTAAGCCACTAAGGACTATGTGATTTGGAAATAAAATAATCACTTTTTCCTTACCTCTTTGTTTTATTAAGTCACCATTTTATTTTTTAAGTGACTTTGCATTTTTTTTTCTTTTCTCTTAGTTATTATTTATTTATTAATTATGGAAAGGGATGCTTTATAAAGAACTGTGCTTGTTGGGTAATAATAGAACCTTAAGATCTTAACCTCTTGGGTGCCTGGGACGTAATGGTTACATCCTCAGTGCTCTGGTGCCAAGGACGTAACCATTACATCCTGCACCCGGGCCATGGGGGGAGCCCAGGCCTCCCATTCTCCTCCCCTGGGCTGGGTTGGAAGCAGGCTTCAACTCCTCCCCTCCCTCCCCCCTCGGACGTCTGATGAGGTCAACTTGTGATCATGCGCTGACCTTATCAGAGGTCGTCCTGGATGGAGGACCGGGGCAGGTCTGAGAGGCATCAAAGGAAAGGCTTTTCCTTTCTTTTGATGTCTTTCTTAGCATTCCTGCAGCACGATCACATAGCGATTGTGCTGCAGGAATGCCCACTAGACACCAGGGATTTTTGTTTACTTTTGTAAGCAAATAAGGAGGGTGGCCCCATTTCTGTTATGTTAATTAGGCCCACCTGCCCCCAAGGTGGGCAGAAACCTCTAGGCACCAGTTTAAAAAAAAATTTTTTAACAGTAGGCGAGCGGCCCCTTAGGCAAGGGTCACTCCCCTGGGGGATACATTTATTTTAGGCCATTTCTGCCCCCCCTTGGGGGCTGATCATCCTATTTTTATTAGGCCAATTGAAAGCACTAGATACCAGGGATTTTTTGTTTCTTCTATAAATTCATAAGGGGAATGACCCCTTAGGCAAGGGTCGCTCCCCTGGAGGGCAATTTTATTGTGGGCCATTTCAGCCTACTTTTATTAGACCAATCTGCCCCCAAGGAATGGCAGAAACCACTAGACACCAGAGTTTTTTTTTTTTCCTCCGGATGGGGCGCAACCCCTTAGGCAAGAAACCACTTAGGCACCAGAGATTGGGGTGTGTGTGTTTTGTTTGATGGGGCAGCCCCTTGGGCAAGGGTCACTCTCAATAGGCACATTACTCTTGGCCATTTAAGGCCCATCTGCCCAGAAAGCCCACTAGATACCAGGGAAGATTTTATTTAAAAAATACGAAAAAAAAGAGGGTGGGGTATGACCATACCCTCACCCCAAATAAATGGAGAAAAAGTTGTTCTGCCAACCGGTGGGCAGATGTGGCAAGAAGCCTACTAGATGCCAGTGAATTTAAAAAAAAAAAAAAAACAATAGTGAGGTGGTGGCTCCTAACCAATATGGGCATGGTAATGTCCCCTTTCCCAACTGAAGGGGGTAACAGTCATTCACCCCCCCCCCCCACCCCCACACTAGAAGATCTTATCCCAGCTGCAGGCAAGAAGACATTTGATTATTTTGGGTTTTGATTTTACATTTGGGCCATGATAGCTTGGCTAACTCTCAAAATCGTCCCACTTGGAATGGTGATGGCTGCAATGTTTTGTAGAAGAAGCTAGGAGACCTAGACACCTCGGAAAACTAAGCACCTGGGTGAGTCCAGGGTAGTGTGCTTCACATGCACCCCACACCATTTTGTTATCCCCCATGCCCTGCAAACCTCCAACTTTGCTAGAAATCATGCATTTTCCCCACATTTTTGTGATGGAATCTTCCGCAATCTGCAGGAATCCACAAAATTCCTACCACCCAGCATTGTTGTATCTATATTGATAACAATTCTGCCCCACTTGCCAGCCTAAATTTTTTTATTTCTTTCAAACTGCCCTTTTGGACTTGCATTGTTTCCCCCTCAATTTAGACATATTTTTGGCTCTTCCCTCTCATAGGCACTTGGCCCACATACACAAGTGAGGTATAATTTTTATCGGGAGACTGAGGGGAATGTTGGGTGGTAGGAAATTTGTGCTGGTGCGGTGATCCCACAAACAATGTGGGGAAAACGTTTTTTTTTAATAGTTACATTTCAGGTTTGCTGAGGATTCTGGGTAAGAAAACACTGGGGGATCCATGCAAGTCACACTTCCCTGGACTCTCTTGGGTGTCTAGTTTTCAGAAAGGTCTGGTTTTGGTAGGTTGCCCTAGATGGCTGCTGAACCCAGGACCAAAAACGCAGGTGCCCCCCTTGCAGAAAAAGGTTGTTTTGTAATTGATGATTTTGATGTGTCTACGTAGTGTTTTGGGCCATTTCCTGCCGCGGTCACTAGGCCTACCCACACAAGTGAGGTACCATTGTTATCGGGAGATGTGGGGGAATGCTGGGTAGAAGGAAGTTTGTGGCTCCCCTCAGATTTCAGAACTTTGCAGTACCGCAGTGTGAGGAAAAAGGTTTTTTGTTTGTTTTTTTGTGCCAAATTTTGAGGCTTGCAAAGGATTCTGGGTAACAGAACCTGGTGAGAGCTCCACAAGTAACCCCATTCTGTATAGGCCTAAGTGTCTAGTTTTAAAAAATATATAGGTTTGCTAGATTTCCCTATGTGCCGGCTGTGCTAGAGGCCAAAATCCACATCTAGACACTTTCCAAAAAACATGTCAGATTTCATTGTCAAAATATGATGTGTCCTGAAGTTAGTAGTGCTTGTGCAACATTACTATGGAGACAAATTAAATTGTCAGTGGCCTGGAAGTGTATCCAGCCCCCATCTATCTTAGGATAAACATGGTGCACATATTGTCGTTTGTCACTCCACGTTCTCACAGTGGGCAAGGCAGCATATTTATTATGCAGTCTTATTTGACATTCTGAATTAGAAATACTCCCCTGCCCTAAAACCCTGCTTGAAAGAGATGGGGCCTATAAAACACAAAAAAACCCGCAAAGGGCAACTTTAACTCTGCTCCTTTATAGCTGTTAAGAGAGAAAAAAAAACACTTCTTGTGATAATCCCTGAAATTAACAGTGATGTAATCGCTTTCATCAGATGTGCGACTATTACCAAGCCATGTTATTCTGTGAACCATTTTAATGTCCTTATGGATTGTGGTTCTATCTCGTCATTTACTCTTGAGCCAAATTAAGTTACTTTATTATTGATCATGGTTTTATACTTTTTTCCAGGTTTAAGAGTAGGAGGCCTTTTAAAACAGTGACATAGAGTGTAGCTGCCTGAGGAAGCGCCAGTACCCTCTGATTCTCGCCACATGAGGGGCAGTGATCAGAGATTCTACCTGGTGCAGATATCGCACACGCAGGGATACCCATACTTGTGGCAGAACCGTCCCCTTTGTATTGACATCCATATTAGCAGCAACTTGGCAGGGGGGGGCAAATCTGCCCATGTTGATTTGTCTTTTTTAAGCGGCCAGATATACACCTCACATTTAGATAACCTCCACTTTATTGATTTCAGGAAAGAATTGATGTTGAGGACTAAAGAAGCAGATTACCTTCAGGAATCTATCCCAGTGCTCTACAACGGAAAGGGCTCATTGGTCCCTCACAAATCTACATCACCCAGGGGCTTCTCAGCATCCAATAATTGTTCATATGCTTAACTACGTGGATAGTGACACTATCCTTTCCAAATTCCAGTCATAGGAATCTGATCTAGTAATCCGAGCATATCATGATATTCCCTGACCTTTTCAACCATTTTCAAACACTCTGCTGATCCTTTGAGGAAGTAAAAAAAAAAAAAGGGTCAATGACCCTAGGCTTCCAGTATATGTTGTTGTTGTTGTTGTGTTTTTTTTTCCCGGCACAACTGAAAGTTATTTTCCAGAATTACACATTTTTCTTTGAGGCTCCCTGTGAAGCTCGAAATGGATGGAGAAGTGCCCAAATACAATACCCTGTCCCCTGGGACTGGAGTTTGGGCCAATCCCGCTGCCCAAAAGAAAGATGACCTCCACTTTATTGATTTCAGGAAAGCATTGATGTTGAGGACTAAAGAAGCAGATTACCTTCAGGAATCTATCTGGGCCTGGGTTGTGCCCTGGGTCTGGGGTAGAGGAGATGAGGAAGAGACCTGCAGAGTAACAGGCTGTTTCCCAGGATGTTGACCTGGCAGGTGCGTTCTGCGGAGGGAGGCGATAAAACTATTGAGATGCAAATATTGGGGAGGATGGTGTTTGCGTAGAACTCTTCATTCCTTCATGATAACAGGTGATTCACCCTTGAAAAACATGGCTCTAACTCCCTGGTATCAGGAAGGGGGGTTGGGAGCACACTGCCCCACATCCCAGCACAGTGTTTCCAGTCAGCGCTTACTTGAAAATTATCAGTAGTTTTTCACCGCAGTTGGTGCAGACATTGCTGTATATCTCTAGACACATGTTTCAGGGTTTAGCCCTTCATCAGTAGAGAGTAGAGAACAAAGAAAATTAATCTGGGATTGCTGGAAATGCTGCCAAAATCCTCTCCGGTCAAGTACCACTCACAGGCACACAGGTGCATCTCCAAAGCTCGTCAGCTCACTGGCTCAAGGGAGCCTTTTGAACAGGAAACACGTGTCTAGAGATATACAGCAACATCTTTCCTTTCAGGATAATCTTGACTTTCTTGTTGATTTGATGAGTTAGTTGTTTGTGTTTTTGTTGAAGGAAGGTGAGGGATAGGGATAGGGATAGGGATAGGGATGTGGGTGTGGGTGTGGGGGCTGGGGGGAGGTGGGGGTTGGTATCCCTACCTACCTTTCCCCAACTGACCTATCTCTGTTGTAGGCCACAGTGCATGACAGATGATTCACGGTTTGAAGTATGGGGGGGAGGGGAAAGGTTGCACAGATAAAATTTACACACAAGACACTGATGCAGACCTGAACAGTATACCACTAAATGGTGTCTGACACTACTAACCCACGACCTATAGGCACAGTGTTGTGTGTCTCTTAAAACATCACAGACGCTTCAATGAAGTTAAGCAAGGTGCTTTGCTGAGTACAGCGAAACAGTAAGGTGCGGATAGGATAGCCTCCTCATGCAGAACACACACCTGATGGGAGATGATTGCCCATACCACAATAGGTATGGTTTTAGTCCACTGGTACTCTCCTAATCTGGGTGGGGATCGTGAGGAAAAACAATACTGACAGAGGTGTGTTCCAGTGACGGTAATTCATAGATGGAGATATGTAGGAAGAAAATGCGCTATAATGACAGATATATGGTATATGGACAACCCATCACCATATGTTCGGTCTATGTCCCTCTCCCGGTGTGCAGAGAGCTACTCCTTAAGATTGGTACTGTCCTTCTAAAGGCACCCTCCAGCTGACGGGCTTTACCCAATAATGAAGTGGGCCCACCCTTCGCTGGGCTGCCTCAGTCTACCTCACCTGCAGATTTCACAAGATTAGTAGGCCTGTGGGATGTCTGATGCCACTACTATCCTTGGGTATGGGGGTGATTTCACCTTCTTCTCTGGGGCACCAGGTCATTCTGCAGGCTAGAGCACTTCCTCCTACCAATCTCCAACAAAGTCAGTCAAGTCTATCTCTCTACAAGCAAGGCAACTCTACAATCATGCACACCTCGGGCTCCAGATATATGGGACCTACAGATGGCTTATGAGTCCATTGTGGCTCAAAAATCAAGAGGTCCGGAATACCCTTGGCAGAGAACTCAAACAGACCACAGTTGACTTGCCGGCATTATTGTGGGAGGCATACAAGGTGGTCAATAGGGTGAAGGCCATAAGCTCCATCTCACCCCAGAAAAAAAGAAAAAAAACAGTGCAAACTTTATGACCTGCAGGAGGAGGATCACCAGGCAGAAAGAGATATAAATCTACAGCCTCAGACAATAACCCACTCAAACTTAGGCAGGTGAATCCACATCACTACCAAGTCAGAAAAGAAATGGCCTTTAAGACCTGTATGGTAGCTATGTGACCAAAGGGCCGAAACAGGCAAACTCACCCACTGGTCCACATGCAGAGCTGAAGGGGCAAGGCACATGCCTCGACTAAGGATAAAAGAGCGACTATTTACACTAACCCCGAAGGAGTTGCATACTACTACAAATCTTTATACCACCAAATAATCCTGAGCTCCTGAAACATCTTTGAGAATATCTGCCGTCTGATTCCACACCCAGGCTTTCTGAGCCAGAAAGGGGGCAATTGAACATGCCCAATAGGGTAGAGGAAATACCATGGCCTAACTGGATCCCAAGCAAATTCTTGCCATTCTTTTGTCAAAACCTGTTTTGGATTGATGTAACTGGGCCAGCCAACAGAGTGGCTGCCTCCCATAATTGCTATAGGCACATACCTTAAACATCCTAAAGTCTGACCTATCCCCAGATGATACAGGCTTATATCTCACAATCTCTCTAATAAATGCTGAGGCAAAAATCCTAGCTAAGTACTTGCACAGCAACTAGCTGGCTTAATGAATAGCCTAATCCTTCCAGACCACAGTGGCTTCATGCCACACAGGGTGACCCTTCACAGTATCAAACGAACGTTCTGTGCACTGGCAGTGGGTCAGCTGATCAGGGGACCATTAACCCTGTTTGTTATTGAGGAAATCACCATACTAAATATGTGTTTTTTTTGTTTTGTTTTGTGCTCTCTTTCTCCTCTCTCTCTCTCTCTCTCTCTCTCTCTCTCTCTCTCTCTCTCTCTCTCTCTCTCTCTAAGAGCCTTTATGTATTTCAAAATTTCCCTGTCACCCTCCGACGAGGCTGTCTCTATACTTTAACATCTTTGCTGAGGTCCTTTCTCTGACAGAATCGCCTACATAAAATGTTGTAATTAGACATATAATGGACCCAGAGTCCTACTTCTGGGTTGTTCACTTTACTGTGGCTAGTAAGTGGATCAACTCTACAAATGCTGGGTCCTGTGCTGATCTAGCATATGCTGTGGGCCATGGGAGTGGAAAACTCCTATAGAATTCGTCAATGGAGACCTGGGGGAACTAATCCCAGAATTGCCAAGGTACCAGAAAAGAAAGGAAGGTTGTGGGACCAGAATGCAGAAGCAGGAGTACTTCTTCTCTTCTTGTGCCTGTACACCCGGTGGTCCAAATTTCCAGTCAGCCGAAAGATACAGGAGGTCAACCCTGAGACTTCGATATCTTCTGGATTTTGTATAAACGACTCTTTGAGGAATAGAATGATATTTTGTATCCAAATGTTGTAATTATATTCACATAATTGTTTTGTTTTTGGATTGTCCTCAGTTGTGGGGTATCTACTGTTATTTTTATATGGATATTTTTAGTTTTATACAGGGAAGAAGTGTGTTGTGTTGGATTGTTTTGGTTTGGGAGTTTTAATATTGATGCAAGAGGGTTTTCCTGATTAGTTACTCCCTGTGACCTGGTGGATGAGATTTTATGAATTAACTCCTCCTACTTTTTTACCTTATTGGGTGTACTATTAGCATCTTCATAGTACTATTACTGCAATCTCTTTTGCTTTCTACCTAAAAGCATTTTTGCAATTTATTGAATATTAAATAATAGGCAAGACCTATTGGCTTTGCCAATGACTTTTTTTTTCCAAAGAGAAACTCCTGCATTGATATTTTTTATTTTTGACAATAAGTCATATGGCTTCATCATGTTGACAGTTACTTTCAGTACATTTGAAGGAACCGCCCTGATGGCATTTTCTGTAAATGCAAGAGGTATCTGGTGAACTGACATACATCTTAGAATTTGACAACCAGGTGCTCCTCCAGGGTGATGGAGTAGTTTACTTAGTTGCCCTGACGGAGTATGTACCTGTCCACCAAACTCTAAATCAGGCACTAAGTATTGACGACGTAAGGAACTGACCTCAGTTACTAAAATGAATGCAGTGAAATTTCAGTCAGTATTTTCACGGCCTGTAGAAGAGCTTGGTCAATTAAACACTTGTTTCTGCCATCTTGGTCTATCTTGTAGGCCACAAGATCAACCCCCAGCAAGTCAATACATTTTGGATGCTGTACAGTGGTACAAAATTATGGAAAGTGCAGTACCATCAGGTACTTTCAAGTACAAATGCTAAAGTTAATATTTTTCCGTTCTCCGTATTCTTGTTAGTGTTTCTTCATCTTGCGCTTCTTTTTTCTCATAAAATGGGATCATGATTGATTTTATATATATATATATATATATATATATATATATATATATATATATATATATATATATATATTTTTTTTTTACAGCCCATTTCCCTAAATATAATGGCTAAAAAAGTCCTATTTAATGATAGCTCTTGAAGTCGTGAATTAATCCAGTCTTCAGGATCTGGTAAAGTCCCTTAGGGTATAGTTTCTCAGCTGCAGTAAATCATAACTATCTCTTCGTAGAAAAACAAGTGTTGTTCACTTGGCATTATGGCCTAGTACCGTGTAGGTCCCATATGGTCGGTTTTGCATTCCAAGTTGTGTTTGAGTAATTGCACATTCACAAACTAATAGCATAACATTTGAACTTTTTTTTTTTTTTTACCAAGATTGACTTTAGGTCAGGTCAGGTCAGCACAGTCTTTCTGAAGCTTCAAGCACGTCCAATATTTCAAGAATGTATCAAATGGAGGTATCCGTTTTTCCAGGCAATACTTGTTCTGTGGTTTGTGTACAGTGGTCCTGGATAGATCACAAAACTGTTGTTTGCAGGTGGACGGTGAGCAGTTTTCCTACCACCTTCCTACATAGACTCGCAGTTTGATCTTCTGTCCTTTGGGTTTAGTTGCAGAGCCAGTCCCTTACTTAGATTGGCATGCTACAAGCTTTTATATAATTGAGAGCTGTTCCTATTCTTGACAAAGTCTGTTCGAGTTCGTGATTATACATTTTTTTTATTATTATTTATTTTACTCTGCTCCTTTTCCACATTTTCAAAAACATTGATTTCCCTCTTAAATTAAGCAGTGTTTCAAGAGCATCCAAAGCTATGGAAACTGTAATATGCCTGCAAATGTGAGCCATGCTTAGTGAATCTTGTGCCCATGATCACATCCTGTGTGGTAGGGGTTTCCTGTCTGCTAAGCTGATTTGTTCTCTTTTTGAGTAGTATCGTGGATGTCTTCCTATTCCTTCCAGCAAAGCCAAGCTGCTCTTATACTTTCCCATGTGTGAATTGAAGGGAAATGGTGTTGCATAATTGTGTTTCTTCTGTTATTAGTCTTTTTTTCTAATGGAGTTCCATGAATTTCTACTCTCAAAAGCTATTGGTTAAGAAAAGTACAAATCCAGACTGTAACCTGGGAAGACGAGGTGTATTTTAGTCAACCTAGTGGAGTCTCATTATCTTATAGTAGACTTGTGGGTCTTCTTCAGTATGGCCCGTGAGTGCTCGGCTACCTAAAAACCTATTGATGGTGTGCCATTGTAAACGTAGTCATTGATGTGCTTGTAGTACCCGTTTATTGGAAATAATTAAACCGCAATCCACATCATCCTAATGCTGTGTGTTGCTTGTTTTTTTGTTTGCAGAATTTGTTCATTCGTAGGAGTACTTCATAATGGCGAACACAACAGAATTTTGGCTGATTTCTGCTCCTGGAGAGAAAACGTGTCAGCAAACGTGGGAGAAATTACATGCTGCAACCACAAAAAGCATCAATCTCTCTACTAATGCAAAGTTTAACATTCCTGATTTAAAGGTAAGTGATTATTTCTGGTACATGTTACATGAAAGCTCCTTGTTAGTCTCTCACTTTTTACTCAGTGGCATATTCTAAACTGTTTCAGGTAGTGCACACACACATAATTTAAATTGTTTTTTTTTTCTGATGTATTGGAAACCATTTCTTGTGATTAGCATGTTTTGTTTTGTGGCATTTGTATAGCAGATCGTATCCCTGAGGGTATAGCAAAGTCTTTGTTCTCCATATGGTTGCTCAGCACCCTTTTATACTGCATAATTCCACCAGTGCGAGATTGTCTTTGAAAGAATGGACAATCAAGATGAGAGTGGAATCCACCTGGATGGTAGAGCTCTGACATGGAGGTAGATAGGGCGTTTATACTGAAGGGAGTTCCAGTCTGTGTGTGGCACAATGAGCTATGCATAATGTACATTGCTTTGAATGTGGTGATTTTGTTTAGCCACAGTCAGCCAGAGAAGAGACTAGGTGGATGTTAAAGTTGGAGTTCCAATATCCTAGTTAACGAGTTGTCTGGCAGCTAAATATCCTGTCTCATCCTATGATGGCGGTAGGAAGCTGGCCTGGTGTGTGGTGAGCACCTATGGTGTTATTGCCTTATACCAGTTCCAGGTAACCCCCTATTAGTGAGGTTTAGACGGTGTCTAGGGAGCCAGGGCTTTCGAGAGGAGAGGTAACTGTGGGTAAGCAGCCAAGACTTACCTAGGAGACATGCAAAGCTTATGTAATACCACTACAGTCACACACTTCTTAGACACATGAAAGACCCACACAGTGTTACAAAAATAAAGGTTCTTTATTATGTTAACACAATTACTAAAATACTGCATATGCAATACTCTACTAGCACTTGAGTAAACACAGTATTATATACACATTAGAAGTCTGTGACTAACATAGAAAGCAATAGCAAACAGTAAAACAATAGTAAATAGTAAGGGCCCTGGTGAAGACCAAATCATATGCCAAGGAAGTGAAATCAGTAGAGGGGTAGCTGGAGGAACTAGGAACTCCAAAAGGTAAGTACCAGGGTGCCCCCCAGCAACCAGGAGAGAAGAGGTAGGTACCTGTTTTCCCCCAAACCCACAGGAGAACTTTGGAAAAGGACTGTGCAAGACCTAGATAATACTGTAAGAAACCAAAGGTTGATCCTTACAGAAGAGGACCTGCAAAAGAAGGGGACCAAGTCCAGTTCAAGTTGGAGTGTCCAGTTGTGGCAGGAGCCACTACCCACCCTTCTGGAGATGAAGGACCAGGTTGACGGTGGAGACAGTCAGCTGTGCAGCACTGGAGCAGGATAAGAGTTCCAGAAGTGATGCAGGTGATGTCCTATGTCGGAAGTAGAGTTGCAGTCAGTCAATGGTATTGGAAAACCATCAACAAGCCCTAGCGAAGGCAAAGGCCGCAGACAAAGAGTTGCAGAGCTGCTGGGGACCAGCAAGGTCCAGGGGAAGCTCAACCCAAGATGGGGAGTACCTGGTGACCCTCAGCAGTGACGAGAGTCGGAAGACTAGGATGGCACAGGAGTCGCAATGAGGCCCACTCAGCACACCTGGAGAGAAGTCCCATGTCGCTGGAAGAGCAGGCAGGAGGCCCTTGCTTTGCAGGGAGGAGTGCTGGAGGCCTGGGCTACACAGAGCCTGAAGATGCCTTGGAAAAAGAGCCAACAAGCCTTGGTGCACGAGTCGTTGTGCAAAGGGGTACTGTCCTGCAAGGAAAGGCAAGGGTTTACCATCTCCCAAGTTGGACAGCTGGTGGAGAGGACCAAGGGTATCACTCCAGACCACCACCTGTGATGCAGGATCCACATAGTTCCGGAGGACAGAGGATCCACGCAGCAAGTTGTCGTTGCAGTTGGTGCCTGCGGATGCAGGGGAGCGACTCATTTAATCAAAGGGAGATTCCTTGTTGCTTCTTGTGCAGGCTGAAGACTCGTCACCCTCGCAGAATGCACAGCTAGGAAAATGTTGCAGTTGCTGGAAGGAGCCGGAGAAACATTGTTGCAGAGTGGAGCCATCACTGGATTTGCAGATTGTCAGTTCCTGGAGGTTCCACTTGCAGTCCCGGAAGCCAGAAGATGAAGTAAGTGATACAGAGGAGTCCTGCTGGAATCTTGCACATCGAACCTGAATCTCCACCCTGGAGGGAGACCCTAAATAGCCCAGAGAGGGGATTGGTCACCTCGTAGGGTGACAATCTATCAGGAGGGGGATGTGACGTCACCTGCCTGACCTGGCCACTCAGATGCTCCCAGGGGCTGCTGCCCAGCGTGGATTCAAGATAGCAGAATCAAGTGGCTACCTGGAGGAGCTCTGGGCTCCACCCACGGGGTGCTGATGGACAGGGGAGTGGTTAGTTTCCATTGTTCAGTTTGGTACCTGAGCAGGGACTGGGGTGCCTGGACTGGTGCAAACTGGTGTATGCAAGGAGGGCACCAAATCTGCACTGCAAAGCGTACCAGTGGCTTGGGGAGGCTACCCCTCCTAAGCCATGGAACACCTATTTCGAAGGGAGAGCGTGTTACCTCCCTCTCCCAAAGGAAATCCTTTCTGTTGCCTTCCTCTGCCTGAGTTGGTCAATCAGCAGGAGGACAGAAATCTTTCTGTGGGGTGGCAGCAGTGCGGGCTGCCCAGAAAACCCCAGAAGACTGGCAGGGGCAATGCTGGGAATCCTCTAAGGAGCCCCAGAATGCATGGAATCATACAACCAATACTGACAACAGTTTTGGTTTATGATTCCCACATGTTTGATACCAAACATGCCCAGGTTCAGAGTTACCATTATGTTGCTTGACACAGATGGTGACCTATGTCCAGTTTATGGGTAAAATGGCTTCTCTGCAATTATGAAGCCCAGGAAAATGGAGCTGGAGTTCAGAGGACACCTTCTGCTCATTCAGGGGTGCCCTCACAGACAGGAACCTGCACCCCGCTCTCTGGGCTAGGAGGGCCTGCCATAGAGGTGACTTGGAGTGACCTGGTGCAGTGACTTGTAGTGAAAGGGTGCGCACACTTTTTCACACAGGCTGCAATGGCAGGCCTGTAGACACATTTTGCATGGGCTCCCATAGGTGGCACAATGTATGCTGCAGCCCATGGGGAACCTCTGGTGCCCCAATGCCCTGGGTACCCAAGTACCATATACTAGGAGCTTACATGGGGGCACCAGTATGCCAATTGTGGGGTGTGCTAAGTCCTAAGCAACCAAATTTAGAGGAAGAGAGCACAGTCACTGGGGTCCTGGTTAGCACGATCCTGTGAAAACAGTCAAAAACATACTGACAGGTAAAAAGTGGGAGTAACCATGCCAAACAGAGGGTACTGTCCTAAAATCGCGAAGGTAAAGACAGGGAAAGGTGGGGACGGTGCCCACATGCGCACCCCCATGGACCCATTGCAAAACACGGTGGAGCTCCTGTTGCAGGACCACACTTAAAAACTTTCAGAACTCCTAGCAGAGGTCAGTAGTCTTAAGTCCACCCTGGAACCTAGATTGGACTCTTTGATGTTAGGTTCCTGAGAGAAGATCAGAAGTAGCTAAAAGACAGGGTGCAGGATTGGCTACAATTAGTCCTACTGTAATGGACCATCAACTACAGATCAAGACACAAGGGAAAGAAGTGACTCTCTTGAGAGCGAGGGCAGGTGATTCCAAAGCCTGTTAGGAGTGGAATAACATCAGGATGGTGGGCCTTCCTGAGGGGGCAGAGGGCCCCAAATATGAACTTGTATCTGAAAACGTGACTGACAGAAGACGTACTGGGATGGAAAGTATCCAGGTTCTTTTTGGTCTTAGGAGTACACAGGGTGCCTGGTTGTCCACCTGCACTGGTAGCACCACCACGACTGGAGTCTTGAGACTCTTAAATTCCAGAGATCTGGACAATGTACTGCAACTAGCTTGTGCCAGAGGTCCCTGGACTGTGAACAGTAGTACTGTTACCATATTCCTTTACTACACCATGGATGTACACAGATTATGGGATGCATTTCATGATGTGAAACAACATCTTCACACTTTGAATATCAAGGAACTCATCAGTGGATGCCATGGTGGAGGTGTGTAGAGAAAACGAAATGAGAACTTGAATGATGGATGAAACAAACTTTCATTATAGAGCAGTATCATTTACAGTGGATTTTTTTAGGTAAAAGATGTTCTGTGGGTAATGGCTAGACATCTTCCAGACTTCTTTGTGGGGTAAATTCTTGTAGAAATGTACTTTGAGAACAGTTTTGTGTACGGTTAGTACTGCATTACTTAGCCACGTTTCAGTGATATAGAGCATCCAGTATATAGAGTCTTAAGTTACATTTCTCGATTTTGGGCTGGAGTTTCCCCTGCATGATGTACGATTGTGATCCCTGTCCTTCCTGCCCGAACTGCAATTCCGAGATTCGAGTTTTTTAATGTATTTATTTTTATATTTTTTTTGGTCATGCCTCACACTAATTCTGTGTGTATGCATTGACTCTAGGCCTGGTCAGATGACTTAGGTTCTGGACCTAGTCTTGAACCAAGAGGGGAGCACCAAGCGCACCCTTATAGTGGCAAGAAACTAACATCATTGTGGCGGTTTCAGGCGTGGTGCACGGTGGTGTCAAAGTAAGTAGTATGCTATGCATGAGTGAAACATGCTTGCGGGTTCCATTTTAGGAGCCCTCAACTTACTCCAGAGTAAAAAATGGAGGAGAGGTTCCTTTCTCTAGACATCATATGTGTATTGCTGGCATCTCCACCTCGTGTTCCCCGCTCCAGTGCAGTGATGCCAGATCCCTTCCTGATTTATCGGGCTGTAAATGTCTGACTGCAGCTGCCGGTAGGTAGATGACCGGGGCTACAGGATAGACCTGCAGTATCTAGTGTAAGGAGAAGGAGTAATTTGAAGGCGCATAGATTCTTGGCTCTCTTTTTGTGGTGGACATTCCAACGGCAGACAAAGATCAGGCCTGGCAGTTGGCCTGGCAAGCACACAAGAAAGGGGAACCAACCCAAACTAATTCCAAGAATGCAGACCTGGAATGCACAGTTCCTTTTGCAACTGGTGGAAAGATGGGAGTTCAAGACCCATTGTTGGTCATTGTTAGAAATGGGGTTTCTGGTTGGTTAGGGTATGCACCTCAGCCAGGTAGGACCCACCGCTCTAGTCAAGGCGAGTAACCAAAGATAACCTATGCTTACGCCTGGAAGCTTGGCACAGAGCAGTTAGGCTTATTCCCAGAGGTCATGTGTAAAGCGTTTGCACAACACACACATACCAGTGACACAATAAATACACCACAAAAGGGACTCCACAACAAGTTATATAAAAATATGATGTATTACATACATCTTTAGGCAAACACAACATAAGTGAGTGATTACTTTGTTACTAGGCAATTGTCACAAACATTACTGTGAGTGCAATGAGGAAATTACTGTTAGGTCACCCAATATCATGACACCAAACATTACTGTGCATATTCGGTAGTCACACTATATATTACTCACTATCCTGACAATGCCAGGCGTAAATGATATACAGGGAACACTGAGGGCATAAAATCCCACAGGCAATGAATGAAAAACACATTAATCATCAAAGGCCATCATAAGCCCTGTAATCGCGGAAAATCATCATAATACCCATCAGCAACATTAAACCCATGTAGGTAATTGATTTCTACATGAGACCCTAGAACTCGGCGCACCTGGGCTCCTATTATATATACAGTAATTTCCTGTGTACCCTCACAGAGGCAACTCCTCTCCTCTCTTGACGGTGTTGCTGTGGGGATCCAGTAGCTCAGCAAAGAATGCGTCCGCAGGGTGCAAGAAGGCACACCTTTCACTGTTGCAGCGCAAAAGCACTGTTTGACTGAAGGCGCTCCCTTTCACCATGGGGGCCTGAACAGGAATGTACCAAAGCCTCCCTCCGGGGAGATCCTCTCCGGCAGGAGGGCACTGCACAAATGCTCCGGGTGCCGGCTGACACGGAGAGCAGGCCCCACAAGCCTTAATTGGCCTCAGTGCTGTGGTTGCTCCTGTGGGCCTTTCCTCAGTACTGCGGTGCCTGGTGAACAGCAAATAGACCTGGTGATCTTGGTCAGTGCCGTGTGCTGTTCGCAGATGGATTTTGGCCCCATGGCAGGCATTACATTGCAGGAGATGCGATTTGGGGAAATCACAGCTGGACTGATTCTAGCGAATCAGTCACAGCAGACTTTGCCAGCTGAAGTAGAAATTAAGCGCCTACCACATGTAGGGCAAATATGAGACACTTACTAGTACTGTAATGGCAGAAACCAGGGGCAGCAACCAATGATCGCCACGCACTGAGCTCTGGGAGACACTGTGAACACCAAGCATGGTGGCAGGCCAGCTCATCCAGATAAGCAGATGCCAGGGATGGCGGTTTCTGCTGACAACTCAGCAATGTCCAGTGGGAGCAAAGTCAGGTAGTCAGGTAGCAGCTGGCAGCAGGGTAACAAGCACAAAAGCAATCCAGTTGAGTCCTTTGTGCTACCCAGGAGGCACCAGGCAGCAGGGCAACAAACAGGAGAGCAGTCCAGATGAGTCCTTTATGCAGTCCAGTAACCCTTCTGTCAGAGGTTCTGTCCCAGTTCCAGAAGTGTTCTCCCAAACAGGGGACAAGCCCCTTCTACCTGTACTCAAATATGCCTTTGTTCAGTGGAGGTGGGGGGGGAACTTCAAAAGAGTGCTTTCAAGTCAAGCACAACACCTATTTTTAACCCAGCCCTGTCTCCAGAGATCAGTAGGGGTAATCAGTCCATTGTGTAAGAGGAGAGGACACAGCCTAGTCACATGTAAGGTGTAAACACCCTACCTCTCCCCAGCCCAGGAAGACTATCAGTATGCAGATGCCTGTTTTTTCACATCCCGTCCCTCCTGTGTAATGGCTGTCTGGAAA
This sequence comes from Pleurodeles waltl, assembly GCF_031143425.1. Classification (NCBI taxonomy): domain Eukaryota; kingdom Metazoa; phylum Chordata; class Amphibia; order Caudata; family Salamandridae; genus Pleurodeles; species Pleurodeles waltl. The sequence goes on from NC_090439.1 coordinate 893,337,099, forward strand.
GTATGCACCAAGTGAAGCTGTCACTCTGCCCCAGATGTGGATTGGAGTCAGGCTGCTAAAGCACTAGAGTTTTAAGCACAGAGAAATGTCCACTTTCTAAAATTGGCATTTCCACAATGGTATTAAAAATCCACCTACACCAATAAGCATCATTTTTCACTACCATTCCAAACATACTAAAACTGCTCCTCCTAAATCAGAAGATACCACTTACACATGTAGGACATTTCCAATGTAGTCCTAAAAGAGGAGCAGCACTCATCATAGTGGAAAACTAAATAGATGGTTTGTCACTATTAGGACATGTAGTACATAAAGACATATGTCCTGCCTTTTATATAAACAGCACCCTGCCCATAGGGCTAGCTAGGGCCTACCTTAGAGGTGACTTCGGTGTAGCCAAAAGGGAGTTTAAGCCTTGGAAGTAGTTTGCCTTGCCAATTCAATGTGGCAGTAAACTACGCATGCAGGCCCTGCAGTGGCAGGCCTCAGACATGATTGAAAGGCTACTTCTGTGGGTGGTGCAATATGTGCTACAGGCCCACTAGCAGCAATTAATGCACAGGCCCTGGGTATATGGTATTCCACTTTAAAAGGGACTTCCATGCAAATTTATTAAGCCAAAAAGGTGTAAACCAATTATACTAAGGTGTAGTCGAGAGAGCAAATGGAGTTTAAGACTCATTAGCAGTGGTAAAGCGCCCAGAGTCCTAAAGCCAATAAAAAGAGGGTCAGAGAAGGGGGTACACGGAGAAGGGGCTTCTCTGCAGAGTACTGGGGCCTGTTGCACAGCCAAGGGTTAATGTCGCATTGACAACCAACACTCCACAGGTGATGGAACATTGAACGTAGTCTGTTCTGAAGGAGTAATTACTGACTCTCCTGGGTTCCAAGACGTCATGTCTGAGTTAGAGAAGGAAACGCCAACCTTGCAGGTGGAACATTCCGTGGAAAGGACTCCTGTAATTGAACCTTGTGTATGGTCCATCCAACAGAGACTATCTAAGCAAGCGCACCGAAGGAATTGCAGTACATCTGATTGGTCAGGCACATGGAGTGGTGTGCTCTTCTGGTGTGTGTGCTTCGTAAGTGGAATGTGTGCTTCTGGCACTGCTGAATGTGCTGTTGGATCAGGACCAGTTCTGAAGACTAAGTGATCTGAGAATTACCCTGAGGGCTATATCATGAAGCATCACAGTTGTTGCCTTAAGGCACGGTGCGGCAAAGATAACACATGGCTTCCGCCACCCTGAGAACCGTCATCTATTGGTGTGTGGCGAGCGTGCTCAAGAAGAAAGTGCCAAGTACTCACCAGAGCACCAGAATGGCATGTGACATTAGAGTGCCTGAGCCTGCTGCTGGTGAGATCCCGCTGCTGCGACCGGGCCGAATGCAGCTTTGTGCCGCTACTTCGTACTTGGTGAGAGACTAAAAGGGCACAGGACTGAGTGCTATAATTACCTCAGGGCATGAGCTGCACCATTAGAAAGTTTGCTTTTTAGACCCTAAACCTGCAATTGGGGAGGGGCAGCCTCATTTGGCGCAGTACTCTAGAGCTGCTTTGCCTGCATTGGAACACCAGGGTGGGTGGGGGGATATGCAGACCAACCAAAGATGCCTGGGGGTTAAAAGCAAAGAAGGAAAGCCTCATCTGTTAACCCCTGTGCCACTTAGCTGTAAAAGTAGATGAAGAAGCGATAGCTAATGAAGAGGAGTGGCGTGATCTCAGGTTAGCTATGTGTTTCTGGTTATACACAGCACATTTCCTTAAATTACATACAGGGCAAGAACTGCCATAACTTTTATCAATAAAGATACAGGTTCCATCAGTCATTTATGCTTCTGTCCATCCCAATGATGCTGAACATGCACTGTAGAAGTAAGTTATTCCCTATCTAAATCAATCCAAACTAGTAGTTTTCTAGTGACTATTGCCATTGATAAATTAAAAAAAATGTTGTTCTGCTTTTACAGATTCATTTGCTTTTTCATCCTTGTTTTAGGTTGGCACCCTTGATGTTTTGGTGGGATTGTCAGACGAACTAGCTAAATTGGATTCTTTTGTTGAAGGGTGAGTTATATCAATTTATATTCTTCAAAATAAATATCTGGAAATTGTTTGGCTTATTTTGGTTTATTGTATAACAAATAATGCAACATTATTATATAATGAGATTGTTGTATTTTATGGGTATTAATGTGTTTGAGGGTTAACACAACTACTGCTGATTGTTGAGAAATGCCCCTGTTCCTGACATTTGTAAGGCTAATAATAGTAGGTTTGTCCACACTTTTGCTAAACATCATTGTCTGAAATCGGAATCCTGGACAGATAGCTTAGTTGGCCAAGTTTCTCCTAATGTGTCTGAATTTCCATTCTGTTTTGATTTATTCCGCTTGTAGGGCTGGATTATCTTGCTACTGTGTTCTACTTTTAGGAATGTCTTATGTAATCCAAATGTAAAGAAGGTACTGTTACTTGCTTGTAATCCCGGTTCTTCCCCCTAGTTATTGTCCTCTGAATTCATAAAACCCACACCAATATCCCTGATTTCAGAGCTACATATTCTGAAAACTAACAGTACATAGCTATCTTATAGTTGCTCTAAATCAGACTGCCTCACTGTCAAACATCTTGGCATGTTGCAATAGGGTAGCTGTCCAAGATTCCTTAAGAAGCAGTCTTATTTTCACTGATGTATTGTCGCGTTGGCTCTCATTATCCTAAATGAGACTACTGGATTTCTTGGTGGCAGAGTCGTTCCTGGTGTGGGGGACTAAGTCTGACCCACTAAGAAGGACACCTGTCACTTTCAATCCGGTTTTGCTCCAGCTAACTAGCAGTGCCTCATCTCTCCCAAGGGCAAGGGATGATTTGGCAGCCGAGCGCATGACATCTTATAATTTCTCAGGGAAGTCGTGGTTGCTCAGGTCCCAACCAGCTCTCTCATTTACAGTATGATCTCATATACAAATGACAAACAGTTTAAGTTTTATAGATTGATTTAATAAAACGACTGCATTCTAGATAATAAGGCATGAGCCACAATAACCAAAACCATACAACACAGTAGGATTAAAATAGCAACCAAGAGAGTGAAACATAGGAATAACGCTATCATAGTGTTAACTAACTACGTTCCCTCTAGCTTTATTCTATTTCGAGCACAGCATGTTAAGCTCTAAACTTGCCTTTCAGATTCCCTGGGAAGACATCAACCCTCATACCTGAGCAAAGGCCTGTGATCTGGATCAGCATCTGCAACAGGGCAGTCCGTGTATAGTTGTGGTTCCCTGGTCGGAATCTCCCTCTTGCATGTATTGGGACAAGGAAGTGTTTTTATAACTAACATGTCAATGTGGTAACAAAACGTCCTACGCAATAGTGTGTATCGTCTACAACCCAAAGACTACACTCCTACCACGTCTATCGGCAATGTACCAGACTGTATCCTTGACTGAAGCACAGAGTGAGCAAGAATGTGTTATTGAAAACTCCGATGCTGAAGTAGGCTAAACAGTGTGATATAACGAATAAAAAAAGACCGTAGAACTGGTTATTAAAAAATAACAGTACGAAGCTGAATAAAATGCATCTAGAGCAAAGTGCACAGAGGCCCGATGCTGCGAGCAAAGGAATAAAATGCATCTAGGGCAAAGCGCACAAAGGCCTAACGCCTGAAGCAAGCGTGCAAAAGCTACATAAAAATGGCTACACTACACCCTCCCCTTGTCGGTAGAAAGTGGTTCTAATCAAAGCATAATAAAAAATGCCCTAGAAAATCTAAAAAACACATTTCGACAAGTCCAGAGGACCTCAAAGTCCAAAATTCTAATTTAAAACATGTGACTTAAGAGACAAATTTCATAGAACAATGTCAATTTTGAAGGAATCCAATTCAAACGGAAGTCACGGAAAGCAGGATATTCTCCACTTCGGCAGATGACAAGACCGGAAAATCCACGCCAAACACCATCATGGAGCAGGTGTGTTCCAAAACCCCCAGAACCATCCAAGGCGGCTTCCCGTGCAGGGCCTATGAACGAGTTAGTATCATCTTCCTCCAGGAAGGGAATCTCGTAAACTGCCTCACGAAGCAAACGCAGCCACAGTGCACATGTCTGGGAATGAGCCCTGATCTGTTGATGTTCCCGGTCAGCATCAACCACTGGGGTAGCGCTGCAGTGAGAGCCAGTGCATGTTCAAATGAGCACCAAAGGCACCGAAACATGGGTTGCACACAATCCAAAACTGGCCTGAAGGACAGGGACCAGTCACACTCCAAAAGTCCCAGAAGTGTTGCTCCAAAATGCTGCATCATGCGTTCACGACACAGCTGTACCGATGGGAGCGCCCACATTCGCTCTTGTTGCAGCGGGACAGCCATTGCGGAAGAACAAAAGCAACAGCAAAACCCCAGCCAATAAAGCCAAAGTTATCGGAAAACCACCAAAAATGCTTCCGAAAATAGAATGAATAGCCGAAGGTATCAAACCGAATATGGAAGAGAAGGTATGAGCAAACCCAACACCTACGGCTTTGAAAAAATTTGCTAGTCCAGCAGTGCTGGACGCATTAAATATACGTCCCACGAGTTCACCAAAGTGGCTCGGAAAGTTAGTATTTAATAGGGACTGTATTTCTGCTGGTGACCTTGCCACCTGAAGTGCGTAGGTTTTGCTTGCAGATGTAAGGGCCACATGCTTTTGAAACAATAGAGCTTTTAGTCGACTCAAATTGTCGAAATTCAACTTGGAAGTAGCAATGTGAGGCCAGATATCAGCCACCTCCCTTAATTTAGTGGGGGGAAATAACACCTTTCCGCAGCAAATAACGACCTTGGTGACCAAAACTACGTAAACTATTCCGGCACGCATGCCACAACAGTCTTCACTGTTAAGGAGGACGTAGCTGCCGTTTGAAAGCACCTGGAACGTGTTTTCAATCACGGGGACTGGAACTCCCTTTAGATAGCAAGCCAAATTTGCAACTGAGGCATTACACGCTCCATGCAAAGACAGCTGCTTACAAACCATCGAATGGCTGACAGAAGTTTTGCATTCACTACCGCTAAGAAAAACCTCTCTCATGCCATTTAAGACATCTGTATATAAAGGGAAGCTCCCACACCTCATGTATATAACTGTCTCCTAACCTTTCATATCTGCCCACCAGAACATGTTTAAAAAGTCTTGCAAGTCATTATAATTAGACAGAAGTGTGAGATGTGTTTTAACGGCATCTAGCATGGATGACTTTAACCATTGTTGACATAGTTTCCCCACGCTATATGTAGTAATGATATCCGCATGTTTGGGTGATATATAGCGAGGGTCTGCCCTACTGGTCCTGAAACCCCCCTCAGAGGTGACGATACGCTGATGACACCCATTCGTGTCTATGGGCCACAGTAACCACCCGCCTGGACGTGTCAATGAAGTGTACCATTCTGGACCCATTCTGTAAGTGCACTAAAAGTGGCATTGATATATAGCTGCCAATTTTTTATTCTGGAAGGGACAGGTATGCTAGGCCTATTCAATTCTCTAATGGTTGCTAAGCCCAAACAGCTAGTCTGTTGTACAGTGTCATTTAAGAATATCATTTGGATAGGAATGAGACATGCTCTAAACAGTGTTTCCCTACCCTGCGTCTGCCAATGTTTTGTTCCCCAAACACTTTTCAAATCAACATTTTCGACCAATACTCATAACCCTCAATAGATAGTTGGGAAACAAACAAATTTGAATACAGGAATTTCGTATTAATCAACAGTATTTGCTTATTTGCCTGTGGAGTTAATTTAAAATAATATGACTTAGCACTTGTTTGATGATGCCCAGAAAAATATGCAAACTTATCTGATTATGTTTTGGAACTCCCTTGCGGAGGAGTCCGGCAATGCTCCCATTGCGTATAGTCAAATATTGTTTTAGGACTACTGGCCTTATGAACAAAGTGGTGCCCATAATAATTTTAACAAAACATGTCACCATAATTATCTTTTAAACTGGTAAGCATCTTCATTGTCATAGACAGTATAATATTGCAACTCTGTTAAAATAGAATCAACTGTCTTCACGTCCCAATCATCATATACAGTGCCTGGCATTACTATATCATTCATCAATAACTTTAGAACATACGGTATTTGAATTGTCTCAGTGGGACCATATATATCAAACAATACTCTATCCCACACAATCCCATCCGGAATTGGCACAGCGGAAATGTTCACAAAGGACAAGTCTCTTTGAACCTTATGTGATGAAAAATGTGGCTTCAACACCTCCTCCACTTGTTCAACCTCTGATCTCTCAGGAAGAAAATGACCATGTATGACTAGAAAAAAGGTAACAACGAACCCCATCCACTGAAAAAAAGCCATCAGAGTCCTAGAAAGCCACAGATAGTTCCAAGGAAAAACAAAATACGTATGTTTAAGCCAATACTTCAGCTTACGTGGACCCGGGACAGGTGTTGAAGAAGACCAAGAGTCTGAGTGACCATCGTCGTTATGAAAGCATCCGGAGGCAGTTCTCGCAAAAGGTGCCACCGTAAACAAAGTAGTAGCAGGTGTTTCTCGCCGTGGAACACTGTAGATAACACCCTCAGTAACATCAGTATTTACATCAGTAGTTACAGCGACTTGATTAAAGCATTCCAAATTATTTGTCGTGAGTGGAACAATTGTAAGATCATCTTCCACCCTCCCCATGCCCGGAGAGAAAGCAGCGTTGGTGCAAACCACCTGCAGCTGAACATCTTCCCCAGTAGTGAGAGGGATTCAGAAACTACTGGGCGTTCCTCTTGGTCTGCTGTGCAGAATCGGCCACATGTTGTAACTTGACATTGTCGATGGAAATAAAGCGATTTCCTTTGGCACCTTGCAACGGCAGCAAAATCACAGTTCGTGTTCCGTGGATTCCCAGTACAGGGACTGGTGCTCGATACGAAGGGCCAAATTCTTTTTTCACTGCTACCTTTTCACGCACAAGATCCCCAATTCTGGGAATCCAACCAGTAGGCGTTACTGGCTCATCCTTAATTCCTGTCGAGGCAGCACGTGCAGAAGAGTTATCCTCACGGAACTGCTGTAATGCCTGCAAAACAGTGACACAATCATTTATGTCAAAAGGCGTTTCCGCCGCCTCCACACCAGGACCATCTAGATCCGGAACAAACATTTGTGTTCCAAACAGGCACTCATATGAAGTATGACCCCCCCAGGGACCTTCTAGGCAAGTTATTAAGTGCTCTCTCATACAGGTGGGTTAGCCAACTACGACCCGTACCTATAACTCTAGCCGTTAAGGATTGCTTTAAATCACGATTTAAACGCTCCAAGACAGAATTTCCCTCTGGATGAAATGGAGACGAGAACTGGAGCTGGACCCCCAACGAAGCCATGGCGTCCCTGAATGCCATAGAGGCAAAAGCAGGCCCCTGGTCCAAATGGATAGCCGCAACTGCATACGTACCGACAAAGATGCGCAAATCTTTAATAACAGCTCGAGCGTCAGCCGAGCATTGTGGCCACACCCACACAAATCTGGAGCACGAATCTACAGCTACCAAAATATATTTGTATGCACTACCTGCTGTCAGCGGACCACAATGGTCCAAGTACACACACTGTAATGGTTTATTTGAAATCAGAAGGGGCGTCTGCTGCGGGCGTTCAGCCGTTGTAACTTTAATTTGTTGACAGATGTCACAACAAAGGACATACTGCTTCATCTCTTTATAGAGACCAGGCCACCAGTAACGGGCCTGCAACAGTGAAATCGGGGCAGCCACGCCAGCATGTGCAGATGCCACCCCCTCATGCGCTGCAGTAATTAATTGAGGTGTCACTATTTTATTGGGCATTTCGCGTACACCCACGCCTGGAATTTTAACCTCAGCGTTCAGCATACCACCCATTGAGTAATGATATTTAGATGGAAATCCCTTAGGATAAGGCGTGCCATCAGCCGTAGCCTTTATGGCTGCCAAAATCTCTGTGTCTGGTTTGGAACTCGAATGAGTAACTGCGGCCACAGTGGCAACTGCCACTGCCGATTTCACGGCTTCATCAGCCAAAGTATTTCCAGCAACGTGTACTCCAACGCGCTGGTGTCCAAGAGTATGCACAACATGGACTTTAGGTAGCATCTCTTTTAGATCCGCTACCTTCCCCCACAACAATCTTTGTTTTATGGTGTTACCCTTTGAATCTCTGAACCCATTCAACCTCCAGTAATGCAAATATTCATTAAAAGACTCGACACAGTAATAGGAATCACAAACAAGAAGTGTAAACTGTGCCGGATCCGTAAGTTCCAAGGCCAATAATAGAGCTTTCAGCTCAGCCAACTGTGCCGTACAGTCCCCCAATGTCTGTGTATAAGTATGTTGGGGGCAGAACTTCTCCCCCTCCATATGGCCACTCACCACTGCACATGCAGCAGAATATTGGTGTTTTGTTCCCACCGCACGTTGTGCAGAGTCATCGGTATACATGACTACTTGATATTGATCAATAGGCAACGTGCCAGCGGGAACAGGATATTCTATTTCATATTGGAGAAATTCCTGTGTCTGTAGTTTTGGGTCAAAAACTTAATCTACATCAGTGGCTGTCAATGACGTAGCCCATTGTATCCAACGCGGATGTAATGCTTTCGCATTTGGTACACTCACCTTCGTAAAAGCCTCTAGGGCCGGAATGGGGGAAACTACTATGATGTGCGTTTTCCCTGGGCAAGAGGTCGTTCTTTAATAACAGCCATCTGTACAGCAGTGAGAATATTCTCTGTTTGTGCAAAACGTTGTTCTGCAGCTGAATACAAGTGAGACTTGTATCCTATCAGGACTGTATCTCCCTCATTAAAGGTAACGTACGTAAAACCAACGGCCCCAGCTACAACCCTGATGACCAGATGTGTCTTATTGTCCCGTGTGTGTAAATGCTTTGCAGCTAGGAGATCATGTTGCAAATCTCGAAGAGTATGTGTATGCTCAATCGTCCAAAATCTACTCAAAAAATCTGGGCGAATCAACTCGTATAATGGCTTTATACGTGTAGCATAATCAGGAATGTAAGTTCTGCCAAAATTTTGAAATCCCAACAACGACTGAAGTTTCTTAATCGTATTAGGAGGTTGCAATTGTGCACATTTTTCTAAGAAGTGTGGCACTAGGCTCTTACCCTCATTCGACAGCTCATATTCAAAGAATATGACGCTGAGGAAGGCAATTTTTGATTTTTTTGAAGTTGAATTTGTAGCTAATATCTGCAAATCCCACAACAATGCGGGCCACCCGCCTTAGATGTAGTAACTCGTCATCTGTGAGAAATATATCATAAACATATGACAATGCTTCAGGGTCCAGCTCGTGCAATATCTCAGTCACACTAGCCGAAAACAGTCCTGGGCTATTCTTATACCCCTGAGGCAAACTACAAAAAAAATTCTGAGAGCCAAATGCACTAAAACTCGTAAAATCCCTGCTTTCAGGCGCTATATTCTGGCAGAAGAAACCATTCGAGATATCTAAAGTAGTTTTGTATTTTTTACGCACTATATTATTCATGAGTGCTTCGCTATGTGAATTTTGTATCGCATATGTACGTGCATGTCCGTTCAAATGTCTGTAGTCCACTACTATTCTGTAAGAATGGTCCGGTTAAGCCACAGGAAATAAGGGATTATTCATCGGCGAGACACAGGGTTCAATTACTCCCTGGTACTCCAATTGTGTAAGTATGTTCCTCACCGATGCCCTAGCTTCATATTTAATAGGATATTGCGGTTGTGGCTGAGGTTCGCCCTTAATCGGAATTACATGATAAGGAGAATCCCTATCCCACCCCACATGATTTCTATATAAGGCGGGTGCTTGTGCCAGAGCCCATTCAATGCTATATGACTCTGCAAGTTCTCCTGGAACAAGTGGTGAGAACGAAGGTGTAATAACCTCCTCCCCAACTGGACAGTCGCGAACAAAGTCAGGGGGCCAATCCTGTTCGGCCAGCAGAATGTCATATATCTTGACAACACGATCCCAAAAGATGGCGTTAATAGTGCGCTCAATGTCCCCTTCTAATTGCAAAGTCACCGAATATACTCTATCGGGATCAGAGACATGCATATCTGCTGTTTCGACTTGTATGAAGTCATCAGTTGCTTTCACCTCCAGATGCTCTAGAAGATTCTGGCGAACTATTGTGACCTCTGCCGCGCTGAAACAGTGCTAGTGCCCATGTCTTGTTCTTCAAGAGAACTCTCTTCCTGTGTGGCATGTCTAATTGAGACAGGCGCCACTTTTTTCTTTTTAAACTGTTGTTTTTGTTGGATCGGTTTCTCTTCCTTCTTTACAGAAACCTCAGAAGAGCGTTGTGATTCCTGTCTGGGTTTCACGTACTCCGTTCTGCACTCTGACCGCCCACCTCTCTCATTTCTCTTTTCCGATGAGTCCTGAAAGGAACGAGATTGGCTTGTATCAGTATATTGATATCTATCAGGCGTCTTCAAATGATCCCTATTTCTAAGATTATATTTTGTTTGAGGTCTCCGTTCTCGGGGATTCTCCCCTTTCTTTTTTTAGGTATTTGTTGTTTTTTCTCCCAACGCTTTTTATTACCCTCAGGTTGTTGGTTTTTAGTAGTATCCTTACTACCCTTCCCCTGCAACTGTGGTTTCTGTGGTCTAGCCCCAAGGCTATCACGACCGATACTGGAATATGTTTCCACTGTTATTCTTGCCAGCTTCCGCTCCTGGTCCAGTTGCGGGACGTCACGAAGACGCATACGCACCGCTAGTGCCACTGCCTCCCCCTTGAGATTACTCAATATGATAGAAGAAACCGCGGCAAAGTTGCCCATCAGTTGCATCCCCAAATCTACGGCTGGGGCAGCCCCATATTCATCCTGAATTTGTTTGAGTACTTCCGGTAAGTTGGCTAATGTCGGTGTACCGTGTGCTGTAGTGTAGAGCGCAGCAAACACCGTGCCCCATGTATTACAATGGTCCACTGCGGGAACCATACCAAACGGTAAACACATCGTCAATATTCTATGTTTATCCTGAAGGCCCGTATGGGGAAATACTGCCTTCAACATATTAATTTTTGGTGCCAGCCAAAACTGAGTTTTCTCCCGTTTAGCCGGTACTTTGCCCATAACAGAGTGTACAGTCGCCGGATTGATACCCAGTACTACTGCATGTTGTTGCGCTGGGGCAGTGCGCGCTGGGTTTGTGTTTAGTGTCTGCATCGCAAATTGTACTAAGCGTCTATATGTAGCCGTTAAGTCTGTATATAAACGACGAACTTCAGCCACCGCCATGTTTGCCACCGCAGGATGTGGTGTATATGTAGCCAATAAAGGCCATGTAGGACCATCGTTACTTAGTGGACCTAACCGAACAGGTGCTATGGTGTGGGGTAGGGCGCCATCGAGCCAATTATTGTGTTCTTGATAAGATAGAGGTATTTCTAAGTATGCATATGCCCTGTACTGTCCAGGGGCATTCACAACCGTGTTGTTGTGAAATGTGTTTGAATTCCCATCAACTGCTGGAAATATGACCCAAGAATAAAAAAGTTCTGTTCTATAAGCTGCATGGGCGTCCACCACAAACGTGACTGGACCCCCCTGGTGTGTGAGACCATGTGCTAGCAAATGCCCCGTGAGCGGTTGTCGCATATTAACTGCTGTTTGTATTACTTGGGGATTCGCCATCATTAAAACAGCGATAGGTCAGAGAAGGCACACCAATATCGGGGTTTTCCTTTCAGAGTTCAAGCTTGAACAACCCACCGCTATATTGCGGAGGGGGAAGTCCTCAGAGCCACGGACGTCTCCGTTTAACGGAACCGAGGAGTCAATATATATATATGAGACCGAGAGAGTCAGCCAGACCTGAAAATTAGAGCCAGACCAATCGTTGGTGGCGCCATGTCGCGTTGGCTCTCATTATCCTAAATGAGACTACTGGATTTCTTGGTGTCAGTCGTTCCTGGTGTGGGGGACTAAGTCTGACCCACTAAGGACACCTGTCACTTTCAATCCGGTTTTGCTCCGGCTAACTAGCAGTGCCTCATCTCTTCCAAGGGGAAGGGATGATTTGGCAGCCGAGCGCATGACATCTTATAACTTCTCAGGGAAGTCGTGGTCGCTCAGGTCCCAACCAGCTCTCTCATTTACTGTATGATCTCATATACAAATGACAGAAACAGTTTAAGTTTTATAGATTGATTTAATAAAGAACTGCATTCTAGATAAAAAGGCGTGAGCCGCAATAACCAGAACCATACAACACAGTAGGATTAAAATAGTAACCAAGAGAGTGAAACATAGGAATAACGCTATCATAGTGTTAACTAACTACGTTCCCTCTAGCTTTGTTCTATTTCGAGCACAGCATGTTAAGCTCTAAACTTGCCTTTCAGATTCCCTGGGAAGACATCAACCCTCATACCTGAGCAAAGGCCTGTGATCTGGATCAGAATCTGCAACAGGGCAGTCCGTGTATAGTTGTGGTTCCCTGGTCGGAATCTCCCTCTTGCATGTATTAGGACAAGGAAGTGTTTTTATAACTAACATGTCGATGTGGTAACAAAAGGTCCTACGCAAGAGTGTGTATCGTCTACAACCCAAAGACTAAACTCCTACCACGTCTATCGGCAATGTACCAGACTGTATCCTTGACTGAAGCACAGAGTGAGCAAGAATGTGTTATTGAAAACTCCGATGCTGAAGTAGGCTAAACAGTGTGATATAAAGAATAAAATAAGACCGTAGAACTGGTTATTAAAAAATAACAGTACGAAGCTGAATAAAATGCTTCTAGAGCAAAGTGCACAGAGGCCCGATGCTGCGAGCAAAGGAATAAAATGCATCTAGGGCAAAGCGCACAAAGGCCTAACGCCTGAAGCAAGCGAGCAAAAGCTACATAAAAATGGCTACACTACAGTATAGAGGCACATGACATGCTTTTTTTATTTTTTTATTTACTGCACTGTTTAAATGATGTCACCATGCCACCCCAGTTTCAGCACTCAGTCCCTCATCATTTTGTGTTGGTAAAGCCACCCTAAGTGGACAGGGTATGCCCAGGTGTTGGTCCCTTGCTCACTGTGCCACTGGATTCGATCTAGTCTGGCTGATGAGGGTTGATACCCCGAAACTGGTCCCAGGATGCTTGTCTCTGGTCCAGGGAGGAACTGGCTTGGCTGGACTGTTCACATGGGGTACAGGGGAAGACTGATTTGCATGTGCCCAAACTGGTGTGGCATGGTGAGTTAAAGAACAATGGATTTATCCCTGATCTGTGACTGAGGGTGAGTGTTTGAAAAGATTCAGGACTTCATCCATCATCCTTTTGTGTTTTTGTGCTGTTTAAATAATGTCTCCGCTTTTGGTAGTGTGTGATAATAGGATGACCATTTAAAAAACGACTAGAATAGTGCCTTTTTAGACATGCTTTGCTGTTGTCGGACATTCACTGAGGTATTTCTGGCACATGCATGAAAATATTCTGCGTTTCTGAATAACTGGGACTACAAATAAGCAACATTTACTTTACTGTGTTTCCCCGCAACAAGAATGTATAGGAATATACAGTTTTCCTCTTTGGCTTAAATATTTAAAATGTCTCTCTACCTTATTCTTAGGCAACATCATTTTTACCTCCCTTCTGCCTTATCATCGGCCATGAATGCTATTTCCTCTCTGTAGATTCTTAATTGCATCTATAAAAGTTGACCATATGTCATAGGTCATGCATGCTATGGGCTCATAATGTTGTATTTATTTATTTTGGATAAACACATTATTGATGTTATGCAATTGTCATAATATGACAGGGAATACAGTGGAAAACATAGAAAAAAAATAAGTAAAATAGATATCTGGAGCACTGAAATTAAGACAGTATGTGATTATCACAGCGTTTACGCAGACAAAGTCTCTGGCGCATTTTCTTAGGTACAGGTATAGTGTAATATTCACACCATATCCCACAGATCTTGCGGTGTTTGTAGGGGCATTCCCTCACTGTGTATATTGGTTCCTCTTTCTTAGCACACCAGTTCATCGCTGTGGGCCCACTTTTTGCTGCACACTCCTCTCCTAGTGGGTCCACCCTTGTGATTCATGTCACTGTTTTCCCTGTGTATCTTCTGGTTTCCCCCTTAACTAGTTTATTTACATCTTAAAATATAACTCGAGCCAATGTATAGACGCCACCATTCATTATTTCCTTATTAATCACAATTTTGGTATCTGATAATCATACCCACACCATGTAGTTCAAAATGTAATTGATATTCTCTTGACAAACTTGATATATTATTTGGACCATTATTGTACTATAGGTTTAAAAGTGGCTAACTCACCTCTGGCGACTTCTTTTAAAAAAACTAAACTGTTTTATTTAATATTATAAACTGTAAACAAACAGTACAGTGCAGGCCATGTTCAAAGAAGAAAAATAGATATACTGTAGTACAATGCAATAGCGGTAACAAGCATGTACCAACCATGGGCCAATCGCATCCAATATGCAAGTGGAAACAGCCCCCCCCCCCCAACCACTACCCCTGCCCGCATAAAATCCACATAAGACCAAACACGATATGTAATCTATGAGAAATAAGGTTAAATAGCAAAACCATAGTTGATCGTCTCCAACACAACAGATTCATTATGCAATATCCCCAACCTCATTCTCCGTATCGTCTGCAGAGAGCACCCCCTCCACACCAGAGAACCGATCCAGCAATGTACCCCATACCAACAAGTCAGTGAGCACCTTGTCATCCCTACGCGTGCAGCGCATGTGTTGCTCCTCTGCCACACCCCACTCCATTAGGTCACGTATCCATTCAGGGAGCAATGGACTCCGGGCGCACATCCATCCAATTGTCACCCTGCGCCTAGCCAGTACCAACGCCAGTTGAGCTAACTTATATGTAATAGTCCGACCCCGCCGCTTCTGGACCACTCCCAACAGACAAGCAATTGGTGTCGCCTCTATTCCCCAGGCCTGTCACATCCCCAACTTTCTCCACTACATCATGCCAAAACCTGCTCATCTGCCTACAAGCCCAAGCCAGATGCAGGAAAGAAGCACCCAACAAGCCGCACCTAGGACACCCTGCTTTGCGTTCCAGGTCAATTTTGTTTAAACAACTTGGTGTGAGATACGTCCTATGTACAAAGTTAAAGTGAAGTAACTTAAATCTGTTATTACATGATACCCTACGCATCATGGACAGCGCTAAATCCCAGTCAGAATCCAACATGGGTGCCCCCAGATCCTTCTCCCAGGGCCTGCGACTCACTCCCACTGCCATCAATTCGTCCTCCCGGAGTGCTTTATAAAACAGAGTAGTCAGATGCAACCCCTCACCCCAATTAAGCAGGCCATGTAGTATTGAGGAAGCCACAGGAGCCACCGGGAAACCACTCTAGATTTCACACGCCATACTTTAAAGCTTAGCGTATTGAAGGAATTGGCCAGATCCCACGCCAAACAAGTCCCTGGCTTCGGCAAAAGAAATGAACTTGCCAGTAGGATAAAGATTCCCCCTACTACTTCGCAACCTCCCAATCTCCAGGCTTCCACAGACATCAACTGGTCCATTTCCCGGAAGGGCGGAAGATCCATAGTCTCAATTCCCGGTCGAAGGGGGCCCGTTTAAGCACACGTTTCACTACTTGCTCCCAAATCCCAGCAGTGAATCTTGCCAAATGGGGAACAACAGTGGTAGACCTTCCCTCCACCATTAAAAGATACACCAGTGCCTGTCTATCCAAAACTCCAGCAAACAATCTCTTTTCCCAATTGTCAGTATCTGTCAACCATTTGGCAGCAAACTGTAAATGAGCTGCATAATAATAATGCCAGAGATTGGAAATTGCTAGCCCCCCATTCTCAAGTGCTCCTTGCAAAAGCGGCAGAGCCACTCTACTACGTCGCCCAGCCCATACCAAAGAGATTAAGAGGCTATTCAACCTATGAAAGAACTCAATTGATACATGGAATTATGAACCAAATAAAGGCACAGCGGCAGAAAGACCTTCTTTGCTACCGCTGCCCTATCCATAACCGATAAAGATAATTTATTCCAAAAAGAGACCGAACGCTCCAGGTCTGCTACCACCTGCTCAACATTATGTGTGTTGTGTGCAGCCACAGTTTGCGTGACCCAAATACCCAAATAACAGAAACTCTCAATTTCCCATCAGAGGCTGGCTTCCGGCAAGTCAGCCTGAGGGATACCACGGAGGGACCCGAGGGGGAACAGTAACGATTTTTTTCCTGATTGACCCTTATGCCAGACACAACCCCAAATATCTCCATCCTCTGTACAACACCGGAACCGGAACACCAGGTTCCCGGAGATACACTAGGGCATCATCTGCATATAGATGCCCCACCCCGATTCCCCCAAGGAGGCATACTCTCCTGAAGCCATATTGCAAGCTGTTCCACAGCAAGAGCAAAGAGGAGAGGCGACAGTGGACAACCCTGCCTTGTGCCCCTACCAATCTCCCAGGCGTCAGATAGACCCCCCCCCCCAAACCCGCGCAGCGGGAGCAGTGTATAATAGCCTAAACCAGGAACTAAACCCATACTCCGCAATTCTTCCGGCAGATACCACCACTCAACTGTATCGAAAGCCTTCTCAAGATCCAAAGACACCAACGCCAATTCAGTTTTCTCGCCCTCGTCTCATGTAGAACTTCTGCCAGGCGAATGCCATGCCAGAAGTTTGCCAGCCTTATCCCCCTCATGGTGTAGTGTAGTTGCTGCCTATAGGCTTTGAGGGTGACCCTACTCAAGAAATCCCAGCAATAATTGACCTCTTGTGTAATCTGAGCTTCTCCTTTTCAGCTGCTCTCGTTGCTGGAAGCTTCCGCTGCAGGGCCCCCAATCTCTCCTCCAGCCCAGTGAGTTCACTCTCCATGCACCTTCGCACTCCACACGTCATTCCAATACACCCCCCCTGCACCACAGCCTTCATGGCCTTCCCCGCGAGACCCCTAGAAGCAACTGTGTTCCAATTCAATTCTATACAACCAGTAATGGCCTCACCCACCCCCTCCTTACATCCCACATCCATAAGAAATTCTGCCGGTAGTCTGCAACTACATGCAGCACGAACACCTGCCGTCCCCCATTGTACTTGCATCAAAACAGGAGCATGATCAAACAGAAACTGACCCAGATGTGTAACCTCCAATACCTGGGAGCCATGAAGACCAGCCAAAAGAAACCTATCCCACCGTTCGTGAGTGTGATGGGTTCTAGAGTGACAGGTAAACTCCCTACCATCCGTATGTAACTCCCTCCAACCATCCCAAAACCCCAACTGCCTCATCACATCTGTAAGTGATCTCTCCATCTGGGGCTTAGTCCCTAGCTTTGGGGGATTGCGATCCAACTCACCATTCAGTATACAGTTGCAATCTCCTGCCCAAATAATAGGCTTATCCACACTTTCCCCCAGAATCTCCGGAATTTTGGTATAAAAGAAGGTATCATCAACATTGGGTGCATAAGTATTAAGAATAATGACTGGTGAACCATCCAACATGCCCTCAATAAGAACATACCTCCCCTCAACATCAGCCTCGCTATACGTGTGGGGAAAGGGAACCCCAGGAGCCACCCACACTGTCACACCCCTCGCATAAGAGGAGAAGGAGGAAGAAAACATTTGACCCTGCTATTTCCTAGATAACATTTGCGCCTCCTCCTCCGTCATATGCATCTCTTGGAGGCAGGTGATCTGCACCTTCTGCCTCTTTGAAAAGGAGTGAACCCTATATCTTTTGGTGAAGCTCTTCAGCCCCCTGACATTCCACGTCATTATGTTAATTTGGCGAACCATATTGGTGCTGGATACCCAACTCACCTACTTTCACACACCCCTTCCATCCATCCATCCATCCCGAAAGAGGTGAGAAAGGTATCTCATGCCCATTACGCCATAGTACCTGCAGTGTGAAACCAACAATAAACATTTACAAACTGTGCCAACTAAACCCCCACCCCCAAAAAATCCAACCCCAACCCCGGACATACAGTATAACAACTGAAACAATCCACCATACTGCAGATCCAATCCGTAAATGCTGCCAGGACTACAGCCTAATCCCCGCTCCCCCATTCAAAGACCTACCACAATTGTGGAGTGATTACAGGTTAATAACAGTACCCCCCACCCCCACCCTCCATAATGTCTGGCACACCCATACGACAATAGTGCCACCTCAGGACCCGGTGTAGCATCACACAGCATCACCATCTAGAAGCAGACCACTCCCAAACGATGCCAGGCCCCCAGGAAGAGGGCATGACAGACAGAAAATCAGTTCTGTGCGGAGGCCAACAAGCAGTCCAAGTCCGGCCCTGAGCCAGAGCCATCCACCGATCCGGCAGGTACCACAGCCATTTTCCCATCTTGTTGTATCTCGATCCGGGGGGCAGGGACATCGACATCCACTGACCCTCGATCCATAGAGACCTCCGTCTGTCCACCCTCACTGGTCCGCCAGTCAGAGCCTTCAGCCCTAGAAGCCTGCCGAGCCACTCTACTAGTCCCAGCCTGCCCAATGCTGCCTTATCCCACATTTCCAGCCATTTCCAAACCTTCTCTGGTTGCTCAAAGAAATGGGACCTGCCTCCAGAAAGCACCTTTAAGCGTGCCGGGTATAAAAGCATGTATCTGATATTCATGGCCTGGAGCTTCGCCTTCACCTCAAGGAAACTCTTCTGTGAGTTCTGAACCTTGTTGGTGTAATCAGAATAGATGGAAATCTTCCCATTCTCAAACACCGCCTTGTCCGAGTCATGGGCCGTCCTCAGAACACAGTCCCCGTAGTTCAGGAGACAGGTGATGATAGCCCTTGGGGGCGCACCAGGCCGAGGGGGATGCCACGAGCGCCCTCTGTGCCCTCTCAACCACAAACATTCTGGAGAGGCCCGCAGGCTGCAGCACATCCTTGATCAAATTTTCTACAAAGGTCTCGGCCACTGCCCTTCCGCACATTCTGGGAATCCCAGCAGTCTGATATTATTCCACCAAGTGCGGCCTTCAGCATCTTCCAGTTGTGACTCTGATCTGCCGACTGTGGAGCTAGCCTGTGTCATCTGCTTACGTAGAGTTCCCATCTCCGCCTGTAGCTCCATAATCGAGCCCTCTGCCACTTTGACCTTGTCAGAGACCTTTCTGAGGTCCGCCCTGAGTAGGTTAACCTCCACCGCCACTGTTTCAATCTACCCTCCCGTACCACTCTCGAACCTTGAATGGCTGTAAGAATTTCAGCTTGTGACGGTTCCTCTGCAGGCAACAACCCACTCTGGCATTCGTCAGAAACTCCCAGTCAGGTAGCACGCTGCGGCATGGGCACAACAGTGGTATATTGTTCCATGGTGTTGCCCTGTGACACATCCAATGTCGACCCATCGCAGGGCAGTCACTGCGCAGTCTGTGCCCTCTGTGTTGAAGCCCAATATGACAAAAAGATGCCTGCAGCTCACAGTATCCAAGGTCCAGTGTTCACCTCCATGGCACCCATGCACCCCAGCACCAATGAAGGCAGTCCAGCGCAATTAAGTTAATGTCCAAAAAGGTGCCTCCGCAGTCCAATCACCCTCCGGACCAGCAGACCCAGACAGGAGACCTAAAATGTTCGATATTCCTCACCAAATCAGGGAAGAGAGCTCCCCCTTCAAGTAGCGCTGCACTCGGTCCCTTATTTCCCGACGCCCCACCAGGGATCACAGGCAACTACCTGGAGCCTCCAAACAGGCACTGCTCTAAAACAGCAGCCGCAGTCCCCTCCGCTTCAGCCCAGCCGTCTTCCAGGCGCGCCCGTGAGATCAGGCACGCCCCACCGGGTGCACAGGCCTCGCCACCTCTAGGCCTCCAGGCCTCTCACCGGCCCATTCAGGCAGACCCACAGCAGGTCGCCGCTCAGCCCTAAAAGAGGGCGCAAGTCCCCTTGCCATGATCCGCTACAACACTGGAGTACCGGGGGGTGAGGGGGGGGGGTTGGGTGGGTGAGATGCCCTGCTGAACTGATCTATTCCTAGATGCCTGTTCCAGTTTCCTAGTTCCTTTGGCAAGTGACAAAAACCCTTTAATATGCATGCCTGGTATTTCCTATTGTAGTGTCATTTATATTGTGGGCTCTCCCTGCCATTGAACCACCATCCACACCACATGTAGTTGTGCTGCTTGATAACAGGACTCCATTTGGGTATACCATTCACCGCTGTTGTGGGGCTGGCTAACTAAGACATCTCTGGCCACATTACATCAGCCAAAAATGTATCTAAAAAGAAATAAATAAAACAAGCATGCCAATGAGGCCCGTAGCAGCCTTGCTATGCTGCTTGGGACATTACATCAACAATAACTTCTTTTATTACAGTGCTTGGTGCCACACCACTGCATCTTCCCAGCACTCGATGCAAAATATGTCACTGTTAACCTTATATACATAGTTAATTTTCTTGACCTTGGAAGAATGAAAGACTGAGTCAGCCCATTGATGGCTAATAGTTAAGTTGCACATACATCTTTATTGCACATTTAATGCCCTTCTACGTTAACTAACTTTCATCTTTCTGTTTAGGGGCATAGAGAATTGAGCTAGTAATGCAGTTGTTCACTTGAAGTTATTTTGTACAATATTGCTGCTGCAAAAAAATATTGTGGTAATGGCTCCAGTTTTGCAAGATCTCTTCCCGTGGCAGTGGTCATGGAGAAAATAATATTTAAAAAATCCCACAAAAAGCCCTGTACCGGACAGACAGTATATCGTCCTACAGTCTTGCATCTATCTATAGAGTGATAGAAGCTAAGGCAAATGAAATTGACGTGATGAGGGCTGGGGAGATAGGACTGTCGGTTAATGTGCAGGTCACTGGGTCAAATTCCAGCAGCGCTGGTTCAAGACATTCACCTACCATGGATCAATTAAATTAGTGGCCTCAGTGGGTTTCGTTGACATGGACCATGGTGCTTGACGGACTCTGCTTCTATACCTGGATCGCGGAGACCTATTGACTCACCATCCTACTTTCATGATGAGTGAGATGTTTTGCTATTAAGCCATAAAGAAAAGCACACCAGCACTGCAGCTTTCACCCTTACAAGGGTGGCTAATAGTTATTATCTGATCCGCTTGGTATGCTGAATGCATTAACAGAGAAGCCCGATTCATGGACTTGCTTCACAGGCCAATGTTCATATCAGCCTAGCAGCTAGGGCCTTTCTGAATACGTTTTCGGACGTTTTCAAGACTTTTTTTCATTAGTCTTGAAGAAGCCCTAGGTGTGCCTGTTGCGTAAGGGTCAATATATGTGTTGGCCGACCCAAATTCACAAAATGTCTTTGTCTTTATTCAATACTAGAGATTTATCAAATAAAAAGAAAACATACATCATTGTCAACTTTGTACCTTATCCACCCTTAAAGTAGGTCTGTGGCTAGAAGTCTTCCTTAAGCTGCATAATGCACTGCAGCAGTACCTAAAACCTTGTGCAGATTTCACACAGGTGAACTAAATGTGCAGCTGCCTCAAAATTATTTGTAGAATAATCACACCAGCCCTGAAAGGTGATCTGTGTCTTGTGACACTCAAGACTATGCAAACAAATAAAATTCTTCACGTGCATCCAGTGATCCAGAGGCACACTGACCCTGGTTAAAGACGAAACTTGTGAAAGTCATGTTATGTTGGGCTCTGGTAGAGAGGCATTATGGTCCATAACTGGATTCAAATCCAGTAACTTGCTGCTGTGACATAGTGCCAGGTGTTAACAAAAGTTGTTACCCACAGTTGCTATGTCAGAAAGGAATTCCAGGAAGCTCTGGTTGGGCTAAGAGTCTGCCAGAGCATGGCTGGAAACCAGGAAGCTCAGCTTCTGGAGTAGAGGGCACTTGCTGTCTCTCTTTACTTCTGTTTATTTTTCTGTCATTTTTTTGTTTGTTCTTTCTTGTCTTTCTCTTTCCTTTCGTTCTCCCCACGTTTTCCTGCACTGCTGCTGCCCCTCTGGCCCCGCCCCGTCCCTCCGTGCGAAGCGCTTTCCCACACCCCCAGCTCACTGGACCCCCGCCTCCCTCCCCTTCTTAACGGCGGCTGCTGCACGTTTGCACCTGTGCCTCACCCAGTGACACTGTTCCTGGCCCTCCAACCTTCCATTGCTACAGTGCGAAGACCCTCCACGTGCTAAACACAGGGGGATCTGCCGCCTGCTGTCTCACATCACCCAGAGACACCCATGGACCATTCTGCTTCCACTGCCACTGTATCCTACACCAAACACCGGACCCTTCCATCGTAGAACCATTGAACACCAACCTGGAGCATCTCAGCTGCATCCTCCACAAAATTAGCTTCCGCCACAAGCACGCCCTAGAACTCTGGAACTTAATGGACTCCACCTGTCTTCCCATCGCATTCCTCACTGTAACTTGGATAAACCCAGCATCTGCACTGGACATTGTCATTGCCATCCCCATCCCCAGCGACTACAAACTGCTCCGCAAAGACCGGTCTTCTCGCCCAGGCAGCGGCTTGGCCATCTTAAATCCTCCCTCCGCTTGACAACCAACGCAGAAAAACACTCCCCTTCTCACGAAGCACTTCCATTTCCAGATAGATGCCACACCTAAGTTAACCTTCCGCGGCACCCATATCCACAGGCCACC
This sequence comes from Pleurodeles waltl, assembly GCF_031143425.1. NCBI lineage: Eukaryota > Metazoa > Chordata > Amphibia > Caudata > Salamandridae > Pleurodeles > Pleurodeles waltl. The sequence goes on from NC_090439.1 coordinate 893,359,822, forward strand.
CGGCCCCCATCCAGTCTTCAGCGAATCCATTGTCAACATCTTTTCTCCTCACGCTCTTACCTTCTTAAACTACTTCCTCCTCGGCAACCTCAACTACAATATTGACAGCAACAACACCAACCCCGCTTCCCTGCTTGACAACCTAACCACAATAGGACTATAGCAATTGGTCACCTTGCCAACACATAACGCAGGACACATTCAGCGACATTTTTTCCACCAGCAACAACATTACCGTCTACAGCACCTCCACCCTTCACTGGACTGACCACCACTGCATCTATTTCACCATCACCTCACCGACCATCCACCTCCACACACTGAGCGCCAAGAAGGCCAGCTTGTTCTCCCCTGCACTCAGGACTCCAGGCACATCTGCAAACGGTTAGGGAAAAGATGGAGGAACAACAGGTCCCGGAAGACTTCGAGAATTTCAAAGTGGCCACCAAATTCCACCACCACCTCATCAGAGTCACCAGGAAAGCTGCCTTGCAGGACCGCATCAGTGCCACTGCTCACAACACCAAAGAGCTTTTCGCCATGGTCAAAGAGTTTGCCAACCCCAGTCAGAAATAGCAAGCATCCCTCCATCTCAAGACGTCTGCGACAGGCTAGGCAACTTCTTCCACCAGAAAACCAAAGACATATACGACCGCTGCGGTTCCCAAGGCCCTCTGAGCCCTCCAACAACCCCCCCAGATCCCTACCATCAAACCATCACAGACCCTACCCCGCTTGACCATCCTCACCACAGACGAGACCCGCAGCATCAACTCCGGAGCCCCCTACGGACTCCTGTCCTCACCACATTTTCAACAAGGCCAACACATCCATTGCACCCGAGCTCCGACACACCCTTAACTGTTCCATAGAGACAGCCAACTTCCGAGAAAACTGGAAGCACGTTGCGATCTGCCCGTTCTTGAAGAAACCCACTGCCGACCCTCTGGCACTCAAGAATTACCGCCCCCATCTCTCTACTGTCTTTCCCATCTAAGGTCATCGAAAAGGCTATCAAGGCTCAGCTCTGTAAGCACAACGAGGACAACAGCATTCTGTACACTTTCCAATCAGGCTTCAGGAGCAATCAGGGCACGGAGACCGCCCTCGCCGCCACAGATGACATCCGCTCGCTCCTTGACCACGGGCATACAGCAGCCCTCATCCCACTCGACCTGTTGGCTGCCTTTGATGCGGTTTGACACCTTACCCTCTGCTCCAGGCTCCACGCAGCTGGCATCCACGGAAAGGCCCTACAATGGATATGCTCCTTCCTGTCTGGACACAGTTAGACTCCCGCCTTACCTGTCAGAACCTATGGAGATCAGCTGCAGAGTTCCACAGGGCTCCTCCCTGAGCCCCACACTCTTGAGCGTCTATATGGCCCCACTCGCATCTGTTGTCAGGGACCATGGACTAAACCTCATCTCCTACGCCGACAATACCCAGCTGATCATTTCACTGACTGAAAACCCCACTACTGCCAAATAAAATTTCTACAACGGGATCGAAGCTGCTGCCTCCTGGATGAAGGACAGCTGCCTCAAGCTCAACTCTGACAAGACCGAGATTCTCATCCTGGGACCATCCACATCATCCTGGGTCGACTCCTGGTAGACATTGACCCTCGGCACTCCTCCACCCCAACAAACTACTTGCGCAACCTCTGCGTCATCCTTGACTCATTGCTCACCATGACCCGCCAAGTCAACTCAGTCACATCCTCCTGCTTTCACAAACTCCAACTTCTCTGGAAGATCTACAAATGGATCCCAAAGGACTGCTACAAAACCGTAAACCATGCCCTGGTTACCAGCAGACTCAACTATGGCAACGCCCTCTACGCCGGTACCACCCAGAAGAACCTCAAGAAATTACAGCACATCCAAAACACTTCCGCCAGACTCATCCTGGACATTCCATGCCGCAAACGTATCTCCAATTACCTAAGAAACCTCCACTGGCTCCCTGTCGAGAAGAGAATTGACTTCAAGCACCTTGTCCACACTTACACGGCCATCGACGACCTATGACCTGCCTACCTCAACCAACGCATCACCTTCTACTCCCCCACCAGACGTCTCCGCTGAACAATCACCAGCCACTGTTTCCCGCATACAGAAGACCTGGGCTGGTGAGAGATCTTTCGCTTACCTCGCGGCAAAGAGCTGGAACACCCTGCCCCTGCACCCCAAGGAGTCACCATTGCTACACCAATTCAGGAAGGAACTTAAAACCTGGCTCTTCAGCTGAAGCTCAGAGGACAAACCCCCTTAGCATCTTGAGACCCTTACAGGTGAGTAGTTGCACTTTATAAACTTTGATTTGACTCCTCTGCTCCACATAGCAGTTGAAAGCAGGGGCAGATGATTTTGGAGGACCTACATAAAATTAAATTATAGATGAATAAAGCGTGAATGATGGGGATGTTTTTTGGAAGATCTTTTGTTGGTGGGGTCCAGTGTTCAACACAGACTCAGAAGGTTGAATCCGAAGAACTTGTTATTGGGCAGGTTGTTTTTCAACCCACAGCTGCAAGTGACCATCAGTAGTGACACTTCTCTTATTAGTTGAGGAGCACACATAAGCAACCTGAAAATCCAATGGAGATGAACATCAGAGGAGTATCTTTTACACATTAATGTGTTGATGCTAATGGCAGCGGAACTAGCCCTTCAAGCATTACAGCAGCGAATACGCAACCATGCAGACAACATGACAACCTTGTGTTAAATGCAATTGTCACATTTAGTGCAAAAAAGTGCTGGTGATCAGTTCTTAGTACAACTGTTTGTGTAACACCTCCCAGTGGTGGACAACAATTCCACAGATTGGATTAAAAAACTTAGGGACTCAGCTGTTGCTTTCAGTGGTGGGTCACACCAACATTTGATCTGCTTGGAACATATAAGAATTCTATATGCTAAAACATACCTCCAGGGACACTTTGCCATAGGCAAAGCTTTTTTGGTCTGCTTGTGAGGGATATTTGACTATGGTTTTTCTTCACTACCAGTGATTTCTTGTGTCATCAGGAAAAAGCAGCAGATGTCAATGAGACTAATACTCCTATTTCAAACCTGGCTTTGACAAACACAGTTCTTAGTGTTTCTTGTAATGTCATTTCACTCCCAAGAGAAGCTGCAGTTTTGGCCATCTGCCCACAGAGCATCAGGGTCAGTAACTGCATCCTGTTCCTTGACACTTCAGGCCTGATATATATATATATATATATATATATATATATATAAGAGAGAGAGAGAGACAGACAGACAGACAAGGTCCTCTGTTGCAATGGCAACTGAGTTCCTTCCTCGCCAATATAGTGGTATGCTCACCACATTTACATGCAGGCGGACCTTAAGGTTAATCATGGTGGAGACTAGTGTATCTCCGATGGGATTAATCTCCTCAGACGGCCCTGGGGAGTATAGGCAGTCCGAGAAATGGCTACATGTTCTCCCACCCAGTTTGGATGGGTAGAAACTTAGTAATTTTTTTTTTTTCACTGTTTCTTAAGGAACAGTAAAATCATTATAATGCCTCACCCTGTCCCCTTCAATGGGAGAAGACTCCCATGGCGATGGAGCATTATATATTTTCTCTTCAAAAATAAAATTCAATTTCTGGATTTTCTTTTTGAAAGGTAAAATGAAATACTCTGCTACAGGACTTTGGCCTGCTGATGGGTTACAGTGTAAAATGAGAGAGTAAAAGAGTTTGACAGGAATTGCCGTACAGCGCTTTTTGGCAATGCTATTCTAAGTGACCATCAGTCTTCCATCAGAGCAACAAATTATTTTACTCCATTGCCCTGGTGGATCCACCGGCCGTCTGCCAGGATTTAAATTGGGCCTCTTGGTCTTGTAATTTAGTACCTGAGATTCTAGAATTTGGATGTTTGCAAGTTTCTGCAGAAACTGTATAGAAACATTTTGTTCATTACTTTCAAAACTTAAACATGCAGTCCTTAAATGTCAATATCCAAACTATTTGTCACTTGTTAAATTTACAAAGTATATTTGCAAAGTATGTATAATATATATATATTCGATGGCATGTGTAGCTGCAGATACACATGCTATGCACAGGTCCTGCCATCTTGTGTTGGGCTCGGAGTGTTACAAGTTGTTTTTCTTCGAAGAAGTCTTTTCGAGTCACGGGACCGAGTGACTCCTCCTTTTCGGCTCCATTGCGCATGGGCATCGGCTCCATCTTAGATTGTTTTCTTTCCGCCATCGGGTTCGGACGTGTTCCTCTTCACTCCGGTTGTTCGAGTCAGAAAATCTTAGAAACCATCTAAAATCGTCAGTATTCTTTTTTTATCGCGTCGCATCCAGCATCGACACCTCGGTACCGGCAGATACACATCTTTGATTGCCCTTTGGTTACCCGCGCCCAACTTGGGCCTGGCCGACCCGACCAAAAGTATCGTCGAAGCCTCATGGACCGGACCCGTTTAGATTCTGCCCTTGGTGCCACGCCAAGTATCCCTCCACAGATCAACATCTGGTTTGTAACCTGTGTTTATCTCCGGATCATCGAGAGGATACTTGTGAAGCCTGTATATCCTTCCGTTCGAAAAAGACTTTAAGAGACCAAAGAGCGCGAAGGTTAGAGATGGTCTCCAGAAGCACCGAACGCCTCGACGCAGAAGAGGAGGAGATGATTCACACCGCCGTCTCCATTCAGGATCCAATTCCGAACAAGAGTCCGACGTCGAGAGACCATTAACAGCGGGCCAGCATGTGAGTACGCTTGCCCACGACCCAAGCCAAGCCCAAACACAAGGCCTCGGGGACGCCACTGCCGGAAGGCCATGGCTCCACCCATAAAAAAGCGACCGGTGACCAAGTAACATCTTTGGCACCGAAAAAGGCCACGCCTGTAACGAAGCCTTCGGACTCGAGCCGAGGCACAGGCTCCGAAAGCATACAACTTCGACCCATTGAGTCGAGACCCGGAAGTCACTTCCATAACAGAGGCCAAAAACTTCTCCAGGCCCTTCGGTGCCCAAAAAACGGCTTTGGAGACGAAAAAACATTCCTATAAAGAGGAGCATAGACTTTCGAAACAGTTAAAAGAAAGCCATAGATTTGAGGAAGAATTACAACAAATGGAGGATTTTGATGACACAGGCCAGGATACAGATCCACAAGGACACTGGCAAGATCCTCACAGCACCTCCTCTCAAAATAAAAAGAAAACTGGCCTTCCACGGATGCTTTGACACTGATCAGCCAACGGCTAAAGTGCCAAGAGAGATGTCTCCGCCTCCCCAGTTTTCTCCTCACCAGTCTCCTCCTCACTCTCCTCAACGGACTGTCTCCCTGCCTACTACACCCACTGCACAGTCTCCATCACACACTATGCAGTCACATCAGGACACAGATCCATGGGATCTCTGACGACCCAGTCTCTGACAATAGCCCAGAGTGCTACCCATCTAAGCCATCGCCACCTGAGGATAGCACCTCGTATACACAGGTTCTAGCTAGGGCAGCAGCTTTTCACAACGTGACCATGAACACAGAATCTCTAGAGGATGACTTCTTGTTCAATACATTGTCCTCAACTCATGCCACATACCAAAGCCTACCCAGGCTTCCCGGTATGCTCAAACATGTGCAGCAGATATTCCAAGAACCAGTTAAAGGCAGGGCTATAACACCAAGGGTAGAGAAAAAGTACAAGCCACCACCCTCAGACCCCGTTTATATCACACAACAGCTGCCCCCCGATTTAGTAGTGGTCAGCGCAGCGAGGAAAAGGGCTAACTCACAGTCCTCTGGAGATGCACCCCCTCCAGATAAAGAAAGCAAAAAATTTGATGCTGCAGGGAAAAGGGTGGCGTCACAGGCAGCCAATCAGTGGCGCATAGCTAATTTGCAGGCCATTCTATCTAGATACGCTAGGGCTCATTGGGATGAGATGAAGAACATTATTTAGCATCTCCCCAAGGACTAACGGAAGAGAGCCCAGCAGGTAGTAGAGGAGGGACAGGCAATTACGAACAATCAAATAAGATCGGCGCTAGATTCAGCAGATACAGCCGCAAGGACTATAAATACGGCAGTCACCATTAGGCGACATGCATGGCTCAGGTCATCCGGTTTTAAACCTGAAATCCAACAAGCCGTCCTCAACATGCCTTTTAATCTGCAACAATTATTCGGCTCACAGGCGGACACAGCCATAGATGAGATGGAAAAAGACGCCAACACTGCCAAAGCGATGGGAGCGCTTTATTCATCCCAATACAGAGGCTCATTTCGGAAGCCTCAATATAGGAGAGGCTTCAGGCCACAGCCCTCCGAGCAGTCTACCTCACAATCCAAGCCCTCTTACCAGACACAATACCAAAGAGGGGGATTTCAGGGATCCTACAGAGGACAATTCCCCAAATCTAGAGGAAAATACCAATCCTCAAAACAAGCCACTAATACCAAACAGTGACTTTATCATCACCTTCCCTCAACACACTTCCCCTGTGGGAGGAAGACTGAAAACGTTCCACGACCAATGGTTAAACATCACAACAGACACATGGGTACTATCCATTATCCAACATGGTTATTGCATAGAGTTCACACAATTTCCTCCAGACATTCCCCCAAAAGTGCACAAACGTTCATCACAACATCTTGCAATGTTGCAAACTTAAGTACAGGCACTATTACTCAAACAAGCCATAGAACTGATGCTGCATCATCCAAAAGGGACAGGGGTTTACTCCCTGTACTTCCTTATTCCCAAGAAGGACAAAACATTAAGACAATATTAGATCTCAGGACTCTCAACCTCTACATCCGATCAGAACACTTTCACATGGTAACACTACAAGATGTAGTCCCACTGCTACAACAGGAAATATTTATGACAACACTGGATATAAAAGATGCGTATTTTCACATACCCATCTATCCAGTTCACAGAAAATACCTCAGGTTTGTTATACAAGGAAAATATTACCAATTCAAAGTATTACCCTTTGGGATAACAACAGCCTCCAGAGTCTTTACAAAATGCCTTGCCGTAGTCGCAGCATACCTAAGGAGACAACATATGCATGTATTCCTATATCTCGACGATTGGCTAATAAAAGCCAACACTCAAAAACAGTGTCCACATCGCACACGTTATGTAATAGACACCCTACACACACTAGGGTTCTCAATAAATTACTATAAATCACACCTGCAACCATCACAAATTCACCAGTACCTAGGGGCTACACTAAACACTCAAAAGGCGCTTGCAAGTCCAAGCCCACAAAGAATGCAATCGTTCCACAACATATTGCCAAAAATTCAGATAAACCAACACTACACTGTCCGTTTGTCATGAAACTGCTAGGTATGATGGCATCATGCATCGCCATTGTCCCAAACGCAAGGTTACACATGCGGCCCTTACATCAGTGCCTCGCAAAACAATGTTCGCAGGCACGTGGTCATCTCCAAGATCTAGTGTTGATAGACCGCCAAACACATATTTTGCTTCAGTGGTGGAATCCCACAAATTAAAAAAAAAAGGGCGGCCATTTCAAGAACCTGTGCCTCACACCATGCTCACAACAGATGCATCAGTGATTGGATGGGGAGCATACCTCAACAAGCACAATATTCAGGGACAATGGGACAACAAACAAAAACCGTTTCACATAAGTCACTTAGAACTGCTAGCAGTCTCCCTAGCACTAAGAGCCTTTCAACCTTTTCTTGCTCACAAACACATTCTTGTCAGAACAGACAATATGACAGCAATGTACTACTTAAACAAGGAGGAACCCCCTCATCACAACTTTACCTTCTAGCACAAAAAATTGGCATTGGGCAATTCACAACAAGAGAGACCTGGTAGCTCAGTACATTTCAGGGATTCACAATCCGTTAGCAGATGACCTCAGTCGAGATCACCAACAAACTCACGAGTGGGAAATTCACCCTGAGTACTTCACAAATACTTTCGTCAATGGGGGACACCAGACATAGATATGTTCGCCACCAAACACAACGCAAAATGCTTAAACTTTGCATCCAGGTACCCAGACCCTCTATCCAAGGGGAATGCTCTATGGATCAACTGGTCAGGGATATTTGCTTACGCTTTTTCCCCTCTCCCGCTCATTCCATTTTTGGTCAACAAACTGCATCAAAACAAACTCAAACTCATACTTATAGCACCAACGTGGGCACGCCAGCCATGGTACACCACACTGCTAGACCTGTCAATAATACCACACGTCAAACTCCCAAACAGACAAGACCTGCTGACACAAAACAAACAGCAGATCAGACACCCCAATCCAGCGATGCACAATCTGGCTCCTGAAATCTTAGAGTTTGGGTATCTAAATCTTCCACCAGAATGTATGGAAGTCATTAAACAGGCATGAACACCTACTACCAGGCAGTGTTATTCTAACAAATGGAAAATATTTTTTTTCTACTGTCAAGCAAAACACATAACACTCTTAGATGCGTCCGTACAAGACATCGTAGGTTATTTACTCCGCCTACAAAAAGCAAATTTAGCTTTTTCATCCATCAAAATACATCTCACAGCAATTTCTGCTTATTTGCAAAATAAACAAACCAAATCTCTATTTAGAGTGCCAGTCATTAAAGCTTTCATGGAGGGTCTAAAACGAATCATACCTCCAAGAACACCACCTGTACCCTCATGGAATCTTAACATTGTACTTACACGACTCATGGGTCCACCCTTTGAACCCATGCACTCTTGTCAGATTCAATTCCTAAGTTGGAAAGTAGCATTTCTAGTGGCAATCACTTCATTACGAAGAGTTAGTGAAATACAAGCATTCACTATTGAACAACCCTTTATACAAGTACACAAACATAAGGTTGTACTTCGAACAAACCCTAAATTTCTACCTAAAGCCATCTCACCGTTTCATTTAAACCAAACAATGGAACTCCCAGTCTTCTTCCTACAGCCAGACTCAGTGGCAGAAAGAGCACTACATACATTAGATATTAAGAGAGTTTTAATGTATTACATTGACAGAACAAAATCATTTTGTAGAACTAAACAATTGTTTGTCGCATTCCAAAAACCGCATACTGGTAATTCTATATCAAAACAAGGCATAGCCAGGAGGATAGTGAAATGTATCCAAACTTGTTACCTAAAGGCTAAAAGACAACTGCTTATTACGCCAAAGGCTCATTGCACTAGGAAAAAAGGAGCAACAATGGCATTTCTAGGAAACATATCAATGACAGAAATTTGTGAAGCAGACTACTTCAACTCCTACAGGCTGACCACCGCTTAGGGGAGGATTACTGCTTTGTAGTCTATGCATAGCATGTGTATCTGCAGCTACACATGCCATCGAATGGAAAATGTCACTTACCAAGTGTACATCTGTTCATGGCATGTTCTGCTGCAGATTCACATGCACCCTCCTTCCTCCCCGGGAGCTTGTAGCCGTTTAAGTTACATTTAAAATTTGTACTTATGTATATACATCTCTATTCTATTGCATGGACACCTCTTTATTTAAACTCTGTATATACATCTCTATTCCATTGCATGGACATCTCTTTCTTTACACTCTATCACTCCTACCTTACCCTCTGCGGGAAAACAATCTAAGATGGAGCCGATGCCCATGCGCAATGGAGCCGAAAAGGAGGAGTCACTCGGTCCCGTGACTCGAAAAGACTTCTTCGAAGAAAAACAACTTGTAACACTCCGAGCCCAACACTAGATGGCAGGAACAGTGCACAGCATGTGAATCTGCAGCGGAACATGCCACGAATGTGCTGCTGCCTTCCTCTGATATTTAGTACTGTTATAGGTGTGTGTTTGAACCATATTATGTTAGCATAAATAAAACAAAATGAAGAATGACCTCACCCAAGTCATTCTACTGGCTTTCGATTGGGCCGGGAGTGATTGGTACCTAGAACCTCTGGGAATGTGCATCCTTTCTTTTATCAGGTTGCAGTTTTGGGAGGATTATCTGTCATAGCAGCAGGGTAAGATCTTGCTTCCAGGCCTGGGCAATCTACACCTTCACGTCTGGAAATTGAATGATGGCAGTTGATTGCATTCGATCTTCCTCTAGAAATAGTAGATTTCATTCTTGAAGCCTGGCGTCATTTAAAAAAAATTTTTTTATGCTGGGACAAGTTTGTGGCTCCTGCAATATGGACCAGTTGCAGACCAAACTGAGTGCTTTGTTTGTTTTATCTTTGGTCCATCAAGCACGTACAGTGGGCACAATTAAAGATTATCTGTCGGCCCTTTGACCTGTTTGCATCCTTTCGCTAACCATACTTGTTCAAATCACCTGTTGTGATGTAGTTTCTCAAAGGGTTAGTTCACGTTTCCTCCTCAACCCTTTGTGATGCTGTAGGAAGCTGGCTCTTTATATAGTGGACCAAAAAGAGGTACACACTGCAGAGTCCAGACAAACCCCAGTGGCACAAATTACATCCCAAATGCTCTCTTTTGTGGTAGTGTGGGCAAGCAGTTAGGCGTATCATAGGGTTGTGCTATTCACACACATAGCCAGTGAGTGAGTGACACTCAATATAGAAATATGACACCAATTTATAAACATAGCATGTACTTTTAGATAAATTTAGATACCAAGGTCACCGTAATCAGGTGAGTACTTCTTTTTTTAGTTATGAATTTTTAGAGTTTCCCAAAGTTGACAGTGCATTTTTCACATGCGGCAATGTTATCATGTGGAGGAAGAACAAACACTGCATACAGCTCTAGTACGGTGACTTACGGGACCAATCTTTGGAACTTAAGGTGAGTAGGGGGCAAGGTCCAAGGTCACACCAACAGGTCACATTTAGTGGCACTGGGGCTGCCGGATGTAGTGGTGCAGTCCAGCATCTGGTGCCTGAGTATGTGTTTAAGGATGGGTCCGGTTACAAGGTTGGCTCAGGGATAGACTGATGGTGCAGTCCAGGGGAACCACCAAATCTTGCAATGCTCTGGGATGCTGTGGTCCTGTTTCTCCTCAGTCTGGGCGTCTGGTTGCTGGGGTGGTTTGGACCGTCAGGTTTACCATCACCCGGGGCAATCATGGTGGACGGGGGCCCACAGAAATAGGCTGCAGGCGTGGACTGGGGGGGTCCAGTCCGGCTGAACCGACAAATGGGCTTTGGTCTCACGAGCCTAGGGGAGTTGGTGACACCAGTAGTCCTCTTCTCCTTGGTTTGGGCATCCAGGTGCAGCAGACCATCGGGGTCTCTGTCACAGGAGGTGGTCACGGAGAAGGGGGCGGTCTGCAGAGAGAAGCTGTAGATGCCATCGGGAAGTCCACAGTGGGGTAACTCAATGTGGGCTTCATCTCTGGATGGCCTTGGAACACCGTTGACCTACTTCAGCTCGGGTGCAGTGATGTCTGTCATCTGGTTTTGGCAGTCCGGGCCTCACAGATCTTTCTTGGGTTCTCTGCAGATGCAGGGAAGCAGCTCCTCTGCTCAAAGGGAGAGATTTGCGAAGCACTGACAGCTCTCTCGGTTTCCTGGAGGCTGCAGCGGCAGGACAGGTCAGTTGCTCCTTGAGGGTGGGGTGCAGCATACAATCTAGCAGGGATAGCTCCAAGTCAGTCATGCTCTTCGGTTCTCAGGTTCAGCAGGCTTCTTGTCCACTCCTTCTTTTGTGTCCAGCTAAGATCTGTTTTCTTGGTGTCAACGGTCCCCTATATACTCAAGTTAGGGGGCGTTGAAGGGAGTGCAGGGTAGTAGCCATAGGATACTCACCCTTGGGGTCACTATGCCCCCTAGATGACGAGTGGGGATCACCCTGCTCCAGAATTCCTAATTCCACCACACACAAGATGGTGGAATTCCTAAGGCTGTGCTCTTTTCAGACTGGTCACCCTAGTGGTGTGTCTACCCAGGAAATGCAACATGCCTCCTGCATAGCTAATGGTCCCAAATGGGTCCTGGGGAAAGGGGGGGGGGGGGATGTCAGCACCATCCTATGAGGAAGGTCAGATCTGCATACCAAAGGCAGTGGGCAGATTTGCAGGTCATCCTGTTAGGAGCGGTGTGTAACAGTGTGAAAGGTAAGAAACAAACCTCAAGAGAACAAAGACTCTCACCCTTGGTGGTCGGAATCTCGTCTGTTGGTGGCAGGCTGGCCAAAACCAGTCAGTGGGCCCACCAGCAATTGGTGGGTTTTCAGGGACTACCTCTAAGGTGCCCTCTGGGTAAATGTATCAATACATCCATCACTGGAATCATTGATGGTTTATTAATACAATATGTTTGATACCAAACATCCCCATTTTCAGTGAAGCCATCATATAGCTGGGGCACTTATACTGACCGGTGTCTATCACATGTACTTAGAATGTCTTTACTGTTCACTTACTATGTCTAAGAATCAACAAACACCTAGCAGGGGCATATCTGCTTTTGCAGATATGTCCACACATGTAATGTAATGCATCCTGCCTCAGGGCTTTAATGCCTGCTGTAGGGGTGACTTACAAATATTCTGTGCGGTGTTCCGTGGACATGTTACACAGGCAATGTGCCATGTTGAGTTTTCACTTTTGGGAGCACCCCGTCATGCAGCTTGCAAGGTTTGACTCCTTCCCAGTGAAACACAGTGTGGCTTTAAAGCAGACGCTCTGTTTTTCACTTAAATGTGCTGCACCCAGGGCCGCGCCAGTTCATGGCTGCTCTGGGGGCAGCACATTCAAAGTAATAAGGTGCACTTTCTCTGTTGGCGCCCCTATTTTCAACGTACGCCAAGGTGCAATAAGAGAAAGTGCGCCCTATCTGTAATAGGGCGAGGTGCCACAAGACCATTCTTCCTTCTCCAGGTTTGCCAAACTCCCTTGCTGTATGCACAACAGAAGGGGAATAATGCCTAGGACAGTGATATGAAGTATTTTGTGTCAGACCTGATTTCCTCAGTGATGTTAACAACCAATGCTTGTCCACTGCCCAGCACACTCACAGCACTTGTCACTAGATATCAGCTAACCAGAATCTTTGTGATAAACACAGTCGTCATAGGGTATTAAGATATTTAACATTTTTATCCATAGAGTCCTTGAAGCGGAAGATTTTATGAAACCTTTTTGTTAAATATCTGCTTGATTCCCATTACATTCTAATATTTTATTTGGTCTTCATTCCACAGTGTTGTAAAGAAGGTGGCCCAGTATATGGCTGATGTGCTGGAAGATACAAAAGATAAAGTTCAGGAAAACCTGTTGGCCAATGGAGGTAGCAAATATATTTTTGCTTAAATGTGCACTGACAGGCTTTTTCTTGCAGGCCTTTTGGTGTCTTAGACTTTGGTCGCCTTTAAATCTGAACTCTTGTCAGAACTGTAAATCTTTGATTTTTGCAAACATGTGGCTCATTCTGAATGTAGAATCCTGGAATGCTTGAAGGATGAATGCTTTTTTTTTTTTTAAACATCAACAGGCCTAACAAAGTGCCTCATTCATTCTATTGCAAAGAAGTTTGCTTGCCTACTTTCCTTTTTAATTTTGTTTGTAAGAGATGGTAGTGAGATTGAAGAGTACCCTTGTCATTTATTTTAAAGCTATGACTTATTTGAAAACTGAAAAAGGTGAAAGGTAATGTATTTTTTTAGTTAGGTATTTTGATGTTTAAGAAAAATGAGAGCATGATATATTCTGAAGTGTTTCAGAATCCCACAACACAGGAATATTCATTTTATATTCAGTTAAATAATTTACCTGTGATAGATACCGGTGCTGAGATGATCTTCTATGTATTATTTTCTTGCTTTTTTGTTTTTATAGCTTTTTGGCCTTATCTTAGTTAATTTCAGACCCTGCCTTTGTACTGTGTTTCAATTTTTTGTATTTTAATATATTCCCCTTCCTAACGGATATCACTGAAAACACCCTTCGTATAGAGAGACGTAAGCAGCACTGATCACTATGGCCGCGGCGTAGGCATTTAAAAATAAAAATAAAGTATTGTATTGATTTTACAACTATAGAGCACGTGCATGCCAAGCCAACTTCCCATCTCAACCCTGCAGACTCCCTGCCTCCCATTCCTCCTACTACTACCACCACCACCACCACCACCACCACCACCACCACCACCACCACCCCTCCCACCTGCTGAGGTCACCGGCATCACAAATACCTCATTCCTCACTTGTCCACCGTTTCCAAATCTTCTTCAATTTTTTTGGGCATCCTCTCCCTTCGTAAATTTTCTTTTCTTGTGTGCAGATTATACCCTGTTCCCTTTCCCAGTCTTTTGTCCCTAGGGAACTGAGGATCCCCATTTCTACACTACCTTTCTTTTTGCGAGCAGGAAACCTAAATTGAATAATAGGCATTTTTTACTAATGAAAAACCAAACTATATTTTGAGGCAAAAAATGAACTCTTGCAGTTGGTTTATCATTTGAAATCATTTTGGCATAACACAGTAGTGTTAAGACTCTTCTTGTGTGGCATTTTTCCAGCTACTTTAAATCAACCAGACATTTTGCTGTTCTGCAGTGCACACAGTTTTTATCTCCTTTTTGGGTGTCTAGCACAGAATGTTGTGTTGCAGGGTGGTAGTGGGAGGTGAGGTTTTCACTCACTTAACTGGTAGCCTTCATATTTAAAAGGTTGAATTTCAAAAGATGAAATTTAGGGAAAAGAAGTTAGTCCAGTTTTTAAAATGAATCAAATAATTGAATCTATGCCAAAGGTTCCCATATAATTTAGATGGCCACTGTTACATTTACACAACTTGATGTATGTTAAATAAGTAGAAATCCTTATGTAACCTATATTAAATACAATAATTCAACAAATATATATGTATATTCAAAACTTAATGACCGAAAGACACAAACAGATACAAGTTCACTACCCCGCCCCCCAAACCACATGTACACGTTCTATGAATTAGTGGCTTAACCCTCTCAGATGTTTGACCATAATAAAATAGGTGAAAGCTAACTTTTGAATTCTTATCTGCTAAGAAGCTTCTAGCTATTTGTGCAAAATATTTACATGAGCTGTCTCTTCTGATGCTCTTAACGTTTTACCTACATGTTCTTTGTATTGAGTAACTACAATACCACTAAGAGAATCAACAGTTAATTGAGTATTGGTGATGTAGGTGCACAATAGTCCAGTTATAGCCTTTTAAATTCAGTCATGTGGGTACTTGACTTCATTCATTTCCATGTTGTGTTTTTTTTAAATTAACAGCGCTCTCAATTCAGAACACCACATGCACAGTTCCCAGGACCTGTATAGATCAGTTAGTTTGGGAAAACATTGGCCACAGCACACAGAGAGTAATGTCCAACAGTAAGGCAGAAAAAGATATTCCTGGTGTGGTTCCGAAAGTTGAGGGAAGTATAAAGTTGAAACGAGTCTCAAATCCTGTTTGCAGATGGTGTCTTTATTCGTAGGTGCTTAGAAAGCATTAAGTCATCATGGAGATACAGCCAACACGTGTTTCGTCACACAAGTGACTTTATCAAGGCTGTAATAAAGTAATGACAGCAAACATTGGATACATATGTGTGTATTGGAATCTGGTGTGAAACCAGAAAGCGTTCTGATTGTGTAAGTGAGTAAGTGATTAACATGGCTTTAGAGGTGAGTGGTAGTGGGGTCAAATAACAGCACCGTGATCAAGTTTTAAAGTTGGTCTATAAAAGCAAAATGTTGGAGAGTAATAGAGTATATGCAATTTGAAGCAGTGTGAGCATGCAATTGTTGTGCAATAGGGAGAAACTTAAAAGTCTACGAGAAATGCAGGAGAGAAAGTAGAAAAGATAAAGGGGAGATACGGCTAAATGCAAGTTTAGAAAAAAGAAACAGTAATGAAGGCGGTGAGCCCAGAGGGCATAACAGAAGGGTGAGAGTCATACCTGGGACAGCAGGCTTAAGTAGGTTTGGTGGTGGTGTGTAGTAGTGAAGTATAGGTGGGCTGGAGAGAAAGTGAGTGAGATGGATCAGAGAAAAAGAGAGAAATAGAATGGGATAAGTAATCGTGTGTGACAGGATAGTTGGGAAAACGTAGAGAGCTAAAAAATGTAAAGGTAAGGTGATAAGAAGGAAAAAGGTGGGGAAAAATGTAAAGGTAAGGCGATAAGAAGGAAAAAGGTGAGGAAAAGTTGGATTAGAGAGAAAGGAAAATCTATATAAATAGAAGAAAGATAAGAATGGTCAGTGAGAACATACCTGAGTAAATGGTAAAGAACTGAAATAGGTATGGCTGCGCCAGGCAGCTGCAGGTGCGTGTGTAAAAGGCTTGCATGAAATCGAAGATATGAGAAGGCCCTGATAAGCCTATAAAATGACCTAAAGTGGTAACAGGGAAGAAAATAGGTATATAAAGCGAGGGCAGGATTTTAAAAAAGAGTAAACGCAATAAAAGCCGGTGAATGAATATCCAGTTTAAAAAAGCGGTTGGTAATTGGTGATTTAAGGTCAAAAGAATTATTTGTTGCGTCTGAGTAAGAGTCACACCGGTTTAAAGACACAGAATCGGGGTGTACAGTGGCCTCAAAATGAACAAGTCACGGTTGGGAGAATGCAAAAAATATAACCCGGGTCGTGGTGAGCGGCTGGTGAGGGCTCAGTTAGTGAAGATCAGTTAGTTTAATAAAAAGAAATGGTGGCCTTTTGATTGATTATTCTCACTCTTGTCTCTTTGTCTAAATACTCTATGTTCGAGCTGCCAAACAATGATGCAGATGTATCTGAAAGGGCTCGGTGTGTAGAGGAATGAAAGATAGTAAATCCAAAGGAGAGAGTTATTCATATTTACACTGATCAAAAAGAAATCTAACAATCTTATTAAAAAAATTATAATCCATAGATAACAGACAAAAATCTGGTCATAAATGGTTTTATCATAAAATTAAATAAATGCTTGTTCAAAAATGGCAATGTGAGTGCGTTGCAATCATGTAATGAACATGTTGTAGGAGGATTTTAAAGAAAGACCATGAATTTTAAGTGTGGAAGCACAAACCTGATGGATGTACATGTTGAATAGAAGTTGTTCTGTGCGCAGTTTGGTACTTGCACATTGATGAATGAGCAAACTTAATGCAACACATTCATAACCAATTAACAAACAGGTAAACGAGGAGAGAGAATAAATTAATTGTTCTTTTCAGCTACCTGGTCTTGGGCAATACAAGAATGACCATGGGAAGAGGATTTGGAAATGATGGTGATGCACCATATTCTTCCCTATGTCCCCTTTTTATCATTCCATATCTTATGTTTCCTTTACCACATTCTCCTAACTGTGTTCTTTTTTTCTTTGTACTTACTCGAGTTCCTCCATGTAAAATTGCAGGTTAATATTTATTTTTTATTTTCTTCTTTCATTGTTTTTAAATTCTTACCGGTATTTTGTTTGTTTTTAAAAAAAATTTTTTAACAGCTTTGTTTAATAAATAAAAAAATAAAAAGAGCCTATCATGAGCGCTGCTGCAATTATAACTGATGCTTTATACACCATTTTCAGCTTCTGAGAGCTTTACAGTACTTCATATGGCATACATTTCTTTGGACAGATCTGTGGAATTTCATACGTTCATCAGTATCTAACGAACAAGAATAGAATGATCGCTAAATCATCAACCCCTAACTGGTGAAGTAGGGATTGACACATATCTACCATTCCACAATGATTTACTGTCCCTATGTATATACATCTGAAATGCAGCCAAAACCCTTTCAGAATTACTCATCATATCTAACAGTTGGCAGCAGCTTCTACATCATAAATTGATACCACAACTTTGACTACAGTAAGGCTATTGGATGGCAGTCTGTTAACTTCCTCTTATTGTATAGATGATTAAATATGTGCTTTCAGAATCCCAGCCAGAACAGTAAAGGGATAAGAGTTCTTCTTATACTGTGTCACCCAGTAAAAGTACACTGTAACCCTACTCTAATTCAATATTCAGGTTTTCTTTTATAGGAGAGGAAATGTCTATCCAATGTAACATTATCTTTGGGTGCGAACCCGCCATATGAAGCATCATGCTTGGCTCAACCTTTCCAGCAAACATTTAAACTGCCAAACATAGCCCCAAGCCTATCAGCGGTATAACACCTGCTAAAGAGTATACTAAATGCCTTCAGCCTGTAGTGAAAGCAATTGGACAACTTAGTCGCATTGAATTCCATGGCCTCTCAGATATTCCTCCATCTGGATCTTTTTCCAAGTTATCCATGCGTGGAAGTGTTTATGCCCTGCCCGGCAATATGTACAATCTACACATGCCTTTATTATACTGACTTTGTGAAAATAGTTAGCCAATTAATGTTCTATCTCTGGATGCCTTCATTGGAATCTATTTTTTTTTTTTTTCCCCGCCCAGTACAATCATTGGATTAGTCTAAAACAGTCCAATGTGTTTGAAGAAATGGAGTGTATTATATGGTGTGGTTGTGCCACCTCACTGTGTAATACACTTGCCAACCCCTTTAGGACCTTCGCTTGTCAAACCACTCCTAAGATGTTATCTGTGGCTAATCAGCAAGGCGTACACAAAGGCACAAGTGTAAAGCATTTAAACAGCTCTAAAATAATTGGAGAAAAACACGAATACATCAAAGAAATCGGACACCAACTTATAAAAATAGACTGTGTTTTTATATATTTGTAGACACCACAGCTTGAAAGATTCATTGGAGGGTTCCAGAGAGATAGAATTTACAAAGTTAAATCAGAGCATTTTACTCAACCACAATCATTAGCAAATGGAACGAATTGGCACTTCAAAACTTTTTCAGCAAAAAGTTGGGCTTGTTCTAATGTGGTCACATAGAGGCCCTTCAGGAGACTAACTCCACGAGGGAGCCAGTCAGGGAGACCAGCAAGGCCCTCAGAAATAGTTACCTCTTGAAGGAGTCATCAAGCAGTTCCAGGTGTTTTATCCTCAATCCAGTGGATTCCTGTGGCTTGAACCCGATGCTGAGGATACAGGATGCTGAAGGATGCTCAAGAATGTGGATGCATTGCAGTCAATGAGGGTCTTCATGCAGGGATTCCTCAGTCCACAAAGGTGGTGATGGTGGTCCAGAACACAAGGTTCTACGTCCCATGAAGTCCTTTCCTGTCTGGCTGGATTCCAGTTGCCCCTGGATGTCCAGTTGTCCAGTGTTGTGGTCATAGCCCAATTCTTTTCCTGGCTGTATATATATATATTTATTTATTTATTTATATTTTTTCATTTAGAAAGAGTTACAACAAACATACAAACCAGTGAGGTCAACAATTCCCTCTAGAGATACCATATAAATTAGGGAGCATTAAGAGCTAGTATCCAACAGACATGGAACTCAATTCAAAGGCCAATTCTCTTTAACACGTCTCCCAGGAATGAGATGCAGGCGAGCCAAAAGAGACCATCACATACTAGAAACAGGGGTCAGAAAAAGAAGCAACTGAAAGTCAAGAGGGAAAAAGGTAACATATAACCGAATGGGAAGGGGAGGAAAGAGGAACATTGCAGCCATCAAGACGCACACCTAAATGCAAGCAATGCTATGATGATATGTAATAATACAAATATGTTAGGGGAGTGTGACTTATGCGCAAGTGTCTGGGGTGTAAAATTACTGAGTGTTGGTCAGTGGGCAGTTCTCCAGAAAGGAGCAAAGGGGGGCCCATATATCCTGCGGTCAGGATCCCTCCGGCATAAGGTGCCAATAGATCCTGACAATACGAGGCATTGCTCAACCAATCAGTACAGCGGGGAAGTCGATGCTGCCCCCAGCACATCACAACTCTATGCTTGGCCAGCAGCAGCAGTCCTATCAATCGCCGATGCGCAGCCAGGAGGTTCCCAATGTATCCCAGTAGGACAAGCTTATGGGAGCGCGGCAGCTGAACCTCGGTCATCTCCTCAATCGCCCCAGCACCTACGTCCAATAACCACACAACTCCGGGCATCTCCACGCCAGATGCAAGAAGTCAGCATCAGGGGCCATGCAACGTATACAATGCGTTTCTGCCCGAAGGCCCATATCATTCAACCTAAGAGGTGTGTAATACTAGCGGTGTAGGAAGTTGAAATGTATAAGGCGCAGCCTGTAATTTGGGGACAGCTCTCGCATGTGTGCGCAGCAGTGATGCCATTCTTCATCAGGGAGGGTTTCCCCTATGTCCTCCTCTCATTTGGCTTTAGCTTTTGACTCTGTCCCTGCCGCTTTGCGCTGCATGCAGACATATAACGTGGTGATAAGCCTACGCGGGGTATCCAGTTGGTACAGAAAGTCCAGCGGCTTACATGGCGCCGGCATTGCAGGAAAGCAAGGGTAGCGTGCGCGTAGCAAAGCGCAAGTCCTAAGGAAGAATAATCCGTGCAGCGCAGTATCAGACCCTCTGCCAAGCGCGGCCTCCGAGGAGATAAATCTCCTGTCCGGAAACCAAGATCCCAGGGTGGTCAAACCGGCCTCACAGAGGAGCTCACAACTTCGAGCATCTTCTGAAAGTCTCAAGTCATCCATGTCCAGCACCGGTTTCAAGGAGCGAAGATCTCCCACCCCACCCCGCCCCTCTCCCTAATCCCCCCCACCCAGGCGCGCGTCACAGCAGTGCCGTCCAAGCTCTCGCCGTGCATGCCACACAGTATCATTTCCAGGTGTCAAGTGAGGTAAATATCGAATGGGGTGTATACAATAATGCGCAAAGTGAGCCTGGACACAATGGTAGTATAGCACCAAGTCCGGGCCGCCAGCCCGCTCAAACGGAAGATTCAATGTTTCCCAGGATACTCTAGGGTGCCTGCCCGCCCAGGTCAAGGTTATGAGAGCGGATCAAAGCCTTAAACACTAGTGGTAAGAACCAGGGGAAGGTTGATAAAAAGGTACAAAACCCCGGGTAGCACAACCATTTTCGCTATCGCTATGCGGCCGGTCAGCGAAAGTGGCAGAGAGCACCACCTCTCTATCTTCTCTTGCAACCAAGCAATGGCCTTGCCATAATTAGCCGACCAGAGCGTGTCCATGTCTCTGCTCAGCCATACACCTAGATATCACACCGGTCCCTCAGTCTAACAGAGGGGGTATTTAGAGGGGAACTGTACTGTAGCTGCAGAGAGAGAAATCACCACAGATTTAGACCAGTTGCTGTGTCAGAGAATCAAAGTCCTTAGTGGCGTCCAAGAACACCGCTGCTGCACAATCCTTAGGATCAATCATGCGAGATATCGCAAAATACGTCCGGAGGTTATATAGGGTGGAGCGGCCTGGCACAAAGCTCAACTGATCCAGTAGCACCAGAGTAGGAAGCAGGGGCTGCAAACGTGCCACGATGAGTTTCGCCAGGATCTTATTGTCAATATTAATTAATGAGAGAGGCCTATAGGAATCGCAAGAAAACGTCTCCTTCCCAGGTTTTAAGATGGTCACAGTGAGGGCCTCTCATAGCGAGGGTGGAAGGATTCCAGACTCGAGAGCCTACGCATACACCTCCAGGAGGTGGTGAGCTAATATGGCAGCGTACTCCTTATAAAAGGCCGGTGTCAGACCGTCCAACCCGGGGGCTTTATCCCCAGGTAGATCACGTTTTGCCTGACTGATATCATCTACCGAAAAGGGGGCATCTAAATATTGTCTGTGCTTATTCTCAAACCATAGAAAAAATAGCTAGTTGCAGTGGTCGAGCTCGCCCCAGGAGGTTCAGAATAGAGAGTGAAGTAGAAGTCAGTAAGGATACTCCTTGATCTCACCAGTACCAGAGCGACGTGCGCCAGACGAGCCAGTCAGCTCCACAATATAGTTGCTTGCCCACGGCTTGGAGAGCATAGCAGCAAGTGTGTGGCCAGCTCTGTCACCTGTGCCATATCTCCTCGCCGTAGCGTGTTACCCTAGGAAGCAGACCTCCCGGAGGGCCGCCTCCTCAAACTGTCTTATCCTCTCCCTCCAGGTCGCCAGCAGGTCAACCGACAAGCCCGAGGTCAAGCGACGTTCAAGATCAGCAATCTGGGCCTCTAACTCCGCCAACTCCAGCCACAGTGCCATCAGCACGCCATGCTGTTTAGAAAGGCAAACGCCGTGTATCACTACCTTGAAGGCATCCCACACGGTACCGGCAGAGCCCACCGACCCCACGATTCTCCGCAAAGTAGTGCACAATGGCGTTATGGACCTCATCTCTGAATGCTTGGTCCTTCAGCGCACCAGAAGGAAGCCTCCATGTAAAAGCACGACCCGGGCCACCCGGAACAGCCAGTTCCAGCAGGACTGGTGAATGATCTGACAGAGTGCAGCCTTATGCTCAATGAACCGCACCGAAAGCGCCACATCCCTGGTACCAGGCTGCGAGCAACGTGGGACCAGCTACCATGCACATAATGTATGCAAGGGCCTTCCCTAGTAGCTCCATGCTTTTCTCTCCATAAGTCCACCACGGCCCCATCTGCCATCACCCGAGACAGAGCCCGGGTGGCCGCCACATGCTGTGGTCTAGCCTGGCTTTCGCGATCCGCATCAAAGTTCAGCACCACGTTAAGCCCCTCCACTCCCCCACACACAGCAAAGTCCCAGAACCCAGTGAGTCTATCAATCTCCCCACTTCTCCCAGAAAATTCAGGATCATCCGTATTTGGGCCATACAGCGATACCAATCTGCATGGCCTATCAAGCAGTGTTCCCCACAACATGACATAGCGACCATTCGGATCTACCAGAACCTTCTCGGTGCGCCACTGCAGCCTCCTCCTAATCAAAATCACCACACGAGTAGCACAAGTACATTGCAGCGTGCCATTCGCCAATCCAACCAGCCTTCAGCTGATGCTTGGTGCAAATGTCTAACACATGATGCTGAACATACACTGATATCATCCGCATAGAGCCCACGCACATTCCAGGTGAGACAGCGCACTTGCGTCACACTATTTTGCGCCATTGCTACTTGCAACCAACCATACAACTTTCCCATGCAGCACAGAAGAGGCGTCCGCGGCATGCAGAAAGAGGAATAGGAGCAGAAAGGAAGAGAGAGAGGGGATGAACCAGACACAGAACGTACCCCACCCCCTCCCACACTGACCCCCACCCCCAAACCAGGTCAGAGCTATAAACCTACCCCTCTCCAAAAGCAAATCCCACAACATGATAGCAAACATTGAAGAAGGACTCATCCAGTGGGGCGTCAAAGAGGCCAACCAAAACTCATGGGATGAAGGGGCAGCGGGGACCAACTATAAAGGGGAGTATTGCAAAACAGCCCACCCCAAGAAACAAAGCAGCCGCAACGTCAAGATCACACGGCTTCAAACAGGATCACATGAGGCTGAGTAGAAGAACATATTCAGTCATTATCACTTAGAGGGCCAGCGGAACGCGGGCCGGTCAACAGTGCCTTCTTGGGGACAGATTTAGCATATTTTGCCGCCAGCTTCGGGTCTGTAAAAAAAAATTGCAACTTGCCCTTATATTGTACGCGCAGCTTTGCCGGATAGATGAGAATATTTCGCTTCATTCTGACTTAGAACATGTTTAAGTTCTGCTTTATTGTCTGTCCCTGTAATTAAGTAAATGTACAATGATGGGGTGCATGGGAGCCCCCGGACCCAAGGACTTATGAGCCCTCTCCACCACCAACATCTGGGAGAGCTCCCCAGGAAAGAGCGCAGAGAGCATAGTCTCGACGTAGTCCTCCATACGCCCCATATCTCTGGAAGGCCCAAAATGCAGACGTTATTGTGATGAGACCAGGCATCTAGGTCCTCGTTCTTATTCCTAATGATCTCCAGCACACGCTCCATGTGCAGCAACCTCTCCCCATCGCCGCAACGATCGTTCTCCAACTCCGAAGTGCAGGACTCCACCTGCACAAAGCGTCAATCGTGACCGTCCAGCCTTGCCTTCAAATGATCCATTTGTACAGTTAAATGGTCAAGCTTGGCATAAATACTGGCCAGGCTATGCTAAAGGTCTAAGAACATAGCTTTGACAGATGACACAGGTGGCTCCTCCACGGGTGGCGAGTCCTCCACCAGCCTGCTGGTCGAGCTGCTCTTCTTTTTCCCACTGTCAAAAGTTAACTTAACCTGCCTCTGATCTGCCTTCCCCATTCTCCCCACAACCAGTTAGGCCAGCGGTATGCGCAGGTCTGCGTATCCTCCCAACAGGCGTCTGGCCAGCGGTATGCGCAGGCCTGCGTATCCTCTTAACAGGTGTCTGGCCAGCGGTACGTACAGGCCTGCTTATCCTCCCAACAGGTGTCTGGCCAGCGGCGGGGCCACCCAAAGACAGAAGCCCCACGTGAGACCCACTCCCCGTCCAGAAGCCCACCCCGTAGCAAGACAGGAGGGGACTGAGAGGGAGCAAGGAGCAGGGCCAAGCCTACAGAGAGCGACATGCAACCGGTTGCAGTCACAAACTAGCCAGAGGGATCCGATCACATAAGGCCCGCCAAGCACAGGGCCACGCAGTAGAGGTGTTGGCACCGGCAGTGCACACAGCACAACAAAATTAGAGAGCCGGGAGGAATGCGAAAGGCTGTACCAGGAGGAAGAGGCTGCACTCCAGGAGATCCATACAGGCAATGAGTCCCCAGGGGTCTCCGCACCCCAAGATCCACAGCAGCCCAATCAGGCAGTTCACAGCACCGCAGCTCTCCAAAACAAGGCCCCTAGCCAAGGAGCCCAGGCAGACCAGCGTCCCCGCAAGGGTTCCCAGCCCGATTAAGCTGCCGACCAGCCCAGCTGCGGCTGATAGGAATTACGTCTGTCCACAAGGCCTGTAGACCCCGCTAGTATTTTGCTGCTCAGGCATCTGTAGCAACTCAGGCCGCAGCGCACAAGGCCACCAGCAGCGGGGGAGGGGGTCCCCCAGCCACCACCAGTGCCCACGTGGTGGCCAGCAGCCCAATATGGCCGCCAGATGGGCCCTGCAGCGATCAACTCGCAAATCGCAAGTGTAGCCACCGGCTCTAGGCCTCCGAGCACGGGGCAGGAGGGAGTAAGCACTGGAGTATAGGCCGCTCCCCGTGGTGCCCACCCCATCCCACACCACCAGCACCACCACCCGCAGCCCAGGTCCGTGCATCCTGCGTGGCTGCCCAGGCTGGGCCAGGTCCGCTGACAAGCGACACAGCTCCCCCTCAGCGCTGGCCCTCAACCAACGGGCTCCTCAGGGTCTCCGAAGCCGGCGCCACCGAAAAGTAGGGGCCGGTTTTGCAAGAGGAGGAGAAATGCAGCATTTGGGTCCCCCGCCAAGTAGAGCCTCACGGTGTGTCGGCCATATTGCTGATCGGCCAGGACTCGCCCCCCCCTTTCCTGGCTGTATATTGCCTTCTGGGCGGCCACGCTGCACTCTGACTCTCCAAGATCCAGCAGACTCGGGTACAACTTCTGAGCGTTGGGTCCTGGTCCCTGGTGCTGCATGACTGCAGGGATCAGCGATCTTTGGGACCTGGACAACCACTCACCCTTAGCAGAATTCCCTCAGCTGTTTTGTTCCTGTGCAGGGAACAGGAGGCTAGTCAGGTTATCGTTGGAGTCTCTTTTCCTTGGTTGGGCTCTGGAGACGACTTCTTTGAGGAGAACTCAGGAGGCACAGTCTCTCATTTGCTGAGCCACCAGGTGCCGCAGGTGCAGTCTGTCGGTGTTGCCTGTTTTTGCATGGAACTAGGGCACTCCTCCTTTGGCCCTTCGTCCGGTCCAGTCAAGTTCTAGGTGCCCTATTTATTTACAGAAAATGGCTTCAAGGTAGAATGTGGTTGGTAGCCAATGGACTACCCTGTTCGTTCTTTACTGATGACCACTTCTTGGGAAGTGTGGTATCTGGCTATACCAGGATGCACCATTCTTTCCACTCTCAAGATTGCAGAACCCATCTCTTGGTGTCCAGAGCTCCCTAGCACAGCCCTGAGACATGGTTACCAAGGAGGCTATACGGCCCTGGAAAACCAGTTTTACAACAGGGTTCACCTCTCCTTCCCGGGTGCGAGCTGTTCTGCCTAAATAATGGAGCTGCCTCATTCCCAAGTGTTCCCCATTTGCACCTCTCTCCAGTGCCAGCACCTTTTGTCTGCTTTCCTGTGAACAGTTAGCACGTCTTCCCTGGAGGGCAGAAAGCTGTCTCTGGTTCAAGCTCCATATGCAACCGTTAAAGGCACAATAGATTGAAGACCAAAGTGTGAAAGTTGCACACTGTAACTTGTTACATTCATTTTGACTTGAGAACCAAGTCTAGCTTAATTGTAACAAGTTGTTTTATACCTTTGAGTGCCAATTTTGGTCTCACCCTTCAGGGTTTAGCACAGCTGAAGGGAGGTCACTGTGTATACCCTGTGCTTGCTAAAAAGGTGACCAAGTCTTGCCACAGTAAAACTGATAGTTTTGAGTTTTTACTGCCAAAACATGCCATTTACATGTTCTGCCATTGAAATATGCTGCACCCTGCCTTAGGGCTTGGTAGACCGGCCAGAGCAGTGACTTACACATGTTTCATGGGGAAAGTTTACTGGCCATGGCTTTTAAATGGCCAAGTCAGACTAGCAGTTCGAAACTGAACTTGCAGTCTGCAGTGGTGGACTGAGAGACTCGTTTTACTCTTGTCACATCTAGAATGGCAAAACCAGTGCTGCAGTCCCTTGGTGGGGGGGAGGGGAGACTTTTTAACTTACAGACTCTGGATACCATA
Source organism: Pleurodeles waltl (assembly GCF_031143425.1). Taxonomy (NCBI): domain Eukaryota; kingdom Metazoa; phylum Chordata; class Amphibia; order Caudata; family Salamandridae; genus Pleurodeles; species Pleurodeles waltl. The sequence continues at coordinate 893,386,468 of NC_090439.1, forward strand.
TTCTTGGGACTGACAGGTACGTTAGCATATGCCAATTGAGAATAGCCAATGTAACATAACCTCAGTGCAAGTGCCCTGACGTCAAAGAGTGTCTGTTAGGAGAGACCTCTGTGCACTCTTGGAGTCCAAAAAACAGCATCTGTCTTTAAAAAGCTGTGGATGACCATACAAAAGAGTTGGTCTTTGCAGGCGGTGAATCTAAACCTTTCTTTACAGGTATTTTTCTATGTTATACAGCAATGCTTAAACAAGTTGCCTAGTAGAGGAGAATGTTGATCCCTCCAGCCCTGAATTCCAGCAAACATCTCTCCTGCAGGGAAAGCTGGGTTTGATACTATGGATGAGAGTGCAGATCAGTACAAGGTAAGCAATCCTGGTCTGTGTTCAGTATTCTAACAAAGTTGTGAACAAGAAAGCTTTAGGGGAGATTCCATAGCTTGTATATGGGTGGGATTAGTGAGCATTCTTCTTCCATCATCACTCTTGGTATATTAAGTTGTGAGTTAGAGCATTCTAATGCTGGACACAGCAGGGCAGTAGTCGCAGGCCTCCTGTTTATCATAATTTACAAGCTGTTGATTTTGCAACCCAAGGTAACTTGTTGATCCATACCAAGCCCAGTATTTGAATTTTGATTTACCGTAATGTTCTCTGGTTAATCCTAAGTAAATAATGTTCGACCATGTACAATTACAATAGTCTAGGGAGGAAGTTAATTTTTAAGCATGCTATCCTACCAGACTGTAACTTTAAGCCTGCCTCACTGATATATGGCTAATATCCTGGCCTCCTATATACTCTGTGTTGGATTTTTACATTGTTTTTAAACGCTATTTGAAAATTAGCTCCCCAAATATTTGTGTGTTCTGTTGTTCAAGCTTATACACTGCTCTCTCATGATAGGCTCCCGATAGCTGTGAAGTCCCCCACTTGTATTCCAGCCAATTTACTTTAAAACCTGACACTATGGAAAAGTTGTGGTGCACCTCCATGAGACTGGATTAAATGTTCAGTGTCTGTAAGAAGCAGAAGATGTCATCCCAAAAAGAACTAACTTATGGTATTATCCTAAACCAGTGCCTGTAACATTAGGGTTAGCATTTATTTTATGCTTTTCAAAGTAAGCACAAATAATGTGGGAGTCGTAGAGCATCCCTGCTTCATGCTTTTAACAGAGTATGGTAGTTGATGCTTGTTTTTGTATAAAGCCGAGGTTGGCCACAGTATAATTTTTAATATTGGGACCCGTAGTGGTTTTATTTAAAAACTGCTCCAGGTACCACCCTTCAACCCTGTCAAACATTTGTTCAGCATCTAATGGCAGATTTAATAGCTGTTCCCTACTAAGTTTGCCTTTATCTGTTAGCTTGACCTCTTGGCTGATGTTATCCAAATTGTGGCTGTTTATGAACCCTGCTTGGTATGTGGAAATAAACTGGGCCCACACAACTAAGGGCCTATCAGTCTGAATCTTGATATATATTTCAATGTTTTAATTCAGCAAAACAATAGATAGATAGAGGCAAACCAAAAGAAATGGGATCCTTCCCAGCCTTCAAGAATAGTATTAGCATAGATTTCATGGACAACCTGGTCACCTCTTTTTAGATGAAAGGAAATCTTAAAAGAACTTTGCTAGTGGTTCTGAAACACTATTTTATAAGCATTCTAGAATGTGAATGTTGAGCAGTATGTCCATGTTGCAGATATTTAATTCCTCCTGTGCTTAATGCCTGTGCCATTGAAGGTCCTCCATCATCGAACAGGTGCTTTCACTACTGTCTGTGGCACATTCTATTTCTTGTTTGTTAAGCTTGCAGGTCTGAGAAATGGTCGCCTTACTTCACTTTTGAAGACTTGTATAGTACAACTACTAGTATCAAAGATAGAAGCATGAGGGCAAAGCTGCTTCCCAAAAGCACAAACTATTTGGTAAGGTGGTGAGAATCAGCAAAGGTATAGTAGGGGCAGATCTGCTCATTCAGTTATGCCCGCACATGTAGTATAATGCACCCAGCCTTTAGGGCTAGAAGGCCTGTCTGTGGGGTGATTTACAAATAATGCGTGCAGTGTAAGGGGACTGGGTACACAGGATGTGTACCATGTCGTGCTTTAATTTTGTGTCTCCACCATGACACGCAGCCTACAAAGGCAGTTCTGGGTGCACTAAGGTGAGAGGGTCTCTGAGGGTGGCACAATCTGTGCTTCAGCCCTAAGGGGCCTTCCTTTATTACCCGATGCCCTAGGTACCCGGGTTACCGTTTATTAGGGACTTGCAGTAGCAACAAAAGATTTGCCAATTGGGAAAAACGACTGTGCAGTTTTAGGAAAATAGATCTGGCTCTGGGGACCTGTTTAGCAGGGATCCAGTGCACTTTCAGTTAAAATCACCCCAGAAGCAAGGCAAGACAGTGGGAGGACCACATCAGAAGAGGAACTTTCCTATATGGATACTAATCAGTTTTTAGCCTTTCTCTTGAGAAAGAGTTAGGGACATTCAGGCTATGATTCTAATCTTTCAGACTTTGTCCTGGATTTCTGTGAGGTTGATTCTGAGTCTGCTGGGATTGATGGCCTCCTGTATTCTGGCATCAAATGTGGGCTTTGTAGTGGGATCTGAAGTCGTAGTGTGCCCAACATCAAGAGAACCTCTCCGACTACGTTCAGATCATAAAGAAGACTGCAAAAGACCTGCAGTGGTGGTTATTAGACCACAATTGAGTTGGTGGCAGACTCTACTCCCAATGTCACCCAGAGCTGACACTGGTGACCTGTACATGCCTTTCTGGCAGTAGTGGAGCTCAGAGGCCCCTGGTCTCCAGTGGGGTCCTGGGTCCCTATTAGCATAACAGCAGACCTAACTCTGTCAAGTAGGTTCTCATTATCCTAATGAGGCTACTGGATTTGAGTGGCAGAATTGCATAGATTGCAGGGTACTAAGTACAATTCCACACCATGTGACTTCTGTTGGACTAATCCGTGTTTTTCCGACTAACTAGCAGCGCCTCATCTCTATCCAAGAGCAGGGATGATTGTGGCGACCGGGTGCACGGCAAGCAAGACTCCTCAGGGGAATTGTGGACGATCAGATCTCATCCCTTTCTCTCAGTTACATTAGTCTCATACAGGCAGAGACAACAGAGGCAGAATGTAGTTCAATAAGGGTTTATTGAAGTAACTGCATCTTAGATAAAATGGCATGTATTGCCATAACTGGGACGATAGAGCAAAATAAAAGCAAGATTGTGACAAGGAGAGTGAAACACACAAATAGTCGCACCATACTGTCACTAGGAATGGTGTATAGTTCTTCCTAAGCTATGTTAGAGCACAGCCTAATAAGCTTAATCCGTCCTTCAGGTTTCCCGCCTGCGAAGACATCATCGCCCATACCTGAGCAAGGAAGCCTGTAGTCTAGAGAGACCCAGTCCCCAAAAAGGGGAGGGATACGGTAGTCTAAGCAAGCAGCTGTAGGGAAACAATCAGCATTAGACTCCTGGTCATCTGGCTGGAATCTCCCTCTAACGTGTATGGGACAAAAGAGCGTTTTTGTAATAAGAGTTGACATTCTAAGAAAGGGTCCCCACGTAGGAGTGTGTATGTTTGTGTGAATGTTGGAGACACAGCGTACCACTTTTGCCTGCAACCCTATCTAACTGAAGCCTTGAGGAAAGCACAAAGTGAAATGAATGTCCTGCTAAGAACATATTGCTTTCCTAGGCGAAAGAACTAGATAGAGAAAATAAAACAATACCGCAAATGTGACTATTGCTAGAAAAATACAACAATGCTGAATAAAATGTAACTGGGCTAACGTGCACAACGGCAGGCCTAGTTTGCTAAAATAACATGTCTAAAATATGGCTCGCAACAAGGAAGATGACATTTGCTTCTTCCTCCTCCTTTGTCATGCTACAGTGGAATCTTAATTTGGTCCTTGCTTTCCAGATCTGTACTCCCTTTAAGGTGCTTCATAGCTGCCCCTTTGGCTTAAGCTTGGGGAGCATTCAAAAGGTGAGTAATCTGCGACTAGATCATCTCTGTGAGAAAGAGTGTTCCCGAAGGTCAATAACTTGCTCTTTAATAATGTTTTGAGTGTGGAACTGCTATCAGAATTACATTTGCAGTGAATGGGTGATCCTGAATGATCTGATCTTTCGTTACAGTTAGATTTTTTTTGTTTTGTTACTGAGAGCGCTTGGTCTACTTTGGAAATGTTAAGTACAGTTAATCTGTACTGCTGCTTAAAAGCCTTCCCATTTTTGGATGGATATCTGTGATATTTAATTCTCACCTTGAGAAAAACCTAGCTTCCGGACCTTTCATTTGCCTGTGAGCTGTCCTGGTAGCACTTCTCTCCCTTGAGAGGGGGAGTTGCTTGTAGAGTCTAACTCCCCAGGAAGACTGGAAAAAATAGGATAGGAGCTTTGGGAGTAAATTCTTTTCATGCTTTGTGGAACTAAATGTTTTGGCCTATGAATCCAACATTTTTGGTGAAAGTGTCAATTTGTAGCCAACTTTCTTTTTTTTATTTTTTATTTTTAAATGCTTAAAAGTATCTGGCTTGACCCACTCTCAGGAGAAAGCTGCATGAAACAGATAAGGAAAATATGTTTTCCATCTTGTTGCACTGAATAATTAGGGCCTTCCGGACAGATGATGTACAGAGTGTGTTCCTGTGTTTTGAATCTCAGCATGGAAAGCAGTTCCAGGTCAAAGGATGCTAGTCTGTTGTGACTCTCAAAATGGCAGGAGTCCATGCCCTGACACTAAAGCCTTGCTTGCCCCGGTTTAATATATCCCTTGTGGCTGGAGTATGCATAAGGTTATGGAACCCAAAAATATATCTGCATAGCGAAAAAGCAGGAGATGAGTTGCAGTTGAACATTTCTCATGCACGATTCTCTTCCTATATATGGAAAGTGCAGAAAGTCCACTGAAGAAAATAAAAATTCTGCAGTGAATGCTGCAGACAAATTGCTAAGACCTGTTAAAAGTGGACATTATGCTGCGTTTTTGAACTGGAGTTAGGGGCATCTTTCCACCTGGAACCCCTTGAAGACCATATAACCTGTACTGAAGATTTTGAAACTTTGAGCATCAAGAACCCAGAGTTATTGGACTGTTAAAGAAAGTGGAGACTAACAAAAATGTCATTTATGCAATACTGAGATCAGATGTCAGGTCTGCACCAAAAGATGCAATTATGTGACTTCAACTTTGGAGTTTTTCTGATTGGCACTTTTTGGTATGAAGTCGGTGTAGGAGGCTGGCCTAGCTTGTAGTGGGTACCAGGGGCACTTACACCTTGTGCCAGGTCCAGGTATCCCTTATTAGTGTAGAAGAGGTGTTTCTAGTAGCTTAGGCTGATAGAAGGTAGCTATGGCAAAGCAGCTTAGTCTGAACTAGGAGACATGTAAATCTCCTACTATACCACTGGTGTCATATGCACAATATCATAAGAAAGCACAATACACAGAAGTACTAAAAATAAAGGTACTTTATTTTTATGACAATATGCCAAAGGTATCTCAGTGAGTACTCTCAGTATGAGGATAAGATATATACACAAGATGTATGTACACAAACCAAAATTATGCAGGTAATAGCAAGAAAAGTAATGCAAACAGTGTAGAATTCCAATAGATTGCAATAGGAGCCCATCGGTATAGGGGCAACACAAACCATATTCTCCAAAAGTGGAATGCGAACCATGAATGGACCCCAGACCTATGTGAGCTTGTAGAGGGTCGCTGGGACTGTAAGAAAACAGTGAGGGTTAGAAAAATAGCCCACCCCAAGACCCTGAAAGGTAGGTGTAAAGTGCACCTACTACCCCCAGAGAGCACAGAAGTCGTGATGGGGGGTTTCTGCAGGGAGAACAAACACCAGCAATGCAACAGTGGATTTCCGGACCTGGGTACCTGTAAGCCAAGGGGACCAAGTCCAGTAGTCGCGACAGTGTTGAGAGTGGGCAGGAGCCCAGGAAATGCCAGCTGAGGGTGCAAGGAAGCTGCCACCGGATGGAAGAAGCTTGGAGTTCTGCAAGAAAGAAGAGAGCTAGGGACTTCTCCTTTGTAAGACGGATGTCTCACGTCGCGATGAAGCTTGCAGAGGTGTTCCCACGCAGAAAGACCACAAACAAGCCTTGTTAGCTGCAAGGGTTGCAGTAGAGGTTTTTGGGTGCTGCTGTGGCCCAGGAGGGACCAGGATGTCGCCACTTGGATGAGGAGACAGAGGGGGCGCCCAGCAACTCGGGGAGCCCTCACAGAAGCAGGCAGCACATGCATAAGTACTTGAACAGGCACTTGGAAGGAAAGTGAACCGGAGTCCACGTGAAGTCACAAAAGGGAGTCCTACGACGCCGGAGGACAACTCAGAAGGTTGTGCACTGCAGGATAGAGTGTCGGGACCCAGGCTTGGCTGTGTATGAAGGAAATCGTGGAAGAGTGCACAGGAGCCGGAGCAGCTGCAAATCACGCGGTACCCAGCAATGCAGTCTAGCTTGGGGAGGCAAGGACTTACCTCCACCAAACTTGGACTGAAGCGTCACTGGACTGTGGGGGTCACTTGGACAGAGTTGCTGAGTTCCAGGGACCATGCTCGTCTGGTTGAGAGGGGACCCAGAGGACCAGTGATGCAGGGGGAAGGTTCCGTCGACCCACGGGAGATTTCTTCAGAGCTCCTGGTGCAGGGAGGAGGCAGGCTACCCCCAGAGTATGCACCTCCTGGAAACAGTCGAGAAAGCCGGCAGGATGAGGCGATACAAGGTTGCTAGTAGTCGTCTTGCTACTTTGTTGCTGTTTTGCAGGCGCCCTGAGCAGTCAGCGGTCGATCCTTTGGCAGAAGGAAGGAGGATTGGCTACCAAGAGAGGTAAGAGCCTATCAGAAGGAGCCTCTGACGTCACCTGCTGGCACTGGCCACTCAGAGCAGCCCAGTGTGCCAGAAACACCTCTGTTTCCAAGATGGCAGAGGTCTGGGACACACTGGAGGAGCTCTGGGCACCTCCCCTGGGAGGTGCAGGTCACTCCCCTTTCCTTTGTCCAGTTTCGTGCCAGAGCAGGGCTGGCGGATCCCTAAACCGGTGTAGACTGGCTTATGCAGAGATGGGCACCATCTGTGCCCATCAAAGCATTTCCAGAGGCTGGGGGAGGCTACTCCTCCCCAGCCTTCACACCTATTTCCAAAGGGAGAAGGTGTAACACCCTCTCTCAGAGCAAATCCTTAGTTCTGCCTTTCTGGGCCAGGGCTGCCTGAGGAGTTGGCAGCAGCTGCAGTGGAGACCCCGGAAAGGCAGTTTGGCAGTACCCGGGTACTGTGCTAGAGACCCGGGGGATCATGGAATTGTCCCGCCAATAACAGAATGGTATTGGGGGTGACAATTCCATGATCTTAGACATGTTACATGGCCATGTTCAGAGTTACCATTGTGACGCTATACATAGGTAGTGACCTTGGATAGTGCACGCGTGTTATGGTGTCCCCGCACTCACAAAGTCTGGGGAATTTGCCCTGAACGATGTGGGGGCACCTTGGCTAGTGCCAGGGTGCCCACACACCAAGTAACTTTGCACCCAACTTTCACCAGGTGAAGGTTAGACATATAGGTGACTTATAAGTTACTTAAGTGCAGTGGTAAATGGCTGTGAAATAACGTGGATGTTATTTCACTCAGGCTGCACTGGCAGGCCTGTGTAAGAATTGTCAGAGCTCCCTATGGGTGGCAAAAGAAATGCTGAAGCCCATAGGGATCTCCTGGAACCCCAATACCCTGGGTACCTCAGTACCATATACTAGGGAATTATATGGGTGTACCAGTATGCCAATGTGAATTGGTAAATTTAGTCACTAACCTGTTAGTGACAAATTTGGAAAGCAGAGAGAGCACAACCATTGAGGTTCTGGTTAGCAGAGCCTCAGCGAGGCAGTTAGGCATCACACAGGGAACACATACAGGGCACACATTTATGAGCACTGGGGCCCTGCCTGGCAGGGTCCCAGTGACCCATAGACTAAAACAACATATATACAGTGAAATATGGGGGTAACATGCCAGGCAAGATGGCACTTTCCTACAGTCGGAGGCTGCTTCTATGCCGCACTTCAATCACATTCAGCCTCATGGAGCCTTATAGCTCCAGCATCCAGGCTTGTTCTGCTTGAAGGTACTCAACTTTCAGAAAAGTTATTGAGTGCAAAGGTGACATTTTAACCAAAACGAACCAGCAACATTAACACACCAGCATTCCACAGTTTGTAGACTATGCAGTTTACCTAGATCCTGCCTTTCCGCAACCCATATACTAGCATGTATTGTTACCTCCTTTTGTTTTTGTTTTGTTTATTCTTCTATTTTTAGGATTACATCGATTTTTATTGCTTTTCATAGAGTGAACAAAAACCATGGATAACAAAACCACTCGCCTACATCCACTGGTCGGCAAGGAATAAAAACAATACAGAAGCAACAAACAGTGGGGAAGGATACTGGAAAGAAGGGCAGAGGAAGATAACCAATATCCCAGACAGTCCAACGGGATGAGTGGGGGGTTGAAGGGAAGAGAGGGAAACAGTGTTCGCACAGTTTAATGTCTCTCAGGTCATTCACGGGTGATAGAGAAGGAGGGGGACCACCATCATTGAGTAATGAAGTTGGGTCTGGGGTCTCAGCTGTGAGATGCAGCACTCTGAGGTATGAGGGCAGGTTAGTTCACAAAAACTCGGCGCTAGGAACTAGAGGCAAGGGCCCTAAGTTTTCTCAAATCGGGGGAGGGTATTTTCAACAGAGGCTGTCAGTTTCTCCATGCTCAAAAGATCCCTGAGTTTATACAACCAAGTCTGCATGTGGGTGTGGTCTCCGTACCCCATCTTGATAAAAGGACTCTTTTAGCTGCTCATAGTGCCAAGGTAATTGCCTTCCCTTTCAAGGACTGCAAGGGGGTAGGTCAAGGTATTGGGAAAACGTAGTAAAACGTAACCAGGGAAGTGTTATAATTCGGTGTCAAACATCTTATCTATGTCAGGTAGGACATCTGCCCAGTAACAGTGCAATTTGGGGCAGTGTCGTAGTAGATGGGTCAGTGTACCTGTGTGGTTGCAAAGGCGCCAGCAGCGGTCATAGCTACCGCATTTCCACTTCGCTGTGCGGGCGTGTAGTACCAGTAATTGACCAGTTTGAGGAGGGTCTCCTTTCCAGAAGTGCTACAAGCAGTGGTGCGGGCTCCCTGCAGAATGTCTGACTATTCTTTATCAGAGAACTGCCTCTTGCATTCCAGTTCCCACCTGGTACGAGCAGGATAATCTGTGGTTGCGTCATGTGTTTTAATCAAGGCACAACTATCCGAGAGGATGTGCTTATTATCATTCCTTGTGAGAAACCACTTCTCAAAGGGTGTAAGATGTCTACTTGTTTATGGGGGCACCAAGGGATGTGTGACCCAGTGTTTTACAGTGGTGTAGTGCCAGTATTCCATGTCTGGCAGACCATAGTCTACCTGGAGCTGCGGGAAATCCAGCAGTCCCTGCACGTCAGACAGGTCCCCCCCTCATTTGCCACTAGCTTCCTGCCAGTGTATGAAGGAGGAATTGTGTAGTGCCAGGGGTAAGGCTGGGGTTCTCTGTGATCCGTGTAAGTAGGGAGACGGGTGTGGAGAGGCATTTATAGGTGTAAACTTTATCCCATGCCCCCACTGTAGCCCTGACCACTCGGGTTATAAAGACTCGGTGGGCAATTTTTCTTAAGGAGCCAATGGATTTTCCATATGTGTATGCCTGTGATAGACTGATCAATAAAACATCAGTGTTTCTCTATGCTGGACTGCTGCCAATCTACTAGGTAGCTTAACTGAGCTGCCTGATAATACTGTACCAGGTGTGGGATACCCAACCCTCTCGTTATCATCGCAAGTAAGATAATTTATTGGCAATGCAAAGTTGTCTTCCCTCCCAATTGTACGTCTCCAGGAGCTGCTAGAGTTTCTGCAATATGATGGGGTGGTTGAAGGGGTAGTGTTTGCATGAGATACAGAATCTTAGGGAGGAGTGACATTTTGATAGCTGCTATCCTCCTGAATCACGATATAGGGCCTCCAGACCACGATTGAATTGTAGATCGGGCAGTATGCAGTAGAATTGTATAATTGAACTCAGTAGTCCTATCTAAGGTGGGTGAATAGCTGAATGCCCAGGTACAGGACTCCATGGGTCGCCCAGGGGAAATGGAACGATTTGCATGTTGTGACTTTTTGTTCTTTGGGATGTTGAGGTTAAGAGCTTGGGATTTCCATGTATTTATCTTGAAACCATACACTTTGCCAAAGGACTGAAGCTCCATCAGTAGTGGGGACAAGGATCGATGGAGTTGGGTGACGGCCAGTAACACAGCGTCTGCGTAAAGTGCTGTTTTGTGACTTTCTCCTCCCGCATGTGATGCCTTCAATGAGGGGATGTTGCTGAATCAGCTCAGCCAAAGACTCCATATGCAGAGTGAATTAGAGTGGTGATAATGGGCACCTTGGATCATTAAGCGGGAGACGGGAAATGGACGGGACAGGAGCCCATTAACCCAGACAAAGACAGTGGGACCAGCATAGCTGGACCATAGCCAATTGCGGAATTGGGTCTCCTGGACCCACTCTGTGTAAGACAAGGCAAAGAAATGACCAATTAACTCAGTTGAACGCTTTCTCAGCATCAATCGGAGACCAAAAGGGCCAAAAAGGCTGGCACGCAGGAGTGGGCAGATTTGTCAATAAGATGGAGGAGGCATTTAGTTTTATCGCTGCAGTTACATCTTGGGATAAAAACCAGTTTGGTCCAGATCTGTCAATCTGGGCATGTATGGCCAAAACCTAGCTGCGAGTATGGCAGTAAAAATGTTTTGCATCTAGGTTACGTAGACCGATTGGGCAGTGTAATGTGCAAAGAGTAGGGTCTTTCCCGGGCTTGGTATGACTGTAATAATAGTTGATTTCATAATATCTGTGAGGTTCGCTAAAGATAGATGTTTGCTAAAGGAGTTGTAGAACCTAGCAGAACTGGGGCCAATTACCTGCAAATTTCTTGTAAAAGGCGGCGGTAAAGCTGACCTGATCTGGTGCTTTATCTAACTACGATAATAGATAAGGTCGTTATAGCCCCAAAGACCTTGTCTATTGTGATGTCTCTATCTAGGAGATGAGTATCCCTCCTGGGCAGGTTGGCCAGGGGAGCCTGTGCGATGTAGTCTGAGACCTCTGTGAAAGTGTTCTAATTCTGCTGCAATCTCTGTATCATTTACAGCAGATATTGACTTGGGGAGGTGTCCTGGGCTAGAAACTGAGAACTAGGTAGCGCACAAAAAATAAAACGCAAGAAATCCATGTACAACCAGTGTTTTTCCCTGGGGGGGGGGGGGGGGGAAGTATTTTAATGAACATACTACTGAATACTAAGCACGCCATTCCTGAGATTACAAGACTTCAGTTGAGAATTACAAATGGAAAACCATTCTTAAAGGACTTAACAAAATAACCAGAGTGCAAAACATGTATGCAAAAGAAGCGTTACAGAGGGCAGTTAACTCTGTAAATCTAGTCTATTGCTGTTACTTGTGACACCTAAGATGAAAAATAGTGCACCAAGGGCTTACTGTAAATGTACAAGTGTTTTCACAGTTCAGGTTAGGCCTAGAGGTGTTTAATTTGTCATAGTATGAGAGGCTTACTGCCTTTGTCACTTCATTTAAAAATCGAAAGAGAAAGCCTATTGGCTTTAAATAAAACATGCATAAACATGAACTTTTAGTATCTGGTTGAACACAAGACTTTTGAGAATAAGTCAAAGTACACATTAACATGAACCCTAAACCCTCCACATGGAGACATCAATTTTCAAGTGCCTGACTAAGGTCCTAGGTAGCTTGTATTCTCGTTCAGGGAGGACTTGGCTTGGCAATTCAGGCTGTACTGTTGCCATGGAGCAGGGTCAAGACTGATTTCCATATGGCTGGGTCCTAACTGCGGAGAAATAATGTATTGGAATGCAACCCAAGTAATTGTCAGTGGCTGAGATTAATTAATTCAAGCATTTACCTTGTTTTTGTTGTATTTGATGACCAAAAAAAAAAACACTTATTACACAGCTTCATAATGTGTTTGTCAGTTTTCACATTGTAAATCCCTTTCCTATTGTATTTGTCAGGTAGTTAAAAATGTATGTAATACACGTTGCTAGTACTTTCGCTGTATAGATACAGTCCTGTTGTATTTGTCAAAGTAAACAACAACAAAACTCTAATCTCTTCTTATTGCATTTGTCAGAAAATTTAGTGTAAAACACCTTCCTATTGAATTTGAGCTACTGTGTTCAGGAGGACCTTGGGCATTCTGACTATATTGAGCCCCTATTGTGTCATTCAGGTGGTCTTCTCTGGAACTTACATAACTTGATTCCTTAGACTGTTCTCCAAGTACCCCATGTACGGTTTTGCTCTCATGGTAATGAGGCTCAGCAGTCCAGGGCTAACTTGGAGCGGTGATGTAACTTACGTTGTCTAGCTGTTGCTTCAGTAAAAAAAAAAAAAAAATACACTTAAGTACTATTATGAACACAGATAAATACTCCAAACACAAGTACAAGTATTTAGAAGGTTTCAATGGAATTACAAATTGAAACCTCTTCTAAAGGGGTTTTGCATGGACGGCAACAAACCCATAAAAGATAGTTTTTCCTTTAGTCGGATAACCGTCAAACATTTTAGGCAGACCCAAGCTTATACATCAGCATGAACCTTAAGTATAATTTGGAATAAATCAAGCATATACTGTGGCCAGATCTAAAAATAGACTTATGTATTGGATAGAGACATCTAGTTGGAGATTCCTTACCTTAGAGTTCTCCCCAGGCATCAGTCTGGATCGGGAGATTTTCTTGAGCACAATCCTTGTGCTCCGTTAGGTGACGTTGATCGGCCCTGCTCCATTGTCAGCAGAGTCCGCGCTGGATAGGAAGTCACGATTCCTATATAGGGGCCGCCCCGGTGTGCTGACGTCTGGTCTTTTTTTTTTTTTTTCCTGCACCAGCCAGAGCTGATCTATTATTTTTTCACAGTTTTTTTTTCCTGACTTTTTGTTGAAGATTTTTGAGTGTCAACACTTCTGGTGCGTTGAAGATGTCTTCTCGTATGACTGGGTTCAAGCCCTGTGGATCCTGTCATCGGGCGTGATCTGTGACAGATCCACAACTTGTCTGCCTTTGGTGTTTGGAGAACAACCACGACACGAAGCCATGCTTAGAGTGTCATGCCATTAATCCAGAAGCTTTGAGGGAGCGATCCGTAACATTCCTGGTGGCCCAGCACCCGCTTAAGTCCCAATCTCGGTTGAGAGAATGTTCCCAGGAGTGGTCACGGAGGCCCCTCCCCCTTGCCATCCAACTACAGGTTTTCGGGACGATCGGGTAAGATAAGGCACAAGTAGAAGTCGAAGAATAACAGACGTTCTTCAACTTTACCCCCCTTCATCCCTATCCGTCAGCCAATGAGATCCGGGATAGGGAGCATGGTCGCTCTAGGACTCCATCCATTGAGCCTGAGTCTTGGACAGGTCTGAGCCCCCCTGAGTTTCAGGGAGCCGTAGCAACCCTTGCCCAGCTCAGAGTGTTTTATGAGGCCATGTGCCTCATTTTTTTAGCAGTCAACTCTGCTTGAGTGCCTTGGGACCCTGTGGTGTCGGAGGAGGCCACCTTGGGTTCCACATCTGCAGCTTCGACCTCAGCTCCGTGGGGGTGGGGGCGCACTCATGGGTCAGTTCCTGGATCCAAACCGGCATCTGTGTTACCACCTCGACCTTCACAGATGCTGGTTTCTATGCTGCGGGTGCCTCCAGTGCCCTTGTGCGTTGACCACATCCTAATTTCAGACTCCAACACAAAGCTTGATGTCTCACTACTCCGACAGGGGCCTTGCCCCCCCTATGTCTGATCCTGACCCTTTTTCTTATTGGTGGAGGGTACGATGAGGAATGGGAGGGGTTGCTGAACCCTTTGGAATACCAGCTCCAAGACACTATGGACTGGCGTACGGAACTGGGTAAAACCAGTGGTCTGGATACTTCCCCCGACTCTGTTATGCTTTCTCCGACTACCATGGCTACAGAGGAGGGAGCGTCTTACTTGATGGTGGTGCTAAGAGCATCCGATTTCCTGGGACTTCGGCGGAGGTCAGGACTAACCTCCTGACTGCGGTGCTTTAGCCTGGGGCTTCATACTGTCAACCCCTATTTGTGCTTTGGTGAAGCCATTACTGATGTCCTGCTGGGTACCTGGCCAAGACCCAGCACAAAGGCTCCTGTGAATAGGACTATTGCCCGCTGCCATCGCCCTGCACTGGGCAATCCAGGGCTCCTAACGCAACACCCCAACCCTGAGAGCTTGTTTATCCAAGCCTTCAGTTCCCAGGATGTGTTTCCTTCCATACCCCTTGGATAGGGATTCCAAGAGGCTGTGCACACTGGGAAAGAAAATGTTTTCTTCCGCCAGCCTGGGATTGTGGTCTTTAAACACTGCAAGCCTTTTGGGCTGTTACTCCCATACACTTTGAAATACAGTTGGTCACATGCTGCCACAGGTCCAGGAGAGGAGGACCAGGCCAGTCTCTCTTAAGCAGTTGCTGATGGGAGAGACACAGCTAGTTCATGATCTGATGTGGACTGAATACGATGGACTCACTGGGCAGAGCGGTTTCATTGACAGTGACCCCTAGGCGCCACGGCTGGTTGAGGACATCTGGCTTTTCGGCTGATGTCCAAGCCAATAATATGGACATGCCCTTTGTTGGCACTTCCCCTTCAGAGAGAAAGCAGACTCGGCGCTGAAGCTTCAAGGATTCTTGTGCTATGGCCCGGTCCTTGGGCCTCACCTGGTCCCCCTCATTGTCCTTTTCACCCCTTTCGTGGCTACGGAAGAGTCGCCCTACCACATCCGTTTACCTCCAGTCAATGTGCCACACATGCTTCCCAGCCTCTGCGGGGCGGAGAACGTGAGATCCATTGTACTTGTGGATCAGAGAGCCAGCTGTCTGGCCAGTCCACCCCCATCCTACCCACAAACCTTCCTAGTCTGACTATTTACCACCAGGGACCATAGGAGGCAAGATCTGCCATCACCTGCTCCACTGGAAGGCCATCACGTCAGACAGGTGAGTCTTGCAAATAGTTCAAAGGGGCTACTCCCTCCCCCTTGAGACTACTACATCTAAGCCACCATCCTATGATCGAAGAATCACCTGGCACTTCTCTGCGAGGAGGTTATGGCTCTCTTAGCCAATAGATCGGGTCCCTGTGCCAGAAGTAGGTTGTGGTTGTTATTCCTGCCACTTTCTGGTGCCCAGAAAGGGCAAGGGCTTCTGCCCTATCCTAGACCTTCGATCCCTCAAATCTCTTCCTCAAAAAGGAGAAGTTCAAAATGCTCACTCTGGTTGAGGTTTTATCTACCCTGGAGACTGGAAGGGAGCATTGGACTTGCACAACACTTATTTTCATATCCCCATCCTGCCTGCCCACAGATAATACTTGAGGTTCACGGTAGGCCATGAGCTCTTTCAGTTCACCTTGCTCCCCTTTGGCCTTACCAGCACCCCTTGGGTGTTCACCAAGGTGATGGTGATAATAGCACCTCATCTGCGCAGATAAGGGCTTTCAATCTTTCCCCTATCTTGACAACTGGCTGCTGAAGGCGGACTCGCCCCAGGCTGACGTCTCTCACCTCCAGCCTCTGGCTGATCTCCTGCATTTGCTGAAATTCACTATAAAGGTGCCAAAGTCACACCTGACTCCCTCTCAGACATTCCCTTTCGTCTGAGCTGTTTTGGACACAGTTAAGCTTCAGGCTTATTCTCCAGAGCAGCGTGGCCAGGATATTCAGGCTATGATATAGATGTTTCAGCCTCTATTCTGGATTTTGGTGAGAATGACTGTGCGGCTGCTGGGGCTTATGGCCTCCTGCATCCTGCTGGTGAGTCATGCCAGATGGCATGCAGACTCTGCATTGGGACCTGAAGTTCCAGTCGGGGCAGCATCAGGGGAATTTCTTAGACTTGGTCCAGATCTCAGAGGGAAATGCGCAATATCTGCAGTGGTGGCTAATGAACTGTGATTGGGTCAGAGGCAGATTCCTCTCCCTTCCCCAACCAGGCTTGATAGTAGTGAAAGATGCGTCACTCCTGTGATGGGGCGACAACGTGGAGAGGCAGAGATCAGAGGCATCTGGTCTCCAGCAGAGTCCGGACTCCATCAACCTGCTTGAGCTCTGGGCGATCAGGCTAGCATTAAGAGCATTTCTTCCCTCTCTCAAAGGGAAGTTAGTGCAGGTATTCACGGACAACAACACTGATGTGGTACTGCAACAAGCAGGACAGGGTGGGGTCGTGGACCCTTTGTCAGGATGGCTGGATCAACGGACTGCTTTGTCTCATGGCTGGAACAACAGGACATTTTCCTGGTGGTTCATCATCTGGCGGGGTCTCTGAATGTCAGAGCGGACAAACTCAGCTGACAATGCTTAGTCTATTACGAATGGTGTCCTCATCTGGAGGTGGTACGAGGTCTCTTTCACCAGCGGGGAGAGCATTGGTTAGATCTGTTTCCAGGGTGACAGTTGCTCAGCAATGCTTTTCGTCTCGAGTGGAACTCAGGCCTCCTGTACGCCCTGTCCCCCCCTCCACCCCCCCAAAATACCAGTTCTGCCCAGAGAGTTCCCAAAAAGATCAAGAACAACCAGGCCCAGGTAATCTTTGTGGCTCAGGACTGGGCAAGTAGAGTCTGGTATCCCGACCTATTGAGCATGGCCATTGATACTCTGGCAGGATCTTCTGTCGCAGCAGCAGGAGAGAACTCTCCATCCAAACCTGTCCAGTCTCCGCCTCGATTGAGCGGCGGTACTTGACCGTTTTTGACCTTTCGCCCAAAGTCTGTAATTTAATCTTGGCAGCCAGGTGTCCCTCCACCAAAACGGTATGCAGCTGTCCTTGGAAGAGGTTTGTGGCATGGTGCACAGACAAGTCTGTTGATCTCTCTCCCTTCTGCCTTTCAATTTGATGTTCTCTTGCTTATACTTTCGTTGGCCCAGCAGGGCTCTGCCATGGTGTAGGGAGCTGGGTTCTGGTTGCACTACCCCCTCCCCTCCACACACAATTTTTGCCTGGTTTTTAGCTGCAACTTCGACTGGACTGCACTGGGTTCCTGCTAACCATGTCCCCAGTGCCAGTGTTCCTTCCCTAAAACAGGACACCTGTTCACTTGATCTCCCAAGTGACCAGGCCCTTCAGCCCCCCATAAGTCTCTAGTAAATGGTACCCTTGGTACCTAGGGCATAAGTATTGAAGAGGGCCCCTCAGAGCTGCAGCAAAACTTGTGATACTCTGAAGGACCCAGCACCAACCTTAAGCAGACTGCTATTGCATACTGTGTGGCAAGGTGCTCCCAAAATTGAAAACACTGCATGCAATATATGCAAGTCATTTCTGTAGCAGGCCTTACAGCCTTAAGGCAAGGTGCATTATATTACATGTGAGGGCATATATGCATGAGCAAATATGCCCCTACTGTGTCTGTCATTCCTGGAAATATTAAGTGTACAGGAAAGGCATTTTAAATGCATGTGCTGGAAACTGGTCACTACGAGTTCCCCAGCTACCTGATCGCTTCTCTGACCCCTGGGATGTTAGGTATCCAACATCTCAGAATAAATCCTCACTGATTCCATTGATGGCTTTATTAAGAAATGCACTCAGAGGGCACCTTAGAGGTGCCACCTGAAAACCTACCAGCTATTAGTGTGCTGAGTGACTGATCCTGAAGAGTTCAGCCACCATAGACTCACTTTTGCTTCCCCAAGGTGAGAGCCAGCACTCTCGAGGGCCTGAGACAAAGGCCTGCTCTGGGTAGATGTTGTATAGATGATCCAGGAACAGGTAGATTTTTATATATTTTATTCCGAGCAAAGAAATACATCAGGGTATCCTTCATGAGGTCATAGGATTCTGCATCTTTTCCAGAGAGTGTGAGGAGTCTATCCCTACACTTTCCAGTGAACATTTCCCAAAGGAGATCACCCCATTGAGATCTGTTTACTTTTCTGGTTGCACAAGCCTGCTCAAAAGCTGTGAACCATTTGGTGATGTCATCACCATCTTCATATTTAGTTACAATCCCTTTTGGGATTTTCAACAGGTCAGGAGAATCTCTGACCCTATTTATGTTGCTGCCACCATAGATGGGACCAACACCCATCTCTTGTCTTTCCTTTTTTATGGCTAGGAGCTGTCTCCCTAAAGCCAATCTTTTGACCATCCTGGCTAACAGTAGGTCATCTTCACTGAGGCTATCCTCAGTGATTCCAGAGGTGCTGAACTCTCCTGTGAGAGAAACAGCATCTCTGACTGTCACAGTTGGAGTCAGGGCTTGAGGAGCCCTGTTCTCCCTAACTAGGACTGGAGGGGGGGAATTCTCCTCCACATCACTAGCTTCCCCCTCTGGAAGGTCATCCTCAGAGGGGTTGTCTTTGGCAAACTCTGCCAACAGCTCCTGGAGCTGTAATTTGGTAGGGTTTAAACCAGCTTTAATATTTTGTAATTTGCAGAGAGACCTTAACTCTCTCAACCTAAGATGCAGGTAAGGGGTGATGTCGAGTTCCATCACATTCTCTTCTGCTTTAGACATTATGAGGGTCATTCTGACCCTGGCGGCCCCAGGGCCACCGACCACGGGAGCACCGCCAACAGGCTGGCGGTGCTCCAATGAGCATTCTGACCGCGGCGGTTCAGCCGCGGTCAGAAGCGGAAAGTCAGCGGTCTCCCGCTGACTTTCCGCTGCTCATTGGAATCCTCCATGGCTGCGGAGCGCGCTCCGCAGCCATGAGGATTCTGACCCCCCCTACCGCCATCCAGTTCATGGCGGGAAAGCCGCCATGAACAGGATGGCGGTAGGGGGGGTCGCGGGGCCCCTGGGGGCCCCTGCCGTGCCCATGCCAATGGCATGGGCACGGCAGGGGCCCCCGTAAGAGGGCCCCAAAATGTATTTCACTGTCTGCCTTGCAGACAGTGAAACACGCGACGGGTGCAGTAGCACCCGTCGCACCTTCCCACTCCGCCGGCTCGATTACGAGCCGGCATCCTCGTGGGAAGGTCGTTTTCCCCTGGGCTGGCGGGCGGTTTAACTGGAACCGCCCGCCAGCCCAGGGGAAAACTCGTAATACCCGCCGCGGTCTTTTGACCGCGGCGCGGTAATTTGGAGGGCGGGATCCTGGTGGGCGGCCTCCGCCGCCCGCCATGGTCATAATGAGGCCCTATGTTTCTAAAAGTTGGAATACCTTTTAAGAATCTAAAACTATCTGTAGAACTTAATTCAAACTTTCACAAAACTTTTAAACTCTAAAAGAAATGCTAACAGGGACTAACACAAGGCCCTAGCAGGACTTCTAAAAATTTAGAAAAATAGCTCAAATTTCAAAAATCAGTTTCTAATGACAATTTTTGGAATTTAGTCGTGTGATCAGGTATTGGCTGAGTAGTCCAGCAAATGCAAAGTCTTGTACCCCACCGCTGATCCACCAATGTAGGAAGTTGGCTCTGTATGTACTATTTCAAAGTAAGAAATAGCATGCACAGAGTCCAAGGGTTCCCCTTAGAGGTAAGATAGTGGCAAATAGAGATAATTCTAATGATCTATTTTGTGGCAGTGTGGTTGAGCAGCAGGCTTATCAGAGGAGTAGTGTTAAGCATTTGTTGTACACACACAGGCAATAAATGAGGAACACACAGAGACAATTCCAGGCCAATAGGTTTTTGTATAGAAAATTATCTTTTCATAGTTTATTTTAAGAACCACAGGTTCAAGATTTACAAGTAATACTTCAAATGAAAGGTATTTCATGTAGGAACTTTCGGAACTTTGAATTAGCAAAATAGCATATGCAGTTTTCACATAAATGACATATAGCTATTTTAAAACGAGACACTGCAATTTTCAACAGTTCCTGGGGGAGGTAAGTGTTTGTTAGTTTTTGCAGGTAAGTAAACCACCTACGGGGTTCAGGTTTGGGTCCAAGGTAGCCCACCGTTGGGGGTTCAGGGCAACCCCAAAGTTACCACACCAGCAGCTCAGGGCCGGTCAGGTGCAGAGGTCAAAGTGGTGCCCAAAACGCTTAGGCTTCAATGGAGAAGGGGGTGCCCCGGTTCCAGTCTGCCAGCAGGTAAGTACCCGCGTCTTCGGAGGGCAGACCAGGGGGGTTTGTAGGGCACTGGGGGGGACACAAGTCCACACAAAAAGTACACCCTCAGCAGCACGGGGCGGCCGGGTGCAGTGTGTAAAGAGGCGTCGGGTTCGCAATAGAAATCAATGGGAGACCAAGGGGTCTCTTCAGCGATGCAGGCAAGGGGGGGGGGCTCCTCGGGGTAGCCACCACCTGGGCATGGGAGAGGGCCACCTGGGGGTCGCTCCGGCACTGGAGGTCGGATCCTTCAGGTCCTGGGGGCTGCGGGTGCAGTGTCTTTCCCAGGCGTCGGTTCTTTGAAGCAGGCAGTTGTGGTCAGGGGGAGCCTCGGGATTCCCTCTGCAGGCGTCGCTGTGGGGGCGAAGGGGGGGGTCAACTCTGGCTACTCACGGTCTCGTAGTCGCCGGGGAGTCCTCCCTGTGGTGTTTGTTCTCCACAAGCCGAGCCGGGGGCGTCGGGTGCAGGGTGCAAAGTCTCACGCTTCTGGCGGGAAACGTGTGTTGTTTCAAAGTTGCTTCTTTGTTGCAAAGTTGCAGTCTTTGGGGAACAGAGCCGCTGTCCTCGTGAGTTCTTGGTCCTTCTAGATGCAGGGTAGTCCTCTGAGGCTTCAGAGGTTGCTGGACCCTGGGAACGCGTCGCTGGAGCAGTGTCTTTAGAATTGGGGAGACCTGCCGGTAGAGCTGGTGCCAAAGCAGTTGGTGTCTCCGTCTTCTCTGCAGGTTTTTCAGTTCAGCAGTCCTCTTCTTCTTAGGTTGCAGGAATCTTTCTTGCTGTGTTCTGGGAGCCCCTAAATACTCGATTTTAGGGGTGTGTTTAGGTCTGGGGGGTTAGTAGCCAATGGCTACTAGCCCTGAGGGTGGCTACACCCTCTTTGTGCCTCCTCCCTGATGGGAGGGGGGCACATCCCTAATCCTATTGGGGGAATCCTCCATCTGCAAGATGGAGGATTTCTAAAAGTTAGTCACCTCAGCTCAGGACACCTTAGGGGCTGTCCTGACTGGCCAGTGACTCCTCCTTGTTTTTCTCATTATCTCCTCTGGCCTTGCCGCCAAAAGTGGGGCCGTGGCCGGAGGGGGCGGGCAACTCCACTAGCTGGAGTGCCCTGGGGTGCTGTAACAAAGGGGGTGAGCCTTTGAGGCTCACCGCCAGGTGTTACAGTTCCTTCAGGGGGAGGTATGAAGCACCTCCACCCAGTACAGGCTTTGTTACTAGCCACAGAGTGACAAAGGCACTCTCCCCATGTGGCCAGCAACATGTCTGGTGTGTTGCAGGCTGTTAAAACCAGTCAGCCTACACGGGTAGTTGGTTAAGGTTTCAGGGGGGCACCTCTAAGGTGCCCTCTGGGGTGTATGTTACAATAAAATGTACACTGGCATCAGTGTGCATTTATTGTGCTGAGAAGTTTGATACCAAACTTCACAGTTTTCAGTGTTGCCATAATGGTGCTGTGGAGTTCGTGCATAACAGACCCCCGACCATATACTCTTAACGCTACCCTGCACTTACAATGTCTAAGGTTTTGTTTAGACACTGTAGGGGCATAGTGCTCATGCACTTATGCCCTCACCTATGGTATAGTGCACCCTGCCTTATGGCTGTAAGGCCTGCTAGAGGGGTGACTTATCTATTCCTGTAGGCAGTGTGAGGTTGGCATGGCACCCTGAGGGGAGTGCCATGTCGACTTAGTCATTTTGTCCTCACTAGCACACACAAGCTGGCAAGCAGTGTGTCTGTGCTGAGTGAGGGGTCCCCAGGGTGGCATAAGACATGCTGCAGCCCTTAGAGACCTTCCCAGACATCAGGGCCCTTGGTACCAGTGGTACCAGTTACAAGGGACTTTACTGGATGCCAGGGTGTGCCAATTGTGAAAACAAAAGTACAGGTTAGGGAAAGAACACTGGTGCTGGGGCCTGATTAGCAGGCCTCAGCACACTTTCAAATCAAAACTTAGGATCAGCAAAGGCAAAAAGTCAGGGGGTAACCATGCCAAGGAAGCATTTCCTTACAGCACCCCATAACCCTAGAGCTCAGACTTCGACAACCTAGGAAGACCCGGGCAAAGAAAAGTTGCTGAAGAGGAAAAGAAGAAGCAGCTGACCTGGACCCAGGGCCTCTCGCCTGCCTGCAAACCTTAAAGGATCCTGCCCAAGAAACCAACTCGCCCAGTCTTCAATAAAGACTGAAGTCTTCCATGGGCACCTTACTTGCCCCGTAACAAGAAACTCCAAAGAATAGGCTTTGGAACCCCAGAAACCTGACACCAGAAGTGACTACTGCACCCAACTTTCATGACCTGAGGTGAAGCCAACCGACAATGCCAAGGTGGGTCCCCAGCTGCCCAGTGACCACGTCCAGTGTGGTCTCACCCGTTTTGGACTATCCTGAGATGTCTGCAGCCTCTGCACACAGGCCCCTCTCTCCCATATGCTTGTGGAGAGAGAAAATCTGACAGCTACAGCAACCACTGCACCTGTGACATCTGACCACAGCCGACGTGGGTCACCCGTGCCAATGGCATCTCCCGACTTCTAAGAGCTAGAGTTCACCCTCTGTCCACCTCTGCATGACACCCCCAAGACGCCTATAACCTCAGCACACAGGGACTCCTGACCACGAGTGCCCCCTGATGAAAATCCAGCACCTAAAGACACCCCAGCATCCGTCGCCTCTGTTCACAGGAGCGAGGACCAAAGGTACACCTAAGTCCCCAAGCACCCCAAGTCTACTACCTGTAGGAGGTGGGCTCAGTTTATGGTGCACACCTATGGTGTGGCACCCTATACTGAGGCCAGGCAACCCTTAGTGATAGTGTTTAGGTTTCCAGATAGCAAAAGCTCTCTAGGGGTAGCAACCACACACGACAGAACCACACAAGTGTTGCGAAAATAAAGGATTCTTTATTACAGCACCAACTGAGACCCTGTTTGGGGGGGGGGGCAAACCATATACTAAGTAAGTGAGATGTGAAATAGTGAACCCAACTAAGGTAAGTGTGGTAGTTAGCTAGGGGCTCTAGAAGGATGAAAACACCAGAGGTAAGTACAGCAAGTGTCCCCAGCAACCGGGTGCAGAGTGATTACCCACCTAGTGATCCCATAGACCAACTCAGGGAAGTCGCAGTTGGAATTTGTGAGTGTGAGGACCCTTCCCAGTGGACCACGAGGAAACCAAAAGACTTGAGGAAGGTTGCAGAGTGTTCCCTCCCAACGATTCCCAGAAGACACAAGTACTTGCACCAGGGGATCTGGATGCATGGGGTGAAAGAGTGTCTGAAACCCTTGCTGAAGTCAGTGGAGGCCTTGGTTGTCCAGCTACTTTTGCAACCCATGGACCAGGCCGGTGGAACCTAAGGACTGATTCCAGATGCAGAAGGCCTCGGAAGAAAGGAGACAGAGTCCAGCACCCCCGGAGGTGACAAGGTGGTGCAGGTGGCAATGCCCATCCCCCTTGAGGTGAAGTTCCTCCAGTTTAGTGAAACAAGTCCAGCTGTGGGGTCCAGGAGCTGCAGAAGATCCTTGGAGCCACCTACGAGCCGTCCCGCGCCGGAATTGCAGGAGGGTCAGTGACTAGCGAGGCCACCAACAAGCACTGGCAAATGGAAGGAGGAGCTGAAGATGGATTTGTACATTTTTGGGGGACCAGCAAGGTCCAGGAGACTCTACCCTAGCGGGGTGTCAGCAGACAGGGAGGCCATCTGAAGTTGTCAGAGCCCCCTACAATTGACCTCAGGCAATGGACTCTGGGTGTCACAAGGAGGCCTCAGCAGCACAACAAAACAGAAATTCCACATTGCAGGAGCTGCAGAACTGAGGCTGATCTTTGAGTTGCAGAATGCTGGAGGCTGGGGCTTCTCGGTGCTCGAAGATCTCATGGAGGAAGAGCCAACAAGCTTTGGCAAGAGCAACAGTCGCGGTGCACAGGGGTGCTATTCCATTGGCTGCATCAGGGGCCCACAGTCTCCCAAGTGAATCAGAAGATAGGAGGGACTCAGAAAGGACCACAGAACCACCACCTGTGAGCAGAGCCTTTCGTTGTCCATGGGACAGCAGGATCCACTAGCCAGTCGTTGTTGCTTTAAGGTGCCTGCATATGCAGGGGAGTGACTCTGTAGGAACCTGGCCTGGTGTGTGGTGAGTACCTATGGTACTATCACCTTATACCAGGACCAGGTATCCCCTTATTAGTGAAGTGTAGGCAGTGTATAGAAGCCAGGCTCTCTATAGATAGCTGTGGATGAGCAGGCAAAGATTATCTAGGAGACATGCGAAGCTCATGCAATACCACTGTAGTCACACAGCACTCTTACATGAAAGAACCACACAGTGTTACAAAAATAAAGGTACTTTAATTTAGTCACACAAATACTAAAATACTAGATTGGCAATTCTCCAATAGGATTGATTAACAATCAGGAAATACGCATAACAAGTCATAGAAAACAGTGAATACAATAGGCAGTACTGAAGGCCTTTGGGAGACCAAACCGTATACTAAGAAAGTGGAATGCGAAGTTTGGGTCCCCACCCAAAGAAGTGGAATCAGTAGAGGAGAGCTGGAGGTACTAGGGAACCCGAAAGGTAAGTACTGAAGTATCCCCCAGCGACCAGGAGGGAATAGGCAAGTTACTGGTTCTACCCAAACCAACCCACAGGACTTCAGAGAAGTATATTGCAAGACCCAGACAAGACGGAAAGCAACAAAAGGTGGATCCTGAAAGAGGAAGACCTGGGAAAGATGTGGACCAAGTCTAGTTCCTGTTGGGGTGTCCGATGGTGGCATGAGCTACTACCCACCCATCTGTGGATGCAGGAGTTCGTCGACTGGGAGACGAAGACGGTCAGCAGTGCAGCGCTGGAACAGATAAAGAGTTGCTGGGTGATGCAGCTGACGTCCCACGCCGGCTGATGGATTGCAGCCGGTCTGTGGTGTGGAAAAACCACCAACAAGCCCTGGCAAATGCCATGTTTGGAGGTAAAGTGGAGCTTCCGGGAACAGCAGGTTCCAAGGGGGACTCAACCCACAGGGTGGGAATCCGAGGCGACCCTCAGCAGTGCAGGGGGTCTAAAGAAGAGCAGGCAGCCTCCACACAAGACCCACAGGCAAGGAGCCTAGGAGTCGCAGAGATACCCATGCAGCCCACGCAGAGGTCCATTGTCGTAGGAGAAGCATGCAGAAGGCTCTGTGTCACAGGGAAGAGTGCTGGGGCTACAAGAAAGCCTGAAGATCCCTTGGAGGAGATGCCAACAAGCCTTGTTATCTCAAGAGGCTCAGTGCACGGAGGTGTACTGTCTTGTGTAGGAAGGCAAGGGCTTACCTCCACCAAAGTTAGACAACTGGCAGAGAAGACCAAGGGGACCACTCCAGACCACCACCCGTGATGCAGGATCCACGCAGCTCAGGATGAGAAGAGATCCATGCAGCTGGTTATCGTTGCGGTTGGTGTCTGCGGATGCAGGGGAGTGGCTCCTTTACCCCAAGTGAGATTCCTTCTTGCTTCTTGTACAAGCTGAAGACTTGCTGCCCTCAGAGGATTCACAGCTGAGGAAATGTTGCAGTTGCTGGGAAAAGCCAGAGAAACAGTGTTGCAGGGTGAAGTATTCACTGTTGCTGCAAATTGTAGGTCCCTGTGGAGTCCAGTTGCGGTTACAGTGTACAGAAGATGAAGTAAACGGTGCAGAGGAGTCCTGCTGGAGTCTTGCCTGTCGAATGGGAGGACCCACATAAGAGGGAGACACTAAATAGCTTGGAAGAGGGATTGGTCACCTAGCCAGGTGACCACCTATCAGGAGGGGGCTCTGACGTCAACTGCCTGACCTGGCCACTCAGATATTTCTAGAGACCTCTGCCCACTTTGAATTCAACATGGCAGAATCAAGGAGCCCTCTGGAGGAGCTCTGGGCAGCACCCCTGGGGTGGTAATGGACAGGCAAGTGGTCACTCCCCTTTCCATTGTCCAGTTTCTGCAGTAGAGCAGGGACTAGAAGTCCCTGAATCGGTGCAGACTGGTTTATGCAAGGAGGGCACCAAATGTGCCTTTCAAAGCATACCAGTGGCTTGCGGAGGCTAAACCTCCAAAGCTATGTAGCACCTACTTCCAAAGGGAGAGGGTGTTGCCTCCCTCTCCCAAAGGAAATTGTTTGTTCTGCCTTTCTGAGCTTGAGCTGGTCAAGCTGCAGGAGAGCAGAAACCCATCTGAGGGGTGGCAGCAGTTTGGGCTGCCTGTAAAACCCCGAAAGCTGGTACGAGCAATGCTGTAGACCTCCAAGGAGCCCCCAGAGTGCATAGAATCATATTTCCAATACTGTCAACGGTATTGGGGTATGATTCCGACATGTTTGATACCAAACGTGCCCAGGCTCGGAGTCACCATTATGTAGCTGGACATAAGTTGTGGCCTATGTCCAGTACGCTTAAAAAAGTACGTCCCCACCCACACAAAGTCCATGAAAACGGAGCTGGAGTTCGTGGGAGCACCTCTGCTCGTGCAGGGGTGCCCTCACACACAGGTACCTGCACCCTGTCCTCTGAGCTAGGAGGGCCTACCATAGGGCTGACTTACAGTGAACTGGTGCAGTGACCTATAGTGAAAAGGGTGCATGCACTCTTTCACGCAGGCTGCAACAGCAGGTCTCCAGATACACTTTGCATGGGCTTACCATGGGTGGCATACATACTGCAGCCCATAGGGGACCCCTGATGACCCAGTGCCCTGGGTACCATATACTAGGGACAGTATGCCAAATGTGGTGTGTTTGTGGTCCAAGCAACCGCGTTTAAAGGGAGAGAGCACAGTCACTGGAGTCCTGGTTAGCAGGATCCCAGTGAACACTGTCAAAAACATACTGACAACAGGAACAAGTGGGGTAACCATACCAGAAAGAGAGCGTACTTTCCTACAGACTCCTTCACTGCTTCCAGCTGCAAATCGAGTCCTTGTGACTCTGGAGGATGCACAACCTTGGATGTTGCAGAATATTTGCAGGATCTGGAGAAACAATGTTGCAATGAGAGCCTTCCCACCAGAAGCAGATTTGTTTAGTTTCCAAAGCAGACCAGCAGCGGTTCTACAGGCCAAGAGCAGAAGATGTATTGCAGAGAGTTCCTTTAGTGTTGCTCGACGAATCTGAGGACCCACCCATGGGAGAGCCCTTAAGTAACCCTAAAAGGAGGTTGGTCACTTGCTTTAGGGACCCACTTATCAGAGGGGGGTCAGGGACGTCACCTTCCTGGTCTAACCAGTCAAATGCTCCCAGGGTCCTCTGCACATCTTGTTTCCAAGATGGCAGACTCAACTTGCTACTTGGCAGAGCTCCTCCCTAGGGGAGGAGCTAGACAGTGGGGTGGACACTCCCCTGTCCTTTGTGTGGTATCGTGCCAGAGCAGGGACCAAAGGTCCCTGCACTGGTGCATACCGGTGTGTGCAAGGAGGGCACTAAATGTGCTTGTCTGGTGGCACTCAGAAGCCACCCCTGTGACACCTAGTTTTCCCTTTGTTCTGCTTTCTCCCTGCTTGTGCTGGATGAACAGCAGGAGGGCAGAACAGTGTCTGAGGGTTTTGCAGCAGTGTGGGCTGCCAGGTGGACCCTGGAAGGCTGTACAAGCAGATCTGGGGAATCCCCTGAGGAACGCCCAGAGTACTTGGTATCATGCAACTAACACTGAAATCGGTATTGTTGCATTATTCCGACATGTTTTATAACAAACATACCTAGGTTGGGAGAAACCATTAGGGAGCTGGACTACTCGTACTGACCAGTGTCCACTACTTATCTTAAATTGGCTTCCTCGCACTTACAAAGCCCAGGGCATGGAGTCTGGAGTTTGTAGGGGTACTCTGCTCATGCAAGAGTACCCTCACACTTAGGCACATGCACCCTGCCTTTGGGCTGAAGGGCCTACCAGAGGGGTGACTTACAGTGCTTAAGTGCAGAGACCGTGATGTAAAGCAACCCTTACATCGAGGGTGAAAGGGTGCATGCACCATTTCTTGCAGGCTGCTGTGGCAGGCCTGGAGACACAGTTTGCATGGACTCCTATGAGTGGCACAATACATGTTGCAGCCCATGGGAGAGACCCCTGGTCTCCAAAAAGTTACCAAGCAACAAAGGTTAGAGAGCACAGTCACTGGGGTTCTGGTTAGCAGGATCCCAGTGAACTACAGTCTAATACTGACATCAGGCAAAATGTGGTCGTAACTATGCTAGAAAGATGGTAATTTCCTACACTACCTACCTGCTTGCTGTCCCTGACTGGCTTCTTAGCCAGAGCCTGCAGCCTTTTTCAACGAGGGCCGAACTCCCATAGGAAACCATTGGGCACTGGGCGCCTTACTGCACCTTTCTGCCGGCTGCCCCAGTGCCCCCCCAGTGTGACCTGTTGGTATGGTTCTGATCAGTTCCCAGTACTTACCATAACTCCCTGAGATTGGCTTTGTAAGTCATTAATCTTGTGTTTGCTGAACTTTGTTTTCCTCCATAGGATAACATTGAGAGAACTCCAAAAATGGCACTGTCTATATATAGATTTGTCATTTTTCTAAATTGGTCTCTGATTTATTCTTTGAGTGTGTGTCTCATTTATTGCGTCTGTGTACAACAAATGCTTTGCACTACCCTCTGATAAGCCTAACTGCTTGCCTGCACTGCCAGAAATAGAGAATTAGTCCTATCTACGTTTGCCTCCTCAATACCTATTGGGGATCCACTGGACTCTCTGCACAGTGTACTTCATTTTAGTGCACTATGTAGAGAGCCAGCTTCCAACATATATGGGCACTCTCATAACATAACATAATTTATTTTCATGATTTGGAACTCCAAAGAGGTCCACATGCAAACAATAAAACAAATCGAAAGAATGTATAATACACTTCCTAAAACTAAGTTCATTCCTTAAAATTAATTTTATAAATACTGTATCAAAAAGATTTCTCCACTCCCCTTATAACCATTACAACACCAAATTCTCACCACCAAGAAATCTTTTCATAAACCGTTGAATTACCTTCTCCGAAAATGACCTTTAATATCTCCCTCCCGTTAATTGGCTTATCAACTTAAATGTACTAAACCTTGTGGTGCCACCTATCAATAATACAATTAATATAGCTTTAAAAAACCTTGAAAAAAAGTAAGTTATTTTACAGAATATTTCATTTTGGGATTAAAAAATGAGTTTAAAGCCACCCTGGCATATCTAATATTTAGCCGGAGATATAGAGGTTTCAACCACATTCTCCGCAGTGCGGTTTGAGCCGGACATACAAAAAATATATGCTTGAGATTCTGCACCCCCGTATAGCACTCTCAAAAGTATGCAGTCTCTGCTTTCTTGTGGTTGCCTAATCAACCTTCTTTGTTTAAATCTCCTATTGTAAATAAGTTCCATAAAGGCCTTACTTATGTGTCCTCCGCCCCAGTGGGACTAGAAATTGGCTTTGACTTTTCGGATGTGTGCTCTTTTTGAGACTCTCCACAAATGTCCTCTCTTTAAAAACAACCTTCCTTGTAGCCATTACGTCTGTCCGCAGAGTAAGCTACAGGTGTCATCCCCTTTCTACTTCCATGTAGGCCAATCCATCACGTTGTCTACTTTTTACGTACCCACACATCCTTCTAAGGAAGAGGAGAGACTACACCGCCTGGAACTAAAAAGAGGGTTGGCGTTTTACCTTGATCGTACAAAAGAGTTCCAGGTGAATGATCAACTCTTTTTTTGGCTATGTGGGTGCGAAGAAAGGTCAGGCAGTGCAGAAGAGAACCATCTCCAGATGGATTGTACTCTGCATTAAAATGTGCTACGTATTGGCTATGAAGCAATCCCCTGAGGGTTTGCATGCTCATTATACCAGAGCTAAAGCCGCAACTGCTGCGTTATCACGTGGAGTTCCAGTCCTGGATATTTGTCAAGCAGGAACGGGGGCATTTTGGCACACGTTTACCAAACACCACTGCCTGGAAAGTCCGGTCTGTCGCGACAGCACTTTGACCGTTTCGTCCTGCAGGACTTTGTGGTGCAAACTTAGTTTGTAGACCCACCTCAGGGGATGGTATTGCTTGGCTATCTGTTCTAAGGTAAGGAATCTGAAACTAGATAGCTCTATCAGATTGGCAAGTTAGTTACCTTCGGTAACTCCTTATCTGGTAGAGACAGTATTTAGTTACAGATTCCTTACTGACCCACCTATCCTTCTAGGGATAGGGTTCCCCTATTCAGGGCCCTAGTTTTGACTCACCAGTGGCCAGTGTACTTCATGGTTCTGCGCTTCTGGCATGGAAAGTTGTGAAAAGAAACTGATGTCAGCGCACCAGGGTAGTGCCTATGTAGAACCTGCAACATCATGTCTGGCGCGGATGACGATGGACGCGGAACCGATATACGCCACCTAACGGTACACAGGGGTACTGCCCGACAAAAATCTCCTGATCAAGACTGGCGCCTGGGAAGATTCCACAGTAAGGAATCTGCAACTAGATATTGCCTCTACCAGCCGAGGTGTTACCGAAGGTAAGTAACTTGTCCATTAAGCTGCTTGCTATTGTATTTATCGAAAGTCAAAATGTAACAACCCCTTCTATTGTATATGCAACTGTTCAAAATGTAAAGCCTCTTCCCATTTTGTTTATCTTGGTGTTCAAAATGTAAAATCTCTTTCCATTGTGTTTGGCAAGGAGTTCACGTTATAAAACTCATTCCTTTTTGTATCTGTCAATTCACAATGTGAAACTACTTAATACTGTATTGGTCATTGGCACACCATGCAAAACCCCTTTCTACTATATTTGACATGTTTTCATTAACAATTTCCCTATCAGTATTGAGCAGTTAAATCACTTAGATGAATTAACACTAATATTTTCTATTAAAATGCTTGGAGAGAATACCAACAAGTGGGCAGAGCCAGTCCTGCTCTTGTTACTGCTTCTTACACCCCTTTTTCTGGTAATCACACATGCGCTGGCAAACAGTTGCCCTGTCACGTCATCATCTAGGACCAGTGGGTGTTGGATATTATCCAACATGGTCATTGTCTGAAGCTCACTGCTACTCCTCCCACCATTCCACCTTGTTATTGCAAAATCTCCCCAGGATATCAAGCTACTTGAGGAAGAGATTCAAGCACTCTTTCTCAAAGGGGCCATAGAACCCGTTCTCCACCATCAGAAGGGTTCAGCAGTATACTCTTTATACTTTCTCATTCCCATTCTGGACCTCAAACCCCTGAACAAATGCATTCTTTCACAGCACCCCCACGTGGTCACTCTTCAAGATGTCATTCCACTGCTACAACAATGCGACTTTATGGCTACTTACCTTGGAGGGCACTTATTTCCACATACGTTGCTGATATCTCAGGTTTGTAGTCTATGAAAAGTATTGCCAGTTCAAGGTGCTCCCCTTCGAGGTCACCACTGCACCCAGGGTGTTAACCAAGTGCCTTTTGTCAGTCGCTGCTCATCTGCGCAGACAAGGTGACTATGCCTTCCCTGATCTAGATGACTGGCTCATCAAGGGTGCCACCCGTCAAAAATGCTACAAACACACTTGGCTCACAATTATACCTCCTTCACCAGCCAGAGTTTACTATCAACACTACAAAATTCCATTTGAAACGCCCAGAAACAGCACAATCTGTGGGCAATCCTTAACTCAGAGGTTGGCACAGCTTATCCAAATATTACCAGGATACAGTCCTTTCAGACACGAATCCCTCTTTCAATCAGGCCACCAAGTCACGGTCAGCACAGTGATGTGTCTTCTCCTCATGATGGCCTCTTGTATTGCCATAGTGCCCAATCCTGGTTACTCATGTGTCTGTTACTGAGGTGGTTGGTGCACCAGTGGTTCCAAGCAGAGGATCATTAAAATTATCTAGTGTTGATCAGCTACCCGCACTTGTTGCTATCAGCAGTGATGGAACACCAACAACCTGTTGCAGCAACAGTCTTTTCTCGACCCACTTCCACAGAGGACCATTACATCGGATGCTTCCCATTCAGATGGGATGCACACTTACAGGATAAGACTGTTCAAGGTCTGTGGAAACCCAGACACAAGGGTCTCCTAATCAGGTACCTAAAACTACTGGTGGTTCTCCTTATGTTGGAAGCTTTCCTTCCCCACTTGATTGGCAAAGTAGTCCTCAACAAGACGGAGACAGCATAACAACCACAAATTATCTTTGAAAGAAAGGGGACACCAGACCTCCCCAGTTCTATTGACATAACTAAACTCTTTAGACTCAACAGACCTTTGTTGCTTTCTCCAAACCACACAAAGGGAAGGCCCTATCCAAAACAGGCAATGATGGATAGATTGTAAAATGCATCCTGGCATGGGCATACTATGTTAAAGCTAAAAGGACATTGCCCATTCCTCCTAGAACCCACAACACTCACAAGAAAGGAGCCTCTGGCCTTCCTGGGTAACATCCCAATAGCTGACACATATAAAGCAGCTATCTGGTCCACACCACATACTTTTACAAAACATTAATTTGTGGATATGCTGGCTTGCCAAAACGCAAATGTTAGCCAGGCAGTTCTCTGTATACTACTGCAAATTTCACAGGCTAGTTACTGCTTTCTGGGAGAACTGCTTCACAGTCTATGCACAGCATGTGTATACACAGCCAAACATGCCTTGAACAGAAAATGTTTATTACACAGTAAGCATCTGTTTGTGACATGGTAGTGCTGTAGATTCACATGCACCCATCCTCGTCCCCCGACGCCTGTAGCTGTTGCAGTCATCTTTCTATCTGTTTTCCTCTTCCTTTGCCTGATCATCTCACTGTACATCGCATCACTTAACATTCCATCCTCACCGCTGTGCCGGAAAATCAGTCTAACAATGGAGTTGATGACCATGTGCATTACCACCAGCAGAAGTTGTTGCGCTACCTCAGGACTCAAAAGACGTTTTTTGAATAAAAACAATTTGTGCACATCTGGACCTAGATGAAAGGAGTATGCACAGCATGTGAATCTACAGTATTACATGCCACGAACAGATGCTTACTCAGTGAGTAACATTTTCCTTATACAGTCTTGTGGAAATTATGCATCATACTAGATTTTACTGTGAACTGCTTTAGAATTCAGGATCATACATATTCACTCCTTCCATTTGTAATCATAAAGTGCGTCCATGGTGGTGTATTTGAAACTTCTTCCATCCAAACTTGGCTTTCCTATTGAGGACCATGACATGTTTTTTTTATTTTTTTTAAAGAATGTATTTTCTCGTTTCACTTTCTACTGATGCAAATGATCATAGTAAAAACTAGAAGGGCATTCTGAGGGCCAAAGTAAAGGTGTACTTGAGAACCAGTCAGTGACATGGCGAACAGCCTTGACCTCCTTTTTACCTGCAGAGCTAATGGAAGTATCAGGACATTGACTAGTGAGCAGCTCTCATGTATATGTAATGCCAGTCACACTGCAGGAAACTGTGCCATTAATAAGTGTAAAAGATAATGTTTAGGCTTCGTTTACCATCAAAAAGTAGTTGCAATTTTTGTTACATAAAATGTGAAATCTTCTCAAGGTCTGTCCTGAAACTAACACCAGTCTTCCCCACATCTTTAGAACTCCTTTATTCTTAAAAACTATGGATTCTTCCTATGTGGATTTAGTGAGGGTTTAAATCTTTTTTTGTTTCTTATTGTTTTTTAATGTTAAAACAGTTTTCATCTTGTAGGGTGCATTTTTAAGACTAAGCCTGTGCTGCTTCTCATGTCTGATCATGGAATTATCTCAGCTTGACCAAATTGTTAAGTCAGTTGTTGTATATTGTTTTGTTTTAGTGGACTTGATTACATATATAACGCGGTTCCAGTGGGATATGGCGAAATATCCAATAAAACAGTCCTTGAAAAATATTTCTGAAATAATTGCAAAGGTAAGGGAATGTATTCTCTTAAAATGTTTACAAGTTGACTTTTTTCATGTGTCCAGAGACTTGCTAAATCTAGCACAAATTATTTCATTTGTCTGTGTATGCATATACTGTGTTTGACTGTTCTGGATGATACATGGTAGAGCATGTTGCAGGACATATTGGAGTGTATTTGAACTATTTTGTCCTTTAGAGATTTATACATAGCTTTTTTTCTAAAGTGCTGTAATAATCACTTTTCTTTTTGGTTTTCTTTTTTGATTTTCTCTTTTGGGTGATTTCTTTTGGGTCTGTATGTTTTTGTTATTTTTCTGTGTATGCTGTCTTATTGCATTATTTTAGTTCTAAAGCTTTTTGAGTTTTGTTTTTTTGTTTAGCACTGCCAGGCTATTCTCGACTACTTTCTTATAGCCCAACCCAGATGGGTTTCGTGAGAGGTGCTTAGTTATTGTTAGAATGAAATGTCAGGATTTTATACTCATGTCTTACAGCACCCGTATTTGAGGCCAGATCATGACCTTGTATGTTGCCTTTAAGCCCTTTTTGCAAAAATTCTGAGACCTACTTAACAATTATGTTTCGTAAATAAGTAGAAAATACAAACATACTACTCCTTCTGCCTCACCAAAGTTGGAAATTCTCCTTGTAGTGCTCTTTTGATACCAAGGTTTCCATTGATGTCTTTTTTTTTTTTTCCTGCTCTCTGGCATTCTTGCCGTCCTCACTGTAAGGCAGCTGTAGTCATGGACGCTCAGTGGCTGGGCAGCAGTTGTAATGTGACCTTTGGTGGGAGGCAAAGGTTGCATTCCCATAATTTGCCTTTCACTCTGTGCTCTTTTAGAAGAAGCTGTCCATCACTGGAGTAAAAAGGACTCTTAAGATATTATGACCGTTGAACAGACTCATTCTCCTATCACCACTAGATGCATTTACCTTAGTTGGTATGGAGCAATGTTTGAAGGTGTCCCATGTTGCTCCTTTTACCTTACACAAGGTTTGCCATAATATAAGAATTGTGAATGTCTCACTATCCTTTTTGAACTAATATTGTGAATGCTACCCCTCATTTGTCCAAAGCAAATGCGAAGCCCCAAACATTTGTCAACTCCCCCACTGCAGATGGTAACTCACTTCATCCCCAAACAGACCAGGCTTCTCCAAATAGAAATTGATTGAATACAACATCCTTGTTTTGCTTCCACCACAAACCAGGTCATGTCAGAATTCTGAAGCTTGCGAACAAAAAACCCAGTCTTAGAAGCTCACGCAAAAGTGCACTGCAACATAATCTTCTCAAATTTTCCCTAAGTAAGTTTCCAGAAACTATGGGAGTTCCTAAGAAACAAAACCCTAACATGACTGAAAAGAATGATTGAGGGGTGATAACTAACCAGAGATTCATGGAACGTAGGCAGCTGTGCAGGAATATGAGAGGCAGCCCTGTGTCTGTCGAATGCCAGTGGTTTTGCCTCATGCAGTCTGCATGGATAAGCTATTTTTGTCCTGCCAGGCTAATGGGCTCTCAGCTTCCTGATCTGTAGGGCTCGCTAGTAGCACCAACTTCTGAGGTAAGGTGGTGATATGGAGGTAAACATACCTGGGATTTTGATCATGAAAGGGGAGCTGTACAATTGTAACAGGCATTTCTAGGTTTACCATGAGTAGGTGTAAAGGCATGACAGGGTGACTGCAACTTCAGAGCTGTTTCTGGGCTGCTACCTTCAGCACTGTCTACACCAGGAGCTCTTGCCTCACCTAGCTCAGGACGCTTTAGAGTATTCTCCCTGTAGGGAAGACAAAGGACAACCATACAGATGGCTTTCCCCTTTCATCTGACAAGATGTAAATACATTTTCTGGGTCTCCAGACAAAACTGCCATGCTCTTGATTACTTCCTTCATCTCTCTGTGCTGTGGCAGGCAGGAATACAAATAAAGAAGTTATCTGTGCCTTCAGGGACAAAGGACGTAAATGTTGGCTTCTGACTCTCCTGATAAAGTAGAATTGAACATTGGTTAAAGGATGTTGTGGAGCTTTATCTCTGCTGTACTTGCAGCCTTTGCACAAACATTTGCAATATTAATTCATTATAAGAGTGATGGAAATAAAAGGCTGAATTGTTTTTCGCTTGTGTAGTGAGGAAAGAATGACAAGATTCATGCTCTGGAAGACCAGAAAAGCACGGCTGTAGGAAAGTGCCACTGTTGGCATGATTAACCCCCACATTTTGCCTAGTGTTGATGCCAACTTTGATTGAAAGTGAAGTGTGCTGGGACCCTTCTAACCAGGCCCCAGAACAAGTGTTCTTTCTCAAAATCTGTACCTTTGTTTGCACAATTGGCACAATCCTGGCACACAATTAAATCTCTTGTAAAAGGTACCTATGATACCAAGGACACTGTGGCCAGGGAATGTCTCTAAGGGCTGCAGCATGTATTATGCCACCCTAGAGGACCCCTTGCTAAGCTCATACACACTGCCTTGCAGCTTGTGTGTGTTGGTGAGGAGAAAAAAGACAAAGTTGACATGGCACCCCTCTCAGGGTGCCATGCCCACAAATCACTGCAAGTGGCATAGGTAAGTCACCCTTCTAGCAGGCCTTACAGCCGTAAGCCCTAAGGCAGGGTGCACTATACCACAGGTGAGGGCATAGCTGCATGTGCAATATGCCTCTACAGTGTTTAAGTCCATTCTTAGACATTGCAATTGCAGTGTAGCCATATTGAGTATATGGTCTGGGAGTTTGTCATTACGAACTCCACAGCTCCATAATGGTTTCTCTGAATACTTGGAAGTTTGGTATTAAACTTCTCAGCACAATAAACCCACACTGATGCCAGTGTGGGATTTATCAGGAAATGCACTCAGAGGGCATCTTAGAGATGTCCCCTGTATGTTAGTCAAACTGCTAGTGTAGATCTGACTGCTCTGTTCCAGCCTGCCACTTTAAGACCGGTTTCTGACCACATCAGGTGAGTGCCTTTGTGCACTCTGTGGTCAGAACCAAAGCCTGTCCTGGGTGGAGGTGCTTAACACCGCCCACCTACATGAACTGTTATACCTGGCGGTGAGCCTCAAAGGCTCAAGCCTCAGAATACAGTGCCCCAGGGCACTCCAGCTAGTGGAGATGCCCACCTCTCGGGCAAACCCCACTTTTGACGGCATGTCTGGCGGGAAAACGAGAGAAAAAGGGGAGGATTGGCCACCCCAGCCATGACCACCCCTAAGGTGTCCAGAGCCGAGGTGACCCCCCCCTCCCTGCAGAATCCTCCATCTTGGTTTGGAGGTCTGGGACCAATAGGATTAGGTTTGTGCCTGCTTCCCAAAGGGTGTAGCCACCATTGGAGGCAGTAGCCACTTTTTGGCGACCTAACAAGGAGTGCTGAGCTGAAACCCCCAGCAGAGAAGAAGGAAGACAACTGCTTTAGCCCTAGCCCTACCAGCCTGTCTCCTGCTCCAAAGAACCTGCAAAAGATCTGTGACACGTCCAGTGGGACCAGTGACCTCTGCCCAACTCCAGAGGACTGCCCAGCACCCAAAACGACCAACAACTCCAGAGGACAGCGGCTCTGTCTAAGAAAACCTACAACCAAGGACTCCAACCTTACTCTGGATGCGTGAGTCTTGACCCCTGTGCACGCGACGCACACGGCCTGTGTCCAGGTTGTCCACCCAGCAAGAGAGGGTCCCTAGGCGATTGCGAGCAAGTGCCCACCCTAAGTTGACCTCTCCATGACGACGCCTGCAGAGAGAATCCAGAGGACACTGCACCCGGAGCACCCAGGCCTTGGAGAACTCAACACCTGGTGCTTCTACATTCAGCAGGTGGACCTCCTCCCTGTCCGACCGGTGGTATGCCAGAGACACCCCCTGGACCTCGTCTGCAGCCTCTGATGGACCTCTGTGGTCTCCTCTCAAACCAGCATTGAAAGCCAGATGTTCTGTGTGCACCCTACACCTGGTCGCCCCTGTGCCGCTGATGGTGTGTTTTTAGTGCCTACTTGTGGCCCCTTCAGTGCTCTTGTAATCCCTCACTGGTGTGCCCTCTGAGGTGTGGTTACTTACCTGCAGACAGGCCTGATTCCAAGTACCCCCTGTCTCCATAGGAGCCCACGTTAAATTTGCTCAACTTTGACCTCCGCACCCAACCGGCCTCGTGTTGCTTGTGGTGGGTGTTTGGTGTTAACTTGAACCCCAACCGGTGGACTTCCAAAAACCTGGAGACTGAAACTGTAAGTGTTGTACTTAACTGTAAACGATCTAACATTTCTCCCCCTCCAGGAACTGTTTCTGAAAATTGTACTGTGTCCATTTATAAAACAGATTATTACCAATAATTCAAAAACTGTATTACTTACCTATTTCAAACAAAGTACTGTTGATACTTGTGTGAAAGTCGAAACTTTTAAGGTACTTACCTGCAACTTGAATCTTGTGGTTCTAAAAATAAATTAAGAAAATATATTTTTGCTATATTAAAAACCATTGGTCTGGAGTTGTGTGTGTGTGTGTGTGTGTGTGTGTGTGTGTGTGTACAACAAATGCTTTGCACTACCTTCTGATAAGCCTAACTGCTCGACCACAAAACAGAGCATTAGTATTATCTACTTTAGTCTCTGTTACGCCTTTGGGGGACCCCTGGACTCTCTGCACATCATATCTCATCTTGATATAGTATATACAGTCAGCTTCCTACACTAAGGAAATGGTTGACCAGCTGAGTCTTGTCTAAAACAGTGATAGACAGCACTTTGAAACTGGACTTGAAAATGGAGCTACTGGCTTACCTTAGGGAAAGTCCACTGCTACAGTTGTTTGATGCCCCTCATTCAGCCCCTGAATAGTCCTTTACTGAAGTGATGGTTAAGATACTGCATGATCTTACTGAGTCACAAGAAGGGGTTGAAGAGTATGTGGGGCATAGGGTTAACAGATTGTTGAAAATCCAGGTAATGAAACTAATGCATGGAAATATTAATGATTATTTTGACCTTTAGTGAATGTCGCGAAGATTATTCTAAGTGGTATTTAAAAAGAATATAGTGATCCTGAAGGTTAAACACCTGCATTTGTTATGGGAACTATTCACTGACTTTCTTGCTAAAGCTTTACTGAAATCCCAAAATAATTAAATTACAGCCTACTTGTAAAGCTGTGAAGGTATATCATCTAGGGGAAAAAGTTTGAATTGAATTAGATTGAGGCAGCCAGAACTTTCCTACAACGCTTGTATTGGACAGGTGGTTGATCTTTGGATTGCTGTTATTATTGTGGGGTGGAGGGTTCCTTTATTCTGGTTGCACGGGTTTGGTGACTGCATTCTTAAATCTGGTTTGGGGTGGTACGGTTATTTTTTTTAATGCTATGCACTATTTATTTTTTTCTCTTCCTCCCTATGCCAAACAGTAGGTTTCTCAAGACTCATTGGACACCGGTCTTTGGTGGGCCTTAAGACAGAAGGAAAACATTAAACCTTTTTGGTGGTAACCTTCAAAATAAAGACAATAGCAAGACTTTACAACATGGATTATTTCTTCTCCCTCCTGCTCAGTGTTGCTTGTGTATACACCTCTTTGGTTCTAGTGTGTTGCATTAGGGTTGATCTTGCTGGGATGCAAATGGTGGCAAGACTACACAAACCTCTGCAGTGGAAGTTCAACACAATAAGAAATATTACTATGTTTGTGTAAGGAGACGTGGAAGTGAGTGTTGCCAGTGTAGTGCTTTGGGTTCTCCATTGACCAGATCATTCTTTCATGCTTGTAAATGTGTATGAAAAAGGTTAATGTACTGGAAGCGTTTAGGGCATCTACCCTCAATCTCTGTAATGAAAAACAGGAGCTCAATGAGCAAATGCCCTGTTTAAATCCTATTTTCTTAGTTCTTTAGAGTTCATTGTAAATGTGGGCTGATTCTGAATTGCTGCTAACTAGCACTCTAAAAATCAGAAGTATGAGTGGCTACTCGAGCCACTGCTTATCACATAGCCCCACCTCCTCTCGCAGCTTTCCACCAAGTGCCCTGAAGTTCCTATCCTCCTAAATGGAGAGCTGCTCAAACGCAGTCAAGCACTTAGACCAGTGTCATTAACATAATGTACATGAAGAAAGGTACACGATTTCAGTCTCCAACATTTTTATTCAAAGTTTTTAGATCACAAAGAGATCTACAGTAAAACAGCCACTTCTGCAATAATACCACATATACAATTTTTACATTTGATAAGAGGAATCAAACTACGTCAACAGTTCGGCTTAATACTGTAGGACCTGTAGGACCATTACATTCCATCAAGATTTAATTGAATTAGCTGGTTTAATACATGCTTAAAAAATTCTTTAAAGATTTGAATATTTCATAACACATCATCTAATTAACTGGGTTACAAAGGAACTAAGCAGTTGCTCCTGCTGTCTTATTATCATGCTTCAGAAACAACGGTTATAGGAAGCGACGTCTAACTGGCTTTGGAGCAGTGCAAACAAAGAGAACATGGTCAATCGTCTGTACTGCGCCCATGCACAAAGTACACCTCCTATCAGCCCACTTTATCTTGCGCCACGCATCCACAATACAACTCAAGGGGAGTAAATTTAATCTGAACATCAACATACAGCGACGGACCCCATAATCCAGGCTCCATCTTAAATAAGGCAGAGACTCTGGTGGTCTTCGTTACTTCCCCCAACCTTTTTAGGCTTCTTCAATGGCGCCTATCTAGTTCCATTAAACTACCTTTAATGGAACTTATTGAGTAGCATTTAAAATGGGTGGTGTAAGTCATGTCTTGGCAGATCTATCAATTTAAGGCTAAAGTGCGTTCAGAAGGTTCGACATCGGGGTGTAATCTCCTCTAGATGAGGGAAAATATTCTACGCTTATGAGTTTTCTTCTGAGTGCATAAAATAAAAGCCCCAGCGAACTAAAGATGCCAACACTTTTTCAATGGTGCTAGTCAGTCCCATTATAAGCGCAATGCCTCAATTTACGCCAAGGTGTTTAAATGACAGGTTGATCTTAAAATTCTCCCTTCAACTTTATGCATAAAGTGGCAGTGCTTAATGTGAATAATTTCCACTCTATCTTCATTTTATACACACTCACTAATTAACTAAAGTGCCTTCTACCAGTTGCCCCATAGAAAGCCTTGCGACCATTAGAATGAAATAGGGCCCTATTTGTCAAATGGGCGATATGAACTTTATCGCACAGGTCATCAGAGACAATTTTGCCTATATAAGGATATAACTTCACTAGATCTAACAGCTTTGTACCCAAGAGCTAACTAAATTTCATCCTCAAATAGCGTCCCCTCATATCGAATTTCATTATTTAGCGTTTATCCGCATTAACCTTCAAATACTGCCTTTCCACTTAGGCTGCTAGGGCATGAAGGTGCTTCTGCAAACCCTTTGGAGTCAAATCTCCTATTATGTCATCAGCATTTAGGAGAGTACCTATCTGGTACAACCCGACCGTAGGGTGATCTCCACCTACGCGGTCCATCTGTCGAGGTAAATCAGCAACATATAGTAAGAAAAGAAGGTGCGCTAATAAGCAGCCCTGCTTCAAACCATTTTTTGTTTCAAGCTTAGATGTGAGCCACCAATTTCTTCCTGCAGAATTACTTGGGACCGTGTGTCAGTATGCATAGCTATTATTAATTTAAATAGACCCTCTGGGATACCCAAGACCTTAAGCTTTGCTCCATAGTGTGCCTGTCCACTCGATTGAAAGCGATGGAAAAAGTCAATGAATGCCGCGTAATCAGGCATACCCCATTTCTGAACATACTTCTCTGTGATGAGGTAGAATATTGTTATATTGCCCAAGGTAGAGCAATTTGGGTGAAAGCTACCTATTCCAAGGACAAAACACCCCCTATGCCATTCGAAGCATACAACAATCTGATATATTTGCTCCAGACTTCACTCCTGATATTAGTTTTGGGCTTCCCTAGACTACCAGAACATTCTCCCCCGATATTCTAAAATAGCTGCAAATTCTTCTGTTTAATCTCTTCAGTGATTTGTATCCATCTCCTATCGGATTCTTTCCATTTTTGTTTGTCAACCACCTTGATTTCCTCCTTCTAAGACATTTTTATTACTTTCTTTTGAGTACAATTTACATTTTCGCCTTTGAATTTTGTTTGATAACTTGTTCAGGAAAAAAAGCCCTTATTTAGACCCTTCACCTGATTAATGTTTTTAATACCCTCTGGAGCGAGTACGCCAAATTAAAAGAGTAGAGCAGTCAACCGATGTAAATATTAGACATTACATATTCGACTTGTTTAAGTGTCAGGTCTACAAAGTTAATCTGCATAATAGATTTTAGGGAACAGCAGATGGAAATTCACCAAGTCAGTGCGATTATTTCTTAAATGACTGTTTTTGCAACATCTTTTTGCAGGAATTATGCTGATATCAATAAAGATATCAGTCCTCTGTTAAAGTTTAGGCAGGCAATCATTTAGTTAACAATCTTTATAGGGCATGGTTCTTTTCGATGATCTGCTTTTTAATAGTCACATAAAGGCTGTTTAATTCTTTGACAGTAAACAGGTTGAGATTACATATTAAATAGAAATAGCCCTTCTGAGATCATGTACTCTGTTTTTTTTCAGAAATAAGAATCTGTACTGCCTAATGTACTCAGACGTCTGCATTTGAGATAAACAAGCATCAATTTCTCTCAAATTTCTATTTTTAGTATTTCTGGTTTTATACTGACATTAGTTTGTTAGAGTGACTGAGCTAAAGTGTTCACTTTAGAAATGCTGTTCACTTTAGAAATGCAATTAGCAGGAAATATTTCTAGACACTTTGGGGTAACAGTAGTGCAGTATCATTAGCTTGAAGACCAGAATAATTTTGTCTGCCTACATAAGTCAAAAGGTTAGACTTCTGAGATTCATTGATCTGAATTTGTGAACATAATGTACATGTTACTCCTCTCATGAGTTCCACGCTTGTTTTCATCTTTCTCCCCCGGCTAGGCTAATAAATATTGTTTTTGATTTCCTAGCTCCACTGGGCTTGTCTTGGAATTGTAATGGTCTGAACCATATGATTAAGTGTGGGACTATTTGGGTGGTGGCCAATGAACATTCTTCTGATACTCTACTGTCTCCTCCGCTTTTAAAATGCCTTGCACTCTGTTTCGGTTTCTTTAGAGGTGGCTACCTTATTAAGCAAGCACTCACTTTTCCAAATCCCGTGCCTCTTCCATGCGCTTATCTGGGGGCACTTCACCCCAGAACTAGGGCCTAAAACTTCTTCTACAGAGCTCAGAGATCATTCTCATTATTACTTGCTGCTATTAGCGTACACACGCCTAGTGATGACGATTGAAGTCTTTCCTTGGGGCATCTCGGATCACACCCTGTACTACTCAGACCGGGCACTTCCAACTGTGTTGAGATAAGTGTCTGTCACACATTCGTGCCTGGTGACTCACAGTGAAGCCTCCATGACACATTTGAAAAAATAAACTAACTCCTACTTTGAACTCCAATGAGGATTGGCATTCTCCCTGTTATGCTTTTGAAATATTTTTAATCTAGTAATTAGGGGTGAGCAATGGGGTATGTTTTGCTGCTGAAGCTGGAGTGACTGAAGTGTATCGCCGTCCTTGAAATACTTTTACATGACTTTGTACTCTGAGGTCACTAGACTGTGCTCAGGACAGTAGTTGTACTGCAATTTCTCCCAGATAACATTTAACAGAGGCGCAAAACATATAGTTTGTGTTACAGGGTCATATCTGTGAACAGGGCAATAAAGCCAGTAAGCTACATTATGGCTCAGCAGAAGAAAAGACCCTTCTAGACACATGGGTGAAATCTGTGCTGAATTGGCTCTCTAGGTTTTGAGTGACCGTTGGTGGCAGACATGTTTGCCTCCTACTGTGCCAAGCTGTACAGTTATGATTTGGTGCCACCACAGCATGATCTTGAGTCCTTTTAATCAGCACTCCCATCAAATCTGCCACCGGCAGACATGTTGCGAGAATTGATGCTACTGTCTCATCAAAAGATGTGGTGGAGGCCAACTCTTCCTAGGTGAAACCGGGGGGAAATGGCCTCTCAGACCTGTTTAAATGTCTCTCCTCCAAACTTGCACTGCACTTCATTGAACTGTTCTCAGCAAACGGATCCTCCCCAAAATCTGAGAGAGCCGGTCATAACTGTGCTGTTGCAGCCTGGCACCTTCTATCGGACAATTTCATTGATTAACTCTTGAATCAAAATATTTACGGAAGACGCTCACGTCTCCTTCTGTGCATTAGTACTCTGATACATGC
The DNA here is from genome assembly GCF_031143425.1 of Pleurodeles waltl. Taxonomy (NCBI): domain Eukaryota; kingdom Metazoa; phylum Chordata; class Amphibia; order Caudata; family Salamandridae; genus Pleurodeles; species Pleurodeles waltl. The sequence continues at coordinate 893,430,923 of NC_090439.1, forward strand.
CAATCAGAGTGGGTTTATGCTGGGTAAATCTACCAGACACAGTATTGGGCATCTCCAAAATGCCATCTCTGTCTTCTTGGTGAGCCCACCCACATGCTGTCTTAATAGATTTTGAGAAAGCTTTTGAAGCTATTTATGAGGGGTTTCGACCCCATTTTTTTCCCGTTCTCGCCTCTTTTACATTTGTCCATTGCTGGTATGCAGCTTTAATGGCATTTTGTGTCTCAGTCTCCAATGAGAGTTCCAGCTAATAAGTATGTCCTCTTTTCCCCCCTTCTGTTTGCCCTGGCTACTGAGCCTCTTGAAGGAGTCCTGTAAATGGATGGCAAAATGCAGGGTTTCTGCTGGGATATAGGACCAAGTGCCCTTATATGCTGTTGACCTCTTCAGTCTAGGTCTGACTTGTACGTAATTGCAAATACTGACAAGTTTTGAATGTCCATCTGAACTACGGGTTTACTTTCCCAAGTTAACCCTATTCCGAATTAGAGGTCCCACAGATACCACTCTGGTGCCTGGAACTAAAGATGGCATTGAAGTATTGAGATACTTGGGAATCATCTTATCTTCTTTACCCAATGTAGACTTGTTGGGCAACACTCCCCTCTTTCTGGAATCTTTGCACCAGGCTCTAGACATTAGTCTCCTCTACTGTTATGTGTGTATCTATTATCAAAATAGTCTCCCTGCCCAGCCTACTAAAAAAAACGGCAAATCTTCCCACATCAGGTCCTCACGCTTTCCCTTGCAAACTGCATCCTCCTTCGTAATTTTCGCAATCGGTCAGTGTTTGTAAAGCGCCGTGAGATGCCGGCGTAGAGGGCGTTGCCGAGTTTGCTCGTGACTAAGGCATGGGTCTCTGTCCTGCGACAGTCTGCTGGAATCCATCTGAAGCTCTTCCGGAGTTTTCTGAGTGTGTACCAGCAGGAGGAGGAAACAGAGTTTACCAGGCGGGTCGTGGATAGGGAGGAGTTGAGGATGATTCCTAAGTTGTGGAGGTGCTCAGTCGGTGCAGGGGGGATTGCTGAGGGATGTGGGCCACCAGGAGTTGTTCCAAGCTGAGGTGTCGTTTCCAAAGATGATGAGCTCCGTCTTGTTGTATTTGAGCTTGAGGCAGGTTTCTCTCATCCAGGTGGCGACAGCTTCCATTCCTATATAAAAGTTCCTTTTGGCAGTGTCTGGGTTTTCCGTGAGGGAAATGATGAGTTGTGTGTCATCGGCATATGACACGATGTTCATACCGTGGCTTCTGACGTATGGCAGCAAGAGGTGCCATGTATACATTGATCAGTGTGGGACTCAGTGAGGATCCTTCTGGGACTCCACAGTTGACTCCTGTGGGTCTGGAGGTGTTGGGCGGGAGTCTGACCCTCTGCGTCCTCCTGGAGAGGAAGGAGTGGATCCATTCTAGGGCTCTTCTGCGGATTCCTATGTTCTGGAGTCTGGTGTGCAGAGAAAGTGAGGCTCTAAAAATATTCTACGTTCAAGTGCTGCACGTGGCCAAACCGTGAAGTTGAGCATGATGGATAAGTATTTATCTGCAGCTGGAGATCCGACTTAATTACTATTGAGGAATAGATAAGCTTCCCACATTTTTGCCTGAACCTTCAGTGAATAATTGACCTTCCATTGCTTTGAAGGTGGGCAGATCCCACTGGGGATGCCACGCACCACCAAAATTGGGCTTTGCCTGATGTGCCGCATTGGTATGCATGATCCCGTGGCAAAATAAGTTCACTGTTGAGACTCATTATGGGCCAGCACATAATTAGAACAAGTCTCTTCTTTATATGGTTTTGAGTTTGGGGACAACTCCAGAAGTTCCCAAATTAAAGGTAAAATCTTGGAGTCCTTGGTTTGTCCACTTGAGGTATTCTCACTCCACAAGAACCATAGAACCATTTTTACATTATTTCCAGTTACAGCATGCTTTTAGTTTCTTACTTGGAAATTGATAGTGACATTGCTTAATTTAACCTACTATAAGCCAACCTTACAATGAGCCCCCTTGTGGAAAACAACATTTCTTGACTGTTCTTATCATTAATATTACATTTACTTGACTCTTTTCCTAACTTATTAGAGGCATGGAAGGAATATGTGGAAATCAAATCCTGATTGATGAAAACTGGCACATTGTGGCAACTGTGTTACCTACAGAGATCTCCATTGCTTTGTGGTAAAGGCTTGTAGAACTAAAATATTTGTACAGGTTCACCTACTCCGGAGAGACATTGTGGCATGTATGTCAAACATTCAGAGGCCAACAACTCTTTGATTCGCTTTTGAAAGTTTTGGGTTTTTCCAACTCGCCCTGTACTAAACTTGCCCTTGCACATTATCTAAAATGTTCATGGTAATCAATACCTTAGCATCTTAGTTAACCTCTGCCTGGTCCTCCTTGAATAAATATTGCACAGCAATGTAGAGCCAGAAATCTTAGTGTGAAAAGTTTTATTCTTGAACAGGTGAATGTGCGAAAAACCCTTCTGCACTGTACATGGATGCACCCAGAAATGCCAGAAAAACTGATTCCTGGCAAGACCACTTTCAGATAACTGTAGTCTGTAAGCTGGCAACATAAGAAAGATGAAGAGTCACAGGTTTGACCCTCCTTTTCTTTCATCTCCTACACCACTACTATAATGTTTATGTCTTACTGTTCTTCACCAGAATAGTACTAGAGTGTTGTAAATGTGTTTTAGTGTTTAATACTTTGCTTATCTCATGTAGTTATTCAAAAGAACTTTTTTGTTTAACTTTGAAATGCTGATTAAAAGACTTATTTTAAAAAACGACCCACGTAACAGTTTTCTTCTTCACTGAGAAATCATTATCAAAACTTCTACAAGGAAGAAGTAAAATACACCCTTTTCAAAATAGATCTGGATCCCAGTTTTTTTTATTTCCATATTTTGGACATTTTTGTTAAAAAAAAAAAAAAAAAAAGTTCTATATGTTATTGAACAATGTTTCCATGCAGATCAATCGGTGGCCAAGAAGACCTTGATCGTTTAAATCAAAATGAACCTATGTGTACTATGAATATCGAGTTGTTTGCTTCTGGGAAATGAGGGTAATCGATAATATGACATGGTTAAATAGTAGCCACAATAAACAGAGGATGGGAGGATGGAAGAGACAAGGTAAAGATGGGAGAAGCAAAGAGCCAGAGATAGAGGATGAAAAGCGAAAGAGGGAGGAAAAGGTAGCATGTTTGCTCGTGTTAGATTTATTAGCATTGTAAATTCCTAACTGGGCTTTTTCTGAAACATAAATTGAAAATGAAAAGTAAAACAGTTGACATAAGTGGGCCGATTCAAAGTGCCACAGCTGCCATAAGCATGAGTGCAAAGGAGAAACACAAAAGGAAAAAAGTTCACTCGTAGTCAAACGTCTCTGCAAAAGTGCAATTATCCATGTAACAGGGTCCAAGGCCAAGGCGGTAACAAAACTGCCCCCTGGAGGGACCAATGTAAAGCATTTACCATTGATAAAGTATTTTTGTAAGACAAGGCCATGAACGAGTGATAGTGATAGCCGTGCGGTGGTTAAAAGCCCAGATAGATTACAACACGTCAGAGCAATTTCATGCTCGACCTAAAATGAAGGTGAGCTTGCAAGCAAGGCGACTTTTTCCAAGATTGAGCCTTCTTCTTAAGGTCCTGACTAAGTGTTTAGGATCATGCATTGTCCTTTACATCTGGTCATTTGGAATGCCTTGTCAGTAAATATTGAGTTATCCTAAAAATCCACAGACCCAGGTAGAACCATACATTATTACACGCGTGGAAATCTGGGGTGAAGCATAGGTGTTTTGGAAAAACCAAACTCTACTAAAAACTAGTTTTCACAGAACTACAGTCATTTCTTACAGGAGGAAAATGTAATAGGTTTCAATAATGGATTGTCTTGTTTCTTTTAGGCAGTTACACAGATTGACAATGATTTAAAATCAAGAGCATCCGCTTATAACAACCTCAAAGGAAATCTTCAAAATTTGGAAAGAAAAAATGCGTAAGTATTAGTAATTTCACTTTTGGTCTTGTGTGAATGTATTCATGACGGAAAGGTAAACAAAACACACAGTGCAGGGCTATTTAAAGAATTTCCACAACAAATTAGAATTACTGTGTTTTAATCTAGTGGCATTTGAGAGCGGTCAGTATTTTAAACAGAGGAGGTGCTTTTTTTTCCTTCCAGTGAAAATGCATATACCAAATTTGTATCCCACAAATACTACAGTTTACACCCATCCCCACACACAAAACTCAAGTATTTCCTTCAATCATTTTTGCATCCTAAAACTTTTAGCTAGATTATATTGTACCACAAAATCATGTATGGATGCTTATATGCAGATCTACTACTCTGCGCACTAATAAACATAAAGAATACATTCAAATCCAGCCGTCTCCTGTTTTGTCTCCAAGTAGCTTGGACTTTCTCAAGGCTGTCACAAAAAAAAAAAACATAATGTAGAGCAAACTGTAATGATCGAAGTTCCTAGTACAAATGGAATACATAATGTTAATTAATGAATATATCCCAGTGTATGTACAACCAGTCCATTAACCACTGTGCTGCCCCATTTGGTCTGATGGCTATACAGCGGAGTTAGAGCCCCTTTAGGAATTTCTCTTGCGACGCTACGCACAAAGTGTGAGGATAGACCTGTCCCGTGATTTTACTGATAGAGTGGAACTTTCTCCTACAATTCCCCAAATAGGTGTCCCGCAATTCTAGGTGCAAATTAATTCAGTTCTCTATACTCCACGGAGCCTATCTCACCCTGCACAGACTAAATACATTGTTTCCAAATGTGGCGGCAGATTGCCCACACGGTCGTCGAGTTGCCACAGATTTACTGCTTATGCTGTCCAGAATTGTCTTTTATATTGGACAGAGATTGCACATTCTCTCACTGACATGACTGGACCTTCATGTTGGTAATCACCTCACCCCTGCATTCTGGGCCTGTATCCCCTATCCCAGACGGCCAAGGTGTATGCACGCTTCACCAACTTGCCCTTGCTGTTGGCCAAATGCTTGATAACAAGGCGCTGTAAGTCCCTGCTGCCTCCTCAAGTACTACACTGCCTGCCAGGAAGAGGTAGCAGATTGGGGGTTTGGCAGAGGGTAGTGCTTTGCAAAGGGAAGAATGTTAGGGGCTATGCAAGACACCCATCTCGTTAGTGGGATATGCTATTGGAGAAGTTTAAGGGATGCATAGAAGACAGAAGAGAAACGCACCCTTAAAAATGCATTGCAACTCCAACACACTCACTGTAATGACAGTACACCCCACACTCCCCCGATGCCTCTCTCTCGGCAACATCCTGTGCATGATAGCTCTATGCTAGAACAAGGACTCACCTCTACCTACACTGCCTCCATAACCTGGCATGAACGTACACATAAACAATGTTGACCATTGCCATTAGCTTCATATATATACACATACATACACACATACTCTGAGGCGGGAACGCGGACCTAGCCCTAAACATGATTCATTTTAGGAAGTGACTCACGTTTGCAGTTAAAAGTTGGGAGGGTGGGGGGTGACTGTTGAGTTCTGTCATTACTAAAATGCATTATCTATTAAGTATGATTTGGCTATGACCTATGCTACTGTAAATCATGTACTGTGATTTAATGAAACAAAGCGTTTTTTCTGCCACAGCAATGCTAGACATGTTATGTTACAGGAAAAAAAATAAACGCAATAAAGTTTGTGGGGAAAAAAAAACACTTGGTATTGGTAGCTAGCCCCTTTCCTCTGGAAATACTAAGGAGGAGGTGTGAACTAGCCAAAATGCTGCAAAAAGCTGGCGGTTGTCAAAGAACTTTTGTTTGCAATGCGGTACGCAGATTAGGCCTTGGGACAGCCCTTAGCTCTTGATTGGATCTCTCCTTTTTCACTGTGTAGTATTGTGCTTACCCCATCACTATGCATTTATTCTTTATATTCTCTCTCTCTTATTGGATAAGTTGTATTGTGCCACTGTTAATTTGTTTAATCTTTTAACTTTCTGTGGGTGTGCATCACTTCCATTGCGCTCTCTCTGCCACCACCCTGGTCCCTTTCTATTTGTTTCCCATCATCAGCTTGGCTGTTCTCACTTCCCCTCCTTTCCCTCGTTATAGATTTCATTTTTATTTGTTAACCTTTTTACTGGGTTGCACACTTGTGCTCTTTTGTGTAGCATAATGTGCAGCCTATTGTCTAATTTAGTGTTGAAAAATTTCCCTCTGGTGACTCCTTGGACAAAGCTCCTGTTAGCTACTGACTTGGTCAAAGACTTCAACAGTTAGTAATCCATGGTTGTTTTGTTTGCAAAGCCCTCTTTGACAACTTGTTTACAAACTGATCACCTCTTGCAAGATAGGACCACCAAAATTGGTCTCATTAATGACAGTTAAGTAGATAATAGCTTCAGTCTTTCCAGCTTGATCTTTACAAATGCCACTATTAAGGATAATATTACTAACACAGGATTCAATTTTTAAGGTGACAGTGGGGCTTCCTTGACAGATCCTGCAGGATTGAGCCGTGAAGGAGCTCTAAATGTGGTTGTCATGGAAAAAAATAGACTTGCATCGGATATGAATATGACAGCGCAGTCTCCTTCCATCCCCAGTACTACTGTCTGTCATAGGCTAGTTTTTCCACAGCTTCCTATGGAACTAGTACCAACACAATAAAATTCCTGCTAGCAGTCTTGGGTAATTTTCTAAATGTTTCCTAACTCCAGTATCTCATCAAGTCCGTCATTACCACCTGCATTGCCTCCGGTTGTTCACAAAAATAGCAACCTCTATTGGAGTGGAGTTGCACACTCACCATTGCTGTTAAACATCTTAGGGATTTTGGTACTGACTATCTGACTAGAAATATTTTCTATATGATAACAAGCTAAAAGATTGTTGTTCCAGAAGAAGGAGTACCTGAAACACCACAGTTGATTTTTCCTTCCTACCAGATGAGATTGCAAAGCTAATATTGGATTGACTTTTGCAAAATTCACTCGTCTTGATGAGTGAGAATCAGTCAGTACAAGTTTGTGATGGTCCAATTGACCACTTTAATAAAAGCTTATAGTTACCCATTTCTACCAGGTACAAGGCCAGTCCACCAGTTCCCCAGTTTGCACCTGGATTTTGCTCTGAGTGAGATTAAGGGATTTGCCGAAAGAACTTGACTCTACTCATTTGATCAACCCCACATTTAACATGCCATACTGTCATCAGGCCCAGTATGTTGTGTGAAAAAGACTAGTGAGTGTTTTCAATTTTTCCTTATGACTTCACATGTTCAAATTTGTGTTTCCAAAAATAAAATCTACATTAATTGTTTGCTTCTTTCTGAACTTACCTTTCGTTATTCATTTCAGGGGAAGTTTGTTAACCAGGAGCTTAGCTGAAATTGTAAAAAAAGAGGACTTTGTTCTGGACTCTGAATACCTAGTGACATTGTTGGTGGTTGTTCCAAAGTAAGTAGTTTTCATTCAAAATTTTAAAATGCGGAAAGTGATTTTTGTCACACACCACCCACACCAAAGCTATGTTTATAGTTTCAGTGGTGCATGCATGTACTGTAGGTGCTTTGAATAACTGGTTAATCAAGGGTCTATTACAATGCTTACCTACCAAATGTGGTGTCTTATGTCATTTTGTTATTTTTATCCTCATCTCTTTCCCAACAGGTGCAAAGTTCTTTATTTTCATGGTTTAGCTCATTCATTATTATTGATTTGAGAAACTCTAATTCTTTTATGTCCACATGACGAGAAACAAATTTATTATAGTTGCATGTCAAATGGAGGTGGTTAATTTTGGCAGAATACATTGTAGAATATCAGACATTTCCACACATTGCTTCATTCTGCATGCCATTTCCCTGCGGGCATTAGGTGTTAATGTTTACAGCATGGTGTAATACCACACAGCGCTCTACAGGACAGGCCTTTACCATGTAATGCTGTGGCCTTGCCTGATATGCTAAAATATACATGTAATGCTGTGGCCTTGCCTGATATGCTAAAATATATATATATATATATATATATATATATATATATATATATTCACTGAAAAAAACAAAGGTTATAGGGACGTTATATTTAGGTTCTGAATTAACTCACGCAAAACCATAGAAATTCAGCAGTTATAGTTAGTTATTTCAAGTAATTATAACTCCTGCATTACGATGCACAGTTTTCTCCTCAGTAGGTTTACAACAAATGTTACTCTGATATTATCAACAATATTATAAAAGATGTCATGAGGGCTGTAATATGTGGGCTAATTAGCAGTACATGGCGAGGGCACAAATTATAGTTTTGCAGCATGAATCCTTTTCTGGATTCACATGCTCTGCATTATTCCGCCATGTAGTGCTTGTGTCCGGAATAGTCTTTCTTCTTCTCCTCCTCCCCCACTCTTCCACCAACCCCTCCTCTTTTGGGCATCGTAGATCACCATTTGATGCTTGGTCCGTCTCCTGTGTGATATCATATGGCACCCCGGAAGTTCCGGTGCATGGTAGCCATATTCACATTCTTTTTTCTGATGTTGGGTCTCAAAGCAAAACGAGGAGCTCCAAAGTTTTCTGGGACAACGTTGAAAAAATCAGGAAAAGTCAAAGTACTTTTCAGGAAAATGTGTCCGGACAAGGGAAGAGAAGAGCAACCAAGAAAAGTGAACCGCCAGACAAATCCCCCGGTGGGGGACGCCGACTAAATTTGCACGTGGCAGGAGAATGAAGCACGGTAGGGGTCATGGAAAACAACCCCTTTAAATTCTGCCCAAACTGCCACCATAAATTTGCACAGTGCGACCCACACTAAGTCTGCAACTGTCTGTGAGGCCAGCGCTGCTTTTGTATCTAAAACACTCAGGGTGCGCCGAAAGCAGAGAGAGGAACACCAAGCTGCAGTGTATAGCCAAAAAACCTCAGACGTCCATGAAGGACGTAGGCCTATCCATCGACAAAGAAGAGCAAGCCAAAGGAGCCGAATCAACCCATGTAGGGTCCGACATTGAAATTGTAGACTGGGCACCGAGAAAAAACATGCACTGAAGAAAATGACGAAGGACATCGAAAGGAGACTCGAAAAGGTAAAGAGAGCGCCAAAAACCTAAGAGAAAAAAGTCTCACAAGGCAGCCTTGGTGTCCAAGAAAACGACGATCAAGGGTCAGCCACGAACAAAGGAGGCCCACAGATCCCAGAACAGGGATAATGAAGAAGGCAGAACAGCAAAATTGGCAAAAACCTACATGGGGAAAGAAACCACAAAACTGTTGGGGGAAGAACAGCCAACGTAAAAAAAGAGACCATTGACGACACAGGACATTGAAAAGGCATTAGAGGTGGAAAAGAGGTGTCAAAAAGAGGCTGAAATGGCAGCACTCTTATAACGCAAAAAGGAGTTTGACACACTAAACAATAACAAATCCTACTATAACCTTCGACAAGTACAGACGTCGAAGAGGAAGAGACTGCTTTGGAGGTGTCTGCAACCCCCGAGCCCCACGAAGAGGAGGCAGAGGAGGACTTTTTCGACCACCAAGGGAAAGAAGCAACAGGGAGCTTTGAGGACAATTGGAATAATCTTGACACAGAGAGCCCAAAAGAGGAGGTTGACAGCTACCCCTTGAGGCCTTCGCTTCCCTACGACATCACAGTCCACAACAGCCTAATAAAGAGGGCAGCACAAACATATGGCGAAGAGAAGGGATACATCTGCTTCCTATCAGAAAACCTCATGCCATCAAGCAGGGGGAATCTGTATCTCCCAGTGCTACCCAGCATTCTGGACCAGAGCAAGGAGGCCTTCATAGAAACTGCTGCAGCAAAAGGGGTGACACCAAGAGTCAAGAAAAAATACAAACCGTCCCCAAAGGACCCCAAATACATCCAGGGGAACAAAGTAGCAGACTCTATCATTGTCACTACTGCACGGAGGAGGAGCAATGCATATACCTCCACAGGCTGAAAGAGAAAGCAAGAGGCTGGACATGGTATTGAGAGGGATGCAGCAACACAACAGTGTATAGCAAACTCCAAAGCCCTTGTCAATAGATATGGCCATCAGCAGTGGGATACATTGAAGAGCTTATGGAAAGGCTTCCAAAGGAGGATAAGAAAAGGGTGAAAGCAATCATCCAGGAGGGGAAAAACATCAACAACGCCTGCCTAAAATCAGCATTGGATGCCGCCAACACAGCCAGTAGACAAATGTGTACAGGGACAACCCTGAGGAGGCACGTATGGCTCAGAATCTCCGGTTTCGAGCCTGAAGTGCAGGCCTCCATCATAAACAAGCCCTTCATTGGAGATGTCTTGCTTGGCCCAGAGGTAGATGAGTCCTTACAACAAATTAAGAAAGACAACGAAATTGCAAAAGTAGTGATGGCTTTCAATACAGAAGCAACTTTAGAAGGAGAGGAAACACCCTCAGAAGACCCTCAGGAAGAGGACTCTTTGCAACATGGCAACAGCAGCCCCAGGGAAGTACACAACCGACTGACCAACAAAGCGGATACCAGCAATGGCAACATCCTGAAAACAGCCCTTTCGAAGGAAAGCAAGGGGCCAACCCTCCAGAGGGAGGAGGAGGAAGAATATCCAAGTGACTCGGAAATACCCCCCAAGCCCACATTCAACACCAGTTGGGGGGCAGAATAGCACAATTCCCACAAGAATGGGAAAAGATTACCACAGACAATTAGGTTTTTAAATGTGGTACGCCATGGCTACTGTACAGAACTCACAAACGCACCAACACCCAACCCACCCATGAAGAAAAGATATCAGAGAACTGAACGGTACAGCCAAAGAAAGAAGTAAAAGCTCCTACAAAAACTTGCATTATAAATAGCGCCAAAATAAGAGTTAAACAGGGGAAATTACTCACCCTACTTCCTGGTACCCAAACAAGAAATTACACTAAGGCCGATCTTTGACCTCTGGTTTATAGACAAATTTATCCACACACAATAGTTCAAGATGACAACACTGCAAGAGGTAATTCCAATCCTACAAGGTGGGTGGGGACTACATGGCAACCATAGACCTAAAGCAGTGGTTCCCAGCCCGTGGTCCGGGGACCCCTGTGGTCCGCAAAGCCTCCTCAGGGGTCCATGACTGCTTAGAAAATTAAATAATATCATTAGATTAATAATGTGTATATAAATAAAATGGCTAAATGTACTGTACGTCAAGGAATTGGAAATTGGAGAATAAAAATTAAATTGATATCCTCAGATTGAATCATGAGAGAGGTGCAGCAAACAGAATATAGTATCGATGATGTGTGGCTTTGGTTGAATTTAGAGAAGCTTTGATATTCATATTTATTTATTTATTATTTGTTTGCTAATTGAATAAAATGTGTTATCATTTGTGTATGTTCAATGAATGCTTGTTTCTGTAATTTTTGTGTACTGTTTTGTTTTTCAAATCATCAGTGTTGTTTAATCCGGGGTCCCCAGCTTCAAGTAATGCCTCAGTGGGGTGTCCCCAGATTCCAGTGATGATTCAGTAGGGGGCCTGTTTGCACATACCTATAAATCAAGCACACAAAACATACCATAGGTTCATACTCGAAGGTTCAGCATCAATTCAAGGTCTTACCCTTCGGAATAAAGTCAGCACCAAGGGTTTTTAGAAAATGCCTAGCAACAGTTTCTGAATTCCTAAGAAGGAAGGGAATTCAGGTATACACCTACCTGGACGACTGGCTAATAAAAGCAAGCACAAAGGAGAGATGTCAAAGGGACACTAAGTGATCATAACCCTACAAAAGCTTGGTTTCAGTATAAACCACAAGACTGCAACTGGAGAATATTTTCCTAGGAGCCCGACTAGTTGCAAGGAAAGCACATGCATATTGTACCGAGAAGAGAGTGTAGGCAATCACAGAGCAATCTTGTCTTTACCAGAGGGAGTGATCTCTGACAGTAAGAACAGTCATGAATTTAATGGGCATGATGGCATCATGCATCCCCCTTATAAACCATGCGAGATTCCACATGCGACTATTCCAGGAATGGCTAGGCAATAACTGGTCATGAGCCACCGAAAGTTGGGAGTGGCTATAACAGAGAGAAGGAGATAAATTGGTGGGCATCCAAAGACAACCAAGGAGAGACCTTTCAAGGCGACAACTCCAGCGGTGACCATCACAACAGATGTGTCTCACAAAGGATGGGCAACACACACAGACAACTTGAGAATTCAAGGCCCGTGGAGCAAGGCAGATGCAGTAAGACACATCAGTTTCCTACAAATAAAGACAGCGTTAATAGCCTTAAAAGATTTTCAAACACAAGTATCAGGGAGAACTGTACCAATCCAGGCAGACTATACAACAACAATGTTCTACCTGAAAGAACAAGGGGGCACAAAGTCTTTTATGCTAAGCAAACTAGCCCAAGTAATATGGAAATGGGCGATACCGCAGGGGATCAAATTACTAACAGTCAACCTACCGGGAACGGACAACATAGAGGCAGAAAGACTGAAAAGACTGGAAAGCAGCACACACAAGTGGGAGATAAAACAAAAGAGCCTACAAAAAATCTTCAGGATTTGGGGCACACCAACAATCGACTCGTTCATATCAGCAGAAAACAAAAAATGCCAACTCTTTTCCTCCAGGTTTCCACACCACCAGTCAGAGGGGAATGCCCTGTCACTAGACTGGTCAGGGAGATTTGCCTACACCTTTTCTCTGACTCCCCTAATACTAAAAGTACTGGAGAAGGCCAGGCAACCAGGGGTGAATCTCATCCGAATAGCTCCACAGTGGGCCAGATAAACATGGTGTTAAAACCTACTCAAGCTGCCCAAGAGACAAATGATCAAGTTCAAAGTGGAGGGGGACCTGCTCATAATACAAAGGGGGAGTGTTCCACCCGGAACCAGCAACACTCCATCTAACAATATGGCGCCTGAATTCATGAATTCATAGATTTAGGACACCTAAACCTACCACCTAGGACCATGGAAATACTAAAGGTGGTTAGAAAACCAAAGACAAGAAAATGCTATGCATCAAAATGGAAACAATACCACCTATGGTGCAGAGAGAAGAATACTTTGGAGGCAATATCTAGACAGGAAACAGTAATAAACTATCTTACACACTTGCTGGACAGCGGAATCAACTATTCTTTCAAAGTACACTTGGCAGCAATTGTAGCCTATACAAGGGATCTTTGTGGGAACATTTTTTCACAGTACCAGTTATAAAAAAGGTTCCTGGGGGGAGCCAAAAGAATTTCCCCACGCCCCCAAGAAAAGCACCACTCCCAATGTGGAGCTTGAACACTGTATTGACACAGTTAATGACAAAACCATTTGAACCTACGCACAAGGCAGAACTCCGGTTTACCAAATAAAAAAAACTGCTTTTCTGATAGCAGTCACATTGCTACGAAGAGTAAGCGAGATTCAAGCGCTAACAATACAGGAACTAATACATGCAAATTCACAAGGACTAAAGTGGTGAACAAATTACATTTCAACCAAACTGTCCAGTTGCCAGTTTTCTTTAAGAATCCACAGACACAAATGGAAAGGACATTACATACCCTTGATGTGAGAAGAGCACTAATATACGACTAGAGGAGACCAAACAGTTCCGTAAAGGGAACTAAGTGTTTGTTTCATATGCCAAATCCAGTAAGTGATCACCTGTCACAAAGGGAACTATTGTACAATGGACTGTGGAGACTATCCAAAAATGCTATACGTTGTCTGGCAAACTCCTACCTCCCTGCCCTAAAGCACTCTCAACAAGAGAAAAGGGTGCGCCACTAGCAATTATGGCACATGTGCCCATAGACGCTATCTGTGCACCAGCAACATGGGCATCCCCACACACATTCAGAAAGCATTATTGTGTGGACATTCAAATGCATAAAGAACCTCAAGTGGGACAGAAAGTACTACAGCACCTGTTTGTAAACTCATCATTTCACCCTAACCAACCCAAGGAAGGAGAAACCGCTACCTAGTCTAATGCTCAGAATGTAAATCCAGAAAAGGATTCATGCTGCAAAACGAAATAGTTACTTACCAATAGGAGTAGTTTTGCAGCCTGAAGAGTTTTCTGGATTCAAATGTGATATACCCACCCACCTCCCTGAAAATGAGAACAGGACAGACTGGTGGGAAAGCGGTCTTATGTATAGAAATCAAACTGTTTAAAAAAACAAACAGATAAACAAAAAAATCTGAAGATGGCTACCACGCACAGGAACTTCCTGGGCGCCGTCTGATGTCACACAGAGAATGGACCAAGCACCAAATGGTGTTCGACGATGCCCAAAAGAAAATGGGGAAAAAAAGAAGAAGAAAGACAATTCTGGACCCAACCACTAGATGGCAGAACAGTGCACAGTATGTGAATCCAGAAACTCTTCAGGCTGCAAAACTACTCGTACTGCTTAGTAACCATTTTGTTACTTCAAATAACTCTAACAGCTGAATTGCTATGGTTTTGTGCGAGTAAATTCAGAACCTAACTAGAACGTCCCTGTATCATTTGTTTTTGGGTTTTTTCCCAGCAAATTTCTTTGACATAAAGTAATTCTAAGTTCGATGGCATCTGTCGCTGTAGATACGCATGTTCTGCAATAGCTCGCCATCTGGTGTTGGGCCGGAGTGTTACAAGTTGTTTTTCTTCGAAGAAGTCTTTCGAGTCACGGGACCGAGTGACTCCTCCTTTTGTTTCCATTGCGCATGGGCGTCGACTCCATCCTCGATTGTTTTTTTTCCGCCATCGGGTTCGGACGTGTTCCTGTCGCTCCGAGTTTCGGAACAGAAAAAATAGTTAATTTCGGAAGATTTTCGTCGGTATTGTTGCGTTCGGGATCGGCATACTTACATTCAACACCGCATCGAAGATCGAAGAGCTCCGGTGCCCTTCGGGGTAATTTTTCGATCCTCCGTCGGGGCCTGGTCGGCCCGACCGCGTGCTGAAGAACGCCGATGGAACGGACCCCGTTCCGTTTCTGCCCCAAATGCCACAATAAATACCCCTACACAGACCAACACTTGGTCTGCAACCTGTGCCTGTCACCTGAGCACAGCGAAGACACCTGCGAGGCCTGTCGTGCGTTCCGGTCCCGAAAAACACTCCGAGACCGTCGAGCCAGAAGACTTCAAATGGCGTCCGCACCGACAGCCCGACGGGAGTTCGAGGAACAGGAAGAGGAAGGTACCTTCTCGATCCAAGACTCAGACTCCGAAGGATTCGACGATACACAAACCGTGAGTAAGACGTCGAAAACCACACAAAGAAACATTTACA
This sequence comes from Pleurodeles waltl, assembly GCF_031143425.1. NCBI lineage: Eukaryota > Metazoa > Chordata > Amphibia > Caudata > Salamandridae > Pleurodeles > Pleurodeles waltl. The sequence continues at coordinate 893,446,250 of NC_090439.1, forward strand.
AGGCCCAGGGGACGCCACTGCCACCAGGCCATGGCTCAACCCATAAAATCGGTGACCGACCGTCGGCACCGAAAAAGGCCCAAACAGTGCCGAGATCGTCCGACTCCGGTCGAGACACCGGCACGCAGCCTTCTCGGGACCGAGAAAGTGCTGGAGACAAGCCTCGACACCGAGATGCCGGTGTGGACACGGCTCGACGCCGAGACAGCGGCACCGAAACAGATCGACGCCGAGAGGTTTCGGCCCCGAAAAGGAAAAAAGTCACCTCGGAGCCGAAAAAACACGCAGACAAAGTTTCGACGCCGAAACAAACTGCAAGCGACCCAGCTTCAGGCTCTTATACAGAAGAGCACTCGCTAACCTCCCAAATGCAGAAGCATAGGTTTGAGGAAGAGCTACAAGCAACTGATGCGGACCATACGCAAAAGCGTATCTTCATTCAGCAGGGGACAGGAAAAATAAGCACCCTTCCCCCCATTAGGAGAAAGAGAAGGTTGGAGTTCCAGACGGAACAAGCACCACAACCAAAAGTGGTGAAAAGAGTTACACCACCACCCTCTCCTCCGCCCGTGATTAACGTTTCACCAGCACAAACGCCATCACACTCCCCAGCTCACACCACCATGAGCCAGGGTGACCAAGACCAGGACGCATGGGACCTATACGACGCCCCAGTGTCAGATAACAGCCCAGAGGCATACCCTACAAAACCATCTCCACCAGAAGACAGCACCGCGTACTCTCAGGTGGTGGCTAGAGCAGCACAATTTCACAACGTAAGCCTCCACTCAGAACAGGTCGAGGATGATTTCCTGTTCAACACACTCTCCTCCACCCACAGCTCCTACCAAAGCCTGCCTATGCTCCCTGGTATGCTCCGGCACGCAAAAGACATATTTAAGGACCCGGTCAAAAGTAGGGCAATCACACCAAGGTTGGAAAAAAAGTATAAGCCGCCTCCTACAGACCCGGCTTTCATCACAACACAGCTGCCACCAGACTCCGTTGTTGTAGGAGCAGCTAGGAAAAGGGCCAACTCTCACACATCTGGAGATGCACCACCCCCAGATAAAGAAAGCCGCAAGTTTGATGCAGCTGGTAAAAGAGTCGCAGCACAAGCTGCAAACCAGTGGCGCATCGCGAACTCCCAGGCACTACTTGCGCGCTATGACAGAGCTCACTGGGACGAGATGCAACATCTCATTGAACATCTGCCCAAAGACTTCCAAAATAGGGCAAAACAAGTGGTTGAGGAGGGACAGGCCATCTCCAACAACCAGATCCGCTCCTCCATGGACGCTGCAGATACAGCTGCACGGACAATTAATACATCTGTAACTATCAGAAGGCATGCATGGCTCCGAACGTCTGGATTTAAACCAGAGATTCAACAAGCAGTTCTCAATATGCCTTTTAATGAAAAAGAACTGTTCGGTCCAGAAGTGGACACAGCGATTGAGAAACTCAAAAAAGATACGGACACTGCCAAAGCCATGGGCGCACTCTACTCCCCGCAGAGCAGAGGGAATTACAGCTCATTCCGTAAAACGCCCTTTCGAGGGGGGTTTCGGGGTCAAAGCACACAAGCCAGCACCTCACAAGCCACACCGTCCAGTTACCAAGGACAGTATAGAGGAGGTTTTCGGGGACAATATAGAGGAGGGCAATTCCCTAGAAATAGAGGAAGATTCCAAAGCCCCAAAACCCCTACTACTAAACAGTGACTCACATGTCACTCACCCCCTCCACACAACACCAGTGGGGGGACGAATAGGTCATTATTACAGAGCATGGGAGAAAATCACTACAGACACTTGGGTTCTAGCAATTATCCAACATGGTTACTGCATAGAATTTCTACAGTTCCCTCCAAACATACCACCAAAAGCACAAAATTTAACAACACACCATTCCAATCTCCTAGAGATAGAAGTGCAGGCACTATTGCAAAAGAATGCAATCGAATTAGTGCCAAACACACAAATAAACACAGGAGTTTACTCACTGTACTTTCTGATACCAAAGAAGGACAAAACACTGAGACCAATCCTAGACCTCAGAGTAGTCAACACTTTCATCAAATCAGACCACTTCCACATGGTCACACTACAAGAAGTATTGCCATTGCTAAAGCTGCACGACTACATGGCAACTTTAGACCTCAAGGATGCTTATTTCCATATACCAATTCACCCATCGCACAGGAAATACCTAAGGTTTGTATTCAAAGGAATACATTACCAATTCAAGGTACTGCCTTTCGGATTAACAACCGCACCAAGAGTCTTTACCAAATGTCTAGCGGTAGTCGCTGCACACATCAGAAGGCAGCAAATACATGTGTTCCCATATCTAGACGACTGGCTAATCAAGGCCCATTCGTTAATAGAGTGCTCAAATCACACAAATCATATCATACAAACCCTCTTCAAACTAGGGTTCACCGTCAATTTCACAAAATCGAAGATTCGGCCACGCAAGGTGCAACAATACCTGGGAGCCATAATAGACACATCAAAAGGAGTAGCCACTCCAAGTCCACAAAGAATTCAAAATTTCAACACCATCATACAACGCATGTATCCAACACAAAAGATACAAGCAAAGATGGTATTACAACTCCTAGGCATGATGTCATCATGCATAGCCATTGTCCCAAACGCAAGACTGCACATGAGGCCCTTACAACAATGCCTAGCATCACAGTGGTCTCAAGCACAGGGTCACCTTCTAGATCTGGTGTTAATAGACCGCCAAACTTACCTCTCGCTTCTGTGGTGGAACAACATAAATTTAAACAAGGGGCGGCCTTTCCAAGACCCAGTGCCACAATACGTAATAACAACAGATGCTTCCATGACAGGGTGGGGAGCACACCTCGATCAACACAGCATACAAGGACAATGGAACGTACATCAAACAAAACTGCATATCAATCACCTAGAACTTCTTGCAGTTTTTCAAGCACTAAAAGCTTTCCAACCAATAATAGTTCACAAATACATTCTCGTCAAAACAGACAACATGACAACAATGTATTATCTAAACAAGCAGGGAGGGACGCACTCCACGCAGTTAAGCATGTTAGCACAAAAAATTTGGCATTGGGCAATTCACAACCAAATTCGCCTAATTGCACAGTTTATACCAGGGATACAAAATCAACTCGCAGACAATCTCTCTCGAGATCACCAACAGGTCCACGAATGGGAAATTCACCCCCAAATACTGAACACTTATTTCAAACTCTGGGGAACACCTCAGATAGACTTGTTTGCGACAAGGGAGAACGCAAAATGCCAAAACTTCGCATCCAGATACCCACACAAACAATCCCAAGGCAATGCCCTATGGATGAACTGGTCAGGGATATTTGCTTACGCTTTTCCTCCTCTCCCTCTCCTTCCTTACCTGGTAAACAAACTCAGTCAAAGCAAACTCAAACTCATATTGATAGCACCAACTTGGGCAAGGCAACCCTGGTACACAACGCTGCTAGACCTATCAGTGGTACCCTGCATCAAATTGCCCAACAGGCCAGATCTGTTGACACAGCACAACCAAAAGATCAGACACCCAGATCCAGCATCGCTGAATCTAGCAATCTGGCTCCTGAAATCCTAGAATTCGGGCACTTACAACTTACACAAGAATGTATGGAAGTCATAAAACAAGCAAGAAGGCCATCCACCAGGCACTGCTATGCAAGTAAATGGAAGAGGTTTGTTTGCTACTGCCATATTAATCAAATACAACCATTACACACAACTCCAGAACATGTAGTGGGTTACTTGCTTCACTTACAAAAATCTAACCTAGCTTTCTCTTCCATTAAGATTCACCTTGCAGCAATATCTGCATACCTGCAGACTACCTATTCAACTTCCCTATATAAAATACCAGTCATTAAAGCATTCATGGAGGGCCTTAGGAGAATTATACCACCAAGAACACTACCTGTTCCTTCATGGAACCTAAATGTTGTCCTAACTAGACTTATGGGTCCACCTTTTGAACCCATGCACTCCTGCGACATACAGTTCCTAACCTGGAAGGTGGCATTTCTCATCGCCATTACTTCCCTGAGAAGAGTAAGCGAAATTCAGGCGTTTACTATACAGGAACCTTTTATACAACTACACAAAAATAAAGTCGTCCTAAGGACCAATCCTAAATTTTTGCCAAAGGTTATTTCACCGTTCCATCTAAATCAAACAGTGGAACTTCCGGTGTTCTTTCCACAGCCAGATACCGTAGCTGAAAGGGCACTACATACATTAGATGTCAAAAGAGCATTAATGTATTACATTGACAGAACAAAGAACATCAGAAAGACTAAACAACTCTTTATTGCATTTCAAAAACCTCATGCAGGAAACCCAATTTCAAAACAAGGTATAGCCAGATGGATAGTTAAATGCATCCAAATCTGCTACCTTAAAGCTAAACGACAGCTGCCCATTACACCAAGGGCACACTCAACCAGAAAGAAAGGTGCTACCATGGCCTTTCTAGGAAACATCCCAATGCAAGAAATATGTAAGGCAGCCACATGGTCTACGCCTCACACATTCACCAAGCACTACTGTGTAGACGTGTTATCCGCACAACAAGCCACAGTAGGTCAAGCTGTATTAAGGACATTATTTCAGACTACTTCCACTCCTACAGGCTGATCCACCGCTTTTGGGGAAATAACTGCTTACTAGTCTATTGCAGAACATGCGTATCTACAGCGACAGATGCCATCGAACTGAAAATGTCACTTACCCAGTGTACATCTGTTCGTGGCATCAGTCGCAGTAGATTCGCATGTGCCCACCCGCCTCCCCGGGAGCCTGTAGCAGTTTGGAAGTTACCTTCAATTATTTATATATGTATCATCTCAACCTTAAATAAGTGCATACTTAGTCACTCCATTGCATGGGCACTATTACTACAATTCAACTCCTACCTCACCCTCTGCGGGGAAAAACAATCGAGGATGGAGTCGACGCCCATGCGCAATGGAAACAAAAGGAGGAGTCACTCGGTCCCGTGACTCGAAAGACTTCTTCGAAGAAAAACAACTTGTAACACTCCGGCCCAACACCAGATGGCGAGCTATTGCAGAACATGCGAATCTACTGCGACTGATGCCACGAACAGATGTACACTGGGTAAGTGACATTTTCATTACTGCATGTTAATCCAACCTTCAGCTGTGTGTAGAGGGGTTGGCCGCAGGGTCTGGCCTGCGACTACCCCTTTTAACTACACCAACTCCATGCACAGCCCTGGGCCATGCACAGTGAGTGTTGGCCGCAGGGCCTGCAGCCAACCCCCATTACCTACACCAACTCTGCAGTGCACAGTGGAGGTTGGCCGCAGGGCTTAGCCACTCCAATCTTCAATCCCTGCACCACGCACGTCCAAAAAGGTTTGGAATTTAAAGGGGGCAGCATTAATTAATATATATTTAGGGGGGCCGCACAGGGCCCCGGGGACCACCACCTTCCCAGGCCGACATAATAAATAAATTGGGGAGGACCATGCAGACCTGCCGCCCCCTGGGCCTGAGGACCATCACCTCCCTGGGGCTACATAATAAAAAAAAAAACTCTTAAGGCGGTTGTCCTCTTTCCCCCCTGGTGCCCTGGGGACCACCACCTCCCTGGGATGCACTTTAAACAATATGAAGGTGGGGTTGGGGTTTTGTAAATTCATAACTGGACTTTTCTTGCCACATAAATTGGTCATCCCTGCCTCATAATTTCAGCTTTTCTTGCCACATAATTCCAGTGGCCCTGCATATAACTAAATTTATAAAGTACTCTTGGTCATGTCAAAACATATATTAATATATGTTTTTACTTGAGTAAGAGTACTGTAAAATTCAGACTAACTGTGCTTTCTGTCACATAGGGTGTGCCTGATCAATTATGATTTAGGATTTCCAAGACGTTTTTGTTTTCCCACGACACTGTTTTCTTACTTTCGTTTGGAAGACACATTCTGGTTTATTGCATGTTTTCCACAGACTTCATTGTAATTCTTTGTGGTATTTAAATATGTAGTCCTTTTATCTAAGGTACCCTTGTCCCTTTATAAAATGCTTGCCCCTGGTCCCTTAGTACCTCTTGGTTGTCCCTTGTGTGTTTTAAAACTACTGCATATAACTAAAGCACTTCCATTTACCTTCTTCCTCTATCTGCAGCAACAAAAATGAAAATGTTGCGATTTAGCATCCTAATTTAAATCTGCCATGCTAATGCCTATAGAATATCACTTTCACCACCCCACCATCAGAGGTGCGCGCTGGCTGGCTAGTACAATTTCCCAAAAACAGACACAAGACGGCCACAGAGTAGAAATAGACTAGAAGGGATACCCAAACAAGAGTGTTTAAACAGTCATAGTGTAATACGGATGCTAAGTTGGCATGAATCACCGTCATAATTATGATAAGAAGAGATTATTAAAACATATACAATTTTCATATAAACCTTTATCGGAAATAAACTTTTGACATTAGACTGTAATGCTCAAAACACCATAACAAAAATATAATTTGTAAGAAACATGGTCATGTAACCAAACTGTTAACCCCTGAAGGGCATAACCCCATGAAAACAAACATGTGAAAGTACTGCAGTGTATCCATGTTTTAGCCCCTAAAGGACATGGGGCATTACACATGTTCAAGGTTAGCAGGTCTAGAGCAATGATATTACAAACAAGGCCCATAAAACATAACTTATCTCAGCCGTAAAATAAAAATTTGAGCCAATAGAGAGCTTAAAAAGATAATGAATGGTGGTGGTCCCATGGTCCCAGGAGCATCACGGGCTGAATTATGAGCAAAAATGTTTTGTAAAAGTATTGTCCTGCAAAACATTATGGGGCAAGTTTCCATGCCACTAGTATTTTATTATGTTGGTATGACTGTAATTCTTAGAACAGCACCGAGAAGACACCACAATGGAAATAGCATTTGCAATAAGTGTGGCCGTATAAATATATAGTTAACCCCTAGAGGGCACAACCACACAAAAACAAAATGGTATTAAATATTGCAATGTGACAATATATTTAGCCCCTAGAGAACTAATGTATTATACATTTTCAGGAGTAGCAGGCCCACAGCCCTTGAAAACACACAAACTACTTTCAGCTGTAAAACAAAAATTCCAGCCATGAGAGCACTTAAAAAGACACTGAATGGTGGGAGAGGTTATTCTCTTGGGGACCCCTAACTTAGTCTAGAGGTAGAAAGAAAGAGAGCATATCGTGCTGAACGTTTTGGTAGTGGTCCTAATGTCATAGGACCACCACAGGCTGAGTTACGGTCAACATTTTTTGTAAAAGTAATGCCCTGCAAAGTATTATGGGTCGAGTTTTCCCCAGTGCAATGAATATTGTAGTATCGGGGCTCTCCTGATGTGCTTGGAGAGCCGCTTTCACTTGAGGATTTCTCTTTTATGTGAAGCATTTACCAATTTCAAGTGTTTAAGGGGAGATCCATAAGAAATGACTTTGATTAGGTAACTGCGAATAATGTGGACAATGTGAACAGCGCTTCAATTCCGCCCAACTAGTTCACGCTGTTGTGCCTTTTCACGCTGTGAGCACCATGCCCACTGTGCGGCACGAAGGGGAGAGACAAAAGAAATAGTTTGCCCACTCTGAAGTATATTGGCAATCCTGCAATAATCCAATGTAACCGGGGCAGTCTGCAAGGCGTGACAAACAGCCTCAAGGTGGGGCAAATGTAAAACATTTTTTTTTTTTTAAAGGCAATACCACGAACAAGTGAAAGGGATGGGCATGAGGTGGGCATGGTTAAAAGCCCACAATACTTAGAACAGGTCAAAGAGCTTGCGCGCTCAACCTAAAAAGGTGAAAGGTAGGATGAAAGAAGAAGAAAGGGCGAAGGAAAGAATGGATGGGAGGAAGAGAGGGTGAAAGGCGCTATAGATGAATGGGTGAAAGGATGAGTGAAAGTGTGAAAGGATCAATAGATAAAAGGGTTAATAGATAAAAAGATGGAAGATTTGTCAGGTTGGTGAAAGGATGAAGCAAGGAAGAGTGCAAGGATGAATATTTGCAATGAGGGATGGCTAGATACAGGGATAGATATGGAAGGAAAGACTGGTGAACAAATGGACAAACGGGTCTATGAATAGATGCAGTTGACTGATATAGAGACAGATGGGGCAGGATGAAAGAGTTAAGGGAACTATTCTAAGGAAGATTGAGTTTGCTTGGTTGTGTGTTTAGAAGTATGGTTCAAGTGAGGGGTATATTAGTTCCCTAGCTATCCCCTTGCTGGTGCCCACCACTGGCACAAAAAAAGCACTTGGACAGGCAGAGCGGAAGACACCACATTATTCTAAAGCGGAACTACACTGGGGATGAGAAATGCACTGAAATGGACAACGGACTCCCTCTCTAACGGTGGAGTGCTCAGAAGGCGTTGCATCTGCCAAGTGTCCGGGGATTTCATTTGCCCATCCTGCGGGTTTAAAATTATTTCCAAAATCGTGTCAAGTAAAGCCAGTAGTAATTACCCCATGCTGCCGAACTAATCCTTAAGGGGTTTAATGGAGTTTTTTTTATCACGTGCTCACTTTCTAGTACAGGAAGAAAAAGGAGCGAGCAAGTGAAAGAGCTAGAAGATTGGGGCGGAGTAGGGCATGAGGAGAGCTACAAGGAGCCATGGAGCAGGAGACGGGAAGAAAAAACAAACAATAGCAAAGCCAGGAGGTCTTGCCTTTGGGACCAGTTGAGTTTATCAATGTCTTTATGAGATCTTGTACAGAACCAGCAAAATGCTTTTTTGCCAATGCTGTGCTGCCTGGGACACAGAAGGTGAATAAGCCCTGGAGGAGAGATGAGAAGATGACTGCACTCTGTGTGCATGTTGTATAAACGTCTAAACAGAAATTGGAAAATAAGGCTGGAAGAGAATTTTGTTTTTATTTTAACAGAGTGAAGTCTTGCAAGCATACTTGCCTGGCATTTCAACAAAGTTCTAATGAATTTAACAATAGCAGAGCAGCCTGAGCATATTTATGACCCCAATAAAGGAGATAAGCAATGCCCTGTGTGCTATGACTGCATTTCTGGCAAGAAGGGGCCCTGGAGAGAGAGATTTGAGATGCGAGGCTAAGCAAGTTTCACATCATTGCTTCTAGGTTTAGCTGCATTCTACCAGAAAGGGCATAATGTGGCCTTTGTGAGCAGTGAGTTAAATGACAGAGTGTTTCTTTAGTAAAATAAGCTTATTTTATGAGCCAGAGGTAGCCCACCGTTGGGGGTTCAAGGCAACCCCAAACACCCAGCACCAGCAACACAGGGCCCGTCAGGTGCAGAGGTCAAACAGGAGCCAAAATAACGTGGGCGCCTATGGAGAAAGGGGGTACTCCAGTTCCAGTCTGCCTGCGTTGTCGGAGGACAGACAAGGGGGGGTTTGGAGGAGTATGGAGGGACCCCAGTTAGGCACAAAAACCACACCCTCAGCGGCATGGGGGAGGCTGGGTGCAGTGTGCAAACAGGGCATTGGGTTCTCAGTAGAACTCTATGGAGGGACCTGGGGATAACTTAGGCGCTGCAAGCACGGCACAGGGTGGCCTCTCAGGCAAGGCACAGACTGGGCAAGGGTGAGGGCTTCTTGCTAGGCTCTACTGCAGTGGTGGTCTGTTTCTCATGGGCCTGGAGGCTGTGGGTGCAGTGCTTCTCAAGGCGTTGGATATCATCGTCCTGGGCAGTTGCGGTCGGGTGGGGAGGTGTCCTCGGGATTGCCTCTGCAGGTGTCGTTGTGGGGGTGCAGAGAGGTCAGCCCAGGGTGGACAACGTTGTCTGTCGCCTGGGGGTCCTCTCTGGATAGTTGGTTTCTCTGGACCCAGGCCGGGGACATCGGGTGCAGAGTAGTTGGACTTGCGCTTCTGGAGTGAGGTGAGAGTCCCTTTAAAGCTGGTTGCTTTGTCATTTCTTTGGATAGGTCCGCTGTCCACAGGAGTTTCTTGGTCTTCGGTGAGGCAGGCAGTCTCCTGAAGGCTTTTCAGGGGTAGCTAGTCCTGCAGGACGTGTTGCTTCTTTTCTTGCAGTTTTTCGAAGTAAGAGATGGGCTGGTAGGGCTGGGGCAGAGTCTCCTCTTCTCTTCTTTGTGGGGTTTTCAGCTCAGCAGTCCTCCTTCTTTCTTGAGGTTGTCCGGAATCTGAAGAGCTGGGTCCAGGGTCACCCCTAAATACTAAACTTAGGGTTGTGTTAGGGTCAGAGGGCAGTAGCCAATGGCTGCTGTCCCTGAGGGCAGCTACACCCTTCTTGTGCCCACTCCCTGTGGGGGTGGGGGGCACATCCTATCCCTATTGGTCCAAATCCTCCAAAGCAAGATGGAGGATTTCTCAAGGAGCGGGTCACTTCAGCTGGACACCTTAGGGGTGGTCCTGGCTGAGGGGGCGGTGACTCCTTGTTTTTCTCATTATGCCTCCGGACTTGCCACCAAAAGTGGGGGTTCGTCTGGGGGGCGGGCATCTCCACTAGCTGGAGTGCCTTTGGGCATTGTAACACAAGGCTTGACCCTTTGAGGCTCACCGCCAAGTGTTACAGTTCCTGCAGGGGGATGTGTGAAGCACCTCCACCCGGGATAGGCTTTGTTTACGACCACAGAGTGCACAAAGGCACTCACCCCATGTGGTCAGAAACTTGTCTGGGAGTGGCAGGCTGGCACAGGCCGGTCAGCCTTGCACTAGCAGTTGGGCTAACACCCAGGAGGCATCTCTAAGATGCCCTTTGTGTGCATTTCTCAATAAATCCCACACTGGCATCAGTGTGGGTTTATTGTGCTAAGAAGTTTGATGCCAAACTTCCCAGTATTCAGTGTAGCTATTATGGTGCTGTGGAGTTAGTTTTTGACAAACTCCCAGACCATATACTCAGTATGGCTACCCTGCACTTACAATGTCTAAGAATTGCCTTAGACACTGTAGGAGCATAGTTCTCATGCAGCTATGCCCTCACCTGTGGTATAGTGCCCCCTGCTTTAGGGCTATAAGGCCTGCTATAGGGGTGACTTACCTATACCACTGGCAGTGGTTTGTGGGCATGGTACTCTGAGGGGAGTGCCATGCCGAATTTGTCTTTTCTCCCCACTAGCACACACAAGCTGCAAAGCAGTGTGCATGTACTGAGTGAGGGGTCCCTGAGGGTGGCATAATAAATGCTGCTGCCCTTAGGGACCTTCCCTGGCCACTGTACCCTTGGCACCAGGGGTACCTTTTACAAGGGACCTAACTGTGTGCCAGGGCTGTGCCAATTGTGGCGACAAAGGTACAGGTTTAGGGAGAGTACACTGGTGCTGGGGCCTGGTTAGCAGGGTCACAGCACACTTCCAGACATTTCAGAGTTGTCCTCCTTTGTGTGACAAGTCTGTTGTTTCAAGTGTCGCTCTCTTAGATCATATCTTTGCTCCCAGCTTTTGTTCGGAGGTAATCAAGCACAGAGTGGGCATTCCTCATGAGAAAATGTAATTTACTTAGCTATAGCTTCTGTGTGTCTTGTTTCTAACCTTTGGCTGGATTGCGTGAACGAGTAAGTAAAGTGGTGCTTTTCTGCTAATGAGCTGGATTTTTTTGGTGCTGTTTTCATTGTCTCTTCGCTTTTTTGAACCCATTCAACTCCTGCACATTAATATTGTTATTTTATTCTGTAGTTCTCCCCGGTTTTCTATTCGGTGCACAGGTTAAAAATGTTATGCACATGTTTAATCGTCTCTTAAGCCCGCAAAAGGATTTGGAGGCTTGACTGTTTTTTTCATATTGCCCCAGAAGCAAACCGCACCCTGGACCCTTCCCAATCCGGATTCCGCAGCAACCACAGCACCAAAACCGTCCTCATCGCTTCCACCAGTGACGACATCAGAACCATACTGGACAGCGGCGAAACCGCGGCCCTCATCCTCTTTGACCTCTCAGCTGCGTTCGACACCGTCTGGCACCACACCCTACGCTCACGCCTCAGCAATGCTGCAATCCGCAACAGAGCCCTGGACTGGGTCACCTCCTTTCTCACTGGCTGAACCCAGAGAGTCCGCTCCCCCCCTCCCTCAGGCCGACCCTCTTCAACGTCTACATGGCCCCGCTCGCTAACATCGCTCGATCTCACAACCTCAATGTCATCTCATACGCCAACGACACCCAGCTGATCCTCTCCCTCACCAAGGACTCCACCAAGACCTACCTCCACAAAGGAATGAAGGCCATCGCCGAATGGATGAAGAGCAGCTGCCTCAAACTCAATTCGGACCAGACGGAAGTGCTCATCTTCGGCTCCACCCTCTCTGCATGGGATGACTCCTGGTGGCCTGCCACTCTTGGAACCGCTCCGACTTCCACCGACTACGCATGCAACCTAGGATTCATCTCTGATCACTCACTATCCATGACCAAGCAAGTCAACGCAATCTCCTCCTGCTTCAACACCCTCTGCATGCTTAGAAAGATCTACAAATGGATACCCACTGAAACCAGAAAAACAGTCACCCAAGCCCTCATAATGCAGCAAGCTGGTCTATGGCAATGCCCTCTACGCAGGAACCACGGCCAAACTCCAGAAGAGGCTGCAATGCATCCAGAACACCTCCACATGCCTCATCATGGACATCCCCCACCACTGCCACGTCACAGACCACCTGAAAAACCTGCACTGGCTCTCAGTCAACAAGAGAATAATCTTCAAACTCCTCACCCATGCTCACAAAGCACTGCACAACACCAGACCAGAATACCTCAACAGACAACTCTCCTTCTACACCCTGACCTGGCAACTCCTCTCCACCGACCTCGCCCTTGCAACCGTCTGATGCATCCACAGAACTACAACCGGCGGTAGATCATTCTCCCACCTCTCTGCCAAAACGTGGAACACTCTCTTCCCACACACCCTCGCCAGACCAAAGACCTCCTTACCTTCAGGAAACTTCTCCTCCCTCCCCTCCTCAGCTCCTTGAGACCCTCACCGGGTGATTTCGACCGTGTCGTCAAGTTTTCAAGTGAGTTTTTGGTGCATCGAGGCTGTCCCAGAAGACCGGGTTCAAGCTGTGCGAGGACTGTCACCGCATGATGTCGGTGACGAATCCGCATTCGGTTTGTCTGTGGTGTCTGGAGCGTGATCACGACCCGAATTCGTGCTCCGACTCCGCATAGGTTCCAGTCTTCCTCAAGAGGAAGGTCTCGAGACCATTCACAGAGCCATCAACACTCGTCTTCCTCAAAATCTTCAGGTGCAGGTAAGAAGTAGTCGTCGAAGCGGTCTCATCGTACTTCGACTTCGCCTCGTCGCTCGGCTGACGCGAAGTGGGAGGAGCATCGATGCTCAAGGCCTCCATCCTCAGAGTCTGCTTCTGGGTCCGCACCACGCTTCCCAGAGTTTCCGGGAGCCGGAGCAACCCCCGTCCAACTTAAGGAGTTCTGTGAGGCCAGGCGCCGCCTCTTTGGGTGGACCGACCCTGATATGACGCCTTTGGGCCGAAGGGGTTCGGTTGAGAGGCCTTTGGGTTCCTTGCCGGCAGCTTCGGCTCTGGTCACAGAGGTGCCCTCCGGATCCTCACCGGTCACACCAATGAGACCTTCCCTGCTGCTGGGTCGATTGTCGATGCTCCCGACGTCTGTTGTGCCCATTCTCGACGTCAACCCAATCCTTATCCCCAATGACTGGGAGTGGTGTCGACCACCGCCGCCTCTGTCTTTGATGGGGCCTACTTTCACCCCAGATCGGATTTGGACCCTTTTTCCTATGGGTATAAATTCGAGGAAGGATTGGAGGGGTCCCTGGACCCTTATGAATACCAGGATGACCCATCTTTGGACTGGGCACAGGAATTGGGCGGAGCAAGTGGACTGGACACATCTCCAGACACTGGCATGCTGTCTCCTCCCATGGCTATAGTGGAGAGCGCGACTTATGGTATGGTGGTCAGTAGGGTGGCTGAGGTTCTTAGCCTTGAGCTACCTACTTTAGAGGTCAGGTCCAACCTTCTGACAGAGGTGCTTCTGCCAGGGGCTTCCACATCTGAGCCCCTTTTATCTTTAAATGAAGCCCTCACCGATGTCCTTTTTGGTACTTGATCCAAACTCAACACAGGGGCTCCTGTGAATAGGACTATCGCACGGCACCATCAGCCTGCTCCGAACGACCCTAAATTCCTGTCCCAACTCCCCACGCCTGAAAGTCTTGTCATCCAGGTTTCCTCTTCCTTGAGCACATTCTCTTCCGCTCCCCCTCCCACCCCCAGTAGGGAGTCAAAAAGGCTCGAACAATTTGGGAAGAAGTTGTTTTCTTCCTCCAGTCTCGCGCTGCAGTTCATAGCCTATGAACACCAGATGCCTTTTGGGCCGCTATACCCCACTCTCTGTGGGATACGGTTGCGCTATTCCTGAAGCAGATACCAGAGGAGGCCCATGCTATCGTCTCCCAAGCTGTCAACGATGAGAGAAATGCGTGAGGTTCACAATATGATATCATGTGGGCTGGACACAACCGACTCTCTGGGCAGGTCGGTTGCTACGACAGTGGCCTTGAGACTTCACGCCTGGCTGCGTACTTCTGGTTTTCTAGGGATGTCCAACAGTCTCTCCTGGACATGCCCTTTGATGGCTCCGTCTCTTGGAGACAAAGTGGACTCTGCCTTGGAGAGATTCAAGGATTCCCGGGCTACGGCTCAGTCCCTTGGTCTTTCCGCTGCCCCTCACCCCCAGTAGTCCACTTTTTGCCCCTTTTGTGGCCTCGGAAAGGGGTCCCTGTTGCGTCCCCCTCCCAGCCACCGTGCCACCCATGCTGTCCAGCCGCTGTGTGGTCATGGAATCCCACGTGCAGCCTCCAAACCCTACTAGCCCTCCCCCTCACTCCCAACCTGTTGGCGACAGGATTCACCATCACCTGCCCCACTGGGGATCCATCACTACTGGCCATGCCTCCATCCCTCAGCCAACTCCCGGAGGATCATTTGACACTTCTCCGCCGGGAAGTCACGGCTCTCTTAGCCAAGGGAGCTATAGAGAAGGTCCCTGTGCCAGAAGTAGATCGTGGTTGTTATTCCTGCTACATTCTGGTGGCAAAAAAGGAGAAGGGCTTATGCTGTATCCTATACCTTCGGGATCTCAACTACTTCCTCAAGAAGGAGACATTCAAAATGCTCAACCTGGCTCCGGTTCTGTCTGCCTTAGATCTAGGAGTCTAGATGGTAGCGTTGGACTTTCAGGACACTTATTTTCACATCCCCATCCTGCCTGCCCACAGACGTTACCTACGATTCACTATAAACGTGTCAAAGTTACACCTGACTCCCTCTCAGACGCTCCCTTTCTGGACACAGTGCAGTTTCGGGCTTATCCTCCCGACGTCCAAGATATTCAGGCTATGATTCTGATCTTTCAGCCTCTGTCTTGGGTTTCGGTGAGACTGACTCCGAGACTGCTGGGCCTCATGGCCTCCTGCGTCCTGCTAGTGACCCATGCCAAATAGCATATGTGGGCTCTACAGTGGGACTTGAAGTTCCAGTGGGTGCAGCATCAGGGGAATCTCTCCGACATGGTTCAGATCTTGGAGGGGACTGCAAAAGACCTGCAGTGGTGGCTTTCAAATCTGCATTGGATCCCTCTCCCTTCCCCAACCAGATCTATCTATAGTGACAGATGCATCGCTTCTGGGTTGGGCAGCCACATGGGAGAGGCAGAGATCAGAGGCCTCTGCTCTCCGGCGGAGTCTGGGCTCCATATCAATCTTCTGGAACTCAGGGCGCTCAGGCTTGCGATGAAAGCATTTCTTCCCTCTCTCAAAGGGAAGGTAGTGCAGGTGTTCACGGACAGTACTACTGCCATGTGGTATTGCAACAAACAGGGCGGAGTAGGGTCCTGGTCCCTTTGTCAGGAGCCACTACGTCTCTGGACATGGCAGGAACATCAGGGCATTACCCTGGGGGGTTCAACATCTGGCGGGTTCTCTCAACACCACAGCGGACAAACTCAGCTGTTGATGCACAGCAGATCACATCTCCAGAGGTGGTGCAAGGTCTCTTTCAGCAGTGTGTAAAGCCTTGATTAGATCTGTTCGCCTCTGCAGAGAATGCACAATGTCAGCTGTTTGCGCATTAGAGCTTCCAAGGAAGCACTCGCTCTGAGACGCTTTTCGTCTCAAGTAGAACTCTTGCCTCCTTTGCACCTTTTCACCTATTCCACTTCTGCCCAGAGTTCTAAAGAAGATCAGGAAGGACTTGGGCCCAAGTCATCTCAGTGGCTCCGGACTGGGCACAAAGAGTATGGTATCCAGAGCTATTGAGTATGGCCATCGATCCTCCACTCAGATTGCCTCTTCGGGCGGATCTTTTGTCGCAGCAGCAGGAGACGGTTCTCCACCCAAACCTGTCCAATCTCTGCCTTCATGCGTGGAGATTGAGCGGCGGCAGTTGACAACTTTTGATCTTCCACCCGAAGTCTGTGATGTTATCTTGGCAACCAGGCGTCCCTCCACCAAAACTGTATATGCCTGTCGTTGGTATAAATTTGTGGCATGGTGCGCCAAAAAATCTTTTGATTCTCTCTCTGCCCCTCTATCTGAGGTTCTTTTGTTCATTCTTTCTTTGGCCCAGCAGGGCTCTGCTTTGAGCGCCCTTAAAGGGTATTTACCTGCCATTTTGACCTTTCTTAGGTTACCTATCAGGCCTCACTCTTTAAATCTATTGTGAGTAGATTCCTAAAAGGTCTCATCCATTTTTTCCACCCACTCCATTTATCATTCCTCAGTGGGACCTCAATCTTGTCCTTACTTATTTAATGTTTACTCCCTTTGAGACAATGCACAATTGTCCCCTACGGCTTCTCACCTTCAAAACTGTCTTTCTTATTGCCATCACTTCTGCTCGCAGTTTGAGTGAGCTTCAGGCCCTTTCGTCCAAACTTCCATACCTGTGTTTGCACATGACAAAGTGGTATTGCGCACTAAGGCTTCCTTCCTTCCAAAGGTGGTTATGCCTTTTCATGTAGGCCAGTCCATCACCCTGCCTACTTTTTACGCAGCCCCACATCCTTCCCATGAGAAGGAGAGACTCCACCGTCTGGACCCAAAAAGAGTGTTGGCATTCTATCTTAATCGCACTAAAGATTTCCGGCTGGACGACCAACTCTTTGTTTGGTATGTGGGTGCGAAGAAAGGGAAGGCAATGCAAAAACGTACCATCTCTCAATGGATACTTCTTTGCATCAAGATGTGCTACCCTTTGGCCACTAAGCAACCCCCTGAGGGCTTCTGTGCTCATTCCACCAGAGCGACTACTGCTTCCACTGCATTAGCACGCAGAGTTCCTGTCCTGGATATCTGCAGGCAGCTAAGTGGACGTCACTGCACATGTTTGCTAAACACTACTGCCTGGACAGTCAGGTCCGTCGGGACAGCTACTTTGGTCGTTCGGTCCTGCAGGACTTTCTAGTATGATCTTGGTTCGGAGCCCACCTCAGATGATGGCATTGCTTGGGCATCTATTGTAAGGAAGGGAATCTGCAACTAGAAGTCTCTATCAGATGTTCAAGTTACTTACCTTCGGTAAGGATATCTGGTAGAGACATATTCTAGTTGCAGATTCCTTTACCGACCCACCCATCCTCATTGCTTGCGAGCTGATTTCTAGGGACAGGGATTCCCCTTCAGGTCCTTAGCTCTGGTGCACTGATCTCCGTGTTCTTAGCGGCTCTGCTTTTGGCGCGGAAAGTCGTTAAAAGAAACTGACGTCACTGCGCTGAGGCGGCGTCAATGGACTACTCCTGATGTCCTCACGCTATGCCACCTACCGACGCGCAAGGGTATTGCTCGAAGCAAACTTTCCGGATCCAGTCTGATGCCTGGGGGAAATTCTAAGGTAAGGAATCTGCAACTAGAATATGCCTCTACCAGATATTTAGGTACTGAAGGTAAGTAACTTGCATTTCTGGGCCGTCTCACTGAGTAGGCACAAAGTAGTACACCTCAACTGTGTTCCGGGAAGCTTTAGTCTACTTTGTTTCCCAAGCAACACAAATCTCATATCCGTTCTGGATGGAAACTGCCAGCGGACGTTTGTTGCAGTTTTAAAATTGCTGCACTTTCCAAACCTCCTTTGTCACCTCCTTAATTGGAAAGGTAGACTTTTAATATGGATGGATTTGAGAACTTCCTGGTCACTCACTAGAAATGCTAATGACTGTTTACGGAAATCTGATGAAGGCCATTGCAAAGGATAGAAATAAAACTGATTAAATATAATAGATCAGTATGAGTTCCAAGGGTAGCACGAGAGAAAGAGTGAGCACATTGTACCAGCTGGCAGAGACAGCAGGAAGTCTATCAACTTAGCCAGACTTTCTGAGCCACAAGGGGTGTGGTCTAAAGTGTGCTTATCTGCATTCGAGGTCCTGCAGTTCAATATAGCATATAATTTGTCTTTTTTTGGTGTGTTCAGGATCTCTGTGTTGCTGGCAAGGTCACAGGTAGTAGGCTATCATGCAGCTATTAAGCAGGACGATGTGGTGGGGGGCTGCATTTGTTGAGTCTTTTGGCCAGGAGGTCCAAAACATGTGCATGGCCTTGGATTCTGGGTGTACTTAGGTGAGGCACAACATGTTTGCCACTGCCCTGCGGATCGGGCCACTCCAGTTATTACCTGTGAGGCAGGCTGCAGGGTGGGCACCCAGGTTTACCAGTGCATATCAATGGTTAGGCACAGGCAGATCAGAGCTTATTTGGGGTCACTAAGAGTTCCTTTTTAGGGTTTTATGGCACAGTCCTTCATGATTTGCACAGTACCAACAGCAGCAAGCATGGGGATGGAATGGGAGGATAGTAGGTTATTTGTAGATGGAAGCCCGGTTGTTTTGAATGCTACATCAGACCAGGTTTGGTGTAGGAACCTTAGGGCTCTAGCTCTGCACACTTGTTCTACTAGCAGATTCTTCATTTCAGTGGGTGTCATCCTTATCTTATTCATTTTTCAACACCGTACTCGCTGGTAAGGGCAATGACAGTGTGCTTGTGCAGTGACTCTTTAGTCAAAAGGGCAGCAGAGAGATTCCATGGCAATAACCTTGAAACATGGCCCCGGGATGGAACATCATTGATTGGGTGTAGGAGGTTTTGAGTTAAGGCACTTGTCAGCGTGCATGGTGACGGCATTGGTGGCAATCAGATCCCCTGCCTGACAATCTGGTAATCAATATTGGGGGCATTGATATGATCCCTTTTGTCAGGCAGTGGGTCTGCACAGAGCCTATATCAATTTTGGCTAGGGTACGCCACTTGCTGCAAGGTTCCATATTGGTTTGGTCCACGGTGAATAGCTAATTGAGATTAGGCATGAGTCTATAAATCAATGAAGAAACTTCAGAGGATTGGCATGGAAAGTAAAAAGGAGGATCTGGGAAAAAATATAAATGTTAGATAGTGGGACTACCCGAAGACACTTGATACTAGAGGTGTGCAAAAAATTGTATTACGCAAAGTTTTGTGTAGCTTTGATTGACTCAACACCTGCAGCCCAGTAAGACTCGTGCCGTGTCTATATCATCAGTTTCTGTGAACCAGTATCCAGGACATGGCCTTGGAGATGGAAGCACTCTATGTTTAAAGGTTTACTATTGTGAAATAAACCCTGTCTCCAGCCTCGTTGTGTTCTAGGCTGTTGAACAAAATCATGTACTTGACAGTCAGGATGTGAGTTTCCAGTGTAAGAAATATCAAAGGATATGTCACTTATGACTTCGGAAGGAGAACGGTGCAGTGCCATGCTAAGAATGTTACTCCCTAAAGAGAGGAAATGTTGGAACCTATTCCAGGCTTCTGCATTGACTCAGTTGTCCAAAAAACAAGAATGATAAAATGTTACTGTTGCCTACTGACATGTTTACTTTGATCTTTCTCTCCAAACTTTAGTGACTGAGTGAAGTGTTTAATCAGTCTTAAATTTGCTGTTGCATCTTATTGTTTAGTTTGTGGAACATTTGCGAATAAGACATTTCAAAGTAAACAAGTGGACTGCACTGTGATCCTGAAATACACCTTTATTAGGGACTCCATTTCCATAGCTAATTCCTCATTACATTGTAGCTTAAATGTATAGATAACAGGGTTTCATATGACAAATCCAGGTTAGTGATAAAAAGGCTCAGATTTTGTCTTCATAGGTACATTTACTGAATCTTATTTTAAATGATGCAAGAATAGACTTATTTTAAGAGTAAGATAGTCTTCTCATGAGTGGGTCGTCACAGTTCATGGATAGGGATATCTGCCAGTGTGGTCCACTTGTCACTTGGGGTATATTCATAAACCTCTAGCATGTAGTTTCCCTCCCAGAAAATACCTATTTAGGTCTGTGAAGAACAGCAGTAGATCTGTTATTTTCAAGGCTGGAAGTGGAGAGCTTATCCCCAAAATTGCTCTCTGGAAGACAATATTTCCCTCATGGCATAATAAAAAAGTTAATTGAGCAAATGCACCTGTGCAATAATTTTACAAATGCAAAAAGGTAGACATGCTAAATATCCACGTGTGAGTTTTAGTGAATGTGAGTCCTCCTGGGTAGCTGTGAAAGTCATAGTTTACCAGATTGTAATCCTGAAATTCTTTAACGATTCCAAGAAGTTTGGAATTTTTCACCAGTTTAGGAGTAGTCCTGCGGGAGCAAATGTCCGACTTTCTAAACAGCTCTTTGTGATTCTGGCTGAAGGTTACTGACTGTTTGGAAAACTCTGCCTTTGGTTCACCGCCAAGGCAGCAGAAGCATTTCCATAATGGCCCTTTCCTTTTGTGAAATATAGGTGCATCTGAATCCAGATTAAGTTAGTTTGACCCCATTTTAATGAACTGCTCTGCTGATCTTTGTTTCTGTGTGTTTGTCTTCAAAATACAATTTTTAATTAAAAATTGTGAAACATTTTAATTGTTGTCGATGGTTATTGTAGGTGTGACCTTTTATTTCCCCAGACAAACCTATAATGAATGGGTTAAACAATATGAAACACTTTCAGACATGGTGGTCCCACGGTCCAGCAAGTAAGTTATGTGTTTTTATTACAGTTTCCCATACTGAACTAAAAAAGCACAGTAGTGCATGCTTTAAAAGAAGAACATGCATGTCTCCATCTTGTCCTTGTGCCTTGATTTTAATTTGAAATCACATTTAAAAAGCATGGAGTTTTGCACTGTGTAGACTATCTTTGTGGTGCTATTTACTTTGTAGATGGAATAGGGGGGCTCATTTTTAAAATTCTGCTTGCATAAATATGACTCATCATGATTGTTCTGAACTTCTACAGTTGTTTTATTGTATATTATTAATCGTAAAATACTCAAATGTCTACGCAGTTTATTCTGCACATGTACCAAGCCACCATACATTGATGTGTCTCTGATCTCTACAGAAAAAGTATTATAGTAAGGTATTGTTCCTTGCTTTTTGGTTTGACATTAGTAAATTGTGCATCTGTTATGCTGTATCACACCATTTTAATAAAATAAATACATTGAGTATATCCTGTCCTGGTAGGTCTTTGAAATCATGACCTTCATTGTACTGTGTGCATCTTTTCAGAACCAACTTGTCTGGATACCAAAAAGTGTTTCCCAGTTTCCTTGGTGCAACCC
The DNA here is from genome assembly GCF_031143425.1 of Pleurodeles waltl. Taxonomy (NCBI): domain Eukaryota; kingdom Metazoa; phylum Chordata; class Amphibia; order Caudata; family Salamandridae; genus Pleurodeles; species Pleurodeles waltl. The sequence continues at coordinate 893,467,895 of NC_090439.1, forward strand.
TATTTGGTGTTTCCTCAGCCCCAGCAAAATGGTGGATATTAAAAAAATATTAATGCCTTTGTTAATTATAGATCTGGCCTTAAATCATCCTTTAGATAGTTTTACATATGAAAACAGTAAGTCAAGCATTTGTCCATCCGCCACATTCCATAAATCTAGTACTGGTGACCTCCTGAAAGACATGACCAGCACAGAGGCCCTATTTAAACTCAAAATAGCTCTTAAACCAAATATGATTAGGTACAATGCCATTTTATTGACTTCCCACCGCACAATTGAATCTTCCATTTTCTTACTCTTTTCCTTTCTCACTCCTCTCTATTAACAGATGGCGACATTATAAAAAGTCAAGTACACTTTACCACTATTGTTAGTTATATTAATTAACAGCTCATTGTAAACCTGTATAAGAACTGTGCAAACCTTAATTTCTTCAGTGTTGCCCTCACTACTAATTATCTTTAGTCATTTCTCTCCAGTGATATAAACGTACAGAATTTTATCTTTAAGACATTATTAAAAATACAAATAATCAGCTCCCTTCATTTGGCATTTTGCTCAATTTCTATATCGTCTTTCAGTATTATTTGAATTATGGCTCTCTTTTCATGATCTGAGGCATCCATGTTTTCATGTGGATGCTTTAGCTTTGGTGCACTGAAGGCAGTTACGCGCACCACTGTTGCAAGTAGGTTTTAATTTGATACCAAGGCTTACTATTTATACCACAGCATATCACCATGTATGTGAATAATGTTGTGCTGGTTTGCAGTCCCTTGTCACCTATATTTAGTGTGTATAACTACACTCTTAATTGATTTATACTTGTGAGCAGATATGTAATAATTCAACCTTTGTAATGTTCATAAGAGTCTTCAGGAAATGCAGGCATCCTGAATTAGGATGGTAACATACACCAAACTCACACTGAATGTTTTGCAGCTCCATCTGGCATTATAATGGGACCATTAGCTTTGTGACCAGTCCAAGCTCCTTCCAGTCATGCCTGTCCTAGTGGGTAGTATGACATTACAATGTGGCCCAAAGCCACACATCCCTTTATCACGCAATTTTTACCATGCAGTTTATTAGATATGCCTTTACCATGCATGGAAAGTGTATTTAAGGTAAGTATTATAAAGGTAAGTGTTACCTTACTACTCACTAACCTTACCCACTCCTAAACCCTAAAGGTAACCTCAGAACCCTGTACCCCTACCCATCCCTAAACTCTCTAAAATACCATTACTACCTTATCCATCCCTAAACCCCTACTCTAAACCTAATACTTTAAATATATATAAATCCACACATGTGTGTGGCATGTGTAGCTTTGCATATGTCATCATCTAGTGTTGGGCTTGGAGTGTTAAAAGTTGTTTTTCTTTGAAGAAGGTTTTCAAGTCACGAGATCGAGTGACTCCTCTCGGTGATAGTGCACATGGTCATCAAGTCCTTTGTTAGATTGTTTTCTTTCCGCCGTCGGGTTTGGAGGTGTTTCCTCTCGCTCCGGGATCTCGGTTCAGTATTTCTGAACTTATTTCTGCCTATAATATCGTCGGTATTGTTTCGATCGCGTTTTCCATCTATACTCAATCCGATTTACACCGCCTGAGTTGAATTCTCGCCCATAAAGGGCCTCGCCCATTTAGGGCCTACTTTAATGTTGAGCTGATGGAATGAACTCCTTTTGGATTCTGTCCTCAGTGTCAGGCTAAATTCCTATACACCGATCAACGTTCCATGTGCAATCTCTGCTTATCTCCAGATCATCAAGAAGAAACTTGTGACGCCTTCAGATCACTTAGATCCAAAAAGACTCTCCGGAACCGTAGAGCTCTTCGTCTCGAAATGGCATCCAAGTCCACAGAAGACACACCTGATATTTTCAGTGAACAACATGCACAAGAAGAAGTTCAATAAGGGGCAACATTTTCTTTCAAAGATTACAACTCCGATCAGCACTCGGATGATGATAGCCACTACATACCTCCAGCGCTGTACGGTAGTACAACTGCCCTATCGCACCACACAAAAATATTAAAAAAGACTCAGCACTAGTCGCCGGTCCTCCACTGCCTTCCTGCCATGGTCGGATCTGAAAAGTAAGTCTGGGTGACCAACCTTCGAGATCGGCACTGAGATTAAAGACTAAAGTGCATTTGGCATTGATCACACAAACTCCAACAATAGTCTCATAAACAAGCTGAAAATATGAGGGGACATCTTCGGAGCTGAAAAAATCTGCACCACCTTTGGAGCTGATATTTTTGGTACAAGCAAAGCACTCCACACAAAAACCTTAGGAGTCGAAAGACACGGGTAGCAAGCGGTCCACTTCTACCCATGAATCCTCAGACATACAACCTTTTTTTAGAGGTGATAGACGCTAAACAGCAAAAATTACAAATTCAAGAGGACACAGGAAGAATAAGTGCTTCTCTTTCAATGTCCTTTAGGAGGAAATTAACTTTTAAAGACACTTTAAAAGATGTACCTCCATCAAAGAAGGTCTCCAATGATAAAGAGCAGGAACAGGCTACAAAACACAAACAGCCTTCACCATCACATTCTCCTGTTCTTCCTTCCACACCACCACCCACATGTGAAGCACAGTTGTCACCACACACATCCTCACTATCACCACAAAGGGATGTCTTTAGTGATGACCAGGAGGACAAAGACCCATGGGATATATATGATCCTGATCCCATTCTACTAAATTATCCAGACTTACATCCTGCGAGACCTTCACCACCAGAAGACACTATTGTATACAAACAAGTAGTGGCCAGAGCTGCTGCCTATCATAATGTGCAGATGCATACAGATCAGATAGAACAAGATTTCCTTTTTGACACACTAGCGTCTGCACAAACAATATCCATGTCTTTCAGTGCTTCCAGGAATGCTCAGACATGCTTCTGGTATTTTCCAAGAACCATTGTTTATAAAAATTAAAAAAAATCAATTACCGCCTGACAAAATTGTGGTTAGCGCAGCAAGAAAAAGGGCCAACACTCAGTCCATAGGAGATGCTCCTCCTCCAGACAAAGAAAGTAAGAAAATGGATGCAGCAGGTAAGAGTACCTTCAAAAGCTGCAAATCATTGGAGGATAGCCAACTCCCATGCTCTTTTTATCTAGGTACAATAGGGCCCACTGTAATGAGATGGGACAACTCTTGCAGTATCTTCCTCCAGAACACCAATAGAGGGGGGTAACAGATAGTAGTTGAAGGGCAAGCAATATCTAATAATGCTATTAGATTCTGAAACAGCCAAAGCAATGGGTGCATTATACACCACACCCAGTAGCTCCTATAGAGGATCCGACAATAGAGTAATAGGTAAATCATCCACTTCCAGAGGTCCCTCTCAATGAAATAAACAGTGACTTTTTCACCATTCCCACAGAACACACATCTCCTGTGGAAGGATGACTGGTAAAATTCTATCCACAATGGCACAACATCACTACAGATCAGTGTGTTTTTCCAAGTATCCAACCTGGTTACTTTCTAGAACTAATTTCCATACCACACCACATTTCTCCTTGTTCACACAAACTTACTCAGGAGCATCTCACTCTATTAACCCCTTAGCTGCTGGACCTTTGCCCACCCAACCACCCCCAGTCCACTTAAGCTATCCACGCCTAATTTGCGTCCTTTTTTTTCCAACATCTCAAGTATTCTAAAAGTACCCAGAGTGTGTAGTAAAAAAATATTTTTTTTCTTTCAGAAAAATTGGAAAAAAGGGCTGCAGAAAAAAGCATGTGTTTTTTTTTCCCCTTGAAAATGGCATCAACCAAGGGTTTGCGGTGCTAAAATCACAATCTTCCCAGCTTTCAGAAACAGGCCCACAGATTTTTACTATTTTTTGGGTGTGCTTTTAGCCTCCTTCCAGTTAGTGACAGAAATGGGTGTGAAACGAATGCTGGATCCAGGACAGCTAAACATTTCTGAATAGTAGACAAAATTCTGAATTCAGTAAGGGGTCATTTGTGTAGATCCCACAAGGTTTTCCTACAGGAAAATAACAGCTGAAATTAAAAAAATATTGAAATTGAGGTGAAAAAAACAGCAATTTTTCTCCACATTTTACTCTTTAACTTTTTCTTGCGATGTCAGATTTTCAAAAGTAATATGCAGTTACAGACTCTTCTGGTTGCATTGATATATAAGGCTTATAGGTTCTTCAAGAACCTTAGGCACCCAGAACCAATAAAAGAGCTGCACCTTGCAATGGGTTTTCATTGTATACCGGGTGTACAGCAATTTATTTGGTGAATTATAAAGCGTGAAAAATAGGTATCAAGGAAACCTTTGTATTTCCAAATGGGCGCTAGATAAGGTGTTGAGAAGCAGTGGTTATTTGCACATCTCTGAATTCCTGGGTGCTCATACTAGCATGTGAATTACAGTGCATTTCTCAAATAGACGTCTTTTTTTACACACTGTCTTACATCTGGAAGGAAACAATGTAGAGAAAGACAAGGGGTAATAACACTTGTTCTGCAATTCTGTGTTCCCCCAAGTCTTCAGATAAAAAAAATTGTACCTCACTTGTGTGGGTATGCCTAATACCCGCGACAGGAAACGCAACATGGACACATCACATTTTATTGGAAACCTAGCAAACCTATACATTTTGGAAACTAGACACCTAGGGGAATTCAGAATGGGGTGACTCGTGGGGCTCTCACCAGGTTCTGTTACCCAAAATCCTTTGCAAACCTCAATTTGGCCCAAAAAAACAAAAAACACTTTTCCCTCAGATTTCGGTGCTTCAAAGTTCTGGAATCTGAGAGGAGCTGCAAACTTCCTTCCACCCAGCATTCCCCCAAGTGTCCCGATAAAAATGGTACCTCACTTGTGTGGATAGGCCTAGTGCTCGCGACAGGAAACGCCCCAAAACGCAACATGGACACATACAATGTTTGCATTGAAAACTGATGTGTTTTTTGGAAAGTGCCTAGGTGTGGATTGTGGCCTCTAGCTCAGCCTAGGGAAACCTAGCAAACCTATATATTTTTGGAAACTTGACAGGTAGGGGAATTCAGCATGGGGTGACTTGTGGCGCTCTCACCAGGTTCTGTTACCCAGAATTCTTTGCAAATTTCAATATTTGGCAAAAAAATACGCTTTCTCCTCACATTTAGGTGATAGAAAGTTCTGGAACCTGAGAGGAGCCACATTTCCTTCCACCCAGCATTCACCCAAGTCTCCCGATAAAAATGGTAGCTTACTTGTGTGGGTAGGCCTAGTGCCCTCGACAGGAATAGATCACACATCGTTCAATGTTGGTCCTTATATGAGGGCAACTGTTGACCCTGGGGTGATCCATTCCTGACGCGGCACTAGAAACAGGCACTCAAGTGGGGTATGGTTTTTATCAGGACAGGTGGGGAAACACTGGGTGGTAAGAATTTTGTGGATCCCAGCATATTCATCTGTGACAGAAATGCAAGAAAGTGTTTATTAAACATTTCCCATTTGCAGGGTATTCTGGGTAAGAAACCTTTGGGGAATCCACACAAATCACACCTCTGTGGACTCCTCGGGATGTCTAGTTTCCAGAAATGTCTGGGTTTGGTAGGTTTCCCTATAAGGCCGCTGAGCCCAGGACCAAAAACGCAGGTGCCTGCCTTACAAAACCAGGTTGTTTTGTGATAGATAATTTTGATGTCTCCACAATACGATTTGGGCGGTGAAATTTGGGGATGAACTAAATTGGGGAGCTCCCGATAGAGCACTCTCTCTGTGCTTGCCGCCACATGCACCTGCTGTCTGGGTTGGGCTAACCCGCTACTGTCCCGCTGCACAGACTGCTTGTGAAAGGACAGCAGGACTGTCCTCATCACCCCCCTCATAATCAATGGAAGAAGAGTTAACGAACGGGACTCCTCTGACTGAAAAATCACTCCCAGAATCTGCACCAATGTCCTATCCCTCAGATGCTGTCTCAGTATCTGCTGTCTCAGTCTCTGACCCTACGTCAGAGCTGTCCTCTATAACTCAAGTGAGGGCTTAAGCAGCAGTCATCCAATGCAATGCCATCTCTGCTATTGGCCAAACTGTTGCTCTAAAACAGTAGCCTACGTAGTTGGTCACAAAATTGCTGGTGGGTGAGTGTGTGATACATGCAACAGTAGAGGTCGCCTTACCTTCGATTCTTCCCTCAATCAGCAAGTTCTTTCAAGACACTCAAAAAAAGACACACTATTACTTCACCTTGTCACATACCAGTCGTCGTCTTTAGCACCTCTAGTGCCCAGTCCAACAATCATTATTGGTGCTCCCACTCCCATGACCACCTCCTCGGATTCCCTCACTACCACCCAGCAAAAGTGCCCTTCATCTCTCCATAGCCCCCGCACATAGATTGAATTTGTATTATAGCGCAGGTAATGGCTGACTTTACTAACGTACTCCGCTATTTACATAAAATACAGATTTGATCTTTGCAGTAGGCATGTAAACCTTCTGCGCTAGTTTATGGCATCAAAACTGCCACTAGACAAATGTCTGATCCTTTTGTAGCAGAAACATAATCACAAGACTTAGTTCACTTTTTTATTGCTGCCTAAAAGCTACAGTTGAAACGCGTCAGTTGAAGTATGTGCATTGAAGACGCAAGCTGCAACTGCAAGACAACTGTTGGTGAATATATATATGTTCGATAGCATGTGTAGCTTCAGATACACATGCTATGCATTATTCCACCATCTAGTGTTGTGCTCGGAGTGTTAGAAGTTGTTTTTCTTCTAAGAGGTCTTTTCGGAGTCATGGGATCGAGTGACTCCTACTCTCTGTCATACTGCGCATGGGCATCAACTCCGTTATTCAATTGTTTTCTTTCCGCTGTCCGGTTCGGACGTGTTTCCTCTCACTCCGAGATTTTGAATCGGAAACTTTAGATAACTTCTTTGATCTTCAGTATTGTTTCAATCGCGTTTCCACCTAGACTCGAACTGTTAATACTGTTGAAAACAAAATTTCACCCTTCTGGCCGTGTGTGCCCGACTCGGGCTTGTTCAGGCCTACAACGTCAAAGCCTGATGGATCGGACTCCATTTCGATTTTGTCCCCGATGCCACGCAAAATTTCATACACAGACCAACGCCTTGTATGTAGTCTGTGTCTTTCCCCCGATCACAGAGAAAAAGATTGCGAGGCCTGTCTATCGTTTCGATCCAAAAAGACCCTGCAAGATCGGAGAGCCAGGAGACTGGAAATGGCGTTAAAGAGTACCGACTATATCGACACCATGGAGGAAGAACAGGAGCAGACGGCAGTTTCCCTCTGAGACACGGACTCCAAAGAAGACTCGGAGGAAGATAGTCTCAACACTGCTGGTCAGCACGAGAGTACAACTGCCCCTACGTCCACCCATAAAGTCCTCGAAGGCCTTGGGTGCACCACTGCCAGAAATCCATGGTTCAACCCGAAAGAAGATTCACGTCGACCGACCTTCGGGTTCGTCGTCGAAAAAGGCCACACCTCAGTCGATACCAGAGTCTAGCAAGCCTGTCAAAAGCTCAACTTCCGAACCGAGTTGGCGTCCCCACTCTTTGGAGTCGAAGCCTCGACATCCTGCTTCGGAGCCGAAACAACCGGCTGTATTTTCGGGCCCGAAAAAACTATCATCTTCGGAGCCGAACAAGTCTTCTTATTCAGAAGAACAAGGACTTTTGAGCCATCTTAAGCAGAGCTCAAAATCACTTGAGGAACAGTCATATAGACCATCTGATCATGTTTCTGAGGACACAGATTCAACCCATTCATGAAATCATCAATGAGAGACCATCAAGGATTCATATCCATAAAGAAACTGACAGAATAATTACTGCACCTTCTCTACATACCAAGAGAAAGTTGGCTTTCCAAGGACATTTAGATACTGCTCCACCACCAGCTAAGATTTTTAAACAGACGTAGAAGCCATTACCTATGCATACTTCTCCCCCTCATTCACCACAACTTTCTTTTTCGCCACCACCCCCTAGCCCACCACCTTTGCCTTCACCAACTCATTCACAATATTTTCATGGTGATACGGTTGATCCTTGGGATGTCTGTGATCCGGATCCTATTCCTAGGAATGACCCAGACTTATACCCTTCCAAACCTTCTCTACCAGAAGACACTACTGCATACACGCAGGTTATTTCTAAAGCAGCAGCGTACCATGGGGTGCCTATGCACAATGAACCTTTAGAAGAGGATTTTCTTTTTAACACCTTATCCTCCACCCGCTCACGATATCAGTGCCTCCCAATGCTTCCTGGCATGATTAAGCATGCAGATGAGATATTCAGTGAGCCGGTCAAAGCTAGGTCTTTAATACCACGCATTGACAAAAAATATAAGCCTGCACCTACAGACCCTGCTTACATTACCCACCAAGTACCTCCAGACTCTGTGGTTGTGAGTGCCACCAGAAAGAGGGCTAGTAGCCAGTCGTCAAGGGATGCTCCTCCCCCTGACAAGGAGTAGGAAATTCAATGCGGTTGGCAAGAGGGTAGCGACACAAGCTGCTAACCAATGGGGAATTACAAACTTGGAATCCTTGCTGGCAAGGTATGATAGAGCCCACTGGGATGAGATGCAGGAACTCCTACAACACCTGCCAAAAGAACACCAAAAAGGAGCACAACAGATTGTTGAGGAAGGTCAGGCCATAAGTAACAACTAAATATGGGGTGCCCTTGATGCTGCAGATACAGCAGCTAGAAGTATGAATAAATACTGCCATCACTATTCGCAGACACGCATGGCTACGTTCCTCTGATTTCAAACCAGAAATACAGCAGGCAGTGCTGAATGTGCCTTTTAATAAAAAGCACCTGTTTGGTCCGGAAGTTGACACTGCCATAGAAAAACTCAGGAAGGACTCGGACACTGCCAAAGCAATGGGAGCCTTGTATACAACACCTTACAGAGGCTTCTTTCGTAGGCAACAATTTAGAGGAGGATTCAAGCCACCATCTACAGAGGCTTCTTCCTCCCAGGCGAAACAAGGGCAACAACAGCAATACCAGAGAGGTGGATTTAGAGGTTCTTATAGAGGCCAACACTTTAGAACCAGAGGCAAATTCCAGGCCTCAACACAAGGCACTACCCCATCTAAACAGTGACTTATTAACCATACCTCAACCCCACACATCTCCTGTGGGAAGCAGACTGCAGCAATTCCATTCCCAATGCCAAAATATCACCACAGACCAATGGGTATTGTCAATTATCCGCAATGGCTATTGTCTAGAATTGATTTCTACTCCCTCCAAACATTCCTGCACGTTATCACAAATTGTCCCCAGACACACAATGTTCTATTACAACAAGAGGTACAATTGCTACTACTGAAACAGGCAATAGAATTGGTCCCACATTCTCAACAAGGAACAGGAGTATACTCACTATACTTCCTCATTCCCAAAAAGGATGGCACTCTCAGACCCATCCTAGTCCTCAGATCCCTAAATCTATATATCCTGTCAGAACACTTTCACATGGTAACTCTGCAGGACGTCATTCCACTACTACAAAAACAAGATTATATGACTGCATTAGATCTAAAGGGTGCGTATTTCCATATACCCATTGTAGGAAGTTGGCTCTGTATATACTATTTCAACGTGAGAAATAGTGTGCACAGAGTCCAAGGGTTCCCCTTAAAGGTAAGATAGTGGCAAAAGTAGATAATTCTAATGCTCTATTTTGTGGTAGTGTGGTCGAGCAGTAGGCTTATCAGAGGGTAGTGTGAAGCATTTGTTGTACACACACAGGAAATAAATGAGGAACACACTCTCAAAGACGTACTCCAGGCCAATAGGTTTTTATATTGAAAAATATATTTTCTTAGTTTATTTTAAGAACCACAGGTTCAAGATTTACAGTTAATACTTTAAATGTAAGGTACTTCACTTAGATACTTTAGGAACTTTGAATGAAAGCAATATCACATACAGTCTATGTAAAAATGGCAATAAGCTATTTTCAAAGTGGACACTGCAAAAATCAACAGTTCCTGGGGGAGGTAAGTAAAGGTTAGTTTTGAAGGTAGGTAAAACACTTACATGTCTCAAGTTTGGGGCATAGGCAGCCCACAGTTGGGGGTTCAAGGCAACCTCAAAGTTACCACACCAGCAGCTCAGGGCCGGTCAGGTGCAGAGGTCAAAGAGGTGCCCAAAACACACAGGCGCCTATGGGGAACAGGGGTGCTCCGGTTCCAGTCTGCCAGCAGGTAAGTACTTGCGTCCTCGGAGGGTAGACCAGGGGGGGTTTTGTAGAGCACCGGGACACACACGAGAGGGCACACAAAGTACACCCTCAGCGGCACAGGGGCGGCCGGGTACAGTGACCAAAGCAGGTGTCGGGTTTCAGGTAGGAATCAATGGAGGGACCCAGGGGTCACTCTAGCGATGCAGGCAGGCACAGGGGGGGGGGGGGCTTCTCGGGAAAGCCACCACCTGGGCTAGGCAGAGGGTCGCCTGGGGGTCACTCCTGCGTTGAAGTTCGGCGTCGGGTCCCTTGTTACAGGCAGTCGCAGTCAGGGGGAGCCTCTGGATTCTGTCTGCAGGCATCGCTATGGGGGCTCAGGGGGGGTCGTATCTGGTTACTCACAGGCTCGTAGTCGCCGGGGAGTCCTCCATGAGGTGTTTGTTTTCTGCAGGTCGAGCCGGGGGCGTTGGGTGCAGAGTGTGAAGTCTCACGCTTCCGGCGGGAAACGTGCAGTCTTTGAAAGTTGCTTCTTTGTTGCAAAGAAGTTGAAGGTTTTGAACAGGGTCGCTGTTCATGGGAGTTTCTTGGTCCTGTAGTTCCAGGGCAGTCTTCTGAGGCTTCAGAGGTAGCTGGTCCCTGTCAGATGCGTCGCTGGAGCAGGTTTTCAAAGTTGGCGACAGGCCAATAGGGCTGGGGCCAAATCAGTTGTCTTCTTCCTCCTTCTCTGCAGGCTTGTAGGTCAGCAGTCCTTCTTTCTTCAGGTTGCAGGAATCTGATTTCCTGGGTTCTGGGGTGCCCCTAAATTCTGAATTTAGGGGTGTCTTTAGGTCTGGGAGGGCAGCAGCCAATGGCTACTGTCCTTGAGGGTGGCCTCACCCTCCTTGTGCCTCCTCTCTGAGGGGAGGGGGGCACATCCCTATTCCTATTGGGGGAATCCTCCAAAATCAAGATGGAGGATTTCTAAAGGCAAGGGGTCACCTCAGCTCAGGACACCCTAGGGGCTGTCCTGCACTGGTGGGTGACAACTCCTTGTTTTTCTCATTATCTCCCCTGGACTTGCTGCCAAAAGTGGGGGCTGTGTCCAGGGGCGGGCATCTCCACTAGCTGGAGTGCCCTGGGGCATTGTAACACGAAACCTGAGCCTTTGAGGCTCACTACTAGGTGTTACAGTTCCTGCAGGGGGGAGGTGTGAAGCACCTCCACCTAGAGCAAGCTTTTGTTTCTGTCCTCAGAGAGCACAAAGGCTCTCACCCTAGGGGGTCAGAAACTCGTGTCTCAGCAGCAGGCTGGCACAGACCACTCAGTCCTGCAATGAAGGATTGGGTAAAATTCAGGTGGCATCTCCAAGATGCCCTCTGTGTGCATTTTTTAATAAATCCAACACTGGCATCGGTGTGGGTTTATTATTCTGAGAAGTTAGATACCAAACCTCCCAGTATTCAGTGTAGCCATTATGGAGCTGTGGAGTTCGTTTTTGACAAACTCCCAGACCATATACTTAATATGGCCACACTGTACTTACAATGTCTAAGAATAGACATAGACACTGCAGAGGCATATTGCTCATGCAGCTATGCCCTCACCTGTGGTATAGTGCACCCTGCCTTAGGGCTGTAAGGCCTGCTAAAGGGGTGAGTTGCCTATTCCGCAGGCAGCGTTTTGTGTGCATAGCATCCTGAGAGGAATGCAATGTCGACTTTGCCTTTTTTCTCCCAACCAACACACACAATCTTCAATTGCAGTGTGCATGTGTTAGGTGAGGGGTCCCTTAGGGTGGCACAACATATGCTGCAGCCCTTAGGGACCTTCCCTAGTCACAGGGCCCTTGGTATCACTGGTACCTTTTACAAGGGACTTATCTGTGTGCCGGAGTGTGCCAATTGTGGAAACAATGGCACATTTTTAGTGAAAGAACACTGGTGCTGGAGCCTGGTTAGCAGGGTCCCAGCACACTTCTCAGTCAATTCAGCATCAATATCAGGCAAAAAGTGGGGGTAACTGCAACAGGGAGCCATTTCCTTACACCTATCCATCCAGCTCACAGAAAATATCTCAGACTTATAATAGCAGGTAAACATTACCAATTCAGAGTTCTGCCATTCGGCATAACAACAACTCCAAGAGTATTTACAAAATGTCTAGCGGTAGTAGCAGTTTACCTAAGAAGACAACACATACATGTCTTTCCTTATCTAGGCCATTGGCTAATAAAATCAAGCAATTTTATACAATGTCAACAACACACTCAATACACAATAGAGACCCAACATACACTAGGGTTTACTCCCAACTACCAAATAACCCATCTTCAACCAGCACAGAGGCAACCTTATCTAGATGCTATTCCCATTACGCAAAAGGCCTTAGCCTATCCAAATCCACAAATGATACAAGCTTTCCAAAATCTCATACCACAAATGCAGCCAAATCAACAATGCACTGTAAGTTTTATCATGAAACTATTGGGAATGATGGTATCCTGCATAACAATAGTACTGCATGCAAGACTAAACATGAGAAAACTAGAACAGTGCCTCTCACAGCAATGGTCTCAAGCACAGGGTCAATTGCAAGATCTAGTGTTAGACCGCAAAACGCACAGGTCCCTTTAATGGTAGAATCTCAGTAATTTAATAAAGGGGCGGACATTTCAAGACCCTGAGCCTCAGACCACAATAACAACAGATGCATCAATGATAGATTGGGGAGCTCATCTCAACAACCTTACCATTCAAGGGAAATGGGATTCAAAACAGCTAAATTATCACATAAACCATTTAGAATTATTAGCTGTGTTCCTTGCCCTAAAAGCGTTTCAACCACTTCTCACACACAAGACTGTCTTGAGAAAAACAGACAATATGACGACCATGTATTACGTAAACGAAACAGATCGTGACACGTTCATCTCAACTGTCCCTTCTAACCCAAACAATATGGAAATGGGCAATTCTCAATAAAATGTATCTACTAGCAGACTACATCCCAGGAAAACACAATCAGCTTGCTGCTCTCCTAAGCACAACACACCAACAGATACACGAATGGGAAATTCACTCTCAAGTACTTCATCAGTACTTTCAAAAGTGGGGGACTCCAGAAATAGACCTATTTGTAACAAGTGAAAATGCAAAATGGCAAAACTTTGCATCCAGACACCCACACCCTCTGTCCGAGGGCAATGCTCTATGGATCAACTGGTCAGGGATATTTGCTTATGTTTTTTCCCCTCTCCCACTGCTTCCATTTCTGGTCAACTTCAGACTTCTCTCACCATACTCATAGACAACATTGGTACACAACACTCTTAGACCTGTCAGTAGTACCTCACTACAAACTTCCAAACAGACCGCATTTGTTAACACAAAACAAAGGACAAATCAGACATCCAAATCCCTGTGCTCTCAACTTAGCGACTTGGCTCATGAAGTCATAGAATTTGGATACTTACAACTTCCATTAGAATGCATGGAAGTTCTCAAACAAGCATGCAAGCCTACAACTAGGCAATGCTATGCTAACAAATGGAAACAGTGTGTTTATTACTGTCAATCTAAAAATACTGACCCCCTTACAGCATCAATACAAGATATTGTATGCTACCTACTTCATTTACATAAGTCAAATTTAGCTTTCTCATCTATTAAAATTCCTCTTACTTTCATATCAGCATATTTGTAGACTATACAACATACCTCACTTTTTAGAGTCCCAGTTATAAAAGCCTTAATGGAAGGACTAAAATTTATTATTTCACCTAGAACACCACCTGTTCCTGCTTGGAATCCCAATATTGTACTCACAAGACTAATGGGTCCACCTTTTGAACCCATGCATTCCTGTGGGATTCAATTCTTAACCTGGAAAGTTGCTTTCCTTGTGGCCATTACTTCATTATGAGGAGTTAGTGAAATACAAGCATTCACTCTTGAAGAACCTTTTTTCCAAACATAAAGTTGTAGTTAGAACTAATCAAAAAATTCTGCCAAAAGTTGTATCACCTTTTCACATAAACCAAACAGTGGAATTGCCGGTCTTCTTCCCACAGCCAGATTCAATTGCAGAAAGAGCCTTTCACACTCTTGACCTTAAAAGAGCTCTAATGTACTATGTGGATAGAACAAAATAATTCAAAAAAACTAAGCAACCTTTTGTTGCTTTTCAACAACCACATAAAGAGAATCCTATCTCTAAACAAGAATTAGCAAGATGGATTGTTAAATGTATACAAACATGTTACATTAAGGCAAAAAGACAACTTTTAATCACACCTAAAGCACATTCCTCTAGGAAAAAAGGTGCATGTATGGCATTTTTAGGAAACATACTAATGGCAGACATATGTAAAGCTGCCACATGGTCTACACCACATACATTTACAAAGCATTACTGTGTAGATGTATTTTCAAAGCAACAGGCCAATGTTGGTCAAGCTGTCTTAAGAACATTATTTCAAACAACTCCAACTCCTACAGGCTAGCCACCACATTTCTTGGGGGAGAGTAACTGCTTTGTAGTCTATGCATAGCATGTGTATCTGCAGCTACACATGCCATTGAATGGAAAATGTCACTTACCCAGTGTACATCTGTTTGTGGCATGTAGTGCTGTAGATTCACATGCACCCTCCCTCCTCCCCTGAAGCCTGTGACCGTTGTAGTATTATATATTGTATATATATATATATATATATATATATATATATATATATATATATATATATATATATATGCATTGCATGGACATTTAATTTCGTTAGACTCTTTACTTAACCCTCCTGAGGGAAAACAGTCTAACAAAGGACTCAATGACCATGCACACTATCACAGAGAAGGAGGAGTCACTCGATCTCGTGACTCGAAAACCTTCTTAGAAGAAAAACAATTTGTAACACTCGGAGCCCAAAACTTGATATATATATATATATGAAATTTATAAAGCACATTCTGGCTCAGAAAGAGCATCAAAACGCTAAAACAGAAGGTGAGAAACTCAAAGACCGACAAAGAATATATATATGTTTGATGGCATGTGTAGCTGCAGATACACATGCTATACATATACTGCCCTCTAGTGTTGGGCTCGGAGTGTTACATGTTGTTTTTCTTGGAAGAAATGTTTTCAAGTCACGGGATCGAATGACACCTCCTCTTCGGCTCCATTGCGCATGGGCATCAACTCCATGTTAGATTGTTTTCCTGCAAAGGGTAAGGAAGGAGTGATAAAGTATAAAGAAAAGAGATGTCCATGCAAATGGAATGAAAATATATATATATATATGTACAAGTGAATGTTTAACAGACAGCTACCGGCTCCCAGGGAGGTGGGAGGGTGCATGTGAATCTGCAGCGGAAAATGCCACGAACAGATGTACACTGGGTAAGTGACATTTTTCCGTTCAATGTCACGTGTAGCTGCAGATACATATGCTATGCATAGCCTACAAAGCAGTTTTACCTCCCATAAGCAGTGGTCAGCCTGTAGGAGCTGAGGTTGTTTGAAATAGTGTCCTTAGTACAGCTTGTCCTACTGTGGCCTGCTGTGTTGCTAACACATCTACACAGTAATGCTTGGTAAATGTATGTGGTGTTGACCAAGTGGCTGCTTTACAAATTTCGGCCTTTGGTATGTTACCTAAGAAAGCCATTGTAGCCCCTTTTTTCCGTGTGGAATGTGCTTGAGGTGTAACTAAAAGCTGTCTTTTAACTTTTAGGTAACATGTTTGGATACATTTTACTATCCATCTTGCTAATTCTTGTTTTGAAATAGGGTTACCAGTATGTGGTTTTTGGAATGCTACAAATAACTGTTTGGTTCTTCTAAAGGATTTTGTCCTGTTAATGTAATATATTAAGGCTCTTTTAAGATCGAATGTATGCAGGGCTCTTTCTTCTACAGAGTCTGGCTGTGGGAAGAAGACTGGTAGCTCAACTGTTTGATTAATATGAAACGGTGATATAACTTTTGGGAGAAATATTGGGTTTGTTCGAAGTACAATTTTATGTTTATATACCTGTATGAACGGTTCTTGAATTGTGAAAGCTTGGATTTCACTAACTCTTATTAATTAAGTAATTGCGACTAGAAAGGCAACTTTCCATGTTAAATATTGAATCTGGCATGAATGCATAGGTTCAAGTGGTGGCCCCATAAGTCGTGTGAGCACTATGTTTAGATTCCACGATGGTATTGGAGGTGTTCTAGGTGGAATAATGTGTTTTAATCCTTCCATGAAGGCTTTGAAAACAGGGACTCTAAATAAAGAGCTGTGTTGTTTATTTTGCAAGTGCACAGAGATTGCAGTGAGGTGTATTTTAATGGATGAAAAGACTAAATTTGCCTTTTGCAAATGAACCAAATAACCTACAATGTCTTGTATTGATGCTGAAAGAGGGGTAATTTGTCTAGATTGACAGTAATACACAAATCTTTTCCATTTGTTTGTGTAACACTGCCTGGTAATGGGTTTCCTTGCTTGTTTAATTACTTCCATACGCTCAGTTGGTAGTTGTAGATATCCAAACTCTATGATTTCACGAGCCAAATCTCTAGATTGAATATTTTGGGATGTGGATACCATATCATTTGTCTGTTTTGTGTTAACAGATCTGGTCTGTTCGGGAGTTTGATATGTGGTACTACTGACAGATCTAATAGTGTTGTGTACCAGGGTTGTCGTGCCCACGTTGGTGCTATAAGTAGGAGTTTGAGTTTGTTTTGTCGCAGTTTGTTGACTAGAAATGGAATGAGCGGGAGAGGGGGAAAAAGCGTAAGCAAATATCCCTGACCAATTCATCCATAGAGCATTTTCTTTGGATAGAGGATGTGGGTACCTGGATGCGAAGTTTTGGCATTTTGCGTTTTCGCTGGTGGCGAATAGGTCTGTCTGGTGTTCCCCAGTGGTGAAAGTATGGCTGAAGCACTTGGGGATGAATCTCCTGTTCGTGCGTTTGTTGATGATGTCGGCTGAGAACATCTGCCAATTGGTTGTGTATCCCTGGAATGTATTGTGCTACCAGGTGAATGTTTTTGTTGATTGCCCATTGCCAAATCTTTTGTGCTAGGAGGGAGAGTTGGGATGAATATGTCCCTCCTTGTTTGTTTAGGTAATACATTGTTGTCATGTTGTCTGTTTTGATAAGGATGTTCTTGTGAGTGAGAAGAGGCTGAAAAGCTTTGAGTGCTAGGAATATAGCTAGCTATTCTAGGTGATTTATGTGAAACTCTTTGTGTTTGGCGTCCCATTGCCCTTGAATGTTGTGATTGTTGAGGTGTGCCCCCCAGCCAATCATTGATGCATCTGTTGTAAGTATGGTCTGAGGCACAGGGTCTTGAAAAGGCCGCCCTTTGTTTAGGTTTGTGGCATTCCACCACTGAAGTGATATACGTGTTTGGCGGTCTATCAACACTAGATCGTGAAGTTGACCCTGTGCCTGTGACCACTGCTGTGCAAGGCACTGTTGTAAAGGCCGCATGTTTAGTCTTGCATGTGGGACAATGACAATACAGAATGCCATCATGCCCAACAGTTTCATGACGAATTTGACAGTGTGCTGCTGGTTTGGCTGTATTTGTGTCAATGCATTGCGAAATGCTTGTATTCTTTGTGGACTTGGGCTTGCGAGTGCTGTTTGTGTAATTAGTGTGGCTCCTAAATACTGTTGAATTTGCTCAGATTGTAGGTGCGATTTCTTGTAGTTTATGGAGAACCCTAGGGTGTGTAGGGTTTGTATTACATAATGGGTATGGTTTTGACACTGTGTATGACTGTTGGACTTTATTAGCCAATCGTCGAGATATGGGAAGACATGAATGTGTTGTCTTCCTAGGTAGGCCGCTACTACTGCCAGGCGTTTTGTGAATACTCTGGGAGCTGTTGTTATTCCGAAGGGTAACACTTTGAATTGATAATGTTTTCCCTGAATCACAAACCTGAGGTATTTCCTTTGCGCTGGATGGATGGGTATGTGGAAATACGGATCCTTGAGGTCTAATGTTGTCATGAAATCTTGGTACTGTGGCAGCAGGACCACATCTTGTAGTGTTACCATGTGAAAGTGTTCTGACCGGATGTAAAGATTTTGGGTTCTGAGATCTAATATTGGTCTTAAGGTTCCGTCTTTTTTGGGGATGAAGAAATACAGTGAGTAAACTCCTGTTCCTATTTGATCTTGTGGCACAAGCTCTATTGCTTGTTTGAGTAATAGATATTTTACTTCTTCTAGCAACATGGTGATATCTTGGGTGGAGAGATTGTGTGGTTTTGGTGGAATATTTGGGGGAATTTGTGCCAATTCTATGCAATAGCCATTGCGGATAATGGATAATACCCAGTTGTCTGTTGTAACGGGTAGCCAATTAGTGTGGAATTTTTGCAGTCTTCCCCCCCACAGGGGAGGTGTGAGTGATATGGGTTTTTGTGTTGTCTGCAAGATCTGTCTAGCAGCCACTGGGCCAAGGAAGGGAGTAATTTCTGCTGGCAGATAAGACACCTGGCAGGACTGATGTCTGTTTATTGTGGTCAGTTGACTATGGTCGTTTGGGAATTTAACCTGATCCTAGTCGGACTGGTGCACAAGCCCCTTGAGCAATTGACTTCAAGTGACCTAATGCCCTCTTAATTTTAAGGCCTTTTTCCTGATGGCCAGGAGCAAAGGAGAGCTGGGATCCGTTAGCACTTCTGAACTTGCATGTTTTTCCATAGTGTGAAAAGTAATTTTTGGGGGTAATCCTTGTCTTGTTCAGTGATACTGTGTTGAACATGGAGGTGATCAGAGCGCTGGATTATCAGGTATTGAAAATGTTTTCAATCTCACACAGCTCAGAAGTTGATAATAAGAAATAGCCAATAGACCCAAACAATAACAGTCATAGTAAAAGCAACAGTGCTCTTCCTACCGATTTCCATAATTTCAATTAATGTACATTCTCACCTTGGAGAACTCTGCACTCACAAAAGACCTGTACCCAACCACCAGTTATTTAATTTTCACAAATATATGGTACTTGCACAATGTTTTTTACAAGAATGTGAATGTTTTTGGCATGTCAGGTGGCGTCATTCACTGTTTCGCTTAACATTTGTTGTAATTTAATATTTATCTTAGCTCACAAACGTTTTGAGTGGAATCCGTCTAGTGGCCAGTTCAGTGTAGGACATTTTCATTTAGCCGTGCATTTTGAAGTGGTTCAGCTGTTTCTAGGCTTTCCTGGATACAGTGCAGAGCTACTTCTCATAAAAGACTTGATGCTTGTCTTATCGAACGGAGAAGCACACAGGTATTATTTGACTGAACATTTATCTGTGTCACATTTGTGACTTCCATAAGTCGCTTAGGATCAAGGAGTGGAATTACTTATTTTGGAACATTTATTCCCTTGCACACATTGGTCACAACTCCATGTTCGCGTTGACAACCTTGCTAATGTAAAGTGTTTTATTTTTTTGTATCTGTTGGAAATTGGGTTACTAGTCGAGGGGGATGACACCCTACTCTAACAGCAACAACAATCTCTGTCAGGGTGAGGCACAAGTAAGCCCTAAATTAACCTGTAATCAACCGTTTGGTATCTTGGCACAAAGCAGTCAGGCTTAACTTGGAGGCAATGTGTAAAATATTTATAAATATCATATATATATTATATAATAGTACTAGAGAAAACACAGCAGAGGAAAAACTCCATACCAATTTAGAAAAAAGGGTAAAATGTAATAAATTATTTGAGACCAAAACAACAAATATCCAAACAGTAGAACTACAAATATGAAATTTCAAAGTTTTAAGTAAAAATAGTGCCTAGAAACACAAATTGCCATGTTCATGCTGACCATAATGTAGTGTGGGCCAAATAAAGGAACAGAGTTAGGCTCACTGAACAGATTACTGTAAATTCTGGTTTCCTGAGCGTTGTGAGTTCCCGTTTCGGGGTTGTGTTGCCTAGCAGCAGACACAGTTTCGAGAAGCTGCGATGCAAGATTTGGTGTAGAGAATACGTCGCACTGCAGCAGTTCTGATGTGGCTGCGAAGAGATGTCATGCTGCATCTGTTATGCTCACAAGACCACAGCTGGCCTAACCGAGCTCCTTCAGGCTCTCTTCCAAGGGTCTAGAACTGGAGTGGTAAAACTTTGGTGGGGGGGGGGGGGAGTAGGACTGAGGCTCTAATGATCACGCCAGCAAAATAGCCCTTAAAGTCGATCTGGTGGTCCTGTTTTAAAGATCGAGGTCCAGTCCTTTACTCAGACAGCAGAGTAGCAGTCCCTCTGGCAGAGCAGCACAGTAGTTCTTCTGAGTCTTCCACAGGTCCCGAGGTTTACTGAAGAGTTGGGTTTGAGGGTCCAGTATTTATATCTGGTACCCACTTTAAGTAGGAGAAAATTCTTGAGGTTTCCACCCCCCCCAGAGGTGTTTGTATTTTTCTGCCTCTCTGCCGTGGCCCCAGCTTGTCTTGGGTCACAATAGTCTAGTGTTAATCTTTGAGTGTGCTCAGGCAGAGCCTTAGTGATCCTGCAGGTTTGGTAGGTGACAGCTGCCTCCCCTTTATCAAGTTAGAGATGGTCCATCCTGCCAACTTCTATGCTTCTTTGCCTCTCTGTCTGGGAGCAATATACAACAACCAGTGGCCAGCTACATCTAGTCATGTGATCCAGGAAACCGGTTGCAGCACCAAATAGTTTGGAAAGTGAAATGGCAACTTTCTGAAGATGGCATTTTCAGAACTGTTACTTAAAATCCAACTTTACCATTAGAGAGGGTTATAAATTCCAATTCATTAGACACCAAACGCAACATAACTGATCGCTCACAATTAAAAATTTGCACTTATTAAATGTAATAAGGCAACCCAGTGTCATTCTATGGGGGAGGTCATTCTTGCAGTAGTGAATAACAAATTTAAGAGTTTTTCCCTTACCAGGACATGTAAAATTTAAAGTACATGTCCAACTTTTTAAATACACTGCACCCTGTCCTCTGAGCTGTTTAGGGCCTGCCCTAGGGCTGTCTTAATATGTATTAAAAAGGAAGGTTTAGGCCTGGCAAAAGGTTTATTTTGTCAGGTCATTAATGTCACTGTAAACTGCACAAATAGGTTGCAATGGTAGGCCAGAGACATGTTTACTGGACTACGTATAATAGACTGTAAGGTGGATTTGTAGAGCACTGCTTGTCACCCATGAGGGTATTCAGGTGCTGGGTAGGTGGCACAATCAGTGCTGCAGACCCACTAAGGGGGAAAGCACATGAATATTGTTTTAGGAGGCATGGCCAAGACGGGAATGGAGTACAAGGCATTTTATGTAGTCTCTGGATGCTTGTGGGCCTTTCTGCAGCATCCTGGGCACCAGGGCCTCACACAAGCCAAGAAGTAGCCGTGGACCCACTTCCCATACTGTAGTATTCATATTGGGGAAAGTGGGAGAGGGGGGGATGGGGCGGGTGTGTATCTGTGGCTGGAGCCCCCTGCCTGCCTCAGTAATGCAACAAGTTGGGGAGTGGCAGCCCCGCATGCTAAAGGAATCAGGGCTTGTGACACTGCTGTGGCTAGAGACCCTCCCCGCTTGCCCCATTATACTAGACATTGCAGGGGTCCTGTGAAGACCTTACATCTTCTTTGAGGTGGGGTGGTCTGAGGCTTGCATGATGGAAGAGGGAGGGAACCTGAGAAACTCAATGAGTACTGAATTCATAGCTCTGGGAGCCTTGACATTATTTGGAACTGAACTGGAGATTATTCTTCCCCTATATAAGGCCTACCAGCTGGGAGGCAGTTTCAAGGGGGAGACACAGACGACAGGTGGGGAGCCGTGCTACAGTAGCTGATCTGTTGCCAAAGTCCCACGGAGGTGGTGGGCTCTTCTACTGGGGTACACCTGGGGTACACCTGCCTCCTTGTCGCTTGTGGATGGCCCTGTGCCTAGGAAGCTAACCACCTATGCACGAGACCGGTGGAGGGGCTGTCCTGGGACCCCTGCGATTATTGCCTGCGCATTGCAGCAGCATGCCACGCCTCACATCCACCCTGTGTTGTACCCTCTCAAGATCCTCCCCCCCAAAAAACACATGCACGCACACACAGAGTCAGTGAACAAAACTGCAACAGTCGCACATGGAGCCTCAGTACCAGTGGCTATTGAACAGGACTATACAGGCCACCTCGTATAGGAGATCTGCATCTGCTCTAAAATCGACTTACTTAAAGCAGACTTTAAATTTTATATCCAAGACATTTGACTTGATGTCTCTGAGATAAGTGGGCATGTGGATGACTTGGAACGCACTGGTAATGCCAGCTCAGAGTATCAAGAGCTACTATAATGCAGAGTAGTAACACTTGAGCATCAACAGATTAAATTACAAGCCAAGCAGGAATACCTGGAAAACAGAAGCCACCAGAACACTATACGCATCCAAGATGTCATTAAGAAAGTGAAAGGAAACAATGTGATGGCCTTCACAGTCAAGCTCCTACCGACAATCCGAGGTGATGCGAAATCCTCTGCACTGGACCTGGATAGGGCCCATTAGGTGGACTCTGCGTCTAGATGCCACAACTCAAACCCTGACATCCTAACACAAGTCCACTTCTTTATGAAAAAGGATGGTATTCTACTGGTCTCCAGAAGTAAGGCAGACTTGGTGTTTCAAGGGCATACCATTCAGCCTTCCAGGTCCTCTGTCCGGTTACACTGCGCAGGCGTCTGACTTCAAACTGATCAATGATAAGCTGAGGGAGTTGGGCTTTATTATCAGTAGGAGCACCTCTTTGCCCTCATGTTCCCAAGGGGAGGTAAATGATCCCTGCGTTCCTTGGCAGAGGCGAAATACTTGCTGGGGATTTCGGTTGACCTCTCTGGCAGAGACCCAGCCAAACACAAACACATGGCTTAGAGAAGGACTGCACCCCATGTGGAGCACGGTGCAACCCCGTTGACCAGCCAAAAAACAAAAGGAGACCGCATCCTAGGAGACCAAGCGCAACATCAATCACCTACAGAACAATGGGAAAGATTCCTCTCCAACCCCATCCACCAGTGGCCCGTTGAAACTTGGGAACCACTCTGCATCAGTGGGAGAGGGGTTCTTTACTGTGGCCTCCGGAACTCCAGCAACTGTAGACTGAAGCCATGGTGTTCCAGATAGCATTCTAGCCATTATCACATGTTGAGACACGGAACACTCCTTGTGATCAAACACCCCTCCACCTCCGGGTTCTCTTGGCCCGTTGTGTTTTTTGTTTTTATTGTTTCCTTTCCCCTTTTTAGTCAGTTGTCTATAGAGAGTGCTGCACCAGATTTTCACGCACCACATAATGCATATCACGTTGGTAGGCATGCATCTCGTCCACCTCACTTGTTGTCCTTTAATGGCGAAACTTCTCCCACGGTCTCAGCAGCCTCAGCATTCCTCGCTCTCAGGGCAGGACCAAGTCCATGCACAAGATCTCTTGTCCCCTGCCAGCCACATCCCATCAGGTGCTCCCTCTTCACCATGATAGAAACGTGCTCCCCTCTGTACCAAGGGCGCAACTACACACTATAATTTGCTCTCTTTAAGTGTTTGTGGTCTCAACTCACCTAGCAAACGCAAACAGGTATGGAGATACATTTTACAACAGGACCCGGACATTGTCCTCCTTCTGGATACTCACCTCATGAGGGCGGATAGCCACCAGTGGCCCATCTGAGATATCCTCTACACTATTGGGCACATGTTCCTACTAAAACACTGTGAGTGGATGTCTTATGCAAGGCAGGCTTCTGCTCCACCATCCCTGAAAGTGGTGAGGGGTAAGGATGGACACTTTCTGAAGCTGCACATGCTCAGGGTCAAACAGCTGCTCAAAATTTACTCTCCCTATCACCCACAGGACCCCAGTCTCGAGTACAAACTGCGGGTTCAGCTAGCAGAGTGGAGGGCAACATTATAGTGGACGGTGACTTTAGCTTGGTGTGGGAGTCAGACCCAGAGATAAGCAAGGTAGCATATTAGGGCACTGGAACAATGTCTGCTCATCCTAAGTGCAACCTCACAGACTTGGGGCTCATAGACGCTTGCGCTATAGGCACTCGGATGTGTATGACTACTTGTTGTACTCCTATGTCCATGCATCATACTCACAAATTGACCACCTCTTCCATACTCATTCTCTTCTCAGTGACTTTGACATAGCGACCATCTCTATCTCTGACCAAGCTCATGTCGAACTCGTTTGATCCAGTAATGCCCATCCTAGTAGGGGTCCACCATGATGGCACTTACCCCCACAACTCCTCTGAGGCCCGGTGGATGCAGCCAAGATGCGCAAGGGGATAGGCTAATATTTTAAGCTCAGTGGTCTCCTGGACACTTCGCTGCACACACTCTAGAATGAGTTCAAGGCTATCATCAGTGGGGTGATCTCCACTATTGCTGTTGCCAGGAGGAGGGAGGGCAGACTGGTGGAGTAGGGCCTGGCAGCTGATATCAAAGCCTTAGAGAGGCAGGATCACATGACTCCCGCTAGGAGCAACAAAACGCAGCTAGCAATTCTGCCAGGCCAGATTAGAGCGCACAGAACTAATAGGGCAGATCGCTCCGTTATATATGAAGTGGTGAATAAAGTAGGCTTCTTGTTGGCGTTCAAACTCCACCAAATATAAGCTAAAGTACATATTACCCAACTTTGGTCGGGGACACAGGCTGGGCGACCTATGAAAAGGATAAACAGTGGGCATCCCATGAATACTATCAAACTCTCCTCACACAAGATGACGCTTCCCAGACCCTGACCAATGCGTATCTGGAAACCTGCAACTTGGATCCCATTTATCCCCAACACACAGAGCTACTCGATGCCCCAGTTACCCTTGAGGAACTGCATTGAATGGTAAGGCCACTGCCACTTGGGGGAAAACTCACTTTCTACAGAGTGCTCCTTTTTAGTCTGCAATACTCTGTTCAATTCCTTTACCCAGAATACGGGCCTCACACCCACCATGGTGGGGGCGGAGATATCTCTTGTACTCAAACCAGGAAAGGATCTTACAGAGTGCTCATTCTATTGCCCCACTGCTCTTCTTAACAGGATGCTAAGATATTCATGAAGATACTAGCCACCACACTGGATCGCTATCTTGCAGGCATTATAGACCCTGATCAGGTGGGGTTCATCTGCAACAGGGTGCAGACAACATATGCTGGACTGCACACTTAGTTGAAAAGTTCCACTACCACAACATCCTGGCATGCCTTCTCTTGCCTGAAGTGAAAAAGGCATTCGACAGGATGAACTGGACCTTCCTCCAAGCGATTTTAGGCAATATAGGCCCGGGGACTGGGCATGATAGTTAAAATTATGACCTACTGTTTTTCTCCAACAGCCTCTCTCGCTGTCAACAGGCACAATATGGGCCCCATCTGCATTTTCAGGGGCTCCCGACTGGGGTGCCGTTGTCGCCACTTCTCTTCGCCATATCGGTCACGCCCTTAGCCATCAGCATCCAACACACTATTGAGATTGTGGGCATCCCTTTCGGGGGGCCGAGCTCATAAGATGAGCCTTTTTGCAGATGATCTCTTAGTTACTGCCTCTCAACCAGACACTTCTCTTCTGGCTGTCGTTGAGAGCCTCGCTGCTCTTGAAGCAGTGTCCAGGTTCAAAGTCATTATGATCAAGTCCTTTGCACTCAAAATTACCATAGCCAAGTAGGATCTCCCTGCTCTACAAGAACTAGCGCCATTTCAATGGGCCTCTCGCATGATTAGATACTTGGGCCTTAATCTAACCATTACGCTATCCTCCTGGTCACAGGCTAACTGGTTGACTCTCAGGTGATCCGTCCCAGAAGACTTCCCACGCCGGAAACTCCTCTACATATCTTGGCATGTACTACTGGGCTAATCAGCTATGCTACATTTCTGAATTGGTGGTCCGCAAGATTGAGTCACTGGTTTCTCACGGATCAGGCAGTGGCTTATCGACCCCTTTGGGATTTAGCCTGGCTACGCAGACATGCCAGACCACATAGTGCCTATATAGCCACCCCTACTAGGACAGATCTCAAAATATTGGACTAATTAAAACTCAAGAGGGGACTCTCTACCTTTGCCTCCCCCAACACACTGATTGCTCACAGGCCAGACTTCACCCAAACACCTGACCCTCACTCATTTCCTAGCTGGAAGGCGGGGACTCTAGTGCACTAAGGAACCTCTTTGTGGGAGCCTCAATTACATCTTTTGAACCTTGCAAGGCCGACTATCACCTCCCTGAAACTCGAAGACCTTAATAGTGTCAGCTGCATCATTCAACGACGCACTCTTCCAACAGTTCGGGGGCTACTAACTCCTGCAACCCCTTTCATTACCTACCAGGCGCTTCCAACAGTCAACCAGTCCCCCCCCCCCGAACCCCTTATGACCTCACACATACCAAACTCACTGTCAGACTAGCAGTACACAAGGCATCTTGCCTACGCAGTGGGAAGCCCTGTGACGCGATATACCTAAAACTTACAGGAGGCTTTCCCAGTAGGAAACCGCCTATAAACTCATGTTTCAATGGCATTACATACAGATTTGCCCCTTCACTACATACCCCTCCACATCTCCCCTCTGCTGGTAATGTGGAGGCGCCCAGGGATTTGTCACATCTGGTGGTCCTACAACCTCTTAACCTCATACTGAAAGGAAATTCTGGAACACATCCAGGGCTTCGTGGGGGTACCTACTTCCTGCCTCCTACCTCAATTATACTAGGCAGCCGACCCCTCACTTTAGAAGCAATGACACACACCGATGGAGGCTTATCTGCCATATGCTCAGTGCTGCCCGGCAGCTCCTGGCACTGGCATGGAAAAAGGAGGCGCCTCCCGTCGCTCAGTGTTTTTTTTTTTTGCACGTAATTGCAATGGAGCAGCTTTCCCATAACTTGCCCAAGACTGACACCAAGTTCCAGTGTGTATGGCGCCCATTACTACGTTATTTGTTCCGACTGGATTTCATTTTCTTTAGTCCACCGAAGCTTAAGACGTTGAAGCTCTCTGAATAAATTGGTTTTGAATGCCTACCTTGACAAGAGAAGCCCCCCCCCTCGTCCGTTCTAAGTAGGGACACCTCGAATACTGCTGGCACAATACGACTCATGTTCTGGAGCTCATTGTTGAAAGCATTGACATGAACCTGTTGCGCCATGTTTCTGTCTATTGCGGGAGATTCTCTTGCATGCCTTTTTTGCATCTCCTTTATCTATTACTGTGAGCCATTACTGGTGCCATGTTATGTCTAACTGCTGTGCAATGTCCTGCTTAATGCATTATTGTGATTTCTCAGTGAAGACATGTCATACTTTGTTGTGCTTTGCCTTAAGCTTTCAATAAAAAGATTACAAACAAAAAAAAATATTGTTCTAGATAGTGATGCTAATCTATATACTCCATTAGATGTTGACTGTTAGCGGACTGAGAAGATTTCATTAATAGGCTATAAAATTATGCCTATTCAAATATTGCTCCATGAACATGGCAGATGGAATTGCACAAACAAAGAACACAGAGCAAGTCATGGTATTCTGTTCAGAATACTTTGCCATGAGGTACTGACAAATCCAAGGGGCATTATGAAATATCAATCACATTTATACTCGGAGGAATATCCCTAGCACGCTGTCATTAGTATGAAATACCCATCATAATACTGTCGTGTAGACCTACATTGACTGGGTGTCCTACCTCTGGTTTCTTTATTGATACTTTCCACTCTATGGATCAACATAATGAGCCCTGGCTTTGGGTTGACTATTGACTGCTATTAGAACATACAATCCCAAAACTCCATGAGCCTCTGTTGGGCAGTTTGTCTGCTTGATTGGTAGCTTCTGAAAATGAAGACCATATTGTTAGACAGTAGGGTTTGGGCTGTATGAATACATAGAAGTTATTCCTTTTATGGCTCTTTGCCAGTGCCCCTGAGGTTGATTTGTAGTGAATCCTGTGGCAGAAGAAACCGCTGTAGCAAGCAAATACCGAGCTCCATTTAGAGGGTGACATTGGCAACATCTGTGGTCTACTATTAGAATCTGAGGCATGTCCGATTCATAGCTGAATTACGTTGTTGGCTGTAGTTCTGCCTCAGCATTCCTCTGGCATAGCTGATCACAAAGTATAATGGTATTTCTGTGATATTAGATATTTTATCTGTCACGTTTAGTGAGTGACCTGCCATTTCCTCCCTGTGCACCTTTAATAAATTATTTATTTTTCTCTGTTTGTGTAAAGCATTCTTTGTGAAGACCAAGATAGTTACCTATGCAGCGTGACGTTATTCAGGAAGGCAGTGGATGACTTCCGACATAAAGCCAGGGAAAACAAGTAAGTGTTATTTTTCCTCTAAATGCATATTTTGTATGTCACATGAGTTTTCTGTCCTTGCAGCGACTAAAATTTAACCATAGATTCCATAGTCTCTATCACAAATGGAACATATTATCAAATATGCACTTACTTGCTCAGGTCAAACTTTGTAGTAAGTGCATCCCCTCCTTTGCATCTTGTATGTTTGTGTATCTGGATGCAACCTGTACACTTCCTTTAACAATGTATGGCCTCCAAAGGATGGGGACACAGGGTGTTGCACAATAAGACTAATTTCCTCCTTCAGTGACACCTTCACAGCAAGGGCTAGGTAATCCAAAACTCTGATATGAGCACTTCATGTCATATTTTCAAGTCTCCTATCTAAAACTAGCATCGCCTCTAATAGACTCCTATTAAAATACTCTCAATTTTTTCTTTTTGCTTCCTTTGCTTGATCCACTCTGCTATCCAGTTGCAAAAGCTTTGAGCCCACCACTTCAACAACTGAGTCCACGCTACACTTTTTCAGAACTCAGTAACATAGCATCTACAACCAGAGACACTTTCTTAACGATGTCAAGCTACTTTAAAATTTAATCCAACACCACCATCTTATTCTGTTGTCGTGCAACAAGGTCCTTTACAGGCTTCGCCCAGTCTTCTCCAGCTGCTCTTTTCTTTCTCTGTTCAGGATTGAAAGAAACCCTTCTTAATTCTCCTAAGTGTGTTTTTTTCAGCCATGTTATGTACTCTTCTTTTTAACCTGCCTCCACTATGTGAACAGACCCTGTTTAGCTGCTGTTTACCTGAAGATATTGGTAGGTTCTTCTCACAAATGGGCTGGGAGCTTAGAGGTAACTTTACGTTGCCAGCACCATCTTGTAATCTGCACTGTCCAGTGATGATATTCTCCCAGCTCCAATATACCTCTACCCTTGAGACTGCTTATGTTATGGCAGTATTAACTGAATCTCTGATTGGTCCAAGCAACTTGATCATCTTCTCTAGTAAAAAGAGCCCTCAGCTTTTCCACTGCAGGGCCACATCTTGCGTAGAGCCTGAGGAAAGATGGCCATTGCGACTACCAGCAGGCTCTTCTCCACCGTATTTCATTTTTTAATGATATAGGTATTGATTATTATGAACAATGAACTTCTGCCATAAATAAGTCTTTATATACAAGTCTTAGTGTGTTTATGATGGATGACAAATGCATAGATATGATGTCTCTTTTATTCTATTTACAACCTGCTGAACTATTTCTAAACAAAATGGTATTACTTTCCCAGTGCAACTTGTAATGCCAGTCCGTCTTTGAATAGTACATCTAAATCAGGCCATCATATTTAGGTAATTCTTTCCAACAGTCTAGACTCTTTGCCTCATCCCTATCTCATAGACATTTCTCAGTCATCATACAGTAGTTTGAATTTGTCCAGCCAGTTTTAGGAAATGTGTGAAATCTTTTGAACATCTTTCTTCACAGGTACCTCTTGCTTAACCTGTACTGCTCTCCATTTTAGGCCTGGCTTAACAGCGTATGAGTCACCAGACATAATGTGATCAACCTAAAAAATAACTTTTAGGAGTGCTACAGAGATGGGCATTGGCTCCGCCCACATATTGGTAGCCAGAAGTAGGTGTTTTGATTGGGCAGAAGTTGGGTGCTTCCACAGAAAAAGTGCTTCTCCTCTACGCAGGTGTGCTTATTTTGTTCAGCTACCTTAGCCAGCAGCTTAGGCTGCCTGAGCTTGAATTTTCAGGGTGGTACACACAACACTGTAATGCTGTTAAAATGTCTTGGACAACTAGATAAGTTACACTGTTTGTTTTTCTCTGGCAGCAGCACAGATGGGAGGAGGGAAGTCATGAGGAATATATTACAATCCTGGCACCCTCCACTTCCCTTATTAGCTTAACACTTCAGAATGCAGTTTTGTATATGAGAGCAGTATGGGATAACCAGGGGGGCTACACTAATCTACATGGATTTTAGTTCTGGCTTGATTGTGCAAACACCACTTTATCTCATGTAATCAACAAGAAAGAGCTTTCCGAGTGTTACTGAGATGGAGGTTTAGGCTCCAGCCACATTTTGGTGACCCTGAGTACAGGATTTGCTTGTGCCGAATTTGTGTACTTCCACTAAAAAGATTGCTTGTCTTGCATTTTTTAGCATTTGCAAAGCTTCTACTCAATATAGTATGACTGAGTTTGCTGTGGCTGCAAGCCAGTGATCATGGCTGTAGTCCTGATCTGTTTATTATGAAATGTTATGATAAAAGGTACTAGGTTGGGCATATTTATTGTGAAAAGCACATGCTAAATTTACTAGGCTTTTAAGGATGGATTGCCATTACTCTATATGAAAGCCTTACAGATAGATATTTTCTAACATGAAATTGCAGAGATTACTGTAGTAGGCAATGGTTTTAATGTTGGTTAACCTTTGTGACAGACTGTGCATATAGAAGGTTTGCTCTGTGAGAATCCTCGTTAGGCCCTATTAGAAGAAACTCTGTTTTGCTTAGCTAACTGTAATTTTGTGTACCTTTCTAATGTTATTAATGTGTGCCTGATGGTTGCCTTGCCTTGTGGAACAGCCGAGTTGGTTACGGTGACAAGCTATAGGCGTGGTTGATGCACTGGAAAGTATTATGTCCGATGCCTTAGATCTGCTCTGCTTATTATGAAACGTTATGACAAAGGCAGTGTTGCTCATTGATGCTGAAAAGGTTTTAGGAAAGTCAATAACATTTTAATTGGAACAGCCTTTACAACACAGTCTTTGTCACACAGTGCCTTCCCAGGCAGCTTTCACCACACAGGTATTTGTACCCTTACCACGCATGCCTTTAGAACACAGCTAAGTATTTTTTTTATTAAAACTTTTAAAAAAATAGTTTAGATGAGGATAGTGATAAAGGGAAGTAAGGGTCATTTTAGGGGTTAGGGATTGGGTAGTGGTAAAGGGAGGTAGAAGTAAATGGAAGGCAACAAGTTCACTCTGGGATCAACTGGCCATTCTCCACTTTGATATTTCTCCGGCTGGCTACACACTACAGGACTGCTTTCAGAGTAGGATAGTCTGCCATGGCCTCACTATGCTGCTGTGGTCCCCAGGACAAAAGTCCTAAAAAAAATGTTTTTAAAAAAGTGAGAGAAATAATTATCATATGCACGTGGTCTAATGTCATGAGATGCCCAGGGGGGCTACACTGATCTACATGGATTTTAGGTCTGGCTTGATTGTCAGTCCTCTCAAATCTTTCTTTTTAAACAGAATGGACTAGTCTTCCCTTTTTTGTTTTTTGTTTTTTTTAAATTGTTTATTTATGCATATAAAAGAACACATATAACTATGCACTACATTATAGCAGATTACATTTAAGGAAAATTACAGTCCGCCGACCACCCAATGGCAGTACCAGTTCGAGACCCCCACCCCCACCCACCAGAGTTCACACATTGTTCTCTGACCTAGTGAGCATAGAGAAATAAAACATTTATGGTACTAAACAAGGTCGAACCAACCACCACAAACGCAGTAGGTACATTGATTAGTGGCGCCAACCAATACATATTCAGTGCAGTGCATTTCAAAACATTAACTTGCAAACAAACAGAACACTGTGAATATAGTGAGCAGAACAGAAGATAGTGCAACAGTGCCCATACAACATTGAAGGTATCACACATGCGTGGCCGGGGGGATGGGGGGAGGGGGGGCAACTGAACAACAGTCTATATACAAATCGGGAACAAGGATGAGGAGGCAGTCCACTCATGACAATCCCCACTTAAAAAGCCAAACCTGCAGACACACCAACCATGAAACCTCAAACCTCACAGCTATGCCTCTATAACCTCACCCTCATTCCTTGAGTGGTCTAACTATGTCCAGAGTTCAGTAAGTGGAAGCGTCTGTTAAGGGGTCTTCCCCCTCACTCTCCCGCACACCAGATAACTCATTAATCATGGCACTCCAGAGCTCCAAGTCACAGTCAACATGTTCATCCACTTGAACCCTTTGCAGGTGACACTCCTCTGCGGAGGCCCATTCAGCCAAGTACCTCAGCCAATCAGCACGCAGCGGGGGTGCGGGCTAGCCCATCCGATCGCAATACACCTCTTTGCCAAGATAAGCCCCAGCTGTGCAATTCTATATGCCATCTTATGACCCTTCTTAGGGACAGGGAGTAGGCCCAGCAAATAGTGTTTCATTGCTACCTGCACTCGCACAGCCGTGACCTCCATGAGTGCCTCCACTTCCTAACGCCAAAAGGATTGGACAGATCTACAGACCCATGCCATATGATCAAATGAAGCCGACGGCACCCCACAACGGCCACAGCTGTCAGGTCTTGGGGGCATATTCTATGCAGGCGTTGAGGTGTCAGGTATGCTCTATGCAAGTAATAGAAGTGTGTCAACTTAAATTGAGCATTGCTAGTCGCATCTTGCACCAGTGAACAGGCTCTATTCCATTCCCCATCCGTGAGTGCTACTCCCAGGTCAGTTTCCCAGCAGCCCCTGCTTCTCTGCATCCCAGTTAGCCTGTCACCTGTGAAAGCTTTATAAGTTCGGGACGGGAGACCGCGGTCACCTCCAGGGTCAAGAGGAGTCACCATGAGGTGGTATTCAGCTGGCTCCTCTGGAAATGGTGGCCCAAATCTCTCTGGCCGTCCACAAATGTTTCCATACTGTAGGAACTGCTCCCGACCTACTCCAAACAGGGACTCCGCTTCTTCCCTTGTAATAAACGTGCCATTGTGGTATAAGTCACCCGGATTATTACAACCCCCTGCGCGCCACTTCGCAAAATCCATCACCTCAGCGGCCTTGGTAAAGGGCCGGATCCACCATAGTGGAAGCAGGCATGCGTACGGGGCACTGCGTAGAACCCGCACAACCGCACTCTCCCAAGCTCTCGACACCTGTTCTACCAAATAGGGGGCACCCTGTGGAACCCTAAAGCCCCCCATTAGCATATGCTGGAGACACTCCACACAGACAGAGCCAGTTAACAAACCCTTTTCCCAATTAGGAGTGTCCTCCCACTACCGGACTGCATACTGTAGTAACCCCGCTAGGTAACATAGGTAGAGGTCTGGCAGTCCCAGACCCCCACTAGCCAGGCCCAATTTCAGGAGTTCCATGTGGACTCTGCATCTTTTGCCCACCCAGACTAGAGGTAATAGTAATCTATCCAGCTGCCGGAATAATGAGAAAGGAAGCTCACAGAGTGAATTCTGCATAACATACAGGCACCGGGGGAGAACGATCATTTTACTAAGTGCGATTCTACCCATAACTGATAATGGGAGAGAGGTCCGGAATTGAACAGAGGCGCGGAGCCCTTGTCGTAGTTTAGACTCTTGCTCTGAGCAAGACTGCTGGTCTCAGGATGACAGTACTTTCGTTTGTAGGTGACTAAGTCTTTTCCTACAACTAGTTGTAACTGTTGTCCAAACCTTACCGGCTCACTAGCAGTACCTCACCAGAAACACAATAGTAAAAGGTGATTTGTAGCAGTCGCTTATGCATGGACTCAAAGTAAGATATCTCAGGGTTGTCGTGGTTAAACGGAAATTACCCTTTTCTCACAGATATATTATGTCTCATACAAACAAAGGCAATAAGACAGATGCAGTAAAGTTATAATAGTTTTTATTTAACATAACTGCCATTTGCGATAAGTTGCATGAACTGCAATGATTAGGATAATGAATATACCAAGCAACAGTATTGTGAAGAAGAGAGTCATGGTTATAAAGACCCCCACCATTTTTGCAATATATGAAAGAAATATATATATATATATATATATACGATATGGAATATGCCCTAATACCCTAATGAGAATATGCCTAACCTCCTACCTAAAGGAGAGCTGGGTTTGCTAAACCTAATCTGCCAAAGCTGTGTCCATGAGAGGAGCCCCTAACCCTCGTTACCTTGGAATGAGGTCTCTATCTCAGACTCTGTAGGGACACGAAGACTGGGTCAGCATCAAGACGACTGCAGCATCGATATCAGCGATGGTGGCGATGCCCTCTGGTCGGAATCCCTCTGATTATCTGTCTAAAGTGTGATGTATTTATACAGATCTACAAGGTCCCCTGACGTAGGTGTAATTCAAAACAATAGATAACAGGCATGCTTGGAACGGCAATTAATATCAACAATCCCTCGAAAGCATAGAGAGGGAAAATCCCTAAGTGTGAACATCTACTGTTTGTTTGTCTTTCGTGCTTGATCTTGACGCCTTGGCGCAGTGACACTGATAATAATACTCATAACAAGTGGCCTAACTATAAACAAGGCCGCATTCTTAAAGGAAATAAATAATTAAATGGACTAAGACAGAGCAAGCTAAGTAGGTTAAAAGTCACTAGTTGACGGGGGCACGAGTTTACAAGCCTACGGCTAAGCTAACTCCTGTTATCCCGTTAAAACAAACTAGGATTCACTAATCTATCCAGCTGCCGGAATAATGAGAAAGGAAGCTCAGAGTGAATTCTGCATAACATACAGGCACCGGGGGAGAACGATCATTTTACTAAGTGCGATTCTACCCATAACTGATAATGGGAGAGAGGTCCGGAATTGAACAGAGGTGCGGAGGCCCTCCAGTACTCTTCCCATGTTTAGAGTAAATTGCAGTTGTGGGGAGTGCATCACTTGAACGCCTAAATATGAAAAGGACTCAGTCTCCCAAGACAGCCCCAAACATGGTAGCTCTGGTGCCGCCAACGTCGACAGACCTGCCATTGGGAATAATACAGTTTTGTGCCTATTGATTCGGAGGCCTGACACCTGCCCAAAAATGTCCATCATACCCAACAAGAGGGGTAGCGCTTGCTTACGGGTCTGTGACATACACCAGGGCATCATCTGCATACAGTGATATTATATGCGTTCTTGTCCTCATACGGATGCCCCACCTATCCAGCCCAGACCGTAGTTGTATGGCCAGAGGTTCCATAGCCAACGTGAACAGCAGTGGCGACAAGGGGCACCCCTGCCATGTGCCTCGTTCGATAGTAAAGGGCTCCGACACTATCGCCCCCGTACGTACTCTCGCCTGAGGGGCTGTGTATAAAAGACGCACCCAGGATGAAAAATACGGTGCCTATACCCATCCTACGCATCACCTCCCTTAAGTATTCTCTGGGTAAGGTGTCAAGCGCTTTCTCCATTTCAATACCCACCAGGGCTGCGGGAGTCGCAGGTCTTGTGTAGTTTGTGTTAAGCGCCGTATATTCATATGGGTGCCCCTCCCCGGTATAAATCCGCATTGATCACCCTGTACTAAATGCCACCACTCGACTCAAACAAGAGGCCAAAACCTTAGACAATTTATCATCCACATTTAGCATGGATAACGGTCTATAGGCGCCCGGGTCGTCCTCTTCCTTCCCAGGTTACGGTAGCATGACTATCAGTGCTTCCTGCATATTCTCCGGGAGAAGGTCCTCACTACGCACCTCATGAAGCATTTCCAGCAGTCGCAGCAGAATCACAGCGAGATGAATTTGGTAAAATTTGACTGTAGCCCGCCAGGACCGGGCACTTTCCCGGACACCATTCCTCCCAATGCCTCCACTAGGTCGTCCAAGGGCATCTCCCCTTCCACTTCCCCCGACTGGGCCTCCATAAGGCGCGGCATCCGAAGTCCATCCAAGTACTCCCGTATCCGGGTCACACCTACATCACATGGTGTGGCATAAATAGCCCGAAGGTGCAAATTCACCCGCAGCTGTCCTAAAATATTTTCTCCTGAAGGACCGTGGAGCATCTGGATGATAGGAATGGGACGCTCCCGCCGGAGGAGCCAAGCCAACATACGCCCGAGCTGTCCCACTCCCAAAACAGCCGCTGCCTACAATTCCGGCAGACATAATTATCCAGTCTATCCCAGAGGTCTAAAATTCTGCCATGCACCTCAAGGCAATCCGACTCGGACGCGTCGCTGTTATCTACTTGGTGCTGTAAGGCTGCCAATACGTCTTCCTGTTGCGTGAGCTCCTGGTCCAAGCGCTTCCTGATACCATACGTTTTACTGAGGCTTTCCCCTCCGATAACCACTTTCAATACCTCCCATTCGACGCCTTGGGCCATAGCCGTACCCCAATTTGTACTACAATAACCATTCAGCACACTTTGAAGGTCTTGTTTATATTCGGGATCACCCAGTAGGTCTGGCCAAAGACGCCACAGGGGGATTGCAGGCTTGGGTATCTGTGTTTCACATTCCAAAAGGAGAGGGGCATGGTCTGATAAGAACCGGACCTGATAAACAACACGGCGGATGTCAAGCAATCTGCCATTGGCAAGGAGGAATTGATCCAGGCGGCTGCAAGGGTGAGCGTGTAACATGAAAATATTCTAGAGATGGGGTACATCTCCCTCCACACATCCACAAAGTGTAAATTCCTCATAACAGTCTGCAGTTTGGCAGTCATGTGCGACTTAGTGTTCATCTTTGGCGGGTCCCTATATAGGATTCCGTCTAGGACACAATTAAAATCACCAGCCCACAAAATGTGCATCCCAGTGTAAGATATTAATTCCTGTTGGAGCTGATGATAGAACCCCGCATCATCAGTGTTAGGGGCATAAACATTCAACAGACAGAGCTCCCGGCTATCTAATACCCTATGTAAGAATATGTATCGGCCTTGCACGTCCACTTTTAGGCTTCTTAATGTAAAGAGAGTCCCGGGAGCAATCTAAGCAGAGACCCCCCTAGCATAGGAGGAATAGGTCGCCGTATAAAACTGTCTTCTGCACTTTTTGCGCTTCATTTTCTATCAAATGTGTCTCCTGTAGGAGAGCAATATGTACGCCAAGCCGCTTAAGATATGTGTGTACTCTGTAGCGCTTCACAAAGGAATTCAATCCTCTAACATTCCATGTAACTATGAGTGTCAGGGTACCCACCATATTCTGTTCCACTCCACCTGGTCCACTACTGTGCTCGAATGCCCCCTCCTCACCCACATGCAGCCCCCGCCCCAACACCACGTGCAACCAGATGATCCGATGCCTTCACAGCAAAAGAATGCCCACAGTGCTCACATTGACAAAAACAGAATACCAATACCAACTAGAACCCACATAATACTCCCCCATCCCACCCTGGGTAAACACCACCCACAACTAGTGTCTGCCCAATCGTGTGTGTACCCCACTATCACTTCTAGTGCCCAGAAGTGGGGAACAATTGGCGCTCCCGCTCGATAGCCAGATTCAGGTCCGGACTACACTGCAACACTCCCAACACTCACTAGTCGGCCGGCCCGCACACAACATGTTCCCAAAAAGTGAATTAACAACGGGGGGTATCACAGGCCCACCACTCTGCCACGGTCCCAGACCAACCGCCAACTCGGACCTCCGCATCCCTAGCACCTAAAGGCAGCAGTAGACTGGAGAAAGAGGGCCATAGGGCCAGACGAGAACCAACAGAGGGATGACCCCCGAGCATTGACCCAGAACCAAAGTACTTGTCTACAACCATAACGGAAGGTCCAATAAATCATTCAGGTGACCTCGGCTTCCCCTTCTAGAGACAAACAACTTGCGACACAGGGGGATCCGGAGCACCAGGACACCTCCGGCGTGACAGTTTGAACCAAAAGTTTAGCCTCTTCACACTCCTGTCTCCTACGCTCAAGACTCAGAGTACCGTCCGAGCGCACAATCACTCGGCTTCCACAGGCGGCACAATGGTGTCTGGTACTTCTGTGCGCTGCAATTCGCACTTTCACTGTCTCTCGGAGTCTCCCACCACTCTCCCCCCCCACCCCCCTCCCCCCCCCCCAACTGGGATTCCGGCATTCCTGTCCCATCATTCAACTCCAACCAGCCCCACGCTGCTTCAGGAGATTGAAAGAAATGTGAACAGCCCGCATGAAGAACCTTCAACTTGGCTGGATACAACAACATATAAGTATAGCCCAGGTCTTTTAGCTTACGTTTAACACCAACATATGACTGACGCTGGAGCTGCTGTCACAAACGGATAGTGTGATTCTCAAATGTAGGATCTCCATATTTGTGCACCTCCTGCAAGATTGCGTCTCGGTCTCTATAGTTAAGGACTTTGGCTATGATCGTTCGCGGAGGGGCTCCCAGTGGCGGCGGCGGTGCCAAGGCCCTGTGTGCACGCTCCACCACAAACACAGCCAACAATGGGGCAGCAGGCAATGATTTATGGATCCAGTCCTCTAGGAAGGCCTCAACATTCGCCCCCTCTACTCCTTCGGGTAAGCCCACTATACGGAGGTTACAGTGTCTCGCCCTACCCTCCGCATTCTTGACACGCGCTTCCAGTGTGCGCGTTTTAGCTTCAAGGATGGCCTCTGATGCCTTCAGCGTGTCCTCATCAGACTGCATGCATGTCACTTTTTGCTCAGTGGCCACCGATCGTTCCACCACTACCCTCAAATCGGCTCTCAGCAGGTTGACTTCTACCGCTATGGCTGCAATCTGAGTTTGCGTTGCCCGGCTAGATGACTCAATAGCAGCCAGGATTTGCGCCCCCGTGGGCTCCGCTCCCTTCTCCTAGGGGCCAGGGGTATCTTTTTGCAGACTCGCTCCTGCACTCTGCGCTGTGTATTGATCCATCCGTGTTTGCTGCTTTCCCTTATTCGCTCTGTCTCTTCCCATGGTGCGCACTTGATGAGGTGCCTGCTACAAGCGAATACCGTGCACCACACTACCAGGCGCAGTGTAAGTGGTCGAACTCCGTGCCCTTGCCACGCACCACCGCCTTGTCCCCAACTGCCTCACCGGACCATTACAGGATGAATACTGGCACAGGCAGTAGCAGCGCAGGCATCGTCCTCTGCTAAATCTGGCTGTCTCACAACCAGCCAGTCTCACACTCCAGGAGCCGGGCGACACAGGGCCACCCAATCGAAACACCGCTGCAGAAGGGGTACTCCCCCAGAACAAGCTCAACGACAGTCCCCAGCTACCTTCGCACGTTCAGTGCCGCTCCGTCCGTCTCTGGCAGCCCAAGCGCCCTCCTCAGCTGGTCAAGGGGCGACACCCTGCAGGATCCAATTCACCATGATGGACCTCCACGCCTTGGGGAGGGGTCACCTCCAGCTTCATGCAGGGGGGAGGAGGAGGAGGGTGGTACGGGGGGGCGTCCAGACCTTAAAGGGCCCCCCTGACAGGGACACTCCCCCCTAAGTTGCGCCTCACTACCTATTCAATCAGTCGACTTTGGCTGTTTTTTAAAATGTGCAAGCAATCGTGGCCGCCATCTTGGGGTCAGGCGCTCTTCACATGCGCTCCCCCGCAGCGCGATCGCGACGCCTTCCACCGGTTGTTGGTGCTCGCTCGCTCTCCCCTCCACTCGACTCCAGGACCCATCTGCAGGGTTCACGGGGGCCCAGGGCAGCAGGATCGTGGAGGATGCCGAATCCGGGGCTGGGAGCACTCCTCTAGTGCTGCCGGTCGGCCATCTTGCCGGCCACACCCCCTTCCCTTTTATGCTTGATGTAAGGCCACCTCTTGTAACTGCTGCCCACGCTTCATCAGGGCAAATAATGCAGCCCTAGTGATTGCCTACAAAAAAACTGAAAAGGCACAGCTGCAAAGCTCCAAAGCTGTGATTGCACAGTGCACTTCTATTATTTAAAATGGTTAGTCTTTGGAGCAGTTTAGAATGCTCCACTGTGTCAAAGGCCAACGAAAGGTCCAAGAGAAAAAGCTCAGCAACTCTATTCTAGCCCACTGTGGTTTTAACGTCTTCCCAGATAGAGATTAGGACGATTCAGTTCCTCCTCCTGCACGAAAATCAGTTTGGAAGTCGGAAAGTATTGAATTGCCTTCAGTGCATTGTAATATCTAGTTGAAAGCTGCTCTTTCTGTTAGTTTGCCCAGAAATGGCCAATTTGCTATGGGTTTGTAGTTGTTGGTGTCTTGATTATTCAGGGTGAGTTTTTTTATTTTTTTATTTGTTAAAGGGGGCGTATGTATGCCTTTAAAAAAATATATATATTGTTTAGGTCTTCTGGGAAAAGTCATGTTGTTAAGGAGTTGTTGAGGAGTGTTAAAGGGATGGCTGCTGAAGCTGATAGGATGTTTTAAATCACTTTCATGCGTAAATTAAAAGATATTATTTTAATCTCACAGTAGTATGTTGGTAAAATTATGCTACATAATATGCACCTTACTTGATTAATGTACAAAGTGTTAAGTGTCAATACTGCATGCGTAATAGCTTCACTATGAGAGTATGATTATATTTTCAGCACTGTTGGGTTCAGGGAATAATACTAGAGGGCAACTGGGGAAATCCTTTGCATATAAAGAGCACAAAGGCACTAAGTAAAGCACCAATCAGAAAAGTTTCACATGATGTCCAGTCAGGAAAGATGCCTCTGAAAAGGACCAGGTTGTCCCTGCTCAAAAAAGTA
The DNA here is from genome assembly GCF_031143425.1 of Pleurodeles waltl. Lineage (NCBI taxonomy): Eukaryota > Metazoa > Chordata > Amphibia > Caudata > Salamandridae > Pleurodeles > Pleurodeles waltl. Next base: position 893,508,895 of record NC_090439.1, read on the forward strand.
CATCCTGCTGAGAATTGTTCTCCTTATTTTGACTTTGTATTGTACACCTTGCATCGCTCACAGCCTACAGCCACATGCTCTGTCAAATATACCTCCCATCCCATTTGTTTGTGTTTTGAAGTTCTAAAGGCTAAAATTAAAATCTGAGAAACTCTGCAAGACGTTTTGCATATCTACTACAAACCACATGTTCAGGTAACAGTCCCCTTCCCAGTGGTTAGAGGACACGAGCAATATGACAGAATAGGAGATGATTACTGTAAGGATTTCCCAACCACAGCATCTAGAATTGAAGAACAGATTCTGCATTGGCCGTGGGATTTCTTTCCTGTAGCGTCCTGCTTCGTTTGATGCATTGCCAGTTAACCCAGTGCGCTCCACCATAACTTGAGGTATTACCACAAGCCCTGAAATGGCCAAGTGATAGAAATATGGAAAGCCACCTGAGAGAGTGATGGTTCAGTCTCGCTAAGGTGTCACAAAGCCTCTTTATCTCAGTATATGAAAGAAAGAAATTGGAGTTTTTTAAACCTGTTGGAGAAGAGCTGTAGAGGCATTTCGAAGATGGGAGAGCCCAGAAGAAATGCACCCAAATTCAGAGCGAAATTGCCTGCAGGAGATCTAAAACCAATACAGGACCACACTCCTAATGCAAAGCTCGTGTCAACACATGGGATGAAGTTTTAAGTCTATGATGATGGTGCTAAATATGTTTCATTTACCCCATCCATAAAGAAGGCAGGAGGGAGAAAAGAAAACATGCCCTCAAAAGGGGTGTTGATGAACTTGATCATTACAATTAAGCGTGAGGTTGGATTTCAAGAAATAATTGCCCACCACAAACAAGAAAGGAACAACCCTACTACTTTCATAATTATATTGAAAGTGAGGTTAATTAAATACCTGCATGAGTTGGCAGATAAATTTACATCCACGTGAGCCCACAGCAAGGCACCATGCTGCATGGCTAAACAAAAGTTCCAATTGGAAAAATTAGACCTGTGCTCCTCAGTGTGCAAAACGTCACACACTTTCAATTGGTTCTAGATTTAATGCAAACATTTGAAACAGAAGCTAGCCGTGACCCGTATTCTGTGTTGTCAATTGAATGCAAAGGGCAGATCCAGGAAAATGTTATTATCACAAATGCCTTTACTTATATTGGTTGGAATGAGACCGTTTCTTGGTGTATAATCAGTTCCTTCTTTTGTAGGTTTGTGGTCCGTGATTTCCATTACAATGAAGAGGAGATGAAAGCAGACAAAGAAGAGATGACCAAGCTCTCTACTGATAAGAAGAAGCAGTTTGTGTGTACACTTAAACATATTTAAAATTACACCCTGGGGGTAGATTGTCAGATTAGGGAAGATTAGATTATCCTTTTGGATGATGGCAGATTGATTTTTGCTAATTTCTTTCTTTTTCATCTTTGACTAAGAATATAATTTAAGATTTTGTTGTACTTTCTAAGGAAGCTTCACCAGTCAGTGTGGTAGAGAATGTCCTATACCTTAGATTCTTTACACAACCGCGTAGTCAGATGCAGAATTCATCTATAGTTCCATAAGGCAGACGTCACAACTCTGAGCCATAACATCATCTGCAGAGAGGTGAAATAATGCATTGGCGAAATATTACAAAACAAACTTTATATTCCCTCAGTACCCTTGAGTTCTTTCCCACCTTCCCTTATGCCACCTTACTTTTATGGTCCCTAGGAAGTAACCACTCTTTTCTTCAGAAATGTCTGTCTTGTGAAAAACTCACTGCCTGCACACTTCTCTACTGTATCCTTGCAAACACTATGGGGGTCATTCTGACCCCGGCCGGCGGCAGAAGCCGCCGGCCTGGCTGGAACCGCCAGAATACCGCTGCGCGGTCAAAAGACCGCCGCGGGTATTCTGGGTTTCCCTCTGGGCTGGCGGGCGACCGCCAGAAGGCCGCCCGCCAGCCCAGCGGGAAACACCCTTCCATGAGGATGCCGGCTCCGAATGGAGCCGGCGGAGTGGAAGGGGTGCGACGGGTGCAGTTGCACCCGTCGCGATTTTCAGTGTCTGCATGGCAGACACTGAAAATCTTGGTGGGGCCCTGTTATGGGGGCCCCACGACACCCCATACCGCCATCCTGTTCCTGGCGGCCAAAACCGCCAGGAACAGGATGGCGGTATGGGGGTCGGAATCCCCAGCTGCGCCGCCATGGAGGATTCCCCAGGGCAGCGGAAAACCGGCGGTACACCGCCGGTTTTCCGTTTCTGACCGCGGCTGTACCGCCGCGGTCAGAATGCCCAAGGGAGCACCGCCAGCCTGTTGGCGGTGCTCCCGCGGTCGTTGGCCCTGGCGGATTTTACCGCCAGGGTCAGAATGACCCCCAATATGTTTCTAATACCTTTACCTCGAATATACCATTCAAGCGTTTTTTTCTGTCACTGGATCTACTTTGATTATGGGTTCCTTAGTAACACAATACGGAATAATACTGCAAAAAAGCAATTATTTTGTGATTGTTCAATTGGGAAGAATTGGACTCAAAATTATGCTGCAACACTCAGACTGTAAACTAAAATGAGTAACTGTCCAATTTGCAATTTAATATTCAAGTCCTATAATAAATGCATAGTCTAAGCAGTCATTATTATAGAGTATAAAGTGGTTTAAAAATATCTCGGAAGAAGGAAAGCTCTGGAAAACGTCCTCTTTTATAGTATAGCTAGTGTTTGTTACTAGTAGCGCCCTTTCTTCAAACCTGCTGCTGCCAGCCGATGTCACTGGGGTGGATTGCCAAGGGCCAATGTCTGCAATTATTATTTCAGAATCATAAGTGTGGTTCCCAAACTGCCATAGTATGGCAGTTTTAACAGTGGCCATTCATGTTGATTACTGCCTGGATCCATTGATGTTTGTTACTACCAGAGTACAGTGTAGATGTTCATTCTTCCCTGAATTCAGTTTTAATGCTCTTTGATGCTTGAGGCCTATTATGATCCTTGCTATTTGGGACCACTGATGCTCATTGGTTTCTGGGGCTATTGGCACCTACTACTTACGGAGGGGCCTTGTAAGCTCATTTCTCCTTGAACCCATCGCTGTTCATTACTTACTAGGGCCATTGATGCTGGGAATGTTGAAGCTCGTTATTGCTCAGTATTTTTATATTCATTAGTTTTCAGAGTTCATTACTTAAGGCTCATTTCTGTCTGGGACCATTGAGGTGCGATTCTCATTAATGCTGGAGTCATTGAGGCTTATTACTTTTCAGTGCCATTTATAATGATCACTTCTTGTGGCCATTGATTCTCATTAATGTCTAGGGTCATTGATGCTCATTAGTGCCTGGGCCCATTGAGACTTGTTGCTGCCTGGGATTTCTAATGCCTGTGGCCAGTATTGATGCAGGCTACGTCCCGAACCCACTGATATTCATAGCTGCCTGGGGCTGTAGAGGCTCCTTAATGCCTGGTTACTGGGCACATTGATATTTGTTACTTACTGTGGCCAGTAGTGATGCTTGTTACTTATTGAGACACATTACTGCTTGGGTCCTTAGATGATCATTAAAGGAAGGAGCCATTCACCATACTTGCTCTCTGGGTCTATTGATGGTTCTTGTCACTTTAGGTTCCGCAATGCTGGGTTAATACCATTACAATAATAGCTGGATTTGATGTGTGGCTTTCCCTGACCTAATCATTGATAGTTAATGTTTATGTATGGGTATTGCAAATATTAGTGAAAGGACCGTTATTGGGGTTCTTCTGGTTGTGGTCCGCTCATTTGACTTTATGTAGTTCCCATAAGTACATGATGCATAGTTCCTTTTTTAGGGCTGCCGCTTTTTCTTGCAGACATACACTTGGTGCCCCGAAGAATTATGCAAGTTTTAAAAAGGTCAAGCTTCTCTGCAGAACATGTACAATTTAATTATGGCCCCTTCTCTTTACTATTTCTTCTTAAAATATTTTTCCTTCAGTTTTTTTCCCCCGCCCTGTGTGAAGGATGGACCTTGTTTTCTGTTCAGTGTTTTTTATACAATTCACAATGGTCCTATGAAGAAGCAGTTAAAATATCTTTCCTGTAATCCTAGTTCTCGGTCATAAATATCTTAATTAGATTCATAAAGCACTTGGCTTTCTTCCTGGTGAGAGTAGAAGACAATTAAAATGTTGACAGAGATTGTTACCCTTTGTCACACATTTAAATGAATTGATTTTCATTCCACTAAATTGCCAGGCTCCTGCAAAGTGACAATGGCAGATTTCTGCTCAGTAAGGTTTTTGCATATCATCCTGTTTGTTCGTTTTTCCAGGGTAAGAGAGCTAAACTAGTGGATCATTTTACTTTTACAATACGTATTGTATTTAGAAAAACAGTCAACGTTATCATTGAAAAGGGAGTTTCCTTTTTAAAATAAATGTTTCTGGTGTCCTTAACATTGATGAGGATAGTCTGTGTTAATATAGGTACCTATGATGTATTTTAAAGTATTTAAGTTCTGGTACAGTGGGTTCTTTCCTCTTAATGGCTATGAGCCTTCAAATGCAATTGCACAAATAATTGGAGGGCTGGTGCTAGAATAAAATACATCTGTTTTTAAAAAGGAAACATTTTTGGGGATCAGCATGTATGCTTTCCTCTCCTACAAACGCATTTTGCATTTATTGTTTAAGTGTTTTAAAACACATTTCCTATATCAATTCACAGCTTTTCTATTCCCAACCGTAAATAACGATGTGGTTAGATTTGGTGTTAAAAAAACACATGCGTTTGCACTGAACAGTCATAATGGGCTTGCTTTTTCAGGTGTGATAAAACTGAACTAGTCTTTGTTATTGTCCTTCTTAGTGTTCCATGTTTGATGTCTGGACAGTTTGTTGTCATACCATTTCCAGAGGAGTTTTGCTCCAGTCAGAATGGTGACTAATGATAGTTTTTTTTTTTTTTTATCTTCTTAATGGAAACAACATGTATGGGTGTTTCAAATTGTGATAATACGGTTCCACACACTACAAAACTAGGTTTTCTAGGATGTGAAAAAAAAACGATTTTGTAATTTGACTCTACAAATGTCATCCAGTAAGTAAATAAAACGTCTTAATTTGCTAGACATTTGTATGCTTTTATCACACTGCCTCCTAAAACGCCATCACACCACCCTCATACCTCTTCTGCCTCCCTTTCCCCAAACAAATGTTTTTCCAAAGCAATGTCTCCAGAGGTGTGAGTGCAAAAGTACATTAATAATTTCACTTTTTTTGCAGTGCTACATGATGCTTTTTTGGTCAATTCTGGCAGTAGAATCAAAATGTGGATTTATTTTTTTTAATTCAACAGCTTTTGTTTTGGCAGTTTTCATTGTACAGAAACATAAGATAACTTAGACAAGCTTAATGAAGCATCCAGCATTCCTGAACAGTATGGCTGTTAGAGACTGTGAGCAAGGATTCTATAACAGCATATTATACACTTAGCAACAGAAGCTCTTAGATCTAGATGAGCATCCAAAAAATTATAATAATGCAGTATGTCATTAAAGAAGCACAATCCAGCAATACTGAATACAAAACCAAACAATAAGAGCATGTTGTCCTAGATTGAGTCAGAGCATAACATTCTTTCAATCAGCCTGAGGGGAAGGGCAGGGAGGGGCACCGAGGTAATAGAGAAGAGAGTTGGGCGTAGGTATGAGTGGGAGGGGAGTAGCGCGGACCTTAGGTGTCCTCTCTTGTACGCGTGAACCCCATAGACATAATCTTTTTTTAAGATGTTTTACCATATAACTGTTTCTTGGAGATGGCAATCGGATGGCTTTTCCCCCTTTTTACCTTCTTGAATATTCTCATGATTTACTGTAAACCTTTACATTACATTTCTAGTAGGCTTTTGGTGACTTTTAGTAAGATAGTAAGGAATACAAAACAAATCCATAACTAAAGTATTGTATATTAATGATGGACATTGTAAATTATGAATTTAGTATTGTTAAACTTTGTTCTTTTATTTTTACAGGGCCCATTAGTTCGATGGCTAAAAGTGAATTTTAGTGAAGCTTTCATCGCCTGGATTCATGTGAAAGCACTCAGAGTTTTTGTCGAATCCGTACTAAGGTACACCAATGAAATAGACATGAACAAGTTTGTTGTGGATGGAAGGCTTGCCATTGTATTGATATTATCGGAAAGTACTACAGTTTTTTCCTATCATTTCTGTGAGGAAACCATAGTGCTGGTTTTAGGGACATGTTTTGGCTCATGGCAAGTAAAGACAGACAATGACCATCAGATTGTAGATTGTTGGTGGGATGGATGCAAACCTTTTATCTTTTTGAGTGAATCTGGAATGTTTAAACTTAATTTTTGACATGCATTGCTAAAGCAGGTTTTTTTGTATTTATTAAATCTGTCTCGTTACTCTATTATTGATGAAACCACACACTTGCTCCATCTGTAGCACTTTTCAGGAAGCTCTTTTTGTTTTGTATAATCCATTTGCACGGCAAATAAACAATCTAGCAACTGGTCTTCATCATAATAAATATCATATGATAGTACAGGTAAAATATTGTGTTTTAGATTATTCCTCTACAAATTAGCTTAATGAAGTATCATTACCATGTCGTCATCAGTCTGTACAGATGGTTCTACGACAGTCATGCTTTTTGGCTTCCCATGTTAATTCTTTGTACAAACAAGCTCTGAGAAATGCTTTAAGGACTAGGTCAGAGAGGTGTTAATCTATGTGTCCGTTGAAAGGTCCTTTATTCATTTTTTTCCTCCACCAGGAGAGTGATGTTCCTAATTCAAACATTGCTTCTCTTCAACCCAAGAAATGTTTGGGTGTTGTGTGTTTTTCACATTTAGGGGCACATCATGATCCCATTCTGCGCACTTTGCTAAGCAGAAGGGGCTGTGCTTTTTTGTGTACAGCACATAGCTTACCATTAAAAAAATATCTGAGTTACTACGTGAGCTGCAGAGAGCAGAGCTTTTAAACACAGTGCAGTAATTCCCCCTTCATGTTTCTGTGCCCTGCTTTCAGGAACAGAAGCAGAGATTTTTCGAGTTATTGTTTTCACTCTGTACTCAAAAGCTAAATCCACAGAACCAGATCATATCATCACTCCTAATGTGCACTTTTTCTTCATACTTTTTTGGCTCAAGTATGGGTGCCCCGATTTGGTTTGAAGAATCACTGGGAAGCTTTGTGAAGAGTAATGCACACGGGAATACTCTCAGGAAACATCTGTTCTATATTGTTAGTTAGTCTTTGCTGATCGATTAATTGCCACCTGCATGTGTTGATCACTTAAAACTGCTGGTTAAAATAATTTAAATTTGCAAGAAAACATCATACAATGGGGATATGCCGAACATAGTCTGATACATAATTGTCTAGATGTGTTGAGAATTTTAATAGAAGTGTAAGATAAAAACCTTACAAAAAGCAACATTGCAGCTGAACTTTAATGCTGAGACCTGAAAACACAGCCACGCTGCTTCCAGGTTCTCCTCTGATAAAAAAGAAAATCACCTGTAGATGATATTGTGTTTCTTGACCTCCTGCCAAGAGATCTTCCGTACTTAATATTTCTATCGAATCTTCACATATGTCTTTCTCAGTCATTACTAAGGCACTGCAGCTGAGAACCTATGCACATTTTTTTGCTTCTAATACTTGGCTTGGTGGAAATTGCACAAGAGAAGTTTCTTTGTCAAGCAATGACTAGATAGCCGCCCATAGAATGCAATTTGTTTTTAAACCACCTGAATAAACTCCAGTCTTCCTGCTTGTAGATCCAATGTTAGATTCTGTAATCGTTTGTGATGACATGCATCTGCCCATGAGACACCCGGATACAAAAAAGCGAGAGGCTTATTGTGGGAGGAAGCAAGGGATTGTGGTCCAGCACGTACAGCTTCTAAAGCTGCAAGAGCTTTATTGACAGGTTCATTTGTGCTTTGTGGAAGAGAATCCATCTCTTCCAGAATGATTTACAGCATTACAGGAACCAAGACTGCTCTGAAATACGTAAGTAATGGGCTCCTTGTTTCTAAAAAGGTCAGTAATAACGCTACAGGAGCGGCACCCAGCTCTCTAATAGAGTACAGCCACAGTAAAGGTCTAAGCAGATTGAAAATTGCATCTATTAAAAATGATGGCCAACTACATCTGCATACAAGGTCAGAGGCCGGGATTATAAAACTGTTGACCTAGTACAGACCATATAATTGCACAGATACAAATATAGAAGAAATATGAGGTGTCAATACAGACAGAGGCTTCAGACCTTTCAGTGGTCATGTAGAGAGCTAACATCAACACTAAGAGCTTCAGCAGCAGCACAACCAGGGGAAATCACGAGGTAAAGGTTCTCAGCAGTCCAGTTCGGCTGGGAATCCCATATCCAGATCAAAACTGTGACTTCTTAACTTCATTCTGTAAAAGTGTTAATCCAATGGGGCAAACGTCTGCTTCCATTGTAGGTGGCAAATCATGACCAGTGACAAATGAGTGCTTAAAATTGTATGGGTTTGCTTTTCGTTTCAGGACACCACCACAGTCCCTACCCCAAATTGCTGCACCCAATTTTGTTGTCAAACAGCTGCAAGTAAAACATCTATACGTTTGGAGAAAAAGCAATAGAATTTGTCCCCTCAGCCAATCAAGGAAGTAGGATATATTCCACATACTTCCTGATTCAGAACAAGTGTCAAAGGTAAACGTTAAGACCTATCCTGGTTCTGAAAATATCATACATGAAGCTCAAAGTTGTTCATTTAGTGCTTAAAGCTTTTCTGCCATCCGTAAGGCTAAACAGATTTCTATTTCAAACAGTACAATTATGTTGCATTGCTTGAGGGGGTACGTAGGGAGCAAGATTCTGTCTGTTTTTCTCTGGATGCCCCATCAATCTGAAATCTGCTTCTAGTGATACTTATCATTCAAAACATTTTAACTCCCAGAATTTAACAATAAAGTGGACTTGTTAAGCAGTCTTTACAATGAAAACAATAAAGGAGTCCTCAAAAATGAATTCCTGCATGTGGGTTTTACAGAATTGGGACTTTCAGCGGATAGATTTGTTTTCTACAGCTGAATATACAAAATGCCCAGACTTTGCCTCCGGCTGACCAGAGCAGGGCTCCCGGTACAGAATTTTGGTCAGGGAAATTTCTTAATTTTCCACAGATCTCTCGAATATTGTCAGTTTTCATAAAACTGTGGCAATCCAATGCCAGATTGGTTATGATTGTTCTCAAATGACCCAGGCAGTGATAGTTCAAAGACCTGTTTCTAATGTCATCAAGACCACACAAGAGGCTTCCACGTCGACCAAAATTACTGTTCAGAACTCCAGGACTAAGAAGCGCCAAGTGATTCCTCCCATCATGACACCTTTCAGCGTCTCCTGAGTATGAATATTCTGGATATCTAAATCTACCCCTTCAGTGTAGTGAAATTTTAAAAGATGCCAAGAGACCTTCTATGAAATCTGCATACCTTTTTTTTTTTTTTTTTTGTGAAATAGGTTTTCCTTATTGTGGCAGAAACAAAATGTAAATCCAGTGACCTGCCTAGAAAAGATGATACTTGAAGCAAAGCTGCAGTTCTCTGGGAGCAACAACTGCAGGTCATTCTCAGGTGCCTTTTGCTACTATACTGAGGATAAAGAATTTTCCATGAGAACTCAATCTGGTCATTTTTCAACTAACTGCTTCTGCTTTTGACTCAATGTATATGGCTTCTGAGAATCACCCCATTTTTTAAATCCAGCAGAAAGCTTTCTCTATTCCTTAGCTGCTAAGATAGTATTACGTTTTTGTCATGACTGAACTAAAGAGATTAAAAAGTCCGATCAACTGTTAACTTGAGGCCTTTACTTACTGGTTTTGCCTTGTCAAAACAGTCCCTTGTAAGATGGATTTCTTGTGTATTGTCTTTTGCTGCCTACTAGTAAATAAAACTTTGTCAGGTAAACACGGGGCATATTTCACTAGAGAGAAAAGCTGCTACTGTGGCATGGATAGGAAAAATGCAAACTGTAAATCTACTCAAACATTTATTAAAGACTATTGCTTAGATTTGGACTCCAGCTGATACAGCAGAAGGTCAAGCTGCCTTAAAGTTTTTTTGTTTTAAAGTTATTCATGTGTTCATGTGATCTGTGTTTAATATTTTCTGGATAGGTTACAAGTTAATGGGCTGAGTGTGCTACTGTATTTTTAAATTTGACTCTCAAGGAAGATCCCACAATGAAGAAGGAAACATTACTTGTAATAACTGTTAGTTCTGCATATTATGATTAATTGAAATGCTAAATTACTCCAGTATTGAATCTTTCATAGATTCACATGCTTGAATCATTCCCCGTTGTCGAGATGGGAGTCCCACTGTACCTTAGAAAAGCAATGCAATTATAGGTATAGACTAGAAAGGCCCTAGGCCCTTCGGTCTAGTAACATATAATAGTTGTAGGAAGTCGGCTCTGTATATACTATTTCAAAGTAAGAAATAGTGTGCACAGAGTCCAAGGGGTCCCCTTAGAGGTACGATTGTGGCAAAATTAGATAATTCTAATGCTCTATTTTGTGGTAGTGTGGTCGAGCAGTAGGCTTATCAGAGGGTAGTGTTAAGCATTTGTTGTACACACACAGGCAATAAATGAGGAACACACACTCAAAGACAATTCCAGGCCAATAGGTTTTTAAATTGAAAAATATATTTTCTTAGTTTATTTTAAGAACCACAGGTTCAAGATTTACAGTTAATATTTTAAATGTAAGGTACTTCACTTAGATACTTTAGGAACTTTGAATGAAAACAATAAAATGGACAGTCTTTGTTAAAATGGCAATAAGCTATTTTCAAAGTGGACACAGTGCAAAAATCAACAGTTCCTGGTGGGGGTAAGTATAGGTTAGATTAGGAGGTAAGTAGAACACTTACAAGTCTCAGTCCTGGGGCATAGGCAGCCCCCCGTTGGGGTTTCAAGGCAACCCCAAAGTTACCACACCATCAGCTCAGGGCCAGTCAGGTGCAGAGGTCAAAGAGGTGCCCAAAACACATAGGTGCCTATGGGGAACAAGGGTGCTCCGGTTCCAGTCTGCCAGCAGGTAAGTACCTGTGTCCGCGGGGGGCAGACCAGGGGGGTTTTGTAGAGCACCGGGGGGGACACAAGTAGGCACACCAAACACACCCACAGTGGCACAGGGGTGGCTGAGTGCAAATGTGCAAAGCAGGCGTCAGGTTTTGTATAGGTTTCAATGGAGGGATCCGGGGGTCCCTCTAGCATTGCAAGCAGGCCCAGGGGGGGCTTCTCGGGACAGCCACCACCTGGACAAGGCAGAGGGTCGCCTGGGAGTCGCTCCTGCATTGAAGTTCGGTTCCTTCAGGTCTGGGGGCTCCGGGTGCAGTGTTGGTTCCAGGCATCGGGTCCCTTGTTACAGGCAGTCGCGGTCAGAGGGAACCTCTGGATTCTCCCTGCAGGCGTCGCTGTGGGGGCTCAGGGGGGGTCGTCTCTGGTTACTCACGGGCTCGCAGTCGCTAGGGAGTCCTCCCTGAGGTGTTGGTTTTCTGCAGGTCGAGCTGGGGGCATCGGGTGCAGAGTGTAGAGTCCCAAACTTCTGGCGGGAAACAAGAAGTCTTTGGAAGTTGCTTCTTTGTTGTAAAGAAGTAGCTGGTTTTGAACAGAGCCGCTGTTCAAGGGAGTTTATTGGTCCTGTAGTCCAGGGCAGTCCTCTGAAGCTTCAGAGGTCGCTGGTCCCTGTCGGATGCATCGCTGGAGCAGGTTTTTGAAGTTGGAGACAGGCCGGTAGGGCTGGGGCCAAATCAGTTGTTGTCTTCCTCATTCTCTGCAGGCTTGTAGGTCAGCAGTCCTTCTTCTTTCTTCAGGTTGCAGGAATCTAGTTTCCTAGGTTCTGGGGTGCCCCTAAATACGGAATTTAGGGGTGTGTTTAGGTCTGGGAGGGCAGTAGCCAATGGCTACTGTCCTTAAGGGTGGCTACACCCTCTTTGTGCCTCCTTCCTGTGGGGAGGGAGGCACACATCCCTATTCCTATTGGGGGAATTCTCCAAACTCAAGATGGAGGATTTCTCAAGGCAGGGGTCACCTCAGCTTAGGACACCTTAGGGGCTGCCCTGACTGGTGGGTGACTCCTCCTAGTTTTTCTCATTATCTCCTCCAGCCTTGCCGCCAAAAGTGGGGGCAGTGGCCAGAGCTGCGGGCATCTCCACTAGCTGGGATGCCCTTGGTCGCTGTAACAAAAGGGGTGTCCTTTGAGGCTCACCGCCGGGTGTTACAGTTCCTGCAGGGGGAGGTGAGAAGCACCTCCACCCAGTACAGGCTTTGTTCCTGGCCACAGAGTGACAAAGGCACTCTCCCCATGTGGCCAGAAACATATCTGGTGTGTGGCAGGTTGGCAGAAACTGGTCAGCCCACACTAGAAGTGGGGTAGGTATCCAGGGGGCATTTCTAACATGCCCTCTAGGTTTATGTTACAATAAATTGCACACTGGCATCAGTGTGCATTTATTGTGCTGAAAAATTTGATACCAAACTTCCCAGTTTTCAGTGTAGCCATTATGGAACTGTGGAGTTTGTGTATGACAAACTCCCAGAGCATATACTCTTATGGCTACCCTGCACTTACAATGTCTAAGGTTTTGCTTAGACACTGTAGGGGCATAGTGGTCATGCACATATTCCCTCACCTGTAATATAGTGCACCCTGCCTTAGGGCTGTAAGGCCTGGTAGAGGGGTGACTTACCTATGCCACAGGCAGTGTGAGGTTGGCATGGCACTCTGAGGGGAGTGCCATGTCGACTTAGTCATTTTCTCCCCACCAGCACACACAAGCTGGCAAGCAGTGTGTCTGTGCTGAGTGAGGGGTCCCTAGGGTGGCATAAGACATGCTTCAGCCCTAAGAGACCTTCCCTGGCATCAGGGCCCTTGGTACCAGGGGTACCAGTTACAAGGGACTTACCTGAGTGCCAGGGTTGTGCCAATTGTGGAGACAAAGGTACAGTTTTGGGAAAGAACACTGGTGCTGGGGCCTGGTTAGCAGGGTCCCAGCACACTTTCAAATCATAACTTAGCATCAGCAAAGGCAAAGAGTTAGGGGGTAACCATGCCAAGGAGGCATTTCCTTACAATAGTTTTTTTTTTAAATGTATTAAAAAGGTACCAAACGTAGGTTTCAGCCAATCAGGCTGCATCACCCTCTGGGACACACAGACGCACACACAGACGCACACACAGAGGCACACACAGACACACACAGTGGCATGTGTAGCTGCAGATACACATGCTGTGCATTATGCTTCTGCCGTCTAGTGTTAGGCTCGGAGTGTTACAAGTTGTTTTTCTTCAAAGAAAGGTTTTTGAGTCACGGGTTTTCTTTCCGCCGTCTGGTTCAGACGTGTTTCCTTTCGCTCCGAAAGTTCGATTTGGAAGACTTAGAAAACTCCTTATTTTCGTCGGTATTGTATCGATCGGATTACATCTTCCATCGACACATCGATACCGTTGGAGAAGACAACTTTACTCGCCCTTCGGACAAGCAATAGAAGCCGTCCCACAGGAAAAACATGATTTCATGGCAACATTAGACCTCATGGATGCGTTCTTTAATATACCCATCCATCCTGCGCGCAGAAAATATCTCAGGTTTGTCATTCAAGGAAAGCACTATCAGTTCAAAGTGTTACCCTTTGGAATAACAACAGCACCAAGGGTATTCACAAAGTGCCTAGCAGTAGTCACAGCCTACCTAAGAAGACAACATAAGCATGTCTTTCCATATCTAGACGATTGGCTAATAAAATCAAACAGTCATTCGCAGTGTCAAAACCATACGCATTACGTTATACAAACCCTGCACACGCTAGGGCTCTCAAATTACCAAAAATCGCATCTACAACCTGCATAAATACAAGAATATCTGGGGGCAATACTAAACACTAAAAAAGCACTAGCATGTCCAAATATGCAAAGAATACAAGCATTCCAAAACATAATCAATCATATTGCAATTGTTCCACATGCAAGACTAAACATGCGGCCCTTACAACAGTGCCTTGCACAACAATGGTCACAAGCACATGGTCTCCTTCAAGATCTAGTGTTGATAGACCGCCAAACATGCATGTCCCTTCAGTGGTAGAATTCCACAAATCTAAACAAAGGGCGGCCATTTCAAGACCATGTGCCTCAGACCATAATTACAACAGATGCATCAATGATTGGTTGGGAAGCTCGCCTCAACAATCACAGCATTCAAGGAAAATGGAATGCAACACACAGACAGCTACACATAAATCCCTTGGCGTTGTTAGCTGTCTTCCTAGCACTCAAAGCTTTTCAGCCTCTTCTCACGCAGAAGAATGTCCTTATCAAAACACACAACATGTCGACCATGTATTACCTAAAAAAAACAAGGAGGGACACATTCGTCCCAACTCTTCCTTCTAGCCCAGAAAATCTGGAGATGGGCAATCCACAACAACATTCACCTGGTAGCACAATACATTCCAGGGATACACAACCAGTTGGCAGATGTTCTCAGCTGAAATTATCAACAAACACACAAGTGCGAAATTCACCCTCAAGTACTTCAAAAATACTTTCAACAATGGGGAACACCAAACATAGATCTGTTAGCCGCAAGCAAAAATGCAAAATGCCAAAACTTTGCATCCAGACACCCACATCCCCTATCCAAAGGCAATGCTCTATGGATCAATTGGTCAGGGGTATTTGCTTACGCTTTTCCCCCTCTTCCACTTATTCGGTTTGTAGTCAACAAATTGCGTCAAAACACACTCAATATGATACTGATAGCACCAGCGTGGGCCCATCAACCGTGGTACACAACATTGTTAGACCTGTCATTAGTACCACACTCCAAACTCCCAAACAGGCCAGACCTGTTGACACAAAACAAAGGACAAATCAGGAACCCAAATCCCAACACACTCAATCTTGCAATTTGGTTCCTGAGGTCATAGTTTGGATATTTTCAACTACCATCAGAATGTATGGAAGTTATTGAGCAAGCAAGAAAACCGCTACTAGACCGTACTATGCTAACAAATGGAAAATATTTGTATATTATTGTCAGTCTAAACACATTGACCCTCTTACAGCATCAATACAAGATATTGTATGCTATTTACTTCATTTACAAAAATCACATTTAGCAATCTCTTCCATAAAAATACATCTTACTGCAATTTCAGCATATTTACAAAATGTACAGCACAGCTCCTTATTTAGAGTTCCTGTAATTAAAGCTTTCATGGAAGGCTTAAAATGCATTATTCCACCCAGGACACCTTGGAATTTAAACATAGTTCTTACGCAACTTGGGAGTCCACCATTTGAACCTATGCACTCATGCCAAATGCAATTCTTAACATGGAAGGTTGCCTTCCTAGTCCCAATTACGTCACTGTGAAGAGTCAGTGAAAGTCAAGCATTCACTATTGAAGAACCGTTCATACTAGTACACAAACATAAAGTTGTACTAAGAACAAACCCTAAATTTCTTCCAAAGGTAGTATTGCCTTTCCACATAAATCAAACAGTGGAACTACCAGTCTTCTTCCCACAGCCAGATTCTGTGGCAGAAAGAGCTCTACATACACTAGACATTAAAAGAGCACTAATGTACTATATAGACAGAACAAAACCATTGAGAAAAAACAAACAGCTGTTTGTAGCTTTTCAAAAGCCTCATACAGGTAACCCCATTTCGAAACAGGGATTAGCAAAATGGATTGTAAGATGCATACAAACATGCTACATTAAAGCCAAAATACAACTTTTAGTTACTCCTAAAGCACATTCTACAAGGAAAAAAGGTGCTACAATGGCTTTTCTAGGAAATATACCAATGGCTGAAATATATAAAGCAGCTACTTGGTCAACACCACATACATTCACAGAACACTACTATGTAGACGTTTTAGCAACACAACAAGCCACAGTAGGTCAAGCTGTCCTCAGAACATTGTTTCAAACAACTTCAACTCCAGCAGGCTAACCACCTCTTTTATGTGAGGACAAGCTGCTTTGTAGTCTATGCACAGCATGTGTATCTGCAGCTACACATGTCACTGACCGGAAAATATCACTTACCCAGTGTACATCTGTTCGTGGCATGTTCCGCTGCAGATTCACATGCACCCTCCCACCTCCCCGGGAGCCTGTAGCCATTTAAGTTGCAATGAAAAATTGTAAATATGTAAATAGACATTCCTTTAGCACAAACTATGTACATACATATCTATTCTATTGCATGGACATCTTTAGTATTCTCATTCTACCACTCCTACCTCACCCTATGCGGAAAACAATCTAAGATGGAGTCGATGCCCATGCGCAATGGAGCCGAAAGGGAGGAGTCACTCGGTCCCGTGACTTGAAAAGACTTCTTCGAAGAAAAACAACTTGTAACACTCCGAGCCCAACACTAGATGGCAGGAACAGTGCACAGCATGTGAATTTACAGCTGAACGTGCCAAGAACAGATGTACACTGGGTAAGTGACATTTTCCATATATATATATATATATATATATGTTCGATGGCATGTGTAGCTGCAGATACACATGCTGTGCACAGTCCGCCGTCTGGTGTTGGGCTCAGAGTGTTACAAGTTGTTTTTCTTCGAAGAAGTCTTTTCGAGTCACGAGACCGAGGGACTCCTCCCACTTTGATTCCATTGCACATGGGCGTCGACTCCATCTTAGATTGTTTTTTTCCCGCCATCGGGTTCGGACGTGTTCCTTCTCGCTCCGTGTTTCGGGTCGGAAAGTTAGTTAGAATCTCGGAAAAAAACATCGGTATTGTTTGCGTTCGGTATCGGGTTAGTTAGAACAAATCGACACCGAATTTGGAAGAGCTCCGGTGGCCCTTCGGGGTTTTTTCGATCCCCCGTCGGGGCCTGGTCGGCCCGGCCACGTGCGACTTCAAGGCTCATGGAACGGACCCCATTCCGCTTCTGCCCAAAAAGCCACCACAAGTATCCGTATATGGATCACCATCTGGTCTGTAACTTGTGCTTGTCCCCCGAGCACAAGGAGGATACTTGTGAAGCTTGTCGAGCGTTTCGGTCAAGGAAGACGCTGAGAGACCGAAGAGCCAGGAGACTACAAATGGCGTCCACGCCGACAGGTCAAGATCGTTTCGAGGAGGAAGAAGAAGCTTTCTCCGTCCGCGAGTCGGATTCAGAAGAACTCGACCCCGAAGAAACAACCAAAACCGTGAGTAAGACGTCGAAAATCAAGACTCACGAGAAGTCTACAAAAGCCCAGGGGGCGCCACCGCCAACAGGCCATGGCTTAACCCGAAAAATAGGTGACCCATCCAAGGCACCGAAAAAGGGCATGCTGGTGTCGAAGTCATCCGACTCTGGTCGAGATACCGCCACACAGCAACCTCGGAGCCGAGACAGCGGCTCCGAGAAACTTCGGCACAGAGACAGCGTCACCGAAGAATTTCGGCACCGAGACACCACGCCGAAAACAAAGAAGGTTTCTTCGGAGCCTAAAAAGACTTCTGAAAAGGTTTCTGTTCCGAAACAGCCAGCATCGGAGCCGAAAACTAGTTCCTATACAGAGGAACAAGGATTAACCTCCCAATTACATAGATTTGGAGAGGAGCTTCAAGCTGGAGAGCCTGACTACACACAAAGAAGGCTTCATATTCATGAGGACACAGGGAAGATAACCACTCTTCCCCCAATCAAAATAAAAAGGAAACTTGCCTTTCAACAAAAGGACAAGCAACCACAGGCAAAGGTGGCAAGGAAAACAACCCCACCACCGTCTCCACCACCATCAATACATGCATCACCAGCAACAACTCCATCACTGATGCACTCACCAGCTCATACCACAATGAGTCAGGATGATCCCGATGCATGGGACCTCTACGATGCTCCAGTGTCTGACAATAGCCCAGACTCTTATCCTACAAAACCGTCACCACCTGAGGACAGTACATCCTATACACAGGTGGTCGCAAGGGCAGCAGAGTTTCACAATGTCTCCTTACATTCGGAACCAATTGAGGATGACTTTCTTTTTAACACCCTATCCTCCACCCATAGCCAGTATCAATGCCTTCCCATGCTCCCAGGAATGCTAAGACATTCAAAACAAATTTTTCAGGATCCAGTTAAAGGCAGAGCCATAACTCCAAGGGTGGAGAAAAAATATAAGCCACCGCCCACAGATCCAATATATATTACAACACAACTAACACCAGACTCAGTAGTTGTGGGGGCAGCTCGTAAGAGAGCCAACTCTCATACCTCAGGCGACGCACCACCTCCAGACAAGGAGAGCCGCAAATTTGATGCTGCGGGAAAAAGGATTGCAGCACAAGCAGCAAATCAGTGGCGTATTGCCAATTCACAAGCACTTTTGGCAAGATAAGACAGGGCTCATTGGGATGAAATGCAACATTTCATCGAACAATTACCCAAGGAGTTCCAAAAAAGAGCGCAACAGGTGGTGGAAGAGGGACAAAGTATCTCAAATAATCAGATACGGTCTTCCATGGATGCAGCAGATACAGCTGCAAGGACAATAAACACTGCAGTCACAATACGAAGACACGCATGGCTGCGCACTTCTGGGTTCAAACCAGAAATCCAGCAGGCTGTGCTCAATATGCCGTTTAATGAACAGCAATTGTTTGGGCCGGAGATAGACACTGCCATCGAAAAACTCAAAAAGGACACCAATACAGCCAAAGCCATGGGCGCACTCTACTCCCCGCAGAGCAGAGGCACATTTCGGAAAACACCTTTTAGGGGAGGGTTTCGAGGTCAACCCACAGAAACCACAACCTCACAAACCAGGCCTACCTACCAGGGTCAATATCAGAGGGGAGGTTTTCGGGGGCAATTTAGAGGGGGCCAATTCCCAAAAAATAGAGGAAAATTCCAAGGCCCCAAAACCCCTCAAAATAAACAGTGACTCACAAGTCACACACCCCCATCACATAACACCTGTGGGGGGAAGACTAAGCCAATTTTACAAACTTTGGGGGGAAATAACAACAGACACTTGGGTCTTAGCAATTATCCAGCATGGTTATTGCATAGAATTTCGCCAATTCCCTCCAAACGTCCCACCGAAAACACACAATATGTCAAAACAACATATAGATCTTCTAGGACTAGAAGTTCAAGCATTGCTACAAAAGGACACAATAGAATTAGTACCAATTCAACAAAAAAACACAGTAGTTTACTCACTGTACTTTCTAATACCCAAAAAGGACAAAACTCTGAGACCAATACTAGATCTCAGAACACTAAATACCTACATAAAATCAGACCACTTTCACATGGTCACATTACAAGACGTAATCCCACTGCTCAAACAGCAAGACTACATGACAACATTAGATCTAAAAGATGCGTATTTCCATATACCAATACATCCTTCACACAGGAAATACCTAAGGTTCGTATTCCAAGGAATACATTACCAATTCAAAGTGTTGCCATTCGGAATAACAACTGCGCCAAGAGTTTTTACAAAATGCCTGGCAGTAGTAGCTGCACATATCAGAAGGCAGCAAATACATGTGTTCCCGTACTTAGACGACTGGCTAATCAAAACCAACACGCTAAAACAGTGTTCACAGCACACAAAATATGTCATACATACCCTTCATAGGCTAGGTTTCTCCATCAACTATGCGAAGTCACACCTTTTGCCGTGCCAAACGCAGCAATACTTAGGAGCGACAATCAACACAACAAAAGGGATTGCCTCTCCAAGTCCACAACGGGTTCAAACATTTCACAAAGTAATACAGGCCATGTATCCAACACAAAAGATACAAGTCAGAATGGTAATGAAACTACTAGGCATGATGTCTTTATGCATAGCCATTGTCCCAAACGCAAGATTGCACATGCGTCCCTTACAACAGTGCCTAGCATCACAATGGTCACAAGCACAGGGTCAACTTCTAGATCTGGTGTTGATAGACCGCCAAACATACCTCTCGCTTCTATGGTGGAACAGTACAAATTTAAACCGAGGGCGGCCTTTCCAAGACCCAGTGCCACAATACGTCATAACAACAGATGCTTCCATGACAGGGTGGGGAGCACACCTCAATCAACACAGCATCCAAGGACAATGGGATATACATCAGAGACAGTTTCACATAAATCACTTGGAAATGTTAGCAGTCTTTCTAGCGCTCAAAGCATTTCAACCCATAATAACCCAAAAATACATTCTTGTCAAAACAGACAACATGACAACAATGTATTATCTAAACAAACAAGGAGGGACACACTCAACACAGTTGTGCCTCCTAACACAGAAAATATGGCATTGGGCGATTCACAACCACATTCGCCTAATAGCACAATTTATTCCAGGGATTCAGAACCAGTTGGCAGACAATCTCTCTCGAGATCACCAACAAACCCACGAATGGGAAATTCACCCCCAAATACTAAACAGTTACTTTCAAATTTGGGGAACGCCTCAAATAGATCTATTTGCAACAAAGGAAAACTCAAAATGCCAAAACTACGCATCCAGGTACCCACAAGATCAATCCCAAGGCAATGCTCTATGGATGAACTGGTCAGGGATCTTTGCATACGCTTTTCCCCCTCTCCCTCTCATTCCATATGTAGTAAACAGGTTGAGTCAAAACAAACTCAAACTCATACTAATAGCACCAACATGGGCGAGGCAACCTTGGTACACGACACTACTAGACCTGTCAGTAGTACCTCATGTCAAACTACCCAACAAACCAGATCTGTTAACACAACACAAACAACAGATCAGACATCCCAATCCAGCATCTTTGAATCTAGCAATTTGGCTCCTGAAATCCTAGAATTCGGACACTTGCACCTCACACAAGAATGTATGGAGGTCATAAAACAAGTTAGGAAACCTACCACTAGACACTGCTACGCAAACAAGTGGAAAAGATTCGTGTATTACTGCCAGAATAATCAAATTCAGCCATTACACGCATCTCCAAAGGATATAGTAGGATATTTACTACATTTGCAAAAATCAAATCTAGCTTTCTCTTCCATAAAAATACATCTCACCGCAATATCAGCTTACCTACAAATTACTCATTCAACTTCACTATTTAGAATACCAGTCATTAAAGCGTTTATGGAAGGCTTAAAGAGAATCATAACACCACCTGTTCCTTCATGGAACCTCAACATTGTCTTAACAAGACTCATGGGTCCACCTTTCGAGCCCATGCATTCTTGTGAAATGCAATACTTAACGTGGAAAGTTGCATTTTTGATTGTCATCACATCTCTAAGAAGAGTGAGCGAGATTCAAGCATTTACCATACAAGAACCATTTATTCAGATACATAAAAATAAAGTAGTTCTAAGAACAAATCCTAAATTTTTACCAAAGGTTATCTCACCGTTCCACTTAAATCAAACAGTAGAATTACTAGTGTTCTTCCCACAACCAGGTTCTGTAGCTGAAAGAGCACTACATACATTAGACATCAAAAGAGCACTAATGTACTACATTGACAGAACGAAACTAATTAGAAAAACAAAACAACTATTTATTGCCTTTCAAAAACCTCATACAGGAAATCCAATTTCAAAACAAGGCATTGCTAGGTGGATAGTTAAGTGTATTCAAACCTGCTATCTTAAAGCAAAGAGAGAGCTGCCTATTACACCAAAGGCACACTCAACCAGAAAGAAAGGGGCTACCATGGCCTTTCTAGGAAATATTCCAATGAACGAAATATGTAAGGCAGCAACATGGTCTACGCCTCATACATTTAGCAAGCACTACTGTGTAGATGTGTTAACTGCACAACAAGCCACAGTAGGTCAGGCTATACTAAGAACATTATTTCAAACTACTTCAACTCCTACAGGCTGAACCACCGCTTTTGGGGAGATAACTGCTTACTAGTCGGTGCACAGCATGTGTATCTGCAGCTACACATGCCATCGAACGGAAAATGTCACTTACCCAGTGTACATCTGTTCGTGGCATGAGTCGCTGCAGATTCACATGCGCCCACCCGCCTCCCCGGGAGCCTGTAGCCGTTTAGAAGTAGATCTTCAACATTTGTACATTTGTAAATATATTATTTTAACCTTTATTATGTACATACGTATTCATTCCATTGCATGGGCACTATTACTAACATACACAACTCCTACCTCACCCTCTGCGGGGAAAACAATCTAAGATGGAGTCGACGCCCATGCGCAATGGAATCGAAGTGGGAGGAGTCCCTCGGTCTCGTGACTCGAAAAAACTTCTTCGAAGAAAAACAACTGTTAACACTCCGAGCCCAACACCAGACGGCGGACTGTGCACAGCATGTGAATCTGCAGCGACTCATGCCACGAACAGATGTACACTGGGTAAGTGACATTTTCCATATATATATATATATATATATATATATATATATATATATATATATATATATATATATATATATATATATTTGCATTAGCTTGGACATCTCTTTTCTTTATCACCTATATACTCTAGCACTCCTACCTTACCCTTTGCGGGAAAACAATCTAAAATGGAGTCAATGCCTATGCGCAATGGAGACTAAGAGGGGGGAGTCACTTGATCCCGTGACTCGAAAATCTTTCTTTGAAGAAAAACAACTTGTAACACTGCGAGCCCAACACTAGATGGCAGAAGCATAATGCACAGCATGTGAATATCTGCAGCTGAACATGCCACAAACAGATGTACACTGGGTAAGTGATATTTTCCATATATATATATATATATATATAATCACTTTAAAAACAAAAGTTACAGGAATGTTATAGCAAGGTTCACATTTTACTCTGGCAAAACCATAGAAATTCCTTTAGCTTCCAATGAAAGGCCTGAATATCTGCCTGTACCCCTGATATTTTCCAGACAAGAAGGTTAATTTTCCCTTCTGAAATTAAGATGTTCTTCACTGTCTGAATCTATCAGAAGACCTAAAGATACTGGGATCAACTGGGGAATGGCAACTGCAGGCTCCATCGCCCCTGGAACCAAACTTGAGGCTTCTAGAAGGGAGTTACTAGAATAATGCTGCAACCTTCCGATCTTACTTTCATCAATGCACTCTGGACCATGGAGAAGGGAGGAAAGGCATAACCACCTCTCCTTCCTCAAACCTGCAGAAAAGCATCCACTGCTATTGCTCCAGGATCCGGCCTCCAACTGAAGTACCTGGGAACTTGGTAAGTCAGTCTACTTGCAAACAAGTCAAATTATATCAGACCCCAAAGTCCCTGACTCTGACTGAAAGCTCTGGATTCAATTTCCATTCACTGTAATTCCTGAGGTATCTGGAATTCCAATCTGCACTTAAATTCTGTAGGCTTGGAATAAATTCTGCTCTTAAAACAATCTTGTGATTTCAACAGAAATATTAAATTTGTTTTGCCAAGTCCACCATAGCCTTCGACCTTGGACCACCAAAGCGGCTTATATAAGACACCGCTGTGAAATTGTCTAAACCATTCAGCTTAAAACTGCCAATAAATCCTTGAAACTCATTAAAGCATTCATCCTTCCTGGTATCTCGAAACAATTTATATGGAGTAGTCTCTCCTTCTTGGACCGTCTTCCACCTATTTCTAAACAGTTTCGACATGCTCCCCAACCTGGATTGCTGGCTTCCATAACCAAGACTAGATCGGGATCATTTACAGCGATGGCCTTGCTGTTCCATGCATCTAGATTCCTTAACCATCACTCCAGATCATTCTGAGCATCTTATGAAAGGGAGAGTGTGCCCATACCATAAGCTTTTCCTTAAGTCCCATGGTTTCAGCCTCTGCAGGCCTCTGTAATGTAAGGGACCGGGGAAATTGCCTGAATAGTTGAAGTAAAAAGCCCCAACATTCTTGCAAAATATTTTTAAAAGATCTCCTTTGACAAAGCTACTTTTATCTCCTTCTATATCTTGATTTATTTTGCGGAAGAAAGTGTTGTGATAAGAGTATTTACATGGAAGCCTAGAAATGAAAAATTCTGAGAGGGGACCCTATGAGATTTCTCCGTATTAACTATGCAACCTAGAGTCTCCAAGAGTTTGATTGTCAACTTTGCATGTTTCAGTAGCTCTAGCCTGTCCCGGGATGTGAAAGTAAATGATTAACTGGACACCCCTCTCTCTAAGGTAGTCTACTACTGGGTTCAATACCTTGTTGGAACAACACAGAGCTGATGACAGCCGGAAAGGGGAGAAAAGGAACTGGTAGAGAACACCTTTCGAACTGAAACTTAGATATCTCGGACTGTCCCCGTCATGGGAATTGTGAAGTATGAGTCCTTAAGATATAATTTCACTAACCAATCTTTGTCTGCAAATTGTCTCTTAAAAGATGGATTCCTTCCATCCTGAAATGTCTGTAAACCAGAAATGTGTTCAGATCTCTTACATTTATGACAGGACACCAACCCATGTTCCTTCCCCCCTCACCTCTAGAAAAAAAACGTACTCACAAAAGCTCCTGATCTTTCTGGCTTCTCTACATGGGTCAAAGCCCATTTCCCTAGCATCTGGGCCAGATCCGTGTCTGTTAGAGCCATTTTTTCTGTATCTCAGATAAATTCCCTCAGTTGTCTGACCTGCACTGATATTGCCCAGAACTCATAATTTTCTCCCAATTGTGGATGAAAGACCTCAACCTTCATTTGGGATAAACCAAGACAGCTCACTTTGGGATCCTGAGGCCGCAGACCTTGATCTTCCACCATGTGACCTTGAGACTCGCCCTCTCTGGGGGTAGACGTTAGCATTGGAGCATTAGCCCCTTCCGTAATTACCGTAGATTCTGGTATGTTGGTTGCAATATTGGGACTTAAAGGAACATTGGCTTGACAGCCAGTCCCCTCTTGCCAGCACTTCAAAAAACAGCTCTTGAGATGAAGACTCTTCACATATTGTTCTGAGCTTTACTGAAAGCAGTGAATGTCAAAACATATTTGCCCAAAGATTTGACAGAGCTCTCACCAAAAAAGAGACCTTTCGTATCCCCTATGTCCTCTCTGTTTGCAAATCCGCCAATTTAGGATTCATCCTCATAAGGACAGCCTTCTGTCTTTCTGTGATGAGATTTAGATTAGCATTACCCATCAAACAAAGGGCACGCTGTGCCCAACCCATCAACAGTTCTATATTTACCCTACCATTCTTAATCGCGGCCTCTTCGGCCACATCAAGAATGCAGGTGAGAGGACCTAAAATATCAAGTACCTCATCTTGATGTTGCTTGAGGCACTTTTTGATCCCTTTCCGAGGGTCCATTCCAAATTTAAACAAGAATATTATAAGATCTGAGTCCAGATTAAGAGTATAGCAAATCTTATTGTCCATAGAGGGTCTTGGACACCTTGCCCAGAATAAATTACAGGTTTCCTTATCGAAGGATTTTCTGACCTAAAGCTTTAAATATTTAGATACGTGGTCCCTGAGCCACCATTCTGCACTGCGCAGATGTTTGATCATTGTTGGATTAAACATCTCTCCCCAGAGTGTATCTCTTGTTTCAGTAGAGGTAGAAGTTTGCTCGAAATCATCATCCAGACTCCTCAAAAGATCACGGCTCTTTTATAGGTCAAAAACATATTCATCCCATTTCATGTCCTCATCACAAATATTCCCCTCAGAAGAATTTAAATTGTCCTGCAACTCTATTGTGCCATGAAGGTCACTTTTTCCAAGCATGCCACTAGGAGCAGTGTTTCTTTGTGCCCTGTGACGGTGGCCTCTTCTTTTTGTGCTGCTAGGAGCACCACTTTATATTGTAGTGTTTAGGCTACCCTCGCTGTAGGTGTGGTTTTGCGCCTTCTCCAAGTGTTTCTTATGAGAAACTTTTCCCCTTATTTTGGGGTCAGAGGGAGAAGGGCAGTCCCTATGAGAGAATGAAAAATAATTATCCTCCATAAGGGCATCCCTCTTCCTCTTGGCTAGTGCTGCATCCACCGCCTCTCTAACGACCTAAGTTCCACGTCTAAAAACTTCTTTATAGACTCCCCCATAAAGTCAAAAGAAGGATGCACCTGGGATTTAGTTTTCCATGTTTCCCATGATCTGTTATATGAAACAGTTTGAAAACAGGATAATAATATAAATATATTAAGTTAGAATCCAATAAAGGAAATTTCTACGGCTATAAGACCATTAAGGAGGGCATTATGGCACATGTTGGCCTCAGGCCTGACCTGCGGCCAGATCCTGCGTCCTACCACCTTTATACACTCAACCCTGCGCCACGCATGGCCTTTGGCAAATGTCCCCAGGTAGTGACCTGTGTTCAGTACACAGGTAAAATGGCTTCCCTGCATTTACAAAGTCCAGGAGGATGGAGCTGGAGTTTGTAGGGGCGCCTCTGCTTATAAAGGGGTTCCCTCACACACTGGTACCTGCACCCTGCCCTCTTGGTTAGGAGGACCTGCCATAGGGGTGACTTACAGTGACCTGGTGCAGTAACCTGTAGTGAAAGGGTGCATGCACCCTTTAACGCACGCTGCAATGGCAGGCCTGCAGACACATTTCGCATGGGCTCCCGTGGGTGGTATAATACATGCTGCTGCCCATGAGGACCAGTATGCCAATTGTGGGGTGTACTAAGTGAGGGACCACTAACGTTAGGGGAGAGAGCACAGTCACTGGAATCCTGTTTAGCAGAATCCCAGTGAACACTGTCAAAACACAAGGACAGCAGGCAATAAGTGGGGGGTAACCATGCCAAAAAGAGGGTACTTTCCTAAACTCATCAAGGCTGCGCATACTGCCTTTATCAATCCCACAATCCCAAGGACTGCAGGGTATGTCACACTTACTCTGCAAAGACTTTAAAAACCCATGAGGGAAGACTTATTTTATGGCCCCAGAAGGAGCCTGTTTCAGATGAGGAGGACAGTGAGGATTCATTATCTTCATCTAGGAGAGTTAAGAAAAGACAGATTTCAGAATCGCATTTCTCTCACAAACCTCCTGAAAGCCTAAAAAAAAGACCTCTCATGGGTCTAAGAGAGAGCACCCCTTCTAAGTCTCCTCATGAAAAGCAAGTTTCTCTCAGAAAAAATTGCAGAAAGATTCAAAACAACCTAAAAAAAAGCAAGGTCTGAACCCCTGCCACCTCGAGTTTCCCACAAATTCAGGACACCTTCAGCCCCTTTGACAAATTCAGTCGACAAGAAAATCATTGTCAACACCATCAGCGACCACCACGCCCGTGTCTACGACCACCACTACCTATGGTAACTACTCCATCTACGACAGCTTCTTTTTCGGCAACGACCTCGTTGTCTACGTTGCAAGCCCCCATATCATCAATGCCTAGAATAGTTCCAGCATCACTGACTGCATAATTGACGATGACTAACTTCAACAGCGCTGACCATCAAAGCACCATCGACGATGACCTCATCAGCAACCCCGTTGACCAGACAAAATTCTGCAGAAAGAAGCCTGCATCTGCCATTAACAAAATACATAACACCAGATCATACTTCACCAAATAAACTGTCAGCTGTGCTTCCTTTCCATCTATTGGTTGAAGAGGATTTTGATGATGAAGATCCCTTGGATTGTTCCCTATGTGCCATATGGCACATAGTCCCTCAGAGTTGCGCATCAAATATCAACAGGATGACTAGGACAATGAAGACTATCATTAGGTGTACTACGCCCCTCGAGAGCAATTTCACCAACAAGAGTAAGAGGCAATCTTATGTCTTCCTCCTCATTTGTATCTGAACTACAGGGTATGTTGATAGATTATCGAAGGCGTTTGCCACCATCATCTCCTTAAGATAAGTCACACTCCTTTACCTCTACATTCCCCACCAGTGAAGCTATCAACTCCTTGGGTTTCATGACCATTACTTCAAACTTCTTCGGCAAGGCACACTCCACAAACTGTTCCTCTCCGGGATCTGTCATATTCCGACGAAGACAGAGAGGAAGGTGAGCTTTCTGATGCTCATTCAGAATGGGCCGACTATCTTCTGCAAGCACCAACCTCTTCAACTCTACCTCCTGCGATTCTCCTCTTGAGGACATAGAGGGCTTCCATAATCTGCTGAGAGGGCGGGAAGAAGGTTTTAACTACCTATACCTACCAAACAGACAGACTGTTTTCTTTATGAATTTAAAGGACCGTTCCGCAAAACTATCAGAGCTATGCCCATTGTTGATTATATGTGGGACGAGGACATAGAAACAATTAAGAATCCGGCCACTGTAGTGGCGGTATTACTATCCCTCATCAAATTCCCAGTGGATGCTCCTGCATGTACCACTGGCCATCCTAAGCCTGACTTGATGGTTACCCAGGTGGCCCAGCGCTTCCCCAGCAAGCCTTTGTCTCCTATTACGGCATCTCCAAAAAGAGGGTAGGTGCCTGAACAATATAGGCAAGTGTCTTTACTTGATGTCCACGCTTACAGTAAGAGCTGCAAACTCTTTGGCTGTTCTTGGAAAGTACAATCGCCAGATGTTGACGAGCAACTTCCAGATGACATAAAGACAGAACCAAAGAAAATTTTGCAAGAAGGTAACCGTGCAGCGTCTGAGATTATTGAATGCGCCATGGATATTGCCAATACAGGTTTCTTTAGAAGGCAAAGATGCCTCAAGGCCCCTTCCTTCAGGCCAGAGGTTCAGAACAAAATATTAGACCTTCCATACCTTCCATACAATGGTTAAGCCTTCTTTGGAAAACACATTGATGACACCTTCCAAGCTATTAAAGCAGACACTGACACTGCAAAGTCATTAGGGACAGAAAAATACATTTTTAAGGTCCTAGAGGACAGGGGCAGCCAACTTAGAGGAGGCCACCAGCAGTACCACTTCCCAGCATATTCCACAACCTCTCACTCATTTCGACCCAAATACCCAAAATACCGACAAAGACGGCCACCACAAGAAGAATACACTAGCCCACCTCCAGAGGAACATTGGGGCGGCAAGGAAAAGACACAGGAAACCGTCTGTTATGTGGTCCAGGCACCAGCTACTATCTTTTTTCCTACACCTCGCCTCCAGGGCAAAATATTAGACTACCCTCATTGATGGCGAGAAATCACTACAGACCAATGGGTCTTGGACCTTCTTCTATTCACTAGAGTTCATCCAAAAACCAAAGCCAACCCTACCCTAAACCTCCACTCAAAAACATCTACAGCTCCTCAAGTCGAAGGTCAAAACCATGTCCACAGAACGTGCTGTAGATAGTTCCAGGAGCTCGGGAAGGGCTACTACTAATGTTTATTTTTGGTCCAAAAGAAGTCCAACAGTGGCGTCCAAGCTTGGATCTAAGAAACACCTAACTCAAAAAAGTAATAACGCATGATGATAATGCAGGACATACTACATCTCCTCAACCACTGAGATTATATGTCAACCCTTGATCTCCAAGATGAATATTTTCATGTTCCCATTCACCAAAAACACAGAACATTTCTGATTCACAGTAGCCGGCAGCCACTACCAGTTCAAGGTGCTTCCTTTCTGCCTAAAATGTGACCCTTGTATCTTCACAAAATGTTTTGCCTCCTGTAGTGACCTTTCTGAGACAACACAGTGTTTCTTTATCGCGACGACTGGTTGGTCAAGTCATCTTCCTACCGTGCCACACCAAGATCAACAACCGCATGCATAAATCTGTTCAGCGAGCTAGAACTTGTGCTGAATCCACAAAAATCAGTCCTTCAACCATCAAAAAGGCTAACTTTTTTAGGAGCCACACTAGATGTAATGCTCAGCAAAACTTACCCCACATCAGAGCGACTCAGCAAAATCAATTCAAAGAAAAAAGTAACTTTCAGTTCGCCTTGACAAGTCCCTCCTAGGGATGATCTCATCTTGCGTTCCTCTGGTTCTAGTCTGCCTTCAGCTCATGTGTCGACTCAAGAGGAATTAGATGGATATTGGCCACAGGATCTTTCGACGATAACATCCAAGTGAATCGGAACATGATCAATGGTTTATCATGGTTGGTGTGGCAAGCAAATTTGTCAATTGGCCTGTCCTTTCTAACACAACTCCTTCTTTGGTTATAACCACCGACACCTATAAGGTTGGGGAGCTCCAAAACCTACAAATCAGAGGAAAATGGCAACCTTCTCAGCTACTTCTTCACATCAGCCTACTTGAACTCAAGGCAGTACATCAAGCCTTGCAGGCTTTTCTCCTTCGGGTTTAAGAAATTTGGTTGTGCCTATTCGCACGGACAACACTACCATGATGCACTTCATCAACAAGCAGAGTGGAACATAATCTCACCTACTCTTTCAGGAAGCTCAGGCTGTCTGGGAATGGGTGATCTGTCACAAGGTGCATCTACGATGACACCTCAAAGGACTTCAGTGAATAAATCCAGCTGGTTCCCAATAACAACATTCCTTGCAGTGGCAGCTGGCCATAGAGTTTGTCATTTGTGAAAGGCTTTATGTAGAAGCACAACGAAATGAAGTAGACAGTTCATGTCGTGGGATGAAGGATTAAAAAATAAGTCACTTACCTGTAACTCTCTAGTATTGAAATCTTTCATTGATTCACATGCTTGAATCATTCCCTGTGTTAATAAAGAAGTCCCACAGTATCTTAGAAAATCAATGCAATTATACATATAGACTAAAAAGGCCCTAGGTTCTTCAGTTTAGTAACATATCAGTCATTGTTTTAAAAGAAAGACCAAACAAAGAACATACTCTATGGCCAGCTGCCAATCAGGCTCAAATTAGGCTCTGGTTGGATTTGCGAAAGCTCTTTGTTTTGTCTAAGTAGAACTTCAAACATCTTTTGACGTCTAAAGAGTGTAAAGCACTTTCTGGTGGTGACTTAGGGTTGGAAAGAAGACTTAAGAATCACTGGTTCATTGCGGTGAAAGTCTGACAGGACTTTTGGCGTGAACTCAGGGTTTGTACAAAGGATTACCCTATCGCTTCTAAACTGAATGAAAGGTTCCTGAATGGTAAACGCCGTAATCTCACTGACACTACTGGCTGATGCTAGAGCCAAGAGTAGAGCAACTTTCCATTAACCTGTTGAGTGCGCGACGCCCACACACCCTCCCTGGTGCGGGTCACGGCCAGTGGCCGACACCAGGAAGGGTATTAATAAATCCTCGGGTGCGTCGCACCCGAGGATTTTTTTTTTTTTTATTTAACTTCCCTCGGGAGACACGGAAGCTTCCGTGTCTCCCCCCGCCCCCCCACCCGCCCCTTTGTGCGGCGCGCTGACGTTTCAAAGGTGTTTTCCCCATCAAAGCAGGAAGCAGCCTTGCGGCCGCTTCCTGCTTTGATGGGGGAAAACGGCCTTTTCCACGTTCGGGAAGGCCTCGTAAGAAAGGGGAGAGTCTCCCCTTTCTTACGAGGCCTTCCTGAAAGTGTTTCCTGGCCCCCGATCGCAGCACGCACGGGCGTTTCCGTAATCAAGCCTGCTGCTGATGAGTGCATGGGTGACAGTTTTTCTGGTCTCTGTGGGGATCCATTTGAATGTTTTTCAGTATACGGAGTTTGTTGAAGCATGAGGAGGTAAGAGCGTTGATTTGTTGGGTCATCGAGAGGGAGGAGTCTAGGATGATGCTGAGGTTGCGTGCGTGGTTGGCGGGGGTGGGTGCAGGGCCTAGCGTGGTGGGCCACCATGGGGGGTCCCAGGTGTTTTTGTGTGGGCCAAAGAGGATTATTTCGGTTTTGCTTGAGTTGAGTTTCAGGTGGTTGGCTGTCATATATATATATATCACTTTTGTCAATGTGTGTGGTTTCCCTGGGGGGAAAAGGGTCCGACTTGTCTAGTGGCAGTTTTAGTGCCATAAAGAAGCGCAGAAGGTTTATATGCCTACTGCAAAGAGCACATCTGTATTTTATGTAAATAGCTGAGTACATTAGTAAAGTCTATGGAGTCAGATTAGTAAAGTCTATGGAGAGATGAAGGGCACTTTTGCTGGGTGGTAATGAGGGAATCCGAGGAGGAGGGAGTGGGAGCACCAATAATGATTGTTGGACTGGGCGCAGGAGGTGCTAAAGACTGTGACGAATGGTATGTGACAAGGTGTTTTTTGAGTGTCTTGAAAGTACGTGCTGATTGAGGGAAGAAGCGCAGGTAAGGTGGCCTCTACTGTTGCACGTATCTCACACACACCATCGATTTTGTGACTGTCTACGTAGGCTAGTGTTTTAGAGCAACAGTTTAGCCAATAGCAGAGATGGCATCTTGATGGATGACTGCTGCCTGCAATCGGGTTATAGAGGACCGCTCTGACATAGGATCAGAGACTGAGACATCAGATACTGAGACAGCATCTGAGGGATAGGACAATGGCGCAGACTCTGGGAGTGATTTTTCAGTCAGAGGAGTCCCATTCGAAAACTCCTCTTCCAGTACATTATGAGGGAGGTGATGAGGACAGTCCTGCTGTCCCTTCGCAAGCTGTTCGTGCAACTGGGTAATAGTGGGTTAGGCCAACCCAGAGAGCAGGTGAATGCGGCGGCAAGCAGAGAGAGAGTGCTCTCTTGGGAGCTCCCCAATTTAGTTCAGCCCCAAATTCCACCGCCCAAATCATATTGTGGAGTCATCAAAATTGTCTATGGCAAAACAAACTGGTTTTGTAAGGCAGGCACCTGTGTTTTTGGTCCTGGATTCTGCGGCCATATAGAGAAACACACTAAACCCAAACATTTCTGGAAACTAGACATTCGGGGGAGTCCACAGAGGTGTGACTTGTGTGGATTCCCCAAAGTTTTCTTACACAGAATACCCTGCAAAGCTGAAATGTTGAAAAAAAAATCAATTTTTCTCGCATTTCTGTCACACAAACTACAGGAATATGCTGGGATCCACAACACTCCTACCACCCAGTGACTCCTCACCTGTCCTGATAAAAACACTCCCCCACTTGAGTGCCTACACATAGTGCCTGTGTCAGGAATGGATCACCCCAGGGTCAACAGCTGCCTCGCGTAAGGACCAACATTGACCGTTGTGTGATCTATTCCTGTCACAGGCACCAGGCCTAACCACACAAGTGAGGTATCATTTTTATCGGGAGACTTGGGGGAACGCTGGGTGGAAGGAAATTTGTGGCTCCTCTCAGATTCCAGAACTTTCTGTCACCGAAATGTGAGGAAGACTTGTTTTTTTTAGCCACTTTTTGAGGTTTGCAAAGGATTCTGGGTAACAGAACCTGGTCTGAGCCCCGCAAGTCACCCCTCCTTGGATTCCCCTAGGTCTCTAGTTTTCAGAAATGCACAGGTTTGGTAGGTTTCCCTAGGTGCCGGCTGAGCTAGAGGCCAAAATCTACAGGTAGGCACTTCGCAAAAAACACCTCTGTTTTCTTCCAAAAATTTGGATGTGTCCACGTTGCGCTTTAGCACGTTTCCTGTCGCAGGCGCTAGGCCTACCCACACAAGTGAGGTATCATTTTTATCGGGAGACTTGGGGGAACGCCGGGTGGAAGGAAATTTGTGGCTCCTCTCAGATTCCAGAACTTTCTGTCACCGAAATGTTAGGAAAACTTGTTTTTTTTAGCCACTTTTTGAGGTTTGCAAAGGATTCTGGGTAACAGAACCTGGTCCGAGCCCCGCAAGTCA
Organism: Pleurodeles waltl; assembly: GCF_031143425.1. NCBI lineage: Eukaryota > Metazoa > Chordata > Amphibia > Caudata > Salamandridae > Pleurodeles > Pleurodeles waltl. The sequence goes on from NC_090439.1 coordinate 893,542,523, forward strand.
CCCCTCCTTGGATTCCCCTAGGTCTCTAGTTTTCAGAAATGCACAGGTTTGGTAGGTTTCCCTAGGTGTGCCGGCTGAGCTAGAGGCCAAAATCTACAGGTAGGCACTTTGGAAAAAACAGCTGTTTTTTCTATAAAAAAAATAGGATGTGTCCATGTTGTGTTTTGGGGCATTTCCTGTCGCGGGCACTAGGCCTACCCACACAAGTGAGGTATCATTTTTATCGGGAGACTTGGGGGAACATAGAATAGCAAAACAAGTGTTATTGCCCCTTATCTTTCTCTACATTTTTTCCTTCCAAATATAAGAGAGTGTGTAAAAAAGACGTCTATTTGAGAAATGCCCTGCAATTCACATGCTAGTATGGGCACCTCGGAATTCAGCGATGCGCAAATAACCACTGCTCCTCAAAACCTTATCTTGATCCCATTTTGGAAATGCAAAGGTTTTCTTGATACCTCTTTTTCACTCTTCATATTTCAGCAAATGAATTGCTGTATTCCCAGTATAGAATGAAAACCAACTGCAGGGTGCAGCTCATTTATTGGCTCTGGGTACCTAGGGTTCTTGATGAACCTACAAGCCCTTTATATCCCCGCAACCAGAAGAGTCCAGCAGACAAAACGGTATATTGTTTTCAGAAATTTGACATCGCAGGAAAAAGTTACAGAGTAAAACATAAAGAAAAATGGCTGTTGTTTTCAGCTCAATTTCAATATTTTTTTATTTCAGCTGTTATTTTCTGTAGGAAAACCTTGTAGGATCTACACCAATGACCCCTTGCTGAATTCAGAATTTTGTCTAGTTTTCAAAAATGTTTAGCATTCCGGGATCCAGCATTGGTTTCACACCCATTCCTGTCACTAACTGGAAGGAGGCTGAAAGCACCAAATATAGTAAAAATGCGGTATGTCCCAGTAAAATGCCAAATTTGTGTTGAAAAATTTGGTTTTCTGATTCAAGTCTGTCCGTTCCTGAAAGGTGGGAAGATAGTGATTTCAGCACCAGAAACCCTTTGTTGATGGCATTTTCAGGGAAAAAACCACAAACCTTCTTCGGCAGCCCTTTTTTCCCATTTTTTTGGAAAAAACAAAATTTTCACTGTATTTTGGCTATTTTCTTGGTCTCCTCCAGGGGAAACCACCAACTCTGGGTACCATTAGAATCCCTAGGATGTTGGAAAAGAAGGACGCAAATTTGGCGTGGTTAGCTTATGTGGACAAAAAGTTATGAAGCCCTAAGCGCGAACTACCCCAAATAGCCAAAAAAGGGCTCAGCACTGGGGGGGGAAAGGCCCAGCAGCTAAGGGGTTAAAGAAACTTACTGTCTGCTTTGTACATCTGCTCAAAGTCAAAAGGGTCTTTCATGAGCTGAGAAAGAACTATATTGAGGCACCAAAGAGGTGTAGGAGACCTTACTGGTGAAAACACCTCTGAATAAGCCTTTTAGGAATTGTTTTATAAGTCTGCTAGACCATAATGAAGGCAATGTGAATTATCACCGAAAGCGGAAAATGGCTGGCAAATGGACCTTGATGGATGCATGGATAAGTCCTGATTGAGCAAGATGCAGAAGATATGGAAGGATTTCTTCTTGTGAAGATGAAAGTGGATGTACATTAGCACTTTGGCACCAAATAAAAATCGTTTACACTTGATTGTAAGTCTTGTTTGTACTGTCAGCGCAGTTTCTTGCCAAGATGCCCCTGTAATCTGGTGTGATGTTCATATGCGCAATTTGTTGCATTCAAGAGCCAGGCCAACAAATGAAGTGATCTGGAATCCGGGTGTAGTACTTGGCCCTGACTCATTGTTAGTAGAGATAGTATCCATTTCAGCTGGATGGGAAGTATCAGCATGTTATGAGTGATGTTCTATATGAGGCTATAAGCAGTGCATGGTGGGGCACAAGTTATAGTTCACTCAGTAAACTATGACTGGTGAATGTCAGTGGTTTTTGTTTTGGTTTGTAGTGTTTATTTTTATATTATCACAACACCTAACTGTAATATGATTTTACGCTTTGTTCTTTTTCTGTTAATTTTTGTTTTTTTGAATAAGCCAAAATCCTAGTACTTTAACTATAACGTCACTTTCACCTTTTTTTTTTTTTTCAGTTAATTATTTTTTATGTAAAGTAAGATATTATTACCATACTTCACTACAACATCACTTTAACCTTTGTTTTGTTCAGTGAATAGGTGTATATATGAAATAGCTGTTTGTTAGCATGTGTGGCTATGGATACACATGCTCTACATACTACTGCCATCTAGTGTTGGGTTTGGAGGGTTGCAAGTTGTTTTTCTTCACAGAAGCATTTTCAAGTCACTGAATCGAGTGACTCCTCCTTTCTCGATGATACACTACATGGGCATCAACTTCTTTGTTAGATTGTTTTCTCTCCGTTGTCGGGTATGGATATCTCTGTCTTTGCTCCATCTTTCAACTTGCTCTGGTTCAAAACTTTCCTTCCGCCTCCTCTTTATCGACGGTATTATTTTCTTGATTGCGTATTTCCATTGTCTCATTCATATGTCCGGGCACAGACCGTGGGCCCTCCAGGGCGACCTTGTCCATTTCGGGCCTTCCTCACCACATGGTACCAAAAAATATGCTGCGCTGATGGAACAGGCCTCATTTAGTTTCTGTCCTAGGTGCCATTCGAAATTCCCCCACACCAACCAACAACTGGTGTGTAACTTGTGCCTCACCCCTGATCACCAGGAAGCTACCTGCGACGCCTGCAAATCCTTCCGGTCAAAGTAAAAAAGACCTTGTCACTTGCAAATGGCACACAAGACTCTGGACGAAACTCTGGAAATTTTTTAAGAGGAGCATTCCAAGGAAGAGCTGGAACAAGAGGAGGCCTTCTCTATCCAGGACTCAACTTCCAGTCAGATATCGAAAGCCACGAGGTGACATGAGCACAACCCACGAGTACCATGGCCCCTCCTGCCCACCCTAAAACTGCTGAAAGGGCCCTTACAGAGGTCGCCGGACCACCACTGCTCGGCTCCGAACATAGCTAAGACCACAACACAGTCTTCAGCATCAACCTCCAGCTCCTCAGTCTGATCCATCTCAATCCGGACTTCAGCATTGAGTACTTTGGCTTTGAGGCGACCAGCTATCACTTTTACTAAGGTGTTGACAAAAGGACATTGACTGAAACCATCTCTGCCAAAAACAAGAGACCAAGGGCCATATGTACAAACACATTTTCCCATAGACACGGAATGGGTAAAACCCTTTGCTACATCTGACCCCAACTCCTTTGGAGCAGAAGGACGCCAGCCAGCCAGTCATCAGCTGCACCATCAGCAGTTGAACCCATTTTGGAGAATATGGCTGCTGGACAACACTTCATCCATATCCACGAGGGTACAAGGCATATTATGATATTCAGTAGAAAACTGTCCTTTCAAGAGGCTTTGGACACTTCACCGCCGCCCAAAGTGGTCCCGAGGGAGGAGGTTAGCACCAAATCTCTCAAGCCTTCTCTTGCCCATCCTTGTCCTGATTCACCTTCACCACCTCCACTCCCTGCTTTTCCTCCTCCACCCCTGTCCTCTCCTCATTCACTTCTCTTTCCTACTGAAGGAGATCTGACACTTCAGGGTTCCCCTTTATTTATCGGGGACGATTTGGGTGGGACACTGCAGAACCCAGATCCATGGGACACCTATGACCCTGACCCCACAATAATTACAGACCCAGATTTGTACCCTGCATGACCCTCCCCACCAGAAGATACTACATCCTACCAGCAGGTAGTAGCTCGGGCAGCCAGCCACCTTCCGTAATGTTTAGCTGCATAGGAACCCCAATGAGCAGTTCTTCCTTTTCGATATCCTAACATCCATACACACAAGGTAATCCAGTTCCTTCTCGTGCTCCCTGGCATGCTTCATCACGCAGCCAAAAGTTTTAAAGAACTGGTCCGGTCTAGGGTTGTCACCCCTAGAGTAAAAAAAAGCTATGTACCTGCTCCCTCTGATCCACTATATATATCAAATCCCAAGTCCTGCCAGACACCATAGTGGCCACCACTGCATGAAAATGAGCCACAAGGGACCCTTCTCCTCCAGACAAGGAGAGCAAAAACCTGGACGCTGCTGGCAAAAGGGTGGCTGTACAGGCAGCCAATCATTAGTGCATTGCCAATTCACAGGCATTGCTAGCAGGATGCAAATGGGCTCACTGGGATGATTTGGAGAATCTCCTCAAATATCTTCAAAGTGAGCACTGCGAAAGGGGACAGCAGATTGTTGCAGAGGGGCAAACAATCACTAACAGTTTCATCCTTTGTGCTCTGGATTCCGCAGACACGGCTGCTCGTAGTATAAACTCCAGTATCCTAGTAAGGAGAGACACCTGGCTTTGATGCTCTGGCTTTAAAACAGAGATCCAGTAAGCAGTGCTCAATATCCCTTCGACAAGGAGCGTCTTTTAGGCCCTCAAGTGGACTTCACCCGTGAGATGTTGAAAAAAGATATGGACACCGCAAAAGCCATGGGTGCTCTTCGGTCCCCCTCACAAAGAGACACTTTTTGTTGCCCTACATAGAGGTGGCTACAAATCAACAACCTCAGAGGCCTCTAACCCACAGTCCAGACAGCCTTCAACCTCATATTCTTGAGGTTTATTCATGGGAGCCTAAAGAGACAATGACAACCAAGGTAGAGGTAAGAGCACCACTACCTGCAACTTTACCTTCACATTAAAACAGTGACTACCTACATCTCCTCACCCCCGCCCCCCCCCCCCCCCCCCCACACTCCACGCCTGTTGGAAGAAGACTTCAAAATTTCCATACAGAATGGGTCATATCACCTCAGACCAAAGGGTACTTTCCATTATCCAACATGGCAGTCTGGAGTACCAACCCTCCAAACATTCCCCCTCGCTCTCACAGGCTATCCCACAAACACCTCACTCTTCTCAACCAAGAGGTACAGTCACTTCTTCTAAAAGGGGCCATAGAGCCGGCTCCATTACAACACCAGAGAACAGGAGTATACTCCCTATACTAACTCATCCCCACAAAATGTGGCTCTCTCAGGCCTATTCTGGATCTCAAGCCCCTAAACCACTACATTCTATCAGAACATTTTCACATGGCCACTCTTCAAGACGTAATTCCTCTCCTGCAACAGGACAACTTTATGATGGCCCTAGATCTAAAGTACACCTACTTCCATATCCCCATCCACCCTGCACCTGCACATCACAAATACCTAAGATTCCTAATTGTAGGCAAACTCTACCATTTCAAGGTTCTCCCTTTCGGAGTCACCACAGCTCCCAGGGTCTTTCAAAGTGCTTAGCAGTAGTGGCAGCACATCTCAAGAGCCACAGAGTACACATGTACCCCTTACCTAGACGATTGACTCATCAAAGCCAGCACGTCACCACAGTGCCAACTTCACACTCAGATGACAATGGACCTTTTGCACACGTTTGGATTCACCCTCAACCTTCTTAAATCCCATCTCCAACCTCCTCAAATAAGCTAAATCTAGGTGCTATGCTCAATGCAGAATTAGGGATAGCATACCCCAATTCGGCTCGGGTTCACAATTTTCTGTCTCTTCCCCAGTTCAAAGAGATTTGCACATACACAGTCATCACTGTTATGCACCTGTTAGGGATGATTGCCTCCTGCATTGCCATCGTTCCCCATGCCAGATTCCACATGCTTAGCCCTACAGCAGTGTCTGTCTCTTCAGTGGTCTCAGTCACATGGTCACCTGGAAGATCTAGTGTTTAGACCGCCATACTCCCCGCTCTCTGCAGAAGAGGAACACCACCAACCTGTTGAAATGGTGGCTTTTTCTGGACCCTGTGCCTCATGTCACTCTGACCACAGATGCACCACTGACGGGTTGGAGCGCTCACCTTCAAGACCTCACAGTACAGGGCCTTTAAGATCTTAGTCATCAATCCCTATATATCAATTACCTTGATCTTCAGACAGTATTTCTAGCTCTGAAAGCATTTCTTCATCACCTCTCTCACAAGGTTGTCCTGGTCTGCACGGACAACATCATAGCCTTGTATTATCTACAGAAACAAGCAGGGGACACGTTTTTCCCAATTGCCACAACTCTCTCAGAAAATATGGAAGTGCTGTCTCTACCACCACATTTACCAGGAACGGACAACAACTTTGCAGACCTGCTCAGCGCTCAGCAGGATGCATCAACAAGCCCACTAATGGTAACTCCACCTGCAAGTCATTCAAAAATACTTCCTAAAGCGGGGAATTCCTCACATAGACTTTTTCGCCACAGCAGAAAATGCAAAATGCCCAAGCTTTGCCTCCAGATACCCACACACGCTATCCAAGGGTAATGCTCTATGGATGAACTGGTCTGGGATATTTGCTTATGCCTTTCCACCTCTTCCCTCTCATTCCATTTGTGGTTTGGAGGATCAGGCAGACATCTCTCACCACGATCCTTATAGCTCCCACTTGGGTGCGTCAACCATGGTTCACCACACTTCTGGACCTCTCAGTAGTTCCTCACAAGAAGCTCCCCAACAGGCCGGGCCTTCTCACTTAAAATCAAGGACAGATCAGACATCCAGGCCCCAAGTCACTCAACCTTGCGATATGGTTCCTAAAGTCATAGAGTTGTTACTTAGGATTGCCTGTGGATTGTATGGACATTCCCAGGGAAGCTCGTAGACCCCAACCCATTAAACCCATAAAGCTACTGTCCAAGATATTGTTTATTACTTGTTCCACTCAAAAAAACAAGTTTAGCTTACATTTCCATTTGCTTACATCTTGCAGCTATAGCTGCATATCTACAGAACTGACATCATACTTCTTTGTTCAGAATCCCAGTCAGTAGAGCTTTCAAGGAAGGCCTTTAAAGGGTTATTCCACCCAGAGTACCTCCTGTATCATCCTGGAACTTTAATACTGAGCTTACCAGGCTTGGGGCCCCTTCTTTTGAACCACTTAATTCATTTCCTCTTCAGTATCTTTCTTGAAAGTGGCATTCTTAGTCACTATCACATCACTCAGATGTATTAGTGAGCTCCAGGCCCTAACCTTGGAAGAACCTTTCTTCCAAATTCATAGATACAAGGTGGTCCTTAGCACAGTCCCTGAGTTCCTTCCTAAAGTGATTTCCCAAATCCATATTAACCAATCCATTGAACTACCAGTCTTCTTTCCGCAGCCTGACTCAGTTACAGAAGGAGCGCTCCACACTTACAATGTTAAACATGCATTGATGTTTTATATTGATAGACCCAGAGATTTTAGAAAAACTAAACAACTCTTTGTAGCTTTTTAGTTACCTAACAAAGGCAGTCCAACATCCAAAAGCAGCATAGCTAGATAAATAGTAAAATGTATTCAAACTTGTTATGCCCAAGCAAGAAGACCACTTCCTGTCACTCTACTAGAAAGAAGGGAGTCACTATGGCTTTCCTTGAAAACATACCCATAGCTGACATTTGTAAGGCAGCTACATGGTCTACACCACATACATTTACAAAACATTATTGTGTGGGGCTTACTTGCATGCCAGCAAGCCAATGTACCTCAGACACTACGAAGAACACTTTTCTAGTCAGCTGCAATTCCCACAGGCTAGCCACCACTTTCATGGAATCCCTGCTCTACAGCCTTTGCAGAACATGTGTATCTACAGCCGCACATGCCATTGAACGTAAAATGTTACTTACCCAGTAAGCATCTGTTTGTGGCATGTAGTGCTGTAGCCTCACATGTGCCCGCCCTCCTCCCCAGATGCCTGTGGTCGTTTCAGTTACTTGTATAGTTGTACGTACATAATTGCATTTGCAAGGACATCTTTCTCTATACTTCCTCTTCATTCCTTTTCTCGCCTGCCTGCGGGAAAATAATCATCCTCTCCCAGGAGGTGAAAGACAGGAGAGATGCGGCAAAGTTCACTATCAGGTGTGGCCTGAATACCACAGACTCGCTGGGCAGAGCAGTTTTGTCAACAGTGGTGTTACGGCACCACGCCTAGCTGAGTACATCTGACTTTTAAGGGGAAGTCTTGGCAAATCTTGTAGACATGCCCTTTGACGTGTCTCGCTTGTTTGGCGAGAAGGCAGACATAGCGCTGGAATGCTTTCAGGACACCTGGGGTACGGCCAAGTCCTTGGGCCTCTCGGCGACCCCTCGTCCACTGTCTCCCTTTTTTGGCCATGGAAGGGGCATATCACGGCACCAACCTGCTGACAGCCACCGTCCAGCACAAGCTTCCCCAAGCTACATGAGGATGTGGGCGCAGTGTCTTCATACCTTGAGGGTCTTGAAGCCAGAAATTGTCCGCCACCCAGCCCCAGCACATCCTAGTTTAAGTCTACAGGACCATGCTTGTCCAGTTGGAGGGAGAATTCAACATATTTTCCTCAACCGGTGGTCCATGGCATCAGAAGCTTGGGTTCTGCATATCATTCTGAAGGGCTATGCCCTGCTTTCCAATCCTTTCCTCCTCTATTTGTGCAACATTTGAATGGCTGGCGGAGGATTATTTGTCTCTGCTCTGAGAGGAAGTTATGGCTCTCTTGGCCAAGGGCACCATAGAAAAGGTCCTGATATCAGAATTAGGCAGTGGCTGTTAGTCCTGCTACTTTCTGGGACTCCCATAAAAATAAGGATTTCTGTTGGATACAACTACCTGTAGGCTCAGGTCTCACCGCTGGACTTACAGGATGCATATTTTCGCATTCTCAACCTGGCTGCCCACAGGCATTACCCACAGTTAAAGGTAGGACCCAAACACTTTCAGTTCAGTGTGCTCCCATTTGGCCATACCAGCGCCCCTCTGGTGTTCACCAAGATGAAGGCGGTGGTCACAGCTCATCTACGCAGACTAAGGTATACCTTTTGCATTTGCTGTGGGTTCACAATAAACATACTGAAGTCACACCTGACTTTCTCTCAGACGCGCTTTCATAGGAGCTGTTCTGGACACAGTGCAGTTTCGCGCTTATCCTCCCAAGCAGCAAGTCCAGGATATTCAGTTTATAATGTGGATGTTTCGGCGTGTATCCTGGGTTTTGGTGAGACTGATTCTGAGGCTGCTGGCCCTCATGGCATCCTGCATAGTGCTGGTAAATTGTGCCAGATGGCATATGTGGGCTCTGTAGTGAGACCTGAAGTTCCAGGGAAATCTCTCCAACATGGTCCAGATCTTGGAGGGAACTGCAAAAGACTGCAGTGGTAGATTACGAGCCGTGCTTGGGTCAAAGGCATACTCCTCTCCCTTACCCATCCAGACCTCACAGTAGTAACAAATGCATCACTTCTGGGATGGGGGCGACCATCTGGTAGAGATGGAGATCAAAGGACTCTGATTTCTGAAGGAATCCGGACTCCAAATCAATCTGCTGGAGCTCCGGGCGATCCAGCTGGCAGTGTTAGCAGTATTGCACGTTGGAGTTTCCAAGGTGGCTGTTGCTTGGCGAGGCTTTTCGTCGCAAGTGGAGCGGAGCCTGCTGTACGCCTTTCCGCCTAGAACACTCCTACCCAGAGCTCTCAAGAAGATGAACAACCGGGCACAAGTAAACCTTGTGGCTCCAGATTGGGCACAGAGAGTCTGTTCCCTGAGCTTCTGAAAATGAGCATCGATCCTCGGATCAGGTTGCCCCTTGAGAAGTATCTTTTCTCAGCAACAGGGGAGGGTCCTCCACCCGAACCTGTCAACTCTACGCCTTCATGCGTGGAGATTAAGCGGCGACAGTTGAAAGCCTTCAACCTTCCTCCCGAAGTCTGTAATGTTATTTTTGCAGCCAGGCATTCCTCCACAAAAACGGTGTACGCCTGCTGTTTTCAAAGATGTGTAAAATATTGTACAGATAAGTCCTTAGATCCTCCTTCTGCTTCTTTCTCTGATGTTCTTCTTTTCATTCTGTCTCTGGTCTAGCAGGGTTCTGCTCTGGGCCCTTGTGAGGGCCATCTGTCTGCTTTATCTGCTTTTCTGCAGCTGCCTGACCAACTCTTTTTAAGTCCTCTATTGTAAATAGGTTTCTAAAAGGGTTTGTACATATGTTTCCTCCTTTGCCCTTCATTATGCCTCAGTGGGATCTGAACTTGGTTCTTACATTTCTGATGTGTACTCCTTTTGAGCCGCTTCATAACTGTTCCCTCAGGCTGCTCACCAGGAAAACTGCCTTTCTCATGGCCATAACATCTGCCCGGGGGGGTTAGTGATCTACAGGCCTTGGCATCCAAGCCTCCATATCCCCCAGTGTTTCCTGATAAAGTGGTGCTTCGCACCTGTGCCTTTTTTCTCCCAAATGTGGTGACCCCACTTCATTTGGAACAGACTGTCACCCTGCCTACCTTCTTTGCTGCCCCACGTCCCTCTAAGGAAGAGAAGCGACTACACCGGCTGTACCCAAAAAGAGCACTGTCATTTTACCTTGACTGCACAAAAGAGTTCTGTGTGGACGACTAACTCTGTGGGATATGTGGGAGCAAAGAAAGGTTGGGCAGTACATAAACCATTTTGCGCTGGGTCGTTCTCTGCAAGTGAGGCTGATAATAAGGGGCAGAGTGGGCATTACCTCACTAGTGAAAAATATAATAAAAATCCACTGAAATGCCTTAATATATGCCTTGGAGATGCCCAGTTTCTGGCACCAGTCTGGAACTCGAGGGGATCCAGCTGTGCATATGCCTGGCTGGGCGAGGGATTTCTCGGCTTGGAGGCACAAGGTAGCATTGTGATGTCAGTATGGTGGGTGTGGCATTTTGTAATGCTGGTATTTTTGCTTGTTTTTGGACGTTTATTTCTGTGGCCCAGGGCAGGCTCCACACAGCTCCGTGGACAGAGATTAAAAGCGCGAGCTCCTCCCCCACCTAAAGCCAGTATGGATTTGAACTTTTGTTTGGAAGAGGACGAGTTGGGAGAGAAGCCAACAGTGCATTTGGCACACGTGAGGAGTGAAGAAAACGGAGCTCTCCAGGCTGGAATCTCTTAATTTAGACTTTATTTTTAGCAAAATGTTTTTGCACGAGGGCACTGGGTGTACTCCCCATTGGAGGGACTGCTTTCACGTTGTCTCCATGGCTCGGTCTCCCGGAGTGCGCTTGGAGTACTGGCCAATAATGTACTCTTTCCCTCAAAGCAGTCATGCTGATCTGCAAGCAGTTCCGTTCAGGTAAGTGACTCCCCACCCTAAGCTGTCCGTGCTCCAAGGCTCACTCCAGGTCGTGAAGTAAACTCCAAGAAATAGCTCCTCTATATAGCGCAGCCTACAGCCAGGTGCTTTATGGGCCATGCACATGCGATGTTGTTATGATGTAATATTCATGCCGCCCGACAGCCTCATTTAACTCAGTGGTCTCTGGTACAACCTGTTGCCTGACAGGAGTCCGCTGCCTGATGGATTTCCTACCGCGGAACCAACCCTGGATTTTCTCTTTCCCCAGCCAGGAAACCAGAAGGATAGAGTTTTTCCAGCTCCTGCAGAAACTGCCGTGAATTCGGAGAAAAAACATTTGAAAAACCAAGCGAGTCATGGATATAATTAGAAAGATGTTTCTAAGGCAAAAGTGATGCAGCTGTTGATTTACAGCCCTGTTTTGCACTTGAAACTCCCTGTGGCTGGTCATAGGTTCGAATCATGGATGAGCTGACTCAGCCTTTCATCCTTCCTGATGCAGGTAACATGACGACCACCATTAAGTTGGGTAAACACAATTGGGTAGTAAGGGTCTATAACGATGGGCAAACATCGCCAATCATACTTCAGACACGGACAAATAACTGCTATTCAGACTGGTAAGAGGGCAGCCTGCTACCATAGTGCCTGGAAGTCAATAGTTGTCAGCGAGGCAGAAGCACTTTTGTGATTATTTATGTCTCCCTTTACCATGAGGCAGGTAAAGATCTAGGCCATCTGTTTTTTTTAGGAATCTACCAGGGCCCGGACAAGGTACTTAAAGAGCACATATATTAATTTATAACGTGACCATGATGTCTTCATTTGCTTAGTCAATGATCATTTATTGTTAACATGGCTCAAGCACCTGCAGTGTTGGAAGGGGCGAGAGTCTTCCAGAGCACAGAACATTCTTGCTTTGCCCTCAACTGGCACTTCCCAGAGGATTGTCATTAGTGCATCCTCACCACCTCTTGCAGTCTTGTTGTTCCCGGGACTTATTCCTCTGCTTGCCCTCCATAAAAATACCCTTCCCTAGCACCTCAGGACCTAGGAGAACTCCTACTGGACTCTGTTTGAGTGGGCGAGGAGCGAAGAGGGTTTAGTGCTGCTGCAGCTTTGTTTGTGCGTACATCGGAGTGGATAGTGAGGGATGTGTGCCTGTATGACTTCAGAGTGATGTTTGTGATTGAATGAGTGCAGGAAAGCGGTGTTTATGTATGTGAACAGGGTGACTAATGAGGCCCCTCAGTGAGTGGTAAGACTGTATGAGTGCAGTGTGTGCCTTTGTGAGTGTTGTGAATAGTGTACTTGTTTGAGTGAAGAGTGAGTTGTGTGACTGTATAAATAGAGTAATATTCCTTCATGAGTGCAGAGCGAGTGGTGCCTTCGTGATTGCAGGGTGAGTGGGGCGAATGCACTAGATGAGGGGTGCCCTTGTGGGCGGTATGCTTGTGTGTATGTAGGGTGAGCAAAGCAGCTTGCATGTGTGATTGCTGGCTGAACTGAGTGATTAGTGTGTGAGTGGTGTGTCTGCGTGAGTTCTGCAAATTTGATTCAGCTGGTATTTTATATTCAGCTTTAAAGCTTTCTGCCCCACCAATTTTAAAATGCACCAGCTGCCACCGGTTTTCTGTATAAAAATATACTACGCTGTGGCTAAGAAGCAGCCTCCTGAAGGCTTACAAGCCCATTCCACCACAGGAAAAGCTCTACCAGGAAGCAACGTGGGTGTACCTGCACACGTTTGCCAAACACTACTGCCTGGACAGTCAGGTCCGTAGCTACAAGCATTTCTCCTGTTCGGTCCTGCAGGACTAGAGTTTGTCTGCAGCCCACCTCCAGGAGAAATATTGCTTGGGTATCTATTCAAAGGTAAGGAATCTGCAGCTAGAAGTCCCTATTAGATGAACAAGTTACTTACCTTCGGTAACGCATAATTTGGTAGTGACTTCATCTAGCTGCAGAGTCCTTACACCCACCCATGCCTCCCCGCTTTGCCGACTCATATGCTAGGGCGATCCCTTTTTCAGGGCCCTAGACTGTCCACACAATCGTCAGTTCATTTTATGGCTCTGTGCTGTTGGTGTGGAAAGTTTTGAAAAAAGTAACTGACTGGATGGCGCCTACATCCACAACGAACGGCGCAGATGATGCCACATGGAACCGAACAGAGCCACTGATGGCGCACGCAGGGGAATTGCTCAAGCAAAAGTTTTCAGATCCAGTCTGAAGCCTGGTGAAATTAAACAATAAGGAATCTGCAGCTACATATAGTCTTTACCAGATAATTTGTTACTGAAGGTAAGTAACTTGTTCAATAGGAACTATCAGAACATATCAGATGTACCTGCGAGATCGGCAATTTCCCTCAGTGTCTGCTTGAACTGCTAGAACTCTGGGTCTGACAAGTGCCTGTGCGTTCAGTGCTTAGGATAGTATATGCCTGATGCTAGGATAGATGGAGGAACAGACAACAAACACTTTACATGCAGGGACTAGTACCAGGGACTTCGTGTTGCAGCTGATGCATCAGCTAAGAATGCTAGACCTGCTAAACTTTCTAATGTTCATGAAGGAGCTGCCACATCAGATACTGTACATTCATAAGGAATACATTTTAAAGACTGCCTTCAGGAATTAGATCTCCATGCAGTGCCCCAGTACCAGTTTCCCGATTTACAGGCCCAGTGTGCCCCACATGAACAGCAGCAGTCCGCGTATAAAAAGAGCCACTTAGGAGACGTGTTGTCCACAGCCCGTCATGATCCATCTGATTACAGCGGGTCTGGCTTCATTGCCAGTAGGACTTCTTACACGTCCTGCTGGATAATACAGAGAATTCGGTTTCAGTGGAAGTTTATAGATGCACCTCCTGGTTAGTGAACATGTTGGCAGCACAAGATGTCTGCTTATGACATAAGCATCTTGTTTGTTGTCGTCCTATATTGGAAGCTTAGTTTCAAATCTTATTGACCCAGTGACTGCAGCTGCTGAGGGGGCCGATCTCAGCTGCCTGCGCTGCATGAGGGCAGTGGAAGCCGTACGTGGTAGGCTCCCATCCTGGTGTACTGTTTACACAAAAATGGAGGGAACGGTTATTGACTCGAAGCGCTGATGTACAGAGAGATGCTCTCTTGGTATTTTGGACAAAAGGGTCGACCATAGGTTCGGGATGTCAGATCTATATTAGAATTTGAAGATAAGGATGAACATGTTGCACTAGTGAAGAGCGAGTCCATACAAATTAGACAACAATAAGCTGTGCAATGTATATTCATGTGGCCATGCCTGAAATAAACTGTTCGATGGCATCTGTCGCTGTAGATACACATGGTATGCATGAGCTCGCCATCTGGTGTTGGGTCGGAGTGTTACAAGTTGTTTTTCTTCGAAGAAGTGTTTTCGAGTCACGGGACCGAGTGACTCCTCCTTCTGTGCTCATTGCGCATGGGCGTCGACTCCATCTTCGATTGTTTTCTTTCCGCCATCGGGTTCGGACGTGTTCCTGTCGCTCCGGGTTTCGGAACGGAAAGATAGCTGAAAACGGAAGATTTTCGACGGTATCGTTGCGATCCGGTTCGAGATACACACATACGACGACGCGTTGAACATCGAAGCGCTTCGGTGCCCTTCGGGGTAGATTTCGGCACCCCGTCGGGGCCTAGTCGGCCCGACCGCGTGGAGAACAACGCCGATGGAACGGACCCCGTTTCGATTCTGCCCCGAATGCCACAACAAATATCCTTATACGGACCTACACTCGGTCTGTAACCTGTGCCTGTCACCCGAGCACAGCGAAGAATCCTGTGAGGCCTGTCGGGCGTTCCGGTCCCGAAAAACTCTGCGCGACCGTCGAGCGAGGAGACTGCAGATGGCGTCCACGCCAAAGGAGCGTCGACAGTTCGAGACAGAAGAGGAACAGGAGGAATCCTTTTCCATCCAGGATTCAGACTCCGACGAGCTAGACTCTACAAAAACTGTGAGTAAGACGTCGAGATCAGAACTTAAAAAAGGAAAGAAGGCCCAGGGGACGCCACTGCCAACCGGCCATGGCTCCACCCAAATTCTCGGTGACCAAAAATCGGCACCGAAAAAGGCCCATTCAGTGTCGAGATCGTCCGACTTCGGTCGAGACACCGGCACGCAGCCTCCTCGGGACCGAGAGAGTGCTAAACAGAAGCATCGACACCGAGAGTTCGGTGTCGACACAGATCGACGCCGAGACAGTGGCGCCGAAGACCATAGAGGCCAAGAATTTTCGGCCCAGAAAAAGAGGAAGGTTACCTCGGAGCCGAAAAAACAATCAACAGGGTTTTCGGAGCCGAAAAAAGCGACATCAGACCCTGTTTCAGGCTCCTATACTGAAGAGCATTCTATGTCTTCACAAATGAAGAAACATAGATTTGAACAAGAACTGCAATCCACTGACGTGGATCACACGCAAAAGCGTATCTTTATTCAGCAGGGGACTGGGAAGATCAGTACCCTTCCACCTGTCAAACGAAAGAGAACGCTTCAGTTTACTCCTCAGCAACAAACAGCACAAAAGGTAACACCTCCTCCCTCGCCTCCACCTGTAACTCCTGCTTCGCCAACTTACACCCCGTCACATTCGCCAGCTCACACCGCCATGAGCCACGATGACCAAGATCAGGATGCGTGGGACTTGTACGACGCACCAGTGTCTGATAACAGCCCAGACACATACCCAACTAGGCCATCACCACCGGAAGACAGCACAGCCTACTCACAAGTGGTGGCTAGAGCAGCACTATTCCATAATGTGGAACTACACTCGGAACAAGTAGAGGATGATTTTTTATTTAACACCCTCTCTTCAACCCATAGCTCCTACCAAAGCCTGCCGATGCTCCCAGGCATGCTACGCCATGCAAAGGACATTTTCAAGGAGCCAGTTAAAAGTAGGGCAGTGACGCCTAGGGTGGACAAAAAGTATAAGGCGCCTCCTACGGACCCTGTATTCATCACCTCTCAGTTGCCACCAGATTCTGTGGTGGTAGGGGCTGCCAGAAAACGGGCAAATTCACACACTTCTGGGGATGCACCTCCCCCAGATAAAGAAAGCAGGAAGTTCGATGCAGCCGGGAAGAGGGTTGCTGTCCAAGCAGCAAACCAGTGGCGCATCGCAAATTCACAAGCGCTGCTAGCGCGATACGACAGAGCCCACTGGGATGAGATGCAGCATCTCATTGAACATCTCCCAAAAGATCTGCAAAAAAGAGCAAAACAGGTTGTTGAGGAGGGTCAAAACATTTCCAACAATCAAATACGCTCCTCCATGGATGCAGCAGACACGGCCGCAAGGACCATTAATACGTCGGTTACCATCCGTAGGCACGCATGGCTCAGAACGTCTGGATTCAAGCCAGAAATTCAGCAGGCAGTGCTTAACATGCCAGTAAACGAAAAACTTCTGTTCGGTCCGGAGGTCGACACAGCCATAGAAAAGCTCAAGAAGGACACTGACACTGCCAAGGCCATGGGCGCACTCTACTCCCCGCAGAGCAGAGGATCTTATAACACCTTCCGCAAAACACCTTTTAGAGGAGGGTTTCGGGGTCAGGCCACACAAGCTAGCACCTCACAGTCCGCACCGCCCACCTACCAGGGACAGTACAGGGGAGGTTTTCGGGGCCAGTATAGAGGGGGGCAATTCCCTAGGAATAGAGGAAGATTTCAAAGCCCCAAAACCACTACCAACAAGCAGTGACTCACACGTCACTCACCCCTCCCACACAACACCAGTGGGGGGGAGGATACGTCAATATTACGAAGCATGGGACAAAATAACTACAGACACATGGGTCCTAGCAATTATCCAACATGGTTATTGCATAGAATTCCTGCAATTCCCTCCAGACATACCACCAAAATCACAAAATTTATCAAAATACCATTCACAGCTTCTAGAGATAGAAGTTCAAGCACTACTGCAAAAAAATGCAATAGAATTAGTACCAAGCACACAAATAAACACAGGAGTTTATTCACTGTACTTCTTGATACCAAAAAAGGACAAAACACTGAGACCAATTCTAGACCTCAGAGTAGTAAACACATTCATCAAATCAGACCACTTTCACATGGTCACACTACAAGAAGTGTTACCATTGCTCAAAAAACACAACTACATGACAACCCTAGACCTCAAGGACGCATATTTCCATATACCAATACATCAATCACACAGGAAATATCTAAGGTTTGTATTCAAAGGAATACATTACCAATTCAAAGTATTGCCTTTTGGGTTAACAACCGCTCCAAGAGTATTCACAAAATGCCTAGCAGTAGTCGCTGCACACATCAGAAGGCAGCAAATACATGTGTTCCCGTATCTAGACGACTGGCTAATCAAAACCAGTTCGCTCACACAATGCTCAAACCACACAAATCAAGTCATACAAACCCTCTACAAACTAGGGTTCACCGTCAACTTTGCAAAATCAAACATTCTGCCAAGCAAAGTACAGCAATATCTAGGAGCCATAATAGACACGACAAAAGGAGTAGCAACGCCAACTCCACAAAGGATCCACAATTTCAACAGAGTCATTCAACACATGTCTCCAAACCTAACAATACAAGCAAGAACAATACTACAGCTCCTAGGCATGATGTCCTCATGCATAGCCATTGTCCCAAACGCAAGACTGCACATGAGGCCCTTACAACAGTGCCTAGCCTCACAGTGGTCTCAAGCACAGGGTCACCTTCTAGATCTGGTGTTGCTAAACCGCCAAACTTACCTCTCGCTTCTATGGTGGCACAGTATAAATTTAAACATAGGGCGGCCTTTCCAAGACCCAGTGCCACAGTACGTAATAACAACAGATGCTTCCATGACAGGGTGGGGAGCACATCTCAATCAACACAACATAAGAGGACAATGGAACATACATCAAACAAAACTGCATATAAATCATCTAGAATTATTAGCAGTTTTTCAAGCACTAAAAGCTTTCCAACCAATCATAACCCACAAATACATCCTTGTCAAAACAGACAACATGACAACGATGTATTATCTAAACAAACAAGGAGGAACACATTCAACGCAGTTAAGCTTGTTAGCTCAAAAAATATGGAAGTGGGCAATCCACCATCAAATTGGTCTAATAGCACAGTTTATTCCGGGGATCCAGAATCAGCTGGCAGACAATCTCTCTCGAGATCACCAGCAAGTCCACGAATGGGAAATCCACCCACAGATTCTGAACACCTACTTCACACTCTGGGGAACACCACAAATAGACTTATTTGCAACAAAAGAGAACGCAAAATGCCAAAACTTCGCGTCCAGATACCCACACAAGCAATCCCAAGGCAATGCCCTATGGATGAACTGGTCAGGAATATTTGCTTACGCTTTTCCTCCTCTCCCTCTCCTTCCTTACCTAGTAAACAAATTGAGTCAAAACAAACTCAAACTCATTTTAATAGCACCAACTTGGGCAAGACAACCCTGGTACACAACACTGCTAGATCTGTCTGTAGTACCACACATCAAACTGCCCAACAAACCAGATCTGTTAACGCAACACAACCAACAGATCAGACACCCGGACCCAGCATCGCTGAATCTAGCAATCTGGCTCCTGAAATCCTAGAATTCGGACACTTACAACTTAGCCAAGAGTGTATGGAAGTCATAAAGCAGGCCAGAAGGCCATCCACTAGACACTGCTACGCAAGTAAGTGGAAAAGATTTGTTTGGTACTGCCATCATAATCAGATACAACCACTAGACGCAACTCCAAAACATATAGTAAATTACTTGCTCCATTTACAAAAAGCAAAGCTAGCCTTCTCTTCTATTAAAATACACCTTGCAGCAATATCTGCATACCTGCAAACTACCTATTCAACTTCCTTGTATAAAATACCAGTTATCAAAGCATTCATAGAAGGGCTTAAAAGAATTATACCACCAAGAACACCACCTGTTCCTTCATGGAACCTAAACGTGGTTCTAACAAGACTCATGGGCCCACCTTTCGAACCCATGCACTCTTGCGGAATACAATTCCTAACCTGGAAAGTTGCCTTTCTCATCGCCATTACATCTCTAAGAAGAGTAAGTGAAATTCAAGCGTTCACAACACAAGAGCCTTTTATACAAATACATAAAAATAAGGTCGTCCTACGACCTAATCCAAAATTTTTACCAAAAGTTATTTCACCATTCCATCTAAATCAAACGGTAGAACTACCAGTTTTTTTCCCACAGCCAGATTCTGTGGCTGAAAGAGCACTACATACATTAGATGTCAAAAGAGCATTAATGTACTACATTGACAGAACAAAAAACATCAGAAAAACTAAACAACTATTTATTGCATTCCAAAAACCTCATGTAGGTAACCCAATATCAAAACAAGGTATAGCCAGATGGATAGTTAAATGCATCCAAATCTGCTACCTTAAAGCAAAAAGACAACTGCCCATTACTCCCAGGGCACATTCAACAAGGAAAAAAGGTGCTTCAATGGCCTTTTTAGGAAACATCCCAATGCAGGAAATATGTAAGGCAGCCACTTGGTCTACGCCTCACACATTCACCAAACACTACTGTATAGATGTGCTATCCGCACAACAAGCTACAGTAGGTCAAGCTGTATTAAGAACTCTATTTCACACAACTTCTACTCCTACAGGCTAAACCACCGCTTATGGGGAACTAACTGCTTACTAGTCTATGCATACCATGTGTATCTACAGCGACAAATGCCATCGAACTGAAAATGTCACTTACCCAGTGTACATCTGTTCGTGGCATCAGTCGCTGAGATTCACATGGACCCACCCACCTCCCCGGAAGCCTGTAGCAGTTCAGAAGTTACCTTCAATTTTGTACATTTGTATATATATTATTTAATCCTTTAATAGGTACATACTTACATTTTTCATTGCGCGGGCACTATTACTATAGTACAACTCCTACCTCACCCTCTGCGGGGAAAACAATCGAAGATGGAGTCGACGCCCATGCGCAATGAGCACAGAAGGAGGAGTCACTCGGTCCCGTGACTCGAAAACACTTCTTCGAAGAAAAACAACTTGTAACACTCCGACCCAACACCAGATGGCGAGCTCATGCATACCATGTGAATCTCAGCGACTGATGCCACGAACAGATGTACACTGGGTAAGTGACATTTTCATTACATTATTAACAATACTTGACAGGCTTTCGGAAATGCAAATGTATTTCAATTATGCATGCTGACTGCACACACAAGTTAATTTGAAATATTCATTCAAGCATGTAGCTTTAAGAGAATTATGCATGGCAAACACATATGAGGGTTTAGTAGAACATTCAATGTTGGCTGCGTATACATATGTTTATTCTAAGATTGCAATAGTGAAAGTGTCTTCTCGGCTCTACTCTCTCTGTACTACCTACTCCACTACTTCAAGTGGGAATATAGGTCTTCTATTCCATACATATAATTGACAAGGTTGGAAGTGTGTATACATTCTGGTTGGTGCTGCTTCATGCAATTGGAATAGATTGGATAGCTAGTTTTTAAATGTGCGTTTGTGACACTGGACACAACACGTGCTGCGTTGAGACTTTCCATTAGGGGAAATCAGTGGCTATTCATCATTGCACAAACATATTTTACTAGGTCCTTTTTTCTGGTTGACATTTGTTTTCAGATTGGCTCTCGTTCCTCTTTTTTTCAGTTATGTTTTGAGGTTCGGCATCTATCTATCGCTGTTTACTGAGGTGATTTTGGTTTCCCTAAACCATACATGTAGAGCTATTAATCATAAGTCATTGGTCACTTTTATATTTTGTATAGTCCGAGATTTGAACCCATACTTGGCTTGCAATGTGGATATAAAAACTAATAACCCAAGTTAGCCATACCCCAACTTGTGAGCGCTTAGGCACATACCTTTATTGCACATGCCCTCTGTACTTTTGAATGAAACTCACAAGTCAGTTCACGGTATAAACTTGTCAATATGTATAATATTGCACCTGGGATAATATTTAATGCTACCAAAAATAGGGGCACACATTATTTTAATATTACATGAGGACACTTGTTGCATTTCAAACTTATAGCTTGTAAACCAATGTGTTTATCAAATAGTTTTGTAAAATACATCATTTTGCCCTGTATTTTTCAAAAGATTTCCAGTATGGGGGGGACGACAGGGGCTAGAGGGACACCGCCACAAATTCCTCTTATACCAGTACGGTTTGCTTGATTTATGCAATGCAACACATTTTCACCCCCACAACTATCACAGCACATTGGTCACACAGCCAGAAGATATAGTAAAGACCTTTGCAACATTTTACCAACACTTATGCGACTCTGATCTGAAAAATTCTTCCTATCAGGCATTAAAATGTCCAAACTATCTGATGAAGGCAGAAATTTACTGGATGGAAAAAATTACAAAAGAAAAGATAGAGGAAGTAATTGCTGTCTGCCTTATTGTAAGTCTCCAGGGAGACCGCCTTCCCCAGGGAAATTTTATAGAATTACCAAACCCAAAATTACTACTGCTATACTATGCTATTTCAAAGCAAATAAATGGGGAGGCTTGGGCCCAAATTTAGTAGGACAGCCATAACCCTGCTCACCAAACCAAGTAGAGACCCTACATCGTACTCAAGTTATTGACCTATCTCCCGAATTAATGTGGATACAAAAATATTGTCAGAAATACTGGCTAATCACCCCAGTAGAGAAACGGCAAGTTTAATAAATTAAACTGACGTTGGGTTCATACCAGGTAGAACACCCAGAATCCACTTGTGGCTTTAAACTAACATACTTGGTTTGATTAAAACAAGTCTGTTAATGCAGTAGCATTTTCTTGGTATGTGGAGCAAGTGTTTGACAGTCAGTTGTGGATTTTATTTAGAACATGAAATGAGGAAGCATTGGCCAAGACGTCTTAGCAAAGGTGAGATGGATATATAACAAACCATCTGCAACAGGTTGACTTTCAAGGCTTCTCATTGGGACCATTCTGCATCCTAGAGATGTTTGTGATCTCCCTTATTGTTTCTTGTTGCTTTAGAAACACTAACAGCAGTAATAACATACTCCGATACCATCAAGGGCATAGATACTGTTGCAGACCACTTCAATATTATGCTGTACGCCAGCGATGTATTACTTACCCTTAAAGGTCCAAACACCTCTATTTCAATCAGAGTATCTGTAAAGCACACTACTCACCCATGAGGGTCTCAAGGCGCTGAGGAGAGGGTTGGGGGGGCTGCTACTGCTCGAAAAGCCATGTCTTGAGATGTCTCCTGAAGGTAAGTAGGTCCTGTGTCTGATGCAGGTGGGTGGGGAGAGTGTTCCACGTCTTGGTGATGAGGTGGGAGAATGATCTGCCCCCGGCGGTCGTTCTGTGGATGCGTGGGATGGTGGTGAGGGCAAGGTCGGCAGAGCAAAGCTCTCAGGTCAGGATGTAGAAGGAGAGCCATCTGTTGAGGTATTCTGGTCCGGAGTTGTGCAGTGCCTTGTGAGCGTGGATGAGGAGTTTTTTTTTTTTTGTACTGATCTTACTCTGGAGTTGAACCTTTAACCAGCTTGTTATTTAAACAGGGGTACATTTAAGTATTTTTCTTTTTGTGGTTAGCACCTACTATTGTCATAACCTTAGCGAACACGTGTCTCTGACTTCAGACTGAAAGATAAGACTTTAACTTAATTTCTAATGTTTCACTGCAATTGGAATATGGAAATAGGCGCCCTGAAAGATTATGGCAAACATCAAGCCTGCTTGTGTGAAAGTTGGTGTAAGACAAACATTCAAATTGTTCTTTCTTCATCCATTTGTTGGCTTTCTTCAGATAGAGAATGTGTCTGAACTCCTCTTTGGCCCTCTTTTCTCAATTCAGAAAGTAATAGGGAAAATTCCCTTTCTTTTTTGATGACAGGAGACCTATAGTTGTTTACTTCTGGTTGGAGTTGCTCATGTTGGAATTGGAGGACTTTCTGGGGGAAAATTTGAATATGACAGAATAGCCTTTCTGCATGGTATTGAGCACCCCCCAATCCCCTCCCCCGTCTCCTTATCCTTCCCCTCTCCTAGTGAAGACTGATGATGGCTGTCTTTGCTGAGGCCAGGGGGTGCGTGGTGGTTGTTGGGGTGTGGGGTTGGGAGAGAGAGAGAGAGAGAGTGTGTGTGTTTGTGTGTGTAACAATATGCGTTGTTTGTCACAGCACTGATAATCCTGTCTTTTATCTCTTGGTAACTTCTTTAAAAAGCACTGGAGAGAATCCCAAAGGGACCTGCCTAGCAAGGCAGTAGAACCATTTTTTTTCTTGGCAGCATCGGAAGACCCACTCATCTTCCTGCCAACTGGATCCAGGTTCTTGCTAGCTTTATCAGAATTAACAAGATCATTTTCCTGTAACGTGATATTTCCTGACTGCAGACAGTCACATTTCCTGACTGTGAATCTGCTCTAAAGAAGAGAGAATCATGATTCTGCAGTCCTATACTTCTTTAAAAGCCTCACAAAACATGTTTTAACTAGGGTAGAATTAGGAAAGAGCTACTTAACTGGGTAAAGGAGACCAGGATCTAAATGGAAACCATTTTGTGACGGTTACCTAAAAAAAAAAGGACATTTACAAAATATGTGATACTATGAAAGATTGCATTGCTGGAAAATTGTTTATTTGTTAGTAACTAATGCTTTAAAATGTGAACTTCATTGTCGGGTTGTTTGTTCACTGCTCTATTTTTATGAAAATTTAGCACATTCATGGAGTTATGTAAATATCCAGGAGTTGTTTGTTTTCGCAGTATTTTTTCTTCCATTTCAAACTATTTATGTGCAGGTAACAGCCAATTTAATTATATATGGTCTTGGTAAATAGGTTGTTTTTGTCACGCTGCTCATATGTTAATGTACAGTTTTAAATGTCAGCTTGTAAAACTCTTCATAGCACTTGCACTTAAACACTCTTTTTATGATGTGTTAAGAGCTATCCAGTGGCCTTTGTTTAAAAAAGAAAATTTAAAAAAGGAACAGTTTTCTGAAATATGCCCCTCCGCTGAGCTCAATATAGCTTACTTATAACAGTAATATTTTACATTCAGTAACAGAACTGATAATTTTTCCGAATGACTCATCTTTCTCTTTGCATTCATGTGATTTGAAAAACATATTTTTTTCGGATTCCTCCTTAGGTATGGTTTACCAGTAAACTTTCAAGCGATGCTTCTTCAGCCTAACAAGAAGGCTATGAAGAAGTTGAGGGAGGTTTTGTATGATTTATACAAGCACCTGGACAGCAGTGCTGCATCGATTATAGATGTAAGTGCCATTTCAATTACACGTCATTGAATTACGACATAGTAATATTTGTGATTAAACAAATGTTTATACATTCCTGGCATTCTTGTGCCTTACAGTGCCACTTCAAGGTTTGGAACTGCTGTGTACATCGATTTGTTTCAGCCACACATTAATTTTCAGGAAATACAAATCTGTAGAACGCTAAGTTTTTTTTTAAAGCGTTTTTGCAAGAAAACTACATTATCTATGTTAGTAGCCAGCACAAACTTAATCTATTTGGCAAGGTTTCCGTTGAGTGAGTAGTGCAGTCTTGCTGTGGCAGAGGGGAAGTAAATTTATCACCTCCAGTTGTCATGCTCAGCTCCTCTGGTAGGGTATGAAAGTAGTGAAGACATTTCATACATTTAGGTGTCATTTGAGACAACATCTGTCAGTTTGTTATTCTTTTATAATTTATATTTTGAAATCCTAATGTTTTACCTCCTGTAGTCTACTTTCTTGGGTTTCTCTGGTGCAAAGTTATAGTAGAGATCTGTAAACTTAAATGACATACTGGTTGTAGTATAGAAACACATATATATAAATGTGGCTGCTTAATTTTCTAAGTTAAAAAAAAAAACATAATAATGCTTATGCAGATTCGTCACCTCATGAGTAATCCCCCAGGCTTCAAACTGGCCGAGAAGACATTTCTCCATACTTCTCACCAGATGGTAGAGGGTGTCATCTCCATGTGACTTCAGAAGAGATACCCCTATGATGTTGCCGACTCCACAAACCATCCTCACCGTTGTGCAGACGTCAGTTTCTTTTTTTTGTGTGCTTTAGGAGCGGTTCTGGAGTTCGATTCTCTTCCTAAAAAAAACCCTCAATTTTTGTTCAACTATGTCCCCCATTATAAGCAGTTAGGGATATCCACCGTGCCAAGGCAAATCTCAATTACTGACCCCCATGCATTGTGTCTGTGGTGCCACCTGGGCTCTGATCACCCCTCGGAGACCTGCAAGTTGTATCATAGTATTCAGCATAAGGCCATAAAAGAGCTGGAAACAAAGCTCTTTATGGCCAGGGCCAAAGGCCAGAGATGCAGGTGAAGATTTAGGCCCTGCTTCAGGTCATCGGAGTTAAGGTCTTCCCACAAAACAAAACCCCCAAAAAAGCAAGCATAAAGGAGGTAAGTCACCAATATCACCCTCTGACGACTACTCGGAGTTGGCTGAACATCCAGTGCTACAGGGTCCATCAATGCCTACAGAGATCTGGTCCCTTTGGGGCACCATGGGACGTCTTGAGATGCCACTTGGATTCCCATGGCAGGCTTCCTTAAGTGCCTTCACCCTTTCTGTCTCTCCAGGTGGTGCCATCGACCCTACAATTGATTCTAGCACCTGTCCCACAATGAAGTTTCCTGTTACAGCACCAGATGATGTCGACCCTGATTGTAGTCCCAACCCATTGGCACCGACTCCAGAGCATTCACTGGCATCTGTGGATGGAAACAGAAGGGAGGCACCACATCTCCTGGGGGAACTTGAAGCTCAACAGCACCCTTCTATGTACTACTTATTTGGTCTAGACTTGGGTCCTGATGATCTTCAAGAAGCTTTGCAGGAGTTTTAGGGCATGACTGAGGCTAGTGGCATCAACACCTCCCCAGACTAGGCTTTTTTGGAACCAGTGGGCTCCTTCCCCTAGGTGCATCTTCTTACCACTCCATAATACTCTATAATACATAAGGCTGCAGGCATTCTGGAGCTATGTCTACTAGCCTGCTATGTGCACATGCTGTGTGCACATGCTGTAGCATGTGGTGGGCATGTTCCTCCCTAATCTACCCCAGAAGCTTCAGCTCCACTTTCAAGGCCTCATCAGCGGTGGTCAGGCAGCAAATGGACAAGGTAATTCAGACAGGACTGGATTCAGCCTAATCCATTGCCTGGTCTTTGGAAGGATCCATCGCTTTTCTCAGGCATGAATGGCTGATAACATCAAGATTTTCCTCTGATGTCCAGTCCTTTCTCTTAGACCTCGCCTTTGAAGGTATCAAACTGTTTGAGGAGAAAACTGATGGCTTTGGAACATTTTAAGGCTGGTTCTGCCAGACTTTTCATTGATGTACAATCCCAAAAGAAGGACTTCCAAAGGTTTTTAAAGTTTTGTAGCTTTAAGATCGGGCTCAACTCTGCGAGCACCAAGTTACCCTTGCTCAGCAGCAAACCCAGATCCCTATCCCATGCCAGTACATGGACTGCATAAAAGATAGTGGGCAACCAGTGACTCAAACAGTCACTCCTTAACTCCCCCCCTCCCAAGCCGGTGAGAGGTCGGGTATCTCATTGTCCACAGGCTGGAAGGCAATAACTTTAGGCTAGTAGCTCCTGCTCAGACTGCCCAATTTAGACCTTTTGCAGGAACACCCCCCCCTTCTGCAGCAGTCAGTGGATACCTTGCTTCTGAAAGGGGCTGTGGAGTGGGTGTCAGAGCAGGAGATTTGCAAAGGGTACTATTGATGATAAATCTTGATTGAAAGGAGGACAGTGGTCTTCATTTGATTCTAGACCTTAGGGTATTGAACCTCTTTCTCTGCAAAGAAATATTCAAGATGCTTTCCCTTGAGCAGGTTCTGTTAGTGCTCGATCTTGGAGACTGAGTTATGACTCTCGACTTAAGACATTTATTTACATACATTGATCCTGTGGTCTCACAAGAAGTATCTGCTGTTTGTGTTGTTCTTGACTCGCTAACAATTTCTTGTCCTTCCCTTTAGTCCTACATTGGCACCGCAAGTCTTCACAAAGTTTATGCCCGTTGTGGTAACCCACCTCAGGAGATTGGGGATTCATTTTTCCCCCTACCTGGACACCTGGCTTCTGAAGGCTGGACAAATCCAAGCACCCACATTTCAAAATCAGTAAAAGTGTGGTGCAGCTCACAAGCACTTGGCACACCGCCCCCATATCTCAATTCCATGCAGCCCATAACTAGCTCAGAATCCCACCATCTGAAGGGAGTGTGTATCTGTTTTAGTCATGTATACAGTTCTGCAGCATGCTGAATTGAGTATGGATGCTGCCAACTCTCCGTCCCTTATACCTGGAGAATCAAAGTGGAGTAAGTGCAGGTGTCTGCGGCGTGCATAAGTCTGTTAACATTAGCTCCCGTTGTGCCGCAAGGGGATACTTTCGCATCCCCAATGTTTCCTCGTGCTGGAGAGCTGTGCTGAGATAGACAGTGAACGTACCCATGCTTCATAGGCTAGTGGCTCAGAAGATTGCCATCGCCGAGTTATAAGGCGTTTGGCCACTAATAACCCCAGATCCAAAAAACAGGACGTTGCCTTTTATTTTTTACCCCTAGGAAACAATCCCAGGATACATGCCTCCCACGTCAATAGCAAGGGCCAGCCCACACAGTGCATCAATCGTGTATGGATTGAGGTCCAATAGTGACTCAAGGCGGGACATGACCATATCATGTGTAGAAAGTCTGCTCCTAAGCACGGACATTATTGACAAGTAGCATCCACACACTTAAAATATCTATTGATCTTATCAGGGATAAGGTATGCCCTTTGTGTGACATAATATTGAATGAGTCGAAAACACACATTGCAAGGTACATATGTGGGGGTTTCTATTAGTGTCACCCACTCCCTATCTGTGAAAGGTTCCCCCCTGTCTCCCTCCCACTTCCTTCAGACGGGCACAAGCGGGCCAGTCGTATGGAGACGCAGGGAGTCTGCTATCCAGGGAATTAAATGCCTTCCTTCCCCCAAAGATATGTAGGTACTGTAGCGTGTAGTGCATACTGGGTTCCTCTGTGAGGTCATCTCACGCTTGTTGTAGGGCATGTCTGAGGGAGTTGTACAACATAAAGGTACCTAGATGCAGTCCAGTGACCTCCATTAATGTGCCATGAGTACTGAGATTGCCATCTGTGTATAGGTCCCCTAGGGTATATATTACCACCGCATGCCAAGCTGTCAGCTCTGCAGCCGGTGTCTCACATGCGCCACGTGGTGTCCCCAATAGTGGTATGGCTGGTGCATAGGGCATGGTGTCCCTTATGAGGTAACATCATCTTCAGAAACTGCAGTATGCTAGATTCAGTAAAATGGGAGCCGGCGGTGTGGATTTAGCACAGGGATGAAATAAGCATAGCAGTTTACACCATTGCCACACTGGAAGGTCCGTGGCCGTGTCTGCCAGCTGCTTTCAGGAGAGCCAACGGGCCACCCATTGCAACTGCGCAGCTATATAGTACTGTTATAGATTCAGCAGTGCCAAATCACCCTGTTTTAGTGGGCGACAAAGTTTAGAGAGGGCCACTCTACAGCAGGACGTGTTCCAAATCAAACTACGCACATCTCGTTCTGTGGATCAGAAATGAGAGGCTGGAATGTATAGAGGCAGGTTTACAAAGTAATATAATAGCCGAGCTAGCACAATCATTTTAACAAGGGCCACCCTGGCTATGACCGTCAGCGGCAATGTTTTCCAGAATGCCATGTGACGGCGCAGGCTTGATATGGCACACGTCAAGTTCCCATCAAATATATCTGAGACTGCATGATATACCTGTATGCCTAGGTATCTGAATGTGGTAGATTGTCACGCCACGTCAGTAGGTATAGCTGTGTGGTTTGGAGAGGTCAGAGGCAATAACGGGAAAACACAGGACTTGTTCCAATTAACTCGCAGACCAGAGACCTTCGCATGCGCGTTGAGTAAAGGCATTATGTCACCAGGATAATTCACCAGGTCTCTAATATACACTAGGTTGTCATCCGTGTACAAGGAGACCGTATCCGTACCAACTCCCAGCGGTATTCCCCAATCGCGTCCCACCTCGCGGAGTGCAGCCGCCAGTGGTTCTACTGCAAGCGCAAAAAGGAGGGGAGACAGTGGGCACCCCCTGTTGTGTGCCTCTCATAACTTGTATGGGGGATGACACCAAGCGTCCTGTTCTGTTACAGCCCAATAGATACATATACAGTAGCCTCACCAGTTTTATAAAGCAAGGGCCAAAGCCATATTTCAGTAGGACTGTAATAAGGTAAGGCCATTCCAGCGAGTCAAACGTCTTTTCCAGGTCAATCACTAAGCAGCCCACCCGAGCCCAACGGCATGGGGCGCACCATAGTATGCGAAAGAATCTATGTAGATTAAGGGACGTTGTGTGACCCAGCACAAAGCCATTCTGATCCACCTGGACCAGGGAGGGTACCAGCACGGCCAGGCGCGTTGCAATTACCTTGGCCAATACTTTATAATCTGTGTTTAAAAGTACCAACAGTCTATAGGAGTGCGGATCAGTAGGTTCCTTATGTAGCTTGAGAAGGGAGACTAATATGGCCTCTTGTAACGTAGTAGGCATGCACGCCAGTGCTAAGGACTCATCATACAGAACAAGCAGCTTAGGCGCTAGCTGGGTGGCGTAGGCTTTATAAAATTCAGCTGGTAACCCATCCGGGCCAGACGCCTTGCCATTTGCAAGTGACTGAATGGCCTCCTGTATCTCACACAGTAATAAAGGATCATCTAGTTCCAGACACTGCTCCTCCATGATCCGGGGCAGAGACAGTCCTGTGAGGAACCGCTCAACATCTTGTAGGTGAGGAGAAGTAGAACTATACAAAGATTCATAATGAGTATGAAATGCTGCATGTACTGAATCCTGCGTGTATAATAAATCACGGACAGCGCCTGAATAGATAGCACCAAACTAGGGGTAGTCTCCTGTTGTATTAATCGGGCAACCAGAGCTTCGGCTCTAACAGCACCATGCGTGTACATTTACAGAGTGCATCACATAATTTAGGCATTGCAATCGTTCAAGGAGCTCTGAATGTTTTTTTCGCAGGGCTAGTAATTGAGATAAGACACTGGGGGTCTGTACGACTTCCGACTTATGCTGCAACAGCTGTCGCTCTATCATGGACACTTCCTGGTCTAGTTGCCTGTGTGCTCCAATACTGAACACTATACACAGGCTCCGCAACACAGCCTTAAACGCTCCCCATTCTATCAAATGAGATGATGCTGTGTCTGCGTTGAACTCAAAGTAACTAATGTATTACTGGCCAGCAACTAATGATCCGCAGAGTCCTCCACTGCAGTTGGCTGCTTTCTTCACGTAGGAACAGGGGACTGTGCAGTCCTGCCCCAGTCAAGTTAAAGGTATTTGGGATTGTTGTCAGAATGAGTACAGCCCAAGTAATCAGTCTCCACGACGGCTTGAAGCAGAGCGGCCGTGCAGAGTAACCTATTGAGTCGGACATGTAAACCATGCGGGCCAAGTAAAAGGAGTATACTCTGGCCTCTGCATTGTAATGTCACCAAACATCCGTGAATTCCCAGTGGTGCAGCCAGGTTACAAGAGAGGGGGCATTAGATATGGCAGTGGTGCGTGCTACTGGTGGAAAGGATCTGACTAGGTATGTATCCAACACGCAATTGAAGTCTCCTCCAATCAGCCAGGGAATGTCACTCCAGAGTGCCAGTAGTCAACTGAGTTTGTTGGGAGTGTATATGTTAACAAGAAGAACTTGACAGCCATTCAATCGACCATGGAGAAACACATATCGGCCATCAGTGTCCGCGACCTGTTCTAACAGATGGAATGGAACCCCCGGCCGAATCCATATCAGTACTCCCCATGCATAGGACAGATAATTCGTGGAGTGTACTTGGCTGTGCCATTTTCTTCTAAGTGTGTCTACCGCTGAACTTGTTAGATGAGATTCCTGCAACAGACGAATATGGGCATTGTGTCGCTTCAGATACGAGTATACATCGTATCTGCGCGTAGGAGTGTGCATGCCAAATATGCTCCATGTCACTACATTAATGTGCGCCATCATGCATATGACTAATAACTGATGGTGCTGAACATAATTGCCACACATCCTAATGTGGCCACGTGGTGTGCAAGGGAGCTGAACAATGTATGGTAAGTGGCTTCATGTGTCACCTAGTGCTGAACAGGGATGTGAGCAAAAAACAACAGTCAACATACTGAAACCATGACATAATGAATACCAAAAGAGCAGGGCATTAGAACCCGTGATCACCCAAACCAGGTGTTAACAACTAAATTAATAGAAAGGTATCCTCACGGTAAGGACTGTCAGCTGAGGGTCTGCCAAACACAGTAGCAAGGGGAGTCTAACATATGCCACCTTGTAAATAGTACAGTGCGCTCAGCTACAGAAGAAGCATTATTCATTAATAACAATTGTGTTTGTATGGAGAGATAGGTCATAGACTGACTAACAGTTGAACTCAGAGGACAGTGTCTGACGTCTGCGGGGTGATATCTGGTGGATTATGCGAGCTCTGCATCGACAGCCACTTAACAGCAGAAGTTTCTCCATCTGAGGAGTGGGAGCCCTGTGCTTCAGGGCTAGTTCACCGCTCTGCGTTCTAAAGTGTAGCCGCCTGCTGCAGTGCCCTGCGCTGTTCCTGTATTCTCTGTTCTAGGTCAGGAACTGCAGGCAGGCTGCCCTCTCCTCGCGTTCTCATCCTGCACTGCCCCCTGCGACGCCTTTGTGCGTTACTGTCTCCTGGTAGTTCCGATCGTAGTGAAGAAGTGGCATCATTATCGGAGCTTAACATCCAGCGCCATGCCTCCTCAGGGGTTGCAAAATTGTGCATGGTGTCAGCAGTCACTACACGGAGCTTAGCTGGGAAGAGGAGAGTATAAGTGAATCCCATCTCACAAAGGCGTTGCTTTACTGCCAGGAAGCTATTACGTTGCTTCTGCACAGCAATCGTGTAGTCTGGAAAGAACATCACTTTGGCGCTATCCTCCCGCTATTCTGTCAATGTGCAGGTCTCCTTCAATACTACATCTCTAGCTCAGTAGTGAAGAAATCTCACCACCATTGGTCGCGGATTAGCACTCACCAGAGGTCTCTTCGTCGGTACTCTGTGCGCTCACTCAATGGAGAAAGAGCAGGAGAGTGCGCCCGATGGGAGTGTAGTTCATAGCCAGTTCTCAATATACTGCCCAGGATCATGCCCCTCGGCGCCCTCTGTTAAACCCACCAATCGGACATTGTTTCTGCGCGATCTGCCCTCCGCATCCTCTGAACACTGCTCCTGTACTCGTACTCTGTCTGTTAGTGCCTTCAGCGAAGTTTCCAGGCTGTCTGTTCTGCTCAGTAACATCTGGGCATCCTGTTCCATCAATGTCACCCTCCCTGCTAGCTTCCTATGGTCTGCATGTAGTAGACTCAGATCAGAAGAGACAGTGTCTATTTTGGACTCTAAAGAGGTCTGCGTGTTATCAATAGCCAGCAGTACAGCATCTAATTTGTCCTCTAAGGCGGTGGGGCGCTCCGTAGTATCCATGGTGGCCGTCAATCTCAGCGGGGACCCCGCTGCGGTGAGGTACAGGCGGTACCCCCCCAGTTCGCTGGCGGCCCATAGCTGTCCGTGCTGATTCGTCTGCGAGGCAACGGTACCAGTCTGTGCGCCCTGCGTTCACCCACCACAGTGAGCACCCCCTACGGGGATCTAGCCGTAAAAGGGGCGGGGTCAGAGTCTGTGTGATAGGTGTGCAATACCTTCAATAAGGGGCAGCCAAGGGCATCTTGCAATGTCTAGTACCTCCAGTGCATTGCATCCGCTGCCATAGGATGTTCTGCAGCCTGGGATTAGTAGGGGTCGGGGGTAGTACCTGCTTAGTATGGCCTGTCCTGCTGCCCCACCGTGGCACCTTGGCCCAGGCAGCACCAGCAGCATCCAATCTTGGCATAGCTGGTTCCGCACACTTTGGGCCTGCACCACAGCTCCATCTCCTGAGAGCTGTAGCAGCAGGCTCAGCTGTAATTGGATCTGCCCCTCGTCCAGACGGCACAATCTTGGGGACACCAGTACCGTCAGTAGGCCCCCGCTTCCAGTCTTCATAACAGAGGCCGCACCTCCATTCCAGTGCGCTCCGAGGGGTACGACTCTTCAGGACTTCATTGTACAACCATCCATCAAAGCCCTCTATTCTGTAGGTGGGTAATTCTATGGAAATCCATTTAAGAGAGGAAGAATGTGCAGGTAGAATTATCCATCAGGAGAAAAAATTACTTACAGTAACAGTATGTTCGATGGCATATGTTGCTGCAGATACACATGTGTGGCACAGTCCGCTGCCTGGTGTTGGGCTCGGAGTATTACAAGTTGTTTTTCTTCGAAGAAGTCTTTTTGGTCACGGGACCGACGGACTCCTCCCTCTTCGGCTCCATTGCGCATGGGCGTCGACTCCATCTTAGATTGTTTTTTTCCGCTGTCGGGTTCGGACGTATTCCTTTTCGCTCCGTGTTTCGGTTCGGAAAGTTAGTCAGAATCTCGGAAGAAAGCGTCGGTATTGTTCCGTTCGGTATCGGGATAGTTAGGTACATCGACACCGATCATCGGAAGACTTTGGGGTAGTTTCGATCCCCCATCGGGGCCTGGTCGGCCCGACCGCGTGCGACATCGAAGCCGATGGAACGGACCCCGTTTCGTTTCTGCCCAAAATGTCACAGTAAGTATCCTTATACAGATCAGCACTTGGTCTGTAACTTGTGCTTGTCCCCCGAGCACAAGGAGGATACCTGTGAAGCCTGTCGAGCCTTCCGGTCCAGAAAAACACTCCGGGACCGAAGAGCCAGGCGTCAACAAATGGCGTCCACGTCGACAAAACAACGTTTCGACGAGGAAGAGGAAACATTCTCGGTTCCGGAATCAGAATCCGGAGACTCCGACGACGAACAACAGCAACAAACCGTGAGTAAGACGTCGAAAAGTAAATCCATCGACAAACCGAAAGCCCAGGGGACGCCACTGCCAACAGGCCATGGCTCGACCCGTCGAAGGCGCCGAAAAAGGGCACGCCCATAGCGAAGACACCCGACTCCGGTCGAGGGACCGCCATGGAGCAACCTCGGAGCCGAGAAAGCGGCTCCGAGAGACAAAAACAAGATACCGGCACCGAAAAACATCGGCACCGAGAATCCATGCCGAAAGGAACAAAAATTCTGTTGGTGCCGAAACCGAAAAAAGATTCTCTCTCGGCGCCGAAACATACCACACCTTCATCCTACTCAGAGGAACAAGGAATAAGTGGCCAAATGCACAGATTTGGACAAGAGCTCCAAAGTGTAGAATCGGACTACACACAAAAGAGACTGTACATCCAGCACGACACAGGGAAAATATCAACCCTTCCCCCAATCATGAGGAAAAGAAGGATCGAACTTCCAAAGGATGACGCACAACCACAAGCCAAAGTGGTTAAAAAAGTCACGCCTCCGCCCTCTCCACCACAGGCATCGCCGGCACAAACACCGCCACAAATGCACTCACCAGCGCAAACTACCATAAGTCATGACGATCAGGATCAAGACGCTTGGGACCTGTATGACACCCCAGTGCCGGACAATGATCCCGAGTCATACCCCACAAAGCCGTCACCGCCAGAGGACAGTACCTCATACTCGCAACTGGTGGCTAGGGCAGCAGAATTCCACAATGTCCAACTGCATTCCGATCCTATAGAGGATGATTTTTTATTTAACACCCTCTCGGCTACACACAGCCAATATCAATGTCTCCCAATGCTACCAGGGATGTTACGGCACGCAAAACAAATTTTTGAAGAGCCCGTAAAATCAAGAGCCATCACCCCAAGGGTGGATAAGAAATACAAACCACCACCCACAGACCCAGCGTTTATTACTTCGCAGTTACCACCTGACTCCGTGGTAGTAGGGGCAGCTCGCAAGAGAGCAAATTCACATACATCTGGCGACGCCCCACCTCCGGACAAAGAAAGCCGAAAATTTGATGCGGCAGGGAAAAGAGTAGCATCACAGGCAGCCAACCAGTGGCGCATCGCAAATTCACAAGCGCTGCTGGCCAGATATGACCGAGCACACTGGGACGAGATGCAACTTCTCGTAGACCATCTTCCCCAGGAATACCAAAAAAGGGCGCAGCAAATAGTGGAAGAGGGACAAACGATCTCAAACAATCAAATCCGCTCTTCACTAGACGCAGCCGATACTGCAGCGAGAACAGTCAACACTGCTGTCACCATAAGGAGACACGCTTGGCTACGCACTTCAGGCTTCAAACCTGAAATCCAGCAGGCTGTCCTTAATATGCCCTTCAACGAGAAACAACTTTTTGGCTCTGAAGTGGATACAGCCATTGAAAAACTTAAAAAGGACACAGACACGGCCAAGGCCATGGGCGCACTCTACTCCCCGCAGAGCAGAGGCTCTTTCAGAAAAACTCCATTTAGAGGGGGGTTTCGTGGCCAACCCACAGACACCACCAGCCAACAAACAAGAACCACACCATATCAGGGTTCCTTCCAAAGGGGAGGTTTCAGGGGATATCGGGGGGGTAAATTCCCAAGGAGTAGGGGAAGATTCCAGACTCCAAAAACACCTCCACCTAAACAGTGACTTTCAAGTCACGCAACCCCTTCACTCAACACCAGTGGGGGGGAGACTAAGCCAATTCTACCAATCTTGGCAACAGATTACAACAGACAATTGGGTATTAGCAATAATCCAACATGGCTATTGCATAGAATTCCACAACTTCCCACCAAACATCCCCCCCAAAACACGCAAAATGTCACCACAACATTTAGAACTTTTAGGACTAGAAGTTCAAGCACTACTGCAAAAGGATGCAATAGAGTTAGTACCAGTACAACAAAAAAACACAGGAGTTTACTCCCTGTACTTTCTAATTCCAAAAAAAGACAAAACATTAAGACCAATATTAGATCTCAGGACACTAAATACCTACATCATATCGGACCATTTTCACATGGTCACACTACAAGACATCATTCCACTGCTCAAACAGCAAGATTACATGACCACATTAGACCTAAAGGATGCGTACTTTCATATACCAATACACCCTTCTCACAGAAAGTACCTACGGTTCGTATTCAAAGGAATACATTACCAATTCAAGGTGTTGCCATTCGGAATAACAACTGCACCAAGAGTGTTCACAAAATGTCTAGCAGTAGTAGCAGCACACATCAGGAGACAACAGATACATGTGTTCCCTTACCTAGACGATTGGCTAATCAAGACCAACACAGTAAAAAAATGCGCAAACGACACCACATTTGTCATACAAACCCTTCACAAACTGGGGTTTTCCATCAACTATACAAAATCACACCTAGAACCGTGTCAAACACAACAATATCTAGGAGCAACCATCAACACATCAAAAGGAATTGCCACTCCAAGTCCACAAAGAGTGCAGGCATTCCACAAGGTAATAAGTGCTATGTTTCCAAACCAAAAGATACAAGCAAAACATGTGCTAAAACTTCTAGGCATGATGTCATCATGCATAGCCATTGTCCCAAACGCAAGACTACACATGCGACCCTTACAACAGTGTCTAGCATCACAATGGTCACAGGCACAGGGTCAACTTCAAAATCTGGTGTTGGTAAACCGCCAAACATACCTCTCGCTTCTATGGTGGAACAGCAAAAATTTAAACAAAGGGCGGACATTTCAGGACCCAGTGCCTCAATACGTTATAACAACAGACGCTTCCATGACAGGGTGGGGAGCACACCTCAATCACCACAGCATTCAAGGACAATGGGATATACACGAAACAAAATTTCATATCAATTACCTAGAACTGTTAGCAGTATTTCTAGCGTTAAAAGCCTTCCAACCCATAATAACACACAAATACATTCTTGTCAAAACAGACAACATGACAACAATGTATTATTTAAACAAACAAGGAGGAACACACTCAACACAATTGTGCCTCCTAACACAAAGAATTTGGCAGTGGGCGATTCACAACAACATTCGCCTAATAGCACAATTTATTCCAGGAATACAAAACCAACTAGCAGACAACCTTTCGCGAGACCACCAACAAGTCCACGAATGGGAAATTCACCCCCAAGTTCTGAACAAGTACTTTCAAATTTGGGGAACACCCCAGATAGATTTGTTCGCAACAAAAGAAAACTCAAAATGCCAAAACTTCGCATCCAGGTACCCACACCGCGAATCACAAGGCAATGCTCTATGGATGAGTTGGTCAGGGATATTTGCGTACGCTTTTCCCCCTCTCCCTCTCCTTCCATATCTAGTAAACAAGTTGAGTCAAAACCAACTCAAACTCATACTGATAGCACCCACATGGGCAAGACAACCTTGGTATACAACTCTACTAGACCTTTCACTAGTACCGCATGTCAAACTACCCAACAGGCCAGATCTGTTAACACAACACAAACAACAGATCAGGCATCCAAACCCAGCATCATTGAATCTGGCAATTTGGCTCCTGAAGTCCTAGAATTCGGACACTTAGACCTCACACAAGAATGCATGGAGGTCATAAAACAAGCTAGAAAACCTTCCACTAGACACTGCTATGCATCTAAGTGGAAAAGATTTGTTTACTACTGCCATTCCAATCAAATACAACCATTACATGCCTCTACTAAAGACATAGTAGGATACTTACTACATTTGCAAAAAGCAAATCTCGCTTTTTCATCTATAAAAATACACCTCGCAGCAATATCTGCTTACCTACAAACTACTCATTCATCGTCTCTATTTAGAATACCAGTTATTAAAGCATTCATGGAAGGGCTAAAAAGAATTATACCACCAAGAACACCACCAGTTCCTTCATGGAATCTTAACATCGTCTTAACAAGACTCATGGGTCCACCTTTCGAACCCATGCATTCCTGTGAAATGCAATATCTAACCTGGAAGGTCGCATTTCTCATTGCAATCACATCCCTCAGAAGAGTAAGTGAAATACAGGCATTTACCATACAAGAACCATTTATTCAAATACACAACAATAAAATAGTTCTAAGAACAAATCCAAAATTTCTGCCAAAAGTAATCTCACCATTCCATTTAAATCAAACAGTAGAATTGCCAGTGTTCTTCCCACAACCAAATTCTGTGGCTGAAAGGGCACTACATACATTAGACATCAAAAGAGCACTAATGTATTACATTGACAGAACAAAGCTAATCAGAAAAACAAAACAACTGTTCATAGCTTTTCAAAAACCACACATAGGAAATCCAATCTCTAAACAAGGCATTGCTAGATGGATAGTCAGATGCATTCAAACATGCTATCTTAAAGCCAAAAGAGAATTGCCTATTACACCAAAGGCACACTCAACCAGAAAGAAAGGTGCTACAATGGCCTTTCTAGGAAACATTCCTATGAGCGAAATATGTAAGGCTGCAACCTGGTCTACGCCTCACACGTTTACTAAACACTACTGTGTAGACGTACTAAATGCACAACAAGCTACAGTGGGCCAAGCTGTACTAAGAACATTATTCCAAACTACTTCAACTCCTACAGGCTAAACCACCGCTTTTAGGGGAGGTAACTGCTTTATAATCTATGCCACACATGTGTATCTGCAGCAACATATGCCATCGAACTGAAAATGTCACTTACCCAGTGTACATCTGTTCGTGGCATTAGTCGCTGCAGATTCACATGTACCCTCCCACCTCCCCGGGAAGCCTGTAGCCGTTTAGAAGTAGATCATAAATCTTAAACATCTGAACATTCGTAAATAATTATTAGAAACTCTTAACGTACATACATATTCACTCCATTGCATGGGCACTATTTATACCAAACAACTCCATCCTCACCCTCTGCGGGGAAAACAATCTAAGATGGAGTCGACGCCCATGCGCAATGGAGCCGAAGAGGGAGGAGTCCTTCGGTCCCGTGACCAAAAAGACTTCTTCGAAGAAAAACAACTTGTAATACTCCGAGCCCAACACCAGGCAGCGGACTGTGCCACACATGTGAATCTGCAGCGACTAATGCCACGAACAGATGTACACTGGGTAAGTGACATTTTCATTTTGTGTATAGTCTCTCCCTGCAGGTTCCTCACCTATGCCTCACAACTCTTCTTTCATGGATAGATAAGGGCCAGAAATTATAAAATTCAAATTTTATGATTTTGCACTATAGATCTTATCTGATATCAGTCTCTTTGTGCTACCTCGCAGGTGCAAAAAAAAATGATGAGTAAATGACAGTGGGTGTTATATAAAGTCTGCAACATCACAGGGATGTAATTTGTGGCGCCACGCACACAGCTGGTATTCTCCTCCATCAGGGGACAGCAAATGAGAAATGTTTTTCCGGATCAGTCTGGCACCTGTGAGATAATCAAGAGGTGAGGAATATGGAGGTAGATAAGAGTATCTACCAGAAATATTGTTACTGCGGTTAAATAACTTAATGTAGAGCAATTGCGAGTGGAAGGTAGTCTTTCCAATCTGAAGGAATAACTTTCTTTATTTTATGTATCTGATAGAGACTTTAGTTTCACATTCCTTACCTTAGAATTTCCTTGGGCGTCAGCCTGGATCTGGAGATTTTTCTTTGAGCAGTACCCTTGCACACTATCAGGTGGCATCGGTCGACTCCACGTCAGTTGTGGTCGCCATGATGACATTGAGGTCCTATATAGGTGCCACCCTGGCGTGCTGAAGTCAGTTCTTTTCTTTCCGCGTCATCCTATGTGAAAAGCTACCCTCAGTCACTTTTTGGCTGACTTTTCTACTTTTTTTTTTTACACTGCTTGATGCATCGAGATGTCTTCCTACAAGACCGGTTTCAAGCCATGTAACTCCAGTTACCACATTTTGTTAGTGACAGAACCCAAAGGCTTTGACGGAGCGGTCCCTAAAGCTCATGGTGGTCCTGTGCTCAGCTCTGTATCTCCCGGTCTCGTTCTATAGGAAGGTCACAAGACCCCTCAAGGAGCCTTCACCACTCGTCCTCGTCCCACTCCAAATTGTCAGGACATTCGGGTCACAAGAAGAATTAGTTGAAACGTTCTTCGACCTCACCTTGCTGCTTGGATGATGCAACGCAGGAGGTGCATCGACACTCTAGGCCTCCATCATGTGAGCCTGCTGCTGGGTCAGCTCTGAGCCTCCCCAGGTTTCTGGGAGCCAGAGCTACCCCTGCCAAACTGCATGAGACCATGCACCTCATTTTTGGGCAGTCTGATCCTTCTGTAATGCCTTTGGGCCCCGTGGGGCCAGAAGGGGGCCCCCTCGGTTTCTGCGTCGGTGGCCTTGGCTCCGGAGGGCACCCCATCTATTACCAAATCTGTGCCGACACCAGTCATGCCATCACGACCTTCCCCTGCGCCGGTAAGGATGTCAGCACTTCTGACGCCGATCAGGCTCATGATTGGCATTGATCCCATACTGATTCCTGGCTCTGACCCAGGGCTAGAATACCACCATTCAACGCCAATTCCGTCTTCAATGGTAACTTTGCTCCCCAGGTTGGATCCTGACCCTTAGGCCTATGAGTATAGGTATGGTGCGAGTATGGAGTGGTCGCTGGACCCTTTAGAATTCCAGCTAGACGATCCTGAAATAGACTGGGCTCAGGAATTGGGCGAATCCAGTGGTCTTGATACCTCCTCTGGCGCTGGCATGCTTTCTCCCCCTACCGTGGCTACGGAGGAGGGAGCCTCTTATTCAGTGGCAGTGAGAAGAGCGGCTGAGGCCTTGGGCCTCGAGCTGCCTTGGGTGGCTGTTAGGGTTAATCTCCTGACTGAGGTGCTTCAGCCCAGGGTTTCTACATCTGAACCCCTTTT
This sequence comes from Pleurodeles waltl, assembly GCF_031143425.1. Taxonomy (NCBI): domain Eukaryota; kingdom Metazoa; phylum Chordata; class Amphibia; order Caudata; family Salamandridae; genus Pleurodeles; species Pleurodeles waltl. The sequence continues at coordinate 893,583,683 of NC_090439.1, forward strand.
GCCATTCAATAAAGCCCTCACTGATGTCCTGCTGGGGACGTGGTTTAAGCCCAGCACAGGGTCTCCTGTTAACAGGATAGTCGCCTGCTGCCATAGGCCTGCTCCTACCGACCCTAAATTCTTGACCCAACATTCCACGCCTGAGAGTTTGGTCATCCATGTTTCTTCCTCTTCTAGCACATTCCCATCCACACCCCCGTATAGGAAATCAAAACGACTGGACCAGCTTGGGAAGCAGTTCTACTCTTCCTCTAGTCTGGCGTTGTGGTCCGTGAACATGGCATGTCTTTTGCGCCGCTATTTCCATACTTTATGGGATACAGTCATGCAGGTGCTGCCACAGGTCCTGGAGGAGGCCTGGGCCATTCTCTCCCAAGCTGTTGCTGATGGGAGAGATGCGGCCAAGTTCACAATTCCTTGTGGGCTGAACATGACCGACTCACTAGGCAGATCGGTTGCGTCAATGGTGGCCTTGAAGCGCCACGCTTAGTTCAGGGCATCTTGCTTTTCAGGGGATGTCCAGAAATCACTTATGGACATGCCATTCAATGGTGCCCGTCTCTTCAGAGACAAAGTGGACTCGGCGCTCGAGCGCTTTAAGGATTCTAGGACTACGGATCTGTCCCTTGGCCTCGCAGCTGCTCCATGCCCTCCTTAGTCTGCTTTTTGCCCTTTTTGTGGCTATCCATTTTCCTCCAGCCACCGTGCCGCGCACACTGCCCAGCCTCTTCGTGGTTGCGGGATCCAACATCCCCATGGATCAGGGAGCCAGCAGTCGGCCCAGTCCAGCATCACCCCGTGCACCCCACTGCAGCCTCAAAACCTTCCTATTCTGTTGCTCCATCATGGACCAGTTGGAGGCTGGATTTGCCATCACTTGCCCCACTGGGAATCCATTGCGACGGACAGGTGGGTTTTGCAAATCGTCCAAAGGGGCTACTCCCTCCCCTTCGAGACTTCCCTCCAGCCATGCCACTATCCTACTATCGGATGACGGAGGATCACTTGGCACTTCTCCAGGAGGACGTTATGGCTATCTTGGCCAAGGGAGCCATAGAGAGGGTTTAGGAAGCTGGCTGTCACAAAAGATGCGGCAGGCTTGGTCCAGGGGGGCGGTTCAGGAAAACCAAAGGCTGGGCAGGTAGGAGAGGCACCCGCTGGCTGTTGCTGGACTGTCGGTCAGGTTTCCCAAGGCCAGGGGGCTTCTAGTGCAGGGTCTCCTTTGGCGATGGGTATCTTAGTCGGATTCAGTCGCAGTCAGGCAGGTCCTCCAGATTCAGTCTGCAGGCGTCATTGGGTTGGCCGGGGTGGGGGGGGTGAACCCAGGGTGGACTCGGGGTCTGACTTGTCTGGGAACCTTCTCTGGACTGGTGGGCCACCTGGACTTGGGCCGTGGGTGTTGGGTGCAGAGTGGGCACAGCTCATGGATCTGGTGCAGTTCTTTTGGAGGGTTTCATCTGGACAGGGCCGCTGTCCTACGGAGTGTTTGGTTCTCTGCTAGGCAGGCAGTCCTCTGGGGGTTTGTAGAGGTTGCTGGTCCTGCAGGATGAGTCACCTTTTTGGAGCAGGAGTCTTTGAAACTGCAGACACCAGTAGGGCTGGGGCCAAGTCAGTTGTCATCTGGAGTCTTCACTGCTGGGGTCGGCTAGGCAGTTCTTCTTTCTTCTTGAGGTTGCCAGAAATCTGGTGAGTAAGGCTCAATGGAGACCTTAAATACTAGATTTAAGAGGGTTACAGGGGTCAGAGAGCAGTAGCCAATAGTTCTTGTGCCCACTCTATTCGGGGACCGGGGCACATTTCTAACCCTATTGGTCTCTGTCTCCAAAACGAGATGGAGGATTTTTCAATGAGGGGGGTCACTTCAGGTCTGGACATCTTAGGGGTGGTCCTAGCTGCAGTGGTCACTCCTCCCTGCTTTACCTAATTTTTCCACCGGACCTGCTGCCAAAAGTAGGGCTTGGTCTGGGGGAGGGGGAGCGGGCATTTCCATTAGCTTGAGTGCCCTTGGGCACTGTAACAGAAAGCCTGAGCCTTTGAGGCTCACCGCCAAGTGTTACAGTTCCTGCAGGGGGGAGGTGTGAAGCATCTCGACCCAGAGCAAGCTAGTTTCTGACCCCAGAGAGCACAAAGTTTCTCACCTCATGGGGTCAAAACTTGTCTGTTACTGGCAGGCTTGCACAGACTGGTCAGTCGGGCATTAAAGGGTTGGGTAAAATACTGGGGGGAATCTCTATGATGCCCTCTGTGTGCATTTTACAATAAATCCAACACTGGCATCAGTGTGGGTTTATTGTGCTGAGAAGTTTGATACCTTGAGGGGGACTGTGCCAAAAGGAGCACTTTCCTACAGAGGGTCCCTGTGCTAGAAGTAGGTCATGGTTGTTATTCCTGCTACTTTCTGATGCCCAAGAAGGACAAGGATCTCTGCCCTATCCTAGACCTCTGGTCCCTCATTCTCTTCCTCAGAAAGGAGAAGTTCACAATGCTCGGTCCTATCTGCCCTGGAGACTGGATGGTAGCGATGTACTTGCAGGACAGCTACTTTCACATTCCCGTTTTGCCTGCCTACAGACTTTACTTTCAGTTCGTGGTAGGTCACAAGCACTTTCAATTTACTGTGTTCCCTTACCAGCGCCCCTCAGGTGATGGCGGTGATCATGTTGTCTGCGCCGGCTAGGGGTTTCAGTCTTCCCCTACCTCGATGAATGGCTGTTGAAGGTGGGCTTCCCCAGGCTGTTGTAACCCACTTCCAGACTACGGCAGACCTCCTGAATTCACCAGGGTTCACTATAAACATACCACACCGACTCCCTCTCAAATGCTCTTTCATAGGAGCAGTTCTGGACACAGTACAGTTTTGGGCCTATCCTACTGAGTGGCAAGTCCAGGATATTCAGGCTCTGATACTGATGTTCCAGCCTCTGCCCTGGGTTTCATGAGGATGACTCTGAGGCTGCTGGGCCTCCTGCATCCCATTGGTCATGCATGCCAGATGCCATATGCAGGCTCTGCAGTGGGACCTGAAGTTCCAGTATGCGCTGCATCAGGGGAATCTCTCCAACATGGTCCAGATCTCGGAGGAAACTATACAAGATCTGCAGTGGTGGCTTTCAAACTGTGATTGGGTTAAAGACAGATCATTCTTCCGTCCCCAACCAGATCTAACAATAGTGACAGATGCGTAATTCCTGGGATTGGGTGACCACATGTATGAGGTGGAGATCAAAGGCATCTGGTCCCCGGCGGAGTCCGAGCTCCACATAAACCTTCTGGAGCTCAGGGGGATCAGGCTTGCATTGAAAGCATTCTTTCCCTCTCTCAAAGGGAAGGTGGAGCAGGTGGTGTTCATGGACAACACTATCATCATGTGCTGCAAAAAGCAGGGCCGGGCAGGGTAGGGTGGGGTTGTGGACCCTTTGTCAAGAAACCCTGTGTCTCTGGACGTAGCTGCAATTTCAGGGCATATCCCTAGTAGTTCAACATTTGGCGTCCTCTCTGAACACCAGAGCAGACAAACTCAGCCGTCAGTGCATGGTCGATCATGAGTGGAGGTGGCACAAGGATTCTTTCAGCAATGGGGAGAGCCTTAGTTAGATCTGTTCACCTCTGCACAGAACACGCAATGTCAGCTGTTTTGCACGTTGGATTTTCCAAGGCGGAACTCGCTCAGCTACGCTTTTTATCTCAAGTGGACCTCAGGCCTCCTTTACGCCTTTCTGCCAATACCACTTCTGCCCAGAGTTCTCAAGAAGATCAAGAACGACCGGGCCTAAGTAACTTATGTGGCTCTGGACAGGGCACAAAGAGTACGGTATTCCAAGCTTCTGAGCATGGCCATCAATCCTCCACTTGGACTACCTCTGTGGGAGGATCTCCTGTCATAGCAGCAGGGGACAGTTCTCCACCCGAACCTGTCCATTCTCCACCTTCTTGCGTGAAGATTGAGCAGCAGCAGTTGACAGCTTTCAACCTTCCGCCCAAAATCTGTAATGTTACTTTCACAGCCAGGCGTCCCTCCACCAAAATGGTATAAATTTGTGAAATGGTATACCAACAAGTCTGTTGATCCTCCTTTCTTCACCTCTGTCTGAGGTTCTTTTGTTTATACTTTCTTTTGCCCAGCAGGGCTCTGCTTTGGGCACCCTTAAGGGTTATCTGTCTGCCATCTCTGCTTTCCTCAGACTACCTGATCGACCCTCCTTGTTTAAAACTTCCATTGTTGGGAGGTTCCTCAGTGGTCCTACCCACATGTTTCCGCCTACCCCGTTCATAATGCCCCAGTGGGATTTGAACCTAGTATGCACTTTCCTCGTGTGCTCCTTTTGAGCCTCTCCATAATTCTCCTCCTATGTTTCTCACTTTAAAAACAGCCTTCCTTGTGGCCATCACCTCTGCACATAGTGAGAGAGGTGCAAGCTCTTTCTTCAAAGCCACTCTTCATCTCCGTCCATCCTGACACAGCGGTGCTTCGTACCAGGTTCTCTTTCCTACCTAAAGTGGTTTCGCCCTTTTATGTAGGCCAATCCATTACCTTGCCTACTTTTTATGCACCCCCACATCCTTCTCGTAAAGAGGAGAGACTCCATAGCCTGGATCCAAAAAGAGCTTTGACGTTTTACTTTAAGACTTCCGGGTAGACGATCAACTCTTTGGTTATGTGGGTGCGAAGAAAGGACGGGCAGTGCAGAAAAGGACCATCTCTAGGTGGGTTGTTCGCTGCATCGAAATGTGCTATGCTTTGGCTAAAAAGCAACCCCCTGAGGGTTTGTGTGCTGACTGTACCAGAGCAACAGCTGCAACCACTGCGTTAGCACACGGAGTTCCAGTCCTGGATATCTGCCCGGCAGTAATGTGGGCGTACCTGCACACGTTCAGTAAACACTACTGCCTGGGCATTCAGGTCTGCAGCGAAGGCTACTTTGGCCGTTCTGTCCTGCAGGACTTCTTAGTATGATCTTAGTTTGCAGACCCGCCTCCATGGATGGTATTGCTTGGATATCTATTCTAAGGTAAGGAATCTGCAACTAGAAGTCTCTATCTGGTGAGCAAGTTACTCACCTTCAGTAGCAAGTTATCTGGTAGAGACATATTCTAGTTGGAGACTCCTTACCGACCCACCCATCCTCCCCTCTCTGCAAAACTATTTCTAGGGACAGGGACTTTTCTTTCAGTGCCCTAGTTCTTGCACTCCAGTCTGTGTTATTTATGGCTCTGCACTTCTGGCGTGGAAAGTCGTGAAAAGAAACTGATGTCATCGCGCCGGGGTGGTCCCTATATACGACCATGACATCATCACAGCGACCATGACAACAGACGCAGGGTCAGCCGATGCCACTTGATGTCGCACAAGGGTACTTCTCGAAGAAAAATCTCTGGATCCAGTGTGACGCATGGGGAAAATTCTAAGGTAAGAAATTAGCAACTAGAATGTCTCTACCAGATAATCTGTTACCGAAGGTAAGTAACCTGTTCTTTAATTATAGTGGATTATTGTTCATATTTATGTGACATACCAGTTCTTGCTCTTTTGAATTGTGTCTCTTTATTTTGAGGTAATCTAGTGTAAGTAAAAGCCTTGAAATGCACACTAATTCACACTAATTTATTTAGACACTTTAGGTATTAAGATTTATCATACAATATATTGTTTGTATGTGGTATTTGTATAGCACAAACATAACTGAAAGGAAGCAGGGTGTTATACAGCATAAAAGCAAAGTTGCTGTCAACTATCTAGATTCAGAGAGCGGTGGTGGACTCTTGCTGAATTGTAATGTAGTCTCCCTTTTCACTCCTGATGAAGTGACCCAAGAAAAATGCTCTCTTTGCTTATTGGGTGGGCTATGACCATTTACGAAATCTATGCCTTCTGGACTCAAAAGGTTTGTTCTTTCATATTTATTTTTGTCTACTTGCCATAATCATTGGAAAGCTGAGGAGATCTTTAGATGCTCCTTGTCTCTGGTGGCCCCCTTTTTGGAAAAACCATTTCTGATCATCTTCAAAATACCCTTTCAGGTCTCTGTTGTCTCTTAGTTTAAAGAGCATCTTATCACACAGGAGGGGTACATTAATGCTTTATTAGGCAAGAAATGTTGGCACAAGGAACCTTGGCAGTATATTTATAAATCAGGTGACCTTCAGGATAGGCAGTACATTTATAAACCAGGTGACAGATGGACAGGACACTAAAACACCATCCTGTGTTTCCCGTATAAGAACAGTACCAACTCCTATTGGCAATTCAGAAAATCCCCACTTTAGGTAAGGTTAGTGCCTTGTTGCACTCATCCTGTTTGAATTTCCCCCTCTACCAACTTCCTTGCTTTTACTGGGCGTTTTATGTTCCAGTGTTTTGAATTAATTTGAAGGCTTAATTACCAGGAGGGAGATGCTTTGTGTAAATATGCTAATTTGAGGGAGGCTAGCAAGAGTGAAATGAGGAGGGTGGTGAGAGTTGGCCCCCACTGGTTAATATTTGGTAAGGCGGCTGTTTTAATCTCCTTGAGTGTTTAGATGTCATCTGACATGTGCGATATAATTCCTCACTACACTTTTAGTACGGTTAAGATTACTGTATTCCTGGTCCAGTGTGTCTTTTCTTTCAAGCGATAATCTTTACTTGAGTCTTTTCCTTATTACGTTTTTCTCATTTAAATATTTCTTAAAATCTAAATAACATTTTATATTAATACTGTTAATTAAAAAAAGCGGAACATAGAAGATAAAGTTCAATGGCATGTGTAACTGTAGATACACATGCTCTGCATATTCCTGCCATCTAGTGTTGGGTCCAAAGTTGTGCAAGTTAGTTTTCTTCGAAGAAATGCTTTGAGTCACGAAATTGAGTGACTCATCCTCTCAGTGATATTGCACATGAGCATCAACTCCTTTGTTAGATTGTTTCCTCTCCGCCGTCGGGTTCGGACGTGTGTGCCTCCACTCTGCCTTTTCAACTCCATTCGATTTTCAATCTCTCTTTTCTGTTCCGACAGTATTGTTTGATCGCGCTTTACTATCTAAATGCTCCCTACGCTTTTCGTCAGTTTAGGCGTCGACAGACCGCCCCTTGAGGTGTTAGCACCTGCCTCGGGCTTACCTTCTGGCATCGACAGAAATGGTTCCCCGATGTAACAAACTCCATTACACTTGTGCGCTCTGTGCCGTGCTAAGTTCCTGCACACCGATCAACACCTCATGTGCAACCTTTGTCTCTCTACAGAATGCTGTAAGGCCGACTGCGACGCATGTAAATCATTCAGGTCCAAGAAGACCCTTCGGGACCGAATTGCTAATCAACTGGAAATGGATCAGAAGGCACCTGACAAAACGCCGGGCCTCTTCGGGGAAAACCTTGCTCAGAAGAAACCAGCAGCACAGGAGGAGGAAGCTTTTTTCAACCAAGACAGCTCCAAGTCCGATGTGGAGTGCGACATCGAGACCCAAGAAGTTTCCTCTGTTCAGTGCTTGAGTACTGTGGCCCCCGTTTACCCACAGAAACCCTCCAAGAAGGCCACACAGCCTATTGTAGAGGTTGCTGGTCCACCACTGCCGTCTGACCAAGATCGATACCGAAAGACTGTTTTGGCCACCCAGCCTTAAGGCTCTGCACCAGAATTGGCCTCCGCTTCGACCACCTTGGACCGAAAGATTGTTTTGTTGTCGATCCGAACCTCTGGACCTTTCCGTCAGATCCAGAAACACAAATCTACTGCACCAAAGCCTTTGGAATTCAAAACTTCGTAATACAAGGAATCGGGCCAGTCTTCCATCAGTCCTTCTCCAGTTGAGGTAATTCTTGAAAAGATGGGCTCTAAACAGCCTAAACTTCAAGAAGACACAGGCCGCATCATAACTACACCTTCCTCTCCTGCACTTCCAAAGAGGAAGTTGACTTTCAAGGAGGCTCTGGGTGTTCCTGTCCCTCCAAAGAGGAGGACAAAGGACAAGGCTACTAGTTCAGCTTACTGGCCTTCTTCAAAACCTCCACCTCCTTCTTTTCCTCCTCCTCCACCACCTTGATCACCTCCACCTCCTTCCCCTCGCCACTCTCCACCTCAGTCACCTATACAAGGGGATGGCACACCTCACGGGACACCTCAGTCTTACACTGGGGGGGGGGGTATTTATGGGGTCCTCCTGATGACGCAGACCCGTGGGGTTCTTATGACTCTGACCCTATTGCACCAAATGACCCGGGTCTTTACCCTGCTTGCCCCTCCATAGGGTATTACCTCCTATCAGCAGGTGGTTGCTAGGGCGGCTGCATTCCACCACGTACAGCTGCACAAAGGACCCATATAACAAGAGTTCTTGTTCGATACTCTCTTCTGCATGCATAGAGACACGCAATATCTTCCCATGCTCCTTGGTAGGCTTAAATATGTGGAGGACATATTTAAGGAACCTTTGCGCTCCAGAGTGATCACACTACTGTTGAGTAAGAAAAGTAATTCAACCCCTTTTGACCCACTTTATATCAAGGCACAAGAACCACCCGATTCTATAGTGGCCACCACCACCTGTAAACAGGCTAATAGTCAAGCCACTGGGGACTTTCCTCCCCCGAAAAGGATAGTAAAAGAATTGATGCTGTAGGAAAGAGAGTGGGGGTGCAAGCTGCAAATCATTGGCACATTGCCAATTCTCAAGGCTGTTTGGCCCGAGACGATCAGGCAAGTTGGGATGAGATGGAGGAATTGCTACAATGCCTCTCTAAAGAGCACTGTAGATGGGAACAGCAAATTGTCTCTGAGGGCCAATTTATGACAAACAATTCTATTAGGTGTGCCCTCGTTGCAGAAGACATAGCGGCCTGCGGGATTAACACAAGTATCCTCTTGAGAAGGCATGCTTGGCTTCGATGTTCCGGCTTCAACTCCAGCATGCAGTTTTGAACATGTCCTTTGACAAGGAGCAACTGTTCGGACTGCAAGGGGATACAAAACTTAATAAGATGAAGAAGGACACCAACACTTCCAAGGCCATAGGCCCCCTCCAAACTCCCACAGAGGGAGGTTCCTTTCATCACACAGAGTAGAGGGGTACATACAAATCTTCCACAACACAGGCTTCCATATTGCAGAGCAGACAACCCCACATCTCTTACAGAGGAGGCTACTTCAAAGGCTCCTTCAGGGGGATCGAATAATAAAGGGAGAGGAAAAGGTATGGCCAAACTCTGATCATCCTTTACTGCCAAACATTGACTACCTCCCACCCCCAACCATCCAACAGCTGTCAGGAGACGACTTTAACACTTTCACACTGTCTGGGACACCGTCACCATGGACCAATGGCTGCTTGTCATTATTCAAAATGGCTATTGTCTGGAGCTCATTAACCCATCTCCCATCATTTCCCTTTGCACCCACAGATTATCGCAGAAACACGTTGCGCTTCTCAAGGAAGCGGCCCAAGCTCTTCTTCTCAAAGGGGCCATAGAGTCTGTTCCTCAGCATCCCCAAGGTTCAGGAGTATAATCCTTATACTTCCTGATTCCCAAAAAGAACGGGCCCCTCACACCAATACTGGATCTTCGATCTCTAAACAAATACATCCTATCAGAACACTGTCACATGGCTATTCTTCAGGATGTCATTCCACTTGTACAGCAAGGTGACCTTATGACAATTCTAGATCTAAACGACACCTACTTTCACATACCAATCCACCCTGCACACCAAAAACACTTAAGATTTGTCATTGAAGGCAAACATCAGTTTAAAGTCCTTCCCTTTGGGGTGACCACTGCTCCCAGGGTGTTCACAAAATGTTTAGCAGTAGTTGCAGTACACCTGCAAAGACAGAATGCCCACGTCTTCCCTTATTTAGGCTACTGGCTCATCAAAGCCAGTACACTGCACCAGTGTCAACAACACAATCCGATGACAGTAGATCTCCTTCACAAATTGGAGTTCACTCTCAACATTCTCAAATCCCATCTCCAACCACTACAAGTTTACCCTTACTTGGGAGCTATTTTGAATGTAGAGTTAGGGATAGCGTAGACCAATCCAGCTCACATTCAATGTTTTCAGATAGTTTTACCTTAGTTTCAGGAAAACCAATCCTATGTGGTAAGGAACATCATACGTCTCTTGAGGTTGATGTCTTCTTGTATGCCACAGTCCCTCATAGCAGACTACACATACGTCCTCTACAGCAGTGTCTATCTCGCCAATGATCTCAGTCACAGCGTCACCTGGAAGTTCTAGTATTAGACCACCAAACTCACTGTTCTTTGCAATGGTAGAACACTAACAACCTCTTGAAAGGACAGCCTTTTCTAGACGTTGTTCCTCACATCACATTGATCACAGACGGGTTGGGGTACTCCCCTCCAAGACTTGACAATTCAAAAACTGTAGGATGTCAAACACCAGTGCCCACACATCAGCTACCTTGAGCTTCAGGCAGTATTCCTGCCACTGAAAGCTTTCCTTCCTCACCTGTATCACAAGGTTGTCCTAGTCCGGACGGACAACGCCAACCATGTATTACTCTCAAAAACAGGGAGGGTGGCACGGTCTACTAAACTATCACACGTGTCTCAGACCATATAGATATGGGGTCTTCTCTACCAATTTCACATGTTGGCGGAGTATCTTCATGAAAAGGACAACCACTTTGACCTGCTCAGCAGGATGCAGCAACAAGTCCACATGTGGGAATTTCACCCACATGTCCTCTAGTCATACTTCAAAAAGTGGGGGACTCGTCACATAGACCTTTTCGCCACCCCACAGAAAATGCAAAATGCCCAAACTTCGCCCTCAGGTATCCACACCCGCTAGCCAAGGGCATCACTGTGTGGATGAGTTTGTCAGGGGTACTTGCCTATGCTTTCCTACCCCTCCCTTTCATTCCATTTATGGTTTGGAGGATGAGGCAAACATATCTCAGCATGATCATTGTGGTTCCCACCTGGGCATGCCAGCCGTTGTTCACCACACTCCTGGATCTTTCAGTAGTCCCACACGAGAAGCTCCCCAGCAGGCTGGATCTTCTTACCCAGAATCAAAGACAAAGCTGGCATCCAGACCCCAAGTCACTCAACCTTGCAATATGTCTCCTGAGGTCCTAGAGTTTGGATACATGGGCTTGCCTCCTGAGTGTATGAACATTCTCAGGGAAGAGCATAGACCCACAACTGGAGCCTGTTATGCTGCAAAATAGAAACATGTTGTTTGCTACTGCCAACCCAGATGCATTGATCCTATGTAAGCCACAGTACAAGAAAATGTTTGCCACCTGCTTCACTTGCAGAAAACAGATCTCACCTACATTTCCATTCGCATACATCTCACAGCTATGGCTGCATATCTCCAAAACAGACATCATATTTCTTTATTCGTAATTCTTGTCCTAGAGACTTTCATCGAAGGACTCAAACCAGTCACTCCACTCAGGATTGCCCCAGCTCCCTCTTACAACCTTAACATTGTGCTCACTAGTCACATGGGTACCCCTTTTGAGCCACTTCACTCATGTCCACTTCAATTTCCTTCATGGAAGATGGCTTTCTTAATCGCCATTACTTCACTCAGATGTGTTAGTGAGCTCCAGGTACTAACCCTAGTAGAACCTTTCTTCCAAATTCATAGGGACAAAGTAGTTCTTCAAACTAATCCTACATTTCTCCCTAAAGTAATTTCTCAACTTCATTTCAATCAGTCTATTGAGCTTCCAGTTTTCTTCCCACAACCAGATTCTATTGCGGAAAGAGTCCTTCATATACTAATGTTAAAAGAGCACTCCTGTTTTACAGAGACAGAACTAAATATTTTAGGAAAACCAAACAACTCTTTGTAGCCTTTTCCCCGCTTCATAAAGGCAACCCAATATCCAAATCAGGCATAGCCAGATGGATAGTCAAAGGTATACAAACTTGGTACGTTAAGGGCAAAAGACCCTTCCCGGTTTCTTCCAGAGAATACTCTACTTGTTAAAAGGGAGCTACAATGGCCTTCCGTGGTAACATTCCCTAAGCTGACATTTGTAAGGCAGCTACATGGTCTGCACCAGACACCTTCACAAACACTACCATGCGGATGTTTTAGCACACCAACAAGCCAGTATAGGCCAGACAGTGCTACATAGCATTTTTCAGACAGCTGCACCTCCCATAGGCTAGCCACTGCTTTACAGTCTATGCTGAGCATGTGTATCTACAGCTGCATATGCTATCAAACGGACTATGTTACTTACTCTGTAAGCATCTGTTTGTAACATGTAGTGTTTTAGACGTCTCCCCAGACACCTGTCTGTCAGTGTCCATTGCAGTTACATTAAACATGTATATGTTTGCACATATGTATTTACACTTTGCTTGGACATCTTTTTTCCTACACATTCCTTCCACTCCTTTCTCATCCGCCAGCTGGAAAACAATCTAACAAAAGAGTTGATGCCCATGCGCAATATCACAGAGAGGAGGAGTCACTCAATGTTGTGACTCGAAACACTTCTTTAAAGAAAAAAAACTTTCACCGCTCCAGACCCAGCACTAGATGGCAGGAGTATGCAGAGCATGTGAAATTACAGCAGTTCATGCCACGAACAGATGCTTACAGCGTAAGTAACATAATCCTTCTATTCATCACACATTATAAGTTCAATGGTAGCCCTCTGCCATTTTACAGTACCACCTTTTCTATGTAGTAATCATACATCTCTAAAAAGGAGTTTCAGAGCTTCCAAAAGGTACTGAGTCCATTCATGCTTTAGAGCATCTTAGTTCCTTAGCCCTTCTCCTGTTGAAAGCTTAAAGACTGACTGACTGCAAGCTTTTTAAAAACTATTATTTTGGTAATTTTATACTGTGGTAAAATGAGTCCTTATGTTTCTAAATTGACATCAAAAGCTTCTTTTGAGACTTCTGCGATTATTGAACCTCTGCAATATAAGTTTTGGTCACAAGCTGGCGATTTTGCAGACACAATCCTGCAACATGCGCATCAATGTTAAAATAGTATTTTTTCATTCTGATAGAGACTTCTACTACCTATTTCTCACCTTACAATATTCCTCAGGTACCACACTGGATGTGGAATATTTTGAGCAGTATCTCTGTGCACTTTCATGTCAGTAGAGATGTGCACGTGCCTAACTGGTGTACTGATATCAGTTCCTTTCTTTCTGCGTCAACAGCGCAGATCTGGAGAGCTGCCTCGGTCACATTTTAGGAGTTTACCATCCAGTGTGCTAGCGATGTCCCCTTAAAAAAACCTGTGGGTTTTAAATCTTGTGGAGAAAGTCGGACAAACAGACCCTAAGGCTTTTGCTGAGTGCATGTTGATGCACCCCAAGGCAGTCCACAAACAATGAACGATGAAGTTCTTGGCAGCAAGGCAGAAGAAGGCTCTGGGTTGTTCCCAGTCCTGCTCCCACGAAAGATCTTGAGGCCGCTACTAGAGTCATTTTCAGCTGGTGGTTGTCTTCCCACTCCTAAAGGTCTCCCTCAAACTGTGGTAAGTCCACAAAGAAGTAATTGTAACGTTATTTAGCTTCCGATCCAACCAACATACTTTAAGGCCCTGCTCCCATACTCCACATGTGGACCCAGCAGACGGGCCCACGTTATGCTTCCGAAACACCCCCTACGTTTACCATCTTTGGGTCACTGACTTCCTCTTTTGCCCTACAGCTGTGGACAAGCTCTGCCAAGCCATTGCTCCACTTTAACAAGACCCTCACTTACTTTTGTGGACCTGGGCTAAACCTTGCACATGGGCTCCTGTACACTGCATGATTGCCCACCACCATCGTCCCACCCCAGGAGACCCAGACTCCCTCTTCCATTATCCCTCCCTGGAGAGCTGGGTAGTGCAGGACTTAACCGCAAAGGTCAGCGAGCTAAGTTAGTCATCAGGTGTGGACTGGAAACCACAGACTACGGTGGCAGTTGACTGCCACACCTGGTTGCGGTCCCCTGAGTTCTAGGGGGGAATGTCCAAACATCTATTTACTACAAACAATTATCTACCAGTGACTATTAATCACCACTAACTCATTCAGAGGACTGCTCTTGGAAAAAGAGTTTGGCAGCCCAGAGTCGCGAATTTTGTTGGAAGTTTTCAGTGCAGTACTTTTGCACTCAGTACCTGCTTTTTTGAAAATTGTGATGTATATTTTTGTGTGACGTGAAATGTATATATTTGTTTTTAATGTCAGTATTCTATACTACATGTGTTGTTTTTGAGGAAGAGTGAGACAAAGAGAGACATATGAATTCATATTAATGCATGAATAGCAGAATAAATAAAATGTTTCCAGTGATCAATTAATGTTTTCACTGTGATGTATAATATATATATATATATGTTCGACGGCATGTGTAGCTGCAGATACACATGCTATGCATAGCTCTTACGACATCTAGTGTTGGGCTCGGAGTGTTACCAGTTGTTTTTCTTTGAAGAAGTCTTTTCGGAGTCACGGGATCGAGTGACTCCTCCTGTCACAGTGTGCCTGGGCATTGACTCCATTGTTAGATTGTTTTCTTCCTGCTGTCGGGTTCGGACGTGTTTCCTCTCGCTCTGAGATTTCGAATGGAAAACCTCAGAAAACCTATTTAATCGTCGGTATTGTTTTGGATCGCATTTTCCATCTAGAACAATCGTAATCTAAATTTCGCCCTTCTGGGCGCGTGTGCCCGACTCAGGCCTTTTCAGGCCTACTGCGTGGAAGCCTGATGGATCGGACTCCATTTCGATTCTGCCCTCGGTGCCACGCGAAATTCCCATATACAGACCAACATCTGGTTTGTCATTTGTGCTTTTCTCCGGACCACTGAGAGGAAGATTGCGAGGCCTGTCAATCATTTCGATCCAAAAAGACCTTAAGAGATCGCAGACCGGAAGATTAGAAATGGCTTCGAAATGTACAGAACATCTCGACGTCCTGGAAGAATAACAGGCGCAAACAGCAGTCTTCATCCGAGACACCGACTCCGAGCAAGAATCGGGCAAAGATAAGCCTCTCACTGCTGGCCAGCATGTGAATACGTCTGCCCCTACGCCCACATATAAAAAAAACTACCAAAAGCCTTGGGTACGCCACTGGCGGAAGGCCATGATTTGGCCCGAAAAAAGACTGTCGTCGACTGACCTTCGGGTTCGGCCCCGAAAAAGGCCACTCCTCCGTCCACTTCAGAGTCAAGCAAGTCGATTAAAAGTTCCACCTCGGACTCCAGTAAGTGTCCTCACTCCTTGGAGTTGAAGATTCGATGCCCTGCTTCGGAGTGGAAACAACTGACTTCATTTTCGGGAACAAAAAAGATTCAGACTGCGGAACCGAAAATCATCATACACAGAGGAACAAGGACTTTCATGCAAACTTTCTGATGAGGACACTGGGATTCAGCCAATATTGGAGGTTAAGGATGAAAAACAATCTAGGATCCATATACATAAAGAGACTGGCAGAATTATTACTACACCTCCTTTAAAAAATAAAAGAAAGCTCGCTTTTCAAGAGGAATTACTCAACCACCAGCAAAAGTTCAAAAACAAAAGGAGAAACCAGCACCTGTCCCTACTTCTCCTCCTCATTCTCCGCAGCTTTCTTTTTCACCTCCACCCAATAGTCCACCACCATTGCCTTCTCCAACACACTCACAATACTCTCATGGAGATACAGTGGATCCTTGGGATCTATATGACCCTGCTCCTATTCCGGATAATGATCCTGACCTATACCCCTCCAAGCCTTCTCCACCAGAGGACACTACTGCCTACACTCAAGTCATTTCTAGGGCAGAACCCGCACCGGCGCTGAAAGGCGAGACAAGATAAGCAGTGAAATGGCCCCTCCGGACCTGGCCGCCCCCACGGACCTGACTCTCGCCTGTCAGTCCTGGCTGGCGAGTATTGCATTGATGTGTTTGAATAATTTGCAGTGTTGCATAACTTATTGGGCAGCCTACAGTTCCGAAGGTGCCCTGGGGATGGGGAGTTGGGGTTTGCTGTTACTAGTTATATCGGCTACATGTGTGAAATGTACTGAACACAATGAAAGTACAAGCTTGTGGGGGGAATCGGTCGGGGCCATGGGCGTACTGAGCCTACGCACAACAGGCTTTGAGAATAGGATGGCGGACTACAATATCATAACCTGGAATGTTAGGGGGATGGGTACTCCTGCTAAGAGACATAGAATTCTTTCCTTCCTAAAAAGGAGAGGGGTGCAGATAGCTATGTTACAATAGACCCATCTAGCACCCGGAGAGGGAGAGAAGCTAAGACGGAGATGGAGGGGACAGGTGTTTGCCACAGAATATTCAGCTTACGCAAGAGGAGTTCTGATTTGGATTAGGTCGGGGGTCCCCTTCACGATTGATTCCTCCAACATAGACCGAGAGGGAAGGTTTGTCATACTGGAAGGGAAATTGCAGGGGCTCCAGTTGATCCTGAGTTGTATATACGCCCCCAACCAGGACCAAACTTCATTCATGACGGGCCAGTCTAGACACCTCACTCGTCAACACATGGGTGAAGTACTAATAGGAGGAGACTTTAACGCAGTGCTCGACATTGACTTAGACAGATCTACCCCCCCACTGCAGGGAGCAACATCAACCAAAACAGCAAAAAAACTAGTTGAGTGGCTAGACACCTGGGGGCTGGTAGATGCTTGGCGGTTTCAACACCCAGCGACCAGGGATTATTCGTTTTACTCGGGCCTCCACCAGGTACATACTAGAATTGATAGGATAGTTTGCACTGCGGGACTGGCTCGAAGTATGACCCATGCGGAGTAGGGTATCACAGGACAGACCCCCATACCGTCATGGAGAATGCTCCCGACAGCGGTAGAAGACCAGGCATTCAGGGAGGAATTACGATGCTACCTAACAGAACATATAGAAGCTAACCAGGGATCCACTTCCGCCAGAGGCATAGAGTGGGAGACACTCAGTGGGGGATGAGGGGTCACTGTCTTGGACAGTCGGTAGGGATAAAACGTACGCTTGAGAGAGAATTAAACGCATTGGAGAGGGTCATTCACGAGGGGGAGCTGAGACAGGGCCCTGCAGGGCAAGTGGATGAAGAGTACGAACGTGCACGTAGAGAGCACTCCCAGGCTGAAGAGCGACTTAGATGCCACAGTATGCAAAGATATTTGACATCCATACAATCAGAGGAGGGGAGATCCGGTAGACTTTTGGCATGGCTGGTGCGCCCGAACGGAGATAGTGGCCCCATTGCAAGTGTACTGGACAGGGGGGGAACACGCAGACTCAGCCCAGAATCCATTAACGACGCATTTAGAGATTACTATACACACTTATACAGGCAGCCCACAGACTTGGGGACGGGGACTCTTGACAACTTCCTGACTCGGATACCCCTACCGGTATTGAGCCCAGAGGACAGTGTCGGCCTGGGGGGCTCAGTGACCACGGATGAGACAACTGAAGCAATTGCACAGCTGGCCCCTGAGAAGACCCCTGGTACAGATGGTCTGCCTATGGATTTTTATAAAAAGTATAAATCCTTACTAGTCCCCAGACTGATAGAAATGTATATGGAATCGGCAAAGAATGGAGAACTCCCATGCACACTGCGTGAGGCATTGGTAGTGCCACTCCCTAAAACAAATAGTAGGGAGGCATCAGTAACAGACTTTCGCCCACTATCAATGCTAAATAGCGACTTTAAGATCCTTAGTAAGATCCTGGCCAACCGGCTATTACCTCATATGCCCACCCTGATACATCCTGACCAGAACGGTTTCATACCTGGTCGTAACACCTCTCTGAATCTTAGGCGTATTTTCTCTATCATACATATGCCCAGTGAATCGAAGCCGCCAACCGGGACCATGCTAGCAGTGGACTTTGAAAAGGCCTTCGACTCAATCAGATGGGACTACCTGAGGGCGACAATGTTAAAAATGGGCCTAGGCAAGGTCTGGGTCGGATGGGTGGACCTATTATACTCATCCCCACTAGCAAGGGTCAAGACGGGTAAGACAATCTCTGGTGCTTACCCAGTGCACCGGGGAACTAGACAGGGATGCCCCCTATCGCCACTGTTGTTCGCCCTGGCGATGGAGCCCCTGGCGGCCTGGGTACGCGGGGACGGAGCGGGCAAAGGGATTCAGTGGGGGCCAACTGATCACATTATCTCGCTATATGCAGATGATATCTTGATCTATCTTAGAGACGGGGTGAGTGGTCTCCCCTGGGCCCTGAAGACCCTGGAGGAGTTCGGGGAGGTGTCGGGATTAAGACTTATCCGTAATAAAACATATGTGTTCCCCCTGACGCCTGGATATAGATGTCCCGCAACGTGCCCAACAGACCTGAAATGGGCCCCACGGACATTTAGATACCTGGGGATCCAGATCTACCATGACCTGGCAGACTTAAGAGAGGGCAACCTTGGTAGAGTGCTCTGATCCCTGAGATCCTCTGTAGAATTTTGGTGCTCGCTAAAAACTGTCAGTGATGGCCAGAGTGGCGCTCTCCAAGATGATCATGCTCCCCCGACTTCTCTACTACTTCACCAACTTGCCACTGTTGATACCCCGGGGATGGTTCCGCGATCTGAACACATTACTCAGAGAACTAATATGGGACAATGGGCGTAGACGAACTACGCTTACGACTAACTGCAGACCACCCCACGCGGGAGGACTGGGAGCCCCCGACTTTGAGGCATACTACCTGGCATCCCAATTACAGTGGATACCCGGTTGGCTTGCGGGCCGGGGCCAACTGGATTTATATACAGCCCAAGGAGTAATGGATACGGCATGGATTGCGGCATGTATGGCAAACAGAAAGATAACCCCCCCCTGGGAACAATATAATGATAAAAGTGGCAATGGCATGCTGGAAAAGATGTACGAAAAGGGTGGGAGTGGGCCCTCCATATTCCCCAGCTTTGCCACTGGCGGTGCTCGCCCTAGAACCTAGGGGGAGGGGACTGGGAAACACGGGACTTGGCCCCTGGTTGTCAGCTGGAATAGAAGCAGTGGGAGGACTCTTCAAGGAGGGAGTGATGAGGGGATTTGCTGAATTAACGGAAGAGGGTGTTCCCGGGGGCAGTTCCTGCTTTACGGGAGGCTAGTACACACTCTTAAAGCTCACTGGGACACACTGAATGCGGAGCCTGCCACCCATGAGGTTCTGCATTTACTGTTGACATTAGGGGAGGAATCACATCTGATCACCAAAATATATCGGGCCCAAGTCGAGGCAGCCTTAGACCCCTTACGGTCGCTGAGAGGGCGGTGGGAGAACACAGTTGGGCGGGAGCTAACTGACTCAGAGTGGAAGAGAATACTGGCCTACCCCCGGAAGATATCACGTAATACGCGGTTAAGATACATCCAATATCATTATTTGCACAGAACGTACCTCACGCCTCACAGACTGTTTCGTATATACGGAGGGGCTCCGGGGACTTGCCCGAGATGCGGAGGAGGAGGGGCGGATTTTGACCACATGGTTTGGACTTGCCCAGCGATCCAGGCTGGCTGGAGGGAAATATTGCCCACCCTAACTGAATTGTTTGAGTTTGAGTTGAGACCCACCCCTGAACTGTGCCTGCTGGGCCTCAGACCAGCTGCGCTTTGTGGAAAAGTGAAGGGGCGCTTTCTGGACCTATCCCTGGCCCTTTATAAAAGACTAATCTCGAGGGGCTGGAAGGCCCCAGATCACCCTCTGCTGTGTGACTGGAAAAGGGATATATCAACATGGTCTAGAGCTGAACTACAGGTCCTAAAAGCAGAAGAAGCCAATAATATTCGCCAGGTTCCCATAGCCCCGGGGTGGGAGAATTTAATGACGAACTGGGAGAGTATAAATAAGAGGCTGGCAAGCCCAGTAGGAGAAACAAGTGAAATCCAATCCACACAGAGGATAGAAAAAAATGGTGGAAGCACATAGGCAGGCACCCAAAACAGGCCTAAACCACACATAGATCACATCAAGAGTAAGGGTGCGAAGACAGTTGGCCCTCTGACCCCCACTCCACTGACAGAAATAGCAAGCAGCGTGAGTGACCCGCCACCCCCGCTGTGCGCCGGTGCGCCCTGGGTTGACATCTTCCCTCGCCCAAAAATTGATACACTATCGTACCTTAAAAGCTAACCATTACAAAAGCCATTCACACAGAGCCGTAAAGTTGACCTCCTGGGGTCTTTTTTTCTTTTTTCTCCCCTTCCTCCTTTCCCTACCTCCAATTAGACCAACATGACTGTCACCCGAAATTGTATACCACATACCTCGTGTTCTCCCTCCCCTCCTCCTTCCTCCCCCCCTCACTACCCTTGTCTTCCCGCACCTAACCCCCACACCACCCTCTCAAGTTACAAAGAAGAAGGGGTTCAAGTTTGTTGATTGATTGTTGATTATACAGAACAGTGAAACGAAGAAAGGAAATACACGTTGACCAGTAAATGAGAACAATTTATTGAATAAGGAACAAAAAGACTAACGATAATAAAAGTAGCAAACAATTAGTAAAAAGTAGAATATAGCATTATAAACAAAAAGTGCAAAAAAAATGAGGAAATGTAAAATGAACAAGTATGTAACTGTGTAACAACAAAATGTTAATAAAAATATATTCAAAAAAAAAAAAAGTAATTTCTAGGGCAGCTACTTATCATGGGGTGCTTATGCACACTAAGCCCCTAGAGGAGGACTTCTTGTTTAACACTCTGTCTTCCACTCACTCTAGATTCCAGTGCCTCCCCATGTTACCTGGAATGGTCAAACATGCAGACATAATTTTTTGTGAGCCCGTTAAAGCTCAAGTAATTACTCAGAGAATTGACAAAAAAATACAAACCTGTTCCTACAGACCCAGATTTCATCACGCATCAAGGCCATAAGTAACAACCAGATAAGGTCTGCCCTCGATGCTGCTGAGTGTAAATACTGCCATTACAATAAGAAGGCATGCATGGGTACGTTCGTCTGATTTTAAACCAGAAATTCAACATGCAGTACTTAACATGCATAAAACACTTATTTGGGGCTGAAGTAGATACCACCATTGGAAAAACTAAGAAAAGATTCTGATACTGTCAAAGCAATGGGAGCATTATATACCACACTATATGGAGGCTCCTTTTGCAAGTCACAGTTTAGAGGAGGATTCAAACCACAATCCTCTGAAGCTTCTACCTCCCAGGCAAAGCAGGAACAACAGCAGCAAGAATATCAAAGAGGGGGGTTTAGAGGGTCCTATAGAGGTCAATATTTCAGAAACCGAGGCAAGTTCCAAGCCTCAAAACATGCCACTACACCATCCAAACAGTGACTTCTTTCCCACTCCTCCAACACACATCTCCTGTGGGGGGAAGACTACAGCAATTCCACTCTCATTGGCAAAATATCACTTCAGACAATTGGGTGTTATCAATTATCCGCAGTGGCTATTGGCTAGAATTAATCTCCACCCCTCCAAATATTCCACCACGTTACCACAAATTGTCCCCAGAACACAACGTTCTGTTGCAACAGGAGGTACAATCCCTACTAATAAAACAAGCAATACAATTGGTCCCACATTCTCAGCAAGGGACAGGAGTATACTCACTATACTTCCTCATTCCCAAAAAAGATGGCAGTCTAAGGCCTGTCCTAGACCTCAGGCCTCTCAATCTGTACATCCTGTCAGAACATTTTCACATGGTAACTCTGCAGGATGTCATTCCCCTACTACAGAAACAGGATTACATGACTGCTTTAGACCTCAAAGATGCGTATTTTCATATACCCATCCATCCAGCTCACAGAAATACCTCAGGTTCGTCATAGCAGGAAAACATTACCAGTTCAAAGTTTTACCGTTCGGCAAAACAACAGCTCCAAGAGTGTTCACAAAATTTCTAGCAGTAGTAGCAGCCTACTTAACAAGACAGCACATTCACGTCTTACCATATCTAGACTATTGGCTAATAAAATCAAGCAATTTTACACAATGCCAACAACACACTCAGTATGTAATACAAACCCTACATGCACTAGGGTTCACTCTAAATTATCAGAAATCACACCTTCAACCAGCACAGGTACAACCTTACCTAGGTGCTACTCTAAATACTCAAACAGTCATAGCATATCCAAATACACAAAGGATACAGGCTTTCCAAATTATCATCCCACATATCCAGCCAAGTCAACAATACACTAAGATTTCTCATGAAAATTCGAGGTATGATGGCATCTTGCATAGCCATAGTTCCACATGTAAGACTAAACATGAGGCCTTTACAACAATGCCTCTCGCAACAATGGTCTCAGGCACACGGTCAACTTCAAGATCTAGTGTTGATGGACCACCAAACGCACACGTCCTTCAAATGGTGGAATCTCAGCAATCTAATGAAGAGGTGGTCATTTCAATGCCCTGTGCTTCAGACCATAATAACAACAGACGCATCAATGATCGGTTGGGGAGCTCATCTCAATAATTATACCATTCAAGGATAATGGGATCTCAAACAAACAATTTCACATAAACCACCCAGAATTGTTGGCGGTGTTTCTTGCCCTGAAAGCGTTTCAACCTCTTCTCAAACAGAAGACTGTTCCGATAAAAACAGACAACATGACGACCATGTATTACCTCAAAAAACAGGGCGGAACACATTCATCTCAACTGTCTCTGCTAGCCCAGACAATATGGAAATGGGGAATTCACAATCACATTCATCTATTAGCAGAATACATTCCAGGAATAGACAATCAGTTAGCGAATCTCCTAAGCAGGAATCACCAACAAACTCACGAATGGGACACTCACTCCTAAGTACTTCAAAAGTACTTTCAAAAGTGGGGAACACCAGAAATAGACCTATTCGCAACTAGCTAAAACGCAAAATGCCAAAACTTTGCATCCAGACACCCCTATCCAAGGGGCACTATGGATCAATTGGTCAGGGATATTTGCTTACGCTTTTCCCCCTCTCCCACTCCTTCCCTTTCTGGTCAGAAAACTACGTCAGACATCGCTGACCATGATACTTATAGCCCCAACATGGGCACGTCAACATTGGTACACAACACTCCTAGACATGTCTGTAGTACCTCATTCCAAACTGCTAAACAGACCAGATTTGCTAACACAGAACAAAGGTCCAATCAGGTACCCAAACCCCAATGCTCTCAATTTAGCGATTTGGCTCCTGAAGTCATAGAATTTGGTTACCTAAAACTTCCATCAGAATGTATGGAAGTGCAGGCACATAAACCTACTACCAGACAATGTTATGCTAACAAATGGAAAAGATTTGTTTACTACTGTCAGTCTAAAAACACTGATCCACCTACAGCATCTATACAAGATATTCTATCCTATCTATTTCATTTGCAAAAATCAAATTTAGCTTTCTCATCCATCAAAATCCACCTTACTGCAATATCTGCATACCTAAAACTATTCAACACACTTCTCTATTCAGAGTCCCTGTTATTAAAGCTTTCATGGACGGATTAAGATGCATTATTCCACCTAGAACTCCACCTATTCCTTCTTGGAATCTAAATATTGTACTTGCCAGACTCATGGGCCCATCTTTTAAACCCATACACTCTTGTCAAATTCAGTTTTTAACATGGGTGGTTGCCTTCCTTGTAGCTATTACTACATTATGAAGAGTTAGTGAAATACAAGCGTTCACTCTTGAGGAACATTTTTTCCAAGTACACAAAAATTAAGTTGTGCTTAAGACAAATCCAAAATGTCTACCAAAAATAGTATCTCCTTTTCAGATCAACCAAACAGTGGAAATGCCAGTCTTCTTTCCACAGCCAGACTTAGTTGCAGAAAGAGCTCTCCATACTCTAGATCTCAAAAGAGCTCTTATGTACTATATAGATAGAACTAAAGATTTTAGGAAAACAAAACAACTTTTTGTTGCTTTTCAACAAACAAATAACTTGTAACACTCCGAGCCCAACACTAGATGTCAGAAGAGCTATGCATAGCATGTGAATCTGCAGAACTACATGCCACGAACAGATGTACACTGGGTAAGTGACAATTTCCATATATATATATATATATATATATATATATATATATATATATATATATATCCATATCACTACTTTATACCAGTTCTGTATTCGTATCATTGGTTAGCCCAGGTTTAGTGGGATTACAATGGCTGTCCCCCATCCCTGATTGGCATGGCCTTTAACGGTTCCAGTCTAAATAGTAACAAAGCAAGCACTGCACTTGAACAGGTTCATGAAAGACAGATCACTCCCAGATCCCTGAGCCTCTCCGGCTTCCCAACCACAACAAAAGCTTCTTTGTCCCATGCATGGTCATGACTGGGGCTCCTCTGGGCCTTCACAATACTAGCCTTACCCACCTGTCTAGCAGGCTTCCTAGCCTTTTTATGGCCATGGTTGCAAATCCCACAGTGGGCGCAGGAGCCTGTCCCAGCACGCTGCCAAGTTCCCAACCCTTCCGGCTGCCACAGCCTCCAAGCCGCTATAGTGAGCCCTCCACCCAGCACAACCATACTGTTGGCCGCAGAATGAGGTGAGATGTCTCAATGGACCGAAATCACTTCTGACCAGCGAGTGTTACAAATTGTGTGGAGAGTTTATGCGCTTCCATTCATGAAAACCCCACCACCTTCGCTACCATCCCCAGAATGCCTGGCAGAGGACCATTTATCTTTGAATCAGTAAATGCAGGTTCTGTTGGCCGAAGGAGCCATCAGAAGTGCCAGCACCAGAAAGAGTATGGTTGTTATTCACACTAATTTATAGTGCCGAAAAAGGACACTGGCCTCCACCCCATACTAGATCTTGCCCCCTCAACTCCTTCCTAAAAATAAAAAAAAATCAAGATGCTCACTTTGGCTGTGGTTCTGTCTGCCCTGAACCCTGGAGACTGGATGGTAGCATTGGATTTTCACATCCCCGTCTTGCAAGCTTGAAGGTTTTACTGCTGTTTACACTTGGACATGAGCATTTCAAGTTTGCTGTGCTTCCCTTCGGTCTCACCAGTAATCCCAGGTGTTCATGAAAGTGATGGCAGTGGTTGTAGCTCAGTTTTGGAGGTCAAAACTACGGGAAACCTCCTACATTTGCTGGGGTTCACTATCAACATGCCAAAGCCCCACCTGACTACTCAGACCTCCATTTCATCTGGGCTTTTCTGGACATGGTGCAAGCCTAACCTTCAGAGTGGAGAGTCCAGTACATTAATACTAATATCCTGATGTTTCAACCTCTGTCCTAGTTTTCTATGAGACCGATTGTGAGGCTGCTGTGTCTGATGGCCTCCTGCATCCTGCTGGTAAAGCATACCTGACAGCACAGGAAGGCTCTACAGTGGGACCTGAAGTCTCACTGGTCGTATCCTCAGGGAATCTCTTCAACCTGGTTCAGATTTGGAAGGAGACTGCAAAAGATCTGAAGAGGCAGCTAATGAGCCACGATTGGACTACCTTCAGACCCCGCTTCCTTCCACTCCTGAAACGGACACTGGTGACCAGTGCATCACTTCTGGGTTGAGGTGGAGATTAGTAGATTCTGGTCTCCAGCAGCTCCACATCCGTCTTCTAGAGCTGAGGGCTATTTGCATCGATCCATCAAAGAAAGGTTAATTCAGATTTACACAGACAACACCACTGCCATGTGTTATTGCAACAAACAAGGCGCAATGCGGCACTGGACCTGGCTGGCTCTGCGCCTCTGGACCTGGCTGGAGCAACAGGATATCTTCTTGATCGTGCAGCACCTGGTGGGATCTCTGAACGCCAGATCATACAAACTCAGATGCCAATGCCTTGCAGATCATGAATGTCGTCTACATCCAGTGGTGGCACGAGGTCTGTTCCGAGAATAGGGAGAACCTTGGCTGGATCTATTCCCCACTGCCAAGAACGTGCAATGTAATCTATTCTGAGCTGTGGAGTTTCCAAAGCAGCTCTTGCTTGGATACTTATTCCACATAGACTAGATCCCAGGACTCCTGTACGCTTTTCTGCTCTTGCTCTGAGTTCTAAAGAAGATCAGGACCAAACAGGCCCTAGTTAACTTAGTAGCTCCAAAATGAGAGTCTGGTATCCTAAACTCCTGAGCATGAGCATCTGCCTTCTGATCAGGCTGCCTCTTTGTGAGGCTCTTTTGTTGCAGCAGCAGGGTCCTGTAACTGAACCTAGGGAAACTCCAACTTTGGTGTAATATATGGTGTGGTTGTGTGACCTCACAGTGGAATACACTCACGAAACCGACATGGGTCCAGTCAGGTTTGTTTTCTAAACCTTAGCTCAAACCTGGGGAGCTGCGGCTTCGAGCAGTCTGTTTTAAACAAAGGAACACATGTAAAGCATTTAGAAGTACAAAAACAACAGAATAAGAAAGTCATGCAACATGAAAGCAAGCTGACACCAATGTATAAAAATAGATTATTGTTTTAATTATTTTTTAGGCACAAAAATAAACAAAATCCACCAGAGGGTTCCAGAGGTTTATATTTTTAAATCTCAGTTCTTTTAAGTCAGTCATGAACAAGCATTAGTAACTGCAAAGTTTGGATACTTTGTAAAACTTTGTAAGAGTTGTTTAACTACTCTGCCCACGCTGGGTGATCAACTCCAACAGGGGGAAGATTGGGGAGGGAGCGAGGGGCTAACAAGGAGTAAGAGGACAGTTACTTTGCCACTAAAGCATTCCCAAGTCCAGTTCTATGCTCTACTGACTTCACTGGAGTGGTCCTGATGCAAGGGATGCAAGTTGCTGAAAATGCTGTGTGATCGATGGGGGTCTTCTGGGAACTACTCCTCTGTTGACGGTCCAAGTAGGACAACTTTAGCAACCGGGATCGATGTCCCTCAAAATAATCTTTGGACCAGCAAAAGGACAGTTGCCACTGGACTACGGGTCTCCTGTCACAGCAAAACCAGTGGTTAACTTTGGTGAAGGCTAGCGCCCGCCTTGGGTTACCAAACTGCACTTCAACGCTCTCATCTTCAGCAGACTCTGGTGCAACTTTTGAGCATCTGGACTTGTGTGTCCGGCCTTCACATTGGTGGTCACCGGTAGTCAGGATGGTCTTCTTCAGCTTTTGTGGTTCTGGTGCTGTAACAGGAAGTCAACCAACTGACTCTTGGAGCTCACCTTCTCTGTCTGGTGCTCTGGAGTGACTTTTCCCTGAGACAGGCACAGTCCTCTTTACTAGCCCAAGGATCAGCAGGTGCAATTCAGCAGTTGGGCCCAAGGAACAGTAGAGCAATACTTCTTCAGTCCTCTCTACAGTCCAGATGTGATCTTCTGTCTAGGAGCCGGGGTGCCATATTTATGCTCAGGAAAATACCCTTGGGATTGGCGATCACTAGCCAATGGACTACTTGGAGCTTTCCTGCGTGGGGACAAATTTCTGCAAAGTGTGGCATCTATCTATCCCTGAGTGCACTATTCCGCCCACTTCCAAGATGGCAGAATCCCTCCCTCTGTGTGTTGAGCTTGGTGGCCCATCCTAGGGGTGTCGCTACCTCAGGGCTACATGCTTATGGAAAAACAGTTTTGCAACTGGTCTCTCCTCTCTGACCTCAACCTATATACCTCAGCAGAAGAGCAGCTCTCTTGTGTGTGTTCACCCTTTGTCCTTCAAAGGCTGAGTCCCCTTGGAAGCCAGCATTTTGGTTACACACCCTGAGTGGCTTCCTACGAAGAAGAGGTGAGCCTCTTCCAACAGAAGGCCTCTATTTTTACTCCTGTGAGTTCTTCACACTTCTCCCCAAGAGGACAAAAAGCTGATTTGTGGCCAGTATTTTTGCATGACCACTGGAAAACTTGGGCAACAGAGTAGCAACTTTCTAAAAAAGTTGCTTTTAATCGAGAGTTACATTAAATTCGATTTGGACATCCAGTCTAGTTCAATGTGATGATTAATTTGATACCTTGAAGTAACAACTTTAGTAGTCCCATTCATCTGAGTTGTCAGCATGTAATCCTGTAGTTGTCAATGCGACTGCTAAAAACGATGAATTGGAATTATTACTGTTAAGATATATAAAAGTACTTAACCTACGTTTTAATATACAGCACCCTGCATTAGGACTCATTAGGCCTCTGCTGTTGGGGTGACTTCAGTATATCAAAAGGGGAAGTTTGGGCTTTGTCATTAGTTTAAATGAAAGAGCAGCTTAAAGCTGCCCTACCAGTCTG
This sequence comes from Pleurodeles waltl, assembly GCF_031143425.1. NCBI lineage: Eukaryota > Metazoa > Chordata > Amphibia > Caudata > Salamandridae > Pleurodeles > Pleurodeles waltl. The sequence goes on from NC_090439.1 coordinate 893,611,842, forward strand.
CAGTGGCAGGATGGAAGACATGATTTCACATTGGTGCAGCCAGAGTGTCACAACTCATGCTGCAACCTTGGGGAGACACTTTAATTTACAGACCCTGGGTTCCACTGGTACCATATTTTAGAGACTCATGAATAAGTAACATTATACTAGTTGGGTGTAAGCCAACCAACCAAATACTTTGTAGGGTCAGAACACTATCACAGAAATTTGTTAAGCAGGCCTCAGCGCACTCTTAAGTTGGAAAACCAGCAGCATCAGCCCAACACTTTTGGGCTGATCATGCAAAACGAGGCAATTCCTTACATCCTTCATGCATGGAGATTGAGCGGCAACAGTTGAATGACTTTGATCTCCCTCCTGAGTTCTGTGATGTTATCTTGGCAGCCAGGCATCACTCAACAAAGACTGTGCAAGCCTGATATTAGGCTTTCTGCTCCTCTTGTCATGTTGAACCACTTTCAGCCCCCTTGTCACAGGTGTTATTTTATGTGCTATCTTTAGCCTGGCAAGGCCTTGCTTTTGGCACTGTCGAAGGTTATCTTTCTGCCATATTTGCTTTCTTGCGGTTGCCAAATCACCCTTCAATATTTGTCACTCCTTGTGACACATTTTGTTAAGGGCTTGCAACATTTCTTAATTCCTACCCCTTTCATCATGCCCCAGTGGGACCTTAGTTTAGTCCTAATGTTTCTCATGGGCTCCCCATTTGAGCCCCTTCATAGCTGTCTGCTTAAATTTCTAACTCGTAAGACACCCTTCAAAGTAGCCATTAAATCAGCCAGGAGAGTCAGTTAGCTTAAAGTTTTCAGTTAACCTTCGGTCCACCAGCTTTTACCCGGACAGACTGTTTCTTCTGACTCCTGCTTCCTTCCATCTGAAGGTGGTGACCCATTTTCACATCTTTGCACCACCTCATCCTTCTAAGTGGGATCTACCATTTGAATCTAAAATGAGATCTGTCCTTTTATATTGATCACTTCAAAGACCACCAGAGGGCGGATGAACTCTTTATTGATTCACAGAGGCCAAAAAGGGAAAGTGGAATGTACTTTGCATTAAAATCTGCTACATACTTGCAAAGAAACAGCCTTTTGAGGGCTTTTCGGTCCATTCCATTTGGCCAAAGCCACTGCTACTGAGTTAACACGTGGGGTACTTGTACTGGACATCTGCCAAGCTACTACGTGGGCGTCCCTAAACATGTTCACCATCACTGCAGCTTGGACTGTCTGATTCGTTAAGAAGAGCATTTTGACCATTTGGTCCTCCAGGATATCCTGGTTTGAGCAAGTTTGCAGACCCGTCTCCAGGGACGTATTGTCTGTGTATCTATTCTAAGGTGAGAAATGTGTGGTTAGAAGTTTTCATCAGAAGAACAAGTTACTTACATTTACTAACGCTTTTTGTGGTACAGACTCTATCCTCCCTATTCTGCAAATTGGACTCTTCACCCTAACATCCTATTAGAGTCTACACACTGGTCTGACATGGCTCTGCATTTGTTTGCATGGAAATAGTCAGGAAAGAAACTTATCTGATAGAGACTTATAGCTGCAGATTCCTTACCTTCAGAATTCCCTGGCATCAGCTTGGTATTCGAAACTTTTTGCAGAGCAGTACTCTTGCGCATGCCATCAGGTGGTGTAGTTTGGATCCACTTGGCGTCGTTGATTCCACCCAGGCGCGCGTATACATCAGTTATTTTCCTTCCATGCTTGTTAAAGCGCAGATTTGGAATAAAGCTACCCTCAGTCTTTTTTGTCAGATGTTTTTCGACCTTTTTGTCTCCACTTTTTTTTCCGTCTCTGTGCTGGATGACATTGAGGAAGACTGGGTTCAAGCCTTGTGGCGCCTGCCAATGTGCCATGTCGGTGACAGACCCCCACCAGGTATGTCTCTGGTGCCTAGACCAAGACCATGACTCGAAGTCGTGTTCGGACTACTGGGCCATGGTTCCGAAAGCTTTGAGGGAGCGGTCCTGGAAGCTAATGGCTGCCCGCTAGTCAGTGTCGACGGGCGTGTCTCCTCGAGGTCCCGGTCAAGGGACCATTCCAGGAGCCACAAGTCCTTTTTGTAGACACACACACACATTTTGCCTAGTATTAATGCTAACTTGAGGGAGTGTGTGCTGAGATCCTGCTAACCAGGCCCCAGTGTTATTTCCCTAAACTGTACCATTGTTCCCACAATTGGCACACACCTGGTGCACAGCTAAGTCCCTTGTAAAAGGTATCAGTGGTACTAAGGGGTCTGTGACCAGGGAATGCCCCAAAGGGCTGCAGTATGTATTGTGCTACCCTAAGGGACACCTCACCAAGCACATGTACACTGCCATTGCAGATTGTGTGTGCTGGTTGGGAGAAAAAGGCAAAGTCAACATGGTACCCCTGCCATGGTGCCACTGCCTGTGGCATAGGTAAGTCACATTTCTAGCAGGCCATATAGCCCTAATGCATGGTGCACTATACCACAGGTGAGGGCATAGCTGCATGAGGAACATGCCCCTACAGTGTCTAAGTTCATTCTTAGACATTGTAAGTGCAGTGTAGCCATACTAAGTACATGGGCTGAGAATTTGTCATTACGAACTCCACAGCTCCATGATGGCTTCACTGAAGGCTAGAAAGGTTTGTAACAAACTTCTCAGCACAATAAACCTACTCTGTTGCCAGTGTTGGATTTATTGTACAGTGCACACAGAGGGCATCTTAGAGATGCCCCCTGTATTGTACCCCACCTTTTAGTGTAAGGCTGACCAGTCTGTGCAAGCCTGCCACTAAGAGTCAAGTTTCTGACCCCATGGGGTGAGAGCCTTTGTGCTCCCGCGGGTCAGGAACAAAGCCTACTCTGGCTTCACACCTCCCCCCCCATTCAGGAACTGTAACACTTGGCAGTGAGCCTCAAAGGCCCAAGCCTCCTGTTGCAGTGCCCCAGAGCACTCCAGCTAGTGGCGATGCCCGCTCCCCGGATCAAGCCCCACTGTTGGCAGCAAGTCCGACATGAAAAATAGGAAAAACAAGGAGAAGTGACCACTGCAGCTGGGACCACCCATAAGGTGTCTAGAGCTGAAGTGACCCCCTCCTTATGGAATCCTTTATCTTATTTTGGAGGATAGGGACCAATAGGGTTAGGAATGTGCCCTGGAAGGGTGTAGGCACTGGAAGTTCCCCTGAACCTTACTCACCAGATTCCTGGCAATCTCAAAAAGAAGGAAGAAAGGACTGCCAAGCCAACCCCATCAGAGAAGACTCCAGATGACAACTGACTTGGCCCCAGCCCTACTGGCCTGTCTGCAGCTTGAAAGACTCCTGCTCCAAGAAGGCGATGCATCCTGCAGGACCAGCGACCCATACAAACCCAGAAGCCTGCCTGCCCAGCAGAGGACTTCAGAACCACCTCGGACCCGCAAACCCGCTGCCCACTCTGCACCCACAGCCTGAGGCCAGGTAGCCCACTGGTCCAGAGAAGGTCCTTAGGTGATTCTGACCTCGAGTCCACCATGGACTTAACCCTCCTGGCCAACACGACGACACTTGCAGCCTGAATCCGGAGGACCCCTCCTTAACATGACCGGATCCCGGCCCCCTGCACCCGCAGCCTCTTGGCCTTGGGGAATCTGACCAACAGTGCAGCAGTGTCCAGTGGGCGCCTGTCCAGCCTTTGGGTTCCTGGAACTGACCCCCTGGGCCCAGCCTGCAGCATGTTTTGTGACTCCCCCCACCCCAGGGGTCCCCCTATTGAAAAGCATTGGGTGCCCAGCTCTGTGTTTGCAGCCAGCTGCCCCTGTGCCACTGAGGGGGTGTGTTTGGTGTAGACCTGTGCACCCCCAGGACCCTGACACCCCCCACCCCCTCCCCACCCACCCCGGTGCTCTTCTATACCCCCCAGGTCTGCTCCCCGGGGACACAGGTACTTACCTGTACCCTGCCAGCAGATCTTTTCCAAGTGCCCCTAGTCTCCATAGGATCCATTCTAAACCCAACATCAACTTTGACCTCTGCACCCAGCTGGCCCTGTGTTGCTGGTGGTGCATGTTTGAGGTCAACTTGAACTTTGACCGTGGGCATCCTAACCCCAGAGACTGGAACTGTAAGTCGAGTACTTACCTTCAAAACTTACTAATACTTTTATACCCTAGGACTTCATTGGTTCCTATGAAAAATTGCACTGTCAACTTTTGAAATATAAAACTGCTACTTACTTGTAATCTGCTTTATCTGATAAAACCAAAGTACATTTGATACATATGCTTGATGCCTGCTTACAACTGTATTTACCTGCAACAAAGTTTTTCTGGTTCTAGTAATATATTTTTGCTATATAAAAACATTTGGCCTGGAGTTAGCCACTGAGTGGGTGCCTCATTTCTTTACTGTGTGCAACAAATGCTATGCACTACCCTCTGATAAGCCTAACTGCTCGACCACACTACCACAAAAGAGAACATTAGTATTATCTACTTTAGCCTCTGTGGAACCCCTAGACTCCCTGCACACTATAGCTCATTTTGGTATAGTATATAAGGAAACACAACTGGGAGTACGGGGTTCTTGTAACAGGGGCGAATCACTAGTATATCAATTATAACACTAGGCCCCTCGTAATGCTCAACTAGAGGCGAGACATGGGTGGACTGTGGTGTATGGTCTGGGAGGGGAATTTCCTTTACGGACTAGGTGGTCTCACACACTCTATGGTGTCATGCTTCATCATATGACCACCTAGCCCCACCCAGGTAGGACAGTGCCACATGGGCGGACTCAACCTCACTGTTAAAAGAACAGGAGGGAGTGCGTACATAATTTCTGGTTCTGGAAAAGGGATCCAGCTAGACTAAGAAATAAAAACACCAAAACAGATACCCATGTGAGTTATTTAATGGAAGGTTCTGTTTGGTGTGATTAAAAAGAAGACTGGGACACCAATGTGAGCGCAATGACTCACTGGGTCGCCTATCTAGAAGAAAGACGCCAACATGTTTCTGCCCTCAAAAAATGAGCCTAGGAAGGTCTCGGGGCATTCATCAGGGCGAAGGATCCCTGCTATTCATGCTCAATGAGCGCTGAATCATAAAATAACATGTTGGCGTCTTTCTTCTAGATAGGCGACCCAATGAGTCATTGCGCTCACATTGTTGTCCCAGTCTTCTTTTTAATCACACCAAACAGAACCTTCCATTACATAACTCACATGGGTATCTGTTTTGGTGTTTTTATTTCTTAGTCTAGCTGGATCCCTTTTCTAGAACCAGAAATTATTTACGCACTCCCTCCTGTTCTTTTAACAGTGAGGTTGAGTCCGCCCAGGTGGCACTGTCCTACCTGGGTGGGGCTAGGTGGTCATATGATGAAGCATGACACCATAGAGTGTGTGAGACCACCTAGTCCGTAAAGGAAATTCCCCTCCCAGACCATACACCACAGTCCACCCATGTCTCGCCTCTAGTTGAGGATTACGAGGGCCCTAGTGTTATAATTGATATACTAGTGATTCGCCCCCGTTACAAGAACCCCGTACTCCCAGTTGTGTTTGTGTATTTTGGGAGCTGAGTATGGTTGTGTTCCCTGTTTGCCCACCCACTCCCACATTTTCTCTCTCTGTGTTTTGATAGTGTATAGGGAGCCAACTTCCTACCTTCTTCATCCCACTCTAGGTCCTCTAGGCACTCAGGGAAGAGGACAAAAAGAAGTCCAAGCAGACTTTGACTTCATCGTGCCCATCAGCCGACGAGGTGAGTCGAGTTGGGAACATAGACATTCCAGGCATGGTTCCACTGAACCATTGCTAGGGCTGACTCCAACACCCCCCCATCCCTCCCTTTCCAGGAGCTGAACATAATCCTACCCCCCCACTCAACTTGGAGTTTTATAAGGCCATGCGTCTTGTATTTGAGCGGGCTAGCCCCACCTGTGGGCCCCGTGGGGTCGGCAGAGGCCTCAGCAGGTTCCACACCAGTGGCTTCACTTCGGCGCTGGGTCTCTTGAATCCAATATCAGATCCGGAACGATGCTGGGTTCACACAGTCGACCTCCTCCGGCGTTGCTCCTGACGTTGGCGCTCCCGGCGCCCACCAATGGCACAAGCCTCATTCTCATTACCGATGAGCTGGAACGGCGTCACATGAATTAGAACCTTTGGACTGGTATGAGGGGCTATGAGAGGCCAGTGGACTTGACACCTCTCCAGATACTGGCATGCTCTCACCTCCTACTGTGGCTACAGAGGAGGGTACATCGTATGCAATGGTGGTGCATAGGGCAGCAGAGGTCTTGGACATAGATCTGCCTACAGTGCTGGTCAGTGCTGGTCAGGACTAACCTCCTGAAAGAGGTGCTTCCACATTGGAACAAATGTTCCCTTTTAATGAAACCCTCACGGATGTCCTGCTGGGAACGTGGTCCAAACCCAGCACAGGGGTGCCTGCAAATAGGATAATTGGCCACTACCATTGCCGGCTCTGGGTGACCGTAGCTTCCTCACGCAGCATCCCACCCCAGAGAGCTTGGTTGTCCAGGCTTCCACTTCCCATGGTGCCTTCCCATCTGTGCCCCCGGATAGAGAATCGAAGAGGCTGGATCAATTTGGGGAGAAGATGTTTTCTTCCTCCAGCCTGGCATTGATGTCGGTAAACACCTCATGCTTATTGGGCCATATTTCTCAAACCATAATGGGATGCATTGGTACAGGTGCTGCCTCGGGTCCCAGAGGGTGTGCGGGCTGCTCTCTCACAGGCAGTCAAAGATGGGTTTGATGTAGTCATGTTTACTAAATGCTCAGTAGGGCGATTTCCTCGACAGTGGCCCTTTGACGCCCTGCCTGGTTTCGTACCTCTGGCTTATCGGGGGATGTCCAGGCAAACTTAATGGACATGTCCTTCGATGCGACCCACCTTTTTGGCGAAAAGGCAGACCCTGCGCTGGCGCGCTTCAAGGACTCCCGGGCTACTGCCAAGTCCTTGGGCCACTCAGCGACCCTTCGCAAGCAGTCTGTATTTTGCCCCTTTCATGGCTTTAGAAGGGGCACAACACCACGACAACCACAGATCAGCCACAGTCTTCTGCCAGGCAAACAACTTGTGCGGGGATGCAGTCGTGGTGCCCTTCAGACCGCAAGTGTCTTGCCAGAAGTTATCCACCACTCAGCCCCCCACCTCCACAGCATCCAAGCCCTCCTAGTGTGATTCTGCAATACCATGTACTTCCAGTTGGAGGGAGGATTCAATTTCACCTCCCTCACTGGCGGACCACAAAATTGGACAAATATGTCTTGCAGATCATACAGAAGGGCTATTCCCTCCCCTTCAAGTCTTTCCTTCTCCCCAATGCCTCCATCAAAAGAATGGCTGATGTACGATCACTTGGTTTTGCTCTGCGAGGAAGCTGCGGCTCTCTTGGCTAAGGGAGCCATAGAAAGGGTCCCTATATCAGAAGAAGGCAGTGGTTGTTATTCCCGCTACTTTCTTATACCCAAAAAGAACATGAGCCTTCGTCCTATTCTGGAGAAATTCAAAATGCTCCCTCTGGCTTAGGTCTTATCTGCCCTAGACCAAGGAGATTGGATGTCAACGTTGGACTTCCAGGATGCGTATTCCCATATCCCCATCCTTCTTACCCACAGGCGTTACCTGCGGTTCAGAGTGGTCCATGAGCACTTTCAGTTTACCATGCTTCCTTTCAGCCTCACCAGCGCCTCTCCGGTGTTCACCAAAGTGATGGCGGTGGTCACAGCTCATCTGCGCATGCTAGGGATTTCTGTCTTCCCCTACCTTTATGACTGGGTGTTGAAGGCTTCTTTGCCCCCAGGCAGTTGTCACCCACCTTCAGACTATGGTGAACCTCCTGAATGCACTGGGTTTCACAATAAACGTGCTGAAGTCACACCTGGCTCCCTCTCAGACGCTCCATTCATCGGAGCTGTTCTAGACACTGTGCAGTTTTGGACCTATCATCCCGAGCCGCGAGTCCAGGAGATTCAGGTTATGATGCCGATGTTTGGGCCTCTTTCCTGGATTTTGATGAGACAGATTCGGAGGCTGTTGGGCCTCATGGCCTCCAGAATCCTGTTAGTAAAACATTCCATATGGCGTATGAGGGCTCTGCAGTATAACCTAAAGTTTCAATAGCCATATCATCGGGGAAATATCACAGACGCGGTTCAGATCTCGGAGGTAACTGCAAAAGACCTTCAGTGGTAGTTAATGAACTGCAGTTGGGTCAAAGGCAGGCTCCTCTCCCTTCCCCAACCAGAGTTTGCAGTTCTGACAGCTGCATCACTTTTGGGATGGGAAGAGCCTTGGTTAGATCTGTTCGCCTCTGAAGACAATGTGCAATGTCAGCATTATTGCGCGTTGGAGTTTCCAAGGTGGCACTCGCTCAGTGACGCTTTTTGTTGCGAGTGGAGCTCAGGCTCCTGTGTGCCTTTCTGCCCATACCACTTCTCCCTAGAGTTCTCAAGAACGACCGGGTCCGAGTAATCCTGGTGGTTCTGGACTGGGCACAGAGAGTTTGGTATTCCGAGCTTCTGAAGATGAGCATCAGTCCTCCATTCAGGCTACCTCTTCAGGAAGATCTTTTGTCACAGCAGCAGGGGAAGGTTTTCTCGCCCGAACTGATCAACTCTGTGCCGTAATGCTATGAGATTGAGTGGCTACAGTTGACAGCCTTCAATCTTCCTCCTGAAGTCTGTAAAGTTATTTTGGCAGCCAGGCGTCGCTTTACTAAGACGGTATATGCCTGCCGTTGGAAACGCGTTGTATATTCTTGTACAGAAAGTTCTATTGATCCTCTTTCTGACATTCTTCTCTTTTTCTTACCCCTTGCCCAGCAGGGCTCTGCGTTGGGCACTTTTAAAGGGTATCTTTCTGACATATATTGGCAATTTGCGACACACTGGCCAAGAAGCAGCCTCCTGAGGGCTTGAAAGCTCATTCCACCAGGGGTTATGCTGCTACCCCTGCGTTAGCATTGGGATGTTCCAGTCCTGGACATCTGTCATACAGCGAAGTGCGCATCCTTGCACACGTTCGCAAGACATTACTTTCTGGACAATCAAGTCCGTAGAGACAGGCACTTTGTTTGTTTGGTCCTACTGGACTTTTTAGTGTGAGAAGATCTGTCTGCAGACCACCGCCAGGAGGTTATGGCTTGGGTATCTATTTTAAAGGTAAGGAATCTGCAGATAGAAATCTCTTATCAAATAAACAAGTTACTTACCTTTGGTAACGCATTATCTGGTAGAGACTCTATCTAGCTGTAGATTTCTTACACCCACCTGTGCCTCCCCGCTCTGCGGACACTTCTGCTAGGGTTAGGGATTGTCCCTTTCTCCCTTTCAGGGCCTTAGTTTTTTGGCACAGACAAACTGTTAGTTCTTTCCATGGCTCTGCGCTTTTGGCGTGGAAGTTAGTGGAAAAGGAACTGGCGATGCCTTTATAGGCGACCGTGATGTCACAGTCTGCTCCAACGACGCAAACAGATCCGAACGACGACGGGGTGTGCAGCGGGTATTGCTCTGCAAAAGTTCCGGGTTCCAAGCTGATGCTAGGAAATTCTAAAGGTAAGGAATCTGGAGCTAGATAGTTTCTACCAGATAATGCGTTACTGAAGGTAAGTAACTTGTTCATCAGCACGACAGGATGTCGCCTATATAGGCACTGTGCACATCACTTCCGATGTGGGCGATGCTGATGTGGAGCTAGTCGAGGCCACCTACTGACACGCAGAGGTACTGCTCAAGATTTTCTTGATCCAGTCCTATGCCTGGGGAACCTTCCAAGGTGAGGAATTTGCAGTTATGTTTTTTTTTTTTTTACCAGAAATAGCATTACCGAAGGTAAGTAATTTGTTAATTGCAGCATCAGTTATTGCTTCTAATATGCTACGGTCCATTGTGTACATAATATGGTTTTAAGTTGGATTGTTGCTAGATTGAGATAGAAGAATGCATTTTCTATGCCCAAGTCATCACTGTCCAAGCTTTCTCCAAATCCAGAATTTCAAAACCTTCCCTCTGTGATATTTTCGATTTAGCATAAAAGTACTAAGGTGTTTTATAAAAATATATAAGAACCATTTTTGATGGATGTGCTCCATATAACACATCATTAACCACTGCAGTCTCCTGTCCTTAGTGACCAAAGTAGATTGAATGTGTCCTCTTCCACTGAGAATGCATAAAGCCTTCTCAACTCAAGAAATACATCCACATTTTGTGACTATTTCCTTTTTAATTTATTTTGTGACCCCCTTACCTATGTTATTTTCCCAGAAAATACCTTTCTGTCTAACTTGACTAAATCAGTAAAGTGCAAGTCGCCAATGGGGGAAAGGCATTATGTCTCTGAGATTGAGTTATACTTGCCCAGGTATTTTTCTAGTTTTTCAGTTCACTGGGAAACATTCAGCCCTCTTTATTAAAATTATTTGAAAAGTGAAAGTTAAATTGTAGTAGATCAGTAAGTTTGTTCTCTAAATAAAGCCATTTGGCTTTTCAATAAGACTTAATAATACAGTCTGGTTAGAAAAACAAAAGCAGTCTTCTCTACAGATACTGCTCTCTAATAATTACTTGGAATGGTTATCCAAAACCTTCCTTATCTATACCCAATTGTAATTTAATAATACTAATCCTGTATCATCTATTCTCAACCCATATGAATGTATTATTTTTATACACACAATCTAAAGGTAAGAAAGGGCATCTGAACACACAGAAAAATATTGGGAAAATAATTGTGATAAAATAACTTTGCTTCACAAAGATTTTTTTTTTCACCTGCCTATATTTAATTTCTTAAATGGCTATGTTCAGTTTAATATAGATATATTTTTGAGTGATCCCTCAGCATCTCAGTACCTTATCAAGTCTTCTCTCATTTAAAAGTCCACTGGTTAAAGTGTCTGCTGTATGATTTGAAGAGGACCTCACAGGTTCCCACGTTCAGCCCAAACTCTGAACAAAAGCACCAAACGTGTTAATAAGATCTAATAAAGGAGGAAAGAATGTTTCTGGATCCGAGATAAGATATCACCACGTATATTTTGGTTTTGCTTAGAGGTTTGAGATCATTGTCAAACAGAAGTGGAGACAGTAGGCATCACTGCATAGTTTTTTGTTCAATCTTGAAGTGAAAAGATGTTTTTCATGGTAGTGCATGATTCCATGTCATTATATATTGTTCTAATCATGCTAATTAACTGCTCAGAAAATCCAAAGTGTTCCAACATTGAAAAAATATAATCCTTTAAACTCTGCCAGAAGCTTTTTTTTTCCTTATCCAGGGTTAAGGCAGCAGACATCCCACTGCCACAGTTTTCATTACCATTACTTCACGTCACATATATCAGTGACAATAAATTAAGATATCACTTACAAGTACAATTTGACCTTCAGGCACAGTGCTGTTTATCACTCTAATCTTCCTGGCCATTTGTCTTGTTCCTCCAAAACATGCATATTTCGCTCTATTGGTATCCTCTGGGTGGCTGTGTGACCACTTCTACAAGTTCTGTTTTGAAGATCTGTATAGTTTTTTCCTGCCTTCTGTAGCTTAGCATGTATCTGAGAGGTTTCCCACCACCTTTCTGCCTTTCCATTTGAGAAGCTCCAGTAACCATAGTGCTTTAGTTCCATATTTCAGTCTATATTGTTGGATCCATTTCTCTGTCTTGTGATTAGTCTGGGATGGTCTTAGCCTGTAATGCTCATCTGTATGCGTTTATATATTTTTTTTAAATAATCTTTGGGCAAGTATAGGCCCATCGATAGCCAAGCATCCAGAAGAGGTTGCAGGTTTTCCCCACCTCCACCGATTTACACACTGCACATACTTGTTTTTCTCCTTATTGTCCCCAGTATGTTCCAGCCTTGGTTGACTTGGTTGTTGCATACATATGAGGTCACTGGATATTAGTGGTGTTCAACTGCTCTTCTACTCTATTTGGTTCCCACTGTTCTCCAGTTTAGTTTGTTTCTATTAACTTATCCAAGTTTAGCTTAATTGGCGGGTTTAACATGTATCTCTAATTGTCCCGGGGATAGACGTTTATGGGCAAACATGACAGGCAAGGAAAGAGATAGGATTGGCTATATTGGGAAATTGTATGTGCTGGGTTGCTTGCGCTCTTCTCAGACCTGGCAGATTCCTACTGCATGAGTAAATCCTGTTGGAGATGAAATTATTGAAAGTCATTATGGTACTTTGGGATGCTGAGCTAGCAGAACCCTCTGAGAATAAGATACTAGTCACTGCTACTTATAAGCAATGTCAGGAAGGCTATAGCATTAATTTGCCATGTATTACTAGGAGGGCCTAAAGGGTTCTTCCATGAAATTTGGTCGCAGGAGGAACGACGGGGGTGGTAGCTGCTGTTGCATCACTGGGTGTTTCGTCACTGAGCACAATGTCCCTGAGCCTAAGGGTGAGTGGGGAGCAGACTCACTCAGACAGCGAGACCAAGACTTCGGCCTGCTTGAGTGTGGATTTACCAGCGGTTACCCCAGGCACTGCAGATAACCTTATCTAGAAGGCCAACCAAGAGCGGCAGATAAGCTAATTTAAAGACCCCGTGTGCTCTCTCAGCGGGCGACATGAAGTCAGATACGCCCTGCCCCCGCACTCTATGCAACAGTGCTCTTACTACACAAATTTGCATTGATCCTACATTGCAGACATCAGAAAGGGGGCGAGATGGGGGCGCCCGAAGCCCCCTGCTGCAAGATAACTGAACTGACACCCTCTCACACAGTGTAGCTTGAACGATAGATGGCATGAACACGTTTGAATCTTGGTTGTGTGACAGTTTGGGCAAGACCATCACACTTTTCGCCCTGGGGGCAGAGAGTTGGGGAAAATGTTATTTGGCTAAAGAAAATATTGTTTAGTGTTGCCTAGATGTGTCATATGTGCATTGTTGTGAGAAGGGTTCCCCCTCTGGCGGAACTGGGCCCTCTATGTTGGGCAATGTGTTCTACACTATACCTCCAATGAATACTACACTGAATGTCAGGGTCCTCACTTGGAGTGTTAGAGGGATACGATCCATGGCTAAAAGACACAAGGTATTTTCACACCTTACTAGGCAGCGAATCCAAATAGTGATGTTGCAGGAGACAAATCTAGATGCCATTGAGGGCCGCGCTCTTCAATGACGGTGGAGAGGCCAGGAATGCTATACTCTTTATTCGGCTTATGCCAGAGGGACTTTAATATGGATTAAGCATGGCGTACCATACCAACACATTGCGACTGTCATAGACCCACTGGGACACTATACTACAATTATTGGAAAGTTAGATGGGAGAGAGATGGTACTGGGCAAAATATAGGGTCCCATATCTGACCAAACTGGTTTTCTGATGTCACTCTCTGAACATTTAGCCACACACTTCATGGGACCTGTATTGCTGGGGGGGAGAATTTAATTGTGTAGCAGACACAACATTAGATAGATCACATCCCCCACTGCCCTCTTTGCCGATTGTCCGGACAGCCCTATGGTACCGAATTTAGCAAAAAGGAAATGGGGCCTAGTGGACTCTAGGTGAATTCAGCATCCAGATCATAGAGATTACTCCTTTTACTCGCCAATGTATGATCTTCATTTAAGGTTGGTGAGCATTTCTATGTTCACCATAGGTCCAGGAGTTGGCACACCTGACTGAATACCTGAGCCGAACAATCTCAGATCATAATCCTCTACTACTTAAACTGGAGTGATCCTATACCTGGGCTCCGATTCCCATGTGGGGGCTCCAGCCAGCACTGTTGGAGGATCAAGTTTTTACGCACACCATTGGCACAGCGATAGACAATTACTTTGAGGTAAATGAAGGCTTGACAAACTCAAAACTGACAGAATGGGACATGTTTAAGGCACTTATTAGTGGGTGATTCATCTCGGCAGCCACAGGCGAACGCCGGACGCTGCTTCACGATATAGCTAAGGCTGAACAAGAGTTGCGAACACTAGAGAAGAGGCGCCCGAATGACCCGGGTCTTCAGACAGCACTCCTCACAGCAATGGAAAGTACGGTGGTGGCAATCGAGAGACTGCGCTGTTATGACCATAAAACCATGCGCACTCTGAGGGGGATCGGACTAGCTCCTTACTGGCGTGGCTATTGAATCCAGCACATAGAGGCTCAGTTATAGTTGAACCAACCCATCCTGCGGGTCACAATATACATACCCAGACTGCCATCAATCACAAATTTTATAATTATTATGCTGATTGCTACACGAGTAAAGTCTGGCCAACTGAGACAAAGGTTAAAACATTTCTTATCACATCTTGCACTCCCAACAATCTCAGAACAAGAGGCGACGGATTTGGGAGCAGCAATTACACTTGCTGAAGTGAAAGCTGCCGTCGCTAGCATGGCATGAAATAAAACCCCGGGCCTGGATGGGCTGACGATTTTATTCAACATTCATAGCTAAACTAGGCCTGAGATTGGTTGCGTTGTATGAAGAAGCCAAGGAATGTAATACTCTCCCTGCATCGGCTCGGGAAGCTCTGATTATCCCCCTAAGGAAACCATCCACGAACGTTGCCTCCTACCGCCCCCTGTCGATTCTGTCAGTAGACTATAAGATACTGAGTAAACTTCTAGTGATGTGCCTCTTATGGCATTTGCCATACCTAGTTCACATGGACCACATACGGCACCTCTTTTGCCTTCTTCATAGTGACACTTATGATAAGCAGAAGGCGATGATTTTCGCAATTGATTTTGAAAAAGCTTTCGATAGCCTGGAATGGCAATATCTTCACGAGGTGCTCCACAAATTTGGGCTAGGGGACCAGTTAATCGAATGGACCAGACTGGTCTATGCGGAACCGACGGCCAGGGTTCATATGGGAGCCACTATTTCGGAGCGCTATAGAGTGGAGAGGGGGACCAGACAAGGCTGCCCTCTCTCCCACTTGCTTTTCGCTCTGGCTATCGAGCCGCTGGCCTGTATGGCTCGAACAGGGAGCACCTAGTGTGGCATAACAGTGACTGGGCAAACTCACCACATTGCTCTCTATGCAGATGAGCATCTTCTCTTTTTAGGAGATGCATGAGGTGCTCTATGTGGGGCCCAAAACCTGTTAGAAAGGTTTGGTGCTAAATTTGGGCTCACAGTGAAGTGACAAAGTCTAGGTTGTTCCCCGTAATGGAAGGCAGCGCAGCTCTCCCAGACCTTGACGAATTACAACTGCGTTGTCTGCCTTACCTAGGAGTTCATGTCTACCATAACCGTCTCGACCTGCTAGAGGGAAACGTGGAACGGACTCTACAAGGGCTTTGTAGTAGTATGACTTTCTGGGCGGCTTTATCCCTATCTGTGGTAGGACGAGTGGCGCTCTTGAAAATGATAGCTTTACCTCACCTATTATACTTTCCCACCACTCTCCCACTATGGATCCTGAGAGCCTTTTTCAAAGACCTGAACTCCATCATCATTGGTGTTCTGTGGGGGACTGGTAGGAGGAGATTGGCACTTACGGTACTACAGAGACCACTTGAGGAGGGAGGACTGGCTGTCCCTAGCGTCGAGGCATACTATTTAGCGGGACAATTACAATGGTTGATCCGATGGCTGGCTAGCTGTAGTGTCTGACAGGGAGGTCGCCCCTTTTACCCCAGACCTCCACTCGCTGGCCAGAGTTGTCCTCCGCCTGGGTCCATTGCTTGCATTCAGCTCCAACCAGTTGAAATTGATGCACAAATGCTGGTTGTGATATGTTCACAGATCGGAGTGTATGGCGCCCTATGCACCTGACATACCACTGAAATGTCTACTGGTGTTGCCACATGGGGGGGAGTGGAGGAGACTCTTGAGGTGGGATACGGCGGGAGCGACCTCCATAGGCACCTTATACAAAGCTGAGTCTCTTACCGTTTGAGGACTTTTGTAATCGATATCAGATCCCCCCAGGACACTTTCTGCTCCACAGAGCGGTCACCAAGTCGATTGTCAAACATTGGCGGGTCGGACAAGCAGAGCCTTCCCGATCGGAGGTGGTTCAATATCTGATGAGTGCCAAGGGTACCCACAAAGCAGTGACCTGCATTTATAGGAAACTGCGATCAACACTATGCAAACCACTAACAACTCTAAAAGAGAAATGGGAAATGGACCGGGGAGCCTCCATAATGGATGACGATTGGGAGGGAATATTAGCCCAGTCCCCATTTGAACGCCCGGTCCAAATTTATAAATATATATGTCCTACACAGCGCATATATTATGCCAGGCAGACTTCGGAGACATTTTGGACTTGTAGAGGCCAAGTGCCTGAGATGCGGCGCGGAAGAGGCAGAATTTATCCACATGTTTTGGTCTTGCTCATATATGCTGGAGTTTTGGGGATCTTTCTTTAAATACTTAACAGACACAATCGAGCAGGAACTACCCGACAATCCCAGACACTTTGAATCAACTAGGCTCACGAGAGAAGGAGTGACGGGGGGCTGGGAAATTTTTGATCTCCCAACTAGGATCTCTGCCATGGTGGAATAATAACTGGATCCCACTTTATGCCAAGAATG
Source organism: Pleurodeles waltl (assembly GCF_031143425.1). Classification (NCBI taxonomy): domain Eukaryota; kingdom Metazoa; phylum Chordata; class Amphibia; order Caudata; family Salamandridae; genus Pleurodeles; species Pleurodeles waltl. Next base: position 893,628,381 of record NC_090439.1, read on the forward strand.
AATAGGGGGTCAGAGGCAAACATTTGCCATCTATAAATGGGAGTGAAAGGAAATGCTACACATGCGATGAATGTCATTATATTGCCGATATGTGCAATGATTCATGAAGCAATAAAAAAACATTTCATATGATATGGCAAACCTGAAAGGCAGAGCCCCTAAAAGGGTCATAATGTTCATATTCAAAAACCAATAAAATCTGTTTTAAAAAAAAAACAAAAAAAAAAACGAAGGGAAGGTCAGACAATAAGAGAGCAAGTAGATGCTGAAGACGAGGAGAGATGGCAGGTCCTTGATGTAAGATGTGTGATTTACATTGATATTAAATTTACTGTGAGAATAACTGGCCCAGTGGGAAAGGTGATGAAGGAAAGAGGCCTTTTGAGCCATTTATCCCCTTACATAACAACTAGAACAGATGAGGTGAAGGAGAGGGTAAAAGAGTTGTCACTAGAGAGTTCATATCGTACATATTGACACATTACCTAGGCAGCTGAGCTGTAGAATTTGGCATTCAGTAAAGCGGTGACACAATACGTTTATAAACATATTCATCTATCAAAATTGTAGCGATCCAAAGTAGCCTCACCACAGTGGATCTCCCATCCATTTGCCTTCCTTCCACCGATGCCATCGCCTGCGTACGCTCCTCTTTTGACCCGATCTCGACGGAGGATTTGTGACTTGCTGATTTAAATCTCAGGTTCACCTTCTGACCCTTGACCCCTTCCGTTCTAGCAAAGGTAATGGATGTTACCATTCCGGTGTTGAACTCCCTACTGAACAAATCTGTCATCTGGGACAGTCCCCTCTAACTGGAAACAGGCTAAAATGTTGCATCTTCTTAAAAATTAAAAATGCAGACCCAATATCCTCAGTAACTATCGACCTTTCTTCCTGCTGCCAGCCTTTTCTGCAGTTGTGGAGAACTTTGTGAATCAGCAGCTTTCCAGCTACATAGAGTCCAACAGGCTCCTCCACTCCAACCAGTCGGGATTTAGGCCTACATTTAGCACTGAAACTGCACTCCTGGAAGTTTCCAAAGTGATCAAATTCCCTTTAGATGCAAGTGGAAAAGCAGTCCTAGTATTGTTGGACCTAATTGCTGCTTTTAACACGGTCCCACCCTCTAAGCTGCTTGCGCGTCTTCATGAAATAGGCATCAGGGGCACTGCAGTGAAGTAGCTTAAATCCTTCCTTGAAGATAGATACCAAGAGGTCTGGTTGCCACCTTTTTCGGCAAGTAAGAGCATTGTCCCGGTGGGGCCTCAGGGCTCATTCCTTAGCCCAACTATGTTTAACATCTAAATGGCGGCATTAGTAGAATCTCCTAAGCTGATGACACTCAGCTACTGTTTTCTTTCAAGAAAGATTAGCCAATTGATAAAGATGTCTTTAAAACCTGCCTATCAGCGGTATTCTAGTGGATGGGTACAATCAGCTCAAATGCAGCACTGATAAGTCAGAGGTCCTTAGCTTTGGACATAATTTCACTCTTACCCTGCAAGCTCACTGGCTGAATGGGTCCCCCACCCAGTGCTCAAGCAGAAGCAGTGAAAAACTTGTCAAGTTGGACAAACAGCTGACTCTACAAAATCACATTAGCACAGTAGTTGACACATGTTTCGGTCTAATGTGAACGGCTAAAAAAAAATCCTGCAAATCCTTTCCCTGCCTACGATGATAATGGTTAGCTTGGCCTTGATTGTGTCCAGACTAGACTATGCCAATGGCCTTTATGCAGACCTACCACCATACCTGCTGCAGAAACTACAAACTCTCTAGAATGCAGCAGCTGGGCTGCTTCTTAAGTTACCTAGACGAGTCTCGATCTCATCTCACCACAAAACCTGCATTGCCTCCCTGATAAAAATAAAAAAAGAGGAGGTCCACTTTAAGACCCTAGTCCTTATGTGCAGAGCTTTGAACCAGTCTGGAACTGAATGTCTGTCCTCTAGGATTCAACTCTACTCTCCCCTTGGAAGCCAGCGTTCTTTCCACTGACTTATATGGGGGCACCAGTATGCCAATTGTGGGGTGTGCAAAGTCCTAAGCAAACACATTTAGAGGGAGAGAGCTCAATTACTGGGGTCCTGGTTAGCAGGATCCCAGTGAAAACAGTTGAAGCATACTGATTGCAGGCACAAAATGGGGGCAACCATGCCAAAAAGAGTGACTTTCCTACATTAAAACCTTAAGATGATGATGAAGTCCAATATCATCCGGGCGTGGGAAACGTTTGATGCAGTGAGGCATCAGAACAGGTAGGTAGTGGAGCTTTTGAAACCCTCTGTTCGAGCTCATTATATATATATAACAAACAGTTCTGTGGTGCAACCCTATCTCATCATGGTCAGCATACCAGTCCTCCGCTTCCTGCTGACAAGGTTCAGGCTCAGTCAATTGCACTGGCTGTTAGCCTCTCCAAGGGGGTCAGATTTTAGTCCTTGTGGGTGTGATTTTTATCTCTGCCCAAGACCTATTACATTTTGTTATGGTTTGTGAATTTTATGTGATGCCATGTACAGCTTTTATTCAACAGTTTTTTTTTGTTTTTTTTAATATGGCTCTTTTAGTCAAGTTTATCCGGACCTAATATTTTTACAGTTATTGGAAGACGGCTCCATATGTTTCTCCATCGCAGGTTTTCTTGCAAATGCTTTTAAAATAAGATGTTTGCTTCCTGATTGATCGCCCATCAGTTTGTAGGCGCTTGCCTTGAATTTCTCACTCTGTGCAGAAAAACTCCAGTATAGGCAGGAATTCATTTACCACTTGGGGAGTGGCTTATTTAGGGACAGCTGGCATTAATTTATCAATTCTTTTTAATGTGAAATGTTAATGTAATGGTGATATTTTTTTGATCAGTATTTATCCTGATTGTTTGTTTATATATGACTTTTATGGCGTTTGATAAATAGTAAAATAAAGATTATATTGATTAACAAATGACAATAAATAGATGCTCAGCTGAGGGTGGATCGCATCAACCCAAACACATCGGCTGACCTGCTAGCCCACAGCAGACTCACATAAGGAGTCTCCTAGAAGGGCACAGGAAACAACTATTAAGTACCGTAGGAGTAGAAAGAAAGGGCCTCATGCACCCACCACCCAGTGTTGTATGGTTGCCTTTTCTCATCTTTAAAGACCTCTTCTCACTCAGGGGGCAGCGAGTACACTTCGCTTTTGTCAGGGAGTCTGGTTTTAACGGTTGCTTTTGATGATACTGCACAAATGTTGTTACAGCAATAAAACGTCTACTTTTGATAACAAGTCTGTACATGCGACACTTGCATTTTATTAATAGTGTTGGTGCACTCCTAGCAAAGTATCGCTGTGTTCAGATACCAAGTATATATGCTTCAGTTTTCTTTTCCTAGATACCCTTCCTTGCCAACATTCCCTCATGTTAGGATTAGTTGAGACAGTGCTCCACAGCTGTTCACGGTCAAAGGTAACTATAACTCGCACCCTCGCCATGCACTGCTAATTACCCCACAAATTACAGCACTCATGACATCTTTGATAACATCATTCATAATGTCACTGCAACATGTGCAGTAAACTTATTGATCAGATAACTGTGCATGGTGGGGGTACAAGTTATAGTTACCTTAGGGGGCAAGTTATAGTTACTTGAAATAACTCTAACTATAATAGGTGAATTTCTATGTTTTGTAAATGTAAAATGTGAGCCTAACTATAACGTCCCTGTAACCTTTGTTTGTTTTGTTTTTGTTTTGTTTTTTAGGTGAAGTTGTATGTCATTTTTGTAAATTATATTTCCTAACTATAATGTCCCTGTAACTTTTGGTTGGTTCAGTGAATTTCTATGGTTTTTTTAACGTAAAGCAATTTTCATTATTATGCGTTAATCCAACCACCACTGTGCACAGCCTTTGGCAGTGCACAGCGGGGCTTGGCCGCAGGGCCTGCCCTGCAGCCAACCCTCATAACTACCTAACCCTGAAGCTTGCTTTTGGGACGAAGATCTATCTTTCTGCCAAATTTGGTGTAATTCCGTTCAGCGGTTTGGTCTGAAGTAGTGTTCAAAATTTTGAAAATTCCTATTGACATAGAATGGGGGGAATAGTGTTTTGGGGCCTCCCTTTTTTCTCAGTCTCCGCTTGACCGTTCACCCTGAAACTTTCTAGAAAGCAGCTGAACTGACTATAAGTTGTGTTGATTCATCAAGTAGTGTCAAAGTTATTGGGAAATCAAAAAACACTCCGTCTATGTTTAAAAAGAAAAAAAGAAGAAAAAAGTCCCAGCTATAACTACTTAGTGGTGACCGCCACTAGGTAAAATATATATGTGTGTGTGTGTGTGTGTGTGTGTGTGTGTGTGTGTGCGTGCGCGCATGCGCTCTCATCAGGGCTGGCTTTAGCACTGATGGTGCCTGGTACGACAATCTTTTTTGGCTTCCCCCTCCTTACTCTCCCCCACCCCCCACCTTTCCCATGATCTCCTTCTTCATGAATTCCTTCACTACCGCTCTCCAACCGTGCCCCCTCATCTCTGTATATCCCCTTTTACATACATTTCATTTTTTTAATGTGGTACTCCTAGTTCACTCGGAGTTCTGGGATCTGCATGGTACACGCTTGTTGCAGCAGGCACGTTAACCCTTTGCGTTTCTTTATGATGAGCCAAAACTGCCACTTGACAAAATTCTGATCTCTCTCCAGTAGGAACAATAATCACCAGTTATCTTGACATTTTTATTATTGCCTGAAAACTGCTGGACGCACTAGGAGGTTCACGTTCAGATTTATTTTTGCAAGCACAGAGCCCCACCACCCCCCAAGTCAGCGCCAGGTGCGGCTGCACCGGTCGCTCCTCCCTAAAGCCGGCCCTGGTTCTCATTCTTCGGGCTCGTCCCTCGGGTGCTGATGGGTTCCAGATACAATGCTCTCTGAATTCTGGTGGGAACACCGGGGAGAGAAGACGGTTTGTCGAGGGCTGACTGGCGGGTCCCTCCTCGCTGTCCGCACTCCTCCTTCTAATAATATGACCCGTACATCCCTCACTTCAGAGCCGCTTAATTTCAAGAGCGTCCCTGGAACATGTGCAATAAAATGCGTCACATCGCTGATGTAAAAGGTAAACAAAAGGTACACTGCTTGTGTACTGGACACTCAGAATGTAAATGGCAGCACAGAGGTAAGATGCTTGTCTACTGGACACCCATGGTGTAATTGGTAACACAAAGGATAGAGTGCTTGTGTACCGGACATCGCTAATGTAAATGATAAAAGGTAGAGTGTTTGCGAATTAGACAACCCATGATGTCCATGGTAACACAATAAGTACAGTGTGTATTGGACACCCATGATGTACGTGGTAACACAATAAGTACAGTGTGTATTTGACACCCATGATGTACGTGGTAACACAATAAGTACAGTGTGTATTGGACACCCATGATGTACGCGGTAACACAATAAGTACAGTGTGTATTGGACACCCATGATGTACGTGGTAACACAATAAGTACAGTGTGTATTGGACATCATTTGGACACCCATGATGTACGTGGTAACACAATAAGTACAGTGTGTATTGGACACCTATGATGTCCGTGGTAACACAATAAGTACAGTGTGTATTGGACACCCATGATGTCCGTGGTAACACAATAAGTACAGTGTGTATTTGACACCCATGATGTACGTGGTAACACAATAAGTACAGTGTGTATTGGACACCCATGATGTACGCGGTAACACAATAAGTACAGTGTGTATTGGACACCCATGATGTACGTGGTAACACAATAAGTACAGTGTGTATTGGACATCATTTGGACACCCATGATGTCCGTGGTAACACAATAAGTACAGTGTGTATTGGACACCCATGATGTACGTGGTAACACAAGAAGTACAGTGTGTATTGGACACCCATGATGTACGTGGTAACACAAGAAGGATGTACGTGGTAACACAAGAAGTACAGTGTGTGTTGGACACCCATGATGTACGTGGTAACACAAGAAGTACAGTGTGTATTGGACACCCATGATGTACGTGGTAACACAAGAAGTACAGTGTGTATTGGACACCCATGATGTACGTGGTAACACAATAAGTACAGTGTGTATTGGACACCCATGATGTACGTGGTAACACAATAAGTACAGTGTGTATTGGACACCCATGATGTACGTGGTAACACAATAAGTACAGTGTGTATTGGACACCCATGATGTACGTGGTAACACAATAAGTACAGTGTGTATTGGACACCCATGATGTGCGTGGTAACACAATAAGTACAGTGTGTATTGGACACCCATGATGTGCGTGGTAACACAATAAGTACAGTGTGTATTGGACACCCATGATGTACGTGGTAACACAATAAGTACAGTGTGTATTGGACAGCCATGATGTACGTGGTAACACAATAAGTACAGTGTGTATTGGACAGCCATGATGTACGTGGTAACACAATAAGTACAGTGTGTATTGGACAGCCATGATGTACGTGGTAACACAATAAGTACAGTGTGTATTGGACACCCATGATGTGCGTGGTAACACAAGAGCTACAGTGTGTATTGGACACCCATGATGTACGTGGTAACACAATAAGTACAGTGTGTATTGGACACCCATGATGTACGTGGTAGCTCAATAAGTACAGTGTGTATTGGACACCCATGATGTACGTGGTAACACAATAAGTACAGTGTGTATTGGACACCCATGATGTACGTGGTAACACAATAAGTACAGTGTGTATTGGACACCCATGATGTACGTGGTAGCACAATAAGTACAGTGTGTATTGGACACCCATGATGTACGTGGTAACACAAGAAGTACAGTGTGTATTGGACACCCATGATGTACGTGGTAACACAAGAGCTACAGTGTGTATTGGACAGCCATGATGTACGTGGTAACACAAGAAGTACAGTGTGTATTGGACACCCATGATGTACGTGGTAACACAAGAGCTACAGTGTGTATTGGATAGCCATGATGTACGTGGTAACACAATAAGTACAGTGTGTATTGGACACCCATGATGTGCGTGGTAACACAATAAGTGCAGTGTGTATTGGACATCATTTGGACACCCATGATGTGCGTGGTAACACAATAAGTACAGTGTGTATTGGACACCCATGATGTACGTGGTAACACAATAAGTGCAGTGTGTATTGGATAGCCATGATGTACGTGGTAACACAATAAGTACAGTGTGTATTGGACACCCATGATGTGCGTGGTAACACAATAAGTGCAGTGTGTATTGGACACCCATGATGTGCGTGGTAACACAATAAGTACAGTGTGTATTGGACACCCATGATGTACGTGGTAACACAATAAGTGCAGTGTGTATTGGATAGCCATGATGTACGTGGTAACACAATAAGTACAGTGTGTATTGGACACCCATGATGTGCGTGGTAACACAAAAGCTACAGTGTGTATTGGACACCCATGATGTACGTGGTAACACAATAAGTACAGTGTGTATTGGACACCCATGATGTGCGTGGTAACACAATAAGTGCAGTGTGTATTGGACACCCATGATGTGCGTGGTAACACAAAAGCTACAGTGTGTATTGGACACCCATGATGTACGTGGTAACACAATAAGTACAGTGTGTATTGGACACCCATGATGTGCGTGGTAACACAATAAGTACAGTGTGTATTGGACACCCATGATGTACGTGGTAACACAATAAGTGCAGTGTGTATTGGACACCCATGATGTACGTGGTAACACAATAAGTGCAGTGTGTATTGGACACCCATGATGTGCGTGGTAACACAATAAGTGCAGTGTGTATTGGACACCCATGATGTGCCTGGTAACACAAGAGCTACAGTGTGTGTTGGACACCCATGATGTGCGTGGTAACACAAGAGCTACAGTGTGTGTTGGACACCCATGATGTGCGTGGTAACACAAGAGCTACAGTGTGTGTTGGACACCCATGATGTGCGTGGTAACACAAGAAGTACAGTGTGTGTTGGACACCCATGATGTGCGTGGTAACACAAGAAGTACAGTGTGTGTTGGACACCCATGATGTGTGTGGTAACACAAGAAGTACAGTGTGTGTTGGACAGCCATGATGTACGTGGTAACACAATAAGTACAGTGTGTATTGGACACCCATGATGTGCGTGGTAACACAATAAGTACAGTGTGTGTTGGACACCCATGATGTACGTGGTAACACAATAAGTACAGTGTGTATTGGACAGCCATGATGTACGTGGTAACACAATAAGTACAGTGTGTATTGGACACCCATGATGTGCGTGGTAACACAATAAGTACAGTGTGTATTGGACACCCATGATGTACGTGGTAACACAAGAGCTACAGTGTGTGTTGGACACCCATGATGTGCGTGGTAACACAAGAGCTACAGTGTGTGTTGGACACCCATGATGTGCGTGGTAACACAAGAAGTACAGTGTGTGTTGGACAGCCATGATGTGCGTGGTAACACAAGAAGTACAGTGTGTGTTGGACACCCATGATGTACGTGGTAACACAATAAGTACAGTGTGTATTGGACAGCCATGATGTACGTGGTAACACAATAAGTACAGTGTGTATTGGACACCCATGATGTGCGTGGTAACACTAAGTACAGTGTGTATTGGACACCCATGATGTACGTGGTAACACAAGAGCTACCGTGTGTGTTGGACACCCATGATGTGCGTGGTAACACAATAAGTGCAGTGTGTATTGGACACCCATGATGTACGTGGTAACACAAGAGCTACAGTGTGTATTGGACACCCATGATGTACGTGGTAACACAATAAGTACAGTGTGTATTGGACACCCATGATGTGCGTGGTAACACAATAAGTACAGTGTGTATTGGACACCCATGATGTACGTGGTAACACAAGAAGTACAGTGTGTATTGGACACCCATGATGTGCGTGGTAACACAAGAGCTACAGTGTGTGTTGGACACCCATGATGTGCGTGGTAACACAAGAAGTACAGTGTGTATTGGACACCCATGATGTGCGTGATAACACAATAAGTGCAGTGTGTATTGGACACCCATGATGTGCGTGGTAACACAAGAGCTACAGTGTGTATTGGACACCCATGATGTGCGTGGTAACACAAGAAGTACAGTGTGTATTGGACACCCATGATGTGCGTGGTAACACAAGAGCTACAGTGTGTATTGGACACCCATGATGTGCGTGGTAACACAAGAAGTACAGTGTGTATTGGACACCCATGATGTGCGTGGTAACACAAGAGCTACAGTGTGTGTTGGACACCCATGATGTGCGTGGTAACACAAGAGCTACAGTGTGTATTGGACACCCATGATGTGCGTGGTAACACAAGAGCTACAGTGTGTATTGGACACCCATGATGTGCGTGGTAACACAAGAAGTACAGTGTGTATTGGACACCCATGATGTGCGTGGTAACACAAGAGCTACAGTGTGTGTTGGACACCCATGATGTGCGTGGTAACACAAGAAGTACAGTGTGTGTTGGACACCCATGATGTGCGTGGTAACACAAGAGCTACAGTGTGTGTTGGACACCCATGATGTGCGTGATAACACAATAAGTACAGTGTGTATTGGACACCCATGATGTGCGTGATGTAACGTGTGCACCGCTGATGTCAGTGGGAACGGAACAAGTTGTCAGTGCGCTGATACGTATCTTGGGCTCTCTTTGCAGGCACCCATGGACATCCCAGGCTTGAACCTCAGTCAGCAGGAATACTACCCCTATGTATACTACAAGATTGATTGCAATTTGCTGGACTTCAAGTAACCCACTCCTTGTCCGGAACAACCTGTATCGCTGATGTCCCACCCGACGCAAAGCTGCAGTACAGCACATTTTAATTCTCTAACCATGAGCCTGTATCGCATTCCCTGTACCTTGGTGCATTTGCAATAGTGACCGATCATTTTCTTTTTAGGAAAATATGTATGTATTTTTGCTTTTAATTAATCGAGTGTTTCGATGTACACTGAAAGAAATCAGAGTCTATTTATAAGCAGAAGAATATTTAAAGGTTAGGACTATTCCATGTTAATATAGTGATGTGCATTATTTCCATATGTTGCCATTGTTTATAAATACCCTGTTTACAGAGGAACATTGTGTAAATGTTTATACCATTGAATTCACTGTATTTAGTAGATTAAATGTTCAGGTGTTGCCGAATTGTGATGTAAAGAATTATGTGCGATATTCAGTGTTTGTGCTTCCTGAACATTTTAAACTACATGCACTGTCAACCACCAGAGGAAATAAAACCATCATTTGTGAAAATGTGTGCTGCCTTGTGTGCCCGACGTATTGCTTAAAAGAAGCAGCCATTCGTTAACAGACCAACCTAAGAGGTGAATCGGTTTCCTCCGAGTCCAGCACCGGTGCTGGCTGCTGCCTGCTGCCTGCTGCCTGCTGTGCAGTCACAACTCCGTCCCACTGCGAGAGCTGCCCGTTGAAGGCATCCGTCCCAGCATTCACAGCTTTTCTCAGTGAGTCGAGAGCTAGTTCCCACCCCAGTATTGTAAATGAGATGGGTAGTTTGTGACTTTTGGTACTAACCCCTTTGTGTTATCGGGGTTTTCATTGTCCCTCAAATGCAGAATGCTGGTCGCACCACAATGCTAAACATTGCACTCCGACTAGCATCTCTGTTTATCTGCAAATTATAAAATAATATTCTTGTATAGTTTCCAGTTTTTTGTGCACGCAGCTTGGACTGGAGCAGAGTGTTCACCTTTGTTGCTAACATTTCATACAAGAAAGGTCCAGTCATTCAGACTAGGCCAGCGTTTCTCCTCTCGTCCCAGGACACATCGTAGTGGCCACTTCCTGTGTGCAGATGACCAGGTAGTCTATCATGAGAGCTGCATTTGCAGAAAGCAGTGTCACAATACGTGGAGATGGGGCTGAGCGTGTTGTCCTCTGTGTGTAGCCATCCGTCCTCTTTCAACTGCAGCTGTTCCCAGATAAGTAAATGCTTAGGTTTGGTTGAGGTGAACCCAACTGAAGATGCATGGCTACTGTTCACATCTTTCCATAGCTAGCTGTTCCCAAAAGTATTTGCAGCACATATACGTTCCGATGATTGTGATGCATATTGTAAAAATAAATAATCCATCTATTGTAAGATCAAATTTCGAACACCAAATCGTAAAATAAATACATGGATCATCAACTGCCCCTGGTTAAAAATTACATGGGGAGGCTCATTGGAATACCCTTGGGTTGCAGCTACTGCAGTACAAACATGATGATACGCGTTTTGCACAAGGGACTGGTGATTATAAGCCCAGGGTATCTCGGAATTAGTTATTACAGATTTTCTTTCTGTTTCCTCCCGACTACGAAATCATACAATAATTGTTGTTCGCTTCAGTGCTTAATTTGTAAATAAAAACGTGCCGGTGCCCAAAAGCTCTCCTCTGAAACATGCGGGTGCTGCAATTAAATGTTCGAGCACGGTATATTGAGGCAGCGTAATCTTGAAGCCATCACTGGTCTCTTCAGTCCATTTAAAGCACCTTCCTTGCCCCTTCAGCGGAAACAACCGGCTCAAATTAAGCCCTGGGTACCCTACGTGAAGACGTTCTGTCGCATATTAACCACGAGTGACGGCTGTTTATACTTCCTTTCTCATTGAGTGAATGAAAATGAATCCGTGTAATGTGCACTTTATAATGTCTTTGCGCCTGATCACTGGAATGATAATAAGGGAACGGACTAGGAATACATTGGAGCATTTTTGCATTATTTCTTGTGTTGTAGTCCCATTCAGTTCCATAATTCATAACAGGCGACTGCCTTACAGAGTTAACAAAGAAGAGTCTGAATGGCAATTGTTTGCCTAAAAATCTGTAGTCGAGCAAATACATACTTCATAAGGACCCAACCCCTGTTGTAAGCCATTTTTCTAGGAACAGTGTACACAGCACGTGGCCTGCGGTCATCTGTCCAAAATCCTTCTCTGTTGAGTGAGCATGCAGTGTCTACTCCAGGCCAGCTACTACGGGCATCCCATTAGGGCCTGTGGTAGCACATCTTTTCAGTTTTAAAGACCACACCCACTACAACTCTCATGGAACAATGAACAGTGCATCCTTTAAAACAACATCGTTTTCTCCTGTATTAAGCAGCCGCAGTTCTTCAGCAGTGGTACAAGTTTCAAGCAGTCAAACAATATAACGAAATTTAAATTTTGAATTTATACCTGCTGCTGCTTCTGCCAAACCTTGAGATGACTGACAGCGAAGAAACCATTTTTTTATGACTGGAAGCAAGATAATGCATACCCCAGAAGGCCTAGATTGATCAGAAGAGACTGAAAAGCAAGACCGGTACATAAAAGAAACCCACCACTGAACAGGCTAGAGTCAAATGCAAAGAAACAAAAGACAAGGTCTCCACGTGGAGGAAGAATTCAACTCAGCAGGACACAGACATTAGATTCGGACGCTAACGTGCCGCAGCCACCGAGAGAAAGCGACAGTGGCGCTGATGAAACAGACCAGATACCTAAAGTAACACCAGAGATACGCCATCTGCTGTGAAATGAGGATACAATGGGTGTATGAGGAACGTTTCGATAAGTATTGTACTATCACTGCTGCTGCAATTTACACATGTATCTTTGCTCCAGCACCAAGAGAGCCAGATTTACTGTCACAGCAGTTTGGTAAGACTTGGACTGTCCAGAGCTGAGCCCGAGGGTTGGAGTTGGATGTTTTTATTAAATAGGAGACTGACAACTTGAAGCAAGCTGTAGAGTGGGTTAGCATGGTGTAAAGGAGAGGGTCATGGGTACGACGGTTACACAAAGACTGCCGACTTGTACATCACAATTGTGACCAGATAGGTAGAAATGGCACAGATCAAATACAGAATTGTGACTTCTAACAAATAAGGGACCGAAAAGAATGTGACAGCATATACTCTTATATCAGAAGGGATGAGATGGACCTGTCTCTATCGGATGCATGCCCGGCAAAAACTGAAGGTGCTAATATTAAAAAAAAATGATGCCGAGGACAGACGCTCTTCACAAGGAGAACTCTAGTCTGGATCAAATTAGAAGTATCTTATATGGTACTCTCCAGCAAGATGGATCCAGAAGGCATGTATACAATACTGACTGGAACACCAGACTGTAAGTTTCTTAGAATAGCCACTGTGACAGCGCAGAGATCCTACCCTGCCTGACGCTGCACCTGCTGGAGGCGGCTCTATCTCCGTCCAACTAGAAAGTGGACTATACTTGCATACTAGACCTGTTGCAGGTCAGATCACACGTGCCTATTACACAAGTGGCGAAGAATGCTAATGACCTCAAGAATTGGAGACTAACTTTAATCAGCATGTGGGGGGAACTAAACCTAACTCCAAGCGGATACAAACTACTCATCCATGCACGATTTGCACTCCAGACTGAAGATGGTTATCCTGTCTAAATAAAAAAAAAAAAACTGAAACGGAACAATACAATAGATGGGACATCTAGACTGAATATCATCAGATCATAATTCTGTACTGGCATATCTATACTAGGGAAACACAAAGCACACATCCCTACCCAACTTAAATAACAGGCCTTGCTAGATACCATACCACACAGGAACAGTACTTTAAAGACAACTATGGGTTTGTTAATGAAGTTAGGGTAGAATGGGAGGGATTTAAGGCCTTCCAATGCGGCACATAGGTACAAGTGTCATATGGGTGGGGAAAAAAGCACTCAACAGAGATGCACTAAGACTAGAGCATGAAAATCGCTTTACGTAAACACTTTACATTTCTCCCTCTTATAGTAATGGTTTAAATGAATTCCATAAAACTCATTTCATTTTTCTCCTATTTCCAAGTGTCACATTTACAAACAGCGGGTGTCTTGCTCCCAGTGGCCTGTAGATACTGTGCTGTGTTTATAACTGAAAGATACATCCATTGTTTTAAATGGGAGGAATTTCATGTGAATAAACCATGCTTCATAAAACATTAAGACACAATTGTTTTAATTGAAAGTGGAAAAAAAAAATCTGAATTAATGCTTCATATAAATATTTGTCTTCACTTTAAATTTCTCTCTTTAAAAAAAAAAATCTGTATTTTTCAGTTATGAAAATGGCGCAGTGTCTACTGACTGAGCGAGACCTGCTGTTTGTAAGTGCAGCACTTTGAAATGAGATAAAATTAGTAAGAAGTTAATCCTTAAAGTACATTTTCATTTTCTCCCATTTAAAAGCATTCAGAAACATAATTTTGTTTTCGCACTCCAATATTGAGTTGACAAGGATTTTTATTTGAGTTGAATACCTCAGTGCCCCAGCCTGTCATAAATCTGACTGAGCACTGCTCGTTATCAGGCCCTGCTATCTGCAGGTGATGATGAGAATGTCAAATAAATGCAACCTTACCATAATTTTAAACGGAAAATTTGACTCTGTGCTTCTTTAAAAATGAACTTAAGGCTGTGGCTACAGATCACCATATGCTTTTACTAGGATAATTAATACATCCACATCATCCATTAGTAGATCCAGACTAGGGTTCGGACTACAGAGAAACACCGTCCGAAATATGAGAAGGCTTTTCCATACAATGGATGCCTATCCCGTTTGTCAACATTATAGACCTGGCCAACGCCTTCGACTCCATAGATTGGGCGTTCCTGTTCAATGTACTGCAAAATAATTTGTTTGACCGAATATAATCAAATGGATTAGGTTTCTGTATACTAACCCACAGGCAGAATTAGAACTGGGAAAGTAGTATCTGAACAACTGAACAAATCCAGATAAAAAGGCATGTGTCGGACCTGTCCCTCTTTCCCCATTCAGAAACCATGGCAGGTGCGTTCTGCAACATGGCACCTGGTCGCTGCTCAGTGTTGTTGCAGAGTGCTTTGAAAAACAGCAACTACAATAGCATTTACCCCAGGACTATCACTAATTTGCATTTCTGATTTTATTTTTTCTCATATCCATTGCAAACAATACCACCACTTGCTTGGCCAAAATACACAATCTGTATGTGAAAGTTTTCAATTCCCCCCACTTCTCACCATGCCCCCCCCTCCACCACTACCCTACTCTTCCATAGCCATACAGTCAATCAATGTGCCCCTCCTGTTTTAACCATCCAGTCTGTGAGAAGACCACCATTTCCTCCAGACCCTCTCATATTTACAGGGCTGCCCCAGGCCATATATATAGTTTCTTCCATTTTGGTACACCCGATGGGGTACTGGAGAGGACCACTGCTTGGCTTTATCAAGGTTAGCCACCAACATACCCAACCCCACAAATATCCTGTCCCCTCAAGTACCCCAAGATCCTCCATTATGCCTATTAACACATTCTAGGATGTACTTTAATATACTTAACCAATACCTGGGCTAAGGTGGATATGATGTTCCACTATCCTTGAATAACTGGGCACGACCATACCATGTGAAAGAAGTCATCTTTAGGGTCACAACACCTGCTGCTAGTTAGGGTGGTGTGGCTTCCCAACGTTCACAACCAGAAGGGTGTTAAGTAAACCTGCTGAAGGAATTTAAATTGTATGAGGCTGAGCCTCACTAAGATCTGCAATGTGCGGAGGGGCATGCATCCCGCGATTCCCCCCACAGACACCACCCACCCCTACCACTTCTCCGGTAAAGGGCCCATCAAATCTAGGGACCCAGGGTTCTTTAAATCTGTGAGATTTCACCTTTCTCATATGGCCCTTTAGCAGGAGACTCCCGAGTGGACTATATTTGGGGATGTCTTCCAGGTCTTTGTATTTTAGGAGTGCGTATTAGAGTTGTAGATAGTGATAAAACTGGGAAGTGCGCATGTGGAAATCTGCACGAAGGTCCTGAAAGGACCGAAGGTGTCCGCTCTCCCAAACATCTCCTAGGCGGGATATCACTATACTGTCCCAACCTCAGAAGCCTTCCAAGAATGCTACCTGTGCCAGCCAGTGACTCTCCCGCAAGGGTGTCTTGAGTGTGAGTTTACAGCCCCAACCCATCCATGTCAGAGAAGCTCTCCATATCCAGGAGACAACTTGCGAAATTTCTGTAGAAGAATTTGGAATTGGTGCCTCGTAGAGGATCACACCATCTAGTTCAGGTCAAGTAGCAACAGTTTTCCCAGGTATGTGGAGACCTCTCAGACCCATGCAACCAGTCATTCATGATCACTCATTGGGTTGCCCAGTAGTAGAGGTGGACGCCATCCTTGGCTAACCCCCCTATACACAAGCGGACATATTTGCCAAATGCGACCCTTGGAGGTTTATGTACCCAAATAAATCTTCCTGTAGTGGCCACCAGGGAGTCGAACCAGTTCTGTGGAATATTGAGGGGATAATTCTGGTATATCATCATTTAAAAAATGACTATTCTACCCATCGTATTTAAAGGGAGTTTGTTCCAATGAGACATAGGCCCTCATTCTGACCCTGGCGGTCGGCGGAGAGACGGCGGTCGGACCGCGAACAGACCGGCGATATTAAAAATGGCATTCTGACCGCGGCGGTCCCCGCCGCGACCGACCGCTACTTCTCCACTCTGACCGCCACGGCGGTCATGACCGCGGGGCTGGAGTTTGCGCACTCCGGCCCGGCGGTCGTCCCAAGACCGCCAAGGGTATTATGACCCTGCCTACCGCCGCGGTTTCTTGCGGGCGGGAACCGCCGTGCGAACCATGGCGGTAAGCACTATCGGGGCCAGGGAATTCCTTCCCTGGCACTGATAGGGGTCTCCCCCACCCCCCACTACCCACCCGAGTCCTCCCCCCACACCCTCCACCCCCCTGCCACCCCCCAGAGGTGGTACCAACCCCCTCCCCACCCCGACATGCACATACATGTACCCCGACATGCACACACCCCCAACATGCACATATACACACCCCCTACACACACCTACACAACGGGGACACATACCCGCACACATACATGCCGACATGCGCACCTGCCGAACAGCACACATTACCCATAGACACAGCAGCACCCCCCGCCCGCATACACGCACTCACACACCCCCTCTACACACTCACACGCACACCCCCATGCACGCCCACATCACACAACACCCCCCCACCCCCTCCCCTCACGGACGATCAACTTACCTTGTGCGTTGGTCCTCCGGGAGGCGACGGGAGCCATAGGGACGTGACCGCCAACAGAAGACCGCCAACAGAAGACCGCCACACAGAAATGTGGGTCGTAATTCTGTGGGCGGTGTTCTGCTGGCGTGGCGGTGGAGGTTGACCAGTCTCCACTTTCCCGCCGACCGCCAGTGTGGCTGCTGGCGGTTTTCCGGCGGAACGCTCCCAGCGGTCAGAATGCGCACAGCGGCACACCGCCGCGGTCGGCGGTCTTCACCGCGGCGGTAACTCAGCGGTCTTGCGAAAAGACCGCCAAGGTCAGAATGAGGGCCATAATCTTCTCATGCCTTCTTCATCACATGGCTAAGATTAATACTCAAAGTAAGTTCCAGTTCCCAAGAAGTGGGAATACCAAGATATAGAAAGCTTAGTTGGCATATAGGGACCCCGGGATTCTACAACTCATGCTGACAGTTGCCCCATCTGGGCACCAGGAGGTACTTGTCTTATATGACCATGAGGTTGCCACAAATGTGTGTAGAATGTGGCGTAAGCAAGGCCCCATCTCAGCGGGGCAAGCGAGGACTAGCAGTACGTCGTCCGCATACATTGCTGTGCGTTTTTCTATAATCCCCAACCGAACCCCCAGACCCGTGCATTGCAGAGGGGTTTTCCATCATCCCCAGCCGAACCCCCAGACCCGTGCATTGCAGAGGACCCAGACTGCCAAGGGCTAAGACACGTGCATGAAAAGGAGAGGGCAGAGGGGACAACCCTGCCTAGTGTCCCACCTAATGGGGAATCTGGAGGACATAACCCTCCTGTGGGGTGGCATACAGAGCTTTAACATGGGTTTGAAAATTGGGATCTAACCCCATTTTGGTAAGGGTTTCTTCCAGTAACAGGCAACTTTAGTTATCAAATGCCTTTTCAAAATGTATCCGTAGAAAGGCTGCGGTGCCCCCTATGGATTTATTCTGACTTAATGCTAAGGGTGCCTTATGGATACAATGCCTTTACTGCAGTGGGGGATAAATCTGCATTGTTCTGAGTGGACTAACTGGGGTAACAACTGTTAAAGGTGGTTGTTGAGGAGTTTTGCATACAGCTTAACCTCCGTATTAATAATGGATATGGGGCTGAATGAGCCACAGGGGGACTGCAGGCATCCCTGTTTAAGCAGGACTACCAGGGTGGCTAAATCCATACCTTGAGGGAAGTGGTCTTTGGTGTTGGCTTCATTAAAAACAAAAACAAAAAGTCCAGGAGGGAGAATATCTGGGTCTCATCTTCCTGTAATATTCCACCAGATAGCCACCTGGTGCTTTCCCAGCATTTAGGTCCGGTAGAGCTTTCCCCACTTCTTCAAGCGTAAATGCTTGATCCAGAGCGGCTCTGTCAGTACTGTTCAGGCAGGGCAGTGGGAGATTTCTCATCACGTGGTCTGTGGTTCCTTTTTCTGGATGTGCCCAGGCCACATAGAGCATGGTATAATATGTAGCAAAGACAGAAATTCCCATGGAGTCCTCTACCACCCGACCCGAGCCTTCAGTTATGTGGGGCAGTATCCCGGATTCCACCTCCTTCTTGGCCAGCCAGTGCAGGAGTTTGCTTGACTTATTCCCCCCGTCCCTCCTTCCCTTGCCCCTCCATTCATACACCCTCCAATCGGAGGCCATCCAGCATTTGCAGGCTTCTTCTAAACCCAGCGGATGTAGGGTGTTTGTCATTTGACAATTGGTGCAGCATGGAAGCCAACTGTTGGCTCAGGTCCGATCATTTACGGTTCAGGTCTTCTCATGGTCACGCTTTCTGGAGTAGGAGTGGGCAGTCCCTCACATTGAGGCTTTACACACACCCCACAACACTCCAGCCAAATCCACTGAGCCTTTATTAAACTTAAGGAATGGTTTCGTTTCTTGGAGTAGGTGGTCAGTGAACTGTCCATCCTTTTGCAGAAGGATGGTCACCTCTCTTGAACCTCAGGGAGTACCCTGCATGGTATACTGTCATAGCCTCTGCGGGCTAGGAACAGGCAGTTGTGACCCTGCAGATGTCTCTTGGAGCAACAGGATAGCCAGATTGTGAATGTATATGAATTGCAGGACAGCACCACTTTTATTCCAGTCCAACAGCCTGTTAACGTTCCAGGTCATGATTGAGTTGCCCTTCATGTTAACTGTGTGAGCGTGGTCAAGGCATCTCCTGCAGTGTGTTCCAAGTCATGGGGAGAACCCAGCAGAGCCTATGCCAGCCATTCACTCAAGTGTTGCGAGAAAGGAGATTAGGGGTGAGCAGTCAGGGGTGTGGAAGTAAATAAAATAACTACTTGTCCATGCCACAGGTTGCTTCATAAATCTACTTGTCCCGTAAAATAATCTACCTGACCCTTTGATGCCATGTAGTGCAGCAACAAATTATGGTGGCAATCTCCTTATATTAGAGCTCTGATAATAGCCTCTCTGATTATTCCAGGGCTTGTACTATAGTAGTGCTTGAATACCAGCAAATTCTTTATTTTGACACCTTTCTGCAGATCTGCATACTAGGGCACAAGGTAGTGGTAAGCAATAGTTCCAATTCTGGCATGCCTTTTTCAGTCTGTGCAAACCTATTAATTTGCATGTTTATAGGCATTTCACCACTTCTTCTCTAATCATTTCCCATACTGGGAAAGGTTGGAAATTTACTCCTGACATTCTCCTCCTACTCATTTGAAAAACCTCAGTCTTGCAATCAAGCTTCTGCAAATATTTGCATTTGATCAGAGCATTCTGGGAGTGTTATACATAGCTTTATATTTTAAACTTTACAAAGGTGTACACTTTTTTTTTTTTACTGGAACCACTGCTAGTAGTACAGTCCGAGCTTACAACATTAATTTAGCACATTAATTTAATAAAGGCTCTGCATTAATGGACCATAAATGCAAGTTCGAGCAGCATTAACGTATGGACACAAATATTAGCTCAACTGCAGACAATTCCTTTCACTGCTCTGTATTGGCATACTGTAAATTGTCAGCCACAGGGTTGTGCTGGTGGGGGTTGGGCCTAACTGTCCCAAGGACAAAATAAACTTGTAAACGTGTTGTCCTTGACCCCTTGTCCTGGGTGTCGGGCAAGAGGAATTCCCCACGCGACTGTAACTAGCCATGTTGAATGACCACACCATAGAATTAACCAAAAGAAATGCAATAAAACAACTAAACAAATAAACCCCCAACTGCCCCCACCCTATACTTCCAACCCTAAAGCATAATCTGTCCCCCATGCCTAAATTAATGCAGAACTAACTTGAGGCTGTTGTTTCCAAATGATCCGGAAGGTGCACCCAATAGCCACATGCCTGCTAAAATCCACAATAAGTATACAGTGGTGCTGGCATTCTAAAAAGAGAACAGAATAAAAATCCCACTACTCCCAGGCGGCTTTGTGGGCCTTGTCTAGTGCTTCCTCTCCCATCGTTTGGTGGGTTCCTTGAGTATTCTCCTGATCGTTACCCCCAGTTTTGGCAGGATCCTGCTGCTCCCCATCGAATTCCTCAGAGGCTTCCACTTCTGAAGTTTTTCCTTGCCCCCTCACAGCTTTGCTCAGGTTGTGCTCCATCAGTCCTCCACCTATGGGCTTTGGACTGGGTGGCCGAATGCCATTGTTGGGGTTGGTTCATTGTCAGTGCGTTGCTTGGTAAGCCTTGTCCATGCCTCCTCTGGGCTACCAAAATAGATGGATTTGTTATTTAAGCACAGCCCAGCAGGGTATAGGAGCATGTAGGTTATCTGAATAGCTCATAGTTTTTGCTTTACATGGTCACAGGATTTACGTCTTGTCTGGACCTGTTAAGTTTAGTCAGGGAATGTCAGGGTGGGGCCTGTGTTGAATAACAACAGCCCCTTTGACCGTGCACCCCTCAATACCATGTCTCTCAGTAATTCAGGATTTGTGCTATCATCAGCCATGGGGGGGCCGCTTGGGGTTGGTTGCATGCACCGCAATCTATGGGCCCTTTCAAGGATGAAGTATGGGGACAAATCTCCTGCCTCCATCCAAGAGTGGATTCAGTGTTCAAGGAAGGTCTCTGTGGTCATTCCCTCAGCCCACTCTGAAAACCCTGTGAAACAGCCGTTATTCCATTGTGCTCTGTTCTCTGCATCTTCAGCCTGATCCTGAAGTATCTTAAAGTTGTGCAATAGATGACACACCTCTATGGAGAGATTGCATACCATGTCTTCTAACTCTGAGATTCTGCATTTTGCCACGGTTACAGGGTCCACCGTGTGATGGAGGTTCTGACACATCAGGGCGACTGTTATGACTCGCACTCACACATGCATGCTTTTTGCTGCTCTCTCACAAAATAAATCAGCATGCATAAAAAAAGATTAAACGTCATGAATGTGTTCACAGCACTTCCCTATAACTTGTGAGAAAAATGATCTTCCGTCTGAAGATCGACTATTACATTACATTGCATGTTTGTTTATACTGATAAAAGCAAGTGTTCTCCTATTTGTGAACTGTGTGGCAAGCGGTTTATGAAGACTTCGAATTCCTTCATATGAATCATCAAAAGTCTTTGATGACTCACCACCAGCACACCAGTCTACAAATAGAACTGCCAAGGTGTTTGCTGTGCTTGGCTTCAAGTCTTCCTTCACTCGCAGGTGTCCCCAGTTCAGGTGGAGTTCTGTGACTTTTTTCAGAAGTCATCTTTTCAGTGTGACGCTTTATCGGAGCTTCCCTCTCTGGGGCGCATTACTTTTGCAGTGGCTAGAGAATTTACGAGCAGTATTCCATCTTCCTCAAATAATCAAAACATTCCAGAAGTCGGTTAGTGAGTAATTCCCCTCTCGTCTCCCCGTTTTCAGCCTTCTTGAGGTTAGTGACCTTTTGGTGCATTATGAAAGACATTCTTGATGCTGTGAAACCTGTGATACAAGACTATTTTTCAAAGACAGCTTGAGAAGTATTTTTAAAAGCAGCATTGAAGTTAAGTGTTGTGAACTACTGAAAGCATCGCTTGATATCTAGGCAAACTTAAATGTTTACTCTGATTGTTTTGGAGCGAGTCTATTGTGTGAAAAACAAATAACAAAAGACAAATTCATAATTTTGATTTTATAACGATTTTGTTGTGAGTTACAAAAGCGTGCTTAATAGTTGAGCAATCGAGAGCTAATAATTATTGTGACTTTGCTGAAAGACTCGTTGATTGTCCAATCGAATGTTAATAATTGTTATTTTGCCGAAAGACTCTGTTATATTTGTAGTTCTTTAGTTTTTGATTTGCTTTTGGTCTTAGAATTCCTGCACCAAGCCCTGAGGCAACTTTCTTAGAGCAACAGTGACGCTCCTTCGTGAACCAGTGTTTTATTTCTCTTCCCTTCCCAAATCCCTGTTCCCTATCCATTCCCCCCCGAAGGCTATTGGCTCATTCCCTGTTCATTTCAGATACAAGAGAATAGTGTTTAGGGGTGAGGGTTTTATACTCTATGCTCCTGCGGAACCGTGAGTGGACATGGTCTTGTCCGAAAGCCAAGCCCACGAAAATTAAGTCCGCCCGAGCGAAGATGTCTCAGACAGAGGTCAACATGGAGGATCTTGTGCGGGCTCTGATGCAGGTTCAGGCTGAGGTAGCGCAATTGAGGAAGGAAAATTATTCCCTTAGAGAACAACTGGAGAGATACAAGATTAGACTGGAACCATGGTTAGGTGCAATTCCTAGAACAGACAAACCCTTTCTGAAACCACCAACCTTTGCTCCTAATAAACCTACTAAACCTAAGGAAGCAACATCTATGAAACTCACTGTAGTGACACCTACACCAGTTCCATTGGCTCCGCCCCAAAGATTTACTGGTGATAGTAGTAAATTTGATATATTCATGAACCAATGTTACTTGCGGTTTTTGTGCAGGCCTGCAGCTTTTCTGGATGAGGCCGCAAAAGTTGCTTCTGTCCTTTTGTACCTTGCAGGGAATGCTACTAATTGGTCTATCCCCTTAGTCCAAAACAATGACCCTCTTTTGTATAATTTTCCCAGAGTTTCAAGCCCAAAAGAATAAACGTTTTTATCAATACACCTTCATGCAATCCAGTGATACTGAGTTATTGAATTTGAAACAAGGAAATAAAGACCTCTTAACATACGTAACCACTTTCAATAGATTAGTATCAGAAACCCATTGGCCAGAGAGTAAAAGAACCTCATTATTTTATCGGGGACTTCGAGATGAGTTGAAAGACATTTTTTTCTCTCAAATAGTAGAACCGCCGGAAGATTGTGGCAAATTTATCGATTTAGTCTTTAAACTTGATCATTGATTAAATGAAAGAAAAGGTGAAAAAAGTAGAGGAGATAATACACGTCTTATTGTTGTAGGTGCTAAGAAAAAAGAAGAGACTAAGAATCAGGAACATCGTGAACCAATGCAAATAGGGAGTATCCGTTCCCCGTTATCCATAGAAGAAAAAAATAGAAGACGTTCTTTGAAATTATGTCTCTATTATGGCAAAGTAGGTCATTTTGCACGAGAATGTCCCGTGAGACCCAAGATCAAGGCACAATACCCAAAAAGACAGTATCTTCAGTAAACCTTTCCAGTGAAAATTCAGAAAAACTAGATAGCCCAAGGAAAAGTGAGGTCTATCCTTTGGGCAAAAGAGAAAAGTCCTCAAAGGGTTCCAGATATACTCTTCCTAGACCTCCACGGAATTTCCTAATAACAGTGACCATGATTTTCCAAGCCCAATTAGGAAAAGTCCAATCTATTCTTCTTGATTCTGGGGCAACAGGTAATTTTTTGGATATTTCATTAGCCAAAAGGTTAGGGATCACTTTTCTCCCCCAACAAGAACCTGAGGCCGTTCGGGCCGTCGATGGTTCTGAATTATCCTCAGGATTAATAACTTATTATTCCGAACCTATTACAATAGTCTGTGACAGTGGTCACTCTAAATCTATTAGCTTTGATTGAATTGACACTCCTACTTTTGGAGTTATTTTAGGAGTACCCTGGCTTCAACAGAATAACCCAAGGATAGATTGGGATATCAGGACTGTGACACTAAATTTTAAATTTTTTCTTCAGAATTGTTACCAAGAGGCAACAAGCTGGGATTCTCCCTTGTTATGTACGGTCTCATCATCCAGCAGTGATAGTTCACTTCTGGAACAATATCAGGAGTTTTCAGATGTGTTTGATAATGTTCAAGCCACCAGTTTACCACTTCATCATAGTTTTGATTGTAGAATTGATTTGGTTCCAGGTGCCACACTACCTTGTAGTAGGATATATGCTCTATCAGAGCCAGAAACAAAGTTTTTAAAAGACTATCTACTTGGCAATTGGCTTCATTCGCCATTCTACTTCCCCCTGTTTCGTCACCTTTGTTTTTCGTTCCAAAGAAGAACGGGGATTTTAGGGGCTGTATTGACTATATAGCCCTTAATAAGGTGACCATAAAAAACAAGTACCAGCTTCCTTTGATTTCCGTCCTTCTTAACCAGCTTCACAAAGCCACAATCTTTATCAAACTTGACCTTCGCGGAGCTTACCACCTCATCAGAATCCGCAAGGGCGACAAATGGAAAACGGCTTTTTGCACAAAATACAGTCTTTTTGAGTATTGTGTGATGCCGTTTGGTTTGTGTAATGACCCTGCGGCATTTCAATTCTTTATAAAAGTTCTTAGTGAATTCTTGGATTGCTTTGTCATAGTCAATCAATCAATCAAAAAAATGTATAGAGCACGCTACTCACCGTGAGGGTCTCAAGGCGCTGGGGGGGACGGGGAGGGCAGGGAGGGTCACTGTTCGAACAACCATGTCTTGAGGTTCTTTCTGAAGAGCAGGAGGTCTTTGGTTTTGCGGAGGTTGGTGGGGAGGGAGTTCCAGGTTTTGGGGGTGAGGTAGGAGAAGGTCCTGCCTCCTGTGATGGTGCGTTGGATGCAGGGGACTGTGGCTAGGGCGAGGTCAGCTGATCGGAGGTTACAAGTGGGAGTGTGGAAGTTCACTCTGTCATTTAGGTAGGTTGGGCCGGTGTTGTGGAGGGATTTGTGTGCGTGGATGAGGATCTTGAATGTGATTCTCTTGTCTATGGGGAGCCAGTGAAGGGATTTGAGGTGTGGTGAGATTCGTTCGTGGCGGGGGAGGCCAAGGACGAGGCGTGCGGCTGTGTTCTGGAGTTTTAGTTTGAGTGTGGTCCCGGCGTAGAGGGCGTTACCGTAGTCTAGTCTGCTGCTTATGAGTGCATGGGTGACAGTCTTCCTGGTCTCTGGGGGAATCCATTTGAAGGATTTTTTTTAGAGTGCGGAGTGTGTGAAAGCAGGAGGTGGTTAGAGCATTGATTTGCTGTGTCATGGAGAGGAAGGGGTCCAGGATGATGCAGAGGTTGCTTGCGTGGTTTGCAGGGGTGGGTGAGGGGCTTAGGGCGCAGTGTATATATAGACAATATTTTAATCTACACACACACAATGAAAAAGAACATGAGAATCATGTTTCCAATGTGTTACGCAAATTACGTGAACATAATTTGTATGCCAGGTTAGAAAAATGTCAATTTCATGTTCCTCAAGTGGAATTTCTAGGGTTTGTTTTGTCAAAACAAGGGGTCCAAATGGATTAAAAAAAGATTGATGCTATTTTACAATGGCCACAACCCACAAACGTAAAAGAATTCCAGATTATACTTGGCTTTGCTAACTTCTATCAAAGGTTTATCTCCCACTTTGTTGACACTGTAGCCCCACTTACTCGATTGTTATGAAAAGGAGTACCTTTTAAGTGGACTCCTGAAGCACAACAAGCTTTTGACTCATTGAAAGGGAGTTTTACTACTGCACTCATATTAAGGCACCCTGACCCCTGTCTACCTTACTATGTAAAAGCAGATGCTTCACAAGTGGCAGTGGGTGGAATCCTTTCTCAGCGAGATTCTAAAACTAGGAATATACATCCAATAGGCTTCTTCTCTAAAAAAAACTTTTACCGGCAGAACAAAACTATATGGCAGCCGAAAGAGAACTTCTAGCCATAAAATTGGCCTTTCAAGAATGGAGACATCATTTGTGAGGGGCACGTTTTCCCAGCACTATTTATTCAGATCATAAGAACTTACATTTTTTTTTTTAAATCTGCAAAAGCACTTACCCCAAGACAAATGAGATGGGTTTCTTTCTTTAATGAATTTGATTTCATAACTACTTATAGACCTGTTACAGAACAATTTAAGGCTGATGCCCTGTCATGTCTCCAAAACACCACAACACAATCAGATACAAGACAGATAATACCGATTCCAATGATTCCCCCATAAAAAATTATAAGTACTTGTTCGGACGAGCGCCCATTCCTGGACACATTAAAACAAGAATTGCAGAAGGAAAATGTGGAACAATAGTTAGCACATCCAATCATTTTCTGACAATCTATTTTATTATGGTCAGGCTTGGTTTATCCATCTGAGAGAGCTTGTTATTCAATGGTGTCATTCGTCCTCCTTGAGTGGACATCCTTGAGAGCGTAAGACTAAGGACTTGTGCACACAAAGGTTCTGGCGGGATTCCCTAGATGCAGGCATAAAGGAGTTTATACGAACATGTCCCATATGTGCTTGTAAAAAAACCTTCACACACCACCCCCATAGGAAAACTCATTCGTCTACCAGCTCCACAGCATACTATTAGTATGGATTTTGTAACCGATCTACCGAAAGGGGAATACATGTATACTAGTAGTAGTGTATTTATTCTCAAAAATGTCCCATTTCCTTCCTCTCACTAAAATCCCAACTGCTAAAGAACTAGTTGAACCATTTATAATGCATATTGTCCGGCTTCATGGCCTGCCAACTGTAATTATCTCTGATAGAGGAACACAATTTGTGTTTAATATTGGCAGGAACTATGTTCTTCTCTTCGTATTTACCATTGGTTATCCTCTGCACATCATCCACAAACTGATGGTCAAACAGCGAGAACTAACCAAACCATGGAACAGTTTGTACTTTGTTTAAATACTACCTTAACTAGCTGTTGGTTGCAAGCACTTCCCTTAGCCAAATTTGCATGTAATGTAGAAGCTTAATTATTCAGCACCCATTCAGGATACAAACGACCGTTAGCCAGCTCTTCTAGATAAACATAATATCAATTTATTAGGGATTGAATAGAAAGACATGTACATGGAGGATGCTCTGTACTAGTGTACACTCGAGCAGCCTAATACAAGGGAGTAATACATGATCTTTTATAGTATTAAACCACAAACATAATTCAACGTCTTATTGGTTCTTTGGCTTTGACGTATGATTGACGCATGACTACTTCTCCATTATGGCTGAGGTCGTTTTTCCTATCATACCATATATAGTAACAAAAAGCATAGAAAAGGATTTTACACAAGGTGGCCTACGTGCCTAATATCACATGGTCCATCTTGTGACAGAACTTGAGAACATCACGTACTCAGACTGGTACTTTCCAGAAGGGAGATTGCTTCAGCTAGCATATAATGACGAGGATCTTTCATGATGTCTGTTCAGAGGGCAAGCCTTGCAACATAATGCGTTCCTAGCAGTAGCGAATTACATTTGTAGGCCTCTTTACTTAATGATAGGCCTGTGCAGAGATTGTGATTGTGTATCACAGGGGCCACTAGGCATAGCATACCTAAGAACTGTAAAATGCGATTCCACATTCCGCCCTCTGATACTCAATGACAAATCTAAGGGTCATGGTGTATTGCTCTCATTTATACCTCTTGCTTGTCCCTGTTGTCATCCTTATATCTTTTTCTTTGATAATGTGTGTGTTTCTGGTAACAGTTTCTTTTTTTTTTTTTTTTCAAGAGTAGGGCCAGGAAGGATGGACAAACTGGTATGAGCACACATATCGTTATCAGTGCCACGATCCCTATCGCTAGTACCTCTACCAACCAGGTACCCCAACCCCTGAACCATGCTGCTACTCGATCCAGCATTCCTCTGACGTCTGTCCCATCTGCCACTTTCCCAGCTCCTTCTTCTTCCTTTTTTATATCCTCTATTTCCTTTCTTATATTCCCCACGTTGGTGTCCTCTTCCTGCGCACCCCGCCAAGTGTTCTCTTTTCCCCCTTCTGTAATTCTGTTCTATGTGCCATTTTTGGTAGCACAAATGCTAAGTAGCAGGTACCTTGCCAACCTGCTGGCAATTTAAAAAAATGCAGATGTCCCACATATAATAAATATTCCTTTGGGAGGTGTCAGGCCTATGGACAAGCCTGTTGTGTCATTTCTTTTGTAGTCCAGGCTCAATGTTGTATTGCAAATACTATGTCCCACATCAATTCTGTGTTTGCTAGTGTCTGCGTTACCTCTTGAGCATTTTAAACACCATGGTGCCTTTATTTCTGTATCTATGGCCAGGCATGGTATTCGTTGTTCTGAGCCATGATCCCTTTCAGTGTAACCCTTCCCTTTTTCTGTTGTAAATGCATTCAATAAATTCTCTTCTTTTTTCTTCCGGTTCTAATCTCCTACACTTCTTTCTTCTCCTTCTATCTTTTTCCTTCAATTTATTTTACACTCTTTCTACCAATTTTCCTTGCATATCACCTACATAAGGTTCGTCTTCCAAACCATAGTCATCCCTTTTTCTCCTCATTTCTCCTATCTTTATATTTTCTCTTATTCTCTCCTTTTCCCTTTTCCTTGTTCTCATTTCTTTTAAATTTCCCCCTAACATATTATCTAATATGTTACATGCCACGAATTCTGTGAGGGGCATCTAAGTGTAATTTCTTTTCTCCTGGCTAGTGGTCGGTAGGTGGGTACATATATAACAATCAGACACATTTGCTAGTTCTTTGTACATTGATACCATTTGCACAAATGTATTGTCCTTATAATCTTCTCCATCTTCTTTCCATTTTGTATATTTCACCCATTTTGTTTTATCCTCCACCCTCTCATGTTATTTTGAGATATTGTTGTTCTCACCACCTGTTGTTCTTTCACCTTGGCCATTTTTGGGGATGTAGTGTTCCTGGTCGAGCCATGGAATGTGTATGTCGTCTTTATATACTATCAGGATTGTTGTTATTACTATAGCTGCTACTGGGGTGAGTAATGCTGTGACCACCACAGGCCACTTCTTCTGCTCCTTTTTCTTATGTTGTAATCTTAAATCCATGTCGCCTTATAGGGTGTGGTCAGATGTGGCTAGCACTTGAAACCAGTTCTATTGGTATGTAACCTTTGGTACCTCCTTATTCCTGTAGGAGTGCCACACGAGTAGTCTATTCCTTCTGTATATTTTCGGGGCGACGTTGAATGCTATTTGACACTTGTAGTTATGCAGAGTATAAAGGGATGAATCCCAGTGTCCAGTTCTAAGGGAGTTGGGTGCGATAGTCCACTGACCAGAGGGATGGCCCTTTTGTCCTATTTTTGCTGTATTCCTAATTGGAAGAGGCACCTCCCAATGGGGCTACAAACCGCACTGATCCTAGTGACCAGCCGCTTCCGTAGGACTGGGATCTGTACCTCTTGGCGCAAATTTTTCTAGCGGACTTTTAGTATTCTGTTCATTTATATCCTGATGTCTTTAATACTTAAGTGGCCTTGCTTGACTCTCCGACTCCTGTGGAGAGTAGCATGAGCAGTTCTGAAAGAATATCCTGGTGTCTTGAGGACCCGCTTGCACCCTCCGACTCCTGTGGGGTTGCAGCACGAGCAGTCCAAGAACAATGCTCTGGTGTACTGGGGAACCCGCTTACACTCTCCGACTCCTGTGGGAGTGTAGCACGAGCAGTTCCGTCAGTGTTGACTGGTGGCGCTTGTCGAACGAAGGTTGTACCGCTGTGGTGAAGGTGGCATTACTCTCATCGGCAACTTTGTTGGCGGCTGGTTGTCCTTTGGTCCAGCGGCCTTCTTGGTGTGTGAGGTATGGACCCAGGATGTGATGCCCTCACACTTGGCTGCTGTGGCTGTTGTCAACAGGACTTGGTATGGTCCCCTCCACCGTAGTTGAAGGCAGTGACGTCTGGTGTGGCCTTTACCCACACCCAGTCTACAGGATGCAGTTGTGTTCCGGTGGTGTACCTTCTTGGTGTAATAGCTGTGGATCCAGGAGGTCATTCCCTCCTACTTTTCAGGAGACCCAAGCCCAATCTCCCTGTTGGAGATCATGTCCAGGTAGTGCTGTCCAGCCAGGAAGGGCCTGCAGCACCTAATGCTGAAGGTAAGGCAAACTGCTGTCAAAATGTCCTATCAGATAATAACTTCTCAGCACCAGACATGTTCATAGGCCAGTCAAACAGTATCTCAGTCGGTGCTCACTTTGACAACTTTGTCAAGGGTGCCTTTCTTGACCAATGAAGCAAGCGGTATTGCATCAATCTAGAACCGCTCAGCAGATGCACAAAATCTTATAAAGGGACATATCTGACTTGTTTATGGGGTAACTAGCACACTCTTAAACTCAAATAAACACTAAAAAATAAATAACAATTACACTCAGTAACAGTGGAATATTCACACAAACTATTTCACCAAACAAATGGTGATCCAAAGGTCAGGCGGAAACACATGTTACACTGGTATACAGCCAGTATAATTTTTTAACATAGCATTGTATCCTATTATTCTATTTCAACACCCAGAATATCTGCATCAATGCTGGAAGGGTTGGGACTTTGCAGGCCTCACCGCCATCAGAAGTCACTTCCCCTTTCTCGTACAAGTGTGATGTTCTGAAATGCTGATGTTCCTTTAAGATATTATATTTATTTTATTTATTTATATTTGGCACCCTCATCATCAGAGGTATATTACTCATAGCTGTATTGCAGTACTACATAGCACATCCTAAGGTAGTAATAACTCTATCCTAATATAGGTATTTTCAATACCCAAAACCAGTTTGGAGAATATTTAGTTGCAATCTACCAACACATGAAGGCAATCCATTTCACTGCGCTCATTTAAGATGTACCACGGAAGACTCCCATTAATTATGAAAACATAAAACGTAACATAGACAGACGGATACAGAAACCACATCTTCTCGTCCATGTTCTGAAACCTAGGGAAAAACATGGATAGAAAAATACTCCTACGTAGATACATACATCCTGCGTCCAGGGTGTATATAAAAAAAAATCCTATTCCATTCAGCTGTACATTTATTTTACATTTCTACTTGGAACGTCATGGTAACATATCGCAACAATCCGTGGCTTTGCCCTTGGAGTCATGCCCAGAGTCTGTGGTTTTCAGAAATGGGGAAGGTAATCTTAACTGCTACAATTTAATAAAGGGACGGGACCTGGCAGATAAATGCACAAAATAAAATACCATAAAAATAAAACACATTTGTGACAAATGTGCTACATTTTTACCCATTCATTGCCCTTTTGACACCCTGGTTGCACTCACATGACTTCAACATACTACATGTACTGCAGATGTTTAAACATCCACTTGTGTTATTTTCTTTTAGCCTCTCATTAAGTGAAATCGATCAGTCACTAACACGTCATGTGTAATTATTATTACTGCACTAATGTGTTTATTTTAAATATCAATACACCTTAGTAGAAATTTGCTATTACATCATTAACTCACTCTACACCCCAACAACAACCCACATTTTATATATCTGTTATTTCCTTATATTATTTACAATTCATCACATTAAACACTTCTTTTAATTTCTATATCTCTTCTTTCATTGAACATGACTAAATTATTAGTATGTACTCTATAGAGCTATGAAGAAATACACAACCAGGGGTATGGAACTACAAATAAAAAGCAAAAGTTTGTTATTCCTTGCTTTCAAAATACCTTCACAAACAATGTAACTAGGAAAGAAACATTCTGCTAAACTACCATGATGTTTTAGGTGTCATTTCTTTGAAGCATCATTTAGTAAAATGTGCGATGCATGGTGGTATTTCCAACATTTATATTCATAACAGGAAAAATCAATGTAACCTTTTCATCAAAGTTACACATTGCCATAGTAGTTCCTGGCATGAACAAAACTACTTTGTGCCAAAACTACTTTGTGCCAATATTCTTCGTATGGAAGAGCAGAATGGTGTCACTACCACTGAAGCCAGCCAATAAACAGAGAGACAGAATTCAAATAACAAAAGATCTGTGATAACCAGTTTATGGCAGAATTCTCAAAGAAAATCACAAAGTACACCCATGGTATCTGTTCCTGCATTAGTGCAAATTTACAGCTTTTATACATGAGCTAGCATTTAATGAGGCAGACCAGGAAATCGAACTCCTAGACAATATTTGTAAACACCATTTTAGCAGGAGGAAAATATGCATGTCTTTTTACAGGACAAGTAGACTGATGACACAAACTGTCCCATGGACAATTTAGACATTTTATAAAATTCCACACTCCTGACAACATATTGTTAACTGCTGCAAATGAATCCTCTGTTCCCTCCAGACTAAATTTGTTCACTGTAAGAATTTTGGCAACCTTTGCATGGGTCAAATATTTTTAAATGTAATCCCTACATAAGAAAGTTCTAATTTGTTGTACACCTGTGGTTCCTAACCTTTTTACTCCTGGGGACCACCAGTGAAACGTTACTGGAAGCCAGGTACCCCCAAGCAATTTGCACAATTTAAATTTCAAACATGAAATCATTCTTTTTATATTGAAAAAATATGCAAAAATCTAAACATTTTATTGGAAATGTTGGTGCTGCATCTTGGCGACCAACTTTTCAATTTTTAACCATAAGTGCCTCTCTTCTCTCCCTATCCTTTTTGTCACATTTAATTAATTTTTATTATAGCATCTCTCATACCAGTGTAGGTGTTGGAGCACTTTACAGCACTTTAAAATGAAAGACTGGGAAAAAACAGCTTTCTAATTTGTGCTATGCAGTTGGCATGCAGCTCCTTAATTGCAGTTCATAGCTCAATGTGCTAGATTACTATTATGAACTGTACAGTAACTAAAGAATCTCTGTGACAAAAGCAGTAACCCACTGTGCCATCCACTGCCACTGTCCAAAACTCTCATTCCTCCCCAGCAGGTACATTAATCATTGGAGTTATCTTGACGCTTTTATTTTTTTGCTGTACAATGCTCTTTGCAGTACTTTTAAAGCAAATAACAAGTAATAAAGTCTGAATTTTGTGTCTTATTACGTGTGATAACTTAACAATTAAACTTAAATTTTCTACAGTGTGTAAGCATGTTACAGCCATCCCTTGTCTACTTGCAAACCTTTCCCATACTCAGTGTAGTGTCAAATTATAGTGTAGTAATTGGAGTAGTGGCCACATATTTCAGGCCAGTGTATCGCCTTCTTACAATCCTCCCACCAATCTCATGGTACAATAATGCTAAACAATGTATCCAGATCCTTCCAAAGCAGCCCTTCCCATGGCTATTATTCTGTTTAACTCTGTACATTTTTATGTACGTCGAGAGACTGTCTCTTGTGATCTCCAGCTGTGTGTTTGTATTGCTGAGCACCTCCTTCCACATCTTGATGTTATGCATTGTGTGATGTGCATACGTGGACATATCCCATAGTAAATTGTGTGATCCCTCTCGCCCCTTGCCAATACATTTTTCCATTTCATTTGATATCTGTTCGTACTTCTGTTCATTTTTTTCTTATTGCATTAGCCACTTCCTCTTTACCCTGGCTATGGAATAACTGTCTAATTCTTTCACAAGGTCTCTTACGTTTTGCTTTTATTTTTCACTTCCTCATCCATCAAACGCCATTCCAGGGTGCGGCTTTCACGTTCCGTCTCTGCCTTCTGTTGTAGAGGCAGCTCAGAGTGTTTGGTCCCTGCTGTGGTGCCCTCACGCTGTAGTGTATTTCCCAAATGTCTTCAAACAAAATCGATATTTTGTTCCTGTGACTGTGCACTTGTCACAGGAAGAGAGCTTGACAAGCCCCTATGGATTTTTTTTTTATCCTCCACATACAGGACAGCCCCACATTCAATGCACATCCCATATGCAACTAGCATGTAGGCAGCATTGTAAAGCACCACACATGTCCGCAAAGCTACAGAAACACTACTGTCATTTTCCTTGCAAAGTCAAAGTCTAAGTACAGTAGTGCCTATAGGCCTTCTTTCGCCTCTATTTGGTACGCTGGACTGTCCTTGGGGCTATGTTGATGTGTCTCTACTTTGCCTTTACTAAGAGGGTTCCTCGTGACTGTCTTACCCTAGCCTTTTGTTACATAACACGAAGACAATTACAATCGTTCCAGAAAACAGTAGGATGTCGGTGTATTTTTTTTACACCGCTCATACCCCGTGACACAGAAGGGATAACAATGGGTATATTCACACACGCAGCCTCTCTTTGCCAGCCGCAATTATTGATTAGTAAAAGCAGGAAGCAAGCCGGTCTGCATCCATGCCACAATTTCAGCCAGCCATGTCCACCTTAGCTCACAAAAAGTTTGAAATCAGACAGTACCCAAGGTGCTAGTGACGGCGTCCACACTGGCGTCCTTTGGGGTGAATCAAGAGATGACAGAATAGTCAGGAGGGACAGGGTGCGGCTGTATGATATTGGAAGCTGGACCAGATCCTTGGCCAGTGACACACAGATAATGCAATAGCGGTGAACAAGTCAAGCAACCACATGTGACGGCAGAACCATAGACAAGGGTCACAGTACAATTAGCCCTGTGGGGTGATCCTACTCCCAACCCTTGTATCAATATGTAGTGAGTGCAGGGGGGGTGTTTGTACTGTGTGATGTTTGCAGATTAAATCAGTCAATTGTCATAAAAATCTGTATTATGTCGCCCATGAGTCCACCCACCTAGTCTTAAATTTTCTAAAAATTCTTATCCTAAATCGCAAATGCATGAAGTCAAAATAAATTACAGTACACCACCTTGTTGTCAACCCTTCCTTCATCAATCAAAAACCACTTTCGCACACACACGTATTTATATCTCAAAAACCACTTTCAGACACACACACGTATTTATACCTCAAAAACCACTTTTGCACACACATGGATTTATACCTCAAAAACCACTTTCGCACACACACAGATTTATAACTCAAAAACCACTTTCGCACACACACGGATTTATACCTCAAAAACCACTTTTACACACACATGGATTTATACCTCAAAAACCACTTTCGCACACACACGGATTTATACCTCAAAAACCACTTTTACACACACATTGATTTATACCTCAAAAACCACTTCTACAGTTTACACCATTTCACATGAGTAGCCGATAGTTCAATATGCCATAAGCATTGTTCAAAGAGCTGCAATATTACAGGAAACAGATAACATAACAATTTTTTAACACGACAAACAGAGCCTGCCTGCTCCACTGGAATGAACCACAATCATCCAGTTACTGGAATGAACCACTATCACTCCTATAAACACAAGGAAGCTGAAATCACATGCCAGTTCCTCTTAAATGTACACATAGAACCTGGAACGGACCTCTACCATTCCATTTCACATCTGGGCAACGCCCTGTTAACCAGGGGTTGGCTTGGCGCCCACAACACCCTCTCTGGCCAGAGTTATCCGCCCCAGCCCCTCCGGCTGGGGACTGCAAACAGCGACTCGCGCTGTGTTCTGAAGCAACACCACTAGTTGCCTCTATTCCTCTGACTTCTTTTTTTAACAGTAACAAGCTACATGAAATACAGGAAGCTATTCTAAGTATACAGCTGCAGCGCAGGGAGGAAGGAAATGGTGTAATACAATGGAAGAACCAAATTAACACAGAATGCTAGCAGCCCGCGGACGGTTATAGTTAACTATCTGAATGTTTTCACGAGGTGCATTATCGGAGCCTGCAACAGAGGACAACAGAGGAAGAAATGCCCTTGGCATGCCACCGGAGACAGAGAAATAAAAAGATGTCATTACAAAAAGCTGGCTAAGGGGTACGGCAAATAGAAATATTAACCATAAATGCATAACCACTCTATGCAGGAAACATATTAACGAAACACCCCAGTTACCTCCCTGTTTCGCAATATTTACACCGGAAAAACAGTAGAGCAAACAGCGAGAGCAGGACCACGAAGCAGCAATAGATACTCACGACAGCTCCAGACTCCGTCGCAGGAGGGGCCCTGTCCAATGGGTCAGCTGTCGCCCCAACCGAAACAGGAGCCGGGCTGAAGGAAACTATTCGCTGAACGAGACCGCAATTCTTCCATTCTCCACCAAATGTAGAAGCTTAATTATTCAGCACCCATTCAGGATACAAACGACCGTTAGCCAGCTCTTCTAGATAAACATAATATCAATTTATTAGGGATTGAATAGAAAGACATGTACATGGAGGATGCTCTGTACTAGTGTACACTCGAGCAGCCTAATACAAGGAAGTAATACATGATCTTTTATAGTATTAAACCACAAACATAATTCAACGTCTTATTGGTTCTTTGGCTTTGACGTATGATTGACGCATGACTACTTCTCCATTATGGCTGAGGTCGTTTTTCCTATCATACCATATATAGTAACAAAAAGCATAGAAAAGGATTTTACACAAGGTGGCCTACGTGCCTAATATCACATGGTCCATCTTGTGACAGAACTTGAGAACATCACGTACTCAGACTGGTACTTTCCAGAAGGGAGATTGCTTCAGCTAGCATATAATGACGAGGATCTTTCATGATGTCTGTTCAGAGGGCAAGCCTTGCAACATAATGCGTTCCTAGCAGTAGCGAATTACATTTGTAGGCCTCTTTACTTAATGATAGGCCTGTGCAGAGATTGTCATTGTGTATCACAGGGGCCACTAGGCATAGCATACCTAAGAACTGTAAAATGCGATTCCACAGTAACAACAGCATTCATTCGGCTCACAACATGTCACCTTTTTATTGTAATCTAGGCTATCATCCCAAGTGCATACCATTCCTACCATCCCAAAAGGTACCTGCAGTACATGCACATTTACCTGCACATTTATCTGAATTACAAAACATCTGGAATAAGACCCAAAAAACCCTACTTGACACCAAGGAAAAGATGAAAGATCAAGCAGACAAACACCGTATGCAGAAGGTGATCAAGTATGGCTAAGCACCCATTATTTATTTAGCCATACCAGGGGTTCGTAAACTACAGCCCATAGGTCCCTTCACCATCGCCAAAGTCATCAACCCTGCAGCTATGAAACTGAACCTTCATTGGTTCCAGTACCAGTATTTCATGTCTCGTTGCTCAAACTGTTTCTCCCCACTACTCAACCTATTCTTCTTCCATACTTAGGGTTTATCATGAAGAATTTAAAGTCCATCGCATTGTTGATGACAAGGCCGTCTGTTTTATCTAATAAACTGGAAAGGCTACCCACCCGAAGAGCAGTCGTGGGAACCAACACCCATATCTATGCCCCACAGTTGGTACGTTCCTTTCATGCACGATACCCCTCCAAACCACGGCCAGTGAAAAGGCCTCTGGGGGGAGGTACTGTTTGGACTCGCACTCACACACGCACACTTCTTTCTGCTCCCTCACAAAGTAAATCAGCATGTATGAAAAAATATGAAACATCTCATGAATGTGTTTATAGCACAGCACTTCCCTGTAACTTGTAAGTAAAATGATCTTCTGTATGAAGACTGAATATTACATTGCATGTTTGTTTGTATTGATAAAAGCAAGTGTTGTCCCATTTGTTAACTGTGTGCCAAGCGTTTTATGGAGACATCAAATTCCTTCATATGAATCATCAGAAGTCTTTGATGACTCATCACCAGCATGAGTCTGATGACTCATCACCAGCACAGCATCCACACCCCTCATGATTGATGACTCATCACCAGCATGTGTTTGACTCATCACCAGCACACCAGTCTATAAATAGAACTGCCAAGGTGTTTCCTGTGCTTGGTTTTGAGTCTTCCTTTGCTCACGGGTGTTCCCGGTTCAGCTGGAGTTCCGTGATTTTTTCAGGAGTCGTCTTTCAGTGCGAGGCTTCATCGGAGCTTCCCTCTCTGGAGCGGAGTACTTTTGCAGCGGCTGGAGAATTTACAAGCAGTATTCTATCTTACTCAAATACTCGAAACATTCCAGGAGAAGTTGGTTTGTGATTCACCACTTGTCTCCCCGTTTTCAGCCTTCTTGAGGTTAGTGACCTTTTGGTACATTATGAAAGACATTCACTGATGCTGAGAAACCCGTGATACAAGACTATATTCCAAAGACAGCTTGAAGTATTTTTAAAAGCAGCTTTGAAGTTA
The DNA here is from genome assembly GCF_031143425.1 of Pleurodeles waltl. Taxonomy (NCBI): domain Eukaryota; kingdom Metazoa; phylum Chordata; class Amphibia; order Caudata; family Salamandridae; genus Pleurodeles; species Pleurodeles waltl. Next base: position 893,666,762 of record NC_090439.1, read on the forward strand.
AATGTTGTGAGCTCCTGAAAGAATTACTTGATATCTATGCATACTTAAACATTCTTCTGATTGTTTTGGAGCAAGTCTATTGTGTGAAAAAGAATAACAAAAGACAAATTCATAAGTTTGATTTTATAACGATTTTGTTGTGAGTTACAAAAGCGTGCTTAATAGTTGAGCAATCGAGCGCTAATAATTATTGTGACCTTACTGAAAGACTCTGTGATTGCCCAATCGAATTATAATAATTATTGTGTTTTTGCTGAAAAACTCTGTGATATTTGTAGTTCTTTTGTTTTTGATTTGTTTTTGGTCTTAGAATTCCTGCACCAAGCCCTGAGGCAACTTTCTTACAACAACAGTGATGCTCCTTTGTGAACCAGTGTTTTGTTTCTCTTCCCTTCCCAAATCCCTGTTCCCTTTCCCTTTCCCCCAGAGGCTATTTGCTCATTCCCTGTTCATTTCAGATCCGAGAGTATAGTGTTTAGGGGTGAGGGTTTTATTCTCTTCACTCCCGCAAAACCGTGAGTGTACATAGTCTTGTCAGCGACATCTACACTCACTTCTCCAATTTTAGTTTCTAGCGCCATCTTGGCCTGTAGGATCACAGCTGTGGTGTCTCCACCCGGAGAGACCGCTGCACCATGGCCCTTGTACATTCCCAAACCTGGGTAATGTTTGTCCATTTTGGCTTGGGAAGCTTTGTTGCAACCTGGTTTGCTAAAGGTTGTTTCCCCCACTGGTTGCAGATTATGTCAGTCCGTAGGGGGATTTCTGGGGCCCAGTCCCACTCCTTGAACCAGTCTCCGCCCCCCCACCCCCACACTGGACCTCACTGGTAGCTGTGAGAGGGGGAACCAACCTGTTTCCCCAGTCTAAAATTGACAGCAGTACAAGCAGTCAGAGTGCAGCATTTGTCCTCCCAAAGTCCTTATTCCCCCATTAGACGGCATCTACATGGGGACTGGCTGGCACACGCATACTCTCCTACCGCCCCAGCATGTTCTACTGCCTCAGGGGGCCCGCAGTTTAGCCCCGCTTGAAGGTATTTGAAAAAAAGGGGAGGGGCTTATGGAGGTAAACGGGGAAGCAAGGGTCCTCCCCCTCTTCCTCTCAGTTCATGCAGTCCACTATTTGCTAGCTGTGAGGGTACCCATTCCAGATGGGGCCCCACCCGTTCCCTGCTATTCTCCTCACTGCCCCTAAGCTTCGCATGTCTTTGCTGCTGCAGTCACTAGGCCTCTAGGCTTGATCCTGCATGCTGCCAGGACCTCTGGAGAACAACTCTTGTGCCAGCAGCATACAAGCAGTGTTCTTTGCTAGCCAGCTCCGGCGTGATTAGGTTAGCAGATATCTGGAATGCCGAGCATACCAAATATCTGGATTTCCAGTATGCTCTGCACTCTGGGCCATTCAGCCGCCTGGCCTTTACTCACAGGCCATCATCTTCTCCTCTGTGCAGCCTGCAGACCCATCTGCCGGTGTTAATCGCAGCTCCAGCTGCTGATGCCCTCCGGCCTCAGCTGACCGTCAAAGCCTCCAGTCTTCTGGGGCACACCAGCACCCAGGATTCGAAGGCCTGTGGCGATGTCACATGGGACCTCATAGGAGAATGTCCGCCATGTTTTCCATCCAGGCCATGCCCCCTGCATCCATGAATTTAGACATGAGGAATTGATATAAAGCTGGAATTTCAAACTTTGGGGACATCTAGAATGACTCAACACATTTTAAACTCTGCATCTAGAGTTCCCCAATACCAGCAGTACAGATCCTTATGTTTAATGCTGTAATACACACTGCACAAAATATCTGACTGCACATGAAGAGCCGTCTCCAATAAAATCCTAAACACATTACTTGAAATAGGCCACACTAGAAGAGCAGTCACCAGACTGTACCCCACTCTAACACAAATGACTAAATCTGAATTCCAGGCATTAAATCTAACATGGGAGGCTGATCTAAATGAAGAACTATAAGATGCGGAAAGGGGCAATGTCCTGGCTTACCCAAAAAAACATCTTGAGGAACGTAAGGTTTAAGTTAATAAATGTAATGTAATCCACAGAACGTATTTAACTCCCATTTGATTACACTGAGTTTTTCGCAACATTCCAGACCACTGTCCAAGATGTAAATGTATTCTGGTCATGTTTGAAAATACAATAATTCTGGAGACAAATTACAGAGTCAATACAAAACAATCACCACCATACAGTTAGGCTGGTTCCCAAAATCCTGCTACTTCGGCCTAATACCTTGGACCAAGAAACAGAAATACAAAACTAGGTTCATAGGCTTGACATCTATATTGAGAAAGGGTTACTAGCTTAGAAATTAAAATCTGAAATCTTCCCCTTTCCCTACACGCATATGTGAGTGCAAACAAACAAGGAGCTACACAAATGGGCGTATGCAGAAATCCAAGCAATCACTAAGCAGCAAAAGCAAATTTACAAATGCATCCTAACAACTGACTGTGACCCATTCATGTTGAACCTGCCCAAATGAGAAATGGTAACAAACTCCCTTGATAGTGAACTCTCCCATGACATGGGCACCTTATCACATACTGATACCTCATTCAAGACATCCACTAAAATGTGAGTATGCTGAGACAGCCCCTTTGAAGTGCAAGTGTGGTGTGTGACAACTATGCCCCTCTCATTCCGACAAGATTACACATTTTGCCAACACCTAGCCCCTTTTTTTATGCATAAAGGCCAACTATCAACTATACCTAGTCATATGACCCAGAAAACCGACTGCAGGCACCTAGGGGTTAGGACAAGAAAAATGCTAACTTTCTAAAAGTGACATTTTCAGTATTGTGACTTAAAAATCAGACTTTACCATTAATGAGTGATTTAAATTACAATTCATTGGACACCAAACATGACATTTCTACCTGTAATAATGTAACACAAAGAGAGCGATAGGCCTCAGAGTAGTGAAAAAAGAATTTGTGTGTTTTCCACTCTCAGGATATTTAAGACCTAAACATGCATGCCCAACTTTTCAAATACATTGCACCCTGTTGTAAGGGCAGTGTAGGACCTACCTAGTGGTGATGTATTAAAAAGAGAGTTTTAGGCATGGCAAAAGGTTTATTTTGCCAAGTTGAATTGGCAGTTTAGAATTGCACAGAGTCTTCGGTGGCAGGCCTGAGACATGTTTTAAGGGGCTACTTAGGTAGGTGGCACAATATGTGCTGCAGGCCCACTAGGAGCATTTAATCTACAGGTCCTGGGTATAGGCAGTAGCATTTTACTAGAGACTTGTACGTTAAATGTGGCAGTTGGGTGTAAGCCACTTTTACCATATTTCAAGGAAAGAGCACCAGCACTTTAGCACTGGTTAGCAATGGTAAAGTGCACAGAGTCATAATGCCAACACATATGAAATTTGGGAAAGTGGAGGGGTGAAGGCAAAACGTTTGGTGGGGAGCCTGCAGAGAGGACCAAGTCCAACTCTCTAGTTCTACCAACTCAGCCACATCTATCCACAGACATCTAAAAGGAGACTAAAGCAAAAACACCCAGCTGTCTACTGTGTAAAACAGTGTATACAGGTAAATAATTCAAGATGCACATTTAAATAAGATTGTGTGTGTTCATGTTTCATAAGCGATCTAAAAAATATGATTGACTTCAGAGCTATCTAATTTCTCTGTTCCTTGCTTAAATAGAGCAGACCTTTTCTTTCTTTTTGCATTTCGGCATTTGTGGTCGTTTGCCCTTTACAGACGCATGTGGCCTACATGGGCGTGCAATATTTTAGACCTCTGTTTACATGTTTGTCAGAAAATGATTGAAACTGCTACACTTTTAAAGAGTTTTCATATTTATGGCACCCTCAAGCCTTTCAACAGCATCATAACATGTCTTTTATAATGGCACATCTTTTTAAACACATTTCAGGGCGTTTTCAAATAATGTGTGTGTTAATCAAAGCACATACTTTAAGTATTCCAGAAATAATCCTTTACTGCCCACCAGATAACCTCAACTTTGTAAACAAATTAATTAAATCAACTTTGGTAAGTATGAACACTAATTACAGGGAAACGGCTAATTCTGGGCTGCTGTAACTACAAAGGAACAGAGTAGATTTGATTTACATTGGCTCCCTTGGATGGGATTACCATTATATGTTGGGTATGGAAAAAGCATGATTACTGAATTAAAAAAAAATCCAAATGAATTCTATGTCTTGGCTAGAGGTGAGGTCTGTTTATTTCTCTTTTACTCTTCCTGCTCCGCAGTATAAAAAGGCTAATAGTTTTCGCTCTTCTACCTCTTTTCTCATATTTTTGCCTTTTCATGGACTAGACAAAGAAAAATTAAAAGTCCCGTAAAACTGCCCGAAGGGCACTGAGATGAGATCTCCACCCATCAAAGGACTGCTCCCCACATTCCTTCCCCTGGTCAGCCTACAGATGAGTAGTTTTGTTCTCCCCCTCACTGTTATAGAACGCCCTCAAGCGTAGACCCGTTTAACCCCGCACTCCTAATTGCCAGCGACTACAATGTCTGCTTGATAAAGACTTAGGGCCAGATGTAGCAAAATACCAATTTGCGACTTGCAAATTGCCAGTCCCTGCGACTCGCAATTTGCAAGTCGCAAATTGGTATGCAGTACGGTGTCTCAGACACCGTCTGCGACTCGCTATGGGGTCGCAATGACCCACCTCATGAATATTCATGAGGTGGGTTGCAAATTGTGGCCCCATAGCGAGTCTAGGCACTCGCAAACATGGAGGCCTGCTGTAGTCAGCAGACCTCCATGTTCGTGACTGCTTTAAATAAAGCAGTTTTTTTTTTTTTAAGTGTAGCCCGTTTTCCTTAAAGGAAAACGAGCTGCACTTAAAAAAAAATCCGAAACCTTTAGTTTCGGTTTTTTTTCAGGGCAGGTAGTGGTCCCTTGGACCACTACCTACCCTGAAAAAATATTTTTGGGTCCATTCACAAAGTGGAAGGGGTCCCATGGGGACCCCTTCCAATTTGCGAGTGGGTTACCATCCACTTGAAGTGGATGGTAACTGCAACACCATTTGCGACCGCATATGCGGTCGCAAATGGTATTGCATGCCACTCCGAATCGCAAATAGGAAGGGAACACCCCTTCCTATTTGCGATTCTGAAATGCATATTGCGAGTCGGTACCGACTCGCAATATGCATTTCTGCATAGGGAAATGCGTTTAGCGAGTCGCAAACGGCAATTTTTGCCGTTTGCGAGTCGCTAAACGTTTCCTGCATCTGGCCCTTACTTCCTTACTGCTATGTGAGCCACAGAACAGCTTCACGCTGTGCAGCAGAGCGGTCGTTCGCTCACTAGATGGCGCCCTGGCCTGCTTTGTTCCATCAGGGTTTCTCTTATGCACACACCATTAGAATTAGGGAAACTCTGGGATTCAAGAGGTCTGCTCCGCAATGCTCTCATCCATTGATGCGACTGCCTGGTCTATTTTGGGTTGCTGCACCAGTGTGTGAAATGTGACTGCCTGCATAGCGCGACGCCTTCGGCAGGCAGGAGTTTAGCATCGCATTCCCTTGCCGCATGCCCCTTTCCCTCCACCCCCACGGGCAATCCGGTTGGGCGAGGGGGGTGCAGCTGGCTAGTGAGTAGTGAGGGGCAACCCACCTTTAGGAAGGCAGTGGCCACTTCTGGGGCATGGGGTGTGGGGCTGCGCCAGAAAATAAAGACTGGGAACACGCAGCCCTACTTCCTCTTTTTTCAGTCTCTCCTCCTGGATTTCCAGTGGGCCGGACAACTCTATTTTGACAAATGTATGCCCATGTGTTGCTCTGATTCATGTTCTTTCTTCGAAATCTTCAGCACGTTTATGGAGTGGGCGGTGGCAAAGGTGCACCAGAAGGGTTGGTCAACACACTATTTGGTTGACTTCGTGTTCATAGGCGGGGCTGGCACACCAAACTTTTAGCAGGCATTTTAGGACCTGGCAGTAGAGCTGGGGGTCCCGCTGGCACCGGACAAAACTGAGGGTCCCACCACAATGCTAACTTACTTAGGGATAGAATTGGACACTGTCAAGGGCATGTCAAAGCTTCCCGATGAAAGAGTAAAGGTGCTGCTATTGGATATTCAGATGGTTCTGGCAAAAGAGAAGGCCACGCTGAGTGCATTCCAAAGCCTCTTGGGTAAGCGCAATTTTGCAGCTAATGTCATCCCACCTGGGAGGATCAGTGCCAGGAGATTGGCAAGCGGCAAAGTTGAGGGTCACCCAAAAACATCATTTAGTGAGACTTAACAGAGCACTGAAGGGAGACCTGCTAATGTGGGCTCAGTTCCTCAAACAGTTTATTGGGTCCTTGATATGGATTGTGCCTTAGGCATCAAGTCCAGAACTGTCCTTATTTACAGATGCCTTAGACAGGGAGGGTTTTGGTATCGTACTTGGTAAGGAGTGGTGTTCAGAAAAATGTCTCGATGCCTGGCCAAAAAAGAAAATGACCGCAAATATTATGGTGTTGGAACTGTTCCCCCATAGTGGCTGCCCTCCACATCTGGTCCAAGGACCTGGCATACAGGAGGGTCCTTTTTTGGTCTGACAATTTGGAAGTGGTGCAGGCTATTAATTCACACACGGCTACTTGCCCCATGCTACTGAGCTTTTTGAGGGAAGTGGTAAGGAGGTGCCTGTACAGGAATGTAGAGTTCAGGGCTTAGCACATACAAGGGTCAGGAATAATGCTGCAGACTCTCTTTCTCGATTCCAGTGGCAACTTTTTTGAGCAGCGTATTCGCAGGTGAACACCAACATGGCACCTCATCCAGTGGACCCACGGCTCCCCAGCTTAGAAGAGCTATCCATTGCCCCAGGAACATGGGTTAGTTACAGGAATTATGTCAACACATTTGCAAAGGAGGCAGTGTCCAGGAATGACGGCTCTGTTGGTGGCGAGAGTGCAAGACTTTGTACTGTGGGGTAAGGAGGAGGGAAAGAGCCATGCCTGTGTAGCTGTCCACCTTCGGCAGTGGCCCACCACACAAGCTACATGGCTTCCCATACCCGACCACCTGTTTTCCCCTCAGAGCGGCTTTGAAGGGTTGGGGGTTTGTCGGAGCAGAAAAAAGTGGACAGTAGAACCACCTATTTTAGTTATGAGGCAGACCTTTTTTCTGCAGCCTTCACATTAGTCTTCTTTGGGGCATTCGGGTGTCGTGAATTAGTGGCCAGATCCAAGCAGGATACCAGCATGTATGCTTTGGGCCTTGGGAAACATTACAGCCATGATTGGCTCACTACATATAAGGGTTCGCAGATCCAAAACGGACCAAAAGGGGCAGGCAGGACCAGTTATCTAAGTACCCTGGGGGAACCAGCTTATTGCCCAGTCACACTGGTTCTAGTATACCAGGACCTGCACAGACCCACGGGGAGTTGCCTGTTGTGGCACACAGACAGCTCCCCGTTGACCCACCATCGGTTCAGTCAGGTAATGGAAGGCTACCTCGGCCTAGAGGGCCACACAACCAAACATTACTCCACAGATTCCTTCAGGATAGGGGCAGCGTCCTTGATGTATAAAGCGGGCCTCCCCACAGGCAAGATCAAGAAGTTGGGATGGTGAGAGTCAGACCGTTAAAAACTTTACATCAGGCCCAGAAACTTGCAACCCAGTTGAGGGGGAAGAAGGGTGCCCACCCACCTGAAGCAGAGGAAACTGCTGCACGCTCAGGGTAGGGGTGACATGACTGGGTCCTAGAGCCCATACTTTGTAAATAGGTTTGTTAATCCTATATCTTTTACATCAAGGTCAGCTTCTATCAGAAAGGCATGTTTATTTGTTAATGGGCAAAGGTTTTGTGAAATGCAAAAGATGTGTAAATACGTACAAGGATGGCCTACATTTAATTAAAACAAGTTTGAAACATTTGTTTGTGTAATGCAACAAGTATGTAAAGACACAACAAGCCTCTTATATTAAAACACTTGTGACACAATGCATTTGCATACTTTCTCACCAGGGGTCATCGGCAACACTTTCATCGTAAGGGCAGCACTACGGGCTAAGGCAAGAAACTGGAACCGTAGCTTTCTCAGCACCTAGATAACGGGGATGGGTTTTTCGGGCATGTGGTGGGCACACCTGTTAAATAAACTACCCCAGGGGCTGGGTAATGATCCAAGGGGCCCTGATGTGCTTGTTTTTGCTTTAGGGGAAATGATTTAACAACAATAGTTAGGCGCCCCCTGTTACAGGCCATGAAATAATCTCTGGTAGATATCAGCAAACTCAAGGGGGTCTTGTGAGATCATTTGGTCAGAGATCATGCCATACCGGTTTTGGAGGGGAGCGCGGTCCGAGGCAATAACAATCTTGCAGATGCATTAACAGTGCTGTGCGGAAGTTCACGGAGCAAAGGGGATGGGGTTGCCTGAGGCACACCCTGGTCAACATGCACACTAAGGGTTACTTTGCAGAGGACAGAGTCCACTTATCAGATGTGGGCACTGATATATTCCTATAAGCCTTGCAGGAGAGTCTGGAGATAGCATAATGCAGGCAAAGGGATTGGCAGCAATCTAGGTAAGGCACCACTGGGGAGCCCCAGGGCTGACGGCGGCCACCCCTGGTTTGGTGGAGTTACTGGGAGATCCAAAGAATTTAGTGCACAAGTCAACAAAGTAGGGAGCACAGAAGGAGCTGTGGCTGCTAGTGCTGTGGGGTTGAGGGATGTTTTATGCCTTAAAGCTGATACAATGCACCACACAATTGAATTTGCTTACAGAACTCTCAAAGAAACAGAAAGAAGGTATAGGACTAGTGAAAGGGAGGCATTAGCCTGTGCCTGGGCTATTGAGAAATTCAAAACGTGTATGGGGTATGTACTTTCTTCCCTGTAGTGATTGTAAGCCTTTAACGTATTTGTTGGGAGAGAAAGGTATGGCAGCAGCACTGTCAAGGCTAATTGGAATGTTGCCGAAGTTACAGGAATATTTTGATATGCAGTATATTCCTGGTAGTGCTAACCATCACGCAGATTGTTTTTCCAGGTTGCCTCTTAGTTCTGACCTTGATGATGTGGATATATTTGGAGATAAACGTGTGGTTGCAGCTATCACTGTTATTATGCAATGTCATGGTGTTATTAGTGAGGAGGATGGCTTTCTGCTTGTGATCAGGATATGATCATGAAGAAAGTTTTGGAATAGGTGCAGAAAGGCTGGCACAAGTCAACTATTTTAAGGGTGAGTTGGGTGTGTCTGCTGAGTTATCAGTAGAGGCAGGTTGAGGGTTGATAAATTTGTTCAACCTGCCAGTTTAGGTTTTGTTGGCACCTTCTGGCCATTTAGGATCTACTTAATTGAAAAAAATCCTTACACTTTTTTTTTGATGGCCTTCAATGAGTAAAGGTGTTGATATCATGATGGGAAATTGGACATGTTTGACTTGTGATTTAAGATTATTTTGACAATTTGAATTGACTAACAATATTCCACATAGTTATGGTGATTACCTGTATCCTCATACTTAGGACTTTCTGTTATTGGACATGTTTGAGCCATGATTTAAGTTTGTCCTGAATAGTTTGAATGGATTTATAATCCTTGAGATATTTATACTTGTTATGTATGACATGTCATTTATATCTATACTTAGTTGACTATACAAGCCTGGACCACTGATGCTTATCGCTATCCCGATGGGGCCCATCCTTTAATACAAGGAGGGTTTTTCACCGGAATGAGCTCACTGTGCACTTGGTTACATTTGTATTTTGAGTCTGTTTTTTTGCTCTTTGTATGTTTTTGTGGTACGAAGAAATCCCGTATTGGGTTATAACATGTGGATTAGGTACGTTTTTTTGGTCCTGATGAATCGCACCGAACTTAACTGACATTTTTTGCGAGAAACATGTTGACCCCGATGATAGAAGTATAGTTAGTTCTGTACTCTAACTCTCCACATTCCCTTAATTCAGGGACTGACAGTTTTTTTGTTTCTGAGGGTGGACTAGACATTACTTCTAATCCTTACCCACACTCTGTTTTTAATCATGACAGGGGTCTGGGTTGATTAAATACGATATTTCCAGACCTCTAGCCATTTTTATTTTCACATACCCATATACCAATCCCACATACTAGGACTCAGCTACCGGCATTCTTTACACTCAAAAGATCTCCGGCAAAGAGCCCCCATGAGGGGCCCATCAGGCATTGCAGTGCCGGCCTGACGAGGAGCAAAAGCCCGATGATGAAGCATGTCACCATTTGGTGAGTGAGGGCTCTTGTTCTAATAAGAGCAGACTCATAGACTCTATTACTTACTGTTTACATTTGTACTAGTCTATTGGCTGGAACTGTGTACTTTTGTTTTTTTTGGAATTTAACATAGCCTTTCAGCATGCCGTCCCAGCAGGCGCTACTTCCAGCAACAATTCCTTATGGGAGGTGGGCTTACCCCCCACCGTGGTTACATGAGGCATGAGCGCCGACACCAAGGTGTGTAGTCTGAAGCGACTAGGGCCTGCAGGCAGTCAAGCAGGCACCATTATCGGAGGGAGTCCTCAACAAGGTAAAGTAGGTCCTTGAAGGGTCCAAAGTCAGCAGGAGTGGAGGAAGGACAGAGCAGGAACAGCGCCGACCGTTGGATGTGGTCTGCACTAATGGCCCAGGCCACAAGCCTACATGCAGCAGCCCCCCATGCAATCTTAGTGGTCTCTGCTCAGCCCTAAAGTCTGCCACCTCACCTCATCGATAGCAGCGGTCAGCATGAGGCAAAGTCGCTGGGTGAATATTACCAAATAGAACGCTCTCAGCACGGCACCACATAGGCAGCAGCTGCAGGCCCGGGCTCCGATGGAGAGTGTGCGATTACTCCAGGAGGCAATCCGAGCCTACGCTCGTCTTTCGCTGGTTTACACCATCGTCAGCCAGGCCAGGGCTGCTGCTAGGTTGCGGATACTCCTTCCACTGCATGTCTGTTAAATTTTGGCAATATGGAGCAGGCATTAAAGCAAGCCAGCGGCTGGCAAGGCCCAGTGATTCTGTCCTCAGGCTTGTCTGTGGCTACTGTCACTGTGGGGCCTCCGAGGACCACGTCAGGCTTTAGAGCCCACTGTGCATCTCGCAACTGAAATTAGCCCCCTTGCAGCGCAACGGAGGGTGATTAGGCACTAGTGGCTTCTCCACATGGCTGCAGCACTTCCATGACTCTGCGATGTTGCTAGATAGGGGTTAGTGTCGTCCATTTAGGGCAGACAACATCAGAGCTTCAGAGCCACGTGGCCAGCTCCGTCAGCAGCTTGGCCACGCCCCCACTATATATATAAATATATATATATATATAAATATATATATATATGTATGTTTTGGCCCCAAGGAATGGGCTGTGTGCGGCGTGAGGTTGGCAGCCTGAGGGGAGGGAGTTGGCCACGGGGTCAGGCTGCGTTATAGTTAGGTGAAATGTTCAGCAACAACGTAACATTTTAAACTCTAAAAAAACACAGAAATTCTCCAGGTATAGTTCTAGTTACCTTAAGTTGCGCTGTCCTAAAGCTGGCCGTGCAGGTACACATCCTTTCTACGTCACCCTCAGCTTAAAAAGTCGAGCATCCTCGAAAGGCGCACTCAAGGAAGTGGTGTGTGGTTAGAGTTCCAGAATCAATAAATAATCTAACAAAAATTACTAACTCAGTGTCCAGTCATGCTTTGTCTTAAAACAGAAAATACTTTGCTATTCATACACAACACAGTAGTGTACAAAGATATCAGAGGCATTAGTTGTAACTCTCAAATAATATTCTAGTAGTTCTGAGACTCTTTCGGGGGTTGTGAGATGGCTGGTTTCCATGGGAAGGCTGGCCTAGCTTTTGTCTATACAGGCAAATACACCCTCCCCTATAGAATAGGTTTCTCCTCTCTTTTGGTATATTTCCCTTTGCCAGCTCCTTTTATCTGCTTTAGACTTGACAGTGCAGGCAATGTCTGTGGTATTTGTTGGTAGGTGGAGGTAGAGCCAAGTCATTGGGGGTGGGCTCATCATGGCCCAAAGAGCAGGAATTGCAGTGTCTCTCCCCCATCTCAAGTGAAGTTGTCCACAACTAGTGTGATGGTGTGTTTTGGTTCAGGTAAGCAGTAGCAGTGCAATCTCTGGGCCGCTGTCTGATGGATCTTGCTGCCTGGGTTCTTCCTCGAGCCCAATGATCAAATCAACCACCCAAACAAGGAATGTGCCACCCCAGGTCGCATAGTGCATACTTCAGATTGGTTAAAGCCCCCTCGGTCAATGTAGAAATGTAGTACCTCTTTCCACACTCTGGTTTTATGTACAAACCCACAAGGTACAGCTAGGACTCTACGGTGCCTGATGCTTGTCAGTGCTCAGTAATTTTGGCGGAGCACACACCCTCTGGTTTTTGTGCCTCTGCTTCAGTCAACGATGCAGGGACACTTCAGGGCTTCCTGTCCTTACCCTAGTCAAAGTGGTGCAGATCTTTCCCCAAGTCAGTAAATGGCTTTGATTCATCCCGCCTTGGCTCCTTTGCAGCCACTTTTCTTCTGAGGAGCGACTTTCTCATGCAAGGGCAATTCCGATGCTCCTCCTAAGCCGTTGGTCAGCTCTCTCTCTCTCTTAAAGCAAGGTCAAAGCAGCCTCTCATGCAGGCTGGAAGAACTCCCAAGGTTTCTGATCCCAAACCTTGCAAGGGGAGTTGCATGTGGTCAGTCCAACTCTGGAGCAGAGAATGTTGCCTGGTTGCCACTAGTAAGCAGCACCAAATTCTGGTAACAAAATCTTGGTGCTCTGACAAGAAGCCTGTGTCTCATCTTTATGCCAAATTTGCACACAGAATTTGTGCATTCAACAGTCATTTCTTAGACCACATCTGGGCAATGCCTGCTCTTTGCCTACTCCACACAGACTGGACCACATATAGGCACTCATTACATCCCTGGCGGTCAGTGTTAAAGCGGCGGTAATACCGCCAACAGGCCGGCGGTAAAAGAAATGGGATCACGACCGCAACGGAAACCGCCATCATACACAGCCACTTTAACACTCCGACCGCCAGGGCGGTAGCAACCAACACTGCGGTGGTCACCGCCAACAGACAGGCGGAATACAATGTACCGCCCAATGTATTATGACAGGCCAATCCGCCAGATTTTACGGGGCGGTACCAACAACATCAAAAGCATGGCGGAAACAGTACAGCGAAGGGGAACCACTCACCTTTCAACGCGAAGAACCAGGATGCCATGGATCCCGAACTTCAGATCCTCCCCATGTTGGTGTATCTACTAATACACCAGTAAGTAGAAAGAAGGCGGCGATGACGACGGTGAGTACTGCACCTAGCACACAGGGGAGGAGGGGAGGAAAAAGAGAGTTACACACACGCCCCACCCCCACCACACCATACACACTAACACATCCAACAACATTACCGATACACCCCGTCACTCCCTGAAAGAACGTAAGGACAAAAGGAGATATGAGTTTAACCTGTGATGTATTGGAGCATTTAGATATAGCAATATAATTTAACATATTCAGTATATACAAATATTTACATCATGTACAGAAGGCCGTACACTGTCCCTTGTAAAGTCTGTGGACCAGTGGTCCCAAAAATCATTAGCGAAGCCCACACATGCCACCAGCCTCAAAACGGAGTGAACATTGCAGGGGCATCAGGTTGAAAAAAACACAGGCACCTCAGGGGGAAGTGGAAGGGGGGGCACCTCAGCCAGAAGATGGTACAACCCCACTGCTCATGGAGGGGGCTACATGCCCACAGCGATGTCCTGGGGAGTGCAAGGCCACAGTCTCTCAAGTGGGTGCTCTGCCCACTGCTTGGTCCTGGGGAGTGCAAGGCCACAGTCTCTCAAGTGGGTGCTCTGCCCATTGCTTGGTCCTGGGGAGTGCAAGGCCACAGTCTCTGTAGTGGATAGCTTCTTCCACTGGTTCTGGAGGGGGCTTTGTGCCCAGTCAGCTTTATCCTCCAAAGGATTGGGGGTGTGGATGCCTTTCTCCACTGCTTCTGGAGGGGGCTTTGTGCCCAGTGATGCTGCACAAGGGGTGTGGCAGTTCACATTCTCTCACCTGGGTGTCTGGGGACCGAGATGTTCACGGAACAGGTAGCGTGACACTCCATTGAGGCAGAGCCACACTCCATCCTGCAGCGACTTAGGCTGCAAAGTGGTGGTAGTGCCAGTGCTGGTGGTGGTGCCTCATGTGGTGTGTCCAGGATGTCACCTGCAGCCTCGTACGGCTGCCCACTGGGGATGCTGCTGCCGTCCGATGTATTGGCACCGGCTGGGCACGTGGTGGTGCAGATGGCAGTACAGGTGGCGGCGCAGATGGCGGTGGCTGCGGCGGAGATGCTGCCGTTGCTGGCCGTGGTGCAGGTGTCTGTAGTGGTGGAGGGAGACACCAGACCGTCTCCGGCATCCTCGGACGGCTGATCACTGGGGAGGATGCTGCTGACTGACATTGTGGCAGCGGCGGTGCAGGTGGCGGAGCAGGTGGCGGTGCAGGTGGCAATGCAGGTGGCGGTGCAGGTGACGGTCGTTGCGGCGGTGGTGACCGTCGTACATGTCACTGGCATGTCTGGGGAAATGGTGGTCACCAGCCCCTGACCAGGAGGCTTCGTTCCCTGAGGTGACTTGGCCTTGCTCTTGTCCCTTCCCCACCTTGGTAGTCGCTGCTGGGACCTTGGCACTGTTCTCTTTGTGTTTGGATGAGGCCTTGCTGGGTGGGTGTTGCGACTTTCCCCTGCTGCTTGCCGGCCCCTTCTTGATCTTGGCAGGTGGCTGAATCGGGTGGTCCTTCACATCTGTAGGTGGCACACTGACAGCTCTGATGGGTGCCCCCTTCAAACTACCCGGACTTACAGGGACCACAGCGGACGCAGATTTGGTGGCTGAGGTGCTGTCATCCTGGCCCTATGGGAAGGATGGGGGGGAGGTGCAGAGAAGAGGTTAGCTAGAAAAAGTTTTTTTGACACACTGGGATGGGAAGATGGAGGGGGTGTGGGAGTGGAGGAAGAGGTAGTGGTTGTAGGAGGTGTACGTCTGCTGAGTTTGGGTGAAGGTGCATGGCTGTAGGCTGTTGTGAGGTGGATGGTTGTTGAGTGGGTGTGTGCCTGCGTGCCTGCGTTTGTGTACTTTGGGAGGAGGGCTCACAGACACACTGGGAGAGGACACAGGGGATGTGTGATTGGTTGTGGGGGTGGTGATTGCTCGTGAGAGGTGTGTTGTAATGGGCATGCTGGTGATGGAGGCAGTGGCTGATGATGTAGTGCATGCAGGTGTGAGTGGAGACGATACTGGGAGGGAGGTGGAGGACTAGGAGGAGGGGGACACAGTGGAGGCAGTGGATGTTGGTATGTGTGCATGGATATGGTGCTTGTATGAGTGCCTGTTTGATGATGTGTGGTGCTTATGTTTTCCCGAGTCACTTTTGTGCGTTGATGTGTGTGCATGCTGGTCTGAAGGTGTGCTTGGGATAGGCTGAGGTTGAGGGAATTGGGTCTGGGTAGTGGAAGTTGGAGGCGGGAGGCTGGATACAGGGACAATGGCTGCCATCAGTGCTGAGGCCAGAGCCTGAAATGCTCTCTGTTGGGCCACCACGCCAGAATGAATGCCCTCCAGGTATGCATTTGTTTGTTGCAAATGCCTCTCGACACCCTGGATGGCATTCAGAATGGTTGACTGCCCAACAGTGAGGGATCTCAGGAGGTCAATAGCCTCCTCACTGAGGGCAGCAGGGCTGACTGTGGCAGGGCCTGAGGTGCCCGGGGCGAAGGAGATGCCCACACTCCTGGGTGAGCGGGCACGGGAAACACGCTGAGGGGCTGCTGGGAGGATGGTGCTGGTGGGGGGGTGGCGGCTGTACCTGTTGTTGGGGTGGGCACAGAGGTGTCCGCCACGACCAGGGAGCTTCCATCAGAGGAGGAGTCGCTGTCACTGCTATCTCCTCCTGTCCCCGTCGTAGAGCACCCCTCGCCCTCTGTCCCACTGGTGCCTTCACTCTCCGTGGATTCACCCTCATGAGCCATGTGGGATGCAGCTCCCTCCGTCGCCGGTGCCTCTGCTCCTCTGCCAGATGCACCAGTGGCGGAGACAAGAACAGGGTGACAAAACAAAAAGGGGGGGAAAGACAGAGGACACACATGGTCAATGTCAGCAACACCAATACCGTTGGCGGGCACAACACACAGTGAGCTGCCCTATGCACTAGGCCATGCCCAACCATTTACAAAGACTGTCACTAGCCCATGGGGTACAATGCCCGCTGCCAGCACCTGCACACCTGACACCCACAGGACCCTGCCCAGTAGTAGTTCCCCACTTGTACCATTGGGGTAGGGGTGCTTCAGAGCCTGCAAACAAGGGACATACCCTGGCATGATCGCCCTGTCCTAGGGGCACCCACAGCCCACATTCCCCACCCAGCTAGTTCCTAAAGCGCGCAAAATCAGCTTTCTGAAACTGTATGCACCCCCTTGGGGCTGCTGTGATGCCCTCAAGCGCCCATCCAACTCCGGATAGGCCACCGCCAGGATGCAGAACATCAGGGGGGTCATGGTGCGACGGGCATCCCTTCCACGTTGGAGGCCGGCCCCAGCTGGCCTCTGCCGTCTTCTTGGTCCAGCGGCTCAGGTCCTCCCATCTTTTGCAGCAGTGGGTGCTCCGCCTGTGATAGACCCCCAGGGTCCGCACCTCCTTGGCAATGGCACGCCAAATACCCTTTTTCTGGTGGGCGCTGACCTGCAGAGAATAGACAGCAGAAAAGGGAATTATTCACCCATCCGGACAATCATACCCATTGCCCACCAGTTCCCAGCCATGCCCTGACGCACATACACTGACCACCTCACATGCAGCACTCAGGCCACCCCCCCAACATGTGGCTTACATCCACACCACTCCAAACAGGCATTGCCCACGCATCATGCTCAAGGTGTACTCACCTGTTTGTCTGGAGTACCGTAAAGTAGCGTGTACTGAAGGAGGACCCCATCCACCAGTTTCTCCAACTCCTCCGCAGTGAAGGCAGGGGCCCTTTCCCCAGACACATGAGCCATTGTCGCTTCCAGACTCAGGTCACAGCAGCACTTGCAGTGTAGGGCCTCTCCTGTTCATGGTCAGGTATCAAGTGAGTGAATGGGTAGAAAATGGCGGTGACGTCCGAGGCGATGCGTACCATCACCGCCAGCGTACATTGCAATTGGCTCCTAGGACCCATAGGGCCCAATGATAACTAATGTGGAGTTGTGCTGCGGTCTTCGATCGCCTACGATGACGCTGCTCAACACCAGCGCAGTTACCTCATTTCCCTTTGTCCCTCCTCACAAGTCAAGCAGCCGCCATTTCAGGGGGGCACATGGCATGGAAGCTAACTGCGTCACAGAACATATTGGCACATATACTGACTCACGCTTTAACACACGGCTTCTGTAACATTAATTCGTTGGGCATTCTATGTGGAAATATGACCTTCTGCTCACCATTCTCCTTAATAAGCTACAACCGCTGAGGCAGATGATGAGATGGCGGCATCCTCCGGTGTACAGACCCCTGGTGGACCTGTCGACAATGGAGGACAGACACATTATAATCACATACAGACTTGATAGTGCCACAATCCAAGAACTGTGTGCCCAATTGGAGCCGGACCTGATGTCAGGTATCAGCCAGCCCACAGGAATACCCCATTGATGGGACACACGTGGCATTTGTCCCCCCTCGCAGAAATAAACAGGTGTACAGAAATAGAAAAAGCTACCATTCGATGAAAGTGCAAATGGTGTGTTTGGCAGACCAGTACATCTCCCATGTGAATGCCAAGTATCCTGGCTCTGTGCATGACGCCTATATCTTGTGCAATAGCAGTATCCCTTATGTGATGGGCCAACTCCAGAGGCACCGGGTGTGGCTAATAGGTGAACCCAAGGTCCCCACACAGTATGAGTAGGTGTCTGGGTATGGGGTTGTCCCTAAGGGTTAGTGTGTGTCTCACTATTGTCCCTCGATATTTGCAGGTGATTCTGGTTACTCCAACCTCTCATGGCTACTGATCCCAGTGAGGAATCCTAGGTCAAGGGCATAGGAACGTTACAATGAGGCACAAGGGCGAACTAGGCGGATCATTGAGAAGACATTCGGCCTCCTGAAAGCCCTATTCCGGTGCCTCCATCTGACAGGTGGCTCCCTGTACTACTCTCCGAAGAAGGTGTGCTAGATCATCACGGCATGCTGTATGTTGCACAAACTGGCATTGAGACGCCAGGTGCCTTTTCTGCTGGAGGATGAGCCTGGTGATGGTCTTGTGGCAGTGGTGGAGCCTGTGGACAGTGAGGAAGAGGAGTCAGAGGAAGAAGCTGTTGACAACAGAACAAACATTATCCTGCAGTACTTCCAGTGACACACAGGTAAGACACTGTAACTCCTCTTGACATTTCAGTTTACTTTGGCCATTGTACATGGCAGCCTCTTACCCTCTGTCTATGGACACTGACTGTTCCCTTTGGATTTCCTTTTTTCAGATCTGTGTACCCCATTCTGGCTTCTGTTATGTGTACTGCTGCCCAACAACTGTCATACAATGGTATGAGTAAATGAACATATACGTTGCAATGCTTTGCTAATGTTGTAGTAATACATTTGTGAATCATCAGACTGACTCCAGATTGGTATTTGTTTCAAGGGTGTTTATTTAGGTGCCAATAAGTATAAGAGTATGTGCAAGGGGCTGGGGTGATGGTGGAGGAAGGTCCATGGTAGAGTCCAGTCTCTTTGTATCACAGGTGCATTGTCCAAGTGGGCATAGGAAGTGGAGCAATGGCAGTTCAAGGTGGACAGGGTAACAGAGTGGGACAGTAGGGTGACTATCAAGAGGGTCCTATTTTCTGGGGGGGGGTCTTGGCAATGTTCTCTGTCTTCTGATTGGATCGCAGGGACCGTTTGCGGGGTGGTTCTCCTTCTGCAGGGGGTGGGGTGCTGGTGGCCTGATGTTTGTGTGGCGGGACCTCCTGTCCACTAGCGCCGGCGGAGGTGGAGGGCTGTTCATCGTCCAGGCTAGTGTCAGGGGCCCGTTTGTGTGCCACTGTGTTCCTCATGGTGTTGGCCAGGTCTCCTAGCACCCCTGCAATGGTGACAAGGGTGGTGTTAATGGACTTCAAGTCCTCCCTGACCCCCATGTAGGGTCCCTCCTGCAGCCGTTGGGTCTCCTGAAACTTGGCCAGTACCGTGCCCATGATTTCCTGGGAATGGTGGTATGCTCCCAAGATGTTGGCGAGTGCCTCATGGAGAGTGGGTTCCCTGGGCCGGTCCTACCCCTGTCGCACAGCAGTCCTCCCAGCTTCCCTGTTGTCCTGTGCCTCTGTCCCCGAACCGTGTGCCCACTGCCACTGACCCAGGTCCCTGATCGTCCTGTGTTTGTGGGGTGGCCTGGGGTTCCTGTAGTGGTGGACACACTGCTGATTGACGTGTCCTGGGAACAGTGGCATGGGCCCGCTGGGTGGGTGCTGTGCTGGTGTTTCCTGAAGGGGGAGGCTCTGTGGTGGATTGGGACTGTGGCAGGGTAACCGACTGTCCAGAGGTCCCTGATGGGCCAGGTTGGTCATCGTGATCCAGGCGTGCAGAGCTGCTGTCATCACTGTGGGCCTCTTCTGTGGGGGGACTGGATGTAGCTGGCACCTCCTGTCCGGTGACATTGGGTAGGGGTCCTGTTGGGATGCAAATGCATTGTTATTGTATCTGTGTGTGCCATCTTGTGCAATGGGTGTGTTTCCTTTATAGAATTGTGCTTTCCCTGTCGCCTTGGACTTGTGTGCGTGGTTATTTTGTGGGTTGGGTGAGTCTCTCTACTGGGAATGGTGTGATGATGGGTGTCCATGCAGGTCTGTGATGGGGGTCAATGCATTGGTGTTGCATGCAGGGCTTGGTATTGGGATGGGTGGGTTGTGATAGTGGGGTATATGTGATTTGTTGGAGTGATGGGGGTCAGGGTAAGGGTGGCGGTAGGTGATGGTATGCAGGTTGGGGGGTGATAATAGTAAACATTTGACTTACCAGAGTCCAGTCCTCCTGCTACTCCTGCGAGGCTCTCAGGATGCATTATTGCCAAGACTTGCTCCTCCCATGTTGTTAGTTGTGGGGGAGGAGGTGGGGTTCCACCGCCACTCCTCCGTACAGCAATCTGGTGTTTTGATACCACGGAACGCACCTTCCTCCGTAGGTCGTTCCACCTCTTCCCGATACCATCCATGGTTCTTGGATGCTGTCCCACGGCGTTGACCCTATCAACGACTCTCCGCCATAGCTTTATCTTCCTAGCAATGGAGGTCTGCTGCACCTGTGATCCGAATAGCTGTGGCTCTACTCAAATGATTTCCTCCACCAGGACCCTTAGCTCCTCCTCAGAAAACCTGGGGTGTCTTTGAGGTGCCATGATGTGGTGTGAGTGATATGTGTGAGGTGATGTGTGGGGTGATGTGTTGTGATGTTTTATGTGATGTGCGTGGATGGTGTATGAGTGATGGTGTTCTGTGCCTCTGAGTGTATTTGTGCTCTTTACTTGTCTCTCTGTGCTTTTTCTATTTTCTGGGTTGTAAGGGGTTGTGGGTAATGTGGGTGCGTGTTTTATAGTGTTGAGAGTGTGTGGGTGTGGTGTATGTATGTGTGTCAGGTGTGTGCAGTTTGAATTGTCCAATGTGGTGGTGTATTGTAAGTGTGTGTGCATTTTGAGCGCAGCAGTGTGTACCGCCAATGGTTTAGCACGGTTGAAAGACCGCTGCGTTGATTTGGGGGTCGTGATACTATGGGCGTGTTCCTGTTGGCGTAAAGGTGTGGGTTTTGCTATTGCCAGTTTATCACTGACCTTTGGTGTAGCAGACTTGTGTGAATGTCTGTGTAGTGGCGGTATTCTCTGTGTGGGTCATAATACCGTGGCGGTTACTGTCACGGTATGTTGGCGGCCATCAGCACGGCGGTAGGTGGCATTTACCGCCAAGGTTGTAATGAGGGCCATAGTCTTTGTTGTCAGGTGCCATTGGGAAGGTGGGGGGAGAAGCTGGGACTCCAGCAAGTAACAATGACAGAGAACAATGGGACATTAAGTGGCGGGGGAAATGCCCTAAGCTTCAGAGACCCCGCTTTTCCCTGTACTCCACACCCAAATTTTAACCCACTAAAAAGGATCTCTGCAATGTCCTTTAGGAGTTATGCATTTTACATCTCTGGTTTGGGCTGTCTCCACCATCCATCTTAGGTACCACTGTGATGTAGGAAGCCAGAAAAACAAAATGTATTTCAGTTTGGCTGTAGCCACATGTATTGTATTGTATTGTATTGTAATCGTATTTATATAGCGCTTACTACCCTTGACGAGGCGTCGAAGCGCTTTTCGATGAGTAGCACGCTACTCTGGAACCCAACAAGAATTAGTGATGGATTAGTATCATTAAATAATGAGTACAGTTTTAGTATTATGAGTTAATTTGAGCCGCGGATATGAGAGTTTGTTAGTTAGATTGACTGGAGTAATGGAGGGGTGGAGGAGGAAAGAAATCCAGAAGTGTTAATTAGGAGTATATCCTCCATTTACTCAACCCAAAGGCTTGGGATGAGTAAAGGGGGGCGGAGAGGGAAGAGTATGTGGAAGGGTTAGGGAGAGCATAGTAGCAGGGTGAGATGAATGCAGGAGAATTTAGTAGGGTTGTGTGGGAGGTCACAGAGGTAGAGTGAGGTTTGGTGAGTTAGATGTGGAGGTGGAGGGAAGAGCTTAGGCAGAGATATTTAGGAGATGAAAGTGGTAGAAGGGATTTGGGATGAGTCAGAGTGAGAATGGAGGATAGTTTGATAGAGACATGACATAAGAGTGATGAGTAGAAAAGTGTGATAAGATGAGAGCAGGAATTCATAGATATCTAGTATAACAACCCAAAGAACCAGGAGCCATGCAATGATCCACGAACATGCCAAGCACAGAAACAACATATACACATACATATATATATATACACACACACACACGAATACACACACATATGCACATACAATACATAATTAGAATCATGGGTAAAAAATACTTAGTCAGACAGGTTTAAAGAGTGTGTGTGTATTTTATTGTTATGACATAGTAGCAATACATATTTTCCAAAGAAAACTATAAATAAATAGAAATATACATATAATCTGAAAAAAATATTTATCCACATAGGCATATGCAGTTCATAGTTGTTTGAAAAAGGTGGTTATGAAGGAAAGAGCCAACTCTTGAGTAGTTTTCTGAAGACAAGAAAGTTATCTGTGGCTCTTATAGTTGGGGGTAATGAATTCCATAGTTTGGCTGCTTGGACGGAGATGGATGTACCACCTATAGTCTTTTTCTTGTATGGTGGTGTTCTAAGGCGGGGTGCCAATCTTGAGCGGAGGGTTCTTTGTTGGATGTATTTGGTAATTTTCTT
Source organism: Pleurodeles waltl (assembly GCF_031143425.1). Lineage (NCBI taxonomy): Eukaryota > Metazoa > Chordata > Amphibia > Caudata > Salamandridae > Pleurodeles > Pleurodeles waltl. Next base: position 893,689,207 of record NC_090439.1, read on the forward strand.
TCTGATAAAAAGCAGTCCTGTTCCATGTATAGCTTTGTGGGTGATACAAAGCAGCTTGAAAGTGCATCTTCTGGCAACGGCAGGGGAGATGTGGGCTTGCTGCTTTATATGTAGTAGTAGCCTGGCTGCGGAATTCTGGATACGTTGTAGTTTTTTCATAACAGATAGAGATGATCCATGGTAGAGGCTATTGGCATAATCCAGTTTGGATAGTACAAGCGAGATAGTAGCTTGCACCTTGTGTGGAAATCCGAGGTGGGGGAAGATGCGTCGTAAAGTCTTTAAGGTGATGAAGCTTGTGCGTGCTAATTTGTCGACTTGGGCATTCATAGTTAACTTGGAATCCATGGTGATTCCTAGGTTTCTAACTTCCTTGGATAATTGAGGAGGTGGTCCAAGATCGTCAGGCCAGACGCACAGAGGGTCATAATTGGGGTCTTCTAATTTAAGTAGTATCTGTGTGTCATCTGCATAGTTGTAGCATGTGAGATGGAAATCATTGATCAGTTCTGGTAAAGATATCATGTAGATGTTGAAAAGCAAAGGTGAGATGATTGACCCTTGAGGGACCCCTGCTTTTGTGAAGTAGGGTTCGGGCGAGAAGGGGGGTGAGTGGATGATATTTGCTCTTTTTTGAAGATAGGAAGTAATCCAGTCGAGAGCAATCCCTTGTATGCCTGCTTCGTGGAGTCTGAGTTAGGGTGTCATGGTCAACCGTATCAAAGGCAGCTGAGAGGTCCAAGAGAAGTAGTGCAGCAACTCCATTTCGGTCGACTGTGTTTTTAAGATCGTCCCAGATTGCCATGAGTGCCGATTCAGTGCTTCTTCCTGGGCGGAATCCAGTTTGGAAGTCTGAAAGTATAGAATTGTCTTCAATGAATTGTGACATCTGAGCGAATGCTGCTCTTTCTATCAATTTGCCCAGGAAAGGTCCATTTGTGATTGGTCTGTAGTTGTTGGGGTCTTGCGGGTCTAGGTTTGTTTTCTTTAATAATGGTCATATGTATGCCTTTTTCAGGTCTGCAGGAAAAGTTCCTGAAGTTAAAGTGTGTAACACCACTTAGTCAGGGTGCACAGACAAGAATGGAGGCTTTGAAGAAAGAGCTTGAAGCTCACTTACTCTGCGAGCTGGAGTGATGGCACCCAGAAAGACAGTTTGGAGGGTTTGGAGGATGCAGCGGGGCAGGGGGGGACTGGGCAGACCTCTGGTTCCCTGTCCCATGCCCACGTGAGATTCCGCATCCCCGGCCATGCAGCAGCTGAACAGCATGGGTGACACGGTGGCTGGGTTGAGGACACAACAGGGAGGCAAGGGGCAAAAGGTGGAGTGTTGGAGGCGAGGGGCAGTGGAAACGCCAAGGGACTGAGCCGTAGCCCGGGAGTCCTTGAATCTCTCTAAGGCCGGGTCCCCCTTGTCTTCAAAGAGACGGGAGCCATCAAAGGGCATGTCCATAATAGCCTGTTGGACATTCCCAAAAAAAAACATAAGTACGCAACCAGGCATGGCGCCTCAAGGTCACCGTTGTAGCAACTGATCTGCCCAGAGAGTCGGTCGTGTCCAGCCCACATCGGATCGTGAACTTCGCCACATCTCTCCCATCGGTGACAGCTTGGGAGACGATAGCACAGTACTCCTCCGGTCTCGGTGGCAGAACTTGTGCGACCGTATCCCACAGAGAGTGGGTAGAGCGGCCCAAAAAACATGCGATGTTCACGGACCACAGCGCGAGACTGGAGGAAGAAAACATCTTCTTCCCAAATTGTTCCAGCCTTTTTAAATTCCCTATCCGGGTGTGCGGAAGGGAATGCACCTGAGAAAGAGGAAGCCTAGATGACAAGACTCTCAGGCGTGGGGTGTTGGGACAGGAATTTAGGGTCGTTTGGGACGGGCCGATGGCAGCGTGCGATAGTCCTGTTCACAGGAGCCCCTTTGTTGGGTTTGGGCCAAGTACCCAAGAGGACATCGGTGAGGGCTTCATTGAATGGCAATGGCAATTGTGACTCCCTGTCAGGAGGGATAGTCAGAAATACTTTAGGGTCCACTCTGCTGATGGACACCTGCATCTCCAAACTCTCAGGTCACCTCCGCCTGGTCTTTGTTTTGAGGTTCAAATCATCAAAAATGTTTAAGCCGTCGTTCCCAGCTTGTGCATGTGCCACTCATGCTCCACATATACCCTCTATACACAGAAGTGATGTATGCACATGCCACCGCCATGTCCCACATGGATGGGTGAAGGACCTGGTTGAGGAGGCTATCATATTCTCTCCTAGAGACAGGTAAAAGGTGTGTCTTGTCCTTACAGTCTAATCGCTGTCACCAGTCAGTCCTCCACAGACAGCAGGGCTAATAAGGAAGGTGCCAAGGTAGGCTCCTCCAGACTTCAGACCCCGGCTCTGATCCTTGAAAACCCCTCCTGGTCACAATCATGAAGGTTGTATGTGCTGAAGTGGGATTTAAAAATCTACAGAACTAGCTACAATATGCACAAGGTGAGGGGGATACTCTACAGAACCTTTTCTCTGTAACAACCCATCTCTGTGTATCTTTTTTCCTATTCATGACTTAAGCTCTGCCAGACAGCTAAAGCTATATCAAGCCATTTTTAAATACAAACACATACGTATTGTTTTCATTATTTCACTTTGCTGGTATATCCAGTGTTTCCCTTTAGCTCAACATAAGTTTTCTGTTAGCAAAGCCTGTGGTTTTTTTCTGTCATAGTAGGGCAAGACTTAATCTGCTGAGTTTATACGTGGCAAGGATAGTGCATTGTAAAGTAAGTAGGTTTCACTTTATAGAAAATATCTGCTGTAAATATGTTTTCGAAAACAAATAACTTGTTTTTTTACCACTACCAATTGAATGAAAACAGCAGATGCTGCATGAAGACTGGGGTGTAGAAGCTAAAGGCGTTTCCAGAAGCATGACTCTAGGATCCACACAATCAATTGCAAAGTCCTACATTTCAAATGCCACAGCTAGACTCTTTTAATCTTATTATGTTTCCTAAGGGATTAGAGATTTGAATGGTACAGGAGACATTCCTAAAGTCAAATGTAAAAAAAATGTGTTGAAGTAAAGAATTAAGGGCCTGATGTATCAATCAATCAGTCGACTTGTTAAGCGCGACTTATCACACGCGATGGTATCCAGGCGCTGACAGGTTCCCTGTCGAAGAACCAAGTTTTCAGCATCCTATGGAACACTTGTAGAGTAGGGGAGGTTTGAGGTGCTGTTCCAGGCTTTGGCTTTGAGGTGGGAGAAAGAGCATCCTCCTGTTCTGCTGCCTTATATGCGTGCGGGAGGCAGAGTGGAGGTGTCTAGAGGGTTTGTGTAATCTCAGGCAGTGGTTGATGTAGGAGGGCATATCCACTGCAAACTTCGTAGCGATCATACAATTTGCAATATCCGATTAACTAAAAGTTGCAAATCAATTTTTCTTCAAAGTAGCGCAGTGTAGTAAATTACTAACAATTTCTTTAACTATCACTACAAATAGCGATTTCTAATTTACAGTTAAACAGATGTGCAAAATGTTCACAAAGTGTGAATGTTCACAAAAACAGCAAATTATATGTGCAAATTAGCATGAATTGGAAACAGGTCTTTGAAGAATAGGTTCTGACTAATTTAGTCCTCTTAGATTTTTTGGGGCTTTTGGACTAATTGGTTTTTGGATCTCTGGTGTGAGCCTCACTTACTGTAAGCTCAGGTAAAATCAACTCTAGTGTTACTCACCATCACCCATCTTTTCACTCACGGTAAGCTGTGTAAAATGGATTCTAGGGTTAGCTGCCAGTGCCCATCTTTAAAAAAAAGATTTGCTGCTATGCAACTGTTGGGAAAGGTCGGAGTTGGCTGCACATCATTACATGTGTGCAGGCTGAGTGTCTGGGACTACTATCTAACTTACATTTGGCCTGTCACAGTTGGGCTTAATATGTCTCACACCACTCTTTCTAAATACAGGGGAACCCTCTATTCTCCATTACATACAAATGGTTCTAGTATCTATCTAGGAACACCCCAGTGTGTGTGTTACATTTTAAAAGGCATGTCCTGTGCCTAGGGGTACACCTGTGTGAGAAAAAAATAGTCAATATATACAAATGTATAGTAAAATATATAGGAAGTGCCTCAGGTTAGCAGCCACCATAGAGCACTCACCAGGTTGTCACCAAATTTCTCACTTTGACATCATCAGCAATATTCCTATACATATGGAGGAACCGACACCCGAAGAAGATCAGGGGAATGCTTTGTGTGTATATCTGTGTGAGCTATTGTGTATAAAACACATTAAAAAAAAAATACTCCCTGGGCCCTCATATAGCAATCAATCAAAAAAATGTATAGAGCGCGCTACTCACCTGTAAGGGTCTCAAGGCGCTGGGGGGGGGGGGGTAGAAGATAAGGGGGAGGGAAGATGCCGTTTTACTGTTCAAAAAGCCATGTCTTGAGGTGTTTTCTGAAGGACAGGAGGTCCTGGGTCTTGTGAAGGTTGGTGGGGGGGGAGGGGGAGTTCCAGGTTTTGGAGCCAAGGTAGGAGAAGGATCTGCCTCCGGAGGTTGTGCGTTGGATGCAGACGACTGTGACGAGGGCGAGTGCGGCGGAGCGGAGGTGGCGAGTGGGAATGTGGAAGTTCACTCTTTCATTGAGGTAGGCTGGTCCAGTGTTGTGGAGGGATTTGTGTGCGTGGATGAGGACTTTGAAGATGATCCTTTTGTCGATAGGAAGCCAGTGAAGGGATCTGAGGTGGGCGGAGATGTGTTCATGGCGTGGGAGGTTCAAGATGAGGGGTGCAGCTGCGTTCTGGATCCTCTGGAGTTTCTGCTGAAGTTTGACTGTGGTAGAAGAAATCTAAGTGGCGAGCTACAATAATTAACCTGTAGGAAAGATAATCCTCAGGTACTGAATCGCTATGGATATTGATAACTATAGTGTTGTATGTCAAGAACCAACAATGACACATGGATGAGCAATACGGCTGAACATCGAATTGAATGACAGATGAAAGCATTCTATCAACAAAATATAATTTTATTCAATGATTTTACAAAATGCTAAAACACATAAAAGACATAAAACCTGATGCAAAAGAACAAAGGGCATAATGTCTGACTCAGTCATTCCACAATCATACCGAACTAGGGACAACCAAAATGAAGAATACAGATGTAAAAACTACAAACAAAGGACTCAGATGGTCCAGAAATATTAAGAATTACACAATAACAAAAATGGGCCTAGGGCGGCAAGCAATTACATGTCAATAACAAAATAGAAAAGAAGTATACAAATCTAACAAAATTACAATACCAGTCTGAGCTCTAATACAGACAGGATCTAGGATTAGGAAAGAACAGTGATGAAGATATTCTGTTAATGAAATACAGTAGGGACAGAGGGCCTACGCGCGTTTCGGTGTTCCTCGGTTATTGAGGTCACCTTCATCAGGGCCGTTCCCAATGTTACAATCCAATAATATCATCTTAGCAGCTGAGCATCCTGGCCATTTCTTGTTCCAAGTTTTGGATATATATGAAAAGTGTAAACATGATATCTAATAAAAGAAAATATATACATATAAAGCTTGGAAATCACCAGTTCTAATTTTTATAAGACAGAAAGAAGATTTATATTTCTAGATAGTGTATATGGACCTATAGTCGGTCCTTGCTTTGTAATGCAATACACCAATTGTAAGCGAGTTGTGAGCGAATCATGCGAGAGTGGATTGGTTTTCCAATAAGAAAAGTGCTGGAACAATAATTTTTAGCATGCAACTATAAAGATATTGGAGGAGTCTAGAGTAGAAAATAAGAAGATTAGCATAGTGTGAAGATGAAGAGTCTAGTAAGCAATGAACTGGTATATGGGAATACCATATACCCGTGCTGATTTCTACTACTCTTCCCAAGTTTATAACATATGCACCCAGGTGAGTTGTGAAATTGGTTACAGTAAAATAATATTAGTTATTATTTTTTATAGTACCTGTTATATCAGTCTATTGTTACGACTGATATAAAGCTGTTCCATTTTCAAGGGTATACGTCAAGATGTCTTTTGTTGTCAATCGAGGTAAAACATAATAGTGGGAAGAAAAAACTCTAGTCAATATGGGAGGTCCTGGGCGCAGGGTGACAATATTACTATATACTGCTTGGGCTAATGATAGATTAGAAGTTAGCAGGCATAAAAGGAATTCCTTATATATAAAAGCTAGAAATCACCTGAGGATCAGCTAGGTGTGACAGACTTGCAAGTTCAGTTTTATGGTCTTTGAAATGCCTCTGTATTCGTGTTGGACCTGATATAAATTCCAAGGCATGTGCTTCGATAGAAAGGCTGAATAGAGAAAAAAGAAAGAGAACAAATGGCTCTTTGAAAAAGTCTCATTCTACTATGGGAGAGTCTATCTGTGTAGAAGATCATCGGGTGGTCTCCTAATCAAAAAGGATATGTCTAATGTGCTTACCTGTAAGCAGGACGGCTTGGCGTTCGATGGCTACTGACGGCGTCCGACAATCGCGCTCTGTTTTGAACTGACTCTAATTGATTGGCTCCAGGAGGCTCTAGACCGGGCGCAGGGATGAATAAATATGCACCCACGGAGGCCCGCATATTGGGCTAGCTAGAGTGAGCGAAGCCTTACCAAAGATAGTGAACAATGGACACTATAGTTGCCGAAGAAGCCTAACGTAGGCCAGCTGTAATACATTGAAGGCGTTATGGCTATGTTTTATATCCTGTAACTAGGTAAACTGTATCTAGCAGTGGCATTCTAAGAGAAATAATGTATTCAACGACATATGGAAAGAGATCCAATGTGGGCCTAATGGTCGCCATGTTGGAATGGACGGAGCTGCATGTTACTTTCTAGATTAGGGCGATTTTAACATAAAGGGTAGGCTTATGGGGCGAATAATGGTCACAATTGGCCTGTTTTTATTTTATTTTATATTTCAGTACTAAAAAATAGGTTTTAGAGAAAGTTTGAAAATAATTTAAATATAAGGTATCTTTATTGTCGTCCAAGCTATTATTCTAATATCTTCATAGTGCAATAGATTAAGAGAAAGGAATCTCAAGAGATAACTACATGAAAAATATTAAATAGAAAGAAACCTTAACTCGCAAAAAAAGAATAGAGAGTGTGAAACCAATTATATAATGTCATTTTCCCAGGGAGTTCCTTCATTCAGCCCTTTTTCGCAACTGTCCAAAGCAAAAATCCAATAGACATCCCGTTTCCTCCTAATTTTATTATCCTCGGTCGGTCCTGATTTCTTGATCTTTTCCAATATAGTCCAAGTTAGGTATTCAACTTTATGCTAATGTTGTTTCCAGTGTTGGACTAATGGGGCACCCTCCTTGTCATTACGTATGTTGGACATGTGTTCAAGTATTCTTACTTTGACTTCTCTCCCTGTTTCGCCAACATATAATAGGGGACTTGGGCAGCAGATCAAGTAGCACAATTGGCTGTTCTACAATTAGTCCTATCGGTAAATTTGTAGTTTCTATGTTTCCATTGGAAGGAATCTCCCACTATCGCTCTAGGGCATGCTTTACAGTTACCACATTTGTGGTTACCCTTGATTGGTTGATTCCCACAGATGGATTTCTGAAAAAAATTCTAATTTTTTGGTAGAGAGGCTCTAACTAGTTTGTTAGAAATGTTTTGATTTTTCCTGAAGGCCAGGAGTGGGTGTTCCAATGGTACCTGGTTAGGGTTGCTATTAAGAATGTTCCAATTGGGGAAAATTATTCTTCTGATTTTTTCGTTCAAGTTGTAGTGTTGAACTACACAAACCATCTGGGATTTAGGTTTTTTATTCTGTTTCTCAATCATGCTGGTCCTGTTGTAATACTTAGCTCTTTTGTAGGAGTCCCTGACAAGTCTTCTGGGGTACCCTCGCAGAAGAAATTTTTGCTGCAGGATGTCAGCGTGATATTCAAAATCACGCAAACTGGAACAGTTCCTACGGACACGTAGGAACTGGCTGAAGGGTATCCCTTGTTTTTGACTGGTAGGGTGAAAGCTGTCAAAATGGATTAAAGTATTTCTGGCTGTCGGTTTAGTAAATAGTGACATCTCGAGTTGGAAACTGTTATGGCCGATCCAGATGTCTAGGAACTCTACCTTTTCTCGGCTGGTGTGAATAGTGAATTTTAGATTCGGATCACATACATTAATCCACTGACTAAATTCTGTAAAATGTTCTTCTTCGCCTGTCCAAATAAAGAAGATGTCATCTATATATCGTGACCAAAAAATGGATATTTTCAAAGAAAGGCGCCACCTCATTGTAAATATGGATTTCCTCAAAGGAGCCTACATAGATGTTAGCTACACTGGGGGCACAGGCGCCCCCATACAGACTCCTTTCTTTTGTTGGTACAGCTGTCCATCAAATAAAAAATAAAAAAAACGTAGGGCAATATCTAAGCACTGTAAAATAAAGGCAGAATGTTCAGTCATGCCTTCTTTTTCAGATAAACGGGCAACTGAGTGCCAAGCTTCTTTCTGTAGAATGTTCGTATATAGTGCTTCAATGTCCATCGTGACTAAGATCTGAGTGGTCGGATTAAAAGGAATACCTTCCAGTTTGGCGATGATATGGCCTGTGTCTCGAATATATGCAGGGAGATTAGCTACTCTGGGGTCCAAAAATTTCTCTACATATTTGGACAGAGGTTCTGTCAATGCCCCTACAGTGGAGACTATGGGTCGCATCGGAGGATCTACCTTGTTTTTATGTATTTTGGGTACTCCATAGAACACTGGGGTCCTAATCTTCTGAGGGTTCAAATATTGAGATTCTTGTTGGCAAATAAGCCCCTTATTTAGTGCCTCATTACTTATTTGTGTTATTTCTTTTTTTACTCGTTCCTGCCAGCTATTCCTAGCTTTTTGATAGTAGTCAGGTTCATTAAGCATAGTCTGAATTTTCGGCTTGTATATTTCTGTATCTAGCAACACTATGCCACCTCCTTTATCAAAAGGTTTGACTGTAGTGTACTTATCTTTTTGCAACTTTTGAAGAGCCTGTTGTTCACATTTACTTAAATTATAGTGGGGTTTAGGGATAAACTTCAACAGAGTTTTAATCTTTTCTGATACTATGGGGGTCATTACGACCCTGGCGGAAGGTGGAGAACCGGCGGTAAGACCGCCAACAGGCTGGCGGTCTCCCCTCATGGAATTATGACCATGGCGGTCATCCGCCGGTTCTCCGTTCCGCCCGCCAGGCTGGAGACCCGGGTCTCCAGCCCGGCGGCCGTCACTATACTGCCGGCAGTATTTTGACCCGGCTTATCGCCGTGGATTTCCAGCGGTTTGAACCGCCATGAAATCCATGGCGGTATGCACTATCAGTGCCAGGGAATTCCTTCCCTGGCACTGATAGGGTCTCCCCCACCCTGATTCCCTCCCCTACCCCCCCACCACCCCTGCCACCCCCCAAAGGTTGCAGGGCCCTCCTCCCCATCCCGACCCCCAACATCACACCACCCATTCCCACACGACACGCACGCAGGCACCACCTACACACTCACACACGCCAACATACATGCCTACATGCACACACACAGGCAGACACGCACACCCACATTCAAACATTCACGCACACATCCATACTGACATACCCACAGACATACACACACTCATTCCCATACACACAACACCCCGCAAGCATACACGCACTCACACCCCCCTTCACATACACACACGCACACCTCCATGCACGCACACAACACTCAACCCCCACCACCACCCTCCCCTCACGGACGATTGACTCACCTGGTCCGACGATCCTCCGGAAGGGGATGGGAGCCATGGGGCAGCTCTGCCGACACCACACCGCCAACAGAACATCGCCACGGCGAATCACAGGACGTGATTCGCTGGGCAGTGTTCTGTTGGCGTGGCGGTGGAGCAACCTCCACTTCCCCGCCTCCCGCCAGTATGGCTGTTGGCGGCTCTCTGTCCGAAAAAGGACGGAGAGCAGCCAACGGTCATAATAGGCCGAGCGGAAAACCGCCACCACTGGCGGTCTCCCGCACGCCGGTCCCTCAGCGTTCTTTCAAAAAGACCGCCGAGGTCAAATGACCCCATATATTTTCAAAGATTTTGACTTCAGGACCCACCGTGTCTAGATGGGGTGTGAAAGTGGAAACTGGTTTTAGACCTGATAAATTCATCTCTCTACTATCAATTCTGTCTTCAAAAAACCTTTTAAGCCTGATTCTCCAGAAAAAGGCGTGGAAATCAGATAGAAGATCAAATCGATTAATGGAGATACTGGGGATAAATGACAGCCCTTTCTTGAGTAGGGATTCAGTGTCCATATCCATGGGGGTAGACCTAAGATTGAAAACTGGTACTGCTTTTAGTCCCTCCCATATTTTTGTCTCCGTGTTTGTAAAGTATGCAGTGGATTGTCCACATTGTGAAATCTCCCTCTCTGGTAATTCCTGAATCACTCTCTGGGTCTTCCTCCCCTGGATAAAAAATGATTAGAGCGGCTGGTCCCTTCGCTAGGGCCTGACCTGCCGCTGTATTGGTCGAACTGATTGGAGTTACCTTCTCCTTCAGACTCGGAGGTATCGGAAAAGGTGACAATCTTTTTATTAGTCCAGAACTGTCTATCCTGCTCTGGCACATTCTGTTGTTGATTTAGATAGTATTTTTCTGATAAATAAGGATAGGCTCGTTCTTTAGAAAACCACCTGATATTCTTCCTTAGCTTATCTGTCTTTCTCTTGACTAGATATAGATTGAAGGACTCAAGATCTCGATTAATGGCCTCTATTTGTTTCTTTGCTTCCTGTAACGAGTCTTGTGTTTTCAGTTCATCTTCTAAGGTTTGAATTTCTTTCATAAGTACCTCCATCAGTTCTCTCGCAGTCTCTACTATGAGGATCATCCAGTCTCGTGAGCAGTGATTGGAGATTAGAGACCATTTTTCTAGAAATTGTCTAATCTCTACAAAAAGGCCTGGTATGTTTCTTACTCTTAGGCCCGATCGAATAATCCCTGCTCTAAGATACTCTAAGATGAAATCGGCATGTAGTTCTGTACGTTTCGCTTTTTTCTTTAATTCTAATAGTTTGTACCATCCTTCTTTAGGATGCTTCATAGAAATCGATGTCCCGGCTCCTGATCTAGGCTGATCTAACAGCTTAGCTAAATCATCTTCACTGAACCCAAATGTTTTAATAGTGTCCATATCGGATCTAAGCGGGCGACAGAAATACCACCACAACTACCAGATAGGGAAAGTGTAATGATATAAATCCCGTATTGACAACAAAGCTTGACTGTGGTGCCAGCGTAGAGAGCGTTTCCGTAGTCTAGTCTGCTGCTGATGAGTGCAAGGGTGACGGTCTTTCTGGTTTCTATGTGTATCCATTTGAAGGTTTTTCGCAGCATGCGGATGGTGTTAAAATAGGAGGAGGTGATAGAGTTGATTTGCTGGGTCATGGAGAAAGAAGAATCTAAGATGACGCAGAGGTTGCGTGCGTGGGTGGCGGGTGTTGGGGGTGATCCTAGGGCGGTGGGCCATCAGGAGTCGTCCCATATTGTTTTGTTGGGGCCGAAGATGATGATTTCGGTTTTGTTGGAGCTTAGTTTGAGGTGGCTTGCTGTCATCCATTTGGCGGTGTCTAGGAGTCCGGCATGGAGGTTGGTCTTGGCGGTGGTGGGGTTCCTCGTGAGGGAGATGACGAGCTGGGTGTCATCTGCGTAGGATATGATGGTGATTCCGTGTGGGCGGAGGATGTTGGCCAGCGGGGCCATGTAAAAATGTTGAAAAGGGTGGGGCTGAGGGAGGACCCTTGGGGAACTCCGCAGATGATCTTGGTTGCTGGGGACTGGAAGGGAGGGAGGTGGACTTTCTGGGTCCTTTCGGCGAGGAAGGAGGCCAGCCAGTCCAGGGTCTTGTGTCGGATTCATGCGTCGTAGAGGCGTGTACGGAGTATTTGGTGGCAGACAGTGTTGAAGGCTGCGGAGAGGTCCAGGAGGATGAGTGCGGCGGTCTCGCCCTTGTCAACTCTGGTTCTGATGTCATCAGTACAGGCGATGAGGGTGGTCTCAGTGCTGTGGTTTTTGCGGAATCCAGACTGTTAGGCATCAAGTGCGTTGTTTTCCTCTAGGAAGTGAGACAGGCGGGCGTTCACTAACTTCTCAGCGACCTTGGCGGAGAAGGGGAGAAGAGAAATGGGGTGGTAGTTCGTGAGGTCATCAGGGTCTGCTTTGTTTTTTTTTAGGAGTGCAGTTACTTCTACGTGCTTCCAGGAGTCTTTGAAGGTGGTGGCGTCGAAGGAGCTGTTGATTACGGTGCGAAGCTTGGGAGCGATGGTTGGGCTGGCCTTGTTGAAGATGTGGTGGGGGCAGGGGTCCGAGGGGGAGCCTGAGTGGGTGGAATTCATGTTTTTTTCAGTTTCTTTGTCGTTGGTAGGGGCCAAGTTGTGTATTTGGTTGGGGAAGGGGTGTGTTGTTGTTGGTGGTGGAGGAGGTGGTGGGTGCTGGTGGTGTGAAGCTGTTGTGCATGTCTAAAGTTTTGAGGTGGAAGTGGTTGGAGAGGGTGTTGCAGAGGTTTTGTGTGTGAGTGGGGTCGATGTTGCAGGATTTGGGTTTGGTGAACTCTTTGATGATGGTAAAGAGTTTCTTGCTGTTATGTGAGTTACTGTCTTTGCGTTCCTTGTAGTAAGCCCTTTTGGTGGTCCGTATGAGTTTGTGATGTTTGCGTATGGTGGTTTTGAGGGTGGAGAAGTTGGTCATTGAGGGTTCCTGGCGCCAAGCTTTCTCGGTTTTGCAGCATTCACGCTTGGAGGCTTGGAGTTCAGTGCTGAACCAGGGGGCGTTCTTGATGTTGCAGGTGGTGATGTTTCAGAGGGGCGAGTGAGTTAGCGCAAGTTGTAATCCATTGTGTGAGGTTATGGGCAGCAATGTTGGGGTCGTTGGTGTGGGGGGGGTTATGTGCAGGCTGGGCGTTCAGGTGTTCTGTGGGGATCTTGTCCCACATGCAGTAGGGTGTGGTGTGTTGATGGTGGTGTGTGGGGGGGTTTCGAGAAGGAGAAGTGGACGCAGTGGTGGTCGGTCAAGTGGAGTTCAGTGGTGTGTGTGAAGGTTATGTGGTTGCTGGAGGTGAAAATCGCATCTAGCATGTGTCCTGCTGAGTGGGTGAGTGAGGTGACTAGTTGTTTGAGTCCTAGGTTCCTGAGGTTGTCTAGTAGGGATGTGGAGTTGTGGTCGTGGGGGTTCTCCAGGTGAAAGTTAATGTCACCAAGGAGGATGTAGTCTGTGGAGGTGAGGGCGTGGGGGCTGATGGTGTCAGCGATGGCGTCACAGAAGGGGGGACGAGGTCCGGGTGGTCTGTAAATGAGGGTTCCCCTGAGGGTGGTGTTGGCGTTTATGCGAATTAAGAAGTGTAGGTGTTCTGCGCTGTCTAGGGTGTTGTGTGTGTTGGTCGTGATCTTTATGGTGTTTTAATATACAATGGCGATGCCACCTCCCAGTTTGTTTAGACGAACACTACGATAGATTTTGATATAGGGAGGAGGAATTTAGGGCCAGATGTAGCAAGTTCCGATTTTGCGAATCGGATGCAGAACGGTGTCTCAGACACCGTATGCGATTCGCTATGGGGTCGCAAAGACCCACCTCATTAATTTTAATGAGGTGGGTCGCATTTTCCTACCCCATAGCGAGTCCCTGCACTCACAGGGATGGTGGCCTGCTGAAGACAGCAGACTTCCATGTCTAGGACTGCTTTTTAAATAAAGCAGTTTTTTATTTATTTTGCAGCCCGTTTTCCTTAAAGGAAAACGAGTTGCAAAATAAAAAAAACAATGAAACCATTTGGTTTCATTTTTTCAGAGTAGGCAGTGGTCCATTGGACCACTGCCTGCTCTGAAAAAAACTTTTTGGCAACATTCACAAAGGGGAAGGTGTCCCATGGGGACCCCTTCCCTTTTGCGAATGAGTTACCACCAGGGTGACACTGGTGGTAACTGCGAATTGCTTTGCGACCTCGTTCGCGGTCACAAAGCAATTTGGCATCGCGATGCGAGTCGCAAATAGGAAAGGGACACCCCTTCATATTTGCGAGTTGCATTCACATTTTGCGAGTCGGTACCGACTCGCAATATGTGAATGTGCATCGCGATGAGCATTTTGCATGGCGCAAACTGCGATTTTCGCAGTTTGCATTATGCAAAATGCTTGCTACATCTGGCCCTTAGTCCTCACCATAAATGTTTTCCTCACCAGAAAAAACCCTGGATGAGACAAGCTGTGGCATATAGGATGCTGTTAAGGGGTGCCAGTGAGATTTCTAGGAGGCCATGGACCAGAGCATTACCACAATCCAAGTGTGATAGATCAAAGGCTTGAACCGCAGTTCTGAAATCACTTTCTGGATAAAATAGTTTCATTTTCTTAAGACGTGAGAACTGGTACTAGGCAATCTTTGTTTTCTTGGTAATGTGTTCCTTGAGGGTGATGTTGGTGTCCATTGTTACTCCAAGTTACTTGGCTTTCCATAAAATTTGGAGTTTGAAGCCATCCAGATTTATGTAATTGAGCGAGGCCTGTACAGTTCCATGTTTGTTGTTCTTGGCAGGTAACTTGAATTCTGTCCTTACTGAGCTTAGCTTCAGGTAGACACAGGATATTCTGGTCTGGATGATGTACTTTAAACGTTGAATGCACCAGAGACTTTCATGAAGTACTGTGTATCATCAGCATATTGGTGAAACTTGATGCTGATACCTGTGATTAGAGCACCAAGCAGCTCCATGTAGAGGGTGAAGCAGGCAGTATGGTCTTTAGGGGGAGGGGTCTCTGCTAGTGACATAGATATTTTGAGACCTGTAGGTGCCCATGTGAACAAACTAGTATCAGTTGGAAACGTAGGAGGAGAACAAGAGCAGCTCCTCCACTAGGGAGGAGGAGCGTTGCCCCCCCCCGAGAGGAGCTGCCAAACCTTTACACTAAAACTATGATAAAATATGTTTATTATTGTTTTATTGTAAAAGGGGCGGGGTCACGGGCTGTGATGAGCATGGAGGGGGAGTGCAGCACTCCCCCTCAGTTGCGCATGTATGTTTGCCTGGCCGTCTCGGGCCGGCCAAACACACATGCGCACTAGGCTCTCTCTCCAACCCAGCACTATGTTGCTGGGTTGGAGACAGTAGGCAGAGACTTCTGCTCTGTCTTGGAGCACCCTGGCTTGGCGCTCCAGCCAATCCGAACGCTGCTCTCATACTGCCAGCAGCATGACAGCAGCATTCGGATTTGCTGCAGGGAAGGCTGGGAGCCCGTGTCTGCAACTGCAGTGAAGGCAGAGGAGCGATGCAGTGGTGGCAGCGGCGAATCTGGTGTTTTTGTTTTTTTTTAACTTAATTTGTTCTCCTCCCCACCATGCCCTCCCCTCGCCCCCACCCCCCCCAAACGTACAGCGAGCCACTCCTGAGTGAAGGACATTGCCTGTGAATCGCATTTGAGATTCCAGGGTGCATATGAGAGTGGGATAGTCATCTGTGTTAAAAGCAGCTGAAAGGTCCAGCAATATCAGGAGTCGGGATTATCTTCTTTTGTGATCAAGAAGCATTGTTTACGATATGAAAGGTTGCTGTCTCCATAGTGCAGCTGGACTCAAGCCTCATTCGTAGGTGTGTAGGAAATGGTTATCATTGATGTGATTTTGGAGTTGAACATAGACTGCTTTTTCAGTGATCTTGCGGATGAACGGCAGATGAGTGATAAGCTGGTAGTTGGCAAGGTCAACAGGGTCTTGCATAGGTTTCTTTAGAAGTAGGAATATCTGGCCTGTCTTCATGGCTTCTGGAAAGATGCCTTGAGTGGGGGCAGCATTAACAACAAAGAGTAGTAGGGGTGTGGTAGCATCCCTAGAGAGAGATTGAAATGCCTTGCTCCTCCCCACAAGTCCTGTCCAGCATCTGGGTCAATAAGTAATGTCCAGAGTGCTGGTTGTGAATATAGGGGGATTCTGCCCCTCCCACCCCCAGGGTCCTAGTTTCGTCACAATGTGACATTGCTGACAGGGGGTTGTGGGGATTTCTTAAGATCATGACTTTTGTATTCATCCACAGCAGTTTTAGGCTTCAGGGGCACACTCAAACATGGCTGACGTGGTGAATTCATCATGGAGTTAAGAATTTAGAGTTGGTGCTGGAGGAGATGTGGAGGACAGAGCAGCAAGCTTCTTTCTCTACATCCAGGCCATGCTTTGGTATTCTGTTCTGTGCCTTATCTGCCAGACTGAAGCAGTTAGGTCATGGTGTACATGTGGAAAAGGAGACCTGCTGATGGCCAGAGAGGACGATAACGCTGTAAAACCACTTTCACCACCCACTTCCAAAGCCGAGCTGCAGCTTCATTCCTCAGCATGCCTATCTGGACATGGACAAGCTCTGCCCTCGGCTGCAGAGGCTGCACACACCTGTGGTTGCAGACCATCCGGCTGCTGAGGATTCCTAAGACTAGACTCCCAACCACAGAACTATGTATTTGAGCAAGCTATGTGGTCCTGGACAGAGGCAGTTGCTGGGAATAAACCTTACTTTTCGAGCCTTTTCACATGTTTGTGCCTTTATGTGGAGCATGACGGCCTGCGTCTGCCTATTTACCATGGCATTTGGGCACAGGAGTTGGTGCCTTACTGGATGTGCCGCAAACATGTTTGTGCCTATGTGTGGTGCTTGCTTTTGTCTGTTTACCAAGGCATCTGGGCACGTGGGTTGGTGGGGCTCAGTATGTGAAGTTTGCATTTTAAATATTAGGTTTGTGACTTACTTGGGTGACACCTCTTAGAGTCTGAATGCCACCAACTCTTTGCCTTGCAAAGCATTGTTCCTTGCACAAGTTTTGGTGCAATACTGCTATTGGACGGTGCTAGTTTTTAAAGCAATTTTTCGTGGACAGAAATCTGACTGAGTCTACAGATGTTTGCCCTTCTTTTCTATCGCAATGAAAACAGTTACTCTTAGGTTTTGAAATAAGGTAAGGGACTTGATTTAGGTTAGTGTTATTGCTGGCAAAATGGTGTCTCGCATAAATTGTGAAAATGTTCTACAATGAGTTGTCAAATTATGTTACCTGGTCAATCAACCACGCTTGCTCCCACACGTGAATGCATGTTAACACATTACGTACTGTCTCAAAACAGGCTTTGAACCAAGTCTTGACTTCTACCACTTATCTTTAATGTCCATAGATAGCTCATTACGATTGGTCTTTATGTAAATAAATCAGTGCTGCAATATGAGGAGCCCCTGGAATTACGCCACTTTCATCATTCCAGTTTAAAGAAATAGTGAAACGTTGGGTGGGTTGATTTTTCCTGCACTCCCTGACTTTTATGGAGGAAGCTTTGTCCATGTCATTTCTGGGATTCATCTTAGAACCTGGGCGGATGTCAATATTTTCAGTAAAGCCAATGAGACGTGCTCTAACTTGAATGCCAAGGTTTCTTAAGAATTCAGCTATGATAAAGCCTCGACTGTCTACACTACTTGGTATCTCTCTATCATCTGTAATTCTCTTAAGTCAATGACTAGGAACATGGACTGCAGTTGAGGGACAAAGAGTTAGTTTATGTAACACAAGTTAGATCACTGCGTCCGAGGGATAGGTGAGCAACTGGCCCTCCTGAGAGTGTAATATACATGCACAATGTACCTAAAAAGTGTGGTTCGTATTTCATGTATGAAATTCCTCGGTGTATGTGTTTTCCATCTCGGAG
This sequence comes from Pleurodeles waltl, assembly GCF_031143425.1. Taxonomy (NCBI): domain Eukaryota; kingdom Metazoa; phylum Chordata; class Amphibia; order Caudata; family Salamandridae; genus Pleurodeles; species Pleurodeles waltl. Next base: position 893,706,988 of record NC_090439.1, read on the forward strand.
CTCCCACGCCATAAATAGAGTTATGGAGTTAAGACTAGTAGATGTCTGCCTGAGGGTGAGATCACAGGGGTTGTCTAGACAGGGCCTAGGATCAACATGGTTGATGCTGATCAAAAAGAGAGATGTGCAGGAACCTTTTCATAATGAAAACTAATGTAACTAACATTTATAAATAACCGTGTAGGCCTTAAATGAAAAGCTGTATTTCAAACACAATTGGGAGCAGTAAACTTTCATAGTTACAAATGTTTAGCTAAAAAGACAGTAGAATGCATTTTCTTTCTTTTACCCTGATCTAGGTCGAGACAGTGTGATATAAAACTTTCAATGATGCAAATGTGCTGAGATAAAATACAGTTTCATAGAATATAATAATGTATTAAAATGTTTAGTTTAATTTATGTAGAATGTTTCATATTAACAATAAGGTTGTTAATTTAGATGGGTGAGAAACCTAATGTAATGTAGATGCCGAACGATGAACTGTTTTTGTCTTGTACTAAGCGACACTGGGAACCAACTTCGCATTGATAGTTATATTAGTTTGCAGCATATTTGCATTTAATGTTTCGGAGCCTTTTGTTTTAGACTGTCTGGACGACAGAAGCTTTCCTGTTCCCATTATGATACCACTGCCTGACAGGAAGAGCTGCATAGAGATGGCAACAAGTTGTAGTGAACCACTGATATTAGAAGGTATAATTGTACATGTTCCTAGAGTAGGCTCAGAGGTCTCACTTTCCAGACTCCCTGCAGAGCCCTTTGCTGAGGCGCTTCTCAGATTAATTCTGAGAGACCGTTATTTCCCCTGCTTCTCAGATTAATTCTGAGAAACCCTTTATTTCCCCTGCCTGAATCTTTGCTGCAATGAGACTCTACTGAGTTTCTTGAACCTCTCTTTATGGGAGGATCTGACTGACTTAAATATTGCTTGAGCTTTAAGATTTCACACCTTGAATTTAGAGCTCTCTATTGGTTCTGACTGATGCTTTTCACTCAATCCTTAGATTTCGAAAAGGGATCAACTTATATGTAACACACTTCATGCTTTGTTCTGTATTGTACTGATGACTTGGTTAACATTGATAACTTTTCAATAAAGAACTATTTACTAAAAGATTTAATGAAGCTTTGGAACTCACACCAAAATCTCACCATTGACTCCCAAGAAACCAATTTATGTATGATAGATTGTTTTGATTTGCAGCTTCTGATTAATTCCTACTTGCCTCAAATGTTAATCACCTTGGGCCGGTATTTAGAGCGGGGACTTTATGTCCCGGATGAATTGGTAAGATTGATACCAGAAACCAAATATTTATTTAAAGTCCCTGCTCCACCAGATGTGATTATTTTGCGAGCTAGATGTGTCTTGTTGTTTAATCTTGGGGAGATACAATGTACTAAGAATGTATTGACTCTTGCTTTAAACCTGAAAAATGAATGAACAAAATTCATTAAAACAATATTAACTGTCCACTTCTTGCAAGCCAGTGAGTTAAAGTTTGTTGAATTTGCAGGGTAGTTCTGTCCCAAGCTTTGCATGAACACCAGACACCTTTTCTAGACATAGAAACAAAAGGTGTGTTTTGAAGACCAGTGAGGTGGCTTAGAAATTTAGATAGATCTTGCTTACTTTACAAATGGGATGTTATGTGTAGATGTACTTTTTTTAATTACTTTTCATACTAATCCTGAACTAGTCATCAGGTCTTTTGTTGAACATTTTAAGTACATTTTGTTATTGCGTGGAAATAACTTATTTTTATATATTTTGTATATTCACTTCTGTTTTTTATAAGTCCTGTAAATAACAAGTTTTACTTCCCACTTTGCAGCCATGAAAGACAGACATGGTCTTGCTGTCAATTGAACCTATGACCTGCAATCACATTTAGTTCTGGCAGCAAACATATATTGATATTGTTTGTGCTGACAATATTCACTGGAGAAGTCTGCCGCCATTGGCCACCCTTGGGTCAAACCACTATACTGTCACTTTTGCATAGCAAGTGGCATCTTTATTTCCTAGGCAACCTGGTAAGAACGGGGCAACCTTTATTAATGAGTCCTTGATCCGTTCTCAACCCCCAGTGTACTGCTGAACAATACAATAAGCACATAATCCACATTTTACACGACCTTGTTCCTCTCTGACGCATTCAATGTAATTGTTGGTATAACAAAGAGTTAGAAAGTTGCGCCTTAAACTTAGGAAGCTACAACTGGTCTGGCGACAGGAATTATTCCCCGTTAGTCACGAAGTATTGGCCATTTTTTAATAAATACTAAAAGACTGTCGAAAGGGTGAACATCTCTCATTGTGCTAAGATAATTTTTCAGCTCCTAATACTTCAAGAGTTATTTCTGCACCAGTCAATGAGGTGAAAGAGGCCTTCATGAGGAGTACAACACCCTTGCAAACTGGAATCAGGTCGCAAACCATTTTAATCTATTAAAATATCTATAACAAACAGGTTGAAACAGTATTGTATAACAGCAAAAAATACACAATAAGACAATCATAAAAGCAAACTCAGCAAAGCATATGGGCACGGGCCCTCCCAGCAGCTTTTAGGTAAGAACCACTGTGCAAAACAGCTTCAGCATCGGGTATTTGCAATAAAAAGTAAAAGCTGGCCTACATAAACATTTACTTTTTAATAAAGGGGTTAGAAAATGTGTGTATATTTTACATAATATTTGCAACACAATGTAAAATGCAGCATGGACTGACCGGACTTGCCATCACAGGGACAAGGACTAACATCTAGATTCTTCACAGAGCCCACGGGGAAGCAAGCAGATATTTGACAGTGTCAGCTCTGAATTAGAATAATAGGGACCTTTCCCGTCGCCCCCACCGCAGTATACATAGTTATTCGGGCAGTGTGGTGAAACCCGAATTAAGTAAGCGGCAACGCTCGACTTCTCTTTTTCTTTAATAACTCGCTGTGTGCAAAATTATAAAATACTTGTCGAACATGCTTTTAATCGGGTTATTGCAGGTCTGTTGCTCTAAAGATGCCTCCTGCAAACCATTTTTATGGTATTCAGCTTATACATACACCGCCAGGGTATTCGGCACCCCCTATCGCATGAGAGGCAGTCCAGTAGAATGTCCCTTGACAAGCCAGCCTCATCGTTCTTCCACATAGCCCCCCACAGTAGCCCCAGGCCGACTCTAATGCGACCTTCTATGAAGGGAATTACCCAGCTCTTCGTGACAAATTAGGTGCAGCACCGATATGGGACCTAACAGAAGTTTCCTAAGGACCCAGTTTTCTTCGATCTGAATGGCCTGACAGTGTGATATACTCCCCACTGCTGCCCCATATATTAATACACTGTAATATATTTGCAAAAGAGGAAGAAGTGGGCCTCCACCTGTTGGTTGCGGTAGACTGTGTAAGGAGCCAATTGCCCCTGACGGCTGGATCTGTGGTGCACGATATTCGTCATCCAAGACCCTGTGGCTGTAAGAGTGACCCCCAAGTAAGAAAAGGTATTTATTCTACTGAGGGAGCGGGTGCCAACAGAAAGTCATCAGTTGTTTACACCTAGGGCCACAAGCCATGATATGGGCCATTGTGAAGTTTGTGCCTAAGTCCAAAGTAGCCGTGAAGTCCACAAAGGCGTGCACCAATAGGGGTAGAACTTTTGGTGTTTGTGCCATAAGCACTGCATCATCAGCATAGAGAAGTGTGGGTAGCGATAAACTCTTAATCTTGGGAACATCTGGGGAAATTTCAAATAAAAACAGATAAAGCTCGTTAATTTATAAAATGAATACAATGGGAGCCAGCACACACACCCTATCTTACGCCGCTATTAATATGTACATCTCCAGATACCTCACCCTGTGTGCTAATTCTCACACTGCCATGCATATCTTTGTGCAGGTGCGCCATAAAGTGCACTAGTGCTTCTTCCAACCCTTGGGAAATCAACATTTGCCAAAACTTAAAATGATTAACGCAGTTGAAAGCGTCTCAGGTTTGGTAAAGCAGTTAATGAGGCACATCGGACTTGTATCTCTTTTGTGTGGAAATACAGTCTGTAAATTAACTCTTCCTCTTCCTTTTCCTTTTCCTGGACACAGGAGCTGGAGAACACTTAGCCAAGAATCTAGGAAGAAAATGAGAAAGAGCAGGTTTGTTTGGGGAAAAGGGAACAACACCATGACACCCTTTGTTGTGTGTGAAAAGGCTGCTTTATTTGAAACAGGTGCACTTACAATTACCAAAGCCTTGGCCTTTGCCTTACAAAACTAAAACCTCACTATACAGCCAAATCACCTAGCCAAAACTCTACCCCCTCCCCCCTCTCTTTAATCTTAACCCTGCCTCTCTTACTACATTCATCTTTTAATACTGTTTTCCCTGTCAAACCTGTATTGTCTACTTAACTGGGTTCTAATGGAACCTAACAATTGAACTTGCAACTAGCATAACTCCTAATGCCAAATTTCCTTCCTGTCTGTCCTGTCTTGCTGTTGTCCACCCCCATTCAGTTCTCAAAGTATCCAGCCCGGTTCGCTATCCGTACCTATTTCGGTTGGCATGTGAACTCTCTCTGCCTCTGCCACCAGAAAAGGGCGAGTCATCTGCCTTTTTCTGCCCCCCGCCCAACCTCCCCCCCATTTATCACCACTCCTGCAGAAGCTCCTTCAGTGTCTCTTTCCTATATAGTAGGGACAACTCCATGCCCATAAATGACAAGTGGAAACCATACCCCCTGAAAAATTCTACATCTTCAAACCTAAGGTCCCTATGTTCCACACAATGGGACATTGTACCGCACAAAAACCTCATGCCGCACAAAAAGCTTTCATTTCTTTATTGATGTTCCTCCTCGCCCACTCAATAGCCCCTGGCTTTTTGGCCCCTCTCCAGCACCGATGCACAACAAGGGCTGATCAAATCACATGGCACCCTCTCCATTGTTGGAGAATCTCCTGCAAATCTCTCTTCATGGTCTTCATTAGATCCAAACCAATTTTTGCCGCTAAGTCATTCTCCCTGATGTGTACTAACAAGACATCTGGACAAACGGTCCTGCCACTTCATTCCCCCCTGTACCATCCCATCTCACTTGGTACCGCTCCCCGCCCAACCCCAGACTTTCGCCTATGCTTGTTCTCCTTGCTTGCCGCTGGGTCCACTTTATGAAGGAAAGGCCCACGACCCAGATAGAAAGAAAGCTCACATCCGGACCTGGCACCACACCTGCAAAGGGAGATAAAAAAGATCATTAGGTGCGTTCACCCGACCCAGACTGTCCCCACTTCTGACATACCTCCTAAAACTGTCTGATATCCACCTACCCAGCCCCATTAACTTGTCTTTGTTCCATCCTCACCTCCCTGCCTCTGTTGATACCCCAATCCAAAATGAATGAGTTCCAAACTGCACTGCATCTCGTCCCACTACAGACAGTCCTTTTCTCATAACCACCAACAGCTGATAGGATGTGACCTTCCTCCCGCAGGCATACTGGAATACCAGCCCCATCTGATCAGTACTGTAAACCTTCAGTTGTTTCCCCAAGGAGTGGGGACATATCATAGACAGAGGATACTGCCTGAGAAAAACATTGACGCCTCTCCCCACCTGATCGGTTTTGGAACTCTGCAGCCTTATGGATATGCCGTGAGTACTAAACTGCACTTCCTTCCATGTTATACCTGCCCTCTGTTTTGACCCCAACAATTCGGATACTCAAAATGTGCCAAAAAACATCCAAGACATGAGGGCCCTAAACAACAGTACTTCTTTCTCATCCGCACATATGACCCCTAAAATCCCAATCACCTCTTTTAACAGCGTCAGGGACATTGGCTGCCTAGCCCTCTCCCTCTTACCCCCCTCCTTGGCCCAACCTTCAAGAATCATATGACCCAGATCCCCCACTGATGGTGGGTAACCCCCCAACATCTTCCCCAGAAAAACTTTACCAGGTCCATGATAAATTGAGCCACATCTTCCACCCTCTCCCTTTCAGTGCCCCTCCTGCATGCCCCAGACCTCAAAAACTCCTGCCATGCCCTCGCGTACGCGCTCTACGTTAAGTGCGCCAGTGAGTTCACCACCAAGCGAAGCATCCTCTGCTGCCTATGCTCCACAGCACTTCTGGCATTTCTGTCCTGTTCAGGTCCTCCTCCGTGACTAGACCATAGAACCTCTTCCACTGTGAACGAGGCAAAGCATCGGCAATGGCATTGTTCACTTCCGGGACATGCCTTGCCCTAAATAAAATGTCTTGTCGTAAGTATTCCAACACAACCACCCTTAACAGCTGTAAAACCTGTAGGTCCCTCGCAGACTGCCTGTTCACTACCTGCACGACTGCCAAATTGTCCACCGCAAACAATACTCTCCTGTGTTCCAACATGTGTCCCATAAAGAGACTGCCAAAACTAGGGGAAACAATTCTAGAAATGCTGTGCTCCGTCTCCTATTCTTCCATTCTTCCTACCATTCTTCCGCGCACCAGCTGCCCTGCCAATTTATGCCAAAGCCAGAAGCTCCTTCTGCATCGGAAAATATTTGCGCATCCCATTCGTAGTCCTTCCATGACTGCAAAGGTATGCCATTGAAGGAGTCTAAGAATATGCACCACATTCTCAAGTCCTCCTTCACTCCTTCTTTGAGACACGTGATGGTGAGGCAAGGATTGTTCGGCTAAATCCAGTCCCAGTCATCTACAGAATGTCCCCCCTGCCCTCATCACCCTACAAGCAAAGTTGAGGTGCCCTAACAATACCTGTATGTCTCTCACTGTCACCTTGCGTCTGCCCAACATGTCCTGTACTGTTTGTATCATGCCCATCCTCTTCTCTTCCGGTAGGCGAGCCATCATAACCTCAGTGTCCAACTCAATTCCCAAAAAAGAAAAGGCCGTACCAGGCCCCACTGTCTTTCTGGGGGCCAGTGGCACTCCCAGATCCCCCATAGTGTCCTTAAGTTGGTACATGACCTCTGTGCACCTCACAGAACCCACTGGGCAACTAAGAAAAAATCATCCAAGTAATAAGTCACCTCTCTATGCCCTGTGATGGTGGTGAAAATCCATTTCAAGCATGTGCTAAAGCATTCAAATAGCGAGCAAGAAATGGAGCAGCCCATTGGCAGCGCTTTGTCCACATACCACCGTCCTTGGAATTGAATTCCCAACAACTCGAAATCCTGGGGATGCACGGGCAACAGCCTGAAAGCCAACAATCTTTTTTTTGCCATCAGGGCGTGAGGCCCCATCGCCTCTACCATATCAATGGCCACATCCACTGACACGTAGGATACTTTTGTCAGCTCTTCCGGCATGAAATTGTTCACTGATGACCTCTCCAGGCATGATTAATGTTGTATTAATCAGTATTGTCCTTCCTCTTTCTTGGGCACAACCCCAATAGGTGACACCATAAGGTTCTGCAGCGGCCAGTAAGCAAAAGGGCCTGCCATGCGACCCTCTGCCACCTCCTTTTCCAGCTTTAAGCATACTACCTCCTCCTTCCCTCTCACTGATCTAAGGTTCTCAGCCCACCGTCATACTCTTGGTCCAGTGTATCCTAGCCTGAATACCTGAGTGAAGCCCTGCGCCAGCACGTCGTGTCCTCTTTTCTGTCATACCGTGCTAACCAGGACTTCAATCTCTCAATGTTAACCAGAGTATGAGCTTTTCCCCACAGGTCCCTGTCCCCCACGATTTCTCGGCAGTCCCTGCCATCCCTGTTGTCCCCCAAAATTGTGCTGTCCCTGTCCCGTCCCGGACATTGAGGGGGTGTTGTTCCCATAGCAGTTGACGAGAGCATGTCACCCTGCACATTTTGAGCACTTATGTCTAAATTTACAGTACTCGCAAGTGCACATTCCTTCATTGTAGTCCCAACAGGCTCCCGTCTTTGCTGTCCCACTTCCTGATGATGCTGACCTTTAGCAGCTGCCCCCATCCCACTCTGGGAGGGTCGCTCTCTAAATGGGCCGGTAAGTGATGGGGAGCCCACTGGCCGTAAAAATGGTTTTATCAAGCTTAGATGGGCCCATGGTCCTCGTCTATCTCCCCCACTGCACCTCCGGATCGGCCACCATTCTGCCCCTGAACTCCTCATCGTACTGCACCCAGACGTGCTCCAAATTTAGTTCAACTGCACCTTGTGGATTATATCCATATATTTAAAAAGCACAACGACCTGTCCAGAAAGCGTTTGCAATAAATGCTCGCAAAAATCAAGAATAGGGCTGTCCAATTTTCAATTGTAACCGGGATCTTCGGGGGCTTGGCCAGCTCAAATTCCTCCTCCTGAGAACCTTCCTTTGACCTAACTTCCTTGTGTAATAACTTTAGCATTTCAACGTATCCCCCCTTCTATATCTTTTCCTGTGTCGCCTGCACGAGGTGTGCCCCTTATGGTTTTGCCGTACCCATGTAAGGTAATTATTTCCCCTTCCCTTCCTTTCTATCGGTATCCACTTCAGATTTTTTGTCCCCTCCTAACCTTACCTTTACCTGTCTTCTGCTCCGTCGCCGTAACCCCTTCTTCTGTCACCACCCGTACGTCTGATACATGAATGCCTTTCTGCAAATGGGCCTCCCAGAGGCCCCCACCTTCTTTTGCCTCAATTGCCACTGATACCATATCTGCCCTCTTGCTGTGCGTGCCCTTACCTGGTGCCAAGGACAGTGGCTGTTCCTGTGCCTTCCGCCTAACCAGCTGGGTGCCGTCCTTTGGGACTCTGTCTGACCTTGACCGTCCTGTCATGGGGGCCTGAAATAACTGACTCACATCGTTAGAAACTCCCACTCCTCCCCACCAGTCTTGCTCACCCTCCTCCATGTCCTCCCTAATTTCTCCTTCTTCCACGCTTTCCTCGTCATATTCCAACCAGGAGGACTCCAATGCCTCGCCTTCATACTCACCAATGGAACTTGCCCCAAGGCCCTTGCTCTCCTGATTACCCATTGCCCAGGCTCCTCTTCTTGTGGCATCGGTCTAGGGGTTGCAACCAGCCCTCCATGCCCCTCTGATGTGTCAGGACGCTGCCTCCTGAAACCGCGACGCCGGTGGGTGCACAACCCCTTCCGTCACACGGTCTCCGGGAAGCATCCGTGGCCCGGGATGCACTATGCCCGTCTGGGTCACACCTGTTCTTTTCTGCCAAAACAGGTCTTATGTGCTGGTGTTAACCCTTTCCACCACTTGCCATTTCTTGGCCCTTGACCACCCCAGTGACGCACTTACTTTGTCCCCCGCCTGCTCCACTTTGCTCACCACCCCCACCTACCCCTGCCATCCACAGCACTCTCACCCACGAGCCCGCCACCCCTTTTTCCGTAAACCCACGCAGGCAGTCTAACCCTCACTGGAGTTTCACCTCTTTCTCCGTCACTTCCCCCCCTCCCCTTCATTGTCACTCCATACTAACATTGTGGGCCACTTCTTCAAAAGCAGAGATTTCCCTCCCCCCCGGGAATGCCTCCTCCATGTCCCCCTCACACCCTGTCTGCCCCTTCCCCTCCCTGTCTTGTTCGACTGCCAACTGCTAGCCCTAACTGTCTCGTGTTATCCTCCTGCCCTCTCATTCTCCCACTGTCTGCTGCCCCGGCCCGGCAGGACTTCCCGATCTCGCCCCCTGCCCTCCCCCCGTCGCACTTTCTGGTCCCCAAAGGCACCTCCCACAGAGCTGACCCATCCCCCACCCTTCCTGCCTCACATTGTGCTAAGGGCAACGCAGGGGTCTCGCGCCGCCCTCACTGCTGGCTGGCTCCAGCCCAACATGCCGAGTCTTTCTCAGTGAGTCCTCTCCCGCAAGCAGTGAGCCCGTGTGCACTCCTGGCCGCACTGCTCCCTCCCTCCATTGGCCCAACGCCCCCTCCCCTGGACACCCTGCCTTACCTGATCTATCTCACCCCGGGACCGCCGCGGAGGCGAGCAGGTCCACAAGGCTGCCACCACGCCACTTGACGCCTTCCTGGTCGGGCGCAGGTGCTCCAGGGCACCTTCTTAGACCAAGTCCATGCGCCCGGCCTCCTGGGGCAGCTGCAGCGCCTTCCTCATCAACTTGTTGGCCATACCCCCATGCCGCCTGTAACGCTGATCCTCCAAATAACGGTATGGGTGTTATTTATTTATTGGCTGTGTGCTCCCGCCTTGGTCGTTTTTTTTCTTTCTTTTTTTTTTTTTTTACCCCCCAGCTAACTGCTACACTATGCGCTGAACAATCTGCAACAAAAATCCTTTCCCTGCGCTACCTATCGGCCACCGTGTCATCTGTGACAAAATGGCGACCCTACATCAAAATGGCGCCTTAAAATACCTGGTGCCCCCAGCCCAATGAAAATATCCCAGCGTAGCCCAAATGTATCCCTGGGTCGTACCACCTTCCCCAAAACTCCTGGGAGGAGGGAGACCTCTCTGCGCTCGGCTGTCCCTCCCAGGGGCCCATTCTCGTCTTCTCACTAGTAATAATATCCCCATTACCAGTTCACCCAGGAGTGCACGTGGAGGAAAGGTGCCAAAATAGGAAAAAGCCAAACAAAATAGCAGAGAAACAGATAATTACATCCGCTAGGCTTTACCATCAACAACCTTTTATTCTTGGTTATGGCAACTTTGTGGTCATTCCTCATTATTGTGTCTGAGCATGAACATAGTACACATGAGGGGAGGTTCCTGACAAGAAAACCCTTGTATTGGCAATACTCTCCACCCGCCCCCCTTTTGCGGCAATGTTATGGACTCGTAAGCTGTGACCCTATATGCCGGCCCCAGTTTTGTAACCTATTATGCACTTGCCTGAGCACATCCCTCCGGGAACGTGGTTTGGACTCTGGGCATCTTGTCGGGTTACTCCAGCCTCCGTTCCAGTAGTCGGCTCTCCGAACATCGTGGCCTTCCAATCTGGTGGTCCTTGCGGCGTCCTGGTGTTCCTTGCTGTCTGTTTCCCCAATACAGTCTCCGGCAGTGGCTCTTTTGCAGGGTCGTCCTCCTCCCTCAGCCTCTCTGATGACAGGCACTCTTCCGCTTGCCTCTTCCTCCTCACTTTTGGGTCACGGGCCATATGTAGATATGTGCTTTGACCACAGACATCGTAACGGGGCTCCGCCCCTTCCGCCTTCATGCAGTCTTTGTTAAAGAGAAAGTGTCCTACGTCCTGTGGGGAGAGAAGACGGACGTCCCTTCAATTAACAAGAGTCTGAGGGGAACGTGTGACACAACCAGGTATGGCATCTGCTTCCTCACACAGAGCTCTGGTCTATAAATGCCAAATAGAGTGGTGTTTGCTTGGCAATGGTGCATTTATAGAGGATCAGGTTCAGATTCAGATATTGCTCAGTCGTTCCAACACAGTTTCTGAACCCATACTGGCAAGGATATAAAACTGATTCAGCCTGCCTTCCTTCCTTCCTGATTCCTTGATTCTGTTGCATATGACACTCCCTAAGAGTTTGACTGAAATGTCAATCAATGAGATTGGCCTATAACAGCCAGGCTCAAACTGATCACCCTTTTTAAATATAGGTTCTAGAATGGATGTAGACCATGATTCTGGCAGTGCAGAATGGGTGAGGTTATTAAAAACATTGGTTAATAGCAGTGCCCAAAAGCAAATATCATGTTCTATCAAATCAATTCCAACCCCATCTGGTCCCAGTGCCTTTCTGCTCACACTTTGATTTATGGCATCCTCTACCTCATCTAAGGTTGTCTGAAAAATGGTCCAGAGTTTGCCATTGATTACAAAAGGCTGTATCCGAAGTGTGAGCGTCATAGTTTTTTTCAAAGTGGGCCTCCCAGGCCTTACTGACAATGTGATATGTAATTGGGGTCATAGTTTTGTTCTTCAGCCTCATATCCAAGACCGCCACCTAAAAGGATCTACTGTCTTTCAGTGATGTGGCTTGCGCCAGCGAGACCCAATGCTGCTCTATTACTTTGTTCCAGCACTTGGTTGTAGTATCCTTTTAGTGTTTTGGTGTGGCGGACACCAGTGATACCTGTGGTAGCTGCAAGATCCCTACATGATGCACTATTGGCTACTGAACAGACATGATTGAACCACTTAGGAAAACTGATTGCAGGGTGACAAGGCTTTAAGAGAGCTTTCTTAACATTTGAGCAAAACCCAATGAATCCTTCAACAACCTGGTGACCAGCATCCTCCTCCATTTGGCACGCTTCTACCAGCCTTGCATTCTTTTTGATCATCGTATTAAAAAATGTGGCCAGGTCGTGCAACCTCTACACAAGTTTCAAATTGTCCGTGGATGGCTGCAGATTGCTTGCCCCTTTATCTAACCTAAATCTCTCCTTTGGACATATTAAGGGGGATGTTTCAATAGGATTATGATCACCATCAGTTGAAGGGACTACTGGTACATAAAGGAGTATATCTTCCAAGTTATGTGTTGTAAAAATATAATCTGTTGTGGAAGAGCTACCTCTGCGTTGTAGGTAGGCAGTTCTGAATTGTTTATGCCAACTGTCTCCATTGTGGTTACTAAATCAAGAGGCACTAGATAAGACACTAACTCCTGACTTCTAGGGTCAGTGACTACAGGGGCCACATGTCAGCACAAGCTAGGTTATATGCAGGGTGAAGCCTTACATTAAAATCACCTGCAAAGCAAAAATGCACTGTTTGCCTTAGAGGTTATACCATGTATCAGTGTAGTGAGGAAGCCAAATAGTGCTGGAAATTTAGTATTCGGGACATTGTTCAAGTCATTATAGAAATGAATTAGATGTACACTCAAGTGTCTCTTCAATACTACTACTTGAAAGCTGCTAGTGGCCGTCTTCGGGGTCTTCACATGTCTTCCTCTAGCTGTGCTAATCCAAATAGCTAACCTGCATTAAGGTTGACCATGGCATGAAGGGTAGCTGGGATGCTAGAACATCAAAAGCTAACGACCACAGGGGACAAGAGTTCCCAGGTCTCTTGAAGCATAATAGCATCATATCCCCTGATGAATGAACGCGGTAAGGACGATACATTAGTTCACGGTTAAGGCAGCCTATTACCAGGTACTGGTTCCTGAGATACCATTAATTCCCCATGTGGTCATTCAATGTCCTCTATATTGCACAGTGGTGTAAAGCTATTTGTGCATGCTAAAGGGGACACCTAGCTTACTGGTTCTCGTAAAGATGGGTTGACTGGGCCTGGACTACAAAAGTAGCCTAAGGGGAGTGTGGCAATTTGAGACTGTGTGGGAAGTGTATTCTCTCCTTCTTAGTATGTTGTGCACAAGTAATGGAACCCGAAAATTGACCATAATACAATCTCCCTCAATGCTTTTATGCCGGTAACCTACCGATCCCACCCTTCTCACTATTAAAATCTCATTAAAGGGCAAACGCCTCTCATTTTGCTAAGATAAGTTTTCGGCTACTAATACTTCAAGTGTTATTTTTGCACCAGTCAATGAGGTGAAAGAGGCTCCTACCTTCATCAAGAGCACAACACCCTTGCAAAATGGAATCAGGTCGCAAACCACTTGGATGTCAAGTCAAACAAACACTGGCAAAGTCCACAGGTCTCTCCTATGCAAGAGCTATTGACTTTGCCAATGTGTTTTAGCCATGTTGTAAACCAGCATGGCTAAATGTTAGTGGTGTAGAGGAGAGTTGCGTGGAGTGTTGTGGAGTAGAATGGTGAAGAGTGGGGTAGAGTGTTGTAGAGCTGAGTGGCACAGAGTGTCATGTATTGGAGTGGCATAGTGTGGAGTCACGTAGAGTGGCATACACTGGAGAGGCATGGAGCAGAGTGGACTGGTGTGGAATGCTTTGGAGTAGAGTGTTGCAGAGTATAGTGGCATAGAGTGCAGTGGCATTGAATTCAGCACCATACAATGCAGCATAGTAGAATGCAGTGGCGTAGATTAGAGTGGTGCATAGTAGAGTGCAGTGGTGCAGAATGGAGTGGTGCAGGGTGGAGTCATGCAGAGTAGAGTCATGCAGAGTAGAGTGGCACAGAGTAGAGTGCCACTGAGTAGAGTGGTGCAGAGTGATGTAGAGTTATGTGATGCAGAGGGCAGTGACATAGAACTGAGTGGCATAGAGTGTAGAGTAGTGCAGAGTACAGTAGCATAGAGTGGTGCAGAGTACAGTATAGTGCCCTAGAGTGCAGTGGCATAGAGTGGATTAGCGTAGAGTGGAGTAGTGCAGAGTAGAGTGGCATAGAGTTCAGTAGCGGTGAGTGCAGTGTTGCAAAGTAGAGTGTAGAGGAGTAAAGTGGCATAGACAGCAGTGGCATATAGTACAGTGATGCAGAGTAGACTGCAGTGGCATGAAGGGCAGTTACGTAGAGTGCAGTTGGGTAGAGTACATTGGTATAGAGTGCAGTGGTTAAGCGTAGAGTGGAGTGGTATAGAGTGGACCTGCGCAGAGTGGAGTAGAGTGCAGTGGCACAGGGAAGATTGTTTCAGAGTAGAGTGAAGTGGCATTGAGTGGAGTGGTGCAGGGTAGAGTGCAGTTGTGTAGAGTGGCATAGAGTGTAATGGTGTAGAGTAAAGTGGTGTTAGAGTACAGTGGCATAGAGTGCAATAGTGCAGGGTAGATTAGAGAGGCGTACAGTGGATTGGCGTAGAGTGCAGGGGCATGGAGCTGAATGCTGCACAATAAAGTGCATTGGCATAGAGTGCAGCGTTGCAGAGTAGCGTAGAGTACAGTGGCGTAGAGTGGAGTTGTGCAGAGTAGATTGGTGTGGCCTAGACTGGAGTGGTGTAGAGTGCAGTGGTGTAGAGCAGAGTGACGAAGAGTGCATTGGCACAGTAGAGTGGTACAGGGTAGAGCAGAGAGGCATAGCCTGAAAAGGCATAGATTGAAGTGGTGTAGAGTGGAGTGGTGTAGAGTGCAGTAGTGTGGAGTGGTGAATAATACAGTGGAGTGGCGTAGAGCGGAGTATGCATGGTATGGTAGAGCATTGCCATTACAGACAACACGCTTGCAATTGAAATGACCATTACATTTGCACAGACATAGTTTTGCTAATAAAACTACAGTGTACAAACGACAATGTGTGGAAATAGCATCACCTAGTATAACGTTTTGGTCATCTTAAAGTACTTGTTTCCAACACACTTCAAAAATAAAGAATGTGCTTCATTTGTTTTACTAACTCTGGTATATTCTTACACAGTTCATTTAAATATTGTTGTGTGCAACCCCCAGTATACAGCAAGATAGTCATGGAAATCCTCTCACCTTGAAGTCAGAGAAAGAACAGTAAACAAGAACCCACAGATGACAGCGCCTGACATCTGGCCTCGGCCTTTAAATGGGCAGCAAATGTGACAAGATAAGAAGAAGTTTTAAAGGCTTGTTTCCTGAAAGGGAGTTTGTGGAAGGATACAGTAAACATGGTTTAGGCAATGGGAGGGACGAAGTGAACATGGGGAGCCTAAAGCAAACAAGCATTTACAATGCAATATGTCTTGCGTTTGCTCGAGTTAGAGCTATTAGTGTTGTAAATTCCTAACTGGACTTTTCTTGCAACATAAATTGAAAATGAAAAGTAAAACAGTTGACAGAAGCGAGCCGATTCATAGCGCCATAGCTGCCATGAGCCTAAACGAGATGGAGGGACAAACGTAAAGCATTTACCAATGTCATCAAAGGATTTTTGAAGGGCAAGCCCATCGAGGAGTGATAGTGATAGGTGTGCGGTGGGTGTGGTTAAAAGCCCACATAGATACCAGCACATCAGAAAAGCAGCGCTTGTGTGCTTCTATGCTCGACCTAATAACGCCAGCAAATGAAAACCCAGATATTGTGCGTTACAAACCACAAAGCCAGTGGTAATCAATGGGCGGAATGCATTTCTAGGTCAATTTTCTGAAAGTCCCCCAGATGTCTTTAGCGTCTGTTAGGCTGCAACCTAAAAAATGAGAATGGTGTTGGACTAAAATGACAATCAAACTGACTATGCCTTTAACAGCTCTTTTACCATGACAGTACCCTTAAGGTGATTCACCCAGTTCTGCCCTCTGAGTGATATTGTTTTTAACTTACTAGTTAAAAATATTAAACCTTCTGGCTCCGGAGTCTATTTCTTGCTAAACTCCAAAAGAATCTATAACTAAAATCACATTCTCATCTAAAAGATTTATTAATGCCTTCCTCACAATTAAATCCAGAAGATCTAAAAATTATTTTATTGTTCCTTTCACTGGAGGTTGTCAAGTACGGTGATTGGAGGGGTGGGCAAATGGATGGGTGTATGAAATAAATACATAACAGAAATAAATGGAAATACATAAATGAAATACATAAAATGTTACAGGCCGTGCTTGCTACAGACACGTCCTCCTTGCTCCAGCTCTTCTCTTCTCCTCATGTCACTTCCAGGACCCCAGCTAACTCCCTTAACCAATCCTAGTGCTGCTCTCATGCAGTTAACCAGTGCCAGGATTAGAGGGAGCAGCCTCTCTCAGCGATTCTGAGGACACTGGAGGCCTGTGCAGAGTCTCAATCAGCCTAAAACAGCTGGGTTGAAAAATTTATAGTGCGCATGTCAGGCTGGCCATCGCAAGACTGCTGGCAAAAGTGCCATGCCCACTAAAAACTAATGCACATGCAGCCTACCAGTGTTGCCACTCAGAAGGCCCCATCCTGACTCTCGGTTCAGGACAGGTTGCCGAAAAATAAAATAGTAATGAAATAACTTCACTAACATTTTATTTTCGTCTCTGGGGCTTTTCTGGGGGCATTTCAGTGGGGTGATGCTCCTCTGCTCTAATGGAGGAGCTGCCCCTGGTTCTATTGTGTCAGAAGCTGACGCTATATCCAAATAATATTGACAACTGTAGACCTATTTCCCAATTACCTTATTAAACTATTTGGCAAAGTTTCTATTAATCAGTTGTCTCAGTTTATCGAATCTCTGAATCTGCTGCAACCCATGTAAGCCGGATTTCGTTCAGGATGCAGCACTGAGATCGTCATTAGGGCTCTTAGAGACCAGATAGGACTTGTGCTCCCCTTGTTCTTCTCAGGTTCTCCCTTGGCACCCTTTGAACTGTTCTGAACAGAGCTACATGCTACTTTTGATTGGTGTGCACTAATGCCTGTTCGTTTGTTGGTGTTTGTCAAAAGGGATCATTCTCTACGTCCTCGCACATCCACTTTTCAGATCTGATAGTGAACAGTTGTGAGTTCTAGACTTAGCTTGCCTAGTGGCTTCATGAAGAAATAGGCTACAATTGGCAAGAAGTGCACACCCTATGCATGCTTCTGTTGCAGGAACTGACATTACTTCAGAATATTTATGGTGAATTGATACATAAGAAAAATGTCCCGTAGTGTGGTGGCCACTTCGTTTTACATTGTGAAGCCTTTTTGGCGATCAATTGTTGTTATGGCCGTTGCAAATCCAGCTGGGAAAGATTCCTGTGCCCCCTCCGTTCTTAGCCATTTGAACGTGAGTTTATGAGAATCACTTCCCAATAAAACAAAATTTGACGTGTTATTCCCAGGGCTGATTTTGATCTAAAAGTAAAATACAGTCAGGTTTTCATCATATCTGCAATAGTTGATGAAATGTGCCCAGTGCTTAATTTGCGGCTGCTCCAATTAAATGTGCGAGCACGGAATACTGGGGCAGCATAATTTTGAAGCCATCTCAGGCCTCTTCAATCCATTTACAGACAGTCCCTGCCCCTTCAGCTCACTCTTGCAGCTTTCTGCCTTCTCCCTTAGTGAAGCTTTTCCGTTTTTCTCTTCCTCCGTTGTTTCCATATGTCTCTTTTGCTCGCAGTAAAAGCTTGAGGTAGAAAAATAAGTCCTCAAAAATAAGTGCTGGTGCCCTGAACTGGAAGCCACCGGCTCAAATTAAGCACTGATTGGAACAGAAGATGACCAGGTCGGCCTTATCTAGTTATTGTGAGGTGACTCCACAGTGTTATCTGGTTGGTTCTATCGATCTAATTGCGATTTAGGTTTTTAATTATTCCTATAAGAGAATGTAGGTAGTCGTGAACATCATCTCTAAAACTTCCAGATGCTGCCGAGAACAAAGATTTTCTGCACTTCTGTTCCATTTGTGTTAGCTTACTTAACGCCCTCTATCCCCACAAAAATATCTGAAAACCCCTTTTTACAATATAGTAGTTTTAACATTTTTGACCCAGTGAGGTTTTGTTACAAGGAGCTTACGAGTATTCTTTTCAATAGACCTGCAACATTTATCCAAATATATATCAGTCTTTAATTAGAAAACAGCATGGCAGAAAGCACAAGGTTGTCCCAAAAGATCATTTTGATTATTATCTTCGGTGGTTTAGGGCCAGTTCACCTTTGTTGACTTTATGACAATTCTATATCCATGAAACTTTTGTTTATCGATTTAGATCATGTAGTGAATGCTCTTTTGTTCTACAAATCGATTCTTCCGTGATTATCTGTTTTTAAATATTTTGCTACTTTTGTTTTATCTACCCATGTTTTAAATGTTTTACTAATTTTACAATAAACAATACTGATTTAAATAAAGTTCAGTGAGCTGTATGCATGTTAAGAGGACAAAAAAGGTGAACTTCATATCACATTTGTCTGTGTTTTCTCTAGAGTCAGTGATAAATCTTAAATACTAAAATAATCTTCTACATAGACAAATCTGAGGCCCACATTACGAGTTTGGCGGTCCGAGGACCACCAAACCTGCAGTGCTGGTTGGACCGCCGCACTCCTGGCGGTCCGACTGCAGACTACAATCCTGGCAGTCGGACCTCCAGGAGACCGCCACCACCTCCAGGAGCATAGATCCCGCCAGAGTGGTGGCTGTCGAAGTCATGGTCAGCTATGACAGAGCTGAGTTCAGCGCTGCCGTGCTGATTGCAAGTCCTATTTCTGCCAACCTTTTCATGGCAGGGTCTCCACCATGAAAAGCTGGGGGCCCCCCTGCACTGCCATGCCTATGGGCCCCCTTGCCAGTACCGTCAGAATGTGATCTGTCTGCTGTGCACCTAGTGCGCATTCCGAGGGTGCTGTTGTGTCATGATATTGGCCTCGGCTCCCTTAACCTCTTAAGTGCGGGCGTCGGCCACTGGCCGATGCCCACACTACCTCCCTGGTGCGGGTCACGACCAGTGGCCGACACCAGGGAGGATGTTTTTTTTTATTCCCTGGGAGACACAGAAGCTCTTCCGTGTCTCCCCCCCACCCGCTCCTTTGTGACGTGACGTTACTATGTGGATTTCCCCATTGGAGCAGGAAGCTGCCTTGCGGCCGCTTCCTGCTCCAATGGGGAAAACGGCCACAAACGGCCTTCCCCACGTTCGGGAAGGCCTCGTAAGAAAGGGGAGAGTCTCCCCTTTCTTACGAGGCCTTCTGAAAGTGTTTCCTGGCCCAGCACAGCTGCGATCGGGGGCCAGGAAACACCACTAGACACCAGGGATTTCACTTGGGGGGTCGGCCCCCTCGGAAAACGGGTAGCCCACCCCACCCCCCCAGAGGCATTTTTTTTTTTTTTTTTAAAGTAGGTGCCCCCTGAGGGGTCTGAAAACCAGACCCACATATAAAAGTGATATATATATATATATATATATATATATATATATATATTTTTGCCACAAATTGTCTTACAGTTGCAGCTTGCGTCTTCAAAGCAATGCACATACTTCAACTGACGCTTTTCAACTGTAGCTTTTAGGCAGCAATAAAAAAGACAAGTAAGTATTGTGATTATGTTTCTGCTACAAAAGGGCCAGACTTGTCTAGTGGCAGTTTTAGTGCCATAAAGAAGCGCAGAAGGTTTATATGCCTACTGCAAAGAGCAAATCTGTATTTTATGTAAATAGCTGAGTACATTAGTAAAGTCAGCCATTACCTGCGCTATAATACAAATGAAATGTATGTGCGGGGTGGAGGGTGGCTATGGAGAGATGAAGGGCACTTTTGCTGGGTGGTAATGAGGGAATCCGAGGAGGAGGAGTGGGAGCACCAATAATGACAGGTAAGGTGGCCTCTACTGTTGCACGTATCTCACACACACCATCGATTTTGTGACTGTCTACGTTGGCTAGTGTTTTAGAGCAACGGTTTAGCCAATAGCTGCCGTCACTCGGGTTATAGAGGACAGCTCTGACATAGGATCAGAGACTGAGACATCAGATACTGAGACAGCATCTGAGGGATAGGACAATGGCGCAGACTCTGGGAGTGATTTTTCAGTCGGAGGAGTCCCATTCGATAACTCCTCCTCTAGTAAATTATGAGGGAGGTGATGAGGACAGTCCTGCTGTCCCTTCGTAAGCAGTCTGTGCAACTGGGTAATAGTGGGTTAGCCCAACCCAGAGAGCAGGTGAATGCGGCGGCAAGCAGAGAGAGAGAGTGTGCTCTCTTGGGAGCTCCCCAATTTAGTTCAGCCCCAAATTCCACCGCCCAAATCGTATTGTGGAGACATAAAAATTATCTATCGCAAAACAAACTGGTTTTGTAAGGCAGGCACCTGTGTTTTTGGTCCTAGGTTCGGCGGCCATATAGAGAAACACACTAAACCCAAACATTTCTGGAAACTAGACATTCGGGGGAGTCCACAGAGGTGTGACTTGTGTGGATTCCCCAAAGTTTTCTTACCCAGAATACCCTAGCTGAGCTAGAGGCCAAAATCTACAGGTAGGCACTTTGCAAAAAACAGCTCTGTTTTCTGTCAAAAAATTGGATGTGTCCACGTTGTGTTTTGGGGCATTTCCTGTCGCGGGCGCTAGGCCTACCCACACAAGTGAGGTATCATTTTTATCGGGAGACTTGGGGGCACGCTGGGTGGAAGGAAATTTGTGGCTCCTCCCAGATTCCAGAACTTTCTGTCACCGAAATGTGAGGAAAACGTGTTTTTTAGCCAAATTTTGAGGTTTGCAAAGGATTCTGGGTAACAGAACCTGGTCAGAGCCCCACAAGTCACCCCATCTTGGATTTCCCTAGGTCTTTAGTTTTCAAAAATGCATAGGTTTGGTAGGTTTCCCTAGGTGCCGGTTGAGCTAGAGGCCAAAATCTACAGGTAGGCACTTTGCAAAAAACAGCTCTGTTTTCTGTCAAAAAATGGGATGTGTCCACGTTGTGTTTTGGGGCATTTCCTGTCGCAGGCGCTAGGCCTACCCACACAAGTGAGGTATCATTTTTATCGGGAGACTTGGGGGAACATAGAATAGCAAAACAAGTGTTATTGCCCCTTATCTTTCTCTACATTTTTTCCTTCCAAATAGAAGAGAGTGTGTAAAAAAGACGTCTATTTGACAAATGCCCTGCAATTCACATGCTAGTATGGGCACCCCGGAATTCAGAGATGTGCAAATAACCACTGCTCCTCAAAACCTTATCTTGAGCCCATTTTGGAAATGCAAAGGTTTTCTTGATACCTATTTTTCACTCTTCATATTTCAGCAAATGAATTGCTGTATACCCAGTGTAGAATGAAAACCAACTGCAGGGTGCAGCTCATTTATTGGCTGTGGGTACCTAGGGTTCTTGATGAACCTACAAGCCCTATATATCCCCGCAACCAGAAGAGTCCAGCAGACATAACGGTATATTGCTTTCAAACATCTGACATCGCAGGAAAAAGTTACAGAGTAAAACATAAAGAAAAATGGCTGTTGTTTTCAGCTCAATTTCAATATTTTTTTATTTCAGCTGTTATTTTCTGTAGGAAAACCTTGTAGGATCTACACAAATGACCTTGCTGAATTCAGAATTTTGTCTACTTTTCAGAAATGTTTAGCTTTCCGGGATCCAGCATTGGTTTCACACCCATTCCTGTCACTAACTGGAAGGAGGCTGAAAGCACCAAAAATAGTAAAAATGGGGTATGTCCCAGTAAAATGCCAAATTTGTGTTGAAAAAATTTGGTTTTCTGATTCAAGTCTGCCCGTTCCTGAAAGGTGGGAAGATGGTGATTTTAGCACCAGAAACCCTTTGTTGATGCCATTTTCAGGGGAAAAACCACAAGCCTTCTTCGGCAGCCCTTTTTTCCCATTTATTTTTGGAAAAAACGAAATTTTCACAGTATTTTGGCTAATTTCTTTGTCTCCTCCAGGGGTAACCACAAACTCTGGGTACCATTAGAATCCCTAGGATATTGGAAAAAAAGGACAAAAAGTTATGAAGGCCTAAGCGCGAACTACCCCAAATAGCCAAAAAAGGGCTCAGCACTGGGGGGGTGGGGAACGGCCCAGCAGTTAAGGGGTTAAGGGAGCCGAGGCCAATGCCGTGGCACTGTTTCCACAGGTGTGACTGGCAGAAACATTGTAAGAACATGTTTCTGCCAGTCAGTCCGGTGGAAACATCGTAGTACGATTGGGGGGGGGGGCGTCGACTCATCTGACCACCAAAATCACAATGAGACCATGAATCTCTTTTACTACCTTTCTCACTCTATCAAAAATCAGTGGAAAAAATATTACCTCTTTGTAGATAAAATCATAAATATTCTCCCACAAATCTGGCGACTCCTGGCTTTTTTCCCTTTGTCACTCAGTCCAGAGCTCAGGGTCCTTTTACTCTTTGCACATTCCAGATCTGCTGAAACTTCTGAATATGGCAAAATGATAACTACAGCATATGACTCTTCTATGAACTACTAACAAAGTCACTTCCCAGCTTATTTTAAAGTTGATTGAGTCACAAGTTATGTCTGTCATACTGAATTAGGTGCACCTTTTCTGTTCGACCTGCTTACTATTCAACACCTACCTTTGTGGCATAAGATCTGGACTAGTGATTTTACTTCCTTGAATCATATGATTATGGCTGATTGTCTAAAGGTAACTTATTGTGGCACTTTTGTGTGGCTTAAGTTTCTGAAACAATTTTGTGTAAATCTTGGCCATCCTTACTTTTTTGATTCCCCGAAGTTTTATCCAACGCTCAGCGAAAGGACTTTAAAAATCTGTGTCTATCGTATCTTAGTGATCAGAGGTTTCTTAAAGAAATGGTTAAACCCAGTGTTATCATGAGTCAATTAACTATGACCACTTACGGGGTGCAGCCATATCTTGCTGCAGTTCATAACCCCGCCTTAGGTTTGTTTTAACACGTTTTAAGCCTGATAAGTTTAATCAATTAACTACTTTTTCTTTAATTAATGACTGGTCAGCAACTTCAAATAATTGCCTTTGTGATGGTCAGTCGGCACAAAGCACTTTGAATTTTATGTTTTTTGTCCTTTTTATGTTACGCCTCATAGGCGCTATGACTTTCCTATCCTATGTAAGCTGAATTTTAGGCAGTGTTGTGTTTGGTCAGGCAAATGTAAAAGTTGGAACAGATTAGTTAATGCAGAAATAAAAATCTCAGAAATATACCTGCAAAGTTGGAGGAGTCTCGTGTTGTGCAACATGCTCGAGCATCATTGAAGCTCCATGACAGTGGCCTCTCAAGTGGCGGCTTCTTGGTCTCCAGCCACAATAGGGGGACTTTAAAATAATTGTTTCAGGTGATGAGTAGAGGAGCACTGTCAGCCTGGTGAGACAGCGGGGGAGAGGCAAATGTGATGCTGTAACTTATGCAGCTCTAGGCAAGGGTGTGAAATTGCTCTGCAGCTTCAAAAGAATTCCTCAGTGATTCGAAAGCTGATAACACCCAACTTTGGCACCCAACCTTCCAGGGTGAAGATAGGTCAGGTTGTGCTGTGTTGGTATGGAAGGTAGAGCCACCAATGATTCAGAGACTGGTGGTGCATTGATCATAGGAAGAGGACTGACTCCAGAATAATGGCCATCTTGGAACTGGCTGGTCCTCTTCCCATTTAATTGTTTGATCAGTAGCACACATTGTTTCTGATGGGCCTGCCACTCATTGGCATGCCTCACATTGTTGCTTCTTAACATTATGCCCCAATAGCTGGATCCCATGGTTTTTGATACCTACTACTTGTGCAGATGAGGAGCCCACTAGGTGTATAACTCATTTACTGAAGGGCAGTGGCTTTTGGACTGTAAAACAGGAGTCATAAGAGAAACCCAGACCTGTTTGTCTATTCCTTTGCCACAATAGTGCTCCCACTTGTGGAACCCCTCTGTGGCAGTGGCACATTGTGGTGCGACAGGCACAGGCCCTGATGCATCTAAATGCATCTATTATCGAATCTCAGAGCTAGATCTCCATGTCAAAATCAGCCTGGCAGAAATTATTTACATAAGCAGTGAAGGGAAATTAATCTCAATGAGCTGTGCAGAAACCTGAGGCAATGGCTCATGACACTGCCTTCAAGACAAGTTTGAAAGAATTGTCGGGGTTTAGGACATCTGTCTCATCAAATGAAGAGAACACCTTGAGGACTACATCCAAAGTCCTCTCGGTAAGAATGGATCTAGCAGCATTGAATTCGAGGCTACAGATGAAGGGAGGACTGCCTTTCAGTGGTGGAATAGAACAAGAGGACGACAAGGAACTGGGAACAAGACCACTAGTATATACAGTTAGAACTTACTGAGTTGGAAGAGAGAAACAGGTGTGACAATTTATAATTCTCTGGATTCCCAGAATACGTTCTTAAGGATAAAATGATGGCATTCAGGCTTCACTTCATCCCAGAGCTTACAAAATTTAACTTTAATCCTCCAATGGATTTACAAAGGGTGTATAGTGTTAGGTGACACAATACGAATGGTTGAGACTAAGGGTGTGGAGGGAGCTCCGCTCCACAGGTAGAGCTAACAACGTTTTTGGAACTCCGGGCTCCACTTGGAGCATGGAGTTATCCCCAAAACTCCGCTAGCCCCACCAGCGGAGCAGAGCTCACCCGGTGCATGATGCAGCCCAGTTATGGGCTGCAGTGCGCACCAGAGCTGATGAGGGAGGCAGCTGCTGGAGAGGATTCGTCGTCGCCGTCGGACGACGAGGAGAGGAGAACGCCCGGAATGACACAGGTAAGTCCTTGTCTCTTTCTTTGTTTTGTTGTTGTTTGTGCACCCTAGTGCACAAACAAGTACTGAAACAGCAGCTTTCACTGCCTACGTCCCGGGCCTGCATTTAGGCCCGGGCCATAGGCAGTGGAAGCTGCTGTTTGAGACCTCCTGTGCACCGGCCTGCCCCGTGTGCACTGCACACGAGACAGACCGATGCACAAGAGGCCTGAAAAGGCAGCTTTCACTCCCTACGGCCCTCCTGAATGTACCCATCCCAGAAGCAATAACCAGGGTTGGGCCTGGCTGAGCAGGCCCGACCCTGCTTAGCGCTTCTGAGATGGGCACATTCAGGAGGACTCCGCAGGGCATGGAACTCCGGCTTTGCGGAATTCCATCGTTTTTTTCCAACTCCGTGGAATACCACAAAGCCAGACTCCATTCACTTCGCCCAGGGCTATTTGAGACATGCCAAGGCAAGTGACTAGTTCATTTTTGCTGCACCAATAGGCTAGTAAAATGTTTTGGCAGCCGTACTGAAAGGTCCCTCATGTACCGGGAGAACAAAATCCTCATGAATTTGGAAAAGGAAAAAGTTCTTGTCTCTAAGAGCTAGAGTAAAGAAACTAGACTTTTGCTTTGGCTTGCTTGAAACCATTACTATGTTGGACACCACCTGTAACAAGACACACTTCATTAAATGACAGATAAGACAATGGTTGCATGTGGGCTGAAGTGAATGGGGAGCAAGACAGTTCAATCCAACCCAATGAGGATGGATGGCTGTTTAGTTACTTATTTTTAGGCATCTTTGATGCACCACTCTAGGTCAACATGAGTCCATCACCTCTACAAGAGGCAACTATATGGCGAAGTCAGTCTATGTTTTGTTCAGTGCCATTCATCGACAGATATTGGTTGAATGTGCATCCAGGACACTTGACATTTCTGTTATGTGTTACACTGGTGGCAGCAGGGCTTAATTTGAGTCTGTGGTTTCTGGTACCACCATTTTACTGACAACACTGGCTCATGTAACAGCCTGCTTGGGCTGTGCTGTTTGTCTAATTTTGTGAGGAGCACAACAACAGTTGCTTAATAATTAAATATACATTAAAATCACTAATACCTGCCATCCAAAGCTATAAGAATAGCTTGGGTGGCATGTATTATTAATTTTTAATGTATATTTAAAGTCTGAATTGACATATTTGTATGATTGCGATGATTAGTTATGACGGTACTGTCATTGTCAGTGCCAGTAGGGACAATGGGTGGTGCAAGTTGTAGTGGCCTCCTGACAAGGGCCCTGGCACTTATGTTTTTTTACAAATTTAGGGCCTCATCACAAGTTTTGCGGTTGTACCACCAGACCCTTATGGTGGTGATATTTCAAACAGCGCCAGGCTGACGGTCCCAAGACTGCCGGATTACGATTTCCCCACGGGGCTGGCGTGACTGCCGAGGAAGGCAGGGGGCAATATAATGAGGCTACTGCAGGCCATGCATCCATACTTGTTGGCACGACGGACGGATTGTGCTCATGCACCATATTGTGCACGGGACACAGTGCGCCCCCGAACCCTAAATTTTTTGCAGGCCCACATTGGCTCCCGTCTCACCTTCCATGGGACCGTACCCCCTGGGACCTCCCGTTTTGGGCCCCTTACCTTACCTGCCTGACCACCAACCTTTCCATGGTGGTGGAATCGCTATTGAAAGCTTTGTGGTTCTGCAGGTTGTAATGGCCATGTTGGTTTAAATGTGGGGATCTCTAACATTGGCTGCTGCAGTCAGGACCGCCGCGGTACCCACTGCATTGACTCTTGTGGGGCCGGTGGTCCTTTGGTGGTCCGACCACAAAACTCTGATGCGGCGGTCTGTCCGCCAAAGTTGCGGCAGTCACACTGCCGCCACCGCTACCATGGCAGACATTGGACGGCGAAACTCATAATGAGGCCCTAAGTACTGGGTGGCGGAGATTCATACTTCCGACAAATTTTAATCGAAAGTTTCTTGAGGCAAGGGTCAGCACACTAGTGAAGCACTAACACAATCCTTAGAAGTGTTGCACACACTCGTAAGAATGAAATATGACCTGAACTGATTGTATGCCACATCAGCTGAAAAATCCCTCTTCCGCCTCAGACAAGTACTTAGGAAAATTGGGGGGAAGGCAGGACTACTTGTGCTCCATTTATACCAAAAAGAGGTTACTCATACTATCTCAATGATACAGGATGCCAGGGGCCAATTAGTTACTCACCCGCTGGAGATATGTTTGATCTTTTGTAATTTCTGCAAGGCCTTATATTCTGCAGAGGGTCATGGAATCCTACCAGTAGAACAGCACTTTTTCTCTTCACTGAGCTTGCCATCTCTTTCTCCAAAGGTGGCCCGACAATTAGAAGATGATATCTCTGAAGATGAAATAAGTCAAATAAGAGATGATCTTCACATTTGCGTAGGAGCTGGAATTGATGGGTATTCAGTGTAATTTTACAAAATCAATAAACAGCAATTGGCACCTCTGCTGTGTAAATTCTTTAGGGAAGGGAAAACCCATTCCCAAAATCTGATCAAGCCAAAATCTCCCTAATTCTTAAACCAGATAAAGATTTTCTAGCATGCACCAATTATAAACACATAGGCCCTCATTCTGACCTTGGCGGTCTTTTCGCAAGACCGCCGAGTTACCGCCGCGGTGAAGACCGCCGACCGCGGCGGTATGCCGCTGTGCGCATTCTGACCGCTGGGAGCGTTCCGCCGGAAAACCGCCAGCAGCCACACTGGCGGTCGGCGGGAAAGTGGAGACTGGTCAACCTCCACCGCCACGCCAGCAGAACACCGCCCACAGAATTACGACCCACATTTCTGTGTGGCGGTCTTCTGTTGGCGGTCTTCTGTTGGCGGTCACCTCCCCATGGCTCCCGTCGCCTCCCGGAGGACCAACGCACAAGGTAAGTTGACCGTCCGTGAGGGGAGGGGGTGGGGGGGTGTTGTGTGATGTGGGCGTGCATGGGGGTGTGCGTGTGAGTGTGTAGAGGGGGTGTGTGAGTGCGTGTATGCGGGCGGGGGTGCTGCTGTGTCTATGGGTAATGTGTGCTGTTCGGCAGGTGCGCATGTCTGCATGTATGTGTGCGGGTATGTGTCCCCGTTGTGTATGTGTGTGTAGGGGGTGTGTATATGTGCATGTTGGGGGTGTGTGCATGTCGGGGTGCATGTATGTGCATGTCGGGTGGGGGTGGGGAGGGGGTTCGTACCACCTCTGGGGGGTGGCAGGGGGGTGGAGGGTGTGGGGGGAGGACTCGGGTGGGTAGTGGGGGGTGGGGGAGACCCCTATCAGTGCCAGGGAAGGAATTCCCTGGCCCCGATAGTGCTTACCGCCATGGTTCGCACGGCGGTTCCCGCCCGCAAGAAACCGCGGCGGTAGGCAGGGTCATAATACCCTTGGCGGTCTTGGGACGACCGCCGGGCCGGAGTGCGCAAACTCCAGCCCCGCGGTCATGACCGCCGTGGCGGTCGGAGTGGAGAAGTGGCGGTCGGTCGCGGCGGGGACCGCCGCGGTCAGAATGCCATTTTTAATACCGCCGGTCTGTTCGCGGTCCGACCGCCGTCTCTCCGCCGACCGCCAGGGTCAGAATGAGGGCCATATTCCTCAATAATACTGATGTCAAGACACTGGCCAAGGTATTAGCCAGCAAGCTGAAAACTATCCTGCCATCACTGGTCCATCCCTATCAAACCAGCTTTGTTCCAAATTGCACTTCAGTGTCCCATTTGAGATCACAGGCTCATGTCCTTTGACATGTATGTGAAGGAAAAGGTAGTGCTCTCACTGGACACCAAAAAGACATTTGATTGGGTAGAATGGGGGTAGCTGTTTCAGGTCTTATCGCGTATAGTGATTAGGCCAGATTATGCGAGGAAGGTAAAGTGGCTTTATTTGAATCCCATGGATGTAGTTAGGTATAACAGCTATATGTCACCACCTTTTGAGATTACTCGAGGCACTAGGCAGGGCTGCACCCTTCCCCACTGTTCTTTGCGCTAACCCTCGAAACTCTAAGAATTGCCATAAGAGAAGACCATGGTATTAGAAGGATACAGACCCTGGTGGGGAGCATAACGTCCTCCTACATGAGGGCAACATACTGTTGATAGTATCGGACCCTGTAGCCTTTACCGATTGTCTCACAGCTCTTATTTCAAGATTCACAACATTTTCAAAATAACATTAATTGGCGGAATTGTGATGCTCTCCCTCTCACTAGATCTATCACTAGAGCTGTTCTTGGTAACCACTCTTTTCACTGGAAAAAATCCAAATTAACCCCTTTGGTGCAGGCGTCGGCCACTGGCCGATGCCCATACTACCTCCCTGGTGCTGGTCATGACCAGTGGCTGACACCAGAGAGGAGGTTAAAAAATCCCTGGGTGCCGATTTTTTGTTTTAAACCCCAAGAGACACGGAAGACTTTCTGTGTCTCCACCTGACCACCCACCTGCCCCTTTGTGACGTCGGCGCGCCCTCAAAACTCTAAGAATTGCCATCAGAGAAGACCATGATATTAGAAGGATACAGACCCTGGTGGGGAGCATAATGTCCTCCTACATGAGGGCAACATACTGTTGATAGTATCGGACCCTGTAGCCTTTACCGATTGTCTCACAGCTCTTATTTCGAGATTCACAACATTTTCAGAATAACATTAATTGGTGGAATTGTGAAGCTCTACCTCTCACTAGATCTATCACTAGAGCTGTTCTTGGTAACCACTCTTTTCACTGTAAAAAACCCAAATTAACCCCTTTTTTAAACCCCGGGAGACACAGAAGATCTTCTGTGTCTCCCCCTGTACTCCCACCCACCCCTTTGTGACGTCAGCGCACTGCAAGGTGCGCTGATGTCACAGCTTTTGTTCTTCCCATTGGAGCAGGAAGCGGCCGCAAGGCCGCTTCCTTCTCTGATGGGGAAAACGGCCCCAAACAGCCTTCCCGACGTTCGGGAAGGCTTTGTGTGAAAGGGAAGACTCTTTCACACGAGGCCTTCCTGAATGTGTTTCCTAGGAGGGCCAGGAAACGCCACTAGATACCAGGGATTTCACTTGGGGGGGGGTCGGCCCCCTTGGAAAACGGGCCACCCACCCGGGGACATATTTGTTTACATAAAGGTAGGTGTCCCCGGGGGGGGCACGATCGCGCCCCCCAGGAGCTAATTGTTTTTACAAAAAATAAAGAAATTGACAGGGGGTCGTCCGTGGGCAGGGCAACCCCCTGTGAGGGCAATAATTTTTTTTGTAGTTGTAGTTGTTTCCCTGGGGGCCATAGATATATATATATATATATATATACATATATATAGATCAGTTTTGTCAATGCATGTGTGGTTTCCCTGGGGGCTGCGATCGGCCCCCAGGAAAACCAGACCCACATATAAAAGTGATCTATATATATATATATATATATATATTTGCCACCAGTTGTCTTGCAGTTGCAGCTTGCTTCTTCAAAGCAATGCACATACTTCAACTGATGCGTTTAAACTGTAGCTTTTAGGCAGCAATAAAAAAGTCAATTAAGTCCTGTGATTATGTTTCTGCTACAAAAGGATCAGACTTTTGTCTAGTGGCAGTTTTGGTGCCATAAAGAAGCGCAGAAGGTTTATATGCCTACTGCAAAGAGCAAATCTGTATTTTATGTGACTAGCTGAGTACATTAGTAAAGTCAGCCATTACCTGCGCTATAATACAAATGAAATGTATGTGCGGGGCGGCTATGGAGAGATGAAGGGCACTTTTGCTGGGTGGTAATGAGGGAATCCGAGGAGAAGGACATGGGAGTGGGAGCACCAATAATGATTGTTGTTCTGGGCGCTAAAGGTGCTAAAGACTGTGACAATTGGTATGTGACAAGGTGTTTTTTGAGTGTCTTGAAAGAACGTGCTGATTGAGGGAAGAAGCGCAGGTAAGGTGACCTCTACTGTTGCACGTATCACACACACACCAGCAATTTCATGACTGTCTACGTAGGCTAGTGTTTTAGAGCAACAGATTAGCCAGTAGCAAAGATGGCATCTCGTTGGATGAATGCTGCTCACGCCCTCACTCGAGTTATAGAGGACAGCTCTGACATAGTATCAGAGACTGAGACAGCAGATGCTGGGACAGCATCTGAGGGATAGGACAATGGCGCAAACTCTGGGAGTGATTTTTCAGTCAGAGGAGTCCCATTCGATAACTCCTCTTCCAGTAATTATGAGGGACGTGATGAGGACAGTCCTGCTGTCCCTCCGCAAGCACAGTCTGTGCAACGGGACAATAGCGGGTTAGCCCAACCCAAAGAGCAGGTGAATGCGGTGGCAAGCACAGAGAGGGAGAGAGAGTGCTCTCTTGGAGCTCCCCAATTTAGTTCAGCCCCAAATTCCACCGCCCAAATCGTATTGTGGAGACATCAAAATTATCTGTCACAAAACAAACTGGTTTTGTAAGGCAGGCACCTGTGTTTTTGGTCCTGGGCTCTGTGGCCATATAGTGAAACATACTAAACCCAGACATTTCTGGAAACCAGACATCTGGGGGGGTCCACAGAGGTGTGACGTGTGGATTCCCCAAAGTTTCCTTACCCAGAATACCCTGCAGAGCTGAAATGTTGAATA
Source organism: Pleurodeles waltl (assembly GCF_031143425.1). Classification (NCBI taxonomy): domain Eukaryota; kingdom Metazoa; phylum Chordata; class Amphibia; order Caudata; family Salamandridae; genus Pleurodeles; species Pleurodeles waltl. The sequence continues at coordinate 893,738,486 of NC_090439.1, forward strand.
AAAACTCTATTTTTTCTTGCACTTCTCTCACACAAACTACAGGAATATGCTGGGATCCACAAAAGTCCTAACACCCAGTGATTCCTCACCTGTCCTGATAAAAACACTACCCCACTTGAGTGCCTTTACCTAGTGCCTGCATCAGGAATGGATCACCCCAGGGTCAACAGTTGCCTCTTGTAAGGACCACCATTGACCGTTGTGTGATCTATTCCTGTTGCGGGCACTAGGCCTACCCACACAAGTGAGGTACCATTGTTATTGGGAGACTTGGGGGAATGCTGGGTGGAAGGAAATTTGTGGCTCACCTCAGATTCCAGAACTGAGTGGTTTTCAAGGTTTGGTACGTTTCCTTAGGTGCCGGCTGAGCTAGAGGCCAAAATCCACAGCTAGGCACTTTGCAAAAAACAGGTCTGTTTTCTTTGGGAAAATGTGATGCGTCCACGTTGTGTTTTGTGGCATTTCCTGCTGCGGGCGCTAAGTCTACCCACACAAGTGAGGTACCATTTTTATTGGGAGACTTGGGGGAACGCCGGGTGCAAGTAAATTTGTGGCTACTCTCCGATTCCAGAACTTTCTGTCACCGAAATGTGAGGAAAAAGTGTTTTTTTTGGCCAACTTTGAGGTTTGCAAAGCATTCTGGGTAACAGAACCTGGTGAGAGCCCCACAAGTCACCCCATCCTGAATTCCCCTAGGTGTCTAGTGTTACAAAATGTGCAGGTTTGGTAGGTTTCCCTAGGTGCCGGCTAAGCTAGAGGCCAAAATCTACAGCTAGGCACTTTGCAAAAAACAAGTCAGATTTCAATGTAAAAATGTGATGTGTCCATGTTGCGTTTCTTGTCGCGAGTATTAGGCCATTAGTATTACGCAAGTTAGGTTCCATTTTTATCGGGAGACTTGGGGGAACACAGAATAGCAAAACAAGTGTTATTGCCTCTTGTCTTTCTCTACATTGTTTCCTTCCAAATGTAAGACAGTGTGTAAAAAAGACATCTATTTGAGAAATGGCCTGTAATTCACATGCTAGTATGGGCAACCCGGAATTCAGAGATGTGCAAATAACCACTGCTTCTCAACACCTTATCTTATGCCCATTTTGGAAATACAAAGTTTTTCTTGATACCTATTTTTCACTCTTTATATTTCACCAAATGAATTGCTGTATACCCGGTATAGAATGAAAACCCATTGCAAGGTGCAGCTCATCTATTAGCTCTGGGTAGCTAGGGATCTTGATGAACCTACAAGCCCTATATATCCCTGCAACCAGAAGAGTCCAGCAGATGTAACGGTATATTGCTTTAAAAAATCTGACATTGCAGGAAAAAGTTACAGAGTAAAACGTGGAGAAAAGTGGCTGTTTTTTTCAGCTCAATTTCAATATGTTTTATTTCAGCTGTAGGAAAACCTTGTAGGATCTAAACAAATGACCCCTTGCTGAATTCAACATTTTGTCTACTTTGCAGAAATGTTTAGCTTTCCGGGATCCAGCATTGGTTTCCCACCCATTCCTGTCACTAACTGGAAGGAGGCTGAAAGCACCAAAAATAGTAAAAATGGGGTATGTACCAGTAAAATGCCAAAATTGTGTTGAAAAATGTGGTTTTCTGATTCAAGTCTGCCTGTTCCTGAAAGCTGGGAAGATGGTGATTTTAGCACCACAAACCCTCTGTTGATGCCATTTTCAGGGAAAAAACCACAAGCCTTCTTCAGTAGCCCTTTTTTCCCATTTGTTTAAAAAAAACGAAATTTTAGCTGTATTTTGGCTAATTTCTTGGTCTCCTCCAGGGGAACCCACAAACTCAGGGGGCTCATTATGACTTTGGTGGTCTGATGGTAAGACCGTGTGGTAGCGGGCACCAAAAGACCGCCATGTTGAAAGTCATAGACAGCCATATTGAGACATGCTGTGAAGTTCGCCAAAAAACAGCCACACTTCCAAAACCGCCAAGACACTGGAGGATGGAAAAGTGGCGGTTCCACCGCCAGCCTGACAAAAATCCTCCCATCAGATTATGATCCACAAATCATGACAGCGGTTCTTCCGTCGTGGAAAACCACTGGCGGAGCGAACAGCGGCGGTCTGAACTCACATCAGTCAGAACACCACTCCACATTGGATAGTTCGAATACCCCACACCTGACACACATTCACACACCGACACACTGCACTATAAAACACACCCATACACAACCCACAATCGTTTGCAGCCAAGATGCAACACAGAGCCAGGGAGAAACAACATTTTGCAGAGATACAAAAAGCAAGATTAGGCACCCATACACATCTCACCACGCACCCATCCCACACCTGCACAATATACACAACATTAACTGTCACACACACAGTACAAAACAACCATCACCCACTCACATCACAGCACCTACACCTCATCACTAACATTACATTCCACCTTTTTTTGTCTACACTACCTCACCGTCTTTACCACCACTACCATGTCCCCACAAAAACACCCATGTTTCACTGAGGATGAGTTGAGGGTCACGGTGGATGAAATAGTCAGGGTAGAGTCACACCTTTTTGGAGCACAGGTCCAGTAAACATCAATAGCCAGGAAAATGGAGTTGCGGGAAAGAATAGTCGACAGGGGGAAATCTAGGCAGCTATCCATGCAGGATATCAGGAAGAGGTGGAACAACCTCAAGAGGAAGGCATCCAGGCACCAGCTGGCGGTACTCAAGACTGGCGGTGGGCCCCCACCTCTTTCCCCACAGTTCACATCATGAGAGGAGAAGGTCTTGGACATCCTGAATTCAGAGGGCCTGACAGGAGTGGAGTCTGGTAAGTCCCCACAACATTCATGTTATCAAAAGGTTTTGTCTTGCATGCTCCCTCACCACCTTTCCCCACCTCAATTACCAAACCATTCCCCACCCCTCTGTGCCAAATCTATAAATACCACTCTCTGGCATGCCACATGTCTACTAAACTCACCTGGCTCCACAGTCCTTTCGGAATGGCATGTGATGTACTGGGAACTGATAACACTACAACTCCTAGAAGGGACTATTCCACCATAAGGAAAACCAGTACAGTGCACTAAATTTGAGATGTCTTGCATGTGAAACTAACAAGTAATGTAACCCATCATGAATGTTCCACTGTTAAACAGTTTATGGCAATAACAGCAATGCAATGGCCCACTTCCACTACCATTAATAGCAAATCATATCTACAGCTGAGTGCCCTATCAAATTGCCCTTAGAGAAAGTTCCCTAAGATTGACATTGACTCGCCTGGGGTGGAGAACTAGATGCCAAATTGGACGCACTTTCAGTACATCGAGATAGAGGCCAACTCCTATGCTGTGTGCCAACTCTGACAAATTGTGCATTGTTCAGTTTTCATTTGGATATATGATGGCAAACACTTCACTAGGCAACAAATGTAATCACTCATGTCATTAGTCAAACATAAGAGGGTATCAGCAGTCATCAAACTACCAACATAGTCAAACAGCTTTGAGCATAGTGTATGGAACTGAAAAATCTGAATCTCAATTTGTTCTGACTAAAAATTGATAGCAGCTGTTTTCAGGGGAGCATGGAAGGACAGTGTGTGCATCTCACACAATATCACTAGTACTCAAACTTAAACATCACTTATTCCACCACTCACACAAACTGTGTGTTCTACTTTTCCCACAGGTAACCTTGCCAATGTTACCGTGGAGAGGATACCAGAGACTGCCACAACCCCTCTGGATGAACACCTCAATGAGGACAACACCCCTGGATGTTTGGACACTGATGACGAAGCTGGCCCATCAGGGACACTTAGTTAGTCTACTACTGTCAGCCTCACCCTGCCCACATTGACTCCTCCCAGCTCTGTTGCATCAACATCACAGGCAACCAATCGCCCCCAAACCTGTATCCCAAGGACAGTGTCCATCATTGTGTGCCCCCAGTACAGGTACACGAGTCACCTCTTGTCACCCTTGACAATGATGGTCCTGCCACCAGTGGGAGTGGGCACAATGTGCCAGGGGCAAAGGCACATGGGGGTAGCGTGTGAGGGAGGGAGGGTGTGGGCCAGATGATGGGGGCAGAAAGGGACAGTACTGACCAGGACACCATGTCCCAAGTTTAAGGAGCCTACCGATCTTCCCAAAACATGATGGGCCAGATATTCACCATGACAGGAGAAATCCAATAGCTGCAGAGGGACAACCACCAGGAAGCTATGCAGCAGTGGCAGGCCCAAAATGCCATCCTGACATCCATTGCTGGGGTGCTGAGGGACATCAACAATACCCTGAATAGGTCTGGCACTCAACATCAGCTTCTACTAGCAGTGATTTACCTGGCCCTTCAACATCTGCGGCTGCTAGTGGAATGGAGGACCTGCCAGGGGAAGGATATGCCTCAGACACCCCAACTTCTGTGGCTGAAGAAACCCCCACAAAAGTGTACGTCCACCCAGACATCCAGGAGGAGCAGATGCCAAGATCAAATCCACTGCCAGGAAGTGAACCTCTCCTGATTGGTTCCCCTTTTGTGCAACAGATACACCCTGTTGACTGTTCTGAAACATTTTCCAATGGTTCATGGACACTGGACTTGTGTCTCCTAAAGGTGTAGCACTTACCCAGGTGATTTCATCCACCATGACTGACCCTTTCACTGTTTCCATTGTGTTACTTTGTTTTTCAAGCATTCATATAGCTGTACAGTCTCCAATCAATACCACTGAGACACTGGGCCTGTCTAAGTGTGATGTATCAACCATGTACAGCTGTCCTGTATGATAAGTCTTGTACGAACATTTTAAACTCTAATGTACAACCTTTGTTAGGGTCATCACATGTGTACTGTATGACCAGGATACAATTGACATTGGGATTGTAAAATAGGCATGGCAAAATTCAGCTGTAATGTACATCTCAACATATTTATTTGTAGATTTTGAAACAGCAGATAGAGGAGCACTGCTGGTGACTCGAGAATGTCAGCTCAGGTGTCATACACTACTAACCCACAGGATACTGAAGTTAGGGACATGTTAGTCTTATTACAACCCAGGAGGCAAATAGATAGGTTCTATGCATCACCAGGTAAAGCCTTATCACATACCCATCACTGTGCTTCATAATAACCATATCCCATGATACAGACAGAGATCAGTACGGATATCCCCAGTCCTGGAACCTTTCACTTACCATGGTCAGGTAACTGCAGGCTTGCCACTCACCTATGTCAGTCCGTAGAGACATGCACATGTGTCAGTCGTAAGTGGCCACATGCATGGCACCATTTGCCCACCTCCAGTACTATACAGGTCTTCGGGGTGGAAAAGCACTCTGCTATCCCACTGTACCAACAGTCTGGCCATATAAGTCACACTCCACAAACTCATGATAAACAGCACCTGGTTTTGTCCATGTCCACTTCTCATGTCTGCCTGTAAATTCCATCTGCCTGTGACACTGTCTGAGATCTCCAAATGAGGATGAGCCAAACAGAAACTCAGCTAATCTGTGAATTACAAAGATAAGAGATAGGCCAGATATGTACACATACATCACTTTGATAGTCCATTAGGTCAAGTGTGACTTTGCTTGTGCTTTTACAAATCATTGCACTGTATACCTAACTGTTCTTTACACATTACCAAGTGACAATCTGCATGCATGTCAGAGTCACTGGTAGTGGAGCAATCTAAGACTTCACAGATGGTGGTAAATAGGAGATGACATTACAGGCATACATTATACAATACACCATGGACTCTCATTTGTAAAAACACATCACATACCTTTACTTTGTTTAAGTATTGAATGATGAGATCTGCCCGATGTCTCCAGCTCCATCTTCATCATGCTTATCCTCACTTGGCAAATCTGAGTTTCCACCCACAGGATCTGCTGGCTCACGCTCATCTGATGTCTCAGGGCAAGGTTGTGGAGCATGCAGTAGGCAACAATAATTTGACAAACCTTATTGGGTGAGTAGAGGAGGGCTTCTACAGATTTGTCGAGGCTGTGAAATCTTGCCTTCAGGAGCCCAGAAGTCCACTCCACGACATGCCTTGTCCTTCCGTGGGCTCATTGAAGCAGACTTCCCCTCGTGTGGTTGGGTACCTCACTGGTGTCAACAACCAAGCATGGTTTCGATAGCCAGAGTGACATGTAAGTAATAGGTACAACACAAACATATATCTTGGACATGCACATTTGTGATAGCATCAGAATTTGTTTTACAGACATGCATGACATCAATGACTTACCAACCAGCCAGGCCCTCTCTGTGTACAGCTGTGTCATCAGCAGTGGGATATTACTGTTCTGCATGATAATGGAATCATGGACTGATCCAGGATACTTTGCACATACTTGTAAAATGTACAGGTCAGCCAAACAGACCACTTGGACATTGATGGAGTGGTAGTTTTTTCTGTTCCTATATACCTGCTCATTGGGACTCGGGGGCACCAGGGCTACATGTGTGCCATCTATGGCTCCAACCATATGTGGAAAGTGTCTCAAAGCATAATACTCTGCCTTCACTTAGGGCAAATCCTCATGTTGGGGAACCCTGATGTAGATGTCCAGGTGTTTCAAAAATGCAGACAGTAAAGCCTTCAAATCCAGACTGGACATGAGCTGAGACATCCCTGCAGTTAGGGCCACTGTATTCTGAAAGGAACCAGTGGCCAGGAAGTGTAGCACTGACAGGACTTGAACAATGGGAGGTATGCTATTGGGACTGCAAATGGCAGGCATCAGATCTGGCTCCAACTGACGACATAGATCCATGATTGTTTGCCTTTTCAGCCAATAGATTTGTATTATTGTCTGTCCTCCCTGGTGTGCAGGTCTACCAGTGAGCAGTACACTGGAGGTTGTCTTCCTCTCCTCTCCTCATGCCAGGGTAACTATGTGGGACAAAAACATATGCTGGGTGAAGGATTCAATCTATACAACTTTACTATATTCATATACATGTTGCACAAATCTTAATATGATGTCTGCTGAAACGTGTGCAATTTGATTTACAGCACAGAGATATCCATTCTACAACAGTTTCCTTGAATCAGATCCCCTAAACCTTCAGATGTACTTTACATGCATAAATATGTGATAGGCAGGAATTGACATATCTACCTAGTTTACATGTGAGACATAGTTGATGCACCTATACTACATTTGCGTTGACAATAGATATTCATGTCCATAACCAGCCATACCTCTTTTACACAGCCTTTACAACTCACATGCACATTGAGACTAGTAAACATGAAGGCAATTCGTAGAGACTAGTTAGAAGTAAATGATACACCTTCTATTACTTTCCCATAGACATAATTGCCACAAAATGGCAGCTGCCTGGACATGAAGAAGTGACCTAACTCTACCAGCATATGTCGTCATGGCAGTAGGCGGTTATAACCGTGGTGGACATTGCCATTGGAACACATTGCTGCCTTCGGCAGACTTGGGCCAATGGCACCATCCGCCAGTGGTGACGGTCCTGTACATGGCAGTCATGACCGCCATCTTCATCAGTATTCCTCATTTGACTCCTGACACTGCTGCCAACAAGACCTCCACGAACTGAGTTGCTGTGTACTGCCCCTGGGAGCAATCATGCCACGTCCTGCAGGTGATAGGGCTACAGCCTTCACTGCAGAAGAGCTGGGCAAGCTTGTGGATGAGGTCCTACCCCTGTATGAACAGCTATATGGTGCACCAAAGGAGAAGGTGAGTCCAATGGTATACCAATGTGTCAAAGGTGGAATGTATGATGGTGTCCGTGAAATGTGCAGGACTGAAGTGTTGAGTCTTCATGTGTGGATGTATGGACATGTGTACATGTGTATAGAAAGACATACAGTACTGATACATAGTAGACAGTGTGTGATCTATCTTCCTTCATCCGCAACATATTTTGCAGCATGCACATCAATGATGGTGTGAGAAATAAATATAGATACATACCATGTAATGGACAATCTTGTGGCTTTGTCATATGTTTCTAGTCAATACCTATTACTGATGATGCATGTTGTAGAGCTGATTCCACTTCACACATGGCCTGCTTGCTGATGGTAATTTGATAAGGAGTTTGAACTGTGAGGAAGTATATGTTTGCTCACTTGCTATGACTGAAATTCTTTTCATCACTTGTGTTGGGATGGTACATGTGGGCATGACTTTCTCCTCTTGTCCGTGTCGTCCATGCAGGTCAACTCCCATCAAAACAAGGGAATCTGGTGTGCCATCGCCAAGGAAGTGTGGACCCTGGGGGTCCACAGCCAGTGGAGCAACCACTGTAGGAAGTGGTGGGAGGACCTGAGAGCTAGGCCCGGAAGACCGCAGAGGCCCAGCTGGGGATGTCCTCCCAAGGAGGGAGGGGTGGCCGTCAGGACCATGACCCCCATAATGGCCCGCATTTTGGCGGTGGCCTACCCTGAGATGTATGGGCATTTGAGAGCAGCACAGCAGGAACAAGGGGGTAAGTAATTACTAGACACATGTACATCCCTCTGCCAGTTCAGTGTATGATGTGTAAGTATTTAAGCTGTGACAATGTGATAAGTGCTCAAGGTAAAGGATCTCCTAGGAACACCCAGATGTGCAGTTCATAACATTGATACACAAGTGTGGACATTCTACTGTGTATAGGGACATGATACTCACCTATGTTGACCCTATTGTATAAAAGAATGTGATGATTTAAGTCCTGCAGGTTCGTCCTTCCCGCCTACTGATCCATACTCCAAATATCCTGATTGGTAAGTTGTCCAGGTATTTGGCCTCTGTCCATTCCAACATCGTGTCTGACAGGTGAGTACCAGTCCAAATATCCCTGAGTTGTGTAAGAAATGTCAAGCTCGTGTGAGGGTGTGACCTCTCTCTGAGAGTTCACCTTGCATACTTGCAAATTTACTCAGAGGTGTGAGGGGGTGTCCCCGATTATTAAGTGTGGACTGTACCTTAGCACCTCTGATGTTTAGTCAGGATGGACATCCGACATGCTGAAAAGCATGGTGATATTACTACATTCCTAGTGCAAGACATATCATTAACATGGGAGTTCAGACTATTTGTACCATTTACAAGTTATTGTGAAGGTAAGTGGCTACCCTGCTATTCCTTTTGCCAATATTTTGTGGGCAGGCTACATAGGGCAGGACATCCTCTATATAGGTACACTAGTTTTAGCCAACATCATGTTTCCATTGGTAATTGCTGCCAGTTCTCAGTTTGATTCAACTTTGGCATACTTACGTTTTGTTTTAAAGGTTTTTAGTATGGCAAATCTAAATTAGCACTGACTTCATTGGGTTGCAGGTGCTGTAGTTGAGAATCACATAAGTGGTATTAGCTATGTTGTCAGTCAATTGGCTTGGCTCTATGGTTTGTCTCAATCATGATTATCTCAGATGTTGTTTTATGTCGGTGTAACTTTCCTCTAAAGATGTAAGGTTACTCATGTCTGATGTGTGGATAATAATGTTGGTACTTAGATGATGATCTTTTGATGTCTGAGAAAAAAGAGGTTCTGGGTCTGTCCTCCTTATAGCCTGTGTAACATTTCAAGAAAGGCCCAGCCTAAAGAACTACCATAGGATGGACAGGGAATAACCCTCACCCACCAGGGTTACCCCTTGGTGGCATGCTAAATCATTGGGTTTCTTCCCTTTCTGCTGCACAGCGGGCTGTGCTATGACCGACGGGATACGTGGGAGCACTGATGTAGTCTTGTCAATGTGAATCACAAGAGGGATAGGAGTGGTGGGGTCTTGGGTGAGTTAAAAATACCTGCCTTCTAGTGATTCCAATGATTTAATATATCTCTCGGAGGCGGAATGATTAAAAAGAGAGCTATGGAAGTGGGGTATGTCATCTACCTTACTTCCTGGTCTACATGTTTCGGAGCCTTACCCTTAGACTCCTCTTCAAGACAAAGGTTGACTCCCTGGTGCCACTCCTTGTTTGACTACCACTAATGAAAGCATTAATATTATATGCTATGTGATATGGTGCAATTCACCTAACTAATGTGATGTCTTCAGATAATACCTATTGTTTATGATGTCCGTCATTAATACCTGTGGAAATAAAAGAACATTGTTATCATAGCCCTCATACATATTGGGCTGCTATATATGTATTGCTTGTGTGTGTGGTGCCACCTATTTGCAAACTGAATCCCACTCGTGGGAAAAGACAGTCATGAATATCAGAATATCAGAAGTAAGGCTTGGAAACATGTAGACCAGGAAGAAGGGTTCATGACATACCCCACTTCCGTAGCCCCCTTTTTAGAGTCGAATGCACGCAAGTGCTCTGGCTCCCGTTGTAGTCTCTCTGTGGGTTTTTAACCACACCCATCAGTTTGGTTGGTTCGTGGGCTTGCCTTTTAAAATTCACTTGATTTCATTAGTGAAAGACATGCATACGTCATGCCTTTTCCGGTGTTTAGCCCTCCTCTACAGCACCAGTAAACTACTGAAGAGGCTTTGTGTTTTCCGAATGGATTCTGCACTATTTCTTTTTATTTTCTATGCAGTGCAATCTCACTGAGCAGTAGTCGAGCGCTTTGCATGACATCGAGTCTGTTACATGGATAATTCTACTTTTGGTGATTACATGGATAATTCTACTTTTGCCGTTTACATGGATAATTGCACTTTTGCCGATACGTTTCACTGCAAGCGAACTTCTGTTTCCTTTTCTGTGCCTCTTTCATGCTCATGGCGACCGTTGGCTCGCATATGTGAAACTGTTTTCCTTTTCATTATCAATTTATATGGCAAGGAAAGTCCGGTTAGGATTTTGCAAAGCTAATAGCTCTAACTCGAGCAAATGCGGGACCCATTGCATTGCAAACACTTGTTAATCATACCGCCTCCGAGAGATCTATTAAATCATTGGAACCACTAGGAGGCAGGTATTTTAAACTCACCCAAGACCCCACCACTCCTATAACTCTTTAGATTCACATTGACGAGACTACATCAGTGCTCCCACGTATCCTGTCGGTCGTAGTACGCGCCTCTCTGCAGCGGAACAGGAAGAAACCCAATGATGAAGCATGTAACATGACATCTGGTAATGCACTGAGCATGTGTAGCTTTGGATTATGTGTAATGTTGAAATACATGTTTACAGTGATTCCCATTGCTGGTTTGTTGTTTGACAGTGATGCTGTGTATATGGACCCATTTTCAAGTTGTCAATCCATCTTGTGCAGGAATTGTTTGTGTCATGGCTGTACTGATGGGATGGTGATTTTGTTGTCAGATAGGTGGCTTATGTGGTGGGTGACATTGTTGTCATATAGGGTTGTGGAATGTATGTTGTTGTGACATGATGTTGGCTCAAAACAGTTTCTACCTGGGGTGTAATCATATATATCTGATGTTAGTGTTGTGTATAGTGTGATGTAAATATATGAAAAGAATATGCTGACCCTATCACTCTCTCTGTTTTTCAGCATTGGCAGGTGAAGGAGAGAGAGCACAGCCAAGTGGGAAAGCTGCTGGCCTCAGGACCCAGTGGCCCGGAGGTCGAGGGAAGTGCCACGGGGGAGACAGGATCCACGTCTTCAAATTCAGAATCCTCCTACAGTGGACACTCCCTGGCGACAGGGGACCCATCGGGGACCACCCCAGCACCATCTCTGTCCGGCACTCCCCTTACTACCACTGCCCTCCCTGCAGCTCTCCATCCAGTTGGCCGTGCCCGCTCACCCAAGAGGGTGAGCATCTTCTTTGCCACAGGCACTTCTGCCCCAGCCCCTGTTAGCCCTGCTGTCCTCAATGAGGAGGCTACTGACCTCCTGAGGTCCATCTCTGTTGGTCAGTCGACCATTGTGAATGCCATCCATGGACTGGCAACTCTGATACAACAGAGTAATGCATTCCTAAAGGGCATTCATGGTGCACTGGCTGTCCTACAGAGATCCTTCAGGCTCTGGCCTCCACACTGATGGCAGTAAGTCCGCCTGTGTCTCCCACCCCCCTTCCTAATCCCAAACCCCTCTTCCCTGACCCAGCCAAAGCACGCAAACAGAAAGGCATGCATCCACATCAACATCCAAGAGTAGCTCAGACAAACATAAGCACCACAAGACACATGACCAGCATGCACACAGGCAACATCCACCTGCAGACACAGCAACAGTCACAAACTGCTCTGACACCCCCACCACCTCAGCATCACACACAACACACCTGCAGATACCACACCAACATTCACAGATCCAGCCACCACACCTATCCTATCCACAGTCAGCACCACAGCAGACCCTCAGACATCCTCCCCAGTCACCACACCAGCACATCCACCATACCTGCAGTCACCACCCCAACAGACACCCACCATGACATCTACCAGCACCTCCACCTCCCCTCAGCCCAGGACACATAACTGCCCTCAATCACCCACCCAACAGAAACCCACCACCCACATGCATACCTCCCACAAACATGCACTCAAGACATGCACACCAACACCTCAGACAACCACTCCCTCTCCCTCCACACCCAAACCTTTTTTGCCATTACAGTCCCCGTGTGCCGAAGAAATCTTTCCTCATGGAGTTTTCCCTCTTCCCTAGTCCTCTCCCCGTGAAACCCCTAAACATTTTGTTTCCCTCTACCAATTCTGTCCCTTCCACCTCTAAGGCGTCCCCTACCACCCTGGCAGTACCCCTGCCTCCCCTGCCAAGACGTCTCCAATCCCAAGAAGACCCAACCCTTCCTGAAGCCTAAACCTTAACCCTCCTCCTAAGCCAAATCCTAAACCCCCCTCCCAAGACTAAGCACAACCCCCCGACCCACCACTCCCGTGGTAGCCCCTGAGGTGCTTGTCTGCTCCCTTGATGCCCCTACCTGTGGAGGTTACATGGCTGTCAGGAGTAAAGTGCAGGGCACACTTATGTGCACTGCGTGCATACAGAAGTCTTAACTGGGCTGGCCTGTGGCCTTTGACTTGCAAATGTTAAAAACTTTTAATACATTTCAGCCAACATGTTGTGGGTTTGGTGGTTAAATCTTTGTCATGCTTTTCTTTCCCTGATATGGAGTAGTTCCTGACTGACATTCGTGTGTGTGTGTATTTGTGTGTGTGTGGTGCTTGTGCTACCAGTGTTGTTTAGCCAGTTTGTGAGGTTGTGTGCAGTACTTTTGCCTCACAGTGCTAGGGTGTGTGTTGTGTGATAGACATGTGTATGATCAACACATTTTGTTGTGATGGTATTGAGTGGTGTTTGTGTTGAGGTGCTTGTTGCTGTGTTGTGTGGCTTTATGTGCTTTGACTGTGTGCATGTTTTGTGCATAGTATGTGAGCTACAGTGGTGTGTGTATGTCGATCAGTAAGTAGTGTAAATGTGTGTGTTCGTTCCCTGTTGGTTGTACCTTGTATTGTATGTGTGATGTGTCCCTGGGTAGTGTCCAATGTGGATACCTGCCTATAGATTGGGTATGGTGCAGTTCTGTTATCGTTGTGATGTGGTGTTGTGTGTTACTGTGTGAGAGTGGGCCTGTGCAGTGTTTCAGTGTGTACCTGTGTGTGTTTGTGATGTGGGTGGGGGAAGGGTTAGTGTGCTGGCCATAGGGGGGTAGTGTGTATGTGTGGTTGTGTGTGTGGCTGTATGTGAGTGTGCGTGTCAGTGTGTTGTTACATGTGAGTGTCACCCTCACACTCCCTTCCCGATTGTATATTGTGTGGGTGTACATAAAATGACATTACACAACAATAACAGGTGAGTGTGTGTACTTATGGTTGCTGTCGTCGTTGTAGATGAATCCGGAGTCTTTGGGCGAGCAGCGGTATGACGTGTAGTTCTGGTTCCATGGCAGCTCCGTGAGAGTATGGCTTCCTGAATGTGAGTGCCTCCTTTTACGCAGTTTGTTTCCGCCTAGGTTTCCATGGTGGTGCAACCTTGGCGGTGTGCAACCTCGTAATCTGTCCGGTGGAAACATGGTCTCCGCTGGTCTTCAGGTGGCTACCGTCGTCCATGGTAGCCAGACCGCAGTGGCAGTGCCGGCAGTGCATTGGCTGTAGGCTGTTGTGAATACTGCCATGGTCATAATTTGGCGGTCTTGTCCGTCAGCCTGTTGGTGGTATGACTGCCACTGCCAACATGACAGTCCTAAGAGTGCCAAACTCATAATGAGGTCTTAAATATTTTGGGGTGCTGATGGAAGCTCCAGTTTTGCTCCATGATACTTCTGCGTATCCGGAAATCAGAGCCCAATATGGCAGATGGTTTCCCACATTGAAGGCGGTAACTAAACTTTGTATACTGCAGTTGCGAAGAACCATTAATTGCCCACAGGTAGAAACGTGGATATTTGAAATGTATCATATGGCTTTGAACGAAACAAATAATATATCAAATCAGTGATCCAGTGCCGTAGTTTGAAAAAATGTGGGGAAAATGTTTACAGGTTTACAGGGATAAGGAGCACTCCTCACTTTGAAGATTGGGCTATGGCTAGTCAAGAGATTGCATATCACTAGAATGGTTCACCAATTTATGAGGGAGGTTTGAGGTAGGAAGATATACCAGAGGAATATTGTCTAGACACGCTAGGTGGGCACATTGTTGACAATATATATTTGTTTTGATTTTAAATTGATAGTAGTGTAAGGCTAGGCAACTATGATCAATCTGTACATAAGTGCAGTATATAGTTACCTTGAATTATTGCATCTCAAAAGGCTCTTTTTCTTCAGTCTCATTTCTATGTTTTATCATCTGCATTGTAAGTAGGATGCAGAGGGTCAGGGTGCAAAATAGAGATATTAGGGGGCGCTAAAGATCGATTTGGTTCCATGGAAACAATGAGTGATAACCTTTGACCCAAAACAAATAGTCAATTGAGAGGTATTGACTGTAGTATGATGGCTTTCATTGTTATCTACCCTGGAATAAAGCATAGTTAAACCATGCATAACTGCATTATTGAAGCAACTAGATAAGTACCTTTCTTTATGGAGAGCACTGACAGTTTCTTATTATAGGTTTGACTATGGACATGTAATGCCCACGAAAAACATGAAGCTTATTGAAAATAATGTTGCAATGTCCTGAGGATCAGACAGCGGTTTGTGGTACATCTGGTGAACCATCATGTAATTTGGAGAAGCAATGCCTTAATGAGATACATTCAGGTTTTTTTCAGTCCTGTTGCTATCTGTTGAGCAGAAGTTGTTTATCTCTAATATTCTCTTCAATACAAAGTTCTATGTTGTGATTAGCGAAGAAGGACTGAGAAAGTGGAATAGAGCAGTCTGTAGGATTATCGTGCTGGGCCCAGTAATCGATTCTCTGAATGGCTACAACGCTGAATGAGCTCATCCTAGTCAGATTGCAGCACAAAAAATGAAAGCATGTTTAGTGCTAAGAGTTGAGTTTTTGTAGCTGATTGTCAAGAGTCGGTGGTTCTCAGGCATAGACTGTTGAGGGAATTAATTACCACATACATGCCATCACATGAAATGATACTCTGTTAGCTTTGGCACTGATTGGGTTACAACATCATTGATGTGATAGAAATTCTCATAATATTGATAAAATGATTGCAATACCACAAAGGCTTCTCTCAAAATGGACACACACATAACAAATCACACACAAAATGCTATGTTACATTTACCCCCGTAAAGGTTACCTCACATTACTTTTACTCTGCAGCCTTTGCTCTGCAGGTAATTATTTTAGTATTTTAGTTTATTAAAATTATGAATAATTAATTTAAATAAAATATAAAACATAATATGGGAGTTGAGGTGGTGTAGCCCTGCCCAGTAGACAAAGAAGAAACTTAATAGAAATGTATTTTTAAGGAACGGGAGTCTAACGTTATAGGCTCAATGGGTGGGGAGTATTTTAATACCCAGGTATTTTAAACTTAATATTAGTAGTTAGTATCAGATTTAACGTGAAATAAATAGAGTAGTTGGATGCGCCCCAGCATAAAAAGATAAAATACTAAAAAAACAGAATTTTAAGAAATGGGATATTAGAGTTATAGGAAATGGGTAGGGAGTCATTTAATTCTCAGGTAATAATTGTAGAAACAATTATTTTGTAATCAATTTAAAATAGAAATAATTTTTAGTAACGAAAGAAGATCATTAATGTTTTTAAACTTTATTTTCATTTACTTTAATGAACATTTAAATCATTTTATAATTGAAGAACACATGAAATAACAGTACATAAAATAATTTTAGATTTTTTTATAATCCATTTTTCAATTTTTTATACATTTCTTTATTAGGTTTTTGTGTCAATATAGAGAAACAATAACCGTCTTCCATTCTTCAATATTTGATATAAATCAATTTGGAATATGATTTAAAAATTAAATGTATTTCAAGAAAAATAATGTAAACTAGTTGATTTAAACCTTCAAATAGAAATGGTATTAAGAGACCCAGTTTTATGGTATTTATTTGTTTAACATTTCCGACTGTATTTATCCATATTTATTTTTTGGCCATCTTATCAGTATTTATCTGAATTTATTTTGTGTTGTGTGAATAAATTAAGCTGCAAAATTGCATATTTCCACATTTATTCGACTGATAAATTATATATTACATAACATAGCAATATACTACAGGTAAATATTAGCATTATTCTACAAATATATGTTGATACGTTGACATATGATAGTATTTCATTACATTTCATTCTGTGTGTTTTAACTCCCAATGCTCCCTATCTGCTCAGCTGTAGGGCCTGGATTTGTGAAAGGTAGCATGACATGAATTTTTCTGCTTCTAAATATAAATGACTTTGGGCCTGATTACAACTTTGGAGGAGGTGTTAATTCGTCCCAAAAGTGACGGTAAAGTGAAGGATATACCACCAGCCGTATTACGAGTCCATTATATCCTATGGAACTCGTAATACGGCTGGTGGTATATCCATCACATTTGGGACGGATTAACACCTCCTCCAAAGTTGTAATCAGGCCCTTTGTTTTCTGTTTGTATTCATCTGTAAAAATCAGTAAAAATTGAAAACTGGGAGCCTTAATTATGATACACTTAAGTATAAAAATTCCACACTTTCCCATTAATTAAAGTCTAAGGGAACAGTACTTCTTTTACTTTTTTTATTGAACCCATTTTTCGTTACATTTTAAACATGTTATACATTCAGTTGGAGGTCTTCCTGAAGAATTGAGGCCTGCAGAAGAGTTTTAGTGGTAAGTAATTTAAAATGTTGTGTGAAGTATGTTAATAGAGTATAATTTATTGTAAGGACAGTGTACAGAAAGCTTTAAAGTGAGTTATGTTGGTGTTTTTTATTTTTAGATTTTTTCATTCCTAAACAGGTCGCTAGAGACTACGTGTATCAAATGCCAATTTTTTTGTGGCAGTGGCTTCTTTTAATTCTTTACTATTTTCAGGTAATTCACTGCATTTTTGTGCTAAAAAGAACTAATATTTTGCTTCTCTACATTATTTGGGTTCTTTTGGATTCTTTATTGGTGTCAGTGGAATTCATTCATTGTTTTTGTTTATTTTCAAAATGGAACAAAGAAGATATGCTTTGTAGAAAGGGAGGTTTACTGTTGAGTTGCATGGCTTAAACACCCTCCTTCTTGCAAGTTAACTCTTATAAAATGAGTTGATTTTTCAGATTTTTCAAAATAATTTTTGGGTTTTTTAAGGGTTTTACCAAAAGGATCATATTACCACTGAGTGTTGGACAAATTATGGTAAAACATTACCAGCTCTTAAGTAAAGAAAACACCTCCAGGTATGATGTTTTTGAAATGTTTGTAAATAATTTGGAACAATTATATTTGAATATTTGCATTTTTTGCTTTTGTAGACCCATGTGTAAATAAAAATGGATAGTGTTATTATTGTTGGAAGGCAGTTAGAAGTCAGTTATTAAAAACCTAATCACTATTACCCTAAAATGTTATACTCCCGAACATGCCAAATTGCTGGACTTTCGATAGTTGTTCATTCGGGGTTGTAGAGTATTTCCAAATTATTGTGCATGTCTCATTGCCTGGAAGCTTTGCTCTTTTCACATGATTACCAGAAATGATAGAAATTTGAATGGGCTTTACAAACAGCATTTGAGAAAGAGTTATGCCACACTAGTATGTCATTATTAGATCTTGCATGCCCTCTAACCATGTCGAGTGGCAGTTCCACCATTCAATTTTATGATGTGGAGGCCATTTGCAACCAGACAGGTATAGATTGCCGATCAAGTTTTGGTCGAAATAATTTAGTAACTGGACAATTTTTCTACATTTTGATTAAAATAAGTATATTGAATAATTGCAGTGTATATTTTTCTACATATTCAGAGGGTAAAAAGCCAAAGCACACTATTTTGTTAGTTCAAACTGCCATTTAGTATCTGACATGTAATTTAGGGTAGTGTTTTGGTATTGTAGAATTATAGCCAACTCAAGATCAATTCTGATACTCACAGGACCTTTTTAAGCTTTTTGATTTTATTTTATTTAGAAATTCATAGCAAGCAGAATAAGTCTTGTCAGATAGTAATGTGTAGACTAGAGTTATTGTGGTCTCACTAATGGTAGCATAAATAGTGTATATTTGGATAAATAAATGGGGTGAGTTTTGTATGCCTCTTCCAAGTATCACTATTCTCTAGTGTTACTAGGTTGTGCATATTTGGAACAGATTAACTCCTCTTTTTTGACTTACCATTTTTAAAAACTTGGTATTATGGGGAGGTCTCCACTACTGTGTAGGAATGTTTGGTGAAAGCCCCCTTAGTACTCAACCAGAGAGCTCACCAGAGATACCAGCTAATGATTTTATTTGCTGGACAGTGTTCGTTACCTTTAAATATGTTGCATATAGGCAGCGTGATTATGTTCTATATATTTTTCAGTATGATCACCTACAGTACTCGTTCTGCCTCAGCAAAAAGGTTGACTAATAATTTATACACATCCAATGAGTCCTTGGTTCAGTATTTCTGTCTTTACAATAAACAAACCTGTTATATTTTAATAGGATATTTCCATGTTTTGACAAAACACATGTAGCCAATGGCATGTTCATGGTTCTGTTGTGCTTGGATCTACTGGATACAAGGATACGTTCATTTTTTTATGTTTTTTTTTTTGATAAAGACATTTTATTAATTTTCAGGAGGAAAAAAAAAAAAAAAAAAAAAAACAATGGTACAAACATTTTAACAAGGAGCCAACGTGGCGCCTAACATTGGTCAGTCCCGATTCCCAGCTCCCAGGCATCACAATATAAGTAAGGTCAAACACTACCTAGGCGTTCACTGCGGCCTCCCACTTCCCCCATATCCTGTCATATTTATTCGGGCAACCCCTGGCCTCGTATACCAATTTTTCACGTTGTGCACACCAGTCCATCCCCGCCTCCATTTAGCCAGTGCTGGGGCACCTCTGGTTTTCCAGTCTGCCATTATATCCCTCTTAGCCACCAGACATGCCACCCGGAGGAAGGTTCGGTCTGATCTTCTCAGCCCGATGTCTCCCATGATCCCCAATAGGAGGGGCAGTGGGTCCCTTTCTATGTTTCCCTGTAGGGCTCCCGAGATCTCCTGTAGGACCTCTCCCCAGTAGGTCACTATAACTGGACACGTCCATACCATGTGAAAGAAGTCGGCTGCGGGGTTCATGCATCGCGGGCACTCCGCTGTAGGTTGGAGGCCCGCCCGGTGTAGTTTGGAGGGAGTGAGGTATGCTATGTGGAGGTAAAAGGTCTGTATTAACCGGAAGCGGGTGGCCATTGATAGGGTACGGGGGGCCATCAGTGCTTCGTTCCAGTCCATCTCTTCCATAGGGCCCACCCATCCCTCCCATCTCTGGCTCCTAGGGAGCTGGCAGAGTGAGCGATCAAAGTACGGTATACCTGGGAAACACCACCCCTACCCAGGTTCCCCATCAGTACCTTCGCCTCCATGGGGCTATATTCGGGTATGTCATCTCCTACCTGCATGTGTACTAGTAGGGCGTGTCGGAGCTGGAGATACTTATGAAATTGTGTCCTATTTAGGGAGAAGAGTCTCTGTAGGTCCCCAAATGATCGCATGTGTGACCCTTCCCAAACATCGCCCAGAGTGGAGATTCCTATATTGTCCCATTTCTGGAAACCCTCCAGGTTCACCACTTCCTTTAGGTGCTTCCCGTGCCATAGTGGGGTCCGCTGGGTAAGGCGCCCCCACCACCCCGACAGTTTCTGGGCCATTCGCCAACCCAACAAAATCACCTTAGTCACTTCCGGGATGTCGCGGGAGATCGGGCCCCCATATAGGGTGTCAAAGATCCGCGGGTAGCCCAGCGATCGGAGTTCCAACCGATACGCCGGGTCCGACCACCCGCCCCCAACCCAGTCATTGATCACGAGCAGGTGCATCGCAAGGAGATAATAATGAATGTTGGACATGCCCAGTCCCCCGTCGTAAACATCTCTTTGACAGGTTTTGAGCGCTAGGCATGGGCGGGTGTCGTTCCACATGAATTGACGTGCCAGTGAATCCATCTCACTAAACCATCTCTTAGGGATGGGGTGTGGGAAGTTTTGCAATAAATAGAGGACTCTGGGGAGGATCATCATCTTGTAGAGTGCTATTCTGCCAAGCAGATTTAAGGGGAGAGTCTTCCAGCGTTGTAGGTCAGTTCTAATTCTTTTAGTTAGCGGCGTCATGTTGAGCTCCCATGTCAGCTCAGGGAGTAATGAGATATGTATTCCCAAATACTTAAAACTGTTCCTTCGCACTGGGATGTTGTGCTGCCAGTCCACACAGTCCCGGGAACGATGTAAGGGGACCAAAAGGGACTTATTGGGGTTTAGAATCAGACCCGATGCCTCTGCGAAGAGGCTCAGAATTTGTAGGACGCGGGGACCGCTTTTAGCAGGGTTGGAAATGTACAGTAAGACGTCGTCTGCGTATAGTGCTATTCGGTCCTCTGGGCAGGCGGGCCAGGGCCAGCCCTCGATCAAAGGGTCTTCCCGTAGCAGTATCGCCAGGGGCTCTATTGTTAGTGCGAAGAGCAGTGGGGATAGCGGGCATCCTTGTCGGGTGCCGCGACCAATGGGAAACGGGTCGGAGACCACTCCATTCACTTGTACCCGGGCCGTCGGGTTAGAATAGAGGAGCCTCACCAGGCCTCGGAATTTAGGCCCGAGCCCATTTCCTTGCAGCACTTGGTCTAGGAAGGACCAATCCACTGTGTCAAAGGCTTTTTCAAAGTCGAGCAGGAGTAACGCCAGGGGGGTGTATGACAAGGTCTTGCGATGTGCTAGTGCCAGATGTAATCGTCTAATGCAATGTCGGGTACTACGGGTAGGCATAAAACCGCATTGGTCAGGGTGAACCAGGGTGGGCATCACCTCCCTCAGTCTGGATGCAAGGATCGTGGACAGCACTTTGATCTCTGTATTCAAAAGTGAAATGGGCCGGTATGCCGAGCAGTATCACGACGGGGGTTGGGTCTTGGGGATCACTACAATTGTGGCTTGGTCGATCTCATTGGGGAAGCAACCCTGCCTTTCGGCTTCTTCGTACATATTGAGCAAGTGGGGGCCCAGAATGTCGCTGCATCTATTGTATAGCTCCGCAGGGAATCCATCCGGTCCCGGGGTCCTGCCCGGCGCCAGGCTAGCGATCGCGTTTGTGACCTCCGCGAGGTCGATGGATTCATCTAGTCTGTTCCTTATCGCAAGGGGAATTCTTGGGAGGGTTATGTCGTTTAGGAGGGGGGACTCTCTCTCGGCACTGGGTCGAGGGTGTTCTGCGTATAAGCGCGAGTAGTAGGAAGCGAACCTTTGCGCGATTTCAATGGGTGTTTTGGAAAGCGAACCTGAATCCTCCGCAATTTCAGGTATGACCCTGTTGGCTAGAGGGCGGGTGGCCAGCCAGTGTAGGATTTTCCCGTTTTTGTCCCCCCAGCCATATATTCGTGCTGCCGAGGCCCTCCAGATATGTTTTGCTGATTCTAGTGTTATGTGCTTAATTTCTTCTCTAACCATAGTGAGCTGTCTTAAAATAGAGGCCGACGCTGAGGTCGCTTGTTGGCGTTCCAGGGTTAGCGCCTTGGCCTCCAACTCAACCAGTTGTGAATCTCTGGCCCGCTCGCGTGAACGCAGGAGGTATTTGGCTTGTCCTCTGAGAGTAGCCTTGTAGGCTGCCCATATTGTACCTGGAGACCGGACCGATCCCACGTTCAGCTCGAAATATTGGGTGAGGTGGTTCCTGATTTCCTGGGTATAGTCGTTGTCCTGTAGGAACCATGCGTTCAGGCGCCACATCGGGCGTCTAGTGGGGTCCGTGCCGCCCAGCCGGACGCGCACTGGTGCATGATCTGAGACCCCGCGGGGCAGCAACTCCGCACCCGTAACGCTGGTAATGTCTAGGGCGGGCATAAATACGAGGTCAATTCTGGACTGTGTCGAGTGAGCAGCCGAGGTATGTGTATAGCGGCGTTCCCTAGGGTGCCAGATTCTCCATACCTCGCACAGGCCGAGGCTTTCAGCCCAGCTGTTAAGACTCGAGGCCCGGGCGGATCTACTAGCAGTAATTTCGCCGGATACGTCCAGACTAGGGTTGAGGACGGCGTTGAAGTCCCCTCCCAGCAGGGTGATACCCTGGGGGAGACCCGCTGCCACATGGCGGAGCGAAAGTAGGAATGCGTCAAGTCCTGCCGGAGGCCCGTACGCACATACAAGGTTTATCGGCGACCCGTGAAGAATCCCCTTAACTACTACAAATCTGCCCTGGGGGTCGGATTGTGTGGCTGTAACCACCATGGGTAGTGAGCGGTGGAGCAGAATGGCCACCCCCCTGGATCCTCTAGAGAAGCCCGCATGAAACACTCTGTCGTACCCTCCTCGTGCAAGCATGGGGCACTTGGTCCCAAGGAGGTGGGTTTCCTGTAGTAGGACCACTGAGGGGGAGTATCTGCGGAGGGTATTGAATACTGCGGATCTCTTGATCTTATCTAGTAGGCCATTTACATTCCATGAAATAATCTGGGTCAGTGAGGGCCGTGCGTGGGTTGCATGGGTGTTACATGGTTTTGAGTGCCTGTCTGTGGACCCCGGGACGACTGTTTTAAACACAACAATGAAATACTAGGATAATAAAGAAAACCAATCAACATTTTACTATCTAAACCCATTTTAAACTCTTTACCCCCCAACCGCCCCCCTCCCCATACTCCCTCCCTGGAAGCATCTGTCGCCCAAATACCCAACCAGAACCTGACAGCCAGGAGGACTGTCGTTGGGGTGGAGTGGTGGACCCCTCCATTTAGTCGGATCAATTGCAATTTAGCGGACATGGTTCAAGTTTAGCGCGGCATGCGCTGAGGAATAGTAGCGCCAACCGCAGTGGCTCCTCCAGGGTCTCCGGGCGCGTGCCGGCACCCAGGATCTCCTAATGTATCCTAATAGGGACCCAATGGTTCAAATCAGCCGAGCACCGGGGACTGGCTCAGGCGGTTGTCATCCGTGGCTTGTGTTGTGTCCCGGGGTCCCGGGGGTCCAGCCGGGGTTTTCTCGGTCTGCGTAACGGAGTCTCGAGCCATCCCGTCGTTAATGGGAGTGCCTGAGTCCCTCTGCCTCCCTCTACGGGATCTGGTGCGCCTCCGACTCCTCCGGGGTTTCCCCAAGGGGGGGGGGGTCCTCGTGGGAGGTCCCCCCGACTGGTTTGAGGGGACCCCTCCGGGCTCCGAGGCCTTCCTCCGTTAGCCAGTCCCACGCATTCTCAGGAGATTAAAAAAAGTACGCTTTTCCGGCCATGAGGACCTTAAGTCTCGCGGGGAAGAGGAGCATGTATGAGAGCTGCATTGCTCTGAGCTTTTGCTTTACCTGCTCATACGATCGGCGACGGGTCTGAACTTCACGGGTGTAGTCTGGGAAGATCAGGATTTTATGATTCTCCCATTGGAGGTCTTCGGTGTGTCTGGCTTCTTTAAGGATATTGTCTCGGTCTTTAAAGTTAAAGAAGCGTGCAATCATCGGACGTTTAGGGCCGCCCGGAGGGGGCTGCGGGGCAAGGGCCCTGTGTGCGCGTTCAACTGCGAACCAAGGTGAAAGAATTTGATCCGGCATCCAGGTCTTAATCCACTGCTCCAGAAATTCGGAGGCCTTATCTTCCTCCACGCCCTCAGGGAATCCCACAAAGCGCAGGTTGTTGCGCCTTGATCGGTTTTCCGCATCCTCTGCGCGGCGGTGCAGCTCACTAGTTCGAGTTTGTAACTGGGCTACCCTGGTTCTGAGATCGGATAATTCGTCTTCAGTCTGGGAGACGCGGGCTTCCACATCGGTGATTCGACTCACCGCATTTCTGAGGTCCTGACGAATAAGGCCCATGTCCTCTCGCACTTCCCCGATTTTGGTCTCTACGGCTACTTGCGATGATTGGATTGCATGGAGGATGGCATTCACTCCATCCGGCGCGGGACCTACACCAGCCGTGTCTCCTCCTCCCCGGGAACCCGCCGGCGTCGTGAACTGGTCGATCTTTTGCTGGGAGGCCGGGGGCTGTTTGTTTGCCTTGTCTTTCCCCATTTTGGCGTAAGAGACAGGGGTCAGTTTTATAACTTCTTGGGGTGTTCCAAGTCGCGTCTCAGCAGGGCTTTTTTGTGGCGGGCAGGTTTGTGTGGTCGCGGTCTTTTATTTGGAACGCAAAGGACGCAAGTCCACTCCTCTCCTTGGGAAAGCCGAGTCGTCGGTGCAGCGGGGAGGACCCTGGGGGCCTACCCCGATGTGCCAGGGGCCACGTCAAGTGGCCACCGGTTCAGGTTCGTTGAGGCGTGAGTTAAGGGCGCGGCGCCCCGGTAGTAGGTCCGCCACCGCTCCAGCCTGGCTGCCGGTCCCACGGCTGTTGTTGATGGGTATGCGTTAATTGCGCTGCGACCGCAATCTGATGGGGCCCAAGGATCTTGATCTTGCTGTTCGGCTCGACCAACACCCCTGAGGCACTCTGCAGTAGGCCCCACCTGTGGCCCACTGTGGACCCTTAGGCACCGGAGTTTTCTTCAATCAAGGGGCCAGGGGGGCCTCGTCACAAGGACGTTGTGTCTGTCTCTGCTCAGGCAGGTCCCAGGGGGTCTCCCTCTTGGAGCGTCCCGGAGCCTGGGTCCCAGCTCCACTATCGCCCTTGCGGCTTGCCGCACACTGCTCACCTCACTTGGGAGCCCGGGGGGCCCCCACCGCAGGGGGCGCTCCCATCGCGGCTCCTTCGCCGCCCGGGCGGATCCGGCGGAGATCAAGTCGTCAAAGCGGCTCGGATGCCGCAGCTTCTGCAGCCGGCGCCGCCAGGCAGGCGCGCGGCGCAGCCCGGGACACCGGGAGCCCCGTTTGCAGCTCGGGCAGCGCCGTCCCTTCAATCCACCAGGGCCCACGCTACAGGGCCCAGCGCCGGCTCCCTCCCGGCCATCGCTGCACCCCCGGTCCAGGGCAGTTGCGTCAAGGAGCAGGCAGCTCCGAGTCAGCTCTCCCGGGAGGTTCCGGCTCCGACGGCCATTTTCTTACTCCGGCCGCGTCGCGTGAACGGGGCTCTGCTTCGCCACCACTCACCACATCAGGACCCCAACGGGACGGGGAGATCGCAGGGATGGTCGGCACGGCACCATTAGGTCGCTAAGTCGTGGTAATCTCGGGCGGATGACGGAGGGGTCCAGAGTGCGACCGCCATCTTGACGCTCGAAGCCACGCCCCCCCCATTTTTTTATTTTGAGCTGAGTGTAAGTAATTGAATATTATTTGCTGCAACTAAAGTTGTTAACTTGGTGAGATTTTAATGTTTATTGTTGTTTTTGAATTATTTACCTTGCTTGTTTTTGGAGTATGATGATATTCTTTTTGTGTTGAGGTTTATAGTGGTCGTTTTGAAGTTGAGATAGCTGGTGTAATCTAAGCTATGGAAAATAATATTTCCAAAAATGTTAATTTGAGTTCTTCGACCAATGTTTAGATATATTCTGCAAGGGAAAATATAAAATGTTAGTTTAGCTGTTGAACAAAATGTTATTCTGTTAATAAAAGAATGGTTAATGCACATCAAATATGTGAAATATCTGTAAATTATTACATTATTTGTTTCGTGAAAGTATTGTACCTGTTACAGAAATAAAAAATATGATCAATACACTATTTTTAGAAATATAGGACCCAATTATGAGGCTGGCGGCCCGACCGCCACATTACGAGGTTGGCAGGCAGACCCACCAACCTACAGCCGTCCCCTCCAGGATCAGTGATCCCGTTGGGATGATGGCGGTCCTGGTTGTAATCGGCCTGGACAGCACCGAACTCAGCGCTGTCCTGCTGAGAACAACCTTGTGCTCTGCCAGCCTTTTCATGATGGTTCCTCCAAGGCTGGGAGAAAACATGGGCAGGGAGCCACAGGGGGCCCCTGCACAGCCCCTGCACATGGCATGGGCAGTGCAAGGGCCTCCCTGCCCAGCACTTTCATATTGAAATGCGCACTGTGTACATATTTCAAGGGTGCTGGTGCACCCTGCGGGCAGCAACATTGCCGACCTCTCAATAATGAGCCGGGAACAATGCTGCCGCACCTTTCCCACTGGGCTGACAGGCGGGAACGTTGTTTCCTGTCCATCAGCCCAGGGCAAAAGTTGTAATAGGGCTAGTGGGGAGACCTCCACCCAGCCAAACTCATGGCATGGGCAATGCAGGGCCCCCTCTTCCCAACACTGTTGAAATGCACATTCTGAGGGTGCTGGGGGGCCCCCATGTGATGGAATTGGCCTTGGCTCCATGTGGAGCTGAGACCAATGCCGCTGCACAGTTTCCACTGGGCTGACCGTCAGAAACCTTGGTTTCCGAAGATGGTCAGCCCAGTAGAAACCTTGTAATGGGGCTGGTGGGGAGACTGCCAGCTCCGCGACGGTCTCCTCACCGCGAGTCTGCCAGCCGGCTTGTCCGACTGCGAGACTCATAATGAGGCCCTATATATCTTTTCTGGCTTCTAAGGTAAAAACTTCCTACTCGTATAGTATCATTTAATAAGATACAGAAGACAAAAATTATTTTGTTTAGAATTTCTGTACGGATTAGAAACTAGAATGTTTAGGTTCATCTAAGTGCTTTGACTTGAACGCTCTTTCTTTTTTTAGTCAGGCAGATGGCATTATACTGCATGCTCCAACTAAGCCATCTGTTCACCTCAGAGGCGGGCACACAAGTGTTCACAAAATGGTGGACTGTCTTTTTCATTGGTTTTTGAAGTGTTAACCTTAATTTAATTCAAAATTACTGTTGGAATCTACATATTTTTTAACTCGTTAAATGACTGAACCTATATTTATTTTAATATAAAAGAATTTAAGTTAAGGGTCAGTAGATCATGTTACGTGCTTGATGTCTACCATCCTGGGGTGGGTCCTTCTTATAATATATTTTAAAACATTTATTACTATTATTATTATTGATTTACAAAATGTAACCTATACGTGGTTCGCAACTCATACAAATGATATCATGTTAAAATGAATGCGAATTTATAAAACAAAACACAGAGTGAAAACTTGTGAGGTAAAGTCATTTACAATTATTTAAGATGCAATTGCAGAGTAAAGGTATGAAGTGTAAAAACTGTGGAGAAATAACTTAAGGGGTAAAGGATTGTGGAGAAACATCTGATATCCACTCAAAATAGGTGTCCAGATGCATTTTGCCAAACCATGATGCACTTGCCTGTTGTGTGCAAAATAGCACTTTTCTTCAGGAAAAGGAGTTGTTGACTAATTTCATCTCTGTTGGGGTTTTTGCAGACTTCAAAAACAGCATAATTTGGAACAAAGGAATCTCTGAATTGCTGGTTCTGGCCTTCTTCATTCAGACAGGTCCTAGTGACTGCTCAATTCTACATCAAAATGTGTGATTCTCTCTGTTGAAGAATGAGGGCCTGATTTAGAACTCCGCAGATGAGTTACTCTGTCACAACGTTAATGGATATCCTCTCCACCAAAATCCAAATCCCATTATATCCAATATGAGTTCAAAATCAGGCCTTGAGGGGCTCATTATGAGTTTATCTGTCCTAACGTGGGACAGCCAAACTCATGGGGAGGGCGCTACCGACATGGAAGTGGCGCCCCCCATACTATTACAAGGTTTCCGCCAGCCTGACCTGGCTGACCGGTGGAAAGCTTAAAATCGAGTGTTCCTGCTGGTCTGACCGGCGGGAATAGTGCTACGAGATAGCACTCGGCTCCCTTAAAGAAGCTGAGTGCTATCTCATAGGACAGAAGGGACTGACCAGTACCCTCGGAATGTGCACTGTCTGCAGGGCAGACAGTGTGCATTCTGATGGTGCTGGGCAGTTGGGGCCCCTGCACTGCCCATTGCATGGGCAGTGCTGAGACCCACCCCCGTTGCCCCATGAACTTGTTCTCCGACAGCCTTTTCATGGTGGGAAAACCCCCATGAAAAAGCCGGCAGAGAACAAGGTGGTATTCAGCAGGGCGGCGCTTAGTTCTGCGCTGCCCTGGGTGATTACAACAAAGACCACCGTCACCCTGTCGGAATCATTGATCCTGGCGGAGATGGCGGTCATTTGGCAGTCCAACCGCCAGCCATGTAATGAGGCCCTGAGTCTTCAACTGTTTGTCTTTGTGCCTTGTCCTGAGCACTTGTCAGGTGCGCCGACAGAGCATTCACTGTCCCCCTCGGATGCCCCTCTTGGTGCAGCATGTGTATGTGTTTTGCTCTGCATAAAAAGACAGCGGCTGTGCCTTATTCATCGTAGACTCAAGAGAATCCCATCTTTTCTCAGTGCTCGCAACTGTGACAGTAATAGGTCAAAAACTGTTCATTCAAAGGTTTGCTGCTGTGCTGGATCAGCTGCAGTATGCGCTTGGAGACTTCTGACTAAAGTGACAGAAGAGTGAACCGCAAATAAAAGCGCACGCAGAAGTAAAGGTTGTAGCTTGCTTTTGCAAAAGGGAACAGTATTGAACGAATGAATGAGTACACTTAGTCTTAGTCTTAAGGTATTGAATATGTGGATTTCAGTGATTTCGGTAAAGGTCGAGAGTGTGGAAACACATTTGATTTCAGAGAGAAAGAAATTTCAGAGGAGGGGCGAGAGACAGAAAATGCACTCCCATCTCTAGGTTGGAGCTTGTGTTGAGGAGTGGAAAGCAGCAGCCTGTTCTGGCTCCTAAGATAAGAGCTGTGATGATTGCAGTGTTTAATTTGTGAAAAAAACATAAGTGCCAGGACCCATGTCAGGAGACCACTAAAGCTTGCACCACCTATTGCCCCCACTAGCGCTGCCAATGACAGTAACTTCACAACTAACCCTCACTCTCCTACAAGTGTGACGATTCAGTTTAAATATACATTAAAAATTACTACTATTACTTTTAGACCTTTGGGTGGCAGGTATTAGTGATTTTAATGTATATTTATTATTAAACAACTGTGATTTTGCTCCTCACCAAATAAGACAAACAGCGCCACCATATGGCAGGCTATTATAAGAGCCGGTGTTGACAATAAAGTACTGGTGCGGAGTACCAGAAACCACTGGCTCAAAATAAGCACTGGATTGCAGCAGTGAAACTCTTCCAGATAGTGAATGATGCACTTCAACAACAGCACCTCTGTCCTGAAAGCCAGTGAATGGATCTCCTGGCAGGAGAGATGTGGTTTCTTCTTTGCAAGCCAACAATATGCTGGACCACAGCATTCCGATGTACTCCCACTGCACATTGCATATAACATCCAATGTCACTACCTTGTAGGTGCTACATTAGAGGGCCTGTTTTCAGTACAATTATATTGGAGTTTCTACATCACAGGAGACATTACATCACAAATTCATGTAAGTATTAATATCTAAATATAATACATGGAAGTCTGCAATCCCTGTATAAAAACTCATCTCTAATTTCTTCATTACAGATGACTTGTGGCATCTCCATAAACCAGTAATCAAGAAATGACAAAGAAGCTAAACTCCAATGAAGACACGACAATGCTTGCGCCCAGAGCCAGCAGTCAGGGCGAAAAGCAGGATACGAAGCACAATTACAGATGCAATTTAAACAAGGACAACAGGAACATATTTTTCCTTCTCCTCATATATATTTCCAAAAAAAGAAAGTGATCAAGATAAAAGAGATATATGTGGCAAAAATATTTATTTTTTGTATGCTGTAGGTCATTATTACAAAAATTGAATATCTGAGCCACTTCATTTTCCTAATACAATTTATATTAAACTGATTCAACTATATTTTTGCAATAAATACTAATTGCTTTTTTGTGTGTTCAATTTCACAGTACTGATTCTGCTTTCATTTTTCATGTATGCAATGAACACAAACCAGCAAGAGGCAGTGGATACAAGTGGTATGTGAGAAGGGTGAAAGTGTGACCCTGTATTATGCAGAATAAAATACCCTCTGCTGTACATTAAAAGGATATTGCAAGTCACCCCAGAGTTCCATCAACTTACATAGGAACTTGGCCTTTGACCTTCTTCTTCTAAATGCTCACAGAACTTTTCAGTGACTTGAAATATCCTTATAATGTATGGCTTAATGTACTTAATTATATCATATATTTTATTGTCCTGGTAGTGAAAGACTCACAAATAAGTTTTATATGCCTACCTCTCCCATAGAATAACATTAGGTTATCTCATTTCTAAACAAAAGTTATCATTTATTAACTGTAATAAGGTAAGCTTTTGTTATTCTACGGGAGAGGTAAGCTTCAAGATAGTAACAGGCATTTGCAATGCAATAGGTCTTGCATTTGCTTTAGTTAGAGCTATTGGCATTGTAAATTCATCACTGGACTTTTCTTGCCACATAAATTGGTCAACCCTGCCTCATAATTCCGTCGTATCCTGCCATATAATTCCAGTGGCCCTGCATATAACTAAAGCACTTCCATTTACCTTCCTCTATCTGCAGCAAAAAAGGAAAATCTTTCCATTTAGCATCCTAATTTAAATCTGCCATGCTAATTCCAATAGAGTACCACATTCACCACCCCACCATCAGAGCTGGCTGGCTGGCTAACACAATTGCCCAAAAAAAGATACAAGACAGCCACAGAGGAGAAATGAACTAGAAGGGTCACCCAAAGTGTTCAAAAAGGCATAGTGTAATAAGGATGTTAAGTTGGCCTGAATCATGGTGATAGTTGTAATAAGAAGAGATTATTAAAACATATCCAATTATCATATCAACCTTTATCAGAAATAAACTTTTGGCATTAGACTGTAATGCTCAAAACAGCCGCTAGAGGGCACTATAACAAAAATATAATTTGTAAGAAACATGGTCATGCAACTATATTGTTAGCCCCTACAGAGCATAACCCAGTGAACAAAACAGGAGAAACGATTGCAGTGTAACCATATACTTAGCCCATAGAGGGCATTTTTAGGGCTAGCAGGCCTACTGCAATGATATTATAAACAAGGCCTTTAAAAACAAACTTCTCCCAATTGTACAACAAAGCCATGTGAAAGCTTAAAAGACACTGAATGGTGGGAGGGGTTATTATTTTAGGTTCCCCACTAACCTAGTGTGGAGACCCAGAAATGATATAGACAGAAAGAGTATTTTGAAGGTGGTCTCATTGTCCTAGGACCACCACAGGCTGAGTTATGAGCAAACATGTTTTGTAAAAGTGGTGCCCTGCAAAGCATTATGGGCAGAGTTTTTGTGCTGCAAATGTTATAGTGTGTTGACTGCAATGCTCAGAACATCCCCTAGAGAACACTCCAATAAAAATAGCATTTGGAAAAACATGGTCATCTAACAATACAGTCACCCCTTGGAAAGCATAACCATGTGAAAAAAGAACAGGAGAAAGTAATGCAATATAGCCATATATGTAGCCCCTAAAGGGCAGAGCGCATTACACATTTTCAAGGCTAGCAGGCTGATTGCAATGATATTACAAACAAGGCCCATAAAACATAACTTCTCCCAGCTGTAAAACAAAAGTTCCAGTCATGAGAGAGCTTCTAAGGATAATGATTGGTGGTAGGGGTTATTACTTTGCAGTCCCAGCTCACTTAGTGTGGGGACCCAGACATGTAGACACAGCACATTGTGGTCAATGTTTTGAAGGTGGTCCCATTGTCCTAAGACCACCACAGGCTGAGTTATGAGCAAAAACGTCTTGAGAAAGTACTGCTCTGCAAAGCATTGTGCGGTACGTTTCTGTGCCACAAATATTTCAGTATGTTGATATGACTGTAATCCTTAGAACAGCCCCTAGAGAACACCTTCCAATTGTTTTAAGGGGCGAGCCACACAAAAGACTCTGATTAGGTAACTGTGAACAATGTGACCACAGCTCCAATACCCCTGATTGAGTTCATGCTGTTGTGCCTGTTCGTGCTGTGAGCGCCATGGCTGCAATGCAGCACGAAGGGGAAAGACAAAAGAAAAAAATAGTTTGCCCACGCTAAAGTCGGCAATCGTGCAATAATCCATGTAGGAGGGACAGTCTGCAAGGCATGACAAAAACAGCCTGAAGGTGGAGCAAAGGTAAAACATTTACCAATGACATCAAGCAATTTTTGAAAGGCAAGCCCAGGAATGAATTAAATTGATGGGTGTGAGATGGGCGTGGTTAAAAGTCCACAATACTTACAACAGATCAAAGCGATTGTGCACTTGACGTAAAAAACAAATTTGTGAGTTTTTCACTACTAGGACATGTAAAACTTAAAAGTACATGTCCAACTTTGTAAATACAATGCATCCTGGCATGTGGGCTTAGGGCCTGCCCTAGGGGTAACATACATGCATTACAAAGGGAGTTTTAGGCTAAGCAACACCTTTATTTTGCCAAGTCAAATTGGCAGTTTAAAGCTGCATACAGGCTGCAATGACAGACCTGGGACATGTTTGCAGGGCTCCTTAAGTGGGTGACAAAATAAGTGCTGCAGGCCCCCACTAGCATTTAAGTTACCAGCCCTGGGTATAGATTATACCACTTTACTAGGGACGTATAAGTAAATTAAATATGCCAATCAGATGTAAGCCAATTTTACCATTTTTCAGGGAGTGGACGCTAGCACTTTATCACTGGTTAGTAGTGGTAAAGTGTGCAGAGTCCTAAGGCCAAAAACAGAAGGGGAGAAGGTGAAAAGTTTGGGAGTGACCCTGAAGAGAGGGCCAAGTCCAACAGTTGAGTAACTTTCATTTTCTGGCCAACTCAGAATTACCAGGTCATTCTTAATGAGGGCTCAAGTGTCTTATTAATTGTTTTGCCAGACTGCTCAGTGGCTGCTTTTGACTAATTTTGCCAGTCGCGGCTCGAAGGTGTTACAAGGGGCTGATTGGGTGGGGGGGGAAGAGGCGCAGCAGGTGTGGCGGGGATGAAATATTAATAACTTTTTAAAAAATATATAAAAAATAAATGTACCTGTACACCATGCTCCGATGCCGCTCCTGCGTCTCCTCAGCCTGTAGCAGGCACAGGCTCCCAGCCTCCCCTGCGGCCAATCCTGACGCTGCTCAGAGGCGTGTTAGGATTGGCCGGAAGCTTCTGTGCCAGCTCTCGCCAGCCTGGCAGCACAGTGCCACTGAATTTAGCTGATATTGAGAACTGAGTTGATTGAGTTCTTTGGGGTCCTAAAAGTGAGTATTGATTAGGTGATTGGTCCTTCTTGGTAATGACGTGTGAGGGAGTGAGAGAGCCGTATACAATGCTTCCATGGAGGGACTCTGTTTCATATGATTGCAGAGAAAGCAACAGGTCCAGGGGCTGATTGTATTTCCTTTGGTGCGTGCTAGATAGTTTGCCTCACGCGTGAAATATAGAGCTGGTTAGATGAATACTGTGATTGTGACCACAGCTGATAATGTCCGGCCGTGTATGGTAATAGCTCCTTCCTACACTAACTACTTTTCTTCGCCGAATACCATCCGGTGTCCAGACCTGGAAATACAAATTGCTGTTTCATCTCTGGGAGACTGCTTTGTGGCAAAAGGGGACTCGTGATTGCACGGTGACGTCTGTCATTTCAAGCAACGTGAAGCACCACACATTGACTGGGTGTGTTGAATCGTTCTGTATGTGGGGATTTTAAACTAAGGCTTATGTCCAGTTAGAAAGACAATTCCAAAATATAGCACATCATTTCTGAACTAGGAACTGGACAGGGAGCATTCAAAATAATGTCCATACAGAAAAGAAAGAAGGGGCATATTTATACTTCGTTTGCGCCGAATTTGCGTCGTTTTTTTCGACGCAAATTCGGCGCAAAACTAACGCCATATTTATACTTTGGCGTTAGATGCGTCTAGCGCCAAAGTATGGGCAAATAGCGTCATTTTTTTGCGTGAACGCCTTCCTTGCGTTAATGAGATGCAAGGAAGGCGTTCCCGTCTTAAAAAATGACTGCGACGCAAATGCGTCGTATTTATACTCCCGGGCAAAAATCACGCCCGGGAGTGGACGGGGCAAAAAAACCCGCATTTGCGCCACTTTTTAACGCCTGGGTCAGGGCAGGCGTTAAGGGACCTGTGGGCTCAAAATGAGCCCACAGGTGCCCTCCCCTGCCCCCAGGGACCCCCCCTGCCACCCTTGCCCACCCCAGGAGGACCCCCAAGGATGGAGGGACCCATCCCAGGGACATTCAGGTAAGTTCAGGTAAGTATAAAAAAAAAAAATTAAATTTTTTTGGGGTGGCATAGGGGGGCCTTATTTGTGCCCCCCTACATGCCACTATGCCCAATGACCATGCCCAGGGGACAGAAGTCCCCTGGGCATGGCCATTGGGCAAGGGGGCATGACTCCTGTCTTTACTAAGACAGGAGTCATTTAAATGGCGTCTGGGCGTCGTTAAAAATGGCGCAAATCGGGTTGAGGCGATTTTTTTGCCTCAACCTGACTTGCCCCATTTTAAGACGCCCTAACGCCATTTTCCCCAACGCCGGCGCTGCCTGGTGTACGTGGTTTTTTTCCACGCACACCAGGCAGCGCCGGTCTGCTAGCGCCGGCTAACGCCATTCCATAAATACGGCGCCCGCATGGCGCTTCAGAATGGCGTTAGCCGGCGCTAAATTTTTTGACGCTAAACTGCGTTAGCGCAGTTTAGCGTCAAAAAGTATAAATATGGGCCGAAGTGTTTTATTTAGAATGGTTCCAGGCCAGGCCGGTAAGCGGATGAAATTACTGCTTGTAAACTTTGCAAAACCTGATAATAGTATGTAGCCAGTGTAATGGATGATATATTATTTCTAAATTACGTTTGCAGTCTCTAGAGATCTCTTAGAGGCCGCGCATGGATTTAATATTCACAGACATGTTTTAGTGACTGCCAGTCTAGAGGTCAGCAAAATGATTGCAAGTTATGTCCGAGAGTGTGACTGTTTAAGACTTTGGTGAATTGGATAAAATTATTTTCAAAGTAGGACTATTGAGCATGGTTCTAAAGCGTCTAACCACGAGAAAGAGAGTGCCATTTGGCAAAACGTGTTATCAACTGTAGCGAGAAATGAAAACATTATAAGACGTACAATTAAATTGAAATAAAATTAATGTAATGCTGAACAATGTTTTTAGTACATGCAGCGTCCTCCTCAGCCTGGCTACCTACACATGGAGATGAATATTACATGCAAAAACAACAAGTGATGGACGGAATGCTGAACATTGTCAAACATTCACCCCCAGTCACAGATCTGGGTTTAATCCATCGTTTTTTTGCTGCCCATGCCATTCCAGTTTGGACCCAGCCATATGCAAATCAGTCTTGACCCTGTTCCCGATGGGAACAGTCCAGCCCGAACTGCTAGGCCAGGTCTTCCCTGGACTGGAAACAAGCATCCTGGGACCGGTTTCGGGGTTTCACCCCTCATCAGCCAGGCTAGCTTGAATCCAGTGGCATGGGAAGCACGGGACCCACGTCTGGGCATACTCTTCCCACTTAGGGCGAAAAATGCAAAAACAACAAGTGATGGACGGAATGCTGAACATTGTCAAACATTCACCCCCAGTCACAGATCTGGGTTTAATCCATAATTTTTTTGCTGCCCATGCCATTCCAGTTTGGACCCAGCCATATGCAAATCAGTCTTGACCCTGTTCCCGATGGGAACAGTCCAGCCCGAACTGCTAGGCCAGGTCTTCCCTGGACTGGAAACAAGCATCCTGGGACCGGTTTCGGGGTTTCACCCCTCATCAGCCAGGCTAGCTTGAATCCAGTGGCATGGGAAGCACGGGACCCACGTCTGGGCATACTCTTCCCACTTAGGGCGAAAAATGCAAAAACAACAAGTGATGGACGGAATGCTGAACATTGTCAAACATTCACCCCCAGTCACAGATCTGGGTTTAATCCATAATTTTTTTGCTGCCCATGCCATTCCAGTTTGGACCCAGCCATATGCAAATCAGTCTTGACCCTGTTCCCGATGGGAACAGTCCAGCCCGAACTGCTAGGCCAGGTCTTCCCTGGACTGGAAACAAGCATCCTGGGACCGGTTTCGGGGTTTCACCCCTCATCAGCCAGGCTAGCTTGAATCCAGTGGCATGGGAAGCACGGGACCCACGTCTGGGTATACCCTTCCCACTTAGGGCGAAAAATGCAAAAACAACAAGTGATGGACGGAATGCTGAACATTGTCAAACATTCACCCCCAGTCACAGATCTGGGTTTAATCCATCGTTTTTTTGCTGCCCATGCCATTCCAGTTTGGACCCAGCCATATGCAAATTAGTCTTGACCCTGTTCCCGATGGGAACAGTCCAGCCCGAACTGCTAGGCCAGGTCTTCCCTGGACTGGAAACAAGCATCCTGGGACCGGTTTCGGGGTTTCACCTGGGTCCAAACTGGGGTGGCATGGTGAGCAAAAGAACGATGGATTAAACCCAGATCTGTGACTGGGGGTGAGTGTTTGACAATGTTCAGCATTCCGTCCATCACTCGTTGTTTTTGCTTTGTCGCCCTAAGTGGGAAGGGTATGCCCAGACGTGGGTCCCGTGCTTCCCATGCCACTGGATTCAAGCTAGCCTGGCTGATGAGGGGTGAAACCCCGAAACAGGTCCCAGGATGCTTGTTTCCGGTCCAGTGAGGACCTGGCTTGGCAGTTCGGGCTGGACTGTTCCCATGAGGAACATGGTCAAGACTGATTTGCATATGGCTGGGTCCAAACTGGGGTGGCATGGTGAGCAAAAGAACGATGGATTAAACCCAGATCTGTGACTGGGGGTGAGTGTTTGACAATGTTCAGCATTCCGTCCATCACTCGTTGTTTTTGATAAATATTACATGTCTTTGTTCTTTTGCGTGTAACTGTGAACTCAGCCTCCTACACAAAGCTTTGCATTCTGCTCTAACAACTACGTCACACTGCTATGGAGTATGGAGTCCGTTGGGCGCCAAAAAGTGTTCCATCATAAAACTCACAAGACACTACAGGGCATATTTGCAAGTTGTTTGTGCAGGGCAGCACTGCAAGCCATCTTGCTGTGCTGCCCTGCGTCGAAAGAAAAGGGCAGGAATGTGCCGTACCTATAAGATAATGGGCCTCCATGCGCCAACGCAGGCACACTTGCACCATGCTGCAAAGGTGTCTGTGTTGTAAGGATCATTGTTTTTGTGCAGGAAGGTGTCCCTTCCTGCACAAAAACAATCACAAGAGGCAAAATTGCAGCACACACAGACGAAGGAAAAACGAGGAGAAATAAAGGAATTTCTCCTTATGGTGCCTCCCTTATGCTTCCCCTGGGGAGGCATAGGCTTTTGAAGAATTCCCAGCTTTACGACATTTCATAAATCTGGTTATGTGTCAATTGCCAAGGGTGTTACGTGTTAACACCCACCGTACCACCTATGGCAACCTCCCTGTTGCAAGGTGCGACAATGCAGCGACTTGCGCTGCATTGCTTCAGTCCATATATAAGAGGCCATGAAAAGCCACACAGGATGGCTGTATGTGGTCTTGTAAACATGGCACTGCATTCTGCGCAGATGGACTTATAAATAAGCCCCTACATCTCTCCCTATTTACTATTTTTTTTTCAAAATCTCTATACATATCTATGTAAGCATGTACAACTATGTCTCTTCAATCAACCTTCTTGACGCTTTGATCAGTCAACCTGATCTGGTTACTGGAAGCTGTGATCTTCAGTGCCAGAGATTTTTAAAGATGATGATGAGGTAACAGCATTTACTGAGTTCCCAGGTACAGTCTTTCCTTTACCATCTCAATTTGAAGACCAATGAATCAAAGGCTTAATGTAAGAAGAGTCTCCGGTAATAGATTTCCCAGGGCCATGAGCAGTCACCATGTGCCCCTTGGGAGACACCAAGTGGAACGGTTCAGCATCATATGGAGCATCAGATTTCCTTCTTCGCATCTGTCGGGCCATCACTAAATCTCCTCTCTTAAAAGTGATATTATTTGCATGTTGCCTCTTGCCTGAGTAGGCTTTTAATTTTTTGCTTGTTAATAGAGTCCCTTGTATGAATCGTGTTCTTACTGCTTTCTCTCTTTTGGTCCGTTGAGGCAACTTGGTTGTCTTAGCTCTTCCAAACAACAAAGTGGCAGGACTTTTGCCAGTGGTCGAGTGAGGTTTTGAACGATAAGCTTGTAGGGTAGAATTAAATACTGTGTTCAAACTGAGCTTCCTAAGAGTTGCACTCTGTACTGTTGTCTTTAGCGTCCTCATACAATGCGTCCATTCGCCTGGGGCCACAAAGGTGTACTCTTTTGATGCTTTATATTCAGATGCTCCAGGAATTCTTTGAATTCTTGACTGTTAAAAGGCAGGCCATTTTCAGACTTCAAAATGGCTAAAACACCCAATGTCGCCAAGATGTCATCTAGTCTCTCAATGACTCATTCCTGAGTTGTGGATGAGAGATCTTCGACTAATGGGAAATGAGAGCATTCGTCCACAATCACCATCAAGTTATGTCCATTATCGAGTGGACCGAAGAGGTCCATTGCTAGTCTTTCCCATGCATGCTTAGGGAGTTCTGACATGAAAGAGTATGTTGCGTAACATTTGTAGAAAGGCAGTTGCATAGATGACAGACCTTGAGTTCTTTTTCAATCCTTTCATCTAAATACGGAACCCAAACTCAGTCTTGGAGAGCTCTTTTTGTGGTAATGATACCACAATGTCCTTTGCGAGCCACTTCAATTACATTCTGTCGTAGACTATCTTGAATCAGGATTCTTAACCCTCACAGTATAACTCCCTCTTGAGATATGAACAGTTAATCTTTGACATTTCTGTATTTTTGATATTCATTATCATTGGTAAGAGGTTCAGAGTCGGTTCAGTGACTGATGTGTAATTATGTCTTTTAACTTCAGCGTGTCAGTAATGAAATTAATGAAATTCCAGCCGCCCTTGATGGAGACCCTTGAC
Organism: Pleurodeles waltl; assembly: GCF_031143425.1. NCBI lineage: Eukaryota > Metazoa > Chordata > Amphibia > Caudata > Salamandridae > Pleurodeles > Pleurodeles waltl. The sequence continues at coordinate 893,777,861 of NC_090439.1, forward strand.
CTTGTATAGGCACTCTGGAAAAGTAGTCTGCAGGGTTTTGATCCTTCCCTGGAGGATGCACAATGGTATAATCGTACTCTTGCAATTGTAGTCCTCCTTGTTAAATGCGAGGAGGCATCCTGGCTTTTGTATTTCCACAGATGGTCAGTAAAGCTTGATATCAGTTACCAGCGTAAAAGGGATTCTGTACAGGAATACATCGAAATGTTCACAAGCCCATACCACGGCCAAACTTTCTCAGGTTGTGAGTAAACACGTTCTGTTTGAGACAGACTTCTATAAGCATATGCCACAATTTGCTTCCGAGCATTTGGGTTTCCACTGTGCTGTTCAAGGATAGTATCTAAACCGACTGGGCTAGCATCAACAACAACCTCTGTTTGAAGCTTTGGATTAAAGCTCTGTATGGAGCAACATTTTCAATGGCATGCTTGATTCTCTTGAAACTTCCCCCCACTATCCTTTGACCATTTACATGAAACATTTTTCTTCGTCAACTCTCGTAATAGAACACTTACAGAGGCAAAGTCTTGAATGTATCTTTAACAGTAACTGACTATGCCAAGAAATTAACATATCATAGAAACATCACCGGGGGATTAGTATTTGACAGTGCTTGTACTTTTGCAGGATCGGGTGTCATACCCCCATTAGAAAAGATATGGCCAAACAACGCTTGCTTTGTCTTATGGAACTCACACTTATCTGCATTCAAAGTCAAACCAGCATCAGTAAGTAAACAACATGTGTGAGAGCTTTACTGTGCTCTTTCTGACTTTCTCCAAAAACGAATATGTCATCGCTATAATTGAATGCATTCACAACAGGCTGTATGATGTACCTAATGATGTCTCAGAAAATTTCGGAGCCTGATGACACACCAGAATGAAGTCTTTAATATCGAAACAAACAAACAAAGGTTGTAATGTACTTGCAATTTTCTTCAAGTTACAACTGATGATAACCTTTATGTAAATCAAGGTGAGAGAAGAATTTTGCACCATTTAATTGCACTGTTATCAGCAATGACTGGACCTTGGCTTATCATCTCCCAACTCAAAATGTGCGTACCCAGTGCATTCCCACTTGCCCTTAGCCAATTTCTTCTGGGTACCAATATTGTATTTTCTTATCGGGATTTTGCTTTCTGAACAGATCAGGCCTTGTTAGCAACTTTCGTAACATTTCTTATTAACATGGGTGACTTAGAATTTTGACAAATGTCATCATGCTACACTAGCATGCATATTAGGTTACAGTTTTACATAAGGAGAGGAAGTGCCCAGCAATCCGTCACACCAGATATTTTGTGCCGATCACTCATCCGTTCCTTCTCACTTTCTTTCTTAGATCATCTTCCAAAAGCCCTTGCTCACTTCTTGACAGTGTCCCTCCCTGATCCTGACTTAAACAAGCTGTTTCGGACTTAATTTAAATAAAACAAAAAACACAGATACTCTGTCTGCTTTAAGAAGTAGCCCCTTCAGGATAGAACGCTATCCGGATCTCCCGGCACTGGAGCCTGGAAAAGAACTGTATCCCGTTGCTGGCCAGTACTTGTGGTGCTGCAGAGGTGCTGCCATGGCCCAAAGTGCCTCAGGATCCTCCAGGCCAACTTTGGGCTCCAGAGCACATGAGTCGAGGTGAATTGTGCGGCTGCTTCCTGGTGTGTTTCCGATCGAGAAGGTGGGAGGAGCTAAGGAGAAGTTGGCAGTAGGCTGTTGGAGGCAGGGAGCCTCCAGAAGATGATGTTTGGCAGTGGGCACTTCCGGTGGGCTGAGGAGTAACATGGCATCGGAGTCTCCAGCCTCCACTGAGGGAGTTGGGCCAGTGCGTGCCCTGAGGACAGGCTCTGGCAAGATGGGAGAAGAGTGTAGGTGGGCCCGGAAGGCCTGAGGGGCTGCAACGAGCAAGAGCTAGGTTACACACCTGTGGATTTGCCAGTGGGCTGGTGGGAGGGGCCATATCCCAGGGGACTGATATCTGAGGGGAGCATCCCTCTGGATAAGAGGGTCGGTGCCGTAGAAGCCCCGGCTGACGGCTCAAAGACAATCACACCTGGGAGGTTGCCACACAGTGCCCTGGGTTCTGGACCTCATTTCTCTGTGGGGCCTAGGAGATTCATGGAGGGGTGACATGCCAGTCAGTTGGGGTAGGCCTGATCCCTGGCCTGACTGCTCGTGCTGTCCACTGACTCCTTTCCTGGGCAAGCAGGTCAGGTAGAGCTGGGTCCTCCGTTGCCAGACTGTGAGCGCTAGGAAGGGGTAGCAGAATTAGGGACACTGGGTCCATCCCTGGTGCCCAAGACTAAACCTATTTTCACCATGGGACGCACAAAGGCTGCAAAGCCTAGATGAAATCACTAGCTCTCTTGGTGCTATGAGGGCCTCCCACCATTCCAAGTCCTTGCGTGTGCCCACCCACTCTTCCCATTTGGTTCTCAGTGTCTTGAAGAGATTCAAGGAGTTAATGACTTGTAAATGCAGGATTTCAACCCTTTTCCCCAGGGGCTCTGATAGCATCTGCTTCTCCTTGGGACTGAACTCAGGAACCTCCTCCAGAGAGTACCTGTGAGCCTCAAGCGCATGACCGAGCTGAAGGAACTGGAAGAACTGCAAGTGGTGGAATCTGAAGTCTGTAAGACTTTAAAGGATTTCATGTGGGATCCTTCACAGACATCCCCTGTCTTTGAATTTTTCAGTCAGATCCCATATACCAAACCCTAATAATGAGACCACCTCACAGCCATCACCCCCTACAGAGTGGGGTCTCCGGGTGAGTTTGATGTTTCATCCCATCCAGCGGATCGCCCCTCTCCATACCAACAAGACAACCCTCAATAATTCACGGAGAGACCAGGGGATAGGGGCCACATACAGCATGTCCACAATGGCCTCTCGCCCCATCTCACCAACATTCCTCTTGATCGCTTGATTGTATTACCTGCACTACTCCTTTTGTCTGAGCCTGTTTCTGTTGGCGTTTAGGATTCTGTGGGGCATATTTATACTCCGTTTGCGCCGAATTTGCGTCGTTTTTTTCGACGCAAATTCGACGCAAAACTAACTCCATATTTATACTTTGGCGTTAGACGCGTCTAGCGCCAAAGTTCATGGAGTTAGCGTCATTTTTTTGCGTGAACACCTTCCTTGCGTTAATGATATGCAAGGTAGGCGTTCCCGTCTTAAAAAATTACTCCGATGCATATGCGTCGTATTTATACTCCCGGGCAAAAATGACGCCCGGGAGTGGGCGGGTCTAAAAAACCCGCATTAGCGCCGGATTTTAGCGCCTGGGTCAGGGCAGGCGTTAAGGGACCTGTGGGCTCAGAATGAGCCCAGAGGTGCCCTCCCCTGCCCCCAGGGACACCCCCTGCCACCCTTGCCCACCCCAGGAGGACACCAAAAGGATGGAGGGACCCACCCCAGGGACATTAAGGTAAGTCCAGGTAAGTATTTTTTTTAAAAAAAAATTGTGGCATAGGGGGGCCTGATTTGTGCCCCCCTACATGCCACTATGCCCAATGACCATGCCCAGGGGACAGAAGTCCCCTGGGCATGGCCATTGGGCAAGGGGGCATGACTCCTGTCTTTGCTAAGACAGGAGTCATTTCAATGGGGGATGGGCGTCGTAAAAAAATGGCGCAAATCGGGTTGTGGCGATTTTTTTGCCTCAGCCTGACTTGCACCATTTGTTGACGCCCATACGCCATTTTCCCCCTACGCCGGCGCTGCCTGGTGTACGTCGTTTTTTTCAACGCACACCAGACAGCGCCGGCGGCTAACGCCGGCTAACGTCATTGAAAAAATACGGCGCCCGCATGGCGCTTCAGAATGGCGTTAGCCGGCGCTAATTTTTTTGGCGCAAAACTGCGTTAGCGCAGTTTTGCGTCAAAAAGTATAAATATGGCCCTGTGTACTTTATCAGTGCTAACCTGTGCTAAAGTGCTTACTCTATCTCTTACATAGTGAAATTGGCTTATACCCAATCAGCACATTTACTTACTTATAAGTCCCCAGTAAAGTGTTACTACTTGTACCCAGGGTCTGTAAATTGAATGCTACTAGTGGCCTGCAGCACATATTGTGGTACCCACTAAACGTTTAAACATAACTCAGCCCTGCCACTGCAACCTGTGTGCAGTTCTATACTACCATTACGACCTGGCAAAATACATGTTTTGCCAGGCCTAAATGTAACCTTTTAATACATATAGGTTACCCCGAGGGTACACCTTAAACAGCTCACAGGGCAGGGTTCATTGTATTTACAAACTTGGAAATGCTTTTAAGTTTTACATGTCTTGCTAGTGCAAACTCTTAAATTCATTTTTCACTACTGCAAGGCCTACCTCTCCTATAGGATGACATTGGGATTCCTTATTATATTATATTTAATAAGTGATAACGTTTGTTTGGGTACAGGTAGATGATTGGTATCTAAGGAATGGTAAAGTCATATTTTAAGTCAAAATTCTGAAAATGCCCTTTTAGAAAGTTGCCTAGTTTCTTTCCCCAACCATTTGATGCCAGTAGCTGCCTTAGCACACAAGTAGTCTTTTGTGACTCCAAACATCCTTGTATCAGGGCAGGGAGGAAGTAAATTCCAGAATCAAATGTAGGAGTCTAGAAGACCCCCCCCACTTCAAAGTTGGCAGCAGGTATAAATATCGGAGCATCAAACAAATTCTTTTGTACACTCTTGGACCTCTGAATACTACAAAAGAAGGACTGCTCTGCTACCAGAGGACTGCACTGCTGCCTGACAAATAACCAATACATTCTGTCAATACTAATAATAATATTTTGAACTAAATCATTGTATAGGTGTGGCCCTTCCTATGACTATAATAGTTTAATTAGGATATAGTAATACTTGCTTGACATGTGCTGTATTGGTTTCCCAAAGTATGAACTATGTGTTAATAAAAGGAGTAAAGATGTGCTGAAAAACAAATCACAAGCATTTAAAAAAAGTTTTGGCCAGAAGTTGATTACTAGTTCAGGACAGAGCATTTGTGAGTGTGTTCAGTCAATGTTTGCGTTCAAACAATCTTAGGCCCTCATTATGAGTTTTTAACGGTCTTTTGGCAAAACTGCTATGGTGTAGGCCACCAAAAGACCGCCGGTGTTGGCGGTATCCCGCCCACCGTATTAAGAGTCCACAATGAAGACTGCCAAAAAACAGTTACAAATCCGACATCGCTAGGACACTGGCAGGCGGGAAAGATGCGGTTCCTCCACCAGCACCGCCACGCAGGCAGCTTTTCGCCCACCATATTACAATCCACAAATCAGCGCAGTGGTCCTTCCATGGAGGAAAACCATTGGCAGCCAAACCGCCACGGACAGAACACACTCCTGTCAGACCAAACCATCACATTGGACAGTTCGAAGACCCCATACCTGACACACATACATACACCAGACACACCCATTCACAGCACTATATAACACACCCAACCCACAAGCCTTTGCAACAAAAAACACTGATCGAGAGACAAGAGCAGCCACAATCACTAAGCTAGCACCTACACACTAGAGGCACATAAACACTTCATACTCACCACACACCACACAACTGCACCACCAACACAATACACACATCACAACTGCACACAAACATCGAAAACCTACCAGCACTCACAAACACCCCCACACCACCAAGCACCCTACACTCACCACCCCCACCCACAACACAACCACCATGTCACGTCAAAAGCACCCACACTTCACTGACGACGAGTTGAGGGTAATGGTGGATGAAATCATCAGGGTAGAGCCACAACTCTTAGGAGCACAGTTACAGCCAACCTCCATAGCCAGGAAAATGAAGTTATGGCAGAGAATAGTTGACATGGTCAACTTAGTGGGCAACCATCCACGCACAAGGGAGGACATCAGGAAGAGGTGGAACTACCTATGGTGAAAGGTGCGTTCCATGGCGTCCAGGCACCAGCTGGTGGTACTGAAGACTGGCGGTGGGCCCCCACCCACTCCCCCAGAGTTCACATTGTGGGAGAAGAAGGTCTTAGGCATCCTGCATCCTGAGGGCCTGACTGGAATACCCCGAGGACTGGGCTCTGGTTAGTAACTAACACCCCCCACCACTAATTCATCCTGTCAAGTATGCTTCCTCACCACCCAAACACTCCCCAAGTCAGCCCATCTGCCACGACACCTCCCACGTAGTCACCTAATGCCCCTCTCCTGCATGCAACACCACCACCCACCCCTAATGCTCACACACTCCCTGCCAAGTGCACCGATAGCACTGACAAGTACAATCACTACGACTCCCACAATGCACTAGCCCATCCACATCAAAACCTGCAATGTGCACGTCACATCACACCTCTTGCAGGTATTCCTATTGCACTAGCTACAACATCTGGATGCTCTGACTGAGGACCACTACATGACAATGACAGCAATGCAATGGCACTACACAATGCCTAATTAGTCCAAACACAGACACAGCACTGTCACCAATCCTAAGGGACACTAATCCAGGCCTACTAACCTGAAATGGACTAATTCGGGCATCCAAAGTAAAAAGGTATACTTCATGCATAACAGGCACAGACAGGACAAACAACCTTGCAGACACATACCCCCCTCCCATTTGGACACCATGCTGCAATATACAGCCTTTCCCACCCACATATACCAAGCCAGAATGCTCACCAGCTAACAGGGCAAACTTGTAATTTGAATCATCACATAGGAACAGAACCCCCCCACCCAGCTAAGTGACCAAACCTGATTCACAACAACCCCAAGGAGCATGGTATGCATGTCACTATCCACCATCCACAAACATTGTGAGCTGTGCTGTACCTGTCAATGCCATTGCTGGAAATCAAGTCAACCCTCTGTATGCATCTGACTAACAGAAAACCATACATACCTTCAACATTTAACTCTCTCTCACTCCATCCACAGGTACTCCTGCCACAGTAATCACAGAGAGGTTACCAGAGACAGACAGCCCTCCTCAGGATGAAGGCCACAGTGAGGACAACGCCACTAGATGTCTGGACACTGACGACCTACCTGGCCCATCTGGGACCCCTTGTCAGTATACCACTCCCTGCCACACCCTGCCCACAACACCCTCTCCACACCCTGTGGCAACAACATCTCATCCAACCCTTCGTCCCAGACCTGTGTCCCAAGGACTGTTCAATCAATTGTGTGCCCCACAGTACAGGACCTGAGTCGACCCCTCACACCCAAGACAATGAAGGTCCTGGTGAAACTGGGAGAGGGCACACCATGCCAGGGGCACAGGCACATGGGGGCAATGGGTGTGGGAGGGAACCTGTGGGCCAGAGCATGGGGCAGCCAAAGGAGGCCTCTGACCAGGAAGCTATCTCCCAAGTCCTGGGGGCATATCAACTATCTCAGGACAGGATGGGCCAGATCATTAACATCTTGGGGGAAAACCAGAGGCTACAGAGGGAATACCACCAGGAGGTAATGCAGCAGTGGCAGGCCCTCAATGCCACCATGACCTCCATTGCAGGGGTGCTCAAGGACCTCACCACCATCATGAGTGCTTCCTCCACCCACCAGCAGGCGCCTTCCACTAGCCACATCACACATGAGCCATCTACAACTGTGGCTGATAGTGGAGCGGAGGCCTTGCCAGGGAAACCACAGGCCTCAGGTACCCCTCTCAGTGTAGCTGAGTAACCCCCCACCCGCAAACATGGATGTTCATCCAGACATCCAGCTGCAGGAGATGCCAGGAGAAAACCCACTGCCAGGAAGTGACTCTCTCCTGATTACTCTCCCTTGTGTGCCACTGAGACACCCTGTTGACTGTTCAATGACATTACTCAATTTTCCAATGGCCTATGGACACTGGACCTGTGCTACCTCCAGCTATGCCACCTAGTCTGAGGATTCCATCTACCATGACCCCACTCATCACGTTTGCCACTCTATTCTTAATAAACACTATTGATCACAGCTACTACTTTTGTGTCTTTATTTGTACACATACAAATGTATTGGTCTGCAGAATGTCATGTGGATATGGTGCCATAATCCAACAGGCAGTGTAATGGACTGCAGAGGGAGACATCCTCTGCAGGAGACACAGTACAACAGAATTGTGCTAGGGTAGATGTAAGGGAGTCACTAGTACAGCCACACACCAGACTATATCCAAATATACAATCTGCAAACAAAACAGGACAGAGAATACCATCAGGATTGTGGGCATTGCACCACACAGAGCACTTATGCAGTCCATAGTTGTCGTATCCAGTGTAGATAGTAATCTAAGCAGCCCACAACAGATGTGACATGAGAACAGGAGAATGCAGGACACATACCACAATGCAGGCCTGTCCATAGGAGATGTGACTCTTGCAAACTGCAGAGAGCACACATGTTAGAGGTGATACATTTACAGACAGCATCTTGCATGCATTCAGTGACCCCCCAAAACACACACATAGGGATAGGTACACAGTACACCATCACTGATAAACCAAATCAGAAGGACCATTGACAGCAAACTATGTTGAAACAGTACACATGCAAGTACATACACAGCATCCCTGTATGTTACTGGAAGTACTGATTAATGAGCTCTGCCCTGGAGTCAGCTGCATCTTCCTCATCACTTTCCACTTCCGCGTCACCAGCCACAGGTCCTGCTGCCTCCTCCTCATCACCCAGTAAGGGTATCTGACGTCTCAGGGCCAGATTGTGGAGCATGCAGCAGGCAACTATGAAAGCACTCCTTTTGGGGACTGTAGAGGAGGGCACCTCCAGAGACGTGCAGGCACCTGAATCTGGCCTTCAGGGACCCAAATGCCCTTTCTATTATACGCCTAGTCCTGCTGTGGGCCTCATTGAAACGGAGTTCCCCTTCAGTGGCAGGGTACTTCACTAGTGTGAACAGCCAGGGAAGGTTAGGATAGCCAGAGTCACCTGTGTGCACAGAGGTAGGACCTGTTACAATACAGGTACAGTCATTGGGAAGAATGTGATGACAGTTGCAATAACAGAGACACACATCCAAAAGCATACATCTCAATGAGCCAAGCCCCCTCTGTAGCCATGCCATCATGTGGGGTATATTGCTGTTCCTCAGAATGTAGGAGTCATGCACTGATCCAGGAAACTTGGCTGTTACTTGGGAGATGTATTGGTCTGCCACACACACACCACCTGCACATTGATGGAGTGGTCGTTTTTGCGGTTCCTATACACCTCTTCATTGGCACTGGGATGGATCAAGGCTATATGGGTGCCATCTATGGCCCCTATCACATAAGGGATGTGTCCGAAATCATAGAAGTCTGCCTTCACATTGGCCAGATCTCTTTGTTGGGAGAACCTGATGTTGCTGTCCGGGTGTTTCACGAAAGCACACAGTACATCCTTCAACACAAGACTGAACATGGGCTGTGACATCCCTGCTGCCAAGCCCACTGTAATCTGAAAGGATCCTGTGGCAAGAAATTGTAGCACTGACAGGACTTCAACTGTGGTAGGGATGGCATAGGGATTACGAATGACAGGCAATAGATCTGGCTCCAACTGGGTACATAGATCTATGATGGTCTGACGATTCAGACAATAGGTCTGAATTATATGCCTTTCCTCCAGGGTTGCAAGGTCCACTAGTGGATGGAACAAAATGTCTCAATATTCTCATGACAGGGTATCTAGGATAGAGAGAAAAGAATGTACAATCTGATATGGACACCACACATGTTAGCAGAACATATCAAAATAGCACACACCTAACACTGTATACATGTCGCAGACTGCTGACACATACTATATTGGGCATGCTGAAGTGGCATGGACTCCACCCTTGATGCGCGTTGCTACCCCTGATCCATTGTTTCTTACATACATCACATCTCTCAAGTTCCATGTGTGGTACACTGACCTGTCCTGCACTGAGCATGTATGTAGTCATGCCATTTACCAATACGGTGACAGGGCCAATCAATCAACTTGTAACTGGACACGCTGGTCATTAAACAGGCAGCCACATAAGGTCACTGTGTCATACATGTCACATGTATATGCCAAACCATGATGGCACAACTGAGGCCTACTCCGCGTACTGTCGAAAGAGGTGTATGCGCCTAAAATGGCAACTGCCTGTCCTGCTGCACAGGACAGGTGGAAGTTACCTAATTCCGAGTGGCAACCACCATGCAACTCTTCATTGGTTAACATTGCTACCTATGGGGGACTGGGGCCAATGGCGATCACCGCCGGCAGTGACGGTGCTGTATGTGGTGGCTGTAACCGCTATTTTCTGCCACTTTGCTCACTTGACTCCTGACATTCAGGCAAGCAAGACCTCCACTACGTGAGCCGCTGCGTACTGTCTCTGGGAGCCATCATGTCACGTCCTGCAGGTGTTAGGGCCCCTGCCTTCACACAAGAAGCTGGTAAAAGGAGTCCTATCCCTGTATGGACAGCTGTATGGGGCACCAGAGGAGCAAGTGAGCCCAATGCCATAGACATGTGTGATAGGGGTTTGTGTGAGGCTGAATGGCATACATGTACCGGTCAGGGAGTACATGCATGCAGAGGGGATGGAGTTTAGGGTTGTGAACTGTGAGGTGGGTATGTGTAGGCATGTGATGGGTCTGCTGTTAAGACTGCACTGCCGTTGGTATGGGGCCAGTGTACATGACTTTCTCCTTCTGTCTGTGTCACCAATGCAGGTCAATGCCCATCAGAAGAAGGGGATTTGGGCATGCCATTGCCAAGCAAGTGTGGACCCTGGGGGTCCATGCCCAGTAAAGCACCCATTGTCGCAAGAGGTGGGAGGACCTGAGATGCTGGGCCCGGAAGACTGCGGATGCCCAGATGAGAATATCCTCCCAACGAGGGAGGAGTGCCTGTCGGACCCTGACCTCCCTAACGGCCCGCATTTTGGCAGAGGCCTACCCTGAGGTAGCTGGGTTTTTTAGGGCAGCACAGCAGCCACAAGGGGGGTGAGTACTGACTGGATCCTGGGACTTGGCTGGCCTCAATTGGGATTGGTTGCCTCAATGCTGGCAAAGTGCCATTGTAGTTAATCCTATGTGTGGTTCAACATTTAGAAACAGTATATTTTATATATGTGTCCCCATGCTTACTGTTAGTGGATTAACATCTCCCTGTTCCATACCTCTCCATATCTGTAATGTGGAGAAGCACAATTGACATAGGCACGTGTGACTCCATCCTGCCCATATGATGGATGTGAGTGTCAGTATCACCCAAGCATTGTGTATGATCAGCTCCCTCAATCTGCATTAGTGGCTCTGAGGTGTCAGTCCACTGCCATCTGTGTAGGCTACCTGTATATGTGACTGTGGGACTATCCTTTCATCACTGGGACTCTGTAAGTCATGTACTGTTTGTGGAATGAACAGATTGTGGGGCTTGCATTACAGTTCCACCACAGATTAGGCCTTCATGGGACAGGAGTACTTGCCTGGGAACTGACTAGGTATATATAGGTGATCTGCTGTCTGTATGGTATGTGTAGGTGGGCAACCTGGAATACTGATAAATGTAGATTTGATGTAGTATGATTGCACAGATGTTGCATTCCTAGGAGCAATACTTGTGGGGATGTGGCATTCCTAACTATGGAATGGTACTGGTGGTGGTACATGTTCCTGGGAGGTCCCTGATGTGTCACCATGGTGTGCATATGGCATGTATGACAAAGCCCTAGCTTGTCCTCTGCTGCATTGCTGACTGACTGCCTACATCATGTCGACATGGATAGTTGGGGGCACTTCAGATGGCTTGTGATTCTTACAGCTTGGCTTGGCTATTAGGTTGTGGCAGATGAGGAGTGGCTTAGGTATTGCATGACACATGGCGTGTTGATGTGACTGAACTTTTGCAACCAGTCTCCTCAGGTTGCTCATCTGGTAATGGGATGTGTCTTAGGTGTACTGGCAGTGGTGTTTGTCCGTGTGCCTCATGCATGCAAAGGAATTGCCACCTGAGATGTGTGTCACCTGGCCTCAGTGACAGGGTTTGGAAATTGTGTTATGGAATGTAAGGGTGGAGTTGTCATGGTGCGTAGTCCAACTGGTGTAACTGTATGTGTGATGGCATGGGAAGTGGTCAATGATGTGGTATATGTGTTCCAGAGGTTCATCTGTTGTGACACTGCACTCACTGAATGTGATAGTTTGTTTTACATGTGGTACATGGCCCATTGTGGATGCACTTAACAGTTTGCTGAGTGGTGATATATGTGTTTTGTGCCAGCAGTTCTGGCTCTCTGATTGAGTCTGACTACTCACATGGCTAAACCACACATTCACATAGTACACATCTGATGTGAAGTGTTTGAGTGTCTGACTGGCATTGGCAATTTCTGTGTTGTCCTCCATAATGGCAGCACTATACTGAGTGGCCAGTCATGTGTAAGAAGAGGTAGGCGGTGTGTGCTCAGTGAGTGAGGACTTGGACTAATTGGTCTTGTCACTGTAGAGTCCTGCAGTGTTCTGTTGTGTCAGCTGCACATCCAATGGGTGATAGGTGAATGAAGAGGTAAGATGTGTATTCAGGCATAGTATTGATAGTGCATCCGGGGCATGCTGCGGCAGCTTAAGAGGGCATTAGTTGGCATCATGGGGATGAGTCTAGTAGTGCAGGTTTTGCTATAGGCGTGAGGGTTGGCAGACAGGTGTGGGTAGTAGTGACATGTGATGACATGATGTAAGCAATGTGTCCTTGCAAATGAGATTGCCTGGCCATGATAGATATGTATTGTGACAGATGTACGTGTAGCTGTGTCAATGGGAGGTGTATGTTAACCATTTTGCCCCCTCTCTCTCTCTCTCTCTCTCTTGCCCTTCCTCTCTCTCCCTCATTGTGTGCATCAGCATTGTCTGGTGGAGGAGAAGGGGCACAGGTGAGTGTGGAAGCAGCAGCCCATGGAACTCAGGAAGGTGCCACAACCAACACCAAGGGACCTGGTGGGACGGAGGGCGAGGGGAGCACCATGGGGGAGTCCGGATCCAATACCTCATTTTTGGAATCCTCCGCCAGTGGGCGCTCCCTGGTGGTGGCGGACCCACCGGGGACCACCCCAGTACCATCTTTGTCCGCCACCCCCCTTACTAGCACCGCTGTACCTGTGGCTCCCCACCCAGTTGCCTGTGCCCGCTCACCCAGGAGGGTGGGCGTCTCCTTCACCACAGGCACCTCTGCCCCTGCCCCAGTCAGCTCTGCTGCCTCACTGAGCAGGCTATTGACCTCCTGAGGTCATTCTCTGTGGGTCAGTCAACCATCATGAATGCCATCCAGGGACTGGCAGCTCAAGTAAAACATTTTAATGCGTTCCTGGAGGGCATTCACTGTGTCATGGCTGTCCTCCAGAGATCCTTTCAGGCTTTGGCCTTCTCACTGACTGCAGCCAGTGTCCCTTTGTCTATCGTCCCTCCTCCACCTACCTCTTCCCAATCCCAAAGCTCTCTCCCCACACCCATCCAGAGCACACATTCACACACGTCATGCATCCACTTTAACAGACATAGTTGGCACTGACAAACACAAGCACCACAGGACCCACCACTTGCATGCACACATATAACACACACCTGCATGCACAATAAAATCCACACCCTGCATAGACCCCCTCCATCACCCTTCCTTCACAGACACTACACCTGACACTCCTGCAGCCAGCACATCATCATTGGCAGATCCAGCCACCAGTCCCATCTTACCCACATTCACCACAATATCAGACCCTCAGACATGCACCCCAGTCACAACTGCACTCACCACAACCACCGACACCCCCACATGCAGCACATGTACCATACCTGCAGACACCACCCCAACAGTCACTCACCCATCCAGCATGGCTTCTCCCAGCAGTTCCTCCCCCGTCCTCCCAAAACACCTAAACTCCCACACTCACCCTCCCAACAGACACCAAGCACACACAAGCATGCCACTCACGTACCTGCACCCAAGACACCCACAAATACACATCTCCCCCCCACTCCCTCTCCCCCCCTTTTGTCATGACCGCCCCATGTGCCAAAGAAACATTTCCTGTATGAGTTTTCCCTGTTCCCTACCCCTCTCCTACCCTGCGAGACCTCTGAGAGCTCTGTGTCCCTCCCCAAGCCCAGCCCTTCCACCTCCAAGTCCTCCCCTGCCACCCCTGCTAGTGCCCATGCCCTTCCCCCTGCCAAAAAGTCGACCTTCCCAGGCCAAGGACCCCACTCCCAAGGCTAGACCCAAGGACCCCCCTCTCAAGACAAAACCCAAACCCAAGGACCTCCCCTCCCAAGCCCAAACCCAAGGATCCTCCCTCCCAAGCCCAAACCCCTGCTCCAATCCTCCCCTCGCCACTGAGGTGCCTGCCTGCCCCCTTGATGTCCCTACCCTGTGGAGATCAATTTGCAACCAGGAGTCAAGTTGGGGCACACTGAGGTGTCTAATGTGCCTTTGGCACCTCGGACATTGGACTGGCGTATGGCCTATTTTGTGCATAGTTCATATTTATTTATTGATTTAAAAATGTTAATATATCTGGGCCAACAAGATATTAGCATCTATCGAACACTACTTGTCCTACCTTTCTTTCTCCATGTCGGATTTGTGTTTGTGTGTGTGTTGGTTGTCCGTGCTGTTGTGCATGGCCTGCATATGTGTGTGAGGCCCTGCCATCAGTCCCGCTGTGATGGGTGTGTATTGTGTGTGGGATATGATTGTGTAGTTACATGCATGTCTGTAGCTATATTGTGTATTGTTCGTGGGTCAATGTGTTGTGGTGGTGGTGTTGTTGTGTGTCATTGTGTGGTTGTTGTGTGTGCGTCTGTGTGTGTGGTGATGGCTATGTCATATGTGTTGTGTGTTGTATGGGCGTGGTGTGACATATGGTACGTTGTATGGGTGTGTGATGGTGTTAATTGGCTGTGAGTTGTCTTTCCGTGTTGTTGTCAGTAGGTGTTGTTATGTGTAGGTGTGCAGTGCATTCGCTTGCCAACGTGTTTGTGTAGTTGCGGTTGTGATGTCGTTGTGTGACTCGGTGGTGTCTTTGTGGTAGCCTGTGGCGGTGATGTGTGTCTGTGTGGTGGTTGGCACACGTGTGTTGGCCGTGGTGTCTGTATTTTTAGTGTGCATGTGTGTGGTTTGTGTGTGCCTGTGTGTATGTAGCTCTGTGTGTGTGTTCGTATGGGTGTTTGGTTGCATGTGTGTGTAGCCGTCGCTGGGCATCCCACTGGTGTGTGTTGTGTGTGTGTGTGTTCTAATGGCTTTCCCTCCAGGGTGTGCTAGGTGGGTGTAACTATGGTTGTTGTAGTCATCATTGCCGTCGCTAGTTCCGGAGTCGTAGTGTGAGCAGGAGCATTGGGAGGACTTTGAGTTTTGGTTTCATGGTGGCTCCGAACGTGTCTGTGTTCCTGAAGGTGGGTGTCTTCTTTTATTGAGTTGGTTTCCACCAGGGTTTTGGTGGCAGAGCGACCACTGCAAAACCCCTGGAGGTGTGCAGCCTTGTAATGTGTCCGGGGGAAACATGGTCTTCATCGGACTGAAGGTGCCTACCGCCGGCCGCGACGGCATAACCGCACTGGCAGTACTGGCGGTGTATTGGCTGTAAACTGTTGGCAACACCGCCATCACTGCTGGGCCGTCGGCGATATGACCGCCAACATGGCAGTCCGGGTACCGCCAAACACGTACTGAGGCCCTTAGACCTGAGAAAGCAATTCATTTTTGAATAAAAACACTTTTTAATTGGTTATGATTTTGATAAGCATTTGTCAGTGCTCTGATTCACTGGTCTATGCTTGTAGATGCTTATAGAGTGCCAAAAAGGCTGTTCCAGGCTGTAGGTTCTCTCAGCCCCTGCTTCAATGGGCAGGCCTCTGTAGATTTAAAGAACCTACACATTTTCTTCTTGGAAAGGGGCATGCTTGCATTTTTCAGCAGAGTTCAAATATTTCCACAGGCAGAGTACAATTTCCCAGCAGGCAGCATGTACTCTCGCATAATGAGCACCTGGTCTTGGAGCTTTCATGCAATCACTATCATTGTCACCTTTTCAAACAAAGACCATGCATGGTCTATAGCTTTGTCTATACCAAGCACGTTGCTACCCTCTGACTGTCGATGCCGTGTTAACCCAGTTTCCACTTATATGGCACCTCGTCTGCTCTGATTTCACATTACCCAATGATGTGTGAAAATGACCAGGCTCTTTTAGGTGTGGTCACTCTCATATGTGAAGATGTAGTTGCGGAGGAATGTAGATGCACCGAGTTCATATCGTGTGCACTTGCTTGTGTATTTCTCGTGTATTATTGTTGAGGTCAGTGCTTAATTTGTAAATAGAAACGTGCCGGTGCCCAAAGCCCTCTGTAGCGTGTAGCGGCTGCTGCAATTAAATTTCGGAATACGGAATACTGAGGCGGCGAAATCCTGAAGCCATCTCGGGCCCCTTAATCCATTTAAAGGCACTCCCTGTCCTTTCAGCTCACTCCTGCAGCTTTCTTCTTTCTCCCTGTGTGACGCTTTTTCGTTCTTCTCTTCCTCCGTCTTTCCCATATGTGTCTTTTGCTCGCAGCAACTGCTTGAGGCAGAAGAATAAGCACCGGCCCTCAAAAATAAGTGCCGGTGCTCAGCACCAACAAGCACAAATTAAGCACTGATTGAGGTTCAAATTGTAGAAACGGCTTGAGGATCCATGTCTTTCAATTGTTCAGTGAGGACCTCGGATGTGAAAAAGCTAAGAACCACTGCTGTGGTAGAAAGAAGGAAAACGGAAATGACAGTTTAACAAATTAGTGGAAAAAGAGGGCTAAGCCAAAGGTCCTCTTTGTATGCATGTGTGTATTTTTGTTTTATTATTTTTTTGACCCTCAATTGAAGCAGCTAAAGAGGTCTGTAGGCCAGACCTAAAAAAACAGAATAGTATGAACCTTGGCACGTTTGAAAAGATAATCTGTGGATTGCATCAGTCTCAGTAAAATGACATTGAAAAATGGTAGGTCACACTGAAGAACTTTCGTTAGAACTATAAATTGAATCATTTCTCTGCCACTGACAAGGATTGAAGCTTAAATCGAATTACGTTGATAAGTGTGTTCGCCAGGGCCTGCTGAACCAGATATAACATTTCACATAAACGCGCTCCCTTTGAAGTATTGAGGATTTCTTGACGACAGTGCGGGCCTCTGTAAGAAGGTGTCCTATAGACTACTACCACAACCGTCCAGAGGAAAGCAATTTGCCAAAACTGCAGCTAACTATAAAACATATAAAGTGACACTTTGCAGAAAGTGGCAACACAACGCAAATTTAATTTTTGTGCTTTTCAGCTACACACACCGCTCGAGAACTACTGTGAAGCAATCATCTTCGGAATGAAAGAACTGGTAAAGCACGTCCTCTTCCCCTCACGTGGGTTTTATTTCCTTTCCTGCTTTGTTGCGTTGACTGCTTTGATTGCTGATGAGAAGGCAACGGGCGAAACGGAATATGCGGACGTTTCCTCTCTCTCGCCTTCCCACTTTAGAAGGTAGAAAAGTAGGTTAGACAAAGAAAACAACCTCTTATATATAGGCCAGATATGGAAATACATCACACAATGCGGAGCATCCAAGTGAAGTTGTGGTGCTGCATTGCGTGACCAGGACAGAGTGGAACAGTCCCATATCTACTGAGGTGTGGATCTCTTCTGCTCTGCCCCTGGCCTGGCGCAGCTTAGGCTGCCATACCCCAATGCAGAGACCTGTGCACCAGAGCGGAAGAGTGTCAAAGTTGAGGTCAGCATAGATTTTATGCAGGAAGGGGTCCATTGCTGCACAAAAACTATGCGTAAAAGTACATTTCTTCTTTGTGTGTGTGCTGTAGAGTGAAGCACAAACGAAAAGAGAAAAAAACAAGCAGAAGTAATTCTCCTCGGTAAACCAGCCTCAGGGTCGCGTTAGATTGTGGCGAAGGTCCATTTCCACGCGTCTTTATAGATATGGATTTGCAGAAAAACCCATGGGTAGATGCGCGATAACAACCATGGAACACCTCCTAGACGTAAAGTAACGCAAGGCAGCACTTTTTGCTATGTTGCATTAGTTTGGGCTCCAATCCAGCACAAATCGTGATTTGCATTGGATTGTAAATACCAACCCAACGCTTTGTGTTAGGTCTGTGGTAAAAAAGTAACACAAACTCAACACAAAATGTTTGAAGAATGAATTGAAGGCAGGCAGAGTGGCAGGTCCATTTCAGGAGATGTTAAGCTGTGACTTAATGATATCCTAAGTAGGGGCACTGCCAAAGAAAACAAAAGGTGAGAGCCAGGTGATTCACCATTTGTCATTGCCAGAGGGAACCTCAGTGAATGGCTACATAGAAAAATGTTCAGTGTGCCACATGAGCACTGACTTAGTAATTGCCATGAAAAGAAGATGTGGGGTTGGGGAGGAATCTGGAAACACAAGCGAACAATCAAACTTCTCGCTTCTGCCAGTACACACTGCATATTGTTGCCTGCTGGGGATCCAGCTTGGGGGGATATACTTTGTGGTCAAGGCCATGCCAATAGCGTGCTCTGTTGCCTATGCTGCTTTTGAAAGTTTCATCAGCTTCTTCGAATGGGTAGGAAAGGAGGTGGCAGGGTCAGATCAAATTCAGCACTACCTGGATGACTTTCTTTTTGAAGGTCAAGCCGAAGCACAAAGAGAGTATCCGTGATTGATGTGGACAACGAGGCAGGTAGAACAGGAGTTAGGTGTTCTCGCTGGCACTGAAAAAAACTGACGGGACAGAGACAACATCGACCTTCCTGGCAGAGAGCTAGATTTGGTGGTGATGGTGATGGTGTTCAAACTGCCAGTGGATGAAATGGAAACAGTGAGTTTGCTGCTGTGGGAGGCAGCAGGCAAAATGAAATGTTTGCTGAGGAAGGTGCAATAACTGCTTGATCATTTGAGTTAGCTCTTTAAGTGACTGATAGAAAGGTACCTTTTGGAAAGTGGGTTATTGATAGTGGTAAGTATACATCCACCACTGGCCATAAGGTTAATAACACAAAATAGGGTGAGTAAAGGTCTCAGTAAATTAGCCCCTTGCTCAACCCTTAGTAGTTGTAACTGAGCCGGCAGGTCTAACTTAGGAGACAAGACTGTAAAGCATTCAAATACAGCAATACAGTAAATAAGTAAGACACAAGACACAAGACACAATAAAATTCCCACACGAGTTATAAAAATAGGTTTTATGAGTAAACAAGACACCAAAATGACAAAAATCGAACGTAGGGAACCTGAGATCTGAATTTTAAAAAAGTAAACACTTTCTAGTGCTTAAAAACACAAATTGCGAAATCGGGACATCTGGTCACTGCAGACTGGGACAAAGTCAAAGTTTGAGGCAGACCGCGATGGAGCACTGGTCGGATGCACTAAGGAGAAGGTCTCGGTCAAAAGTTTACCTTCACACTTAGAAACTCTTGGGAGCAATTTCTTCTGAATGCCCTCGCTGCTCTTCAGCAGGCCGGATTCAGTGAGGATTTGCCGGCTTGATTTTCAGGGAGCTCCCAGTCAAATCCTGGAAGTCACACCTCTGGAGCTTTTCAGCAAGATGAACTTGAAATCCAGGTTGGGTCGGGGTGAGGGTTCACCGCATTGACTTCCCAGGTCGAGTCGGTCTCCTCCTGGAGCTTTTTCACAGAAGTTCTCTAAACTTCAGGAGATGTTTCCTAAAGTCCTCCTTGCAAGTTCAAAGGGGCCAAAATATAAACCCAAGGATTTGGAATCTCCTGGATGGTCCTTGGCAGGCTCGGACCACAATTCTCACAATGCACCTGGCCAAATCCTTAAAAGCCTAGTAGTTGCACTCCAAGCCGGGGACTCTTGCTGGAGATGAAGAAAGTGAAGCTCTGTTAATCAGTAGCTGCAGGGAGCCCACTCCTTAGAACTTTTTGAGGCAAGGCACAGTCCCAAGGGCTGTAGTACCAGATTGTGCTGCAGTCGCAGTTTACTCAGAAGTGCAGGCCAAGGGTGCAGATCCAGATTCTAGAAGGACAGTCCTTCTTTCTTTTGTAGTTTCAGGCAGCAGAGCTGAGAGACTATGCACCTCTCACATATTTATTCACAGCTTCTGGGCATCAGAAAAGGGGGCATCCTTGACCAATAAAATGCAGGGTGGAGCTTAGGTGCATGACCACTTCCTCCAAAGCGTGACATATTCCTGACTCAGAAAGCACCATTCTCCCAAAATCCATGATGGCTGCCATTTCAGCAGAGCAGTCCTCCAGTGTGGTTAATTTCCATAGCTCTCCTCCTCCTGACATCTGCAAATTCCTTTCTTAAGCCTGGTTTCTGGCTGAGGGGCCCAGGATGTGTGTGTGGGGGGGGGGGGGGGGTAGATGGCCTGGCATACCCTGCCTGCCCTGCTTTCTTTGAGGCTGGATGGTTTGTTACCCTCCCCATGCTCTGGCATTCCTGTGCAGCTGCAGAGCTCCCTTCAGCAGATAGCTTCTCCCCTAGACAGCCACATATCACCTAATCAAAGAGCACTGCTAATCCTGTTAATACTGACCAATCAGGGGGGACCTCCAGGTGGCTGGATTTTGGCTTACAAAAAGAAAGGACCCATATCTTTTTTTCTGTACCTGTTATGATAAATTGACCAAAGGCAAATTGCTGAATTAATCAAAACACATCTTTTAAGACCTGTAATAACATTTCTAGGCCTTTTCTAACAATATTTATAACCAAATACAATATTGCAATGTTAGCCTGTGGGGCCAAGTATCTACAAAGGGGGAAAAATTAAATGAGCAGTTTTCCCTCACCAGGGTTTGTAAAACATATTTTATAAGAACCCTGCTTATAGTTACACGACCCCCACCCCCAGGACCCCTAGGGAAGACCCTGGGGGTACCTGATATGTAGCAATAATGTAGATCAGAGGTTCCAACCTTTTGACTTCTTTGGACCCCCACTTTATCAATACTGTAACCCGGGGAACCCCACTGAATCATTATTGGAATCAGGGGACTCCCCCACTGAGTCATTACTGAAAGCTGGGGACCTAATCTGTTAATATTATTTAATTTTCTATGCAGTCACGGACCCCCTAAAGAGGCTCCGTGGACTCCTAAGGGTCCCCGGACCACAGGTTGGAAACCACTGATGTAGATTATCACTTTTAAAGTGCCTAGAGCACCAAAGTCGAATTGGGACACCATTTCCACTTAAATGCAGACTGCACAGTCAGGCGGAATTTAAAAATGACAGAAAAACTCCAGCAGTGCCCACATGGAAAGGGCACCAAATCTGCTGGGCCTTTAACTCCCATGCCCTATTATCTACAAGGGTCTTATAAGTAGTTGGCACCCCATTTCCCTATTTTCTTCTAGGGACCTATAGGGGTTGTCATGCAAATGGTAAGAATTTGACTTTTAAATACAAGCGGCAAGGCAGGCCTGTCTTTAAAAGGACACAAAGCACACAGCAGTGCACCCATATAAGTGCAGAAATTCTGCTGGTCATCTAATCTCCATTCCCTATTATATACTAGGGACTTATACGCAGATTGTACCCCCTTGTCCTGTTAGCTACTAGGGACTTACAGGGTCTGTTAGGCCAGTTGTAAAGGTACCCTAATACCTAGTGTGCTCTACTACATGTGTGTGTTTTAACATCGCACTGGCCTGGGCCTGGCTAGCATGGCACAGTAAGAGTCAGTAACCATCGTTACCAGTCAGCAAGAAAATGGGGGTGAACAGGGCATAAGGATGACTGTGCAACACTACCTGTAGCAGAATGGACTTAGAGGAAAAAAATACTCCTTGTTCACATACACGCATACAACTCCCTACAGTGAGCAAGTGTGTGTGAGACAACAAAGGAGCTTACATTAAAAGCTGTTCCGAGCCGCAGCCAATGAATGCTAAACAAGTGGAGACCATGATAACATTTATTCAGCATGATATACACAC
The DNA here is from genome assembly GCF_031143425.1 of Pleurodeles waltl. NCBI lineage: Eukaryota > Metazoa > Chordata > Amphibia > Caudata > Salamandridae > Pleurodeles > Pleurodeles waltl. The sequence goes on from NC_090439.1 coordinate 893,799,824, forward strand.
TATTCCGTAATAATAAAACAAAGTTCAAAGTCCTTATAAATTGGCATAGGAAAATATTGTCTTAAATCCCTGCACCAACGTCACACAACTGACTGCAGTTACAGAGGGCACCAGGGCCAGGCAAGCAGTAGGAACAAAAGCTGCAAAGCTAGTCCTATTACCCAAGACTTAGGGGGTCATTCTGACCCTGGCGGTCATTGACCGCCAGGGTCAACGACCGCGAGAGCACCGCCAACAGGCTGGCGGTGCTCTCAAGGGCATTCTGACCGCGGCGGTTTGGCCGCGGTCAGAAAGGGAAAACCGGCGGTCTCCCGCCGGTTTTCCGCTGCCCTCAGGAATCCTCCATGGCGGCGCAGCTTGCTGCGCCGCCATGGGGATTCCGACACCCCATACCGCCATCCTGTTCCTGGCGGTTCGCCCGCCAGGAACAGGATGGCGGTATGGGGTGTCGTGGGGCCCCCGTAAGAGGGCCCCACAAGCAGACACTGAAATTCGCGACGGGTGCAACTGCACCCGTCGCACCTTCCCACTCCGCCGGCTCCATTCGGAGCCGGCTTCCTCGTGGGAAGGGGTTTCCCGCTGGGCTGGCGGGCGGCCTTCTGGCGGTTGCCCGCCAGCCCAGCGGGAAAGCCAGAATGGCCTCCGCGGTCTTTCGACCGCGGAGCGGCCATATGGCGGTTCCCGCAGGCGGGCGGCGGCCGCCGCCCGCCGGCCTCAGAATGAGGCCCTTAGTCTCATATGAAGAAGAATCAGCCTCTTGTGAGGCTAATTTTCAGTTCTGGCAATGTTAGAGTTGGCATCCTTGGTGTAGTCTCCCCTAACTTTTTGTCTCTTTTTTCCAGGTGTTTGATGTAGGCCGGGCTCTGTTTTTGCTGTTTTGATACTCTGGACACTTTACCACTGCTATCCAGTGCTAAAGTGTAATTGCTCCTTTGTAAAATGTATGTATAATTGGCTTTCCATGATTGGCATATTTGATTTACTAGTAAGTCCCTAGTACAGTGCACTAGAGGTGCCCAGGGCCTGTAAATCAAATGCTACTAGTGGGCCTGCAGCACTGGTTGTGCCACCCACATGAGTAGCCCTGTAAATATGGCTCAGACCCGCCACTGCAGTGTCTGTGTGTGCAGTTTTAAACTACCAATTCGACTAGGCAAGTGTACCCACGTGCCAGGCCTAAACCTTCCCTTTTCCTACATGTAAGGCACCCCTAAGGTAGGCCCTAGGTAGCCCCCTGGGCAGGGTACAGTTTATGTTTAAGGTAGGACATATACTAATGTGTTTTATATGTCCTGACAGTTAAATACTGCAAAATGTGGTTTTCACAGTGCAAGGCCTATCTCTCCCATAGGTTAACATGGGGGCTGCCTTTAAATATTATTAAAGTGTAGATGCCCTTTGGGAGCAGATATAAATGTGGAGTTTAGGGTCTCTGAACTCACAAATCAAAAATACATGTTTTAGTAAAGTTTGTTTTTCGATTGTGTGTTCGAAAATGCTACTTTTAGGAAGTAGGCATTTTCTTGCTTAAACCATTTTGTGGCTCTGCCTGATTGTGTATTCCCTGTCTGGGTCAGTTTGATAGTTGGGTTGTTTGCACCTCTCCTCTAGATAGTGACACAAAGGGAGCTGGGGTGTAGCCTGCATATCCTGATGAGCCATCTGTGCTGGGAGGGAGGGGAGGAGTGGTCACTCACACCTGAAAGGGTTGTGCCTCCCCTCACACAATGTGGTCTCCAACCCCCTGGTGTGTGTCTGGGGCTTGGCCTGGGCAATGCAGGATCTTACAAACAAGAGAGACTTTACTTTGAAGAAGCCTACTTCAAAGGCAGGAAGGGGTATTAGTATTGGACCCAAAACCCCTGAAAATTACATCACTTCTGGAATCAAGAGGAACCTCTGCCAAGGAGAAGAGCTGAGGAGAAGTGCTGCCCCTGCCTGTGACTGTGCTTTGTTGGGGTATCCTGCAGGTTCTGCTTCTGCCTATGAAAACGGACAAAGAATGGACTTTGTTGTGCATTCCTACTTGAGAAGAATCACCAAGGGCTTTAACTGAGCTTGCCTCCTGTTGCTGAAGTCTCAGGGCCATCAAAGACTTCCCCTGCCAGCACCTAGGCTCTCTGCTGAGACTCCTGCCCTACCAAGTGGTGCCCTATCTAGTCCCTGGGTCCTTGAAAGGTGAGGTTGGCAGACAAGAACTGAAAATCCACCCACAGAACGTCGTGTGGGGACATTTTCGATGCATCTTCCGCAACGCGGCTGATAAACGATGCGGCGCTGGCTTTGCAGCTAAAATAGACGCTCCACCTTCATCACGGCTGGGAGATCAACGCATCGCGGCTGGAGAAACGACGGGCCACACCCATTTTCTGATACCGTGTGCCCAGATTTTCCACGCATAGTCCCTGGGTGTCCAAGTCAACCCAACTCTGCGCGGATCCGAAGTTCCCCGTCGGGAAATCAACGCATTGCACTCTTATGAGGGAGAAAAATGACACATCTCTGACATGACCGGAGAAGGAAACGACTCACGGCCTCACTTGTGAGTAAGGAATCGACGCATCCCTACCGTTTTTCGATGCACGGTCGTCCATGCCGCTTTATTTTTTACGCTAACCAGGTACTTTGTGTAGCAAGAGCATTCGCACTGTTTTCTAAGGATTAAGACTCTTATTCTTTGATAAATGCATATCCTGACTTGTGTATGTTGGATTTTTGCCATTTTGGTCTTGTTTTGTTTAGGTAAATATTACCTATTTTTCTAAACTGGTGTGGTGCCGATTTTGTAGTGTTTTCACTGTATTACTGTGTGTGTTGGTACAAATACTTTACACGTTGCTTTTGAAGCTAAGCCTACCTGCTCATGCCAAGAAAGCAAGGGGGTAAGTGGGGGTTTACTGAGGGTGATTCTCCTTTACAATGCAATTTTGCGATTACAAACTCTGCGATTCAAAAATTTTCAGGGTCTACAACTGAAAAAAGGCTTTTCTTCTTGTACAAAAGTGCTTTGGACTCATAACAGACTTTTGCACCCTATCTGAATCGCAAATAGGAGGTGCGTGAAATGGAAGTCTCCTTCCTATTTACAAGTCTGAGAGGAATGTGTCAGTGGTTTGTGACAGCAATTGTAAATTCTTGATCAAATGCCGACACCTCAGATGGTGGTGTAAATAATTTGTAAAGGGAAATGGTCCCCTTTGAGCCCTTTTTCCTTTGCAAATTTTGAAAAAGTTTCAGTAATACTACTATCTGTTAGTGACACTTTAAAAAATAAAAAAAACTTTTTTTTCTAAACGTTGTCCTATTTCCATAAATGAAAATGGGCTGCAAAAAAGTTTTCTTTATTTATACACAATCACAGACATGGTGGTCTGCTTGCCAACCCTTGAAGGCTCCTAACCCTTTGATTTTGGCCAATCACATTGGTCTCAACTTGTGACTTGCCTAATGAATACACATTAGGCAAGCTGCTCTACGACATCCTGTGATTCAGTATTTTATGAACCAACCTATTTATAGATAAGTCTGTTCACAAAATCAGAACTGATTCGTAAAAAGTCAGTGTGCAATTTGCGACCACGTTTTGTGAATCATTTCCTTGTACATGAGGCTTTTAGAAACAAATCTTCAATAAACCTTAACAATGTTTCTGGTCTAATAGATTACTCCTGAAACTTTCTTCCTCTTTTGTTTGTTGCTCCTCGAGAATGTTGTGTTATTGTTAAATGCTATTATGTGTGCTTTGAAACTTTGACTTTGAGCAGTAGGTGATTGTTAAGTGTGCATGTAATAGGCACTAGGCATGAATAGGCACAACAGTAGATTCCATCTTCTGAGGCAGGTTTCCGCAGGAGCTAAAGCGGTGGGGCGCCGTCAGCTCAAGCTTGACAATTGTAGAAGTGCTCTTGCCATCAGCAGTGTGACACAAATGCATTGCTCCTCACAAGACTCACAAGACTTGTTAACTATTGTGAAAGCGTTTTATAAAATATAAAAAATCTGCAAATTTCGTATGAAAATCATTTCTTACAATTACTATTTTTAACGCTTTGGAAAGTCATACCTTGAAACAAGTTACCTAGGCCATGTGGAAGAGTAGATAATGTGATGAATAGTTATGCCACATTTTAGTGCAAGACAGGATTTTTCCTAATTTTGATGTCGTTTCTGGTGTTCAGTTTAACTTGCTCCTGCTTACTCTCCGCCCAATCAGTGTCCCTCTGCGAGTCATCTCTCCCCTCGTCTCTGTGGAATACTAAGTGAATGATGAAATTGTGATAGCAGTGTACATTATTAGAAAGCCTGTCTGAAGCTTCCACTGTGTACCAAAAGTATCATTTTCAAGGACTTCCACTGGAAGTGTAAATTCTATCAGTCATTGTTATAGGGCTGTTTCAATATGTGATCATTGATCATTTCCGGTGATGTGGGTTTTGGGGGGTGCCGGGGTAGCTGGTAGCGAAAGGGAAGATGGAAGATTTCTCTTATCCTAAAAAATGGGTTAGTACTAATATATTAGAAAACTAAATAATTGTTTCTAATTTGCCAATGCGACCCTGATCATGATCATACTTTGCTGAATTTGCCGAATCTAATAATAGAAAGTGTGATTTTTGTATGAAAACTTTTCGCTCTTAGCTGTTCGGGCTCATTCTCTTTTTGGGGCTATCTCTCATTTTGGCTAGTGCTTTTAGACTGCTGTTGTTGGAAACTTTTTTTTTCTATGTCCTTCTGACTTAGATTTCTTAAGGGATGTGTTGGTACTCTTTATGAGTTTGACCCTTAAAATTCTGCCTAGATTCTGCTTTAACTAGGGATTCATGAGTTTTGTGATTCTGCATTATTTTGTAATTCTGTATTTTCAGCCTTTTTGGCACATTTTCCATTTTATTCTGTACCACATTCTTAAATATTCTATATTAAAATCCAATTTTTGCTGTATTTTGGCCCAGAACTCAGTCTTTTACGTTTCCAATATTTGTTCTATTTTATTCTGTTTAACTCTGCTAAAATGTATTATTCTGTGGAGTGTAGTCTTTAACCACTAAATCAACTGGAGACACGGAAGCCTGAACAATGGATCTCAAGGATGCTTATTTTACAGTTCCTGTGGCAAAGAGTTCATCATGTCTTCAATCCAATTGGGTCCAGGTTCTATGTTTACTTTTTGTCTTCTGCCTTTTGGTGCTCCATAAAGGTGTTAAAACCAGTGGTGGCTTGTCTGGGAGAGGAGATAGATGAATAATATTCTTAGATGATATTTTGCTGATGTGTCAGCATTATGATTTTTTTAAAGGACAGCTTAGACATGACAAAGGCTATTTGAGAGGAACTGTTAACATTTGTGCTGCGAGCTTAGCAGAGATTGCAAGCATTCACGAGAAGACGGTGCACTCCTCATGCAGTCAGGCAGTGTGCTGCTGGATGCTGCACTAAGCACATTGCTAAGCTTCCTCATAACTTGGCCCATTAAGAACTTTCATGCACATTTCTGAGTTTGTACATACAAAGAGTTGATTCTTGAGGAGCACAAATGTACTCAGAAGAAATTGTTTTTGTCCCAACCATACGTTTTCTGTTGATGAGGTGAATCAGTATGGAAACATCATCAAAATATATGCAGTGTCTCAGTATGTGTAGGTCCTCCAGTTGTAAATCTTTTCAAATATCATAGACAGATCCAGAAAAAAAGAAGAGATAGGTGATCCCTTCATCCATTAAGCAGATCGTGCAATTTCAGTACTATCACTATCTATAAAGCTTGACTGCTGTGAAGCACCAAACAAAGAAGCTCATTGTGGATATTTGGGTGTCAACACTACATGCAAAATACTAGAACAGTATTTTTGGTGGCCGTCCATGGAAAACAAGTTTCCAAATATGTTGAAATGTGTACCACCCATTTGCTATCAGATAAGCATTGGAAAACTAACGAAACACCTATACATGGTTTCTTTGACCGCTGACGTATGGACAAAACTTGCATTAGACTTTGCTGGCCCCTTTGAGTTTCTTCCCATGCACTAAAAGTACATGCTGGTGTTAGTGGATTACTTATCAAAATGGGTGTATCTTGAATTTACACCAGTACTCCACTGATGCCATCATCAAATTCTTCCTGGGGATGTTTGAAATTGAAGGTGCTCATAAAGAACTTATTACTAATAATGGTACCCATTTTACCTCTAAGGAGATGAAGGATTTTCTAAACTCACATCACATCAAACATTTACAAGTTGCACTACAACCCCCCACCTCAAATGGCATAGTTAAGAGCATGAATAGATTCCTCAAAGAGGTGATCAAGACTGCTGTAGTAACTGGGAAAAATGCTGAATCATTTTTGAGGAAAAATGTTTGGTCTTATCTAGTGACACCACACAGTACTACCAGTGTGTCTCTGTTTAAGCTGCTTCACAGCACAGACCCAAGATCCAGGGAATATCCTGATTGCATCTTGTAGTAAAAAAGGCAATCTATTGAATCCACCCTACATATACAACATTCAGTAGATGCTGTTACCAGCATAGTGACCACGCAACAATCCCGTGCTAAGACAAAATTTGATGAAAAGCATCATGTCAAAGAAATCTACCTTTGTGTGGAAGATTGGGTCTTCATAAAAATAAAAAAAACAAAAGACAGGAAGGGAGAAACTAAATTCATGGACCAGTACAAGTAGCAATATTGTCAGAAGGGTCTATACTAATTTCCCGGAAGGGGTGGTGAGGCAGGAGATGTTTGCTCAAACTTAACCTTGTGCAGGTGGGAAAACATTTTGATACCAGAAAGAGGAATATCTGTGACAATTATAGTGACTATACTCTTGGTGGCTCATGGTGGCTTCAGTCTGAGGATACTGTGCCATCACATTCTAGTACTCTATCGCACATGATCAGGTCACCACCCAGTGCTGCTTCTTCTTGTTTCATTTTTCATTTGCCGGTGAATGTTGCTGACAATACATCACTTAAATGCTTTAACTTAGGTGCCAGCTCTGATTTGTCACTGTCACCACTAGTCAATGACACTCCTATCACAACATGTTCACGTCCTGCTAGGAGGTCACATAACATGTCTATGCCTAGCTTCTTAAAGGATTTCTATGTAAGGTGATCTTTTGTAGTTTTGACATCTCTGCTTGCTTTTATTTCTTTTGTCATAAGAGGAAAGGTGATGGTCCAGTACATTCATCTTACTTTTAATGCACAGCATTTACTTTATTAGTTTATTGCATGCTTGCACTAAGTACGTGACTTGTCATGTCTACTTCTTTTGTTCTTACTCGTATTCCACACTCCAGCAGAGTTCTCTTCGTGAAATACATGCTATGGCAGTTGACTCTGACCATCCAAGTAGGACTCCAGCTGGTCGTGGGCTTCAAAAAGACTTACCTGTCAGTCTGTGCCTCACCACTTTACAAGGCTTTTACTGAGGTTGATGGCAAGAGATCCGTAGGACGTACGGAGGCCATCATATTGTTTAGGTCTCAGAAAATTGAGAGGACGTTGACACACTCATTGCATTATTTGATGAAAGTGAGAGGAGGTGTTTATGAAACATTCATCATATTTATGAACTCATTACATTATTTTGCCACTCAAATAGTTGATAAAATCATTGCATTTTTCAAACTGAGGGTGCGGGCACTTTGTTGCTTATTGGTGGGCTGGTGTTCCTCTTCACACCAAGAACAGTGCCTTTAAGTAATTTTTTGGGTGACAAAATATGGTTTTGTAGGTAAGATGCAACATTTGCCAAGGTTCATCTTGTTACCTTCTGAAAAGGAGTTTGTTGTTTTCTCTTCGAATTCCTATTATTCTTCAGTTCTCTTTTTTGTTGGATTGCTTTGACCAGGGGGTTATGTTTCAGAGAAAGGGGTGCATAGAGTTTAGATATTTAAATGTGATTTTGTGATAATCGGATAGCATCTTTTTGATGTCTGGGATGACATCTCTTCAAACTGCTGCATGGCATGTATGGAAGTACCCCCTAGATGCCATCCAATAGAGATGGGGATGGACCTACATAAAAGTGGGTGCCCTCATTATTCTAATATATTCTGTCCTTTGGAAGAAGTGAAAGAGTTTGTTCAGGATGCCAATGATCAGATCTTGATTGTTACCCAACCCAGTGGTGCTCATTTAATCAACCTTTGAAAATTGAAATATATATTCCTGGAGTGCATGCTATAGCTCAATAAGCCACAATGCCTGGCTAAAAATATTATTCTTTTGCATCGATCTCTTCACCCCTATTTGATCATCTTAAAAAAAAAAAAAATGCCTTTTAATTCAAACTAGGAGTACAGCAGCCACCAACCGCAAACAAAATTGAGGCATACCAGTCAAATCACATTATCCATGCTTGTAAAACTACAGTCCTGCGCCCCCAGAAAGTGTATAGCTGAGCCCTTCACACAAATTTAAATATGCAAATGACAGTTCTCATGTATAGTTCCTTTTTTTCCTTCCGCAACCCTGGCCTACCACCCAAGAATCCTATTAGAGTTCAGTCTCTTCAGCGCTTTTCCAGGAGCCCCACATTTTCTCAAAGTGCCATGGACAGCCCCGTGACTGATACACAAGTCTTTCAGCCTTCATGCACCAATCCAGATTGGACTCCCAGGCAAGCTGCGTTGGGACCTCGTCCAGCCCCCATAATTTAATCACATCACGTCTCGCTACCATCAAGGCAGTGTTACAAAAGAGGAGGTGTAACGGTCCAGAGTTTGTCAACAATTGCGGGGTGAGCTCCATTGTGAGGCCTAGGACTGCTGACAGTTGTCTGCCTATTTTGCCGCAGTATCTAGTCCTGGTGAAGTAGGTTGTATGGTGTATATTCAGTTGGATTAATTGGAATCCCACTCTTATGGCTACTTCTTGAGAGTACCGGCAAACAGTTTCCCAATCATCATCTTCTAGGCTGCCTAGGTCCCATTCCCATTTATCTCTAAGATTATCTGGAGGGAAGACTATTATATAACAGAGTGGAATACAGTTGGGACACTGCTTGGCTGGTCAGGCACCCCCCCTAAAACCCTATACATCAAGAGAGTTTCTTCTGCAGCCTCTTGTAGGGCTTCTATATGTCTTTGCAGAAGATATCTCAGGATACCTTGCGGGAGTCCTTGCGGAGATTTTGACTTTGTCTGGCCCTGGGTGACTACCGGCCCCAGTCTACATTGCAGCAGAAATCGCTACACCTGCATTACCAGCATGCGTCCCTGGGCATGAATTGCCATGGCTTCCCAAACAGCGCGGTAGACCTTGCAGGAGATTTTGACTTTGCCTGGCCCAGTGTGACTCCAGGTACCAGTCTATATCATGGCAGGAGTCACCACATTACCAGCACACCTCCAAGTGCTTAAATTGCCCCGGCTAACCACGCAGCGTGGTAGACCTTGTGGGAGACCTTGCTGGAGATTTCGACTTTGCCTGGCCCAGGGTGACTATGGGCACCAGTCTACATCCCGGCAGGAACCACCACGCCCACATTACCGGCACGCCTCTCGGTGTATAAATTGCCCTGGCAGTGAGAGGAAGTGGTAGGGTGGGCCCACCCGGGCCCACCCGGGCCCACCCCCCTTGGCTCGTCCGGCGGGTTGAGGGAGGTTGCTCTTCAGGGACTGACCTGTCTATTTCGAGATCCTGGACATGCCCTCACTTTAATGGATGCTGATCTTTCTCCGAGATAGACCTGGCTTGTGGCTCACTAAGTAAGTTATTATTTCTGTCTTGTATAATCAGACTCTATGTGAGACTCTTCCCAGTGGACCACTACGAGGGGACTTTGTTTGGGGGCTGCTGTTGAGGGGGGGTGTATGTACTTGTTGTTTGAGCTTGAGTTGGAGGGCTTGCTATTTTCCCTAGTTTTGGGTAGAGTGGGGATCCTAAGGGGTTAACAAAAGGTTTATAAACATGGGAAAGGGAAAGATACCATCCGCCAAGGGCCCACTTCGCCCACTGTCCCTCATGTTTCCACCATTGAGGGTTTTTTAAATTGGGCTTTGGGGGGTGGTCTTGAAATAAATAGAGTTGGCGGAAAGATGGCTGTCTTTGTAGAGTGATATACCCCTTCTGTCCCTCCTCGGTGCCCTCGCTGCAGTTTGGCACCCGCGATGTCCAGTGTACTGATCGAACCATGCCATCTGATGGCTCAGGGCAAGGGCCAGGGTGAGTGTGAGGGGGACTATACCCAGGATCTCATATCCTTATCTCCCTTGGCCACCTCAAGTAAGGTGGTAAGCCCACTAGCTCTTGTGCTGCCTCTTCCAACCCTGGGGCTATACCTAATTTGCCCTCAGAAGCGATGCCTTTACTTAGTGGTCCTAGGGGATGCTGCACCTCAAACTAATCCAGAATCCTATCAGGAGTTAAAAAACAAGGTTGTCCATTGGTTTAATTTGCGTTCCTTTTTTTATCGGGGGATAGCAAAGTCCATTATAATGGCCCAGAGAATTAGTTGGGAGGGTAAGGACATAAAGAGATGGGAGGGGGATTATGTGGTGGTAAGTCTCAATAACTTCTTGATTGTGAATCATGTTTTTTAGCTGTTTTACCCTTGTCTAGGATTTCTGACTTATCTGACATAGTCACCCTTCTTTTGAGTTTCTTTTTTAAGGCTGAGAGGGTCTCTCGTTCCATCCCGTCTCAGGTAGCACAGGGAGAAGGTCTCTCTGGCAGTAACCACGTGGCCTGTCAGCTGCCCTGTCTGTTGAGTACCTCAAATAGATTCACCCCATTGAGTAGTCTTGAGTTATGTGATTGATTCCCCCTGCTCCTGCTTCCCCGCACCTCAGAGGCCACCTCGAACCACTCTAAGGATTGGAATCTCTTATCACGGACCATTGCAGGTCTTTCTATGAAATTTAATGGCCCTAATTGGTGGCAGTTTGTCACAAACCACCAGATAACATGCCTTCAGGAAACATGGGAAGTAAAGAATACCTTCTTCCTGGAAGGCTACAGGACCTACTTTCTCCTGGCAATGCCCTCAGCGGCAGGGAGGGCCTGTGGGGGTTCGATCACTTATATAGCAGTAGAACTGAGTGGGTGTGTCCTTGACTTGCATTGGGAAGCCCAGATGTTGCAGGGGTTTCTGATTTCAATATTGAAACCCCCCCTCAATAGCCCTAGGTAATTTTTATAATGCCAGGGTGGGGCAGGATGTGGTTTCCAGCCTCTCACTTCTTAACTCTGCTTTGAATGCACAGTGGGGGACCAGCACTGTGAAGGAATTATTAGTGCTCGTGGGGGACTTTAATTGTCATCAATGTGATTGTCCTTTAGCATCTGATGTTTTAAAACCCACATGTACTTGTCTGGACGGCCTCCATTGTGTCCACTGCAAGGAGGGTATAGAGATTGGTGCCATCTTGGCCTCCTATTATCTTGTCTTTGACCTGGATCAACTTGCAAACTCTCCAAACCCTTGCATTCTCCCTACTTTTAAGGGGAGGGATTGTACATCGGCTACTGATTTTATTTCTACCTCTATTGTTCCTGCTCATTTCCAAATTTGGTATTAATTTTAGTCTGTTTGGTGATTATAATCTTTTGTCTCTAGTTCTTGATGTGTTTTCTGTCCCTAGCCAGACTCGAGGGGGATTATCTTGGTGGACCTGGCAGAAGGCTCAAATGGATGCAGGCAGATCCCACCCTCCTTAAGGCCTCCCTCTTTGCTAAGTGTGCTCAGGAGTTTGCTACCTGCTTGGACATAGATGCTGTAGAGCGGGATGTTTTGCAAGCTTTTGAGGCCTTGCTTATGTAGTACTTATTCTATTGTTAATACCGACACCTAATACAGGCTCCCAGGATCCAAAATGGTTCAATAGGGATTGTGTGAGGTGTCTGTGGCGCTTGAAGTAGGCACTCAAACAATCACCAAGAGATAGGAGTCTTGTTGCAGGGTGCAGGCAGGCCTATAAGCAGGACCATGCCAAATGCAAATTCACTCTTCAGGAGAAAGCCTGGGAGAATCAATGTCAGGTGAGTGAGAGTGGGGATAGCTCTCTCTTTTGGAAGATGGTAAGCAGGCCCTATTTTGTGGAGATGTCTGGCCATGCAATATGCCATTATATTTCTGAACATCAATGGGTCTACCATCTTGAGGGTGTCTATAATCAGGGAGTGAGTTGGGGGGGCGAGGAGAGCACAGTAGTGGTGCTGGTGTGTTTCCCTGTTGTCTTTGCCTTGGATGAGGTAACCCAGGGCATCCTGGCACTATCCAGCAATAAAGTTCTGGGCCCGGATGGAATCCCTCAGGACCTGTTCCGGGCCTCTTTTGACTCAGGTCTTGAACGCTGCTGCATGGGAGGGTATGCTGCCCTCATGGTCCATGGCAGTGATTGTGCCTGTATGTAAGAAGGGGGACAAGGACAATCCGCAATGTTACTACCTCATATTACTAATAGAGGCAGTAGTGAAGGTCATGGGAAGGGTTATCCTCAGTAGGCTTTTATAATGGTCTACCGTGAACAGCATCCTGAGGGATGATCAATATGGTTTTAGGGCAGGAAGGTCTACTTCTGACCAATGTTTGAATCTCCACCTTATTATAAACAAATGCACTGTTGCCCGGTATGAATCCCTGCATTTAGCTTTTATGGACCTTACACCAGCGTTCAATAGGGTCAATCATGCTAAACCTTGGGCCCTGCTTTTACAAATTGGGGTGGAACTGAACATTGTGGCTCTTTTACCTAATTTACATTACAACACTACTGCCTCACTAAATTTTTCAAAGGGTGCAGCCCGCACATGGTCATTTCCTGCTAGTAGAGGTGCTTGCCAGGGGTGTATCCTTGCTCCATTCTTGGTTACACTATATGTGAATGGGTTGATCTTGCTCTTCTTTCTGCTCACGCAGATTGCTTGAGGGTGGGTACTAGACCCTTTCCCGTATTGTTATACACGATGATGCGGTCTTTATGGCTTGCACGGCTAGGGGCCTGGACCTACTTTTGGACAAGTTTGTCTTATATGGGGAGCTTGGACTTATTTGTTAATTTTGTTAAAGTCCTACATTAAGGTTGTCGGTCTGTGATCTACAAGCTCCAAGACCTTTGAAGTGGCTTATCATACCCTGGGCATAGTTTCAGTTTTCCCCTATCTGGGGGTTCTATTTGATGCAAAGAATAATTGGAACCTCCTAATAAAGGGAAAGAGATCTGAGCTTCTTAAACCACTGGGGCGGTATCTAGCTTTGCATGGAGGCTGGGCTCTTGGTCTCTGAGAGTCCTCCAAGAAATTTATCAGGCAAAATGTATGTCCCAGTTACGGAATGGAAGTGAGGTCTGTGGGTTCATAAAGATTGACAAATTACAAGCAGCAGAAAAACAATTATTACGACGATTAGCGCAGATTCCGAAAAGCACTCCTGCATTTTCAGTACATGTAGAGTTTGGTTTAAGTCACATAGCAGATATAGTGGCCCTCAGACACCTACTGTGCTAGACAAGATCTAGACCAGGTAGGAACTGAAACTGAACTGACTGATTCTCTCAGATTGCTTGGCCCTCGATATGGCTCACAGAATTCCCTGGATAGCGTATTTTAAGGCAGCTTTTGTATCCCTCGGGAGACTGGACCTCATTTTTTCTCCTCTCAAGAGTTGACTTGTGTTAGGAGATTGTTTCTCGAGTGGCTCGGCTAGTAAGAGAACAGCTTGAGTTGCAGAAACGCTTAGTGAGGGGTCATATGTTTTTAAAGACTGTTCAGGGTGCAGAGCCATATCCAGTGCAGCTGCGCCATCAGAAAGATGGGTGTTTATTGTCCAGGTTTAGCTTTAACTTGCTACACCATCTCCTAACTTCTCCAAGTGGCTGGGCCCAATTCGGGTGTAGGTCACCCTGCAGCTGCGACAATAGGTCTCGGCAGGACACTGTACACTTTGTAATGTTTTGTTGCTATCTTAGTAGGTCCAGAAAGCAATTTTTAGCACACCTGCTGGGCTCCCTGATCTTTTCTCAGGTATGCCCTGCCCTTGTTTATATGCAGATGCTTCCCAATGAATCTGTATTGTTTACTGATTTATGTTTTTTACGAGTTGCATTGATGTCTAGGAGTTTGAGCCCTGACTGATCTTCTTGCCCTGTATTTTATTGTTATAGATTTTTAAAGAGATGTACTTCACGTGAAAGTGTAATGTTGAGATGCTTTTATATTATATTTATTATATTATTTTATTGTTTTTTTCTCAACCTAATAGAGATCTTTTGAATGAATGATATCTCAGTTGCAGGTATCAAAGTTATTGGCTTCCTGACAACTCATATTGCTTCTGCAGTTCAGTGAATGTTATTATCTTGTTTCCTTGCCAAATATCGCCCATCTTGGAAATTCCCAGCAGGACCCATTTTCTGTGACCCTCTATGTTTCCTAGTCCCCTCAGTGTCTCAGAGTCCCACACCAGGGAATCTAGCACCAACCTGTCTTTCCAGCTTAGTGCCTTGGTATCCTTATGCCATAGCTTGATCGTCAAGGCCACAGGGGGCTCAGTAATAATGTCATCCCTTTTTCCCTGTATAGTTTTCAATATATCAGTCTGGGTCTATGGACTGGCTATCTGCCATCAAGGAGGGTTCCTTTTGAGAGGAGAATTCCCAGTCATTAATCACTCGCAGTTGTGTTGCCTAATAATATAGCTGGAGGTTGGGGAGAGTGATTCCCCCTTCTATGGGCTTTCTAGTGAGGGACTTCCAGGCAATCCTTGGTGTCCTACCAACCCTCCGGAAGCCTCGGCTTACATCAGCTTTTGCCCAGAAAAAAACATCTAGGACCTTGAACGAGGTATTTTGAAACACATAGAGGAAGTTCAGCAGGTAAATCATTTTCTAAAGAGCAGCTATGCCCAGGAGAGAGAGTGCCAGTTTCCTCCAACGACCCATATCTATTTTGTAATAGTCAAGGATTTTCATGAGATTTTCCTTGATGAATAGGTCACAATCTTTCGTGCTAAAAATCACAACATATCGGAAGCCTTGAGGTTGCCACTTTGGGTGTAGTGCCAAGCCTGTTTTTATCTTCCACCGACAAAGGGAATGTAGTTGACATGCCAACCGATCTTAATCCCTGAGTTGGAATCAAACACATCTAGCATTTCCAGCACCCTGGGAACAGAGTGATTTGAGTCCATTAGATACAACAGTATGTCGTTTGCATACTAGGAGATGACGTCCTCTCATTCTGGGTCCCATCTTCTGCCACTGATCAGCACATCTCTCTGCAGCTAGCTGGCCAAAGGTTGAATCTCCATTGTGAAGAGTGAGGGTGACAGAGTGCATCCCTGTCGGGTTCCACTACCCAGGCTGAATTCCCTGGAGAAGGCCTTGTTCCCTTTTACCCTAGCTATGAGATCTTTGTACAACAATTTCACCCAGGCGATGAACTCCGGGCCTATCCCCGTTTTGTGTAGTATTGTCATTAGGTAGGGCCATTCTATTGAATCAAATGCCCTTATGGCATCTAGTGCAAGCAGGGTGGCTGGCTTGGCAATACGGTTGCATAGCACCAGGCATCTGTCCAATCTATGAAGGTTGCCCCTTGTTGCCCTGTAGGGTATAAAGCCCAATTGATAGGGGGCCACCAATGTATCCACCACTTGTAGCAGGCAGTTGGCCAGTACTTTTGGCTAGATCTTGGTTTCTAAGTTTAACAACAATATTGGATGACAGGAGGCACTCTCCTCTCTTGGCTTCCCTGGCTTGTCGATTATAACTATCGTCACCCGTCTGAGGTCCCTTGGCAGGGTGCCTTCCTTCCTTGCTCTGCTAAACATTGGACAGAGCCGGCCCACTATTCGGGACCTGGCACATTTAAAGAACCCAGGGGGGAACCACTTGGACCTGAGGATTTCCCAATTTTCATCTGGCCCAGTGCGTCTGACATCTCCCGCTCTGTCCTAGCAGTGGCATAGGGAACCCCCTCACTTCAGCAGCTTAGCGGGGGTTGTGCCAGGGTGGTGAACTGGGTCCCACTAAAACACAAATTAGTTATTTATGGGCCTCTTCTGTCCGCAGACAAAATTCTCATAAATAACACTTTGACAGAGGGCTGTGGGGCATGACTGATAAGTACATTTTAGGAAATTAAAAAAGAGAAATCATAATTACAGAAAAATAACAAATTGTGAATAGAAAACGTTGGAATGAGAGAGAAAAGCAAGTAAGATAAAATAAGCATGAGAAATAAAGATGGAGAGGTAGAAAGAGTAACTAAAGACCAGGAAGAGGTAGAGGTGAGAAAGGCTGAGAGGAACTAGAAGGAAAAGGTGAACGTAGGATGGAAGAGTGAAAAGAAGAAATGTTGAAAGAAAAGGGAATGTAAGGATGGGATGGGGTAACGAAGAATAGATGGAAGCGTAAAAGAATGAATCAAAGAGTGAAAGGATCAATAGGTGAAAGGGTTCATATAAGGAAGCGTGGAAGACTAGACAATGAGTGAAAGGATGGAGGAAGGAAGAGTGAATAGATGTATAGATAGAAAAAGAATGGAGGTATGGATAGAAAAATGGATGGATGGAAAGGTGAAGGCATGGAGAGGTGGGTGTATGAATGAAAAGGAAAGGATGCATGTGCAGATAGATGGAAAGAGGATGAAAGGGTGAGGGCTACTGTTCTAAGGAAGGTTAGATTTACTCATTTCACATGTTTGTGTGAGTAGGGTATGTCTGAAGTGGGGGTATTTTAATTTTCTGGCTACTCCCTTGATTCCTTGTAATAAACCTGACCCCTTGGATGTGATTGTCCCTGAGGGCTAAGAAAGACCTTTGGCAGACGTACGAAGATGCGACGTCGAACTGCCAAGTGTGGGCTCCAAACACGACCTGTGCTTCTGTCAGTTCCATTTCTCTTTCCCACCTGGGTGTTCATGGAAACACTGAGCCCAGTCTTTATGTGTACATTGTAGGAGGGGTGTGGGGTCGTGGGGGGTGGGAGGGCAAGATCGACAAGCATCTCTTCCGCTGGGCCACCCAAGCGAGCAAGATTAGTGCAAAGAATCCGTTCCCTTCTGCCAGACCTTGCATGTGTGCATGGCACTGGTGTGCAAAGCTCTGCACTAACAGCGACAGAAGCATACCAGACAGGATAGCCACGAAGGTGGTAGTAGGAACGAGCCTCCAGACTCAGAGTAAGGGTGTCACCATGAAGGTAATTGTAATCCTCCTGTGTTTATGATGGCATCTCTCAAGCAGGGCTGCACTTGTCTGAAATATTAATAGCTGCTGACAGCTTTTCTCCAGAGATTTTATCAAATGCGGGAACCGTGGCGAATGGAGGCTGGCAGGCAGATTTCATCACTCTAAATAAAAATGGAAACAGTTGCAGGAAACGCTGCATGTACTTGTACTCGGTCTCAAAAGTAACCAGGAAGTATGAACTACAGAGCCTACTGTAAAGACCCTTTTTCTACAGAAGGGTTGTCTAGCCATAGTTCTCGGGGGCAATGATAACCCCAGTTTACAAGGATAACCCCTAACTATGTAAATGGTTTTAAGTAAGGGTCCTTGCTGGGCCATAATAAACCCAGATTACCGATACTTGTCTGGGCTATATTAAATCTATGTTACCAGGATCATCCCTAACAGTGGCGGCCCGTCCTTTAGGGTGGAGTGGCCACGCCCCCCACCTTTTGTCCTTCATGAAGAGTGTCTGTCAGGCTGAACAAAGGTCAGCCTGACAGACACTCTCCATGTTCAGCTCAGGCTGCCAGGAGCAGACATGCGCGATTTGCGCACACTCCTGGCTGCCTGAGCTGAACTTTGCTGGGCTGAGGAGGTCACAGCTCCTATGGGCGTGACCTCCTCGGCTCAGCAAAGGTGCCTCGAGGCCCTCCCCTGGGTGACGAGGAAAGCGTCACCAATTGACACTCTCCCTGGGTGCTTCAGTTTAAAACCTGAATTGCCCATGGCGAGTGTCAATCAGTGACACTGAGTCACAGAGTGGGGTGGGGTCAGCAGTCTCACTGACCCCATCCCACTCTGTGAGGAGGCTGGGACTGCTGCCTTCCCTCATTGGCTGACCTGAGGTCAGCCAATGAGGGCAGCCAATGAGGGAAGACAGCAGTCCCAACCCTCCTGGGACCTGGAGGCTGAAGGTAAGTGTGTGTGTGTGATGACGCAGAAAAAGAAGGACTAACAAATATTCATATATCAAGTAACCAAAATCGTATAAGGTAGTGTGATTTTAGCAAAGAAAAATAATATACGTGGGAAATTGTGCCCACGGGGTAGTTCGCCATTATTATAAACAAGCTTAATTAATCATGAAGAATTGAAAATGTAGTAATCCGTCATAATTGCAAATGTATTCTATGATTTCTTGTTGAAACTGTTATATGCTTAGCTTAAATTTAGCAGAGGCTTTGGCCTACTTGCCTGGTCTCAAAATGTAACTGCGTGGATTTCACTTGTATTAACAAAGACATAGGGGGTCATTCTGACCCTGGTGGTCGGTGATAAAGCGGCGGCCAATCCGCCAACAGGCTGGCGGTCCAAAAAATGGAATTCTGACCCTGGCGGGAACCGCCAACAGAGCCCGCCACTTTAACACTCCGACCGCCACGGCGGGACACACAAACAGCACGGCGGTCACCGCCAACAGGCAGGCGGCAGACAATGTACCGCCCACCCTATCACAACTCACCAATCCGCCACCTTTTCCGGGGCGGGAGCACCGCCGATAAAAACACGGCGGAAACAGACTACGAACGGGAAAACGCTCACCTCTATACACTCCACGAGGACGGAGGACAGCATGGAGCCCGAATTGAACATCCTACCTGCTCTCGTCTACCTGCTTATCTACCACGAGTACGAACTCCGGCGCAGACGACAACGGTGAGTACCGCACCTACGACACAGGGGAGGGGGGGAGGAGGAAGGGTTACGGGCACACACATACGCAATACACCCACCCCCCAACTATCTACACACCAATGCAGAGCACCAAGTCAAAGTGACCCCACCCAAACCCCCCGGAATAATGAAAAGATATAATTAAAGTGAGAAACCAAATTTATGTATAAAATAGGTTCATTGAAGTCATGGTAACATAGGAAAATGAATAAAAAAAATTCAAGTTTAAGCATTGCGTAACCGATAAATAGAGGCAATAAGTCCAGCACAGTCACTGAAATTCCAACTGTCCGTGGGCCAAAGTGTATCAACACATGGGCAAAGCCCACACAGGAGACCTGAGTCCGTTGGAGAGAACACTGCAGGGGCATCAGATGATAAAACTACAGGCACCTCAAGGGGAAGGTAAGGGGGGGCACCACAGCCACATGAGTCCACGACGCCAGATCCAAGAAGGGGCCACCATGCCCACTGTTCAATCCTGGGGAGTGCAAAGCCACAGTCTCTCAAGTGTCTACAGTGGGTGGCTTGCCCACTGTCATATCCTGGGGAGTGCAAAGCCACAGTCTATCAAGTGGATAACAGTCTCCACAGGCAATGGAGGAGGCAGGGTGGCCCGAGTGCAGCGTGAACAGTAGCTCGACACAGAACCAGCACTGTCATTGGGCCAGCGGTGCTTGAGACGGCGGGGCCCAGCGGAGCGGTCCTTGAGACTGCGGGGCCCAGCGGAGCGGTGCTTGAGACGGCGGGGCCCAGCGGAACGGTGCTTGAGACGGCGGGGCCCAGCGGAGCGGTGCTTGAGATGCGGGGCCCAGCAGAGCGGTGCTTGAGACGGCGGGGCCCAGCGGAGCGGTGCTTGACAGGAAGGGCCCAGCGGAGTGGTGCTTGAGACGGCGGGGCCCAGCGGAGCGGTGCTTGACAGGAAGGGCCCAGCGGAGCGGTGCTTGAGACGGCGGGGCCCAGCGGAGCGGTGCTTGACAGGAAGGGCCCAGCGGAGCGGTGCTTGAGAAGAAGGGCCCAGCGGAGCGGTGCTTGAGACGGCGGGGCCCAGCGGGGCGGTGCTTGAGAGGGCGGGGCCCAGCGGGGCGGTGCTTGAGAAGAAGGGCCCAGCGGAGCGGTGCTTGAGACGGCGGGGCCCAGCGGGGCGGTGCTTGAGACGGCGGGGCCCAGCGGGGCGGTGCTTGAGAAGAAGGGCCCAGCGGAGCGGTGCTTGAGACGGCGGGGCCCAGCGGAGCGGTGCATGAGACGGCGGGGTCCAGCGGAGCGGTGCTTGAGATGCGGGGCCCAGCGGAGCGGTGCTTGAGACGGCGGGGCCCGGCGGGGCCCAGCGGAGCGGTGCTTGAGATGCGGGGCCCAAGCGGTGCTTGAGACGGCGGGGCCCAGCGGAGCGGTGCTTGAGATGCGGGGCCCAGCGGAGCGGTGCTTGAGATGCGGGGCCCAGCGGAGCGGTGCTTGAGACGGCGGGGCCCAGCGGAGCGGTGCTTGAGATGCGGGGCCCAGCGGAGCGGTGCTTGAGACGGCGGGGCCCAGCGGAGCGGTGCTTGAGATGCGGGGCCCAGCGGAGCGGTGCTTGAGACGGCGGGGCCCAGCGGGGCGGTGCTTGAGAAGAAGGGCCCAGCGGAGCGGTGCTTGAGACGGCGGGGCCCAGCGGAGCGGTGCTTGAGACGGCGGGGCCCGGCGGGGCCCGGCGGGGCCCAGCGGGGCGGTGCTTGAGACGGCGGGGCCCAGCGGAGCGGTGCTTGAGATGGCGGGGCCCAGCGGAGCGGTGCTTGAGATGCGGGGCCCAGCGGAGCGGTGCTTGAGACGGCGGGGCCCAGCGGAGCGGTGCTTGAGATGCGGGGCCCAGCAGAGCGGTGCTTGAGACGGCAGGGCCCAGCGGAGCGGTGCTTGACAGGAAGGGCCCAGCGGAGCGGTGCTTGAGAAGAAGGGCCCAGCAGGGCGGTGCTTGAGACGGCGGGGCCCAGCGGAGCGGTGCTTGACAGGAAGGGCCCAGCGGAGCGGTGCTTGAGATGAAGGGCCCCTGTTCAGCGGTGCCTTTCTGGACGGCGGGGCCATGTTCAGCGGTGCCTTTCTGGACGGCGGGCCCTGTTCAGCGGTGCCTTTCTGCACGGCGGGGCCCTGTTCAGCGGTGCCTTTCGGGACGGCGGGGCCCTCTTCAGCGGTGCTTGTTCTGTAAGTCAAGGGAGTCAGACCTGGCCACGACTCCCTGCTCAGTCGCCCTCCGACCGTGCAGTTGCTGGACCCTTCGGTGACGGTGTCCTGGGCCCTTGGGTGTCCTCCCTCACACCCGGGATGGGGCTTGTGGGGCCCTCCTGGTCCTCGCTCCTGCTGCCTGACTTCTCCGCCCTGCTGCCCTTGCCCTCCTTCGATGTGGCTCTCTGGGCCTTGCCTCCCCTGGATGTTGTAGCAGGTGAAGTGGCAGAACTTTGGTCCTTGGGGGGCAGCCGTGTCAGTCTTCTCACGGCGGCCCCTTACTTTACGGGTCCTCTTTCCAGGGGGGGGGCTGGCTGTCCCCTTGCTGCTGACCGATGTATCACTGCTGGCAAAGGGGGGACTCCAAAATCCATGCACTACGGTGACCCTTGAAGCCGGGCTGGTGGTGCCTGAGGCGCTCTTGGCACTCTTAGCAGATGGGGGGGGGGTCAAGAGTGGAGAGGTAAACTTTTTTAGGACCAAGGTAAAGGGTAGGTGTAGTGGTTATGGGAGTGGAGGAAGAGGAGGTGGTTGTAGGAGAGTCAGGTGTGCTGTCCTTGGGTGAAGGTGCATGGGCTGGAGGCTGTCGTGAGGTGGTTGGCTGTTGGGTGGGTGGCTGCCTGCGTTTGTGTGTCTTGGAAGAGGGGGTGACAGACACAGTGGGAGAGGACACAGGGGACGTGTAAATGGTAGTGGGGGTGGTGACTGCATGTGTGCGGACTGTACTGGAGGGTGTGCTGGTGATGGAAGTACTGGCTGTTGGTGGTGTGCATGCAGGTGTGAGTAGAGACGTCACAGGGAGGGAGGAGGGAGACGAGGAGGTGGGGGACACAGAGGTGGTAGTGGCTGTTGGCATGTCTGCATCTGGGTGTTGCTTGGGTGAATGTTTGTGTGATCTGTGGTGCTTATGTCTGGATGAGCTGCCCTTGGGTGTTGAGGTGTGTGCAGGCTGGTCTGATGGTGTGGGTGGGATAGGCAGAGGAACAGGAGACAGAGACAGGCTGGAGGCAGTTAGAAGAGGGAGGCTGGAAACAGGGACAATGGCTGCCGTCAGTGCTGAGGCCAGAGCATTGAACGATCGTTGATGGGCAGCCTGACCCGAATGAATGCCCTCCAGGTATGCATTGCTACGATGCACCTCCCTCTCTACCCCCTGGATGGCATTCAAAAGGGTAGACTGCCCAACAATGATGGTCTGTAGGAGGTCAATGACCTCCTCACTGAGGGCAGCAGGGGTAACAGGGGCAGGGCCTGAGGTGCCTGGGGCGAAGGAGACGCCCGCCTTCTTGGGCGAGCGGGCACGGAGCGAAGGCTGAGGGGCTGCTGGGAGGGCGGAGCTGGTGCGCTGGGTGGCGGCTGTACCTGTAGAGGCGGGGGGCACGGATGTTGCCGCCACCGCGAGGGAGCTCCCATCCGAGGACGTGTCGGTGTCGCTGGTGTCACCACGGGTCCCCGTTGTGAAGCTCCCCTCGCCCTCCGTATCACTGGTGGCCTCGGTGTCTGTGCCATGGCCCACCGGGGCCTTGTGAGTTGCAGCTCCCTCATGCTCCGGTGCCAATTCTCCTCCGCCTGATGATGCTAATGCACACATGCACAAGAAGATAAAGAAAAAGGGTGGGGGGAGAAATAAAAACAGGTTGAGTGCATGCATTGTCAACACCGTTGGCGGAGAGGACAGACACAGGAGCCTCATGCACTAAGCCGCGCAATCGGGGTACACTACTCAGTACTTGTGACTAGGCCAACAGCTCTAGGGACAACAAACGCGCACATGGGTGATGCAGGACCATGGATAGCTGTACTTGTCACCCTACAGAGGTGGGGGGCGGGGGCACAGGGATATGGCTAAAGGAGAGGACTACACTACAGAAAGCGCCCTGGCCTAATGTCACCCACAGCCCTCTTCCCCCACCCAGGCATCTCCACTGCGCGTAAAGATAGCTGAATGTGCTGGTACTCACCCCCTTGTGTCTGCTGTGATGTCCTCAAGCGCCCATCCAAATCGGGGTAGGCCACCGCCAGGATCCGGGACATCAGGGGGGTCAGGGTACGACTGGCACCCCTCCTAGGTTGGGAGGCCATCCCCAGCAGTGACTCGGCGGTCTTCCTGGTCCCGCGGCGGATGTCCTCCCACCTCTTGCGGCAGTGGGTGCCCCGTCTGTTGTGGACCCCCAGGTTCCGGACTTCCTTGGCGATGGCACGCCAAATGTCGACTTTCTGATGGGCGCTGACCTATTTGACATGTACAGGGTGGAATTGGAAATATCATCAATTTTCCGCATGATAGATGCAATTGGCCCCCCCTCCCCAACCTTGCCATGTGGCACATGCTCTCATCTGTCGTGCCTTGCACTCGTCATTGTCTCCCCACCCCACCATCTAATATCCACCCCACTCAACCCAGGCATAGCCCATTCAACGTGCACACAGTGTACTTACCTGTTGGTCTGGAGGACCGTAGAGCCGCGCATACTGGGGCAGGACCCCATCCACAAGTTTCTCCAACTCTTCTGTAGTGAAGGCAGGGGCCCTTTCCCCAGTCGCAGCAGCCATTGTCTCTTCCAGACCGAGTTCACAGCAGCACTTGCAGTATAGGTCCTCTCCTGTGGATGATCAGGTCTCGAGTGATTAACCAGATAGAAAATGGCGGTCACGCCCGCGGCGGTGCGTACCGCCACGGTGCGTACCGCGACCGCCGGCGCACCTAGTCATTGGCTCGTGAAACCCATAGGGTTCGATGTTAACCAATGCGGCTTGGCACCGCGGTCTTCGACCGCCACGGTGTGTCACGCCAGCGCATTGACCTCACATCCCACTGTCACACTTCTCAGGTCAGGCAGCCGCCATTTCAAGGGCCGACATGGCTTAATTTCTACTGCGTCACACAGGCCTAGGCCTTGCATTGCCACTCATACAAGCCATTCAATGCATTGAGAATCGTGTACTGTGCAAGCTGTAGTTACGTACCTGTGGGTTGCTTGACTCTGTACTCCATGTTGTCCTTCCTAGGCACCGTCCGCTGGGACTTGCGAGGAGAAGGAGGAATCCTCCCGTGTACCGACCGCTGGTGAACCTGTCGACAATGGAGGAACGTCATATAATACTTCGATACCGACTTGACCGAGCCACTATACATGAACTGTGTGCCCAGCTGGAGCCAGCACTGATGTCTCCATCCGCCAACCCACAGGAATTCCCCCTCTGGTGCAGGTTCTGTCAGTCCTCCATTTTTTGGCAAGTGGGTCTTTTCAGACAACAGTGGCCATGTCATCAGGGATGTCTCAGCCTATGTTTTCTAAGATTTTGTCCAGAGTGTTGTCTGCCCTGACGAAATACATGCGGAGCTACATTATTTTCCCTGAGGAGGGTGATTTGGCCACTGTGAAGGGTGACTTCTATGCCCTTGGACATATCCCCAACATCATTGGTGCCATTGATGGGACCCATGTGGCCTTAGTACCCCCAAAAGACGATGAGAAGGTGTACAGAAACAGGAAAAGTTACCATTCAATGAATGTGCAGGTGGTCTGTTTGGCTGACCAGTACATCTCCCATGTCAATGGGTCAGTGCATGACGCGTGTGTTATGCGAAATAGCAGCATCCCCTATGTGATGGAACAGCTACAGAGACAACGTGTGTGGCTAATAGGTGACTCTGGTTACCCCAACCTGCCGTGGCTACTGACCCCAGTGAGGAATCCCCGGACCAGGGCAGAGGAACGGTACAATGAGGCCCATGGGCGATCTAGGAGGATCATAGAAAGGACCTTCGGCCTCCTGAAGGCCAGGTTTAGGTGCCTGCATATGACAGGGGGATCCCTAATGTACTCACCAAAGAAGGTGTGCCAGATCATCGTGGCCTGCTGTATGCTTCACAATCTTGCATTGCGACGCCAGGTGCCTTTCCTGCAGGAGGATGGTCCAGATGGTGGTGTTGTAGCAGCTGTGGAGCCTGTGGAGAGTGAAGAGGAGGAAGACGACGGGGACGACACGGACAACAGGGACACAGTCATACAACAGTATTTTCAGTAGCACACAGGTAAGAATCCCCCACGCCATTTTACATTTACTTCTGGCCTCCTGCATCTCTACTTTCTGTGTTTCCCAGTTCCTTTCAACTGAATTTTGACTTTCCCTTCCCTTTTCAGAGCTGTATGACCCACTGCGTGACTTCTGGTTTGTTCGCCCATGGAGTAAAGCACATTGACATTGGTATGTTGTCATCACAATGTAACTGAACATTTTTGAACCGTTATGTGTAATACATTTGTTAAGAATACAAGCAGACTCCTGAGTGTTTTAAGTGCAATTAGTGATTTATTTAAAGTGCTACATATAGGTCCATGATAGTAAAACGGTGATGGGTGGGGGTGGAGTGATGTCCATGGCAGAGTCCAGTTCTCGGTCGCACAGGTGCATTGTCCATATGCCTGTGGAAGGATGGAGCAGGGGCAGTTCAAGGTTGGACAGGGTGACAATGTGGGACAGTGGAATGACATCCGGGGGTATCTTGTGCTGGCGGGGGTCTTGGCATCCTACTCTGTCTTCCTTTGTGATCTCAGGTTCCTCTTGCGGGGTGGTTGATCTTCAGCAGGAGGTGGGGTTCTGGTGGCCCATCGTTGTGTGGGGGCCTCCTGTCCACTAGCGCCGGCGGACGTGGTAGGCTGTTCCTGGTCCAGGCTGGTGACAGGGGCCCTTTGGGGTGCCACATGGTCCCGCAATGTGGTGACTATTAGGTTCAGGGCCAGGACGATGTTCCTGAGCTCCTCTCTGTACCCCATGTACCTTTCCTCCTGCTGTGCCTGGATCTCCTGGAACCTGGCCAGTACCGTCGCCATCGTCTCCTGGGAGCGGTGGTATGCTCCCATGATGGTGGTGAGGGCCTCTTGGAGAGTCAGTTCCCGGGGCCTGTCCTCCCCCCCCCCTGTCGCACTGCAGCCCTCCCAGTTGCCCTGTTTCCCCGGGCCCCTGTCCTCTGGACGGTGTGCCCACTACCACTGCCCCCAGGTCCCTGTTGTTGTTGGGGTGTTGGGTCAGCCTGGGTGCCCTGTAGTGGCGGACACACAGCTGATTGACCTGTCCTGGAGACAGAGGCATGGGCCCGCTGGGTGGGAGCTGTGCTGATATTCCCAGAGGGGGTTAGGTCTGCTGTGGCCTGTGTCTGTGTGTGGGGAACCGACTGTCCAGAGGTCCCCGATGGTCTGGGCTGGTCATCAGGTTCTAGGTCGACAGAGCTGCTGTCCTCACTGGGGGCCTGTTCTGGGGGTGGGATGGACATATCTGGACCCTCCTGGCCGGTGTGTTGGCGTTCGGGCCCTGCAGGGGTGAAAGAGTATGGTTATTGCTTCTGTGTGTTCCATGGCATGCGATTTGTGGGTGCCCTTGTCCCCCAGTGCTGGCATTCCCTTGTGGCAGGAGTTGTGAGGGTGGTTTGTGGGAGGGATGGGTATGTGCAGTGGTCATGCATAGGTGATGGGTGTCCATGGTTTGTGTTGGCATTCAGGGTTTGGTTTTGGGTTGGGTGGGTTGTGCTGGTGAGACATTGGCAGGGAGGATGTGTGCTGGGGGGTTGGGGGTGAGGGTGGGGGTGTGGGTTGGCATGCTGGTGGTTGGGGGGGGGAGTAGTTGAGACTAGACTTACCAGAGTCCATTCCTCCGCCTACTCCAGCGAGGCCCGCAGGATGCAGGATGTTCAAGACCTCTTGCTCCCATGCTGTGAATTCGGGAGGAGTGGGTGGTGGTCCGCCGCCAGTCTTCTGCACAGCGATGTTGTGTCTTGAGACCATCGACCGTACCTTCCCCCGTAGGTCGTTCCAGCGCTTTCGGATGTCTTCCCGGTTTCTGGGATGCTGTCCCACAGCGTTGACCCTGTCGACGATCCTTTGCCATAGCTCCGCCTTCCTGGCTATTGTGGTATGTTGCACCTGTGTGCCGAAGAGCTGGGGCTCTACCCTTATTATTTCCTCCACCATGACCCTGAGTTCTTGGTCCGAAAACCTGGGGTGTCTTTGGGGTGCCATGGGGTGGTGTGGATGAGGTGTGGAGTGGTGTTTGTGGTGATGTGAGTGGTGGTGTGTGGTGATGTGTGCGTAGATGTGGTGTGGTTGATGATGTTGGGTTCCTGTGTGTGTTGGTGTTTTCGATTGCTGTGCTCTCTCTCTCTCTCTCTCTATCGCCTTCTCTCCGATTTCCTACTAGTGGGGGTTTGTGGGTGATGTGGGTGTGTGTTTTATAGTTGCTTGGATGTGTGGGAGTGGTCTTTGTATGTGTATCAGGTGTGTGTATTTCAAATTGTCCAATGTGGCTGTGTTTTGGAGCTGGGTGTGTATTTTGACCGCGGCGGTGTGTACCGCCAATGGAATACCGCGGTTGAATGACCGCCGCGTGGATTCGTGAGTCGTAATGGCATGGGCGTGTTTGTGTTGGCGTGGCGGTGGAGGTTTGGTCATCTCCAGTTTATCGCTGCCCGCTGATGAGGCGGCCTTCCGTGGATGTCGGGTTTTTGGCGGCTTGGCAGTTATGGGTCAGAACGACCGTGGCGGTTTACCGCGGCCGCAGCGGTAGAATGGCGGTCTTCTGACCGGCGGTAAGAGCCTTTTACCGCCGAGATCAGAATGACCCCCATATTATTTTACTTTATAGGTTGTATTTTTCCAGTAGAAATGACTAATACACTTATCTCAAGGTTTCGTCCTAGGCTGGTTTCATCTTCTTTGATGCAAGGTCAGTTTCTGCAGGTGCAAACAATAAAGACACTGTGATAAAATTAATTGGCAAACTTTGTTGCAACTTGTGTTCCATGGCTCCAAGGACACCTTATGCATAAATGAGTACTAGGAGAAAGACACTATTCATTGGTCAAATTGAAGCCACCCTATGAACCCTCCAATGGAAGACCCTGAAGAATTTGGAATGTTTCTTACTTAAACCCACCGGACAAAGAGAAGTCAGCCATTTTCCTTGATGTCATTTTGAAGCCTGATTCAAGAAGCCATCTTGAACGACCCTCCGATGCCTTTCTCTGTCGCAGAGAAAGAGACTTTAAAGAATTCTCACCCTAGAGACTTTAACTTTAACTTTGCCCCGTCTTGCCCATGCAGTAACTTTTACCCCATTCCCTTGCTGCCGCAAGGGAACTTGCTTCAACTTTGCCCCTTTGAAATCCGTCCCATGCTGATCGAACTGGTACCTGAAGGACGAAGAATTTTCCTTGAATGCTGATTGTATTTGGTAAATATGAAAGGATAATTGTATTATGCATTGTGTTTTCCTTCCTAGGTACCAACTGCTATTTTGATAGGGCCCAAGCTAGAAGTTTTCTAAATTCATGTTGACTAAATTTGTTTTTGCATGAAGCCCTACATGCCAACGCTAATTAGAGGTTAGTTGAGGTATTCATTTGATTGCACCATGCTAAACTGAAATCTTGTTATGCTGACCGATGTATGAAATTAGTCAAATTCAATTGCTTATATTAGTGATTTGCATTGCTATAACCGAGTGCATTATAATCCATATATTGCGTAGATTGCGTTTCTTCCGCCGCTATGGACAGATAGTAATGTTCGTATACGTATATCATTTGATTTTGAGACTCATCTATATTGTGCTAGCTTTGTTAATATAGGGAAATAAATTCATTAACTTTTAATAAACCGGTGTGGTTATTCATGACTGAAAGGTCATAGTGCGTCAAAATATTGATTGTTATTGATTCTTAATGTGTTGTTTGATTATTAATTGAGTATTGGGTATTGATTAGAATGGTTATTAATTATTGATTTGAGTGATCCGACTATTCTTGGATGAGGAGAACCCAACTCGGTTAAAAGGTTCACCGACCTCCAGCGTGTCCAAGTACAGGTAATTTATAAAGACTGGACGCGCTATCAGTAGATGGTAGCAGAGATTGATGGTTTCGCCCTTTGGGACCCCATCCGAACAATAGGCGGATTCAAGTTAGAATTTTCTTTGATAAAACAAGTTGGAGAGATGAGGATGCCCTAAATCCCCAATGACTTTCCCGGAATCTCGGAGCTTGCGAATGGAGGAAATGGAGGTGTGAGAATGTTCTCGGCGTTTCTAGTGACGGTATGAATGAAGTTAGGGTTTCGCGCTTGCAAAGCTTATGCCGCAGATAAATTGTGAAGTTTCTGAGGATTTTAGGGGGTTGCAAACTCCAAGGAAAATTTTTGAGGAGTGACACTCCAAAGTGTGAGAGTAGGGAAGTCGTCGAACTTCACATGTGTGTAGTGCTTTGTGCAGGAAAAATTGTCCACGTGGTTGTTGATGTTGAGACGGGTCCTGCAAGGTCAAGAGACTCCGGAGTATGTTGAAAAGTGTATGAGACACTTGATTGATGTTGTAATCTGTTCGGTTTAATAGGTTGATCGGGCGTGGTCAACGAGTCAGTATGAATATTGAGGAATGAAAGAAAATTTTCGACTTTGACGAATTCTAAGGCGCGCTAGAATAGTTCATTGATCAGTTGAGAGTAAAGTTTGCGGGTCAAATTTTGCTTGCGAAAGTGGCAAACCGAGAAAGATGGAATAACTGCTGAGGCTAGTGAAAAATCCCTAAGGTTTCTGAAGCGATTGTATTACCCTTCCTGTAGTAAACCGACAGATTTGTTTTCTTCTTTTTGGTTAGTGCTTGCGAAATATTGCAGAAATTAGTTTTGAGTGACGCTGAATGAAGGAGGACAAGCCGCGAGACTTTGTCAGCCGCAGTGTGTGGGTGTGACGTCACTAGGAGCCGCGCTGGGATAGGTTGGTTGGTGAGAAGGGTCGCGCACGGATTGGATGCAGTCCGTGAAGCGCAAATGGTGGGGAAAGGCAAGCGAAGAGTATTCCGGGAATTAAAGTCACTTATTGATTACAATTTTTTAAAGAAAATAAAAGACGGAAAGATGAAATTTTTCAAAGCACTTAAGAGTGCCTTGAGGGGAGATGTATATATTAAAGCAAACATAGGAGAAGAAACACGGCCTGAGGGTACAGTAGCTTACATCGTGATTAAAGAAAAGGGTGTCGCACCATGTCTTAGGCTAAAGCAATGGTGTAAATTAACAGAAAAGCATGGAAGTGTAGCGTTCCCTAGCCATGGGTCGTTTAATCTAAGAGTTTTGGAGAATTTAAGATTCGCACTATACGACATGAAAGTACCTCCAAGACCAGCACAATTTGAAGCATTAGCAATTTGGGAGCTAATGGCTAGAAGGCAACAACAAAAGAAATTTGAAACAAGAGTGAGAAAAGTAGAAAAGACACTAGCGGATGCTAGATGGGATAGTACTCAAAAGGTTTGGAGATCAGACACGTTGCAGGGAATTAAATTGTTTCCAGCAATTACTGACGAAGCAGAGACGGAAGGAAGGAAAGCTACCTATAAAACAAACAGGAGTCAGTCTAGAGATAGAGAAAACAACAGAAATTCGAAAAGGTCAGACGAGTCAGACGATGAGGAGTTCATTATGCAATTGCTAAATGACCGCCCGCCACCATATGTGGAAAGCGAAAATGGCCCAAGCACTAGTACTGCCCCTCCCAAACCAATACAGGTTAATGTAACACCGAATCTGAGAATATCACAGAGGCAGAGCAGTCCCGATATGCCTTTTACACCACAAATACCACAAGTTCAGAGAATATATCCCAACGTGCCTAAATTGAAACCTGTCAATGATTACCAGCCACAGGTTCAAAGGAGCTATTATGATGAGCATAATTTAGAAATGACTTCTAATTTTATGGTGCAGGGGGGACAGAATTTCCAAAAACCGACATTGATTCAGGCTGAATCAACACAAATTTTGATGCCTCAAAAGCAGATACAAGAAGTGCCAAGGTACACTCATATAGCAGAAAACCAGTTAGACATGCCAACAATGATGAACCATAATGTGGGAATTAACATGCCACAGAATTCGGGGAACAGACAGAATCTGGATGCAATATCTTTGCCTATCACTGTAGGTCCGCCAGTACCATTGTATATACAGGCAAAGCCAAATGTACGCGACCAAGGGGTAATGACACAGAATGAGACAGGGAGGAGATGCATAGAAAATACTCCAGAAACAACTCCGGTAGGTACACTGCTAAATAGATCTGGGTCCTTGTTGGAATTCAGCCCAATTCCAGCTTGTGCTCCGTCAACTGTGGAAAGGTCAGGTCTACCACTAATAGTACCGCTAACTTCAAAAACAGAAATGTTACAGAAACCATCAGTAGCGGTCGATGTAAGTGCTACATTGATGGGACTGAACGCGCAACAGCTAACACAATGGTTGAACAGCCTGAACTCTCCACAGAGTACACCCAGTGGGAAAGGAGAAGAGTATTTGAATAGAATAAGACTGGGCATGGAAGAAGATGAACTAGTAGAGGGTTACGATGGGTTTGAACAGGTTAGAATCATAAACAGAAGAAGAGCTGAGATACATGTGCCCTAGAATTACAAGAGAAGTAAGCAGCATACATAAGAAGTTACAAGAAATTGCAGACAGAAACAAAGTCGACATAGGTAAAACAAAACACTTGAGCGGAAGTTACAGGTTAGACTTTGAGACAAAAGATTTTGAACACATGAGATCTGCAGGAATGAAAACACACCTTAAAGAGATACTGCAAAGAGCGCAGGTTTGGAGATGTTTAGATAAATGGGAGAGCAGGTGGGTTAAGAAAAAGGACAAGAAGAAAGAGAGTACCCCAGACCGGAATGAGAAAGTACAACAGAATGATGATCTGATAACCATGTTACCAATGAGAGAAACGGCAGGGGGAAAACTTGTCCATGTACCGTGGCACAGGTGCGATATTCAGTCCTTTACGGATGATTTCCTAAAATTAAGAGAGAAACCGATTGAATGGTATCAACAAACAGATAGATTTGTGAAACTCGCTAAATGTCTTTGGGAAGACCTGAATACCCTATTCGAAATTGTGGTTCCGGCAGATTTGTGGGAAGATTGTAAAAGGGCTGTAGGTTGGCCAACAAGTGAACCAGAAAGAGATAGGGACACAGGTGCACCATCGCCTACGGTAATAAGTTTATACCATAAGGTGATTGAGCATTTAAAAACAATGGTTGCGTCGAAAAATGTGGATTGGTAGAGAATTGACAGAACGACGCAAGAAGTTAAAGAGTCAATACATACGTACTATGAGAGATTGTTGAAAGCATTTAAGAATTACAGTGGCACGGAAACGATTGAGCCAAAGGACATGCTCCATTTTGTGTTCAGATTTGTGGAAGGGTTGAGACCCGAGGTTAGCCAGATGATTAAAATGCATTTGATTTGTTGGCAGTCAAAGTCGATCGATGAAGTGTTGAATTATGCAAAATACTGCAGTGATGAGATTGAGACGAAGCAGAAAAAGTTGAAGGAAAAGGTGATGGTGAGGCAGCTTAGAGCAGCCCAGACAGGCTTGCAAGGTTTGCAAGGTTTTCAACAACAGCTGCCGCAGCAGCAACAGCAGGGAAATGCTATGTTTCAGCCACAGATGAGAGGCAGAGGCCGAGGAGGTTTTGTGAATAATGGTCCTGATTTAAATACTGTTGTGATTCCAAATGGTATACAGGCAATGAAGAAGGTGATGCCATGTCACATGTGCGGAATCGTCGGTCATTGGAAACGGGAGTGCCCAATGTTGGCGCAGGAAGGTGTAGGTCATCAAAACAATGATGTCAATTCATTTCAGAATATGAGAGGACCGAAAATGAGAGGTCCAAATCCAAATTTTCAAAATAATGTGAATCAGATGCAGAGTTTACAACCTGTACAACCACAGCAGGTGCAAATGCCCCGTGTACAAATGGCACAGTTGCAGCCAATGCAACAGCAGTTTCCTATGGTACCTAATCAGCAAATGCAAATGCCCTTAGCACCAATGAATCAGCAACAAGTAATGCTTCCTCAACAGGTCACGGGTCAAGGAATGAATCAAAATGACACAGTACACCAATTCCCGTTACACAGTGAGAATGGAATAAATGATGTGTGGGAGAGTGAAAGTTCAGATGAGGAGGGAAATTGTATGCTTGCAGCATCCTTGGAAGTTGATCAAAAGGGACTGTATGTGGAAGGAAGAGTTATGGGTCACAGCGTTTCGTTCTTGGTTGACACTGGAGCTACACGCTCTACAGTCAGAAGCATCGAAGTACCAAATTTGCCACTTTCAGGGAGAACAGTTCAAGTAGTGGGAGTAGCAAATAGGTATCTGACAAACCCAATCACAGATCCAGTGCAAGTCAGAATTGGTAACTTTCAAGGGTCACATAAATTTGTGGTGTGTGACTCGAGTCCGATATCCCTATTAGGGAGAGATTTATTGTGCAAATTGGGATGCTCGATTATGTGCTCAAATGATGGAATTAAAATTCAGACAAACAGTGATGAGGAAGAAGAGGATAGTTTAGGAGGGGACGAAGTGGAAACTGTCGATGAAGAGTATCCCCTGATTACTCTTTATCCTATGCTCACTGAAGCAGATATTCCTGCTGAGTTACAGGAAACAGTTGAAAAAGAAGTATGGGATATGACAGGGAAAGAAGTGGGACTGGTCAAAGGAGGAGAACCAGTGAAAGTGACTGTAAAACCCAATGTAAATTTTCCTCAGACTCCACAATACCATATGTCGCAAGACACTCTCATGAAAATCGCCCAACTCATTGACAAGTTTGTAAAACAGGGAGTACTGAGAGAAGTACTAAGTAGTCCATGTAATTCACCAATCACGGGATTAATAAAACCGAGTGGAAAAGTCCGAATTGTTCAGGATTTGAGAAAAATAAATGACATAATAGTCAAACGTTGTCCTGTAGTACCAAATCCAGCTGTGATAATGTTTCAAATTCCATGTGATGCAGAGTGGTTATCAGTCATCGATTTGTCACAAGCGTTCTTTTCTGTGCCTCTTCATGAGGACAGACAATTTCTCTTTTGTTTCAAATTCCTGGACAGACTCTACAGTTGGTGTCGAATTCCTCAAGGGTTTTCGGAGTCACCATCAATTTTCAATCAGATTCTGAAAAAAGATTTGGAATCATTGGAATTACCCTTTGAATCAACCTTGGTACAGTATATTGACGATTTACTGATCGCATCCAAGACAGAAAATGACTGTAGGGTTGACACTATTGCTCTGTTGAACCATTTGGGAAGAAATGGACACAAAGGCCCTCATTATGACCCTGGCGGTGTTGCACCGCCAGGGCCAACGGGGGCGGGAGCACCGCCGACAGGCCGGCAGTGCTCCCTTGGGCATTCTGACCGCGGCGCTTTGGCCGCGGTCAGAAATGGAAAACCGGCGGTCTCCCGCCGGTTTTCCGTTGCCCATTTGAATCCCCCATGGCGGCGCAGCTCGCTGCGCCGCCATGGGGGATTCTGACACCCCCTACCGCCATCCTGTTCCTGGCGGTTCGCCGCCCAGGAACAGGATGGCGGTAGGGGGTGTCGCGGGGCCCCTGGGGGCCCCTGCA
Source organism: Pleurodeles waltl (assembly GCF_031143425.1). Taxonomy (NCBI): domain Eukaryota; kingdom Metazoa; phylum Chordata; class Amphibia; order Caudata; family Salamandridae; genus Pleurodeles; species Pleurodeles waltl. The sequence continues at coordinate 893,834,357 of NC_090439.1, forward strand.
GTGCCCATGCCAATGGCATGGGCACTGCAGGGGCCCCCGTAAGAGGGCCCCGCTAGTATTTCACTGTCTGCATAGCAGACAGTGAAATACGCGACGGGTGCAGTAGCACCCGTCGCACCTTCCCACTCCGCCGGCTCGATTACGAGCCGGCTTCATGGTGGGAAGGTCGTTTTCCCCTGGGCTGGCGGGCGGCCTTTCGGCGGCCGCCCGCCAGCCCAGGGGAAAAGTCAAAATACCCGCCGCGGTCTTGCGACCGCGGTACGGTATTTTGACGGCGGGACTTTGGCGGGCGGCCTCCGCCGCCCGCCAAGGTCCGAATGAGGGCCAAAGTGTCCCCTTCGAAATTACAATTCTGCCAGAAGAAAGTGAAATATTTGGGTCACCAAATAGAAAAAGGGTCGAGAAGACTCATGAAAGAAAGAATAACAAGTGTACTTCAAATGAGTCCACCCAAAACGAGAAAAGAGGTGAGAAAGTTTTTGTGAATGGTGAGCTACTGTCGCCAGTGGATTCCCAATTTCTCAACTCTAGCAAAACCTTTATTGAAATTGACCCAGAAAGATGCGCTGGATGAAATAGTGCTGAAAAGAGATGAGATGGATGCTTTTATTGATTTAAAAGAATGCATGTGCAGAGCTCCAGCTTTAGGTATGCCTGATTACACAAAGCCTTTCACATTGTTTTGTGATGAACGTGATGTATGTTCCTTGTCTGTCTTGACTCAAGCCCATGGTGGCGTAAACAGACCAGTAGCATATTTTTCAGCTACTTTGGATCCAGTCGCAGCAGCCTTACCAGGATGTTTGCGTGCTGTAGCAGCAGTTGGTATGAGCCTAAATCAGAGTGAAGGAATAGTGATGGGACATCCTTTAACAGTTATGGTCCCTCACTCAGTCGAAATCCCTTTGACACGTTCCCGAACACAGCACATGACCGGTGCTAGGCTTACAAGGTATGAGACCATAATTTTGGGTTCACCCAATGTGCAGCTGAAAAGATGCACTACGTTGAATCCAGCAACCTTGTTCCCCAGTGAAAATGTCGAAATTGAGAACGCTGAAGACATCGAGCACGACTGTCTTCAGGTGACTGAATTTTGTACAAAACCAAGACCTGGTATCAAAGACACCCGATTGGAAGAAAACAATCAAGTTATTTTTGTTGAAGGTTCATGTTTAAGAGATGCACTAGGAATATTGAAAGCAGGATATGCTGTATGTACAATAACAGGTGTTCTGGAAGCATCTTGGCTTCAAGGAGTTTACTCTGCACAAGTAGCTAAACTAGTGGCCCTTACAAGAGCCTGACAACTTTCCGCATTAATGAAAGTCACCATTTACACTGACAGTCAGTAGGGATTTGGAATAGTGCATGATTTTGGACAATTGTGGTCACAGAGAGGCTTCATGACCTCTTCAGGATCACCAGTGAAGAATGGTGAAAGAATAAGAGAATTGTTACACGCCATCCAGTTACCAGGGGAAGTAGCAGTGGTAAAATGCAGTGCACACTCGAAATCACAAGACTTTGTTTCTTTGGGAAATGGATATGCAGATCAAGTCGCAAGGTTTTGCGCATTGAACTGTATATTGCTCAGAGACTAATGGAACTTGATAAATGAGCCAGAACTTGAACCAAGTGAAGCCTTTGCCCTAAAGGTTGTAGATACAATTGAAGAATTGAAATTCCTACAAAATAATGTCAGTAAAGATGAGAAACTCCCATGGAGCAAACTACAATGCATAGAGAAACCAGATGATTTGTGGGTTTCAAGTGAAGGAAGATTGGTTCTACCAGACAGTCTTTTAACACAATTGGCCAGGTTGTATCATGGACAAGCCCACCTTGGAAGGGATGCCATGATTAGACTATTCAAAATTGATTGGTTTAATCCCAAATTCCGTCAAGTTGCTGAAGTAGTTTGCCATTGTTGCGTCATTTGCCAACAAATGAACGCAGGGAAGGGAACAGTAGTAAATTTGAGCCACATTGGAAGAGCAGGTGGGCCATTCAGCAGGATGCAATGGATTTCATTGAGATGCCTACGCATGCAGGCTTGAGTATGTGTTGGTGATTGTGTGTATTTTTAGTCATTGGATCGAAGCATACCCTACACGCAGAAATGACAGTCTCACAGTTGCAAAACTACTCCTGAGAGAACTAATACCACGTTTCGGATTCCCGATCTCTTTAGAATCAGATAGGTGAAGTCACTTCAATAACGAAGTAATCAAATTACTGTGTGCAGCATTGAACATTGAACAAAAATTGCATTGTAGCTACCGCCCTGAAGCATCAGGACTAGTGGCGCAAATGAATGGCACATTGAAGTCGAGGATGGCGAAAATATGTGCATCAACAAACTTGAAATGGCCTGACGCATTGCCCTTGGTGTTAATGTCAATGAGAAACACACCTGATAGAACAACTGGACTGTCACCGCATGAGATCCTCATGGGCAGAGCCATGAGACTCCCAGCAGTCCCTGCAAATGAAGTTGTAAATATTACAGATGATATGGTATTGGACTACTGCAAAGGTCTAGCTGATGTGGTCCGCTCTTTTTCTCACCAGGTGGAGGCAACCACCTTGCCACCGATCCAAGGTCCAGGACACGCCCTGAAAGCAGGTGACTGGGTCGTGGTAAAGAAACACGTGAGGAAGTCGTGTCTGGAACCCCGTTGGAAAGGACCTTTCCAAGTGATTCTGACAACTACCACCGCTGTGAAATGTGCGGGAGTTCCCAACTGGATTCACGCCAGTCACACGAAAAGGGTGACGTGCCCCACAGAAGAGGAAGTGCTAAAATCACCTGCGACTGACAAGAGAGTACCAGGCACTGAGACAGGACAAAGAGAACCTGGAGGCGAACAAGCAGAAATAGAGGAAGGGGAAATATTTTCTGAGGAAGAAACAGCTGATCCATTTGAGGAGGACCGAGGAGAAGCCTCAGGAAGTGACGAAGATCCCGAAGCTGACAAAGAGCCTGCGACAGGTGAAGGAGCAGGAGAGCCTGATCAGAGGAGGGCTTTCCCAGAAGAAGACGATACAGGAAAAGAAAAGGAAAACCTGATTGACCTCCTAGGGGGAGAACACAAGACAGGACAGAGTGAAATTGTTCAAACTCTTCCAGAACCGGTTGCAGGTCCATCAGGTGAAAACAGTGCAAAACGGAGACAAAGCATATCGCCAGTGAAATTAAGGACTAAAGAAATATTAAACGAAAGTGAAGGGCCAAAGTTGAAAGAGAAAAGAAAAGAAGTGTCTGTCGCAATAACAACACCAAGTGAAGGGAAAGACCCAGCCAAGGAACAAGGCACCAGCGAGAGAGAATCAAAAGGAGATGCAAAATTGAAAAGGAAAAGAATACCGAGCAGAAGATATTCTGGTCCAGAGTGGGCATACATAGCCACTAACAATTGGTCAGACGAATTCCTATCTCTCAGTCTTGAGAACGAAGAGGCAGAACGACACTTTGGTACCTGAAAAGTACAATTCCATGAACATTACCGAATAAGACATTGACAACCTGATTGCCTTTGAAACCAATTTTGAGACAAAGCTGCTAAACCGATAAGAGACTAAGCTGCTAAAAGAAAACAGTGTGAACATTAACTCGTTCAGCTTTATATATATCTGCAAACTTGATTTGATAAAGTGTCTTCAACTTTCTGATTCTATATAGATCATGCCAGGCAGTACTACAAAGGGACATAAAATGAAGTGTTGTAAATACATGTGTATAGGTCTAAAGACTGCATGTGTACTAATAATTATAGCAATAGTTCTTGGAATGCATGGGAAGAATGAGAGAGACGCGAATGATGCTTCTACTTCTAAACCTACTACTGAATTAACTCCTTTACAGAAACTTGAACAAGACGAGAAGTATTTACACGACAAGAAAGAATTATGCTCTAACGTTTTCTATCGCTTGCTGAATGAGTATGTTGAGACAATGGATGCGAAAGATTGTTATGTGTGCACACAAATACCTACCTCAGTAAAGGAAGGAGTGACATATCATAGCATGCCTCTTACGTATGGAATTTCATGTAGTTTATTAATGACCAGATTTTATGTCCAGGAGTATATTCACTACTTTTATTCCAATCATGATGTTGTATTTGCATATGTCCCCATAATTGAGTACCTGAGTTAAATAGCAAGAGATTATTATATAAAGTTAGTTAGGGGTTTCTTTGAGCCATTGTCACCTTTTCACACAGCTTACGCTCACAGAGAAAACCTTACATGCTTGCTTTCACCGATAGAGAAATTTTTTTTAGATCACACTGACGATAGGAGGAAGGTGGGTAAGGAGAAATTAGAAAAGGAATTACACAAAAGGACATCTGTAGATAACTATGCTTTTGCAGCGATAAAGACACAAGGGAAACTAGCTTTAGATGCAATACACGTAGGGAGGCTTTGTATATACAGACCTAAATCATATTATGACACAATCTTTGTGGGAACGAGTGAATGTAAACATACGTTTTTGTTTCAAGCTAAATGGACGTTCATGTTAAATGGCCTAGACCCAGTTATTCCAGGGGTATATTATATTTGTGGATTTAACGCCTATTATCGTCTTCCAAAGGGATGGTATGGGAGATGTTATTTGGGAATAGTATTTCCAAAGATTTATCAATTGGACGACTTAAAGAATTTTCCAAAGCTGTCTGAATCACATCATGTTCAGAAAAGGGAGACAGCTTCTGGTGTGGTAGGAGATATATTTGGAGCAATGATTCCTTCAGTAGGAGTCATATTGAATTCAATTAAAATACGAAAGTTGTCTACTATTGTGGATAACATGTTGACAAAGTTCTCAGGAGCTATAATCCTGATGGATGCTGAACTTGCTGCAGAAAGAGCTATGACTCTTCAAAATCGGCTTGCTTTAGACATTCTTTAGCAAAGGATGGCGGCGTTTGCAAAATGCTTAGCGCACGTCACTGTTGTTCTTATATTCCAGACAACAGTGGGCAAATAAGAAAAATGCTTACAAATTTAACTAACTAGAGTACAGATTTGAAAGAATTGAAAGAACCAGGAGTATGGGAGAAGGTTGGAAAAGGATTTGCTTCTGTGGGAAATTGGCTCAGCAACATTTGGGACGGACTATTGCTGAAAATAGTAAAAGGAATATTAATAACATTAATTTGCTTATTAGGTATTTGGGGAATATGGAAAGCTATTAAAATATTGAAAACAAGAAACAAAAGGAAAAGAGAAGAGAAAGAACAAAATAAAATGATAGAAATATACAGAGAAAAATCAAAGGGAACAAAAAGGAAGAGGGAATTGACTGAAGTGCCAAATTACTAAAACAGAATTTTAATGGAATAAAATCTGTGGGAAGATTTGATGTGATGACATAATTAGTAATCAGAGGAGGGATTGATGACGCAGAAAAAGAAGGACTAACAAATATTCATATATCAAGTAACAAAAATCGTATAAGGTAGTGTGATTTTAGCAAAGAAAAATAATATATGTGGGAAATTGTGCCCACGGGGTAGTTCGCCATTATTATAAACGAGCTTAATTAATCATGAAGAATTGAAAATGTAGTAATCCGTCATAATTGCAAATGTATTCTATGATTTCTTGTTGAAACTGTTATATGCTTAGCTTAAATTTAGCAGAGGCTTTGGCCTAGTTGCCTGGTCTCAAAATGTAACTGCGTGGATTTCACTTGTATTAACAAAGACATATTATTTTACTTTAAAGGATGTATTTTTCCAGTAGAAATGACTAATACACTTATCTCAAGGTTTCGTGCTAGGCTGGTTTCATCCTCTTTGATGCAAGGTCAGTTTCTGCAGGTGCAGACAATAAAGACACTGTGATAAAATTAATTGGCAAACTTTGTTGCAACTTGTGTTCCAAGGCTCCAAGGACACCTTATGCATAAATGAGTACTAGGAGAAAGACACTATTCATTGGTCAAATTGAAGCCACCCTATGAACCCTCCAATGGAAGACCCTGAAGAATATGGAATGTTTCTTACTTAAACCCACCAGACAAAGAGAAGTCAGCCATTTTCCTTGATGCCATTTTGAAGCCTGATTCAAGAAGCCATCTTGAACGACCCTCCGATGCCTTTCTCTGTCGCAGAGAAAGAGACTTTAAATAATTCTCACCCTAGAGACTTTAAATTTGCCCCGTCTTGCCCATGCAGTAACTTTTACCCCATTCCCTTGCTGCTGCAAGGGAACTTGCTTTAACTTTGCCCCTTTGAAATCCGCCCCATGCTGATCGAACCGGTACCTGAAGGACGAAGAATTTTCCTTGTATGCTGATTGTATTTGGTAAATATGAAAGGATAATTGTATTATGCATTGTGTTTTCCTTCCTAGGTACCAACTGCTATTTTGATAGGGCCCAAACTAGAAGTTTTCTAAATTCATGTTGACTAAATTCGTTTTTGCATGAAGCCCCACATGCCAACGCTAATTAGAGGTTAGCTGAGGTATTCATTTGATTGCACCATGCTAAACTGAAATCTTGTTATGCTGACCGATGTATGAAATTAGTCAAATTCAATTGCTTATATTAGTGATTTGCATTGCTATAACCGAGTGCATTATAATCCAGATATTGTGTAGATTGCGTTTCTTCTGCCGCTATGGACAGATAGTAATGTTCGTATAAGTATATCATTTGATTTTGAGACTCATCTATATTGTGCTAGCTTTGTTAATATAGGGAAATAAATTCATTAACTTTTAATAAACCGGTGTGGTTATTCATGACTGAAAGGTCATGATGCGTCAAAATACTGATTGTTATTGATTCTTAATGTGTTGTTTGATTATTAATTGAGTATTGGGTATTGATTAGAATGGTTATTAATTATTGATTTGAGTGATCCGACTATTCTTGGATGAGGAGAACCCAACTCGGTTAAAAGGTTCACCGACCTCCAGCGTGTCCAAGTACAGGTAATTTATAAAGACTGGACGCGATATCATGTGTGTGTGTGTGTATATGTATGATGTTTTAAATTGAATGTTTGGTGCACGCGTGCATGTTTGAGTGTTATGAGTGTTGTTAGTGGATGTGCATGCATTAGTGCGTGTGTGTGTGAAAGAATGAGTGTGTGCGATCTTGTAAAATGAATGTTTGGTGCGTGCGTGCATGTTTGAATGGTATGAGTGTTGTTAATGGATGTGCGTGCGTGCATGTCTGTGTGTGAATGAACGTGTGTGTGTGTGTGTGTGTGTCCCGCCCGCCCCCCTCGCTCCTAAAGCTGCCAGCCGCCACTGATCCCTAACTACATAAAGTATTCCAAGATAAGGGCATTGTCTGGGCCATAAGAGCCCAAGTTAGCATAATAACCCCTGACTATATAAAGGTTTCTAAATAAGAGTCCTTGTATGTATATTGAATGTGTCTGCCTATTTTGAAATCCAGGCATGAATTAGGTCCTTGGGGACCTCAGTCGGACACCGTGTTACCCGTTCTATCCAGAGCTTGGCGCATCTTCTCAAGCTGTGTAACATTGCTAGACTACACTTGCGGAAAAGGGACATTAATTATAGTTCATTAAGAGCAGCCAGAGCCTTTGAAGGGACATTGTAATTTACCAATATTATCGTTATAATTGAAAATATTACTGATAACTTAGGTTGTACTACTGATTATCGACCGCCCAGAATATCATGGTACAAGAATAGCGAGGACAAAATTCCACAGGGTAAGTGCACCTAGGAAAGGATAGTCTTACTATTCCTAACTCCACATCCATGTACAGTGAAGATATCTATGTCACCAAATACATATATGTGGCGTTAGGTCTAAAAAAAGTTGACTGACTTACTTGTTGCTATTTTATTTTCAATATTTTCTCCATCGATTTTGTGGTGTAGATGTTCAGGGTTGTAAGAAAGTGCTACTATTGGCATGGTTACCCCCTAACTTTTTGCCTTTTATTGATGCCAGCTTTGATTGAAAATGTGCTGGGACCCTGTGAACCAGGCCCACTGGTGCTGGTGGGGAGAAAAAGAATAAGTCGACATGGTACTCCCCTCAGAGTGCCATGCCCACAACCCACTGCCTGTGGCATAGGTAAGTCACCCCTCTGGCAGGCCTTACAGCTTTAAGGCAGGGTGCACTATACCACGGGTGAGGGCATAGCTGCGTCAGCACTATGCCCCTACAGTGTCTAAGCCACGTCTTAGACATTGTAAGTGCAGGGCAGCCATAAACAGTATATGGTCTGGGAGTTTGTCAGACACAAACTCCACAGTTCCATAATGGCGACACTGAATAGTGGGAAGTTTGGTATCAAACTTCTCAGCACAATAAATCCACACTGATGCCAGTGTGGGATTTATTGAGAAATGCACACAGAGGGCATCTTAGAGATGTCCCCTGCATGCCAGCCCAACTGCTAGTGCTAGGCTGACCAGTCTCTGCCAGCCTGCCACTTCCAGACCAGCTTCTGGCCACATGGGGTGGGTGCCTGTGTGCACTCTGTGACCAGGAACAAAGCCTGTCCTAGGTGGAGGTGCTTCACACCTTCCCCTGGAGGAACTGTAACACCTGGCGGTGAGCCTCAAAGACTCAAGCCTGGTGTTTCAACACCCCAGGGCACTCCAGCTAGTGGAAATGCCCACCCCTGGACACAGCCCCCACTTTTGGCGGCAAGGCCTTGGAGATAATGAGAAAAACAAGGAGAGTCACACCCTCAGCCAGGTCCATCCCTAAGATGACCAGAGCTGATGTGACCCCCTCATTAGAAAATCCTCCATCTTGTTTTGGAGGATTTAGCCCAATAGGAATAGGGATGTGCCCCCCTCCCCAAAGGGAGGAGTGCAAGGAGGGTGTAGCCTCCCTCAGGGACAGTAGCCATTGGCTACTTCTCCAGCCCTAACACACCCCTAAATTTAGTATTTAGGGGCGACCCTGAACCCGTGAAATCAGATTCCTGATGACCTACAAAGAAAAAGGACTGCTGAACTGAAAATCCCACAGAGAAGAAGGAAGATGACAACTGCTTTGGCCCCAGCCCTACCGGCCTGTCACCTGATTCAAAGAACCTGCAACAGAGACGCATCCTGCAGGCCCAGCGACCTCTGCTGACTCAGAGGACTGCCCTGCATCTACAAAGGTCCAAGAAACTCCAGTGGACAGGGGCCTATCTAAACCAGCAAGAAGAAACCATGTTTAAAGGGGCTCCCACCTCACTTCGGAAGCGTGAGTCCCCACCACTCTGCACCCGATGCCCCTGGCCTGTGTCCAGAGAAACCAACAACCCAGAGAGGATCCCCAGGCGACTCTGACGACGTGTCCAACCTGGGCTAACCTCTCTGCACCCCCACGACGAAGCCTGCAGAGGGAATCCCGAGGACCCTCCTGACCACGACTGCCCGGTAAGAAGAAACCAGACGCCTGGAAGAAGCACTGCACCAGCAGCCCCCAGGCCCCTGAAGAACCAACCACTGGTGCAGCCGTGACCAGCAGGTGGCCCTCACCCATGCCCAGTCAGTGGCTGGCCCGAGAAGCGCCCCTCTGCCCTGCCTGCAACACCTGAGTGACTCCTGGGTCCCTCCATTGATTTCTATTACAAACCTGACGCCTTGTTTGCCCACTGCACCCGGACGCTCCTGTGCCGCTGAGGGTGTACTTTGTGTGCCTACTTGGGACCCCCCAGTGCTCTACAAAACCCCCCTGGTCTGCTCCCCGAGGACGCAGGTACTTACCTGCTAGCAGACTGGAACCGGAGCACCCCCTGTCTCCACAGACGCCTATGTTATTTGGGCCCCTCTTTGACCTCTGCACCTGACAGGCCCTGTGTTGCTGGTGCTGGGTGTTTGGGGTTGACTTGAACCCCCAATGGTGGGCTGCCTATGCCCCGGAAACTGAACTTGTAAGTGTTTTACTTACCTCAAAAACTAACTTGTACTTATTTCCCCCAAGAACTGTGTATATTACTATTTTGATTCAAAGTCCTATCTATACCTATGCAAAGTACCATACATTTAATGTACTTACCTGCAATTTGAATCTTGTGTTTCTAAAATAAATTAAGAAAATAATATTTTCTATATAAAAACCTATTGGCCTGGAGTTGTCATTGAGTGTGTGTTCTCATTTATTGCCTGTGTGTGTACAAAAGATGCTGAACACTACCCTCTGATAAGCCTAACTGCTCGACCACACTACCACAAATAGAACATTCGTATTATCTATTATTGCCTCTGTCAAGCCTCTTGGGGAACCCCTGGACTCTGTGCACACTATCTCTCACTTTGAGATAGTATATACAGAGCCAGCTTCCTACAAGGGTGCACACCAATAATGACTCCCCATCAACGTCACATTCCATGCATGAAAAATGTGTTTTGTCTGTTTCCTTATGACTAAAAGGAAAGTTATTTAACTGGCAGGTCCTCGCCTCTGCTTGGCCTTCCTTGTAAGCTACCAACATCATTTTCTGCACTGGCAGGCTTTACACCAGGACATAGAATTGTAGAGCTGTGAATAGCTAACACACCTGAATTACTGTCAGGCATGGCTGGTGGCTCTTGCCGCCTTCAGAGGATGCTAAACCAGTGGTATGGAACCAGTCATACCAGGGGGGAGGGGTGGAAAGAAATCGAGAGAGAGAGAGACTGACTCCTCTCCCACTATTCAAAAGATGGGCAGGCTAGGAGTATTGTAAATGTAGGGTCATAGAGACATTTCTGACCTTGCTTTTTTCATCTGTTTCCATGCATAAGTTCTGGCCTTGTGCAGGGTCCTTGCAGGAGGAAACAAGATGCTTGAATTGTCAGCAAGGCCCAGGATTACATTCACAAGTGGTTATTCAGGTTTGGAAGGTAAGCATGAAAATGTCCCTGAAAACGACCTTTCCTAATTGATGGGCCATGAGAACTTAGTTGGAGGAATTGGAGCCTCCTGACAAAATCAGCAGCCCCCTCTGTCTCTACCTACTTGGCCAACATTAATAAATACATTTTAAAACAGAAGGCTCACTCACTGCATGTATCAACCTCCAATATATTTACCTAGGTGCAAGTTGATTGGCTACATATTTTTTCAAGAAGCAAATTTCTGCTGGCAAAAGTGAATGCAGCACTTTGTTAATTAGTTCATGAAAATTTCCAAAGGCATTAACATTTCAAAACTAGTGATTCCACAATTTCCCTCGGGAACCAGAGCAGTTTTATTACTTGATGGTTGCAGTTGAGTACTGCAACATAAGTGGGCACACCCGTAAAGTACAAACTCATTCAGGAGCTCTCAGGCCAGGGTACGGTGCTCAGGGGGGCCCCTGTAGCTCGGCCCCCCCTTCATCACAGGGGCTGAGGGGGCCTTCGGTACACCACAGGAGGGTTGGTGTAGGTTGCCTGGTGAAACGTTCCCGAAACCTGCAGTGGTGTAAAAAAGCACTCGCAGCCCTTGAAGTATGGTGGGGCCCCCGAGCTCCAGCAGAGTACCCTGGCCTGAGAGCTCTTAAATACGTTTGGAGGGGGGCCCCTACGTGTACGTTGCAGGGGGGATCCCCTCAAGGTTTGCTATGCTACTGTACAAAGCCATTGTGTGGTCGCAAAGCCTGCAATTTGCAAATCACAGGGTTTCTGACCGCAAAATGGATTTTTAATATGTACTAAACCCATTTTCTGATTTGGTAACACGTTGTCAAATCATAAAATAGGTTTACAAACTCACAAACGAATTGCTATTCTGAAGGGTCATGTCTAGGGTGTTCTTTCCAAATAGTGATTGGTTAATGTATGTATCAATGTTTTGCAACCAAAACCAGTCACAAAGCATTGAAATTGTATTGACACCTTAAAGAAGGTATGACCCATTTGCAAATGGTTAAAAAAAAACGTTGTTGGTTAGTAGGAAGTGGTCACGGGACCACTGCTGATTCTTAAACAAACAACGAAAAAACCTGCAGTTAAAAAAAAAGTTCACTTACTTAAAAAGAGATCACAGACATAGGGGGTCATTCCAACTTTGACGGGCGGCGGAGGCCGCCCGCCAAAGTTCCCCCAACAGAATACCGCTACGCGGTCAGAAGACCGCCGCGGTTATTCTGTGTTTCCCGCTGGGCTGGCGGGCGACCGCCAGAAGGCCGCCCGCCAGCCCAGCGGGAAACCCCTTCCCACGAGGAAGCCGGCTCCGAATGGAGCCGGCGGAGTGGGAAGGGTGCGACGGGTGCAGTAGCACCCGTCGCGAATTTCAGTGTCTGCTCAGCAGACACTGAAATTCAAAGTGGGGCCCTCTTACGGGGGCCCCTGCAGTGCCCATGCCATTGGCATGGGCACTGCAGGGGCCTCCAGGGGCCCCACAACACCCCTCACCGCCATCCTGTTCCTGGCGGTCGAAACCGCCAGGAACAGGATGGCGGTGAGGGGGTCGGAATCCCCATGGCGGCGCAGCAAGCTGCGCCGCCATGGAGGATTCAGCAGGGCAGCGGAAAACCGGCGGGACACCCCCGGTTTTCCTGTTCTGACCACGGCCATACCGCCGCGGTCAGAATGCCCTGCGGAGCACGGCCAGCCTGTTGGCGGTGCTCCCGCCGACCTCGGCCCCGGCGGTCAGAATCACCCCCATAGTGGTCTGCTGACCGCAGCAATTTGCGATCTGATTTAAGAGGTAGGTCAGATTGCAACCCACTACGATTCAGAATTTTGCGAACTTACCTATCAATACATAGTTCAGTTTTAAAATTCCTTTCCATTCGCAAAATGTAGGTTTGCAAATTGCAACCACTTTTTTGTGAAGAGAAATTTCATACATCAGGTTCCTAGGCAAGAAGGGCCTGATTACGAGTTTGGCGGTCCTCATGGTGAGAAGACCGCCGTAGAAGTGGCGATCTCGCCCCAAGCCCTCTTACGACTTGACCACTGGGCTGACGGGTGGGAACCTGCCCAGTGGGAAAGGTGCAGCAGCATTGTTGCCGGCTCACAATAGAGCTGTCGGCAATGCTGCTGCATGCAGGGGTACCCGTGCACTCCTCCCCTTGGCTCCCTGCACCTGTTCTCCAACAGCCTTTTCATGGCAGTTGTACCGCCATGAAAAGGCTGGCGGACAACAAGATTGTAATCAGCAGGGCAGAGCTGACTTCAGTGTCGGCCTGGCTGATTACAACCTGCACCGCCGTCATCCCATTGGGATCGGAGATCCTGACGGGATGACGGTAGTTTGGTGGGTCTTCCCGCCAACCTCAAAATGTTGACTGCCAGACTCATAATAAGGCCCTTAGTCATGCAAAATGGTATGATCTAGCCTACCCTCACTACATCATTGGGTCGCTACATAGAAGGTATGAAATGTGGGTGACAACTAATATTCCCTCTAATTATTTTTCTCTGTGTTTGCCAACTACATGTTTGTGTGCACGCAATTCTCAACTGTCTGAGTTGTGATGAACAGCTAAAAACTGATATAGGCAGTGTGCTATCACAACTGATGGAAGCTGAATCTCTACAAGGCTACACAAAAGGTAAAAGAACAACATGCAAATGTCAAGTAACAGCACTGAAGTCTTATACTCACAATCACGTAAGGTTTTCTGCAGGAGCACTCTGGTGTTTCGTAACTGGGTGGCTATGTCAGTGAGTTAAATGAGTTGCCACTGACATAAATGATAACCACCAGGCTTCAAGTCTAGCTATGCCAATTTAACCTGTTATCTACAGTGCTTATGAATGGCAGGAGGTTGGAATAGAGCACTAAATCAAAAACAAGGTTTTATCCCTGTGAGGCTACACTAAATGTGTCTGATATTTGAAAGCATAAGTTCTGGAAGAGAAATCTTGACTCATTTACATGTAATACTGATCCAACTGATCAAGTTGGAGTAGGTACTTTGGCAAATCAGTAACCTACAGAATAGTACAGGAACTCCTAGAAATAACAACAACTTAGGGCCTAATTAAGAGTTTGGCAGACAGGAAAGCCCATCTGCCAAACTTCCAACAGGGTGGCCGCTGCCTTCATGGCGACTCCCCCCCCCCACCCCCCCCCCTGGCAGTCATTAAGAATTTACAGCTAGGTCGGTGGGTGGAAACCTCGGTTTCCACCTGACAACCTAGCAGGAAACAGGCTATAGCATTGTCTCTGGCTCGTAATGCAAAGCAGACAGTAAACATTGCAACGGTGCTGGGCAGGGATGCCCCTGCACTGCCCATGCCAAGTGCATGGGCAGTGCAGGGGCCCCCTGCACCTGTTCTTTACCAGCCTTTTCATGGTGGTGTTACTGTCATGAAAAGGCTGGTGGAGAACAAGGTTGCAACTGGACTAAGGGCCCGATTAAATGTTTGGCAGTCGGACCGCCAGACCACTGAGGTGGTAGTCCCAAGAAGACCGGCGTCCTGCCCGCCATATTACGATGTATGAAGGTTAAACCGCAGACCGCGTAGACATTTTGCTGACTGCCAGCGGTGCAGCGGGTTGCATTGTTGGAGGTGCTTAGTCTGTTGCCATCATGGCCACGGCCAACTGCTGAGCCTATTACAAAAACACAGTTGACATGGCAGCCCTTTTATGGTGGTTAGCTGACGGCGGTCGGCTGTTGCTGTACACTTACAGCAAAGCACCAGGGGAGTGGCCATTGGATGGATTCAAAAACAGCACAGCTGAAATCCATTGGCCAAGTGGGCACAACTGCAAATCACACTATAAAAAAATCCCATCATAGACCATGATCCTTTGCCTCTCCCCTGCACCACAGCAATACAGAAACCACACTACATTTTGCAATTTTCTTCACATAAGGCAGCCCTTTTTTCCTATCCATTTTTTACCTTTCACACAGTTCTTCTATTTTTCCTTTTTTGTCCCAAATATGTCTTGATTAGTTTGTCACTGTCACCCACTTTATTTTCAGTCTTGTCACGAGGTGAGGGTTATGGTGGATGAAATCATAAGAGTAGAGCCAAAATTGTTTGGAGCCCAAGTCCAGCATATTTCTTTCAGTAGGAAAATGGAAATGTGGCAAAGGATAGTCAACAGAGTGAAATCTGTAGGCACCACCTTGCGCACAGAGGAGAATATTAGGAAAAGGTGGAATGACCTGATGGGGAAGGTGATTTCCCTGACATCCAGGCAACACCTGGAGTCCCTGAAGAGTGCTGGTGGTCCTCCCAGCGCCCCATAACAACTCTTTCCCTGGGAGGAGAAGGTCTTGGTCATCCTGTATCCTGAGGGCTTGGCAGGAATTGCTGGGGGAGCGGAGTCTGGTAAGTCACACCACAAAAACTGTTATAAATTTCAATTTCCTGTGTGGTCACACCTCAGCTTTGTCCATTGCGTTGTTCATCTACTTTCATAACCTGCAATATCCAAAGTTTCAGAGATGGTAGATTGTCAATGTGTATTGTCGTATATAACATCACATGTATCAATCTCCATCACATGACATATGTTGGAATGGGGTCTGTAAGTGTTTTAATAACAAAAGATCATCCCAGGACCCCTGGTGTGTGTCAACATGTAAATGTATGATCCAACTTAACTGCAGTGTGGCAACAGGTATGTCAGACTAAACATTTGTTGGGAAGTAGAGAGAGTGACATGACTACAACTACCATGAGGCCCTCTTTCTGTAACTCAAAACAAGAGACCCTTGTGCACTTGCCAAAATACACTTGTTAGCCGTGTCACAACTGATGTTCACTCATCATGGAGTTCACCATTTGTCTAGTGTTGGGAAGTAGAGAGATACATGACCACAACTACCATGAGGCCCTCTTTCTGTAACTCAAAAGAGGCCCATGTGCACTTGCCCAAAGACATTTGTTAGCCATGTCACACCTGATGTTTACTTATCATGGAGGTCACTGTCTGTCTAGTGTTGGGAGTCTGATAGTGACATGACTACAACTACCATAAGGCCCTCTTTCTGCAACTCAAAACAAGAGGCCCTTCTGCACTTGCCCAAAGACACTTGTAAGCCTTATTACAACTGATGTTCTCTCATCATGGACTGAGCAATCTACATATCATGCTTAACTTTGAGACATGTACGTCTACCTAGCTTGATGTTGTCCTGGTAACCCCAAATGACACTATTGATGCCATAAATGGCACCTTACCAACTATGTACATCAAGTAGCTGTAAGGCATTAAGGTGCTTGAACCGAATTGGAAGTGGTAGGTAACTCATTGACTCTGCATTGCTCACATGATACCTACTGCTACATATACAACCAAGTTGTGTGTTCACCTGAACCTTATACAACTAGGCCTTGGAATGACCAAATACAAATTAAACTTCTCCACTGTGTGGCCTTAGCTGTTAGATGTCATGTTCATTCCTTATTCTGAAATGCAAGTTATCAGCACATCTAATGAGCTGCTCAATCCTATTGTTTTTGCAGACTCCACAAATGTCTTGTCTACAACTTCAATACCATGGAAATATATCACAATAGGAAACCCTACCTATTAACATTTTCCCTCGTCCCTACTTTCTTATCATTTGGATGTAGATTCCACACTATACCCAATAACAATGCACTTGATTTCTAAACAGGTCAAACTGCCACTGCACCTGGGCAGGCCTTGCCCACTGAACAGACTCCCAACCCACCCTTGGATGAAGCCCTCAGGAATGATGACACTCCTGGACATGTGGATGTGGATGACGGACCTGGCACATCTGGGCAGCCTGGTCAGACTGCAGCAGTGAGTCCCTCTGTGCCCACATTAAAGCTTTCCACCCCAGCTGCTACAACAACTCAGCCAGCAACACATCTTCAACCTGCTGGGTCCTGGATCTTGAAGTAGAAATCACCATCGCTAACACAGAGGGACCAGGACCCCACTGGAGAGGATACTCTGGCCCAAGGACACAGGCTCATAGAGGTAGGGCCCGTGGGAGGGATGTTGTGGGCCGACAGAGTGAGGCCACTGGGGCCACTCACAACCAGGACACTATCAGCCAAGTCTTGGGGGTCTATCAGGAGTACCAAGGCATAATGGGCCAGGTAGTAACCGACCTCTGGGAAATCAAGCAGCTGCAGAGGGGCATATACCAACAGATGTAAGCCCATAAACCCTAACAGGGGTGATGATGGACATCCAAACAATACTGAGCAGGGCTTTTCCACCACCATCTACTTCTTCCTGTGGTCCAAGTATATCAAGGCCATCTACATATGCAGCAGACACAGGAAGAAAGACTGTCAGACACGCCTGCCTCTGTAGCAGTTGAAACCCCATGCCCTCGCAAGTGGGGACGTCTATGCAAATATCAAGTGGGGAGGATGGCAAGATACCCACCACTGCCAGCAAGAAACCTCAACATTAATGACCTCCTTTGTGTGTTACACATTCACTCTGTGGATAAATTCAGGTCACTTTTCTATTCCTGATGGTAGCAGTAATTTGGACTTTGAAATTCAGATGATTTGGCATCTACATCTATGGATTCATTCACCATGACTGACTCCTTCACTTTTTATTTATGTTTATTTTTGCACTGAGTATGTCTTCACCTTTAACATTTTCATAAATTCACAAGTCACAAACTCATTGTCTGCTGTAGTAAATTTCACATTTAGTAATGTAGATAAGTAAGACCATGTGAACTATACAATGACAAAACAAGCTACTTGTATAAACATGGATTTGTTGCATTTACATAATGTTTTCCTCAGTATCACAACCATGCACACCAGCACATACATACAAGTGTCTTATCTAAGAAGATGTTTATTACAGTGTACAAATCATAGGCTGGCAAGATGTCAGATACATAGAAGATCAAACATAACTGAATTGTACTGTGTAAGTGATCAAATTACAGGTACAGAAGGAAGGGTTATATCAGACACTGTCCTGTAGAGTAGACAAACATGAGTTTGGTTGCTGTCATCGCCTAACTCGCAAAAGGATGCCAACATCACAAAATTCAACATTCAGACAGATAGTAGTACAACAGTTCCTGATCATAGGGCCGTTACAATCCAGTGCTTCTGCATATGGTAGTATGACACAAACAAATGTCAGCAATGTGCCACAGGCACTTTGGCCTACAATAAAGAAACACATCAACAGCTACATGCAGTTCAAACAAAATGAGTGTTTAGCCAACGTGAAGTAAAACTAACATGGATTTGGCCTACAACTACATAAGTACTGGCCACATGATGACACACATAATGCATCCTGGCCACCACACAAAAAGGGACAACTTCAATGAAGTGTCCTGAACTTCCTTTCTATCACTGTGCAAGCTGTCTTTGCACAGGTCTTGTTCACCCAAGGTCTGTGACATACATTCCCAGGAACAATCCATGTGCACTTCGTATGTCCCAACAGCACCAAATACCTGCCATGTCACAACTCTGAAATGTCCAAATGAAGATGCCATGGTGAAGGTACTTAAACAAACACAAAAAAAGAATATAGTTATGAAACAATACATATGACCCAATTCACATAGCAATCATCTGGAGAACGCAGTCCATAACAAAAAGCTGGCATATATAAAGCAACATTTACTAAATGTGAATGTGTCAAAAGCTCCATCACCAAACACCCTTTGGCAGATTTTTCCATAGCTTAAGCCTCCTAACACTTTTCTAAATGCATTCTCCTCACATCCTTACAACAAGAGTTCATTGTACAGTCAAATTCAGGACATCATATGATATACTCACACACATGAGAAGAAGCTGTTGATAAAGTCTTGTCGCAAGTCAGCTCCATCCTCTTCACCACTATCATCATCATTTGGCATTCAGGATCCTCACCCGGTGACACCTCAGGATCTCCCTTCTCTGTGATGTAAGGGATGTTCCTTCGCAGGGCGGTGTTATGGAGCATGCAGCAGGCCACAATGATATGACACACCTTCCCGGGTGAGTAGAGGAGGGCTCCTCCAGTCTTGTCCAGACAGCAAAATCTGGCCTTGATGAGCCCAAAAACTTGCTCAACTGGCCATCGTGTTCTTCTATAGGCCTCATTGAAGCAGACGTAGATGGATTCTTCAGCTGTGTTAACAACCAAGGACGGTTGGGGTATGCTGAGTCTCCTGTTATGAAACATAAAAGCTACAATGAGTCACACACTTCCTGATCGTAGCATCTGACATTGCACACACAAAGTTAGGACAGGTGTAGCTTACCAAAAAACCAGGCCCTCTCTGGTTGCAGTAGTGACATCAGCTGCGGTATGGTGCTGTTCTGCATTACAAAGGAATCATGGGCTTAACCTGGAAACCAGGCACAGACGCTTGAAATGTACAGATCTGGCGAGCAGACAACTTGCACATTAATAGAATGCAAGTGCTTCCTGTTCCGATAGACTTGTTCACTTGCATGCGGTGACACTAATGCAATATTGTAATTGTAATTGTATTTATATTTATATAGCAGTTACTACCCCTAATGAGGTGTCAAAGCGCTTTTCGACGAGAAGCTCTTTACTCCGGAACCCAAGAGGAATTAGTGGTGGATTAGTGTAGGGAAATATGAGTACAATATTAGTATTATTATGAGTTAATTTGAGCAGCGGATATATGAGTTTGTTAGTTGGATTGATTAGAGTAATCGAGGGATAGAGGAGGGAAGAATCCAGAAGTGTTAATTGGGAGTTTATAGTAATAGGATGAGGCTTGGGATGGGTAAAGGAGAGATGGAGGAGGGAAGAGTCTGTGGAATGGGGTTAAGGACATCATAGTAGCAGGAGGGTTTTTGGATGAGTCAAAGGTGAGATAAATGAGGGAGAATTTAGTAGGGTTGTTTGGGAGATCATGGTAGTGGTTTGGCGTGAGCTAGATGCGGTAGAAGAGGGAAAAGCTTAGGCAGGGTTATTTTGGAGATGAAAGTAGTAGAATGGGTTTGGGATGAGTCCGAGTGGGGATGGAGGATAGATTGATAGAGACATAGGATGATGGGGAGACAGAGTAAAGCTTACGAGAGAGTAAAATGTATATTATTTTGTAATGATTTATTATTTATTTTATTTATACATATATATATATATATATATATATATATATATTGTTTTTTCAAATTGCTTTATTCTTTTTGCAATTTAATTTCATTATTTATATTTTGAATGTTATTTATGGAGTTCATTTTATTTATTTGTATTTATTTTTTCTTTAGTACAGTAGGGCTAGATATGTAAATACATAGTAAGGGGATATATGTCCAAGAAATATAACGGGTGTAATAATTTGAGACCAAAAGTAGTATTGTATAAGCACAGACTTTCAAGATCTGTAACATTTGATGTTAATTAATAAGTGTACTTTTCTAACATTCATTTATCTTTACTCAATTTTTCAATAGTGAAATGCTTGCTGCTAAATAGTTAAGATACCATTTGCTCATTGTGATATAAAAAACAAAGCAGGGATTCATAAGTATCTAACAACTTATCTAGGAGCTATGCAATAACCTATGAACATGTTAAGCATAGAATAATATACACATATATATGTGTATACATATATATATATATATATATATATATATATATATATGCACACTCGCACATATACACATATATATCACATATATATATATATATATATATTATATATATACATATATGTATATATATATTTAACAGTGAGTAAATATACATTTGTTAAACAGGCTTAAAGAGTATATGTATAATTTATTATTATGAAATAGTTACTATACATATTTCTTAAAGAACTATAACTATCTAGAATTTATACATAATCAGATTATAAATATTTATCAGCACAAGCATATGCAGTCCATTGCTGTTTGAATATGGTGGCTATGAAGGAAAGGGCCAACTCTTGAGTAGTCTTCTGAAGGCCAGACGTTATCAGTGGATCTTATATTTGTGGGCAATGAATCCCATAGTTTAGCCGCTTCAACAGAGAAGGATGTACCACCTGTTGCCTTTTTCTTGTATGGTGGTATTTTAAGGCGGGGTGCCAATCTTGAGCGGAACTTTCTTTGTATTTGGTTATTTTGTTTCTGATGAAAAGTTATCCTGTTGCATGTATACCTT
The DNA here is from genome assembly GCF_031143425.1 of Pleurodeles waltl. Taxonomy (NCBI): domain Eukaryota; kingdom Metazoa; phylum Chordata; class Amphibia; order Caudata; family Salamandridae; genus Pleurodeles; species Pleurodeles waltl. The sequence continues at coordinate 893,855,334 of NC_090439.1, forward strand.
TGCGAGTGATACAAAGCAGCTTGAAGGTGGATCTTCTGGCAATGGGTAATCAGTGTAGTGCTCTCAAGGCAAGGGAGATGTGGGCTTTTGTCTTTGCATGTAATAGTAGCCTGGCAGCTGAGTTGTGAATACACTGTCGTTTTTTCATAATAGCTAGAGATGATCCATGATAGAGGCCATTGGCATAATCCAGTTTGGATAGTGCAAGAGAGATAGTAGCCTGCACCTTGTGTGGAAATCCGAGGTGGGGGAAGATGTACCACAGAGTCTTCAAGGTGATGAAGCTTGATTGTGCTAATTTGTCCACTTGAGCATTCATTGTTAACTTGGAGTCCATGGTAATTCCAGGGTTTTTAACTTCCTTGGATACTTGAGGAGGTGGTCCCAGATCGTCAGGCTAGGTGCACAGTGGGTCATAATTTTTCAGGTCGGCACATGTGAATATTTCTGTTTTGGAAGCATTCAGTTTGAGATGGCTCCAAGACATCCACTGATCAACAGCTCTGAGGCAATTGAATATGGGTGCCATCAATAGGTCCAACCACATGTAGGAGGTGACCTAATCCATAAAAGCCAACCGTCACATTGGCTAAATCCTCAGGTTTGCAGAACCTAATGAAGCTGTCAATGTGTTTAGTCATTGCTGATAGCACGTTTTCTAAAACACCATTGAACATAGGTTGTGACATACGACAAGCTATGGCCACTGTATACTGAAAAGACCCTGTGGCCAAAAAGTGTAGTACTGCCAAAAGTCTCATAATGGGTTAGTGTTTTGAGGCCTGAGATATGGCTTCAACTGATGATATAGATTGTGTATAGTTTGGCTATTCAGACTAAATTGTTTTATCTCATCCCTTTCTTACATGGTTTGAAGGTCAGGAAATGGACAGTACACTGGAGGTTGTCGTCTCCTCCCTCTCCCAGGGTACCTATGTGTGGAATCAAATCAATAGGTGCATCAGTCAGAGTGCCCAGAGCTACGTTTATGATGAGTAAGACAAAAGTGATAAGACAAAACATTATTTGCTGAAAAACCATTACACACATTTCAATGGTCTACTCCCCAAGATCCAGCTATAATTCCCATTGTTGTCTACAAATGTATCTAAAACATATATGTGCACATCACGCACCTATATGGTCCTCATGTGCACCCTGTCATAGGAAAATGTGCTGTCCCCTCCCAAAATACAGTCACCGGCAGTGTACTTTGCACCGTGAATATATGGCATTTATGACCAGTAATGCACTACACTGATGATTGTGTACTAGAAATTACACAACAATGGAGTATCACATGTGTTTATGATTTCACACATTTGTAGTGATAGTGACGCATTTACCAGTCAACAATACTGTAGTTTCAACTGCTAAAATGGTGGATGCCTGACCTCGTATATTGTACTTTTGGAAGCTTCCGCCGGCGGCGGATGTCAACTGCTCGGTGGGCGGTTTCATCCATGGTGGTCCCAGTCTCAGGCTAACGTTTTTGACATTGATGGTGGAGAACCAATGGCTGTGCCCCTCAGCCGTTACAACCGCGTACGTAGCATACATGTACACCGTGTTTTGAAAAATAACTCACTTGCCTAGTGACACTGCTGCCATCCACACCTCCATCACTTTAGCTGCTGTGTGCTGCCTCTGGCAGCAATCATGGCAGGCCAAGCAGGTGAAAGGGCCCCTGCCTTCTCTCCAGAGGAGCTGGAGAAACTTGTTGATGAGGTCCATTCCCTGTATGGTCAGCTCTATGGCTCATCAGAGGACCAGGTAACTATCTCACATAAATATTTGACTCTGTTCAACACCATCCTTACCTTTCCCACAGGCTACAATGTGCCTCTGAGTCCCAGATATTTTACTGGATGACTGTAGTTACATGTTGTGGTCCATACATAGGATGTACAAGTCATTTACCTGTCATGTCATGTCATGTACTTTGTGATTTTCAAATGCCTATTGTCTTGTGCGATGTGTGATAAGCTCTAGATCCTTCTGTAGCATTCACATATCTATGCAAGTAAACTTCTTCAGGGTACAAATGATATATATGAAGATCAGATGATGGTAAATGAGAAATAAATGTATTTGCATTACAGCATGAGCTGTGTATGTACATTGTTAGAAGCAGTTGGGGAGGATGTTAGCAATGTGTACAGCCCCACATTTCACTCAGCCCAGATCAGACCTTGGCAAACTGAGAGCTAGCTAAGCCTCAATGATTCCTTCAAAGTGCCACACAATCTTGGGTTCACATATAGGATGGCCACAAAATGTACTGTTATGCACTGAAGTGATGGAAATGTGATGTTCATGTTGGTTCAGTATGCTCAGCTGATAGAGAGCAAGGTCAGTCAAAGCTGTTCCCATTGGGAGTCATAGCCCAGGCTGGGGCAGGGCTACTGTGACGATGCAACTGATGTAGAGGTTAAACTCCCTATAGACCTGCAGATCCTTGGATATTCCCAAAATGAGTCATCAGAACTAATAGTAGGCCTGAATGGTTTTACATAGACTGCATTTGGAATGGTGACAGAGGTAAGCCCCTGATCTGCTACATCTTTCCACTGACCCACATTGTCAATGTGTGACATTTACAACTGACAGGCCACCTATACCCACAGGTCTGTCATCACTTTTCCCAAAGTCATGTTTGCACTATACTGGCCTCTTGCACAAGTGACAAACGTGCAGTGCAGATAGTTGGTTCGTTCTGGAGAGAACTTTACATGTGACTCACTAGCTTTGTTACAATTAACCAATCAGAATAAACATACCTTCATATGTTGAATGTCATCTCTGTAAGAGTGCCACATATGGTAAAATGTGTGTCCTGTTATACCAGTGCATACCACACAAACTCAATAAGATACAGCATTAGATTCCATTATATAGTCCACATATCCACACATCCACAGAGAGGAAGCTCCCAGTGACACCCATGCCAGCCCTTTCATTGTGACCTAAGTCTTAGGGTGTTGTCTTGCCTATGGTGGTAGCCTGTATGCCCCATATGCAACAAGTCAATGTGCCTGGTTGTAAAGGTGTCTGTACAGTAATGCACAATGCACAAGTAATTCACCCTTCAGAAAGTCACAGTGGTATGTTGGATTTCACAGTGGCTCACATGTACATGTTGGTTGGCACCTGGGCTACATGATGTTAGTGGGCCTGGTTAGTCAGTGTAGGTCATGGCCGGGGTTGTGGATAGTCAACAGATGACTACAAAGGTGTGTCTATATGTCCCTGTACTTATCAGCATGTGCAATCGCCACATGTAGTGTGTTAACAAATCTGAGATGCTTGTGCTATGTGTCTACAAAATGTGTGTTAATCAAACAGATATTCTAAATTAGTGAATTATAATGTCTTCATTTGTCTATTGCATCCATAAAGGTCAACGTCCATCAAAAGCAACCCATTGGAGAGCCATCGCCTGGAAGGTGTGGACTCTTGGGGTCTGTTGCCGATGCAGCTTCCATTGCCGGAAGAGGTGGGAGGACCTGACAATCTGGGCCTGGAAGATCATAGAGGTCCAGCTAGGGCTGTCCTCCCAACATTGACTTGGGCGCGCCGGACCCTGACCCCCTTAATGGTCTGCATACTGAAAGTGGCCTGTCCGGAGCTTGATGGACGTTTGAGGGGATCACCGCAGCTACAAGGTACTGAGTCCTGAACAGATTCATGCATGTTACATTGTCATCTTTATGTGTCAGAAACAGTAATCTCCCACTGAATTTTGGAGGTGGCTCATGTGCGACCCGCAAGAAGAGTTGATGTTTGTGTAGGTCTGGTAGTAGGTGCATGCTGATGTGCCTTGCCTATTGTCCAAATGACCAGGTACACAACAGAGTCCAGCCCACTGCTAATATGCTATATTGAGCAGAGTACAGTGATCAATCAGCTCATGTTGTTTGATGTTGTGGGTGACATTTGTACCCACAGGCCACTTGTCTTCAGTGTGTCTTGAGTGTTGGTACCTAAGTGCTGTGTCTCATGTGATGGTGGCCCTCAATCATGTGATATGGCATATAGTGCACTTTGAGTGCAGTCACTGAGCAATAACGTCCCTTGGTAAGTGGGGAATGTACAGTTACATGAGTTGACTAACATCACTGTTGCCAACAGTATTTGTGCCTTCACTTTAGCAGTATAATTTACACTACTGTTTCCCACATGATCAACCTGTCTTCAGGGGATGATGTCTGATTTCATCACATATGTATGCATGCAAGAATTGACTGGAAAATAGTTGTATATGCAGGGTTTACAGTTCATGTGTTACCACAGACAGGAGTATGTCAACATTAGTTGGTGGGTCACACATACCCTAATTCATTATTCAATGTCATGTGTAATGTCCAATTGCTGAAGCAATGAAGGGCATGACAGGTAGATCTGCGATACTAATTCACAATGTGCATTTCCATGCCAGTGATGTGGAATTATTAAGCTTAGTGATTTGCACATGTTTATTGGTGAAGGATCATTAACTGACTGTTGACATACATCAGGAAGTGACATGCAGAAATGTGTGAATCATATGTGAGTGTGTACACTGAGTAATACACTGGAATTTGTATTTGCATGAACATTAGGTACAGTGAGGTGCCTTCCCATTGAGAAACAGATTAAACCACCTCTTCAGGTAATGGAGTTACCCTGAGCCTCAAAAACATTCAATGGAATATTGGCTTTTAGTTGTGCAATGTTAGAACGGAGTTCACACCAGTACCAAATGCAACTGGTGATTTGCGTAAGCCTAGCTGATTCATTGTGCTGTGGATATTTGTAGGCAAATCTCCCGCGACATTTTGAACAGTTTGTCTCCAGTGTATATTTCAGTGTGACGTTATGTTGCCAAGCTACATTAGTACTCATTCATGACACTATTTTGACTAAGGCCATATTATGAAGTTACCATTGGGAAGTTTCTACAGTGTGACACAGTTTTTTTCATGTCACCTTCTTCCAGCTACTGTACATCTTTGTGCAAAACATAGCTGTATTAGTTAACTATCATTTCATCATGATGTGGTATGAGGTATATGAACATTTGCAGATTACAGGGCCTGGTGGGGAATTAGTAGGAATAAATTTAGCATTGCCATACTATTTGATGACAACAGGTTACTGAGGTATTCTACAAGACCCAAACCATTTAAGGTGACAAGGTATCTTAATTGGTATATGGGTATTGTGATTGCACAACTTCAATAATGCAAATGGAGTTGTCTGTGATTCTGACTTTACAGTGGACCACTGTTAGCAGTTCATGTAGCATGCATGCATGTGGCCTTGTAAATGTTGAAGCCACTTAGGTGGACCTTGTAGCTGGGGTCTACTGTACATTATAATAATGCTCTGTGATCCTTACTGTTGGTCAAGCGTGTTCTGGCACATGCAATAAACCTATTTGTATTTGCCATTTCAGCATCATCCCAGGCAAGCAGAGAAGACAGGGCCGACATCAGTGAGGAAGTAGTTGGCCACTGTACCTCCTGTCGGGACACCACACACACGGAGGGACTCATTGGCCCAGAGGGTGAGGGGAGTGCCACAGAGGATACCAACCCAACATAGTCATTGTCCGACTCCAGCTCCAGTGGACACTATCTAGTGGTGGCGGGAAATGCAGGATCAGTTCCTGCACCATCCTTGTCTGCCACCCCCACTACCATCTCCACCCTCCCTGTTGCTCTCCAACCAGTTGGCCGGGTCCGCTCACCCAAGAGGGGAGCCGTCTCCTTCGCTTCAGGCACCTCAATCCCTCCCCTGTTCCCCCTGCTGCCCTCAGTGAGGAGGCTATTGACCTCCTGAGAAACATCTCTGTGGGTCAGACGGCACTACTGAATCCCATCCTGGGGCGGGGCAGCCATCTGCAAAAGATGGTGGCCTACCTGGACGGCATCCACAAGTGTCTGCCCTACAGAGATCTTTTCAGGATCTGGCCTCCTCCCTCCCAGAAGCCTTCCACCCCACCACCTGCCTCTTCCCCATCCAATTTTCCTATTCCCATACTTTTCTCAAGCACACTAACACATAAGTATGCACACACCACAACAGCCCCAAGCAGTACACGCACACAAAAACACCACAAACCACACAAGCAAGCAACCATTCAACAGACACTCACCCCACTCACAACTACCACCAGACACCACATCCAGACCCACAGACCCATCCACCACTCCCACCATACCCCCATACACCACACCCACAAAGACGCATCTCCCACTCCTAGCATACCCAGCATATCCACATCACACACCACAAAGAAACACAAACTTCCACACTCACGCACACAACAGACACCTACAAAACACAAACATAATGACATTAGACACACAGACAGCACCAACAACACACACACCTGACACTTCAACTTCCTCACCCTCACCCTCCCAATCCCTGATCCCTCCTGGACACTCTACCCATTCCCCTATAGAAAGTCTATTGTTTGTCCTTGCCTTTACCCAGTCAAAACCACCTCCCTCCCAAAGCCAAAGGGATCTCGTCCACCCCCAACCCCACCTCCCATCCCTTATACATCCAAGTCCTCCCTGTGACCCCTGATCCCCCCCACTAAACCCAGCCATACTCATAGGAAAGACAAAAAAGGGACCCACCTCCCAAACCCAGGCCCACCCCTCCCAAACGGAAACCCACCCATCCCAAAGCCCGACCCCCGCACCACCAAAGAACATCAGTGAGGTGCCTGAACTGCCCACTAGATGCCCCTTCCTGGTGAGGTTCTGATGGCAGTGTTCTGAGAGGGAAGTTAAGTGGCACAGCAGTGTGCTGGACAGCCAAAATTGCTGTTGGACTGGCCATTGGCCTTACATTTGTTTATTCGTTAATAATAAAAATAATGGTTGATCATTTTCTTACACATTAGTCCTGCCATTACTTTTCTATCATTTTGAGGTTCAAGGATACTTTGGGATGTGTGACTACAGTTGTGTTTGTTTCACCCTGATTGACGATCCATTTGATGTGGTTGGTATGATCTGACCTGCTAGAGTCACCCAGGACAAGGCGAAATGTACAATGGGTGGATATGTGTGATGTAATCTTATTGGGGCTGACATTGCATTCAGTGGCCGTTCATATGGTAAGTATTTCATCTTGCCTTGGCCAATGTCAACATCATTTGGGTTCCCTTTATCCCCATGATGTATGTTGGACATTTGGTTAATGTGTGCAAGCAAGAGATTTGTTTGCCACACATGGAGTGTGTTCAATTGTCATACCTTTGTATACATTTTAATTGACATGTGCCCATTTACATGCGTGTACCTTACACCTACTTTCAATGTGTGACCCATGCTATTACTGCTGTATTTGTTTCCATGACTTGCACTTACACACTTCTCACATATGCATGGCACTTGCTTATGCTATTGGTTGTGCCTGATATACATCAAGCCACAGTTACTGTGCAGATGGTGGGTTTGAGGGATGTGCAAAGTGGTATTTGGCCCAGGGCACCAGTCTTACAGGAGTCCCCCTGCATGGATTATTTACATTGTGACCTTTGAATGTTTCTCACACTGAGTATTTGGCATTCCATTGACCTTGCTTTATCATGAAATGTGGGTGATATGTGGAAGTACATAACAGAGGTTTAGCAGAGAAGGTGGGATTCTGTTTCATGACACATCCATACAAATGGATCTTTTATATCACAACAGGCCATGACATGTGAACAAGTGTAAGTGTGATATTGATAATGAGCTGCTGTTGTGTGACACAATGTTATGGGCACATGACTTTCCCAGAATATTGGTTGTGCACACATTTAAAATTTGGAAGAGTGTGCCTGTGCAGTATCAGTGACCTGACCAAATGGGGCATCATAGGGCTGTGATTTGGTTAACTGTTGTGTAGTACTCTGAACAGGGGCACACAGAATATGTTTGGGCCATGGCGTGTCTTTGCATGTTCAACTCAGTATATCCGCAGAGCAGACTTTACTTGGCCCTTTTTGACCAAATTGGCTCAGCATCTCCAACTCAGGAAACGATACGGGAACTTGTGCAGCACCCTATCACTCATTTAGAGGAGTCCAATTGGCTTGAGAGATATAACCTGATCCTTAAACGTGGGGACAAGCATGTATTTGAGTACGGCACATTCTACTTTTATGAAAGAACACAGCAATTTAATAATAGCTTAGGTTTTTTAGTACTTCACAAAGTGCCTCAAGGCTGAAAAGAATGATTGGTCAATAATGGCTAGGCACATTTTGAATTAAAAATATTATTTACAAATGAAGGTGGAGACTGTGCTCTGTCTTGCACGCAGCATAAAATAAAAATGTTGTTGCATGAATAATCAAATGAGTCCCATGTGAAATGACTGATGAATTTAAAGTTGGCTTGCAGACTGTCAAATATGAGTTTACAATGTATGAGGTGAAATATGGGAAGAGATGGTGTCCATACTCATCTGAATATGTTCCTTTATAAGCTTATATTCATTAGTACCAAACACACCCACAGACAATAACTCTTCTCTCCTGGGTATACTCAGTAAACAAATATAATTAAGAAAATAGTGGAAAATAAACTAGATCTCGAATTTATGACATACAGTTGCAACACACAATCTTACGATGTACCCAACACACCCTTGCGCCCCACCATACAGTTTTCTTATCAATAATTTCATTGCAAATATTGCAGTGATATTCTCAGTGATGTCAAGAGTGGTGTAATATGTGGGGTAACTAGCAGTGCGTGGTAAGGGCGCACGCTATCTGATCTGCTGTGTCTGAATTGTGAAGCTGCGGCATGACCTGAATCGCTGCACAAACTGAAACCTCTGTGAGACATGATCTGTGGTGCCCACCCAGCCATTGAGAACTGTGCAAGACCTTACCACCTGCTCAACCCAGGACCCAGCCCGGCATAGCCACATCGATCTGGACACAGTCAGTCTGAGTGGGGCTCCACCAAGCACCTGCTAGACCATCTGTGAGAGACGGAGCACTTCAGCCGGGCAGCCATTCCCGACAGCTAGAGCCACCACATTATTTCCGACGCGACTGCTTAGGAGGTCCAGAAAAGGAGAGCAGATGAGAAGAGAAGGAGCATGGCAGTCACTCAAAAGTGCCGACCAGTCTCAGGCTGAGAGACTTGTTGGGTGAAAAACAGTGAACTGAAAGAAAGACTGAGCACATTAACACGAGTTGAGGGGTAACACTCACTGGAGCTTAATCATGCTAGGTATTGGCCGTCGGGGCAAACCACCTGGACTACAAAGGGGTACTGAGGTCAACAGTGGAAAGAGAAGCAGACATACTCTAGTGCCAGGACTCTAAATCGACAGCGCACAATATCAAAGGTAGGCACCATTATGGCATAGCCACCACTATGCCTGGGCTAGCGAGGATTTTGTCAGTTAAGAATTGCCACATATTCAAGTGTGCCCATATTAGAATTATGGGAACACCATTGAACTTGGCCTGCCGTTAAGCCAGGGATAGCCACAATTATGTTCAGAATGCTCTAATATGTCACGGATGGCTGCCATATTGCCGTGGGAACAATTATGCTAGGGATAGACTCAAATATATTCAGAATCCCCTGGTATGTTAAGGATGGCTTTAAAAAGACCAAAGCCACCACTGTGTGAGGGACAAACTCACAAGGCACAATCATGTCAGATCCATAATAATGCCTGGCATTATTTTTTAATAGTATTCTTAAATTGAATTTTGTGTTTTATTCAAACAAAAGACAGCAGGCAGCGATATTGGCAAGGAAGTTTTCATCGAAACAATGTATGGGCAACACTTCTGAAGCAGAGTACAGATTCAAGTAAGTTTTCATTGCTAATCTGGTGGAAGGTGCAATAACCCCAAGTTTAGACGAATGCAGGAATAGGTATGTCACTACTAGTTTGGTGTCGCATGTATATACAGTATGCTGCATGCTTGTGAATGGGCCCTATTTTACAGGGTTCATGGGTTTCCCCATATTTATTCGGCCCTCTGCAACCACTTCCACCAAACGTCCCATTTCTCTGCATGTTTTGATGACAACCCTGACCTTCTAGATTCCCTTTTTCAAGAGCCAGCATGAATCAATGCCTCTACCCCACTCCTGGAGCGAGAAGGGGAGCTCAGCTCTCCACTTCCATGCAATGTCCCTTTTTACTAATAGGCAACCCATTCTGATCAACGTATGGCTGCTCCTGCTGCCCCTCAAATCCTCCTGTATTAATATAATGATTTATAGTACTGATCCAAGACGTTTGCTATGTCTTTTGCATGGTGCCATATCCAGCTTGGATGCTAGAAACTATCCTAACGGTCATATCCTTGGTCACCAACCAATCGATCATTTTACCTGTTTTATCTCCCTAGTCGGAGACCCTGACATCAGAGGCCATCCACATAGGTCTGACAGTGTGTAAGGCCAAATCTCTCAGCTAGGTTTAGGTGTCTTACACTTACCTCACTATAGGTGCCTCCTTAGAAGACAGAGCGCACTTTTCAAGCTCCTCTACCTTAGTTTCAAGAGTCACTATATTAACATTGCTTTTGCACGCTTTCAATTGATGTAGGACACAGCTTTACCATTGATGATGGTCTTGAACACCTCTCAAAGGGTCAATCCAGACATGACTGAGCCCTTGGTGTATGCAAAGTAGTCAGCAATCTCCTCCCTTAACCGGGACACCGTTGTGGATGAGCCAACTTGCACCGAAGCATCACATGCACCTGTCCCCATCCTGTGGCAATATAAAATAAGGGTTATGGCTGAGTAATATGGAACACCCAGAGGGAGTACCTCAAACCCAGAAACATCCTATAAATCTATTGTGGACATGGGAAGATGGTCTATTCTGAAATTGTGTGTTTTGGAGTAAATTTGTATATGTTTGTGTGCCTTGGTGCCATGTGTACCACATGTCAACTAGACCCACAGAGTTAGAGCCTGATTACGACTTTGGTGGTCCTGGGACTGCCATGATGGTGGCGGTGGTCACTCCGCCACAGTTTTGGCAGTCAGACCACAGTATTACGATGCATGCGGTTACATAGACGAAAGACTGCTGTAGTCCTGCCGACACTGCCCGCAAATCTAGACCACGGCGTTGGTGAGATTGGCCAATGTGCCTGTTGGAGGACGGACCACCAGTGCAACTGCTGGTCCAATAACGCTATAGTTACCTTAGGGCATGAGTTTGTTACTTGTGATAGCTACAACTGGTACATTTCTGTGTTTTTTTGTTTAAAACATTATTTTGTCTCTGAAAATTTCTCCTAACTATAACCTTTGTTTTTTGTTTACGTAAAGTGGTATTATTTTACCATACCTAAGCCAAACAGCCACAGCGCATGGCCTTTGGCTGTGCACAACGGGGAGTTGGTCGCAGGCGGCCAACCACACGCCATACATGGCCTTCGGCTGTGCTCTGCATGGGTTTGGCCAAAGGCTTGGCCTACAGCCACAACTTTCATCCAACTACTCTTTAGGTGTCCAAAGCCCGCAGGTGCAACCCTGCCCTTTTTTTGGTGGTGGGGGGCGGTGTTCCCATGAATCTGCAGATCCATGTGACACCCAAAGTGACACCTCTGGCTATTCTCTTAGGATCCACAACAAATCCCCAGATGTGTTATCTTGGGTGTTGCATGGATCCATGGATCCACAGAACCGTCATAAAACATTTATTTTATATGACCCCAGGGCGATCCCTCTGGGTCACCCCCACAAGGACCACAGGGTCAGAGTGCCACTACCCTGCCCCCCTTATATTTTCTTTTCTTTTTTCTTTTAGGACTCTAGGACCTAAGATGACAGCCGCAACTTTTCTTTCAGGTTGTGGGCAGCCAATCACAACGAGTGGCTTAGCACAGGGATCTGCAAATCTGTTGAGGTTCCCCCCTGGATCCTTCGTGGCATGAAATACGCAGGGTTTTTTAGCATTAATTGCTCAAAAAATACTTAACAGATTCACACCAAATCATAAAGCAGTCTTTATGTACCAAGATCTAGCTTCTTGCCAAATTTTGTGTAAATCCACTCAGACATTTTAGCTGTAGCTGTGTCTAAATATCCTTTGGAGAACTGAATGTGGTAAATGTGTTTTAGGCCCCCCTGTTTCTTGGCCCCCACTTAACAGATCATCTCAAAACCTTTAAGGCCCAAACTAGCCAAAAAGTAGACTTTTTTGGAAAGTTTTGTGAAGATGCAGCAAATGGGGCCAAACTTATAAGCAACACAAAAAAGGCATTTCCTATGGAAACTCAATCCTAACTATAAATACCAGTGGCAACCGCCACTGGATAATATATGTATGTAACAGAGGTACATAGCACATTAATAATGAAAGACATAAATCCTCACAAGCAATACATGCCAAGATTGGTTGGGCTCCAAATTATGGATGCTCCGTAGGCACAATACATGGCCCACAGGAATAATACATCGCTCTAGGCTGCTGTATCATATGTGGCATACAGACAATGATTGTCTCAAGCCCTTAGTTAAAATAAAACATCGCATCCTCACCATAGCTGTAATGTACAAAGTGTACCAAGAAAAGCACAAGCCTCCCTGACAATATTATCTCTGCCTTTGTAAGCCTGCCCGGCCCATGACAAGAGGGAGAGGCCACTGAAGGCATACAAAATGTGCGGTTTACAATATATAAAAAGTTTCAAAAGGATCTTAAACAAAGCCAGTAGGTCTTGTCTCTCTCAGGAAACGTTGATGCCTTGTCCCAGTTTTCCAGAAATGTAAAAAATGACCCTACATTTCTTGATGCTGGGTAAAGTTAGTACTGGTCTTTCCTAGGTATCAGGATTCATGTCAAAGGGCACTTACCTCTTATGGCACGGTGTGTATGCTGACTTCATTTCAGGGAAGGAAAGTCTGAGGTATGAACAGTGCTTCGAGTGTAAGGACAACAAACTAAGCAATGGTGCCCAGACTGCAAACTAAATCACTCTGCAGTTCTTGAACTCTTGTGCTGTTTGGACATGGTCGTAGCCATACTGGTTAACTCATGTTTCACGCTGCCATTAGGAAGCAGTAATGCTATAAGGCTGCTAAAGCCAGGACCCTACTACTTGGACTTAGGGTTTCTTTTTTGCAAAGAACAGTTGCTTCCTTGAGAGCTTATCAGGGGATATTGGTAAATACAGGGATGTTTTCTGAAACCCAGGTTTGTGTTTAGAAAAATTGTGCTATTTTGAGCCTTTACCTTTGTGCATTGGGCTTGGTATTAATCCTTTGATGGAACAGAAAAGAATCTATTGTCAAGATAAATGTTACACGTGAAATGTATGTATGATTAAGTGCAAGGTAGTAAGAGTTCTTAGCAAGCCATATAGAAAGCCCAACATTAGGAACCACAGAATATTAATGCTTGTTGATTACATTTTCAGTGGCACAGTCAAGGAGAAAGCTAAACTTATTTCCAGCAGCAAAGTGCATATGTGGGAAGCTTGAGGTAGTTACCTTACTAGTAGGGAATCATGTGTATGAACATACAAAAAGACTCTTATCTCTCGTTATCTGTTAGTTTCAGGAATAGCACGTTTCATATTAGAACTCAGAGGGATGGTTACGCAGAGATACAGGTATTATATAACTTTTCACTGTTAATACAGATGCAGCACTCTATTGACAGGCTACCAGGATGTGTCCTATTTATTTTAGATACCCAATTAGACCTGCAGACGTCAGTGCCCACCCAAAATGATGAGTCAGATTGATGGAATCTAGTATCTGTGTTTTCTTTCTTATTTCCTTCCCCTTTTCTTCTACTAGTTCCCATATCCTTGTGTATCTAATAATTAGTGGAGGAAGTGAAAGATGGAGGAGTCCACTGCCCCACTAGATAAGAGTCCAAGGTTAGTGCTTTCTGACACCGAGGGTCTCATTAGGAGTTTGGCCGTCCCAGGACCTCCATGTTGGAGGTGGCAGTTGTACCGCCAACAGGCTGGTGGAGAAGACTGCCATATTATGACCATTGTGGTATTCCCAAGAAAATACAGCCAAAGCACCGCCACTGCGGTCTGGCCGCCACGGGCAATGGAAGCAACCTGCAGAGACAATGCAGGCCGGTGGAGACAATGTTTCCACCAGACAGATTGTGAGGTTGCACACCACCAAGGTTTCTGCCGCGGTCACACCACCACAGAAACCCAGGCAGAAACGAACTGCATAATAGGAGACATCCACCTTCAGTAAGCCATACTCGTCTGGAGCCACCATGAAACCAGAACTAAACATCTTACAATTGCTCCTGCTCACCCAAAGACTTTGGAATCTGCAATGACGACAGCACCCATAAGTATACACTCTTATCTGTTACTGTGGTATATTGTCAAATTTTTGTACACACAACATACATTTGGGAAAGGAGTGCAAGGGCGACATTCACATGTAACTGCACATTACCACTCCCAGACAGCCACACTCGCATATACACAAAAAACATGGCACGGCCACCACACACACACATACAAACATCACAAACACACAAGCACGCACCGACACACTGCACAGCCCCACACTCACACAGTACCAAACTACACAACCTCACAATCTCCAGTCACTTGGCAGGAACCCACAGGGGACACTACCCAGGGACACATCACACAGACTTCACAAGGTAACAGCAACAGGCCAAACACACATACAAATACACAATCATACTACTTTTACCGATCAACCTACAAAGAAATCTGTGTCCAACATTTCATGCACATAACGCTCACACAGTCAATGCACACAAAGCCACACAACACACCAACAAACACATCACAACACACAATACCAACACAACTAAACCCCTTGAACACACAAATTTACATCACACAACACATACCCTACCACTTTCGGACAAAATCACTGGACACGATCTCACATACTGCCTAAACAACACACGTAGCCCAAGCAGAACACACACACAGACACACAACTAATGTCAGGAAACCAACAATTGGTTGGTTTAAATTATTATTTGTAGCATCAAATTTGAAAAACTAGGGCCATAGGCCAGTACTTTCACAAAATAGCACAATGCACACAGTGCACATACGTGTGCCCCAAACTTGACTCCTGACTGCCATGTAACCTCCATAGATAGGGCATCAATGGGAAAGGCAGGCACTTGGAGGGGTTGTGTGAGGGGGTTGGGTTTGGATTTTGGAGGGGGTCCTTTGGGATCTGCCTGGGGGGGTTGGGCTTGGATTTAGGATTAGGGGAGGGTTGGCTTTTAGATGGAGGGGTAGACTTTTTGGCAGGGGGAGGGGCATGGGAACTTGCGGGGGCAGGTTTTGGAGGTGGAAGGGCCAGACTTGGAGGGAGGGACACAGCACGTTTAGAGGTTTCACAGGGTGGGAGAGGAGTAGGGAAAAGGGCAAACTCTGAAAGGAAAGCTTTCTTAGACAAACGGGGACAGTCATAGCAAAAGGGTTTGGGTGTGGAGGGAAAGGGAGTGGTTGTCTGAGGTGTTGGTGTGGATGTTTTGGGTGCATGTTTGTGCGAGGTATATTTGTGGATGGTGGGTGTCTGTTGGGTGGGTGAGTGTGGGCGTTTATGTGTCTTGGGAAGGGGGGCGGTGGAGGTGCTGGGAGATGCCGTGGGGGGTGGGTGAATGTGTGTTGGGTTGGTGACTGCAGGTTTGGTGGATGTGCTGCATGTAGGTGTGTCTGTGGTTGTTGTGTCTGTGGATGGTGACTGGGGTGGATGTCGGAGAGTCTGTTGTGGTGCTGAATGTGGGTAAGATAGGTGTAGTTGCTGGATCTGTGAATGTTGGTGTGGTGTCTGCAGGTGTGTCCGGTGTTGTGTCTGTGATGCTCGGGGTGGTGTCGGTGTTAGGGCAGGTTGTGACTGTTGCTGTGTGTGCAGGTGGGTGTTTCTTATGTGCATGCCGGTGGTGTGTCTTGTGACACTTGTGTTTGTCTGAGCTACCTTGGATGTTGAGGTGGATGCATGCTTGTCTATCTGTGTCCTTTGGCTGGGTCTGGGAAAAGGGGTTTGGGATTGGGAAGAGGAAGAGGAAGGTGGAGGGGGGACGGAAGACAAAGGGTGACTGGCTGCCATTAGTGTGGAGGCCAGACCCTGAAAGGATCTCTGTAGGCCAGCCGGTGCACCGTGAATGCCCTCCACGAACGCATTACTCTGTTGGACTTGAGTTGCCAGTCCGTGGATGGCATTCACAATGGTCAACTGACCCACAGAGATAGAACTCAGGAGGTCTACAGCCTCTTCACTGAGGGCAGCAGGGTGGGCAAGGGCAGAGATGCCTATGGCAAAGGAGATGTCCACCCTCTTGGGGGAGCAGGCACGACCAACTCGGTAGGGAGCTACAGGAATGGCAGTGGTAGTAAGGGGTGTGGCGGACTTAGATGGTGCTGGGGTGGTCCCAGATGGGTCTGCCACCACCAGGGAGGGCCCACTGGAGGAGGATTCTAGTAATGAAGAACTGGATTCAGGTTCCCTGTGGCAGTCCCCTCGCCCTCTGGGCCACTGGGTCCCCCGGTGTCAGTGGTATCAGCACTCCGGGTCCTGTGGCCAGCAGCTTCCCCACTCGACTGTGCCCTGTCTTCTTCGCCTACCAATGCTGATGCACAGAAAGAGACCGGGTCTTCATATTCTTAAAATACACATACATTACACTATAGACAACATTAACAACGCATCTATGTCACTTAAAGTCCCAGATAGGAACCATTTAGAGCCTACATCATGCATCAACCACATACTTCCAACATTCCCCTATGATCACAATCTCACCCACAACGTAAGCCAACCATCTGACCACTACATTACCATCCCATCAATTCAGCAGTAACTCAAAAAGACCATGCACAAAATGAATTGGCTACCTCTAAAATCTCCCCCAATACAGATCATCACTGCGTATCAATGAATCATTCTTAGGAAATGCAGTTTACTGACAACACAATATCATACCTCCCCGGACTCCACACTTGCTGAGTCCATTACCAGTAGTAATGTTCCATGAAAGTAAACTCATCTCACCAATACAATGGCAGGTCGCTTTGCAATCACATACCTAACTTGTGAATCTGTCCATATCTTTCACAATGTCAAATACCTCAGATGAGGACATACCATATGGCATACCCAAATAGTGTGCCTCACAAAATGACAGAGCATGTCATTGAAACATCTATCTAAATACTATAAAACGATTTATGAAGAGTATCTGGACCCACTTATCTAACTCATTGGCACATAGACAACAATTCAATGTCCTACAATAGGGGCCTACTTTGCACACAGGATACAACCACAGACAACCACAGGGAGCATACCAACAGCTCCAACACAATGGACACCAAACAATATGCATGAAGGCCACATACCATTCCACTATACATGCTGATTAGAAATCTGTACATGACAACATCTAAAAACCTACATCACTAGCAACTGTACAGACATGTGAATCCTATCACCTTAGTTCAGAACTAACACTTACATAACCAATTACTAATGTAAACACGAATGACACATATACCTAGAGTTAAGCAAATAGAATGACAACATATACCATGACACCAACCTGTGCATGCCAAATGAAAGTCCTGCTACATTATTAAGCCAGGAAGAAATGAGCAGATCCATTACTAGAACTGTCCAAACAGCCTCAGATTAGCAAAGGTTAGTCTGGCAAAGATTAGGGTTCCAACATAACAAAAGGCACAAAGTATCAATTGACACATCATGTAGGCACCAATAGTTTGTGTTTCACCCATATAGGTCTGGTACTGCCCTATGTGGCATGGGCAATATGCGTGGACTAAGGGATCAGCAGCCTAGCCACTTACCTTCTCAACACCAAATACATTAAGATAAAAGGTATTTGTACACATGTCAATGTTATATCATGAAACATCAATGTATTATTCCATGATTTTCATAATGTAGAATGTCCACCCTGATCAAACTTCACATTTCCCAAAGTATGAGTCTGACATGACAATGGGGACACCCCCTGAAACCTCATAGGGAGTGTAGTAAGTTTGCCATACCAAAACCCTGACAGCCTCACATGAAGTGTCCATCCAGTGGAATAGGACTGGTCAGAGACCAAATAGCTATACAACTTACCATTTGGGTCAAGTGACTTGGGATCACTAGGTGGGAAGAATGACACAGCAGGTATGGCTGAAATGAGTTACACATATGACACAGTCACATGTGCATTTCCACATGCAGTCATACTATTTGGTTGACATAGGTGATTAACATGCCCCTATACACAATACAATGGCCACATCTGTGTTTCAATGTTGGCAACTGTAGTCCATGTCTTCCTAGGAGACACTTTACCTGTAGCACTTACCACATTGTCACACCTGCAATACTTAGACATCATACACTTAACTGGCAGAGGCATGTCCATGGGTACTGTCAGTACTTATCCCCTTGTGGCTGCTGTGCTGCTCTCAAACGCCCATCCACCTCAGGATAGGCCACCGCCATAATGTGGGCCATTAGGGGATCAAGGTCTGACGGCACCCCTCCCTCATTGGGAGGACATCCCCAGCTGGGCCTCTGCGGTCTTCTGGGCCCAGTGTCTCAGGTCCTCCCACCACTTCCTACAGCGGGTGTGCCACTGGCTGTGGACCCCCACGGTCCACACTTGCTTGGTGAAGGGATGCCAGATTCCTTTTTTTTTATGGGTGTTGACCTGCATGGATGATACAGACAAAAGGAAAAATCATGTCCATATCCAGCATACCAATAGTAGTGGACAGAATACTTCAGTACCAGCAAGTAGGCAAACATTCCCATCCTCTCAGTTCACACTTCTAGGAAAATGGCTCCTTGTTGCAGTTACCTCCCACCCCCACTTTTTGCCTGATATTGATGCTGACTTGACTGAAGTGTGCTGGGACCCTGCATACCAGGCCCCAGCACCAGTGTTCTTTCACTAAAAATGTACCATTGTTTCCACAATTGGCACACCCGTGGCACACAGATAAGTCCCTTGTAAAAATGACCAGTGGTACCAAGGGCCCTGTGACGAGGGAAGGTCCCTAAGGGCTGCAGCATGTGCTGTGCCACCCTAAGAGACCCATCACCTAACACATGCACACTGCCATTGCAAATTGTGTGTGTTGGTGGGGAGAAAAAGGCAAAGTCAACATGGCATCCCCCTCAGGATGCGATGCAAACAAAATACTGCCTGTGGCACAGGTAAGTCACACCTCTAGCAGGCCTTAAAGCCCTAAGGTAGGGTGCACTATACCACAGGTGAGGGCAGATCTGCATAAGCAATATGCCCCTACAGTGTATAAGTCCATTCTTAGACATTGTAAGTACAGTGTGGCCATATTAAGTATATGGCCTGGGAGTTTGTCAAAACGAACTCCACAGTTCCATAATGGCTACACTGAACACTGGGAAGTTTGGTATCAAACTTCTCAGAATAATTAACCCACACTGATGCCAGTGTTGGATTTATCAGAAAATACACACACAGAGCATCTTAGAGATCTTAGAGATGCCCCCTGTATTTTACCCAATCCTTCAGTGCAGAACTGACTGGCCTGTGCCAGCCTGCCACTGAGAGATGAGTTTCTGACCCCCCTGGGGTGAGAGCCTATGTGCTCTCTGGGACCAGAAACAAAGCCTGCACTGGGTGGAGATGCTTCATACCTCCTCCCTGCAGAAACCGTAACACCTGGAAGTGAGCCTCAAAGGCTTAGGCCTGGTGTTACAATGCCCATAGGGCACTCCAACCAGTGGAGATGCCTGCCCCCTGGACGAGCCCCTACTTTTGGCGGCAAGTCCAAAGGGATAATGAGAAAAACAAGAAGGAGTCACCCCTCAGCCAGGTCCACCCATAAGGTGACCAGAGCTGAAATGACCCCATCCTTGGAAAATCCTCCATCTTGTTTGGGAGGATTTAGCCCAATAGGGATAGGGATGTGCTCCCCTCCCTAAAGGGAAGGAGCTCAAGGAGGGTGTAGCCACCCTCAAGGACAGTAGCCATTGGCTAGTGATCTCTGACCCTAACTCACCCCTAAATTCAGTATTTAGGGACGACCCTGAACCCAGGACTTCAGATTCCTGACGACTTACAAAGAAGAAGGACTGCTTAGCTGAAAAGACCCACAGAGAAGGAGGAAGACAACAACTGCTTTGGCCTTAGCCCTACCGGCCTGTCTCCAACTTCAGAGAACCTGCACCAGCAACGCATCCTGCGGGACCAGCGACCTCTGCCGACTCAGAGGACTGTCCTGCAACTACAAAGAACCAAGAAACTCCTGTGGACAGCAGACTTGTCCAACCAAGCAAGAAGAAACTATGTTTAAAGGGACTCTCACCTCACTCCAGAAGTGTGAATCCCCACCACTCTGCACCTGATGCCCCTGGCCCGTGTCCAGAGAAACCAACAACCCAGAGAGGATCCCCAGGTGACACTGACGACGTATCCACCCTGGGCTAACCTCTCTGCATCCCCACGATGACACCTGCAGAGGGAATCCTGAGGACCCCCCTGACCACGACTGCCTGGGACGAAGAACCCCAATGCCTGGAAGAAGCACTGCACCCGCAGCCCCAGACCCGTGAAGAACCGACCACCGGTGCAGCAGTGACGAGCAGGTGGCCCTCACCCTTGCCCAGTCAGTGGCTGGCCGAGAAGCCCCCGTGCCTTCCCTGCAATGTCTGAGTGACCCCTGGGTCCCTCCATTGAAATCTATTACAAACCTGACGCCCTGTTTGCCCACTGCACCTGGCCTCCCCTGTGCCGCTGAGGGTGTGCTTTGTGTGCCTACTTGGGACCCCCCAGTGCTATACTAAACCCCCCTGGTCTGCTCGCCCGAGGACGCGAGTACTTACCTGGCAGCAGACCAGAACCGGAGCACCCACTGTCTCCGTAGGCGTCCATGTTATTTTGGCTCCTCTTTGACATCTGCACCTGACCGGCCCTGTGTTGATGGTGCTGGGTGCTTGGGGTTGACTTAAACCCCCTGTGCCCCGGAGACTGAACTTGTAAGTGCTTTACTTACCGTATTAACTAAACTGTACTTACCTCCCCCAGGAACTGTTGAAATTTGAAGTGTCCACTTTTAAAATAGCTAATTGCCATTGTATGAAAAACTCTGCACATTACTGTTTTGGTTCAAAGTTCTAACTATACCTATGCAAAGGACCTTACATTTAATGTACTTACCTGCAATTTGAATCTTGTGGTTCTAAAATAAAATAAGAAAATAATATTTTTCTATATAAAAACCTATTGGCCTGGAGTTAAGTCATTGAGTATGTGTTCCCACTTATCGCTTGTGTGTGTACAACAAATGCTTAACACTACCTTCTGATAAGCCTAACTGCTCGACCACACCACCACAAATAGAGCAGTAGTATTACCTATTATTGCCTCTGTCAAGCCTCTTGGGGAACCCCTGGTCTCTGTGCACACAATGGGGGTCATTACGACCCCGGCGGTCGGTGTAATAGGCTGGCGGTACATACCTCCACTATTAGGACATTGGCGGTTTGGTCAAAGCCACGGCGGTAGCGGACATAGTCTCCAGCCCGGTGGCCGTCACCAGGTCGTCCTTGGCATTTTGACCCCGCCAACCGCCATGGTTTCCGTGGTTTCTGCACCGCCATGGAAACCATGGCGGTAGGCACTATCAGTGCCAGGGAATTCCTTCCCTGGCACTGATAGGGGTCTCACTCCCCCTCCTCCCCCTCCCCAGAGTCCTCCCCCATCCTCCTCCTCCCCCCATATACACACATACACACCCATACACACATTCACCCACGCATGCATACATTCAGGCACACTCACAGCAAAACTCCCGAACATACATCCAGGCACACACGCACTCACACAACACAACATGTACATACACACACACCAACTAATGCACACATGCATTACACACACAAGCACGCATTCACACACAGTGACACGCACACAACACCCCCCCCACCCCTCTCTCCTGTCAGAGAACCTGACTTACCTGCTTGCAGGGGGTCCTCCGGCAGGAGACGGGACTCGGCGCTGCTGCCAGCAGCAGCGTCTGCCAGCAAATCGCCGCCAGGCCGTGTCATGGAACATGATACGGTAGGTGGTGTTTTGCTGGCGTGGCGCTGCTGCTGGCAGCAGCGCCACCTTACCGCCTTCCGCCGCAATGACCGTCGCTGGAATTCCGCCATCCTTCTGGCGGAATTCCGGCTACGTCATAATGGCATGGACAGTCGGTAGCCACGGCGACGGTATGTTGGCGGCCGTCGCCATGGTGGTAAGCAGCATTTGCCGCCAATATCATAATGAGGGCTTATATCTCTTTTTGATAAAGTATACACAGAGCCAGCTTTGTACAACACTCATGTACAAATAAGCATCTACATGCATCAAAACCTTCACTACTTTACATTTCAGGTACACCATCATACACCACACCTTTCACACTATGGTATTGCATTGGACTCACCTGCTCCTCTGGTGCAACATATACCTGTCCATTCGTGGGTAGGACCTCCTCAACAAGCTTGTCGAGCTCTTCAGTGGTGAAGTTTGGGGCCCTATCGCCTGCAGGATGTGGCATAATAGCTCCCAGAGTCAGTACACAGCAGCTCAGGTATTGGAGGTCTTGCTGGCACCATTGTCAGGAGTCAAGTGAGCAATACTGCAGAAGATAGCAGTCACGTCCTCCACGCACATGACCGTCACCGCCGGCAGACATCGCCATTGATCTAAGTCCGCCAAAGGCAGCAATGTGTTTCAATGGCAATTTGCCCCGCGGTTGTGACCGCCTACCGCCATGACAACTTCCGCTGGCGGACTTAGGTCACTTCCACATGTCCAGTACAGTAGGTCAGGTGGCTGCCATTTTGTGCACATTTCATGTATGGAAGTGTTTTGTAATCTGCATCATAAACTAAGCCCTATATTGTGCAGTATGTCTGTAATACTGCCTTCATGTTTATTTGTCAATTTGTGCATGTGAGCAGTAAAAGATGTGTAACTGAAGGACATGTAGTGATAACAATGTACACCTATCCTGAAGATCCTATATACGTTGTTAATGTAGATAATGTGCAACATTATGTGTATGACATGTCAAGTCAATTGGACTAACAAACAAATACAGTCACAGATGAGTATGCATGTGTAGTACATTAGGTAATTGAGGGAATGTGCACCAAGGAGTTTGTCATTGGATGCATAGCTATGTGCTGTACTGTAGATGTTAGAGATTGTAACCGACTTCAACAACAGATATGTGTGACTTGTATATGGACATTTACATGATGTGTGCATGCTTCATGTCACATACTATTTTACACGTTTCGAACTAGGGACCCTGCCATGAGGAAAGAAAGACAACCACCAGTGTCTCATCCACTTGTAGACCTGTACCCATGGAGGAAAGACATACTATCCAGACATATTGTCTGCATCGGCATACTATCATGGATCTTTGTGATCAGTTGGAGCCAGATCTGATGCCTGCCATACGTATTACTTGTAGCATACCTCCCATCATTCAAGTCATGTCAGTGTTATACTTCCTGGGCACTGGTTCCTTTCAGAGTACAGTGGCTCTAACTGCAGGGATGTCTCAGCCCATGTTCAGTCTGGTTTTGAAGGATGTACTGTGTAAAATGTTGAAACACCTGGACAGCTACATAAGGTTTCCCCAACATGTGAATTTGACCTATGTGAAGGCAGAGTTTTATGCTATGGGATACATTCCACATGTGGTTGGAGCCAGAGATGGCACCCATGTATCCTTGGTTCCCCCCGTGCCAATGAACAGGTATATAGGAACAGGAAAAACGACACTCCATCAACGTTCAAGTGGTGTGTCTGTCAGACCAGTACATTTCACAAGTCAGTGCTAAGTATCCAGGATCAGTCCATGATTCCTTCATTATGCGAGACAGCAATGTTCCACTGCTTATGACACGTCTCAACACAGAGAGGGCCTGGCTGGTTGATAAGTTACAATTGAAATGTGTGTTTGCAAAGTATGTCTCTTGCCATCACAATATTGCATGTGCCGCATATATGTTTGTGTTCTTCTACCAAATTACTTATAGGTGACTCTGGCTATCCTAACCATCCTTGGTTGTTGACACCAGTGAGGTACCCAACCACACCAGGGGAAGTCCGCTACAATAAGGCCCACAGGAGGATAAGACGTGTCGTACAGTAGACTTTTGGGCTCCTGAAGTCAAGATTTAGGTGCCTGGACATTTCAGGAGGAGCCCTCCTGTACTCACCCAACAATGTATGTCAAATAATTGTTGCCTGCTGCATCCTCCACAATCTTGCCCTGAGAAGTCAGATACCATTTCTACCAGATGAGGGGGAGCCAGAAGTACCTGTGGGTACAAATGCTGATTTGCCAAGTGATGATGAGCCAGATGAGGATGAAGCAGGACACTCCAGGGCAGATTTCATCAATCAGTACTTTAACTGACTCAAGGTATGTGATGTTTTCGTGATGCAGTAATTAAAAATATTACCATAGGGCTGATGTGTAGCATGTCACCTCCTCTTTGCCATCAGCTATGGGGTATTAGGTAGCTGAAATGCCTATGAGTGAGTTGTGCATGCAGACTGTAATGTGGTATTGTGGAAAGAACAGACTGGTATACAGTATCATGTATTGTTAATGTACTTGCAATGACACTTTTGTGAACATGACTTGTCTGCATTGTGGAATGTTTTCTGGTATGTCCTATCTATCATCTATGTTGAACACAGATTTGGTGACTTCCAGTTTGGCCCATCATTGTTGGCAAGCCACAGACAGTGTCAATGGCAGATGGGAATCGCAGGGAAACATGAGAAGTGGACATGGCTGAAACCAGGTACTGAATTTAATGAGTATGTGAAGTGGACGTTACATGGTCAGACTTTCAGGACATTGGGGTGGAATTGTGTCTTCCGCTCAAGATTACCTTTAGGGTACTGGAGATGGCCAAATGGTGCAATTGGTGTGTCCATATGTGTCAGGCACATGTGAAAATGTAGAACCATAGCCTCTACCATCATAGTGGTTATTGTTGGATGTAACCTACTGTGGACTAGCTGTCAGTGTGTTCCTACTTTGCAGACCAATGTGCATGTCTCTGTGGACTGACATAGGTGAGTGGCAACCCTACAGGTATGGGACCAATATAAGTGAAAGATCCCTGGACTGGGGACATCAGCACTGATATTTGTCTGTACCATGGGGTAAGTACATTAGGGAGCAAAAGTATGGTCATGTGATAAGGCTTTACCAGGTGATACAAAGGAACATTCTGTATGCCTTCTGGCTTGTAGGAAGACTGATATGACCCTAACTTCTGAATCCAGTGGATTACCAGTGTCTGCCACCTAAGCAAACATCTTGATGGTACTATCAGTTATACTCAGTGTGCTGTTTGCATGTCTATAAATAAATGTGTGTAGATGTAGCATACTAACATTTTTTAATCTATCCATGTTTGAATCCTAAAGTAATGAGTGGCATGCTGATAGTGTTCATGTGTGATATCCATGACATAGGTTGTACAATACAGAGGGACATATCGATAGCAGAGTTGCCTGTATCACAGTTGTACATGGTGGATAAATGGCACATACACAAGACCTGTGTTAAAGTGTGATTTATTGCGAAGAATTGAACAATATTTGTAACAAGAACTTACAATGACACAATATAACAGTGAAGGGTTCAGTCATGGTGGCTGGAATCATGAGGGTAGCTGCTACACCATTTGGATACAGAAGTCCAGTGTCCTTGTACCATGGAGTTTGCTTGAAGAACAGTTAATAGGGTGTATCTGTGGCACACAAGGGGAACAAGTCAGGAGAGGTTCACTTCATGGCAGTGGGTTTTGTCTCGGCATCTGCTTCTCCTGGATGTCTGGGTGGAAGTCCAGGTTTGCGGAGGGAGTTCCTCTGCTACAGAGGGTTGGATGCCTGAGACATGTCCTTATCCTTGCTATGGGCCTCCATTGTAGAAGGGCTTGTAGACTCATTGCTAGTGGAAGAGCCTGATGTGCTGCAGACCTACTCAGAGTAGTGTTGATGTCCCTCAGCACCCCAGCAATGGAAGCCAGGCAGGCATTTTGTACCTGCCACTGCTGCATGACTTCTTGGTGATGGTCCCTCTGCAGCTGTTGGATTTCCCCCATCATGGCGATTACCCGGCCCATCATGCCTTTGGGAATTTTGGTATGCTCCCAAGACTTGGGAGATGGTTTCCTGGTCAGTATTGTCCCTTGGAGCCACCATCCACTGGCCCACAGCATCCCTCCCACGCACCCTATCCCCACCTGCCTGTGCCCCTGGCTCAGTGTTCCCACTCCCAATGGTGGCAGGACCATCATTGTCAGGGATGACAAGAGGAGACTCAGGTACCTGTACTGAGGAGCACACAATGGGTGAAGCAGTCCTTGGGTCACAGCTTTGGGGGCAAGTGGTTGCCTGTGATGTAGATGTAATAGGGCTGGGAGGGGTTGATGTGGGGAGGGGGAGGCTGACAGTTGTTGACTGACCAGGTGTCCCTGATGGCCCAGCTTCTTCTTCAGTGTCCACATATCCAGGGGTGTTGTCCTCACTGGGGCCTTCATCCAGAGGAGTCTCTAGAATCCTATCCATGGTGACATTACCAAGGTTACCTGTGGGAGAAGTGAAAAAAAAGAATTGCTTTTGCATCTAGGGTTTGGTTGATGTGTGAGATGCAGACAGTGCCTTCACATGATCACCAGAAATGACAATGACAGCTGCTACACCATCTTGCTTAGTACAACATGAGACTCTGTAATTTCCATACAATACACAATGCTTGTGTCTGTTAAATGATTGTAGTGATTGAACTACTGATACCATCTTATGTTGTCAGATTATTGCCATGGGTATTCATCTTTGTTGCCTACTGAAGTGTCTGACATGATACCTGGTACAACAAAGAGAAGAGGTGAACAATGCACAATAGTGTCAGTGTAGTGAATCAGTATGGGAGTAGGCAATAGACATTGACCTGTAACTGGTTGAACTGCATGTGCATCTACTTTTACATCAAGATTTCCATCCCAGGTGGGTACATATTAATCTTAGGAATCTTTATTCTTAGGCCATTGTGATTGAGCACTCAGCTACAGCTGTGTTTTCTTGGTGATGATAGTGGGAGTGGGCTATTGCATTGCTGTCATTGCCATTCAATGTTAACACTACCACGATCAAGATGGCTTATACTGGTAGGTAGTTTCACAAGCATGACTTCTCACGTTTTGTGTACTGTTCTGATTTTCACAATGGTGGGTTAATGCACTCTGGGAATTGTAGTGCTATGAGTTGCCAGTACTTTATGTGCCATTTCCAAGGGCTGTGGAGCCAGGTGAGTTTAGTGGACATGTGGCAAGCCAGAGAGGGGTAATTAGGCATTTGGACAGAGGTGTGGTGGGTGGGATGTGAAATGGGGTGGGTTAAGGTGATGAGGGTGCATGCAGGAAATGACAAATGGGTGACTTGGATTTTGTGGAGACTTACCCGACTCTACTCTCCCAGATATTCCTGTCAGGCCCTCAAGATGCAGTATGTTCAAGACCTTCTCCTCCCAAGATGTGAAAGTAAAGGGAGGAGGTGGGGGTCCACTGCCAGCTGATGCCTGGTGACCATGGAACATACCCTGCCCCTGAGGTCATTCCACCTCTTCCTGATGTCCTCCCTTGAGCGTAGATAGCTGCCTATAGAATTGACCCTGTCGACTATTCTTTGCCACAACTCAATTTTCCTGGCAACTGACGTTTGCTGGACCTGTGGTCCAAACAGGTGTGGCTCTACCCTGACAATTTCATCCACCATGACCCTCAACTCCTCATCAGAGAAATGTGGGTGTTTTTGTGGGGACATGGTAATGGTGGTGAACATGGTGTGGTTGTGTTGAAAGATAAAAGGCTGGAGTAAAAGGTAAGTGGTGAGGTGTAGGTTCTGTGATATAAGTAGGTGACAGTTGTGGATTGTGTGGTAGTAAAATGTGTTGTGTATGTTGTCCAGGTGTGAGATGTGTGCATAGTGAAATGTATGTGGATACCTAATGTTGGTTTTCCTATTTCTGTGTACGATTTTGCTTTTCTGTAGCTGTGTATGCTGTTCAGGTTGCAAAGGATTGTAGATTGTGTAAGGGGTGTGTTATATAGTGCAGTGTGTAGGTGTATTGTGTGTGTGGATGTGTGTCTGGTGGGGTATTCAAACTATCCACTGTGGTGCTGTGTTCATTGTGCTGAGAGTTGAGACGGCTGCGGTTTGCACCACCAATGGTTTTCCACCATGAAGGTACCGCTGTTGTGATTTGTGGATCGTAGTCTGATGGGTGGATTTATGTCGGGCTGATGGGCTGGTGGTAGAACTGCCTCTTTTCCGTCATCCAATGTCCTGAAGGTTTCAGAAATTTGGCTGTTTTTGTGGCGGGCTTCTCAGTGTATCTCTTAACACAGCAGTCAGGTTGCCACCAACATGGCATTCTTTTGGTGGCCGCCACCGGGCGGTCCTAATGTCAGACCACCAAAGTCGTAATAAGGCCCTGAGTCATTACGGAAGGCTTCCAGGCACCATGTCTCTCACCAGACAGGATCCTTGAAATAGGACCTGGATGAAAGTGTAGATTAGGACTCCCACAGATGTGTTTCCCCAGCAGTTTATCAGAATTTTCCTTTAATTCAGATGTTCTTCCAAGTCTAGGAATCTTCCATGTTCAGTGATTTTTTCAGCCGTTCTGACAGAGCTCTTCTTTCTTCAGATGTTCTTCCAGGAACATTCTGAAGATTTGGTGCCCAGGTAACATTTTTATCTTGTGCCCTAGCCAGTGATTGGAGGATTACCTAGCATGTTCTACAACTTTAAATGTTTACCTTGACTCAAAATTTGGAGTTACAAATCTATATTTACATATATAAATCTACCTTGACATCATAATGGTAGTCGATATTCTGAAGTCTATATTTTTGCCAAAGGCACTCAATATTGTGGTATACAACCTTTCCAGACCTAATCCTGGCAAAACTGCCAAAAGAACTAAACCCTCTTTTTTAGCACTTCCTGATTCATCTTACTGCAAACATTCCCAGACGCATTCATTCAAAAGGGTACAAGTCAAGCTCATCTCTTAGGATCTCTGAGTTTCTTCTCAAATTCACCCCTGTAGAGATGAGGCACCATCCCCTCTTTCTGGGCTGGAAAATCTTCCCCTCCTGCTTTGGGTGGAAAGAATGTAGGAGGGACACGTCTTGAGGAAAGATTCATAATACTTAGTTGCCAACTTTGAACCTACAAAGGAAAAGAAAGGATCCTACTAACGTTCTTTGAGATGCCACATGTTACTGTCCCTTTCACATAGTGAAAGGGACAGTAACAAAGTGGTCGTTTTTTTTTAACAATACCAGTCTTTTGGCTTTAAAAGTAGTTGTATTGTGCTCTGGCAGCCCAACACATCATGGCTGATCAAAATGCTAATTATAGCCACTGGAGGTAAGGCAGGCAAGTAGAATTGGTTTAAATCAATTTAGCTCTGAAACTGTGCAAAGTGTACATTTCAAAAGTTGCCTTTCCACTACCGATATCAAAACTCTAATTCCGAAAAAGAGAAAAATAATTTTCCAGTAAATTTCTAACATTTCCCAGAATAAAATATACAAGTGGGCCTGCATTTACACTTAGGCAACAGGAAAATGAAACAAGCAGCTTTTAGTGTTCACCGTGGGGACATATTTTTCTCTGATATGGCCCAATTACATACATTATGCTACCAGACTAATGGGCTTACATAGCACCCTTACGGGTGATGTAACTAATGTTTGAAATTAGGTTTTCTATTTGACAGTGCACTTTCCTGTGTCACTCGCTTTTTTATTATTGGAGTATACTTTAAAATGCAACCATCGTAAAAAAGGTGTCCTATGGATCCATACATTTTTGTTCTACATGTGAGTGGTGTTACTTTACACTGAAGCCCACAAATTATATTTAACTTCAGCAACTGGAGAATTTCTTCAACCAATTCACTATGACCTTAATGGAAAATTAAACAATTCAGTTTTGTGTAACCAAGTTTACGTCATGATTTTAAGGGTAGAGGATATATGCTGTAACATTGGCTGGTAGTGTTGTAGCACACAGAGTCCCAATGCCAACAGACACAATCTGAAAAAGGTAGGGAGACCACTACAAAAAATATCACTCTTTACAGTATTGCCTTCTACTTACATTTAAATAGCACTACATACCCTGGATGAGGTGCCATAGCACGTTTGCAAACAGGTAGCATGCTACTGTGTGGGAGTTGTATGGATGGAAGATGGTTTCTGTCATGTGACTTATTTGGGTAGTGTTTTATATAATTGTGAGGCCAAGACTTTTTCTCTTATCATTTTGTACCTTTGCACCTATGAGTAAATTTGAAGTGAAAAGGAGAGTAAGTTTGGATGTTTAAGTATTGGATACTAGTGTATGGGTGGATAGAGTGCATGTAAGTGGATCAAGGCACGTGTGGGAAGTGTTTTGGTGTTGGGCAAGTTGTATGACAGCATACAGAGAACAACAAATTGGATTACAGAATGGTGTGTCAAAATGTTGTCTACAGAAATATTGAGTTTACAACAATAAAAATATTGTGGAGCACATTATCAATAAAGGTAAAATGTTTGTTTTTTAATAAAGATTGAGTTATATGTAATTTATTTAACATACTAAATTAGTAAGAAAATACATTAAAATCCATATTTTACTAAGTTTTAGTAAATATATATTAAGATATATATAAATATTGTTTAGACATTGAAATTTCAATAACAAAACTAAAAATTAACATATACATATATATTTCAAAAATAGTCCCTGCATTCCCTCCTGACCTTCTCCAAACGGGATCGGTAGTCAGCTACGGGCTCAGGACCCGTCAATATTCACCACCATTTTCAAACACAGGATGTCGGCGCTCCAAACGGCTGTTATCTCCAAAGTTTATTTGGTATCCATTGTATCCATTGTTAGTAACATTGTATCAGCTTGTATTGACTGACCCGTTTCAACTGTTGCGGTCTTCTTCTTAGCCCAAATATTTACAGAAGCCCCATCCCCATTAGAAAATATACTAAACAGTTTACTAAACATAAAGAAAATACTACCCATATTCATCGTACTGCCAAAGAAAAACAAATTCATTTCATTATAATTCTCAATTTGTCAA
The DNA here is from genome assembly GCF_031143425.1 of Pleurodeles waltl. Classification (NCBI taxonomy): domain Eukaryota; kingdom Metazoa; phylum Chordata; class Amphibia; order Caudata; family Salamandridae; genus Pleurodeles; species Pleurodeles waltl. The sequence goes on from NC_090439.1 coordinate 893,886,547, forward strand.
ACCCCAATTATCATAACAAATTTGCCTACTACTAATATGTACAATACTACTATTATCAAATCATACAATTAACCACATTATAAGACATATGGTATATATCTTCATTAATGTAAATGCCCAGTGGCTGTGCAGTAAATTATATCATCATATCATTTACTAAACCTATTCTTGGCTTAATCAATCTGCATAATATTATTACCAAATAAAAACTGTATTTTTGGGGATGTGAGCAAACAAACATAATACAAGCCCACTGTAATCTCCAAATCCAAACAAAACCCTATTGCATTTTTTAAGATCATTTAACCAACATGAACATAAAGCTCCTCGTCCTGGTGCAATACCCACAGATGCCTGCTATTTAATCTAATTCTATACCCGGATTCCATCTTTCTGAGAGTCCGTTCCCTGTCTCCTCCTCTTGGAGTCAACAGCACCCTGCCAATTCCCAAAAAAAGTCATACTGTCAATTTTCCCTTCATGTACCAGTCTACAGTGACGTGCCACCGGATAGTTCACCTCATTATTCTTGATGGCACACAAATGTTCTAAAATAGGCTTTTTCATTAGAAAAATTGTACTACCCACATACCGAAGTCCACACGGGCAGGAAATAACATATACAGAGAAATCCGAATTACAATTCAAGATTTTTTTTATTTTGTCTTCCTTACCTGTGGGTATAATGTATGTTTTACAATTCACACTATTTCTGCAGGCCTTGCATTTTGCACACTTGTAGAAACCCTGCTGACTCTCCAGGAAGGTCTCCCTCTTCTTTGTCAAATAACTATGTACTAACATATTCTGTAGAGAGCTACTTTTCCTATATGTCATTCTTGGATAAGGGCTAACCATCTGTCCAATCACCTTATCTGTTCTTACAAGGTGCCAGTACTGTCTCATAATCTTCATTACCTGGTCCAGAAAATAATATGTTTGAACCATTTCTCATTCTCATCAGACATCACATATTGGGTCTCCCACCACCCCATGAACAAACAAGCATAACTTGGAGCAAAACAACCCCCATCACTGTTCTTATGACCTGTCTATATCATTGGTTCTCAAATAGAAAATAATTATTCTCTAAGCAAATCTTAACATTTTCAAGAGCAGTTTGGAATGATCATATAATCTTATAGGCTTGTCCCTGAAAAAATGCTGACATGCCAGAATACCTAACCCATGTTTAATACAAGCGTATAAAGATACCACTTCTATAGTCTTCATAATATAACTAGGTTTCCAAGGAGTGTCTTGCATCTTAGTAATAAAATCCATACTGTCTCTATAATATGAGGCAAGACTAAGTACATAGGGACATAAGAAATGATTAAGATATATCAAAGTATTTTCAAGAAGACTCCCTTTCGCTGATACTATGGGTCTTCCAGGAGGAAGTCTCTTTGCTTCTCATCGATATTTCTTCAAGTCCCTCAGCACTACATTTCCACTTTGTCAGCTAGTTTAATTACAAAGGACGTAGCTCCCCTTAGTGTAATCAGTGCTCTTGGCTGACCTGGTGTTAAATTACTAGCAAACGTGTCCTTGGTGTACTTCCATAATTTCATCAACTCAAAAACCACCGCCTCATGAAAAGCATCAATGTTATCATGGGGGTAGTAGGATTACATTTAGATTGGGGATTAAAATTGCTACCACTCGTATTACCCGTCTCTAGTCCCAAATCTCTCAACAAATCAATTTCAGTGTAACACAATCTCTCCCCCACTTCCAATTCTCTAAGGGTAGCCAGACCTCCAATATCACCTATACAAAGTTCTTTAGACAAGTCCATAGTATTCACATCCATTTCATGTTGCTGTGGACAATGCTTATCCTTCTTTTGGGTGAATATTTTCAGCAATTTCAATTTTCTAATGAATTGCAAAATGTCAATGCGGGTTTTAGTAATCAAAATTGGCTACCGGACAGAAGGATAGTCCAAGTTCTAATGCAGAACGTTTGTCAGGAGATAAAACATGAGAAGAAATATTCACAATCATAAGTTTATTCTCACCCGTTATCTTTTCCTCCTGCCCTGCCATATACTGCTCCCATGCGACATCTCGTTTCCTTGCTGATGTTCCCCCTCTCCTGCTCTTCTTCCATCTCCGTTTTCTCCTTTTCCTCTTGGAGGCTTTCTTGTTGGTTTAATTACAAAAAACGGTACTCCTCCAAAGTAGTAAAAAGTTGTTCTGAGGAACTACTGGTACCCGGCTGTTCCTCAAGGTCTGAAACATTCTCTAAACTGGACTCAGAAGATAATAACTCCTGTTGTCTTAAGGCTTCATTTTGTCTGAACTCTTTCTTTGCCACATCATACTTTCTACCAAATGTCAAAATGCGACCAGTGGCATAATCTATCTTGTCTCTTAAAAATGTCCTTTTCTTCTTCGTCTTAATTTCTTCCTCATATTTCATTAATCTCAACTCCATCTACTTAAAGAAAGTTTTAATCTCATCTTGCACCATATTATTTTCCAATAATGCCCTCAATGTTTTAATCTCCTCACTGGTTTGTGTTAATTCCATTGCTGCATATTTCGAGAAGAGTTGCAACATACTCTTACAAGTAGATGCCATTAGAATAGACCATTCCTCCAAGAGTTTCGGATGCAGATTCAAATATGTGGGGGTACTTAATATCCTGAATCCTCGTGGAACTCTTCCAACCACAATGTAATTATTCAATGAAATAACCTCCCAGCTTCCATTTATTTCTTGTTTACATAATTTCTCAAAATGCCACAATTGTTGTTTTAAATTCATAGCACCATCCGTGACCGTCTCACCTTTTTTGTTTATCTCACTAAATAAGCCTGTTGCATTCTCATCAAACAAATCCCGTGCTGCTTCCAATCTAGACCCGATTGCTTCATTCATGCTGCCAGTCTTACCAATAGGGTATAAGATGCTGTGAAGTTTAGTTTAGTTTTAAAAATTTGTAAAGCGCATGGCTACCCGAAGGCCTCCCAGCGCTAAGAGGTAAGTAGCAGTCCAGAAGCAGGAAACACAGAAGAGCTATGATAAATATAAAAAGATTATGTCGGATATAAGAAGGTCTTTAATTTTTTCCGGAACAGTAGTTCCAAGGGTTCTTGCCGAAGTTCTAGGGGTTGCAGAGGCGAGCTGCCTTAACTGAAAAGGAGTTACCTCCCCATGACGATCTCTTAAATCGTGATATATAGACTAGCTGGGAGGTGGAAGATCTCAGAGTTCTTATAGGGGCATAGAGTGAGATGCATTGTCTGAGAAATGTGGGGCCTTTGTTATGAAGAGCTTTAAGTATCATACATAGGGACTTAAAGCAAATCCGCTGTTTTATTGGTAGCCAATGAAGGGAGACTAAAGATGATTTGGCTGATTGATGTCTGGGTATATTCAAAAGTAGTCTTGCGGCCACATTTTGAACAACCTGCAGTCTTTTCACTACATAATCGGGGGAGATGAGAAAAAAGGAGTTGCCATAGTCCAGGCGTGATAGTGTCATGGCCTGGATAAGAATTCTTCTGGCGAGAGGGGGTAAGAGGTTAAAAAATTTCCTCACGGTTCTTAGGAGGCCAAAGCAGGATGAAGAAATCTTTTTGGATTGCTGCTCCATTGTGAGGCGACAGTCTAGCCAGAAGCTTAAGCTCTTTATATGATCCTTGGGGGGCGGAAGGTTACTAAAGACCTCTGGATATAGTGCCGGGAAGTTGGAGGGAGCACCATTGCCCACAATCATTACTTCTGATTTTCCATCATTAAGTTTAAGTTTGGACATAGTCATCCATTTGGCAACCTCAGCCAAACAGAGAGATTCGTCAAGGAAGGGTCCTTGACATTGGAAAGAGATACTACTAGTTGTGTATCATCAGCATATGTGACCACGGAGACGCCATATGGTTTGACAACTCTGGCTAGAGAGGAGAGGTAGATATTGAAAAGAGTGGGGCTCAACGTGGAGCCCTGAGGGACACCACGAGTAAGGGGGAGTGTCTTAGACAGAAAAGAGCGATTAAGCACTTGAAAGGTTCTACCTTTCAGGAATGAGAAGAGTCAGGCCAATGCTGTGCCTTCTATTCCTATGTTGGAAAGCCTATGAAGGAGGATATCGTGATCTACAGTGTTGAAAGCGGCACTGAGATCAAGTAGAATGATGGCTGCGTGCATTCCATGATGTAACAGTTGGCGTGTGGTTTCAGTGACTGCTAGTAGGGCCGATTCTGTGCTGTGTTGGGGTCTGAATCCCATTTGAGTAGAGTCTAAAAGTTTGTGATCCTCAAGAAAACATGTCAGCTGATTGTTGACATGCTTTTCCATAATTTTGGCTAAGATTGGAAGAAGAGCAAAGGGCCTATAATTGCTGAGCAGAGTAGGATCAAGTTTAGGTTTTTTCAGAAAGGGTTTGATGACTTCATGTTTAAGGGATTGAGGTAGAGATCCTGAGGTAAAAAGGTGATTGAGAATGTTGGTCAAGGGCAGACCAATAGTGTCGGAAGCCAGCGCAAGAGTAGTCGGAGGTGCAGGATCAAGGGGAGAGCCTGATTTAATATTATGAAGATTTGTGACCAGCGTCCCTGTCAAGGGCTGAAAAGCTACAAATAAAGCCGATGAAGATTGGGGTTTGGCAAGATAATCACTATTGGCTTCATAGTTGGGTGTAGCCGGAAAGGAGGAGTAAATATCAGTGACCTTCTCCTGGAAAAAAGACGCCAGCTTGTTGCTATGCTCAATAGAAGCCTCTATGGGCGACTCATCTAGAGGTGTATAGGTGAGTTCTTTGAAGATAAGAAAGATCTATTTCTGGGAGTTAGCTGATTGCTCTATTCTGGTGCTGTAGCATGAGGATTGAGCTGATTTAATCCCGTCATGATAGGTTCTGATAGCTGTTCTATATACTTTTTTGGAGGAAATACTGTAGTCTTTCCTGCAAATTCTTTCTAGCTTCTTGCACTCTTTTTTTAGTTCTACCAATTGAGGTGTGAACCAGGGTTTAAGCTTGTGTTTGGACCTTTTTACCATCGTATTGACTGGCAGAATAGAATCTAAGGAAGTGGAGATCCACTTATTGAAGGATTCTACCGATTCAGAATTAGGTTCATTATAGTTAGAAAATGAAGAACAGAGAGTACTCTGCCATTCTCTGGGGTCCAGTTTTGACCTTTGGCGGGATCTTGTTTTTATCGGAGTATGGCAGAAAGGGGAAACTTCACAGAACGGTGTAAATGAGAGTAAAAGATGATCTGTCCAGATGAGAGGCATGGGAGTATGAAGGGAGACACCCGAAAGACTACTGAAAATGAGGTCAATGGGGTGGCCTTTATAATGAGTGGGTCCTGTGATGTACTGAGTGAGGTCTAATGCGGCCAGACTGGAAAGGAGCGTTTGGGCAGAAGGACAGTGCGTATTGTCAATCTGAATGTTAAAATTGGCAAGTATGGTCAGGTTGGGTGTTTTGCACAAAACACTTGGGGGCATATTTATACTCTGTTTGCGCCGGAATTGCGTCGTTTTTTTTAACGCAATTCCGACGCAAAACTAACTCCATATTTATACTTTGGCGTTAGACGCGTCTAGCGCCAAAGTCCATGGAGTTTGCGTCATTTTTTAGCGTGGACACCTACTTTGCGTTAATGATATGCAATGTAGGCGTTCCCGTCTAAAAAAATTACTCTGAGGCATGTGCGCCGTATTTACACTCCCAGGCAAAATTCACGCCCGGGAGTGGGCGGGTCAAAAAAAATGACGTACGGCCGCTTTTGCGCCGTTTTTTAGCCCCTGGACAAGGCAGGCGTTAAGGGACCTGTGGGCTCGGAAGGAGCCCAGAGGTACCCTCCCATGCCCCCAGGGACACCCCCTGTCACCCTTGCCCACCCCAGGAGGACACCCAAGGCTGGAGGGACCCATCCCAGGGACATTAAGGTAAGTTCTGGTAAGTATTTTTTTTTTTTTTTTGTGGCATAGGGGGGCCTAATTTGTGCCCCCCTACATGCCGCTATGCCCAATGACCATGCCCAGGGGACAGAAGTCCCCTGGGCATGGCCATTGGGCAAGGGGGCATGACTCCTGTCTTTGCTAAGACAGGAGTCATTTCTATGGGGGTTGGGAGTCGAAAAAAATGGCGCAAATCGGGTTGAGGCGAAAAATTTGCCTCAACCTGACTTGCCCCATTTTTTGGCGCCCAAGCTCCATATCCCCCTACGCCGGCGCTGCCTGGTGTACGTCGTTTTTTTCCACGCACACCAGGCAGCGCCGCCGGCTAACGCCGGCTAACGTCATTGATTAAATACGGCGCCCTCATGGTGCATCAGAATGGCGTTAGCCGGCGCTAATTTTTTTGACGCAAAACTGCGTTAGCGCAGTTTTGCGTCAAAAAGTATAAATATGGCCCTTGATACAAAATCTGGTAGGGCCTGTAGAAAACTCGCGTAGGGGCCGGGGGGCGGTAGACAAGTATTCCGGAAAAAGTGGAAGTTGCATTGAGATATAGAGAGAAGAACAGACTTTCACATCCAGGGATATCTGGGGTGGTAGTAGTACATTTAATGTTTTTTTTGTAGATAACGGCAATACCACCCCCTCTAGCCTGGGGTCTATCTAAGTGGATAATTAAATAGTTTAGTGGTAGCGCTTTTAAGATTTCGAAGGAGGAGTCTTTATTAAGCCATGTTTCTGTCAGAAATAACGCGTCAGGGTGATAATCTTCTAAAAGAGAGAATATGGAGGCTATGGGCGGGAAGGGAGCGGCAATTAAGCAAAAAAAAACATCCTAAATGTTTGGTACTGCTAGAAATAGGGGACGGCAGGTCAAGCAAAGGGGTCCAGAGACAGCTGTGGCAGGACCAATTTGCGAATTCAGGAGTAAGAATCGAGTGTGATGGGCTTATGAGGGGGTTATTATAAGATAACAGCTGTTGCAGAGACTAAACTAACCTTTCCAGGGTCTGCCCAGCAGCATAGCTGGCCTCTGGGCTCTCCCGGGCGCAGACGGGCTTGCCTTTGGTGCATCTTGGGCACACCAGCGGCGCGCCCGCTGCGCGCATCTGCTGCACGGCCGGCGTGAGGAGTTGTTTAAGTAGTGCATCCAAATTGGATGCCTACTGACAACGACTAGACCGCCGACCAAAATGGCGGCCGGAAAACGTCCCAAACCAGAAAAATATGGCGGTCTGATATCGGGTAGAAAGATAAAAGGATTAGCTCTATGGAAATACTGCCGAGTGCCTCTAAACACGGGCACCGGAAGACTAGAAATGAGGATGGTAAAGCAGGTAGATTAAAATATCAAATATAGAGTAGATTAGGAATTCCTTATAGCAACACTCCAACAACAACAATACTATTGAAATGTATAAAATGTTAAAAATGATAGCGTTTTTTTAAAATAGTAGATGTTTCCTGCTACCGGAAAGGTCACCTACCTTGCACGGCCGGCGTGAGGAGTTGTTGAAGTAGCGCATCCAAATTAGATGCCCACTGACAATGACTAGACCGCTGACCAAAATGGCGGCTGGAAAACGGCCCAAACCAGAAAAATTTGGCGGTCTGATATCGGGTAGAAAGATAAAAGGATTAGCTCTATGGAAATACTTCCGAGTGCCTCTAAACACGGGCACCGGCAGACTAGAAATGAGGAGGGTGAAGCGGGTAGATTAAAATATAAAATCTAGAGTAGATTATGAATTCCTTACAGCAACACTCCAACAACAACAACAATACTATTAAAATGTATAAAATGTTTAAAATGATAGCGTTTTTAGCTTCTTCTTTTTTCAAACAGTAGATGTTTCCTGCTACCGGAAAGGTCACCTACCTTGCGCGGCCGGTGCGAGGAGTTGTTTAAGTAGTGCATCCAAATTGGATGCCTAATGACAACGACTAGACTGCCGACCAAAATGGCGGCCGGAAAATGGCCCAGACCAGAAAAATATGGCGGTGTGATATCGGGTAGAAAGATAAAAGGATTCCCTCTATGGAAATACTACTGAGTGCCTCTAAACACGGGCACCGGCAGACTAGAAATAAGGAGGGTAAATCGGGTAGATTAAAATATAAAATCTAGAGTAGATTAGGAATTCCTTACAGCAACACTTCAACAACAATACTATTAAAATGTTTAAAATGTATAGAATGTTAAAAATGATAGCGTTTTTTAAAAATAGTAGATGTTTCCTGCTACCGGAAAGGTCACCTACCTGAATAATATGTAGATGTCAATATTCACAAGAGAATACTTGTTCCATTCAACAACTGCTGGCTACTTGTGACTGATTACCTTTCACGGCTTTTGAGAAACCATCTGATTATACAATTAGATTAAATAGCAGACATCCGAGGGAATTGAACCAGGACGAGGAGCTTTATGTTCATGTTGGTTAAATGATCTTAAAAAATGCAATACGGTTTTGTTTTTTGTCTTTTGATCTGGGTTCTTGGATTTTGAGATTACAGGGGGATTGTATTATGTTCGTTTGCTCACATCCCCAAAAATACCGTTTTTTTATGTGGCAATAATATTATACAGTTTGATTAAGCCAAGAATAGGTTTAGTAAATGATATGATGATATAATTTACTGCACAGCCACTGGGCAATTAAATGAATGAAGATATCTTCCATATTTCTTATATTGTGGTTAATTGTATGATTTGATAATAGTAGTATTGTGTATATTATTAATAGGCAAATTTTGTATGATAATTGGGGTTTGACAAATTGAGAATTATAATGAAATGAATTTGTTTTTCTTTGGCAGTACGGTTAATATATATGTATTTTCTTTATGTTTAGTAAACTGTTTAGTTTCTTTTCTAATGGGGATGGGGCTTCTGTAAAAATTTGGGCTAAGAAGAAGACCACAACGGTTGAAACGTGTCAGCCAATACAAGCCAATACAATGTTACTAACAATGAATACAATGGATACCAACTAAACTTTGGAGCTTTGGAGATAACAACCGTTTGGAGTGCTGGCGTTCTGTGTTTGAAAATGGTGGTGAATATATATATGTATATATATATACTTATATAAATAAACATATATATATAACAAATAAATATATGTAACCCTATTTAAATTTTAGAAATAAACATAGAGAAGTACTTTTAATTGATACTGTAAACAATTTTTTAAAACAGATAGATATATGTATGTTAAAAATATGAAAATAATATTTAAACAATTTTAACAAATGCAACAATACTAACCATGACAAGAAATCCATTTAGAAAAATGTATAATAATTATTCAAATACAAAGATTAATATAAAAATAATTTTTAATAAAAGGTACATTAAAAACTAATAATGTCAACATTTAAAAGTATTGAAAGTTTAACAAGTAAAAATAAACAACAGCAGCAAAAATAGGCAATGTAACTCTAATTTTGAAAAAAAAGGGAAATTGTTATACTTTGCACATATTACATTTACTATTCCTGCTCCAACATAACCAAAACCAGGGAAAATGTTGGACTTCGCTGAGGTTATATTTCCTATTTCTTCTCCAGTTTCAGCAACAGTAGGGAACGTTTTGGACACCGAAGGGTTTAGATTTACTATTTCCTCTCAAATTTAGGCAACAGAATTGAATGTGTTGGAGTTCACAGAGGTTAAATGTACTATTCCAACTCCAGTCTAATCAACAGTAGGTAAAGTGTTGGCTTTGGAGGGTTACATTTACTATTCCCACTCCAGTTTAAGGAACAAGATGTTTGATGTGTAGGGGTTAGATGTACTATTCCCACTCCTATCTAAACATATTTAAAACAAAAATAAAAATGCTACACTACATAGATTTAACAAAATTTTAATTTTAATAAAACATATAAACATATATATCATAATAAACAAATATTTACATAAAATTCACTTCTCTGCCTATTACCTGAAAAAAGCAGGAGTACCAAAAAAGAACTAAAATATAAATGAAAAATGATAAAATGAAAATACAACTTAACAAAACAAATAAAATAAAAACAATAATAAATATTAAATATGTTTACAAAGATTATTATTACATTTATCAATCCATTCATAAATAAATCAAATAATTTGCATAACAAATAATTAACAATGATAATAAATAAAATAATTAAATGTCAGAAAAAAATAATGTTACTTCCCATCCAATTTCCCTACAAACCCAACAACTCAGTACTAAAATATGAATTACTAATTAAACTTTATAAAAATAAAATGCAAATTAAAAAGCATAAAATAAACGTAAGCAAATAAAATAACAATTGGGCAAATAACCAATTTACATAATTAATATCCAATTAAGTATTTAGTTCACCTAAAAATGTAATTAACATTAAAAAACAATAATGTATAGTTGAATTAACTTCCCACCCTAATAAAGGGCATTTTACTACCAGCCACACTATGGGCTCAAATAGGACCAGCATGGGCAAAAGAGGATCGACCATTGTGCAATCATTCTTAGTTTTGCTAGAGGAGCAACTTATTTTGCGATCAGTCATTGTATGTGCCTGAGAAATACACTCAGGAGAGGCAGAGGAGCAACCCGTCGGAATGGACATTACACAACCAGAAATAGTATAAGTTCTGATGGATCCACATTGGAGCAACAGAGGCGCAGTCATTATACAAGTAGCTTTTGTATATGCCTCAAGAGTCCACCTAGTTGTGGCAGGGAGCAGCCCATACGAATGGCCTTTATGCAGCCTCCCACAGCAAATGCTTTGTGGGGTCAATATTGAAGCAGCAGCAGAATACCATGTGAGACTATGCATTGTAAAAACAGTTGTGCTGTTTGGGCTGCTGTTGCCCCCTGGCACTGTGAGGTAGGCAGGCAGACACCCGTAGGAACGGACAATCTACAGCTGGCCGTAGTGTTTGCTCTGAGGAATCCACTCAACCGACCCGAGGAGAAACCCTCAGAATCCACAGCACTAGACATTTATGTATGCCAGAGTTTTAAAATTATTTGTGCTTTAAGTTAGTTTTATTTTAATTGTGTAAAGAAATTTGCTATACCATAGGCATGTAAAAATGCCCCTTAATTTTTGCAAACAGTGAAATGTTTTACTGTTATGGGTCACACGCTGGTATTAAGTGGGCCTAGTCCATCTGGGACTTAAACACAGCAGTAATTACAAAGGACATTGACACGGGTCCCTATCACGCCCTAATCCATGTCCTTAACTTTAGAGACTTAAACACTGATCTATCTTTGAGCAATGAATGTAAAAAACTTTTAGGTAATCCATGTCAGCAATTTAGTTCCTGTTTATATTATATTTCACCTTTTACTTATCCTTGCATTCCCTAGAAGTGTTAACTGTAGAGTTCTGGAGTTGAGGCTAAAGGCAGTGTGACTTTGTCACAGTGCCTGTCACTGTGTCAAAAAGGTGTTCAGAATACATAATCATCCAATTCTTGACCACTGCAGATGAATGGCCATGTTTCCCTGTTGCAATAGTGATTCTGTGGAAATGTGTAATGGAGGTACACGGATCCTAAAACACTAACAATGCAACAGTAAAAGAATATGCAGTGCACAGAGGTGAGTGGGTGTGTTGTGAGTTTGGGGGTGGTGAAGTGAAGATGTGAGGAAGTGCATTCAGGAGAGAGTGAAAAGAGGGGGATGGAGAGGAAGGAGATGAGGTGTAAAATATGTAGATGGGAGGAGGTGTGGAGAGAAAAATGCCCTATATGTCTAACATGGTGAACATAACAGGAGTGAGAGACACTCTGAATATCACTGACCCTCCACAGGCCTCAGTAATGTTAAATTCACAGTCACACAATTTAAGAATTGAACATTTTCAATGTTGGGTATTTACAACAAAAACATTTTTGTTACTCATTTATCTTCAACAGATAACAACCATTGACAAAGCCAGTAGTCCTGGCTGCTTTTAGGTGTGTGTCAGTTTTGTATGTATCTGGATGCAACAATAGGAAGCTCAGAGATGAATCAAAATGCTGGTTGGGTGGCACACTAAGGGAATCACATAAATGTAGAATACATGTTTAACAGTGCCCTTAATTGCATAGGACACATCCCTTTTATTCCTCCCTCCCCCCAACAACACACACACACACTGTTTCATCTCACTTAAAGCACTGGTCATACATTAAAACTATCAATTAGTATTTAAAAACGAGAGAGACTGAGCATATGACATAAAAGCAGGGTCGTAGCTTGGTCAGTAAGATATGAGCATCAGGGTATCTCTCAATAAAACAGGCATATAATGTTAATATACATTATATGACAAGCAGGACACATGAGAGGGGCTTGAAGGGGCATTGAAAGGAAGATAAATGCAGATTGGTAGGGGACTGAGGGAATATACTATATTTAGTAAACTAACCAACATGTTTAAGACTTTCAAAACTGTGTGTGTGCGTTTTTATCTGTGTGCATGTCAAAAGTCCTATTGAAATCAGACAGACACATCACCATACCCGACTGAAAGCACCTGTACCCAGACATTTAGCAGAAAATACACTTGTTGGGCGGAGTGTAACAGCCCAAACACCACTCTGAAACTACGTCCCTGCATAAAACGACTTGATAACAGAGAAATGTGGGTTTGGCCAACCACCGGCACAGTCGAAATGGTGATTGTGAATATTCACCCAAGAAAGGAGTAATGAGAAGGCAGGGAGTGAGATGGGTAGATGGAGAAATGGATGAAATACTGAGAAAGGCAGGTGGGGTGAAAGGAGGGAAGACAGCGAAGTGCGTAAAGGTAAAGAGGGTGAGGGGAGGAGGCAGGGAGGGCTGCGGGGGGAGCAGGGAGGGGACAACAAACAGCAGCTGAGAGATTTTCCTCCAGCCTATGAGGCGGAGCCGGCTGCTTCAGTGCTGGAGTCTCCCTCAGTGGCAGCCCCTGACGGCGCTGTGTCCGGGGAGTGGAACCGCGGATTTCGTGCATGTTGCACGGCGCCGCAGCCTCGGCACCCGGCGGGCCGCGGTGAGCAGGCCCTGCAGCCGGCGGCGCCCGGGGCACCGGGATGGGCTGCGGAGGGAGCCGAGCCGATGCCATCGAGCCCCGTTATTACGAGAGCTGGACCCGCGAGACCGAGTCCACCTGGCTGACCAGCACGGACACCGAGATACCCGCGGGAGGCCCGAAGGAGGACAGCAGCACCCCGGAGGCCAGCCCTCGGGACAAGAAGCAGACCGCGCTCTGCCCAGGTGAGCATGCACCTCTCTATTGCGCGATGTCCAGCGATAGCGGCGTCCGAGGGATGCGCCACCGCGGGAAGCAGAGCCGGTCCCAGGTGCCCGGAGCTCGGTATGTGAGCGCGTTGGAGAAGGGGGCTCAGAGGCAGGGGATGGGCTGCGGACTGAGACAGTCTGGGCAGTACAGCGTTATACTGCAACAATGGCTACAACATCCGCTATATCAAAGAGCATTTACGGAGCACTGCACCTCGCAACACACGCCGTGCTTCACATCAGATGCTACACATCACACAGATCTTATACCCCGCGTCATATAGAACATTTCATACAGCGCAAGCTGTATGTTACATATCATCACACACACCGCATATCACACACACTATACCCCACTTTATATGCTACACATCAGGCCGCACTTTATATCCCACCGATACTACAGCCCACACCATGTACTTACACATCACATATAGAACGGTACACAACACACCATCAACCACATATCTCACTTGTCACACAATAGGCCATACTTTAGTGTACATACCACCTTAATTTTCACACAGAACACATCGTAGACAACACATCGTATACCATAGACAACCCTAGCATACACACCACATGCAAACCCTACTACACAAAGTAGCACACGTCCAACTTCATACTGCACCTCACACCATAACACGCATCATACCAGGCAACATACTTCACATTGGAACACACTCGATGCCAAACACTGTAAATCTTTACACGCACATGACATTGAGATGCATCTCTCCTCCAACCAACTCTGCCACAACCATGCGACCTATACCGAAAGGCACCCGAGTCTCCGCCGGCGCGTGCACCTGTTGTGTACAGGTTGGCGTGGCTGAGAAAGCGCCTCACACAGGTCCGCACTTAGCTCTTCCTCGGCTTCCCTGCCAGAAGCCGGAAGTGCGGCTGCAGGGCAATGACAGGCAGCCGGGGTCCTCACACTGAGCCTCTGCACTGGGGCGCAGAGCGGCGGCTCTCAGCTGTCGAGGCCGCGAGGCCCGCAGCATCAGGACCACCTCGGAGTTAGGAAAGCTCCTCTGGGGATGAGCGCCACTGCTCTAACTGCAATGACCAGCACCGTATACACATTTACACCTCGCTTTACGTCGGCGTTTATTCAGATAGGATTCTCTTTATAGATCTTATTTTGACTGGGAATCCTTCGCACTAGTCTATAACTACTTAGTCTAATCACACTGTTTGGTCAAAGGGAGAAACTGAGATCAAACTGTAGCTTTTGATATTTGAGTGCGGGACTATAAGGCTCACTTCCTGCCCCTCACTGTTAATATATTGGCTGCTAACACATTGCCCGCAGATTGCGTACTTTCTTTTGCTGACTTTTTGGATTTGGTGAGAAGCGCACACCTAGCGGTGCATGGCTGGCGCCCTTGTCTCACCCATGCCCTCTGAGGCCTCCCAGAGCAGCGAGCACTGCCATCATCACCAGATCCTGTCGAATTAATTCCAGACTCCAGAGGCATAGCTACCACTGGTGCAGTGGCACCGGGACCGAGAGTCCTAAGGGGCCTATTGAACCATGTCAATCTCTGTATTTTACCAGCGCCACGGCAGTGAAAGGGGCAGTTTTCCTTGCCAGCACCAGGGCCCGTGGCATCCTTGCTGCGTTACTGATTTCTGCCCTCTGCTAAGAACTCGGAGCGCCTCTGTAGGAATCCCGCGGCCCCTCAAGGAGAAGTAACACATATTCTGCGCACGCTGCTGGGAGTCATTCTGTGGGAAAAGAGATGGGCGACTAGCCACAGCTCACGCAGAAGCCCGCCGGTTCTGTAAAGCAGGCTGGCGGTGTGTCAGTGCTGCCCTTTGTCTGCACGTGATACGCACTGCTCGCGAGAGGCCGGCCCGTGGGCGCGCTGCAGCGTGCCATGCAGAATGTCTACAGCGCTGACCCCACGTACGCAGCGTAAACTGGGCAGCTGGGGTCTCCAGGGCCCCTGTGACTGGGGAGGTCGGGACCTCCATGGCGTGAGAGTGCAAGAGGTGCCTGCAGAGAGCTCCCACAAGTGAAGGATGCCCCCTCGCCACCCTCTGCAGAACATACATTGCCCTCTCGCCATCCTCTGCAGAACATCCATATGCAGCATTCACACTCACAATGTGCAATACCAAAGCGTATAAGTGTGTGGACGCACGTGCAATTAAAAACGAGCATTGGCAATGCCAATGGGTCTCTCATATGAAATATCTATTGGGTTTGTCAATGTTTTTTAACTGTGTTGCACGGCAGGGTGGAAACTGTGCAACACAGCTGAAAGTAAAACAAAACACAATGAAGGCAGCATGAAGCAGACAACACTTTGCCACGTCATAGAGCTTTTTTTTTTTTTCTTTCAGTCATGTTGCAGAGTGGCCACGCTGCTATGCAACACGGTTAAAAAACATTGACAAAGCCAATAGATCTTATATAGGTGAGACCCTTTGCTTATTTACCTTTGCACTAATTCTCCCAGTCTTTGAGGTGACTTTATGAGAGCAAAACGCACTACACAACGCCCAGCACCATATGAACATGTCCACACACTGCAGGTAGCACCGAATCTCAGCAATGCCAACAAAACTGGGTTGTTCGAAATCTACAACTGAGGGTAACATGGCATTACTAATGAGGGAGGCATGGTGCTACCAAACCAGGCCATTGCTAGTACTCAAACTGTAAAAACATCGATATGAAGTCAAATTAAATGGGTCGAAAGAAGGGATAAAAGAAGAATTATGAAATGATAATACAAGCACATTTTGCAGAAATATTGTTGAAAGAATGTAATAATGAGCTCCGCCTTTTTTGATGCATGTGGGTAGATTCATAAGGATGGACTGTCCAGCAAAATATGCCTCTATTTGATCTGAAAATTGACTTGTGTGCTTTCCTGCCTGAGTCCGTGAACATTTGAAGCTTTTCTGAGCGTGTCAAACGTATATATATATATTACACAAGTGGGGGTAAAGAGGGATGTAGTTTATACCACAACTATTTCAGCATTTCAGCAATTTCCCACCAAGTTACTGTGTGGGTGGCTTTGCCTTGATTCCAGAGCACCAATGAAACCATCTCCTAGAGTTTCAATGCAGGACCGAGTGGCTGAGAATGGTGCTGTGACCAGGTTGCAAAGGACAGTGGTGATGTGTGGGGACTCCACATTATGAGATCTTCCAGAACTAAATAGTTTGTGAACATAATTACGCTCTGTAGACAATGTGCATGGAGAAAGTATGATCTAGTTGCATGATTAGTTAATGTGTAAACAGGTGGCCAGCGTTTTCATCCTGTCATCCCCACTTACACAAATTGTGTGATCCTCTGCCAATGATTTACATCTGATGATCTGATATTGCTCCATTGTGAAGTGTGCAATGCCCAAATCACCTTGCACTGAAAGCCTTGCAGGGGTCCTTTTCTCATACACCTACAACAACTGAGGTGTAAAAGCAACAATCATCATTTGGGAACATTTAACATACAGGAGACAACTTGAGCGTGTCCTGTGCCACCGATTTGCAATCTGCTAAAAATTGTGATCGTTAGATGCAGGTTAAACCAGAGGGCTCAATCTTTTCTATGGTGTACATAGCCCACCACCCCATATTTATTAGTCTCATCCTGTGATTTATAATGGAAAAAGCAATTACAACTACCATTACGAGAATGCAGCTAGGTTGATGACTTTGTAACCTGCACACCTTGGTTGTAGGCACTTGATAAATAAAACGCCTCACCCTGCTCTGATCCTTTTATCTTCGTGGACCTCAAATTGAAAAAGTTGTCATAAAAGTCATACAAACTTATTAACACTAAGACTATAAACAATAACATCTGCATGCAAAGCAAATATGCCAAACGGCTAACGCTGTGCTGTGCAAACACCCACCAACTTAAAAACAAATGTTGAATTTATATATACCTCGAATGGGGCAGGCACCATCCACCATACTCCAAGAAATTGTTTGTGCAGTTTTGCAGCCTATGGTAGGTACGTCTGAGCACTAGAAGTATGCAGGCTCGCCCCTTTCCTCCTCACAATTCCCTGCTCCTGTCATGCTCACTGAGTGTGGGCTGGCAACAAAGTTCAGGTACCGCCTAAGTTGCCATAAATTGCAATCGGCTTCAGTGAGCAAGAGTACTTGATGTAATCAAGTGATAGGGAAGCCCCAACCACATAACCATTGAGACTGGCCCATTGTGTGTGCTGGGACACCAAGAAAGACAAGCATTTGCAATGCAACGGTTCTCGCGTTTGCTCGTGTTAGAGCTGATAGCGTTGTAAACTCCTAACCCGACTTTTCACCTATCGGCAAAAGTGCATTTATGTACGTAACCAGAAAAAGTGCAATTAACTGTGTAAAGCGCTCAACTTCTGCCAAGCGAAATCGCGCTAGGAAAATAGAGAAAAAGTAGTCCACGAGCTGGACAGAAAACAGCGAGCCTCGCATGTTTTCTGTACTTGGTCGATGCGCTCGAGGAGGGCTAGCCACCGGAAAAGGCATGACGTATGCATGCCTTCGACTAATGAAAGCAAGCAGATTTTAATAGGCAAGCTCACGAACCAATGAAAAACACTGACGTGACGTCGACAGGGCTCCGAGCCCTTTTCTAATACCTAAAGCGTCTCGCTAGCGATACACATGCGTGAGCGCATGCGACGCAGGCTCAACCCTAAAAAACAAGAAACACTGATCAATGTAAAAAAAAAAAAAACCTTCATTGACTGTGTCATAGAACTTTCTATTTTTTTTGTTTTTGTTTTATAAAGCTGTGTTCCTCAGCAGCTTGTGCTGCTGTGCAATAGGGTAAACAAAAGTGGTAGGCAGTATGGATTAATAGATAAAATGAGGGAGGGAATGCAGACGAGGAGTGAACAGGAGGAGGTGCTTAGAAGAAATAGTACCTCAATGACGTTGGGAGCAGAGAACGGGCACCTATCAAGATTGATCAATATGTGCTTGGTCCCTGCTCCACAGAGACAAACGGACGTGATGTATGGCTTGCACTGGTCACTTAGGAAACACCATAGAAGAACAAAACAAAAGCCAGCATATAGTAAGCAATAGGCAGGCTGCAAGCCCTTTACTGAACACAATAGTGTTTCGCAAGCAAACACTACACTAACGGATGCACTTGCAGGCTCGACACTAAAAAATGACAAACAAAACAAACAACCATTTTATTGTATTTTGGAAATACCTTATAGAGTGATTGAAAAAAAAATATTACAAAACAAGCCTGCTGCAGTGAATTTTTTTTTTGTAAAGCATCTATGTGATAAATACTTGAAGGTCGGTTGATTTGGTGTACGTTAAGAGATGTACAATTGTCTCTCATGTGTTGCAATAGAAGCACTCCATAGGAGGCCGAGTGATACATCAAATCACTGGCAGCTCTCGCAGCCAGCCACTCCAGCATGTGCTCCACCTGTACAAGGCATGGCACATCATAGTGGTGTTCCAGGCGTGCCATCCAAATCACATCAAATTCTAGGCTAAAACTGGGATAGAGGGGCGCCAGTACATAGTTTTTCCTTTCTCACCGTCTGTTCAGATAAGTCCAGCTGCTGCTTGCATCCTAACATCTTTAGTAACATGTTGGTTTTCTGAGGAGTGTTGATGTTTGTCCATTAGCACTGAGATACTCACATATGCACTTGGAAGGTTATCTCTGCCCTTTTGCCTACTGGGCTATTTAATCTATGACTGCCTACAAGAAAAAAGGCAGAAAGTTAGAAAGTGAATTGTATTTTGCATTTCACAAGTCTCCCCATTGGCACTAAGGAATACAATATCATGCATTACGTTGCATTGTGGAGCTTGTAGTTTTGGTTTTAACACTTGCGTTAAGAACTCAAAACCCAAACATGCAAAGTGCTATTGTCCTAAGTGCCAGAACTAGTAAAATGTGTCATACGTGCCATGCAGACGCTTGCCAGCTAGGTTTTAACATTTTATAAAGGCACATACGTAGTCCACATCAATAACTGCTTGTTTCACACTTAAAACCCAAAGTAAACTCTTCACATCTGTTTTGCAAGGGCTCACTCTTTCTTTCACACAATGCATGAAATAAGTATTGGCAATTGAAATTGCTTGCCTTTTAGTAGTGGAAAATTTTATACCTGGTTTCACGGCACAGAAAGGTACAATATAGACAGTAGCAGTGCAACCTTCCCTAACATAAAGAATAACTAACAGACTGGTGATAGAAGCTGAAGGAACATCACACAATTCTCTCACACATAGAGACCGGTACAATACAGGTACCTACAACAATAAAAGGGAATGAGAGGAGTAAAAGAAAAATAAAAGACTTGAAAGAGATAGCCGAACAACTCATGAAATTACCATACAACATTCATGTCCACTTATATAAAGATGGCACGTCCCCTACCTAGAGTGGTAGGGTTTGACCATGGATTCCACATCTAGCATTGCAAAGCATCCATCAGTACTACTGTTCACTGGTTGTCCAGTCCCCTAGTAACGGGTTCCCTAGTTTTGGTAAGTTATGACCCTTATAACAACTTTTATGTTCTTCCTGTGTTAAACTCTCAGACATATATTAAGATTGTATGTGGGTGAGGTACATTTTTTTATTGGGGTCTCCCTGAAAGAGTGTTTTGCTTTCCTTCTCTTATCTTATGACCGAGCTTACAAAACTTCTCTGGAATGCACTTCTTAGTTTAAAGAAGACATTTATTGTTATTATTACTTCACCATGAGGTTCCTGAAAGACGAGATTAGTAGGTTGGAAGCACACGTTTAAAAGTAGTCGCAGCAATGAAAGCAAAATATATCAAAGTACTTCTCAGTTGCAATGTACACAGCAAATACATGTGATTATATTATAGTATAACTTCAAAGCAAAGCATAAAAGTCAAAATTGCATCACCGTAGGGCCTATCACTCTGCTTCATCTTTCTAATGCCTGTAAGTTGATGACTCCGGTTCAACTGCGAGTAAGAGATTTTCCACCCAAACAGGAGACAGGCAACTGACGTCTGTTCCTGCCTGAAGTCAAGATCTTTCTCCCACTGTTGCCCAGGGCCACCGTTAAAAGTAAACTCAGTGTGGGAACCGAATAAACCTGGAGAGTTGCCAAGTCTTCAAACTTCACTTGTTCCCAGACTGGATTGAGAGGTAAACACAAAATCTACGCTGTCTTATCAGCTAGGGTTTGGTGTGAAAAACACAGCTTGGTCTATCATGTGGAAAAACACAGCTTGGAAAAACACAGCTCATCTGCAATGTCTAACTCCACGTTAAAGCCAATAGGCAGCTAACCTAAATACCAAATGTAATGTCTAATGCCTTGTTAAAGCCAATAGGCAGCTAAACTGAATACAGAATGTAATGGCTAATGCCATGTTAAAGCCAATAGGCAGCTAAACTGAATAATGTGCTACTGGTGAACATTGAGCAACTAATATGCGCAGTGGTGAAACACAAAGTCATTGGTCAAACACAATTAATAGCATAACACTCCACCCTATGACCAATGAATTTTTGTTTACATACCTCTTATTTCAAACAAAAACAAAAAATAAAAAAATCAATAAAAAAAACATTATAAGCAAATCAGATTTGAATGATAAAAGCAATCACTGTAAAGCAATGGAAGTAGATTAACATATTGATCTCATAACCTTTCAAATCAGATGCATCTACAATGAAAAGACTGAAACTTATATACTCTGATTGGGATAATAACTGATTGAACAGTGTCTCTAAAACAGCAAGTTGATGTAGCATGAGTTCTACTCATGTAAAGGTACACGGTCCACCTGAAAGGTTTGCTGGAATGTAAGCGACAGTCAGTGTTCCACACGAAAAAACACAGACAGTTAACTGGTAAGGTTGCTTAGTTCCAGTGGAAGAATGCAATCAAACAAGTTGACAAACTTTATATTGATCCCATGTAGAACTTGAACTGAAGGCGCCAGTTGCGCAAAATGGATCCATGGGGTTTGTACTTTAATCACTCAGGTTCAGGTTGGGGGTTCGGTCCCTCCCCCGACCCCACATGCACACACCCGAAGGGAGACCACACAGCACACTCATGGTCAGTGGCGAGACATTGTAGGATCTTCAAAAGAAAAAAGTATGACTTTTCTTGCAAATAACATTTGTCATCTGAAATGTGCCCTCCTTCTTCCTTTCCTTGTTTTATAATCAGCAGGATGTTTTTGGGGCCCTTTGTTATAATTTCTGCATGTTCTGGAGGGTCACCTGGGGCTTCAACCCACACCTTATCACTGAGGTTTTTATCTGCTGCACCACAGCTTCCCTTTCCTTGCACTGTCAGAAGGGCTGGGGCAGACTCATTCGTTACCAAACCTCCATTCACTGCACTTATGACAAGTTGGGCAATTCTGTCTCCAATCTGTATGAATAAATCAGATTCTCTTCTAGTTATCAGCATCATTTTGATTTCTCCTTGGTAATCTGCAGCAATCACTCCCCCTAAAACCTAATCAATTTGCCATATCTGTCCTGGTAACTTTCCTCTCCCCAACTGCTCTGTGACTGTTTGTGGGACAGATCTCTGTTGTGTGTGCTGACAAATAGGACAGTGCAAAATCACAATTTGTATCAAATCTAGGGGAATGTGCATCTCTCTAATCTCTGCCCACCTGTAAGTGGCTTTTTCTCCCAGATGTCCACATTTCTGGTGCACCCACTTAGCCATCCCCACTAAGTCAGAATTCTGGGTGGACACTTCTGTCTCTGAATTTTTCTCATTAACATCTGCAAGGGAATTGAACCAGTTATGTACAAGCCATGTGGAAAACCAAACGGCTAAACCATTGGCAGTGAACCAAGAATCAGTGTAAAAATGACACGTCTCAAGCAGCTCTTGCTTTAAAGTCTGACACACATTGTACAAATCTGCATATTGGTTTCTTTTTCCTTCTCCTGTGGTAGAGAAAAACTTTTCAGTAACTGGATTGCATAACACTGCTTTCCCTTGTCTGTTACTACTCATGCATCTCAATGCATATTGGTTTCTTTTTCCTTCTCCTGTGGTAGACAAAAACTTTTCAGTAACTGGATTGCATAACACTGCTTTCCCTTGTCTGTTACTACTCATGCATCTCAATGAATCCTTAGCCAAACAAACATGCTTTTTATCCTCAGGGGACACGAATTCAAATGGTGCACTCAATTTCAGTGGTGACTCTTTTACCTGTGGTACTCCCTGCACCCTCTCCTCATCCTGAAAAGGGGCTGGTGACACCTGTTCATGTAGGGCTGCAGTGACTCTAGCCCTGTCTTGCATGTACCAGATCCAGTGTATGATACCAGCCTCCTGTGCCTGTCCTAAACTGTGAGATTCAGGTGAACTCATCTCCCACTGCATGCTTGATATTTCAGGTTTCAGAATTACATTATAATTTAATGTTATTTGCTCAGTATTCACTAGAGCCCAATAACAAGTCAAAAGCTTAATCCAAAGTTCCAGGGGCACTCTTGTCCTCCCCTGTTCCTGATTTACATGTAAATCAGTGTTTCCCTCTTGCACTGCGCACAAATCTAAAGTCTGAATGATTTAATTTGCCAAATCAAAAGCGCGCAGCTGCTCATGTTTTTTCCTAGTTACTTTGTACCAAAGTGTTAAGATTTCCCTCAGATGAGGGCTATACTGTTTCCAAAAATCAAACAAGCTCATGAAACTCAGTGTCTCTTGCTTAGTGCAAACAGTAAGAAACTCTAAAATCTTTTGTTTTACTTGTGACAACATCTGTCTATTTTCGGGATTCCACTGAATTCCCAGAAACTGCACACTTTGTGACAGCACTGCTGCCTTGTCTGAATTAATTTTAAACATCGTACTTTGCAAAAGCGGTCTGAAAATCACATTCTTAACTTTGTTCTCAGTGTAATCTGTTAAGGAATGCACTTCAACTGCCAAAAACCGTGGGCTGCTCTGCACATCTACGCTCTTCTCAAGAGGCTCAGACTGTCCAACCCCTTTTTTAACCTTCTCATTACTGGAATGGGAAAAGCCAGATTCTACTACAATAGTTTTATAGATTTCAGCATTATCTTGCAATAATGTGTTCTGGCTAATTTGCTTACATAAATTCTTATTTTCATGTTCTAACTGCCTACATCTCTCCTGTATTTTTCTGTAAGCAGACAAAAGTATCCAAACCCTTCTGTCAAGAACAAAAGGAACATCATTTCTTTCAAAAGGCACATTTTCTAAATATGCTTTATCAAAGCACTCATCCCAAGACTCACAAAGTCCTGATAAACAAGAAAACATGTTTCTCACAGCACCATAAGGCAGTTTAACTTCACATGCATTTTCAAACATGGTCTTCTGTGCTTCTTTAATTCTCTAAACAACAAAAACAATTACACTTTTAAATAGTGCACTTCCAATCTCTAACTCCGACTCCCAGACTGCCGATTAACGCCAAAATGTTTTTTCCTTCTCTTATCTTATGACCGAGCTTACAAAACTTCTCTGGAATGCACTTCTTAGTTTAAAGAAGACATTTATTGTTATTATTACTTTACCATGAGGTTCCTGAAAGACGAGATTAGTAGGTTGGAAGCATACGTTTAAAAGTAGTCGCAGCAATGAAAGCAAAATATATCAAAGTACTTCTCAGTTGCAATGTACACAGCAAATACATGTGATTATATTATAGCATAACTTCAAAGCAAAGCATAAAAGTCAAAATTACATCACCGTAGGGGCCTATCACTCCGCTTCATCTTTCTAATGCCTGCAAGTTGATGACTCCGGTTCAACTGCGAGAAAGAGATTTTCCACCCAAACGGGAGACAGGCAACTGATGTCCGTTCCTGATGTCAAGATCTTTCTCCCGCTGTTGACCAGGGCCACCGTTAAAAGCAAACTCAGTGTGGGAACCGAATAAACCAGGACGGTGGCCAAGTCTCCAAACTTCACTCGTTCTCAGACTAGATTGAGAGGTAAACACCAAATCTACGCTCTCTTATCAGCTAGGGTTTGGTGTGAAAAACACAGCTTGGTCTATCATGTGGAATAACACAGCTTGGAAAAACACAGCTCATCTGCAATGTCTCAACTGCAATGTCTAACTCCACGTTAAAGCCAATAGGCAGCTAACCTAAATACCAAATGTAATGTCTAATGCCATGTTAAAGCCAATAGGCAGCTAAACTGAATACAGAATGTAATGGCTAATGCCATGTTAAATCCAATAGGCAGCTAAACTGAATAATGTGCTACTGGTGAACATTGAGCAACTAATATGCGCAGTGGTGAAACACAAAGTAATTGGTCAAACACAATTAATAGCATAACAAAGAGCTACACTGGCTCCACATACACAAATGAACATAATTCAAATTCCTCACCCACACTTTCAAGGCACTACATAACACTTGCACAGCACACTTCAACAATTGCATCTGCTGTCACAAACATTCCAGACACATCCACACATCCAGACTCTTTCCTGCACACATTCTATGCATTTGGAAAACCAGATCTGGAGGCGAGCTTTCTCCTACATTGCTCCTAAAGCATTGAATGAACTGCATCTACCCATAAGACTCTCCTCCTCAATTCCTGAATTCCGCATGAAGTTGAAGACCTGTTTTTTTCAGTCTCACTACACCATATGTTTGGCAAGGCTCACACCTGCTCAGCACCAGGATTTGATCCCGGGTGACAGTGTGCTCTACAAATCTGGATTACATAACATAACCTACCACAAGGTTAAAAACAGGAAGTTGAATAACTGACCCTACTTCTCTTTTCCATTGACCAGTTTCAACAATTGCATATTGCTTCAATGGGTCAAGCACCTCCTCAGGACTATAGATTTCTCAAATTCGATTTTCAAATCATCCCCTAGTTCATAGAGCATGTTTTGTAAGTTCATTCTATATATCTATTGCTTTTTCATAAGACAGGGCAGCAGCAGTACAAACACTCTTTTGTAATAGACCATGTACACCATGGTCAAAACATTGCAAACTTCCCTCTTTCAGAGAACATGTGCAGATATAGTGGCAGTGATGCAAGCTTTCTTCATCACAGGATAGTTAAAAATTGGGCAGAAGCATTGCTAACTTTCCTTCCTCTCAGGAATGGTGTAGCTTGGCAGTAGCAAAGCAAGTTTTTTTTCTTGCAGATGACAGCAAGTGCAATCTATCATTCCTTGCAGAACAGATCCAGCAGTGCGGACTAGTACAAGTTTTCATTACTCACAGAACATGTATAGTTAAAACATGCATGTCATGTAAGTTACAGACAGACGTCTGCAGGTAGTTAACTCACAGAGATGAATATGTAGGTGGCTGAGTGAGTGAATATGCAAGAACTAACTATTCACTTATATGATATTCCACATGAGCATCTTGATGATCCTGCTGTTGTTTATTGGAAACTTGCAGTTTGTTCTTATTCTTTGGTTTTCCATGTATTGAGAAGTAGCCATTACCTAGTAGGTTATTGTTATTTGGAGCAGTCCAACCACCCGTAAATAACTATGCTTCAGACAAGCACACAGGTGCCAACTCTCAAAATGGTTGGGATGCACACACACCAAACGCTATGCAATGCCAGCCTCAGTGTTGCACCTGTTCAAAAAGTTGAGGTTCAGCACTGCACCAAATAGGAAAGAAGTGTGAGAATTATTCTCTTATGGGAGGAGTCAAACCCAGTCAATGTATCATTGCTTTGCTTAGAGAATTGGTAACAATGTGTCTTTAGACAACTTAGGTGTGAAGCTAGACCTAATTAGCACAACTAACATCCAGAAGAACGTTTATTGCCCACAGCCTGGAAGAGGGTGAAGTAAATGTGGCTGTATGTGGGAGTTGTTGAGAAGGGGGGTGGCAGTGCATTTAACGAGGGCCCAGGGCTTCACGCCAAACTTTTTGACAGTTCTATGTGTAATAAAGGTCAGCTCTTTTTCCTGTTACATAGAGCTTGTGTGCAGTGATGATGGCCCCCGGCTTCTCACTGGCAGCTCTGAGACTCTTGCGTCGCTGGACAGGCTGTTTGTTTGAAGTGCTCTGCCCTTGTTCTGGGCTGGAATGCCAGAAAGAGGCTCCAAGCACATGCCAGTTGATGCTTGATGAATGTTTCCAGGGTTGCACCTTAATTTTTAGTTCTGTGTTAGCCAAGACCTTTTGATTTCTTTAAAAAATGTATGTATAATATACTTATTTAAAATGACTTTCGTCCAGCTGTCTTCATCCAGTGGTCTGTTGGTGTGTCATTCACATTTTGCTTCCGCCCATAACAACATACAGTATGGGGTACAGGGTCAGCCTACTTCAGCCACTGGATATCTTCACTTTGAGTGATAGCATGTTGCTGTTTCACAAAGAGCACATCCACACACAAGATAATTCTCTTTAGTGCAGTGTTTTTATTTTTAATTTATTACATTGGTGTAGCCTTTGTGTTTAGAGTCAGTTGAGATAGCAGGGTACTTTCTACTAGCTTTCCATATTGATCACAGGGTACATTCCAGCTTTATCAGATCCTGTCTTCTGCAATCGTGTTGTAAATTCCTTTTTGAGTGGCCTTTTTATCATTTCACTGCTGCTATTTCACAGTATACTAAATTGTGTCCATTTGAAACTTATGAAGTTGTCTTTTATATTTTTTAATATGTGTGCAATAATGTGCATTTCAAAGCATTTTAACTGTACTCTTCTATGTCATGCTGACGTGTACTTTAATTGAGGAATAGTTATATTTGTAAGCCAATTTAGGCTGTATGTCATGCTTGCACGGCTTGTTTTCAGTGTCGTGCTTATGTAGACATTTGACTTTTATATTACTAATTTTAGATCTGCTGTTTATTCCATTTTTCTGTTCTATCTATCTATCTATCTATCTATCTATCTATCTATCTATCTATCTATCTATCTATCTATCTATCTATCTATCTACCTGAGTGTTTATCTATCCATCTGTCTGTCTATCTTCCTGTCTTTCTGCAAACAATGCATTAGCAAAGAAATTGGCAGTCAATAGCAGATCAGTTGGCTTTCTATGGTCTGGTGTTAACCAAGACCTTTTCATATTACTTAAATTATGTGTGCAATATAGTTAGCTATAGCACTTTTCAGACATACATTATCCATTAGTCTGATTTTGTGCCATTCACATTTTTCTTCCATCCACTCTAGCATGTATCATAGGGCAGTGAGTCAGTCCATTTCAGCCATTCGCTGACTTCAGTGTGAGTTACAGTATGCTGCTCTTTCACAAGGAGTAAATCCACACATGAAGGAGTTCTCTTCGGTGCCAGGGAATACTATAAAACCTTCAACCATTTTTTTAAATTGATGAGCACCCACTAGCTTACCAAACAAAAAAGTTTTACTAATACCACAACAGAAAAAACAAGAATTGCCAAAGCCAAAAGGCTGTCGGCCAGTGCCAGACCTCTTGGCTTTGCCAATGCTTTTTTAATTTGGTGGTTGGTTCTTATACTTTGTAACTTCCTCTGAAATGGTTTAATCAGGTTATTGGTTTGAATCCCTTGTAACTACTCCTGAAATTATGCTTTCTGTGTTTGTGATGCTGCCGAATACGTCATTCCCTGTATATTGTGTTTGTTTACTCCTTAGTACCTTGGGGCATTGCAGGTCCTGGAAGAACGGTCTATGGGTTGGTGGGCCATCCGATGTTTAGCATGAAATCAATGTATTATTATGATATACAATGCAGGTTTTCAAGAAGACTCCTGAAGCTGTAAATTCTGAAAGCGTTGCAAAGTCTTTATGTTGGGATATTTAAATTAGTGAATCAAGAATCAGGGAAAACGTGGAGCTGCCTCATTTTTAGGTCAAGCCTAGGCAGTGTGCGTGCATGCACTGTCTCTCGACATGCTGTAATCTACTTCTGTGGGCTTTCACCATGCCCATCACACACTCATCACTTTCATTCATTCCTTGGCCTTTCTTTCAAAATTCCTTTGATTTGTTGGGTAAATGCTTGGGGTTGTCCCGCCTTGTGGCTGTTTTGTTACCTCCCTGGAGACTGACCCTGTTACATGGATGATTGCATGATCGGCCACATACCTTAGTGTAGGTGCACTACTTTTTTCTTTTGCCTCTTGGCTTCGCGCTCATAGCAGTATGTTGTTTCTTCCTCTGGCATCTCGCTGTTTCCTTGCAGTGTCTGCACCCGACAAAGGCTGCAAGCTGGAGGGGGATTCTAATTTATTTATTTATATAGCACAAACTCAATGGAAGATTGGAGTGCTTTGAATGAGCACCGGTTAAATTTGCACTCCCATTCCTAAATTCTTCCCAAGTTTAGCATTTGAAAAATATATAAACTGGCCACTTTTAAATGGAAATAACACAAGGAAAACCTCAACTCGGCTCTCCTGGCACAGAGGAAGAGCCCATACTACAATATTCACTGCACTCGAGAAACCTGCTGCATAATGCTTTGCAGGGCATTCCTTTTACAACACATTTTGCCCATAACTCAGCCTCTGGTAGCTCTAGGACAATGGAACCACCACCAAAATCTTCAGCACGGCATGCTCTTTTTTTCCAGCTCATCTTCCGGGTCGCTACACTAGGTTGGGGTGCCCAAAATCATAACCTCTCCCACCATTCAATGTCTTTGTAAGGTCTCTCATGGCTAGGGCTATTGCTTTACAGCTGGGAGTAGTTTGTGTTCCAAGGGCCTTGTTGTAATAATATTCTAGCAAGCATGCTAGGCCTGAAAATGTGTAATGCACTATGCCCTCTAGGGGCTGAATATATGGTTACACTGCAAAGCCCTCTGCCTTTCTCTTTTCATGTAGTTATGCACCCTAGGGGCTGACAATCTGGTTACATGACCATATTTCTTCCAGATGCTAATTTTATTGTGGTGCTCTCTAGGGGATATTCTGACCATTACAGTCTAATGCCAAGTGCATGAAGGAATGCACAAACACAGTTTATTTTAGATAAAGGTTTAATGTGCTGCATGGCTAAATACTTATAAGGTCACAAAGGCAAGAGCTATTGGCTATGCCAATGCTTGTTTCTTTTTTGGGCATTATTTGACAAACAGCTGTTTGGTTAGGAGCAGCACAATACCAACTATCTACAAGGCCCTGTATTGACGTTTAGAGTCTGGTAAGTGTCTAAAGAGCACACCCTGTCAGCGCAGACACACCTTTTTGGGAGTAGGCCAGAGTTTGCAGGAGTAGGCCAGAGTCCTCCCCACAGGGATAGGGGTCTCTGCGGAGTCAGAGACTAGAGGAGTCAGTTCAGTGAACGGCAGGGCTTTTTGAATGCCATGATAATGGCGGAGAGGGGACTGGTGCTTACCACGGCTTCCCGTTCCTGCAGGAAAACAAGCGCATGAGAGCAGAGCTGCAGCCAGTCCTGGAAACAGAGACTCCACAGCCACAGGGTCAAAGAGATGGTTCATGAAATACTGCCGCTTTTATCTGGAATTCAGTTTTCTCGCCCTTACTCTGTTTGAAATTCCAGTTGGCCACTTACAAATGCCTTGTACTGGTAGGTTTGCAGCATGTGATTTAACATTTTGCAGTTGGAACCAACTTAAATGTTCTTTGTTGCAGTTCGGTAAATATTGAAAAAAAAGATATGCCAGCAAGTTTTTAAAGTACAAACTATTTGTAACTGAAAAATAGGAACGTTCACTTTTCATTTCTTATGTTACAAAAGTAACTTTTTGTGCAGTAGCTAGGTGGTTGTCAACAAACAGTTTGTTACTGACATTATCTTTGTTTCTACAACCTATCTTTAACCAAGCTATATCCCAATATGTTTGTCTTCACCCCCAACTTGTCCATAGTCTCATACCTGTATTTTTTCACTTCACCTGAGTAAGATTCCATTCTGCCTCTTTGGCTAGTACCTGCATGCCCATTATTCTTCACAGCTTCCTGGAACAGGGCCAAACTTAGGATTGGTGGTGTCCAGTGCTACAATATTTGTTGGCCCCGCTTACCCTGCAATGACCTATTTCTTCACAGATTCCTTCACTACCACCCTCCACTAGTGTCACTCACCTCTCCCTATCCCCTCTCTCACATGTATTTATTTTATAGCACTACGCATCCCAATGTCGAGCGTCAGACCGCTTTACATCACAAACTTACAGAGACGTTGAGTCATGCAAGTGTGTAAATCAATGTATAGGAATATTATGAAAGACAATGAGGACTGTAAGGTGTCGGAGTTACATTTCATCCACAATGGTTGGGATATACGCTAAGACTGGTTGGTGTGGCGAAATGAAGTGGCAGATTTACTGAGTTTTCAAGCAGTGTAGTAGCCAAAGTTACTGGGCTGCCTTGCGTGAAAAGGAGAGTGCACAACAACAAAATACCTATGACGATATGGTGCTTTTGCTCTCTCCTCTACTGCTGGTGTACCTTAGGGTGCCTTGTGTCAATGTACCCACCCTTCCACCATAGTGCAAGGGTGTGCGTGTGATGTCAAGCATATGTTTTATACCAGAAGGGTACCCTTCCAGCACAAATTTCTAATTTACAAAGTTTACCACCACCACTTTGTTTGTGTGCTGTAAGGTGCAACGCATCTGCAAAATTGTAAAGATTTGGAGAAAATAAATATTTTCTCCAACTTTGTGCCTGCCTCGAAGGAGGTGTAATTTTTTGATGCAAATCCTTTTCTACCAAAGTTAGTAGAGCGAGATTAGCAACAAAATGCATGGGTTAGTGCATTGGAACATCCATGCATCACCTATGATACATCTCTACATCTCCTTGAAGCAAAGTAAAACATAGTGCCACTTTAGTTTACTTTAGGGCGTCTTTCCAATGCAATTCAAGATTTGCACTGGAAAGTAAACCCCAAAGCAACACTTTTCACCAGGTGTACGTCACTTTTGTGATGCAAACTAGAAACAAAGTGTTAGCAAATCCTCCCCATAAACTCAGAATTTGAAACGAAACGCAATGATTGGGGGTGTCATACAAATACAGTTAAATTGCTGCCTGATGTAACCCTTCTTAAAATAAAGAAAACTGAGGATAAAACAATAATGTTCTAAACTTATGCTTACAATTTGCACGCAGCGCTTTGACACCAGTTCATATGATTGTAACTTTTAAACTCTAATTAACAAAAGTACCTCTGCAACAAAAGTTGGAACCTATTGAGTTATCTAAATAAAAAACAAACATTTGATCTGCATGTTACGCTTTGTGCTTCACGGGTGGAACATTAATTATGTTACTTTATCAAAAGGAGTTAAAACTGTGACTAGTCAGATCACAGATTTCTTCAACAAGTGCATTAACCATAATAGATTTGATAAAAGACGAGCTCTCCAAAAAACTATACCCTATAACAACTCGCCTATCAGCTATTGAGGAGAAACTTGACGTTCTCATCAAACTTAATCAGCCAAACACCTCTTCCTCATTAGATTTACAATATTCGCAACAACATTTTCCCCCATGCCCTCCAGTCAACAGTGCTAGTAACCCTCCTCTATCACCAAGTACGGCCCACATCTCTCAATCACTTTGCCCTGATTCTTCGCATCAACCAGTGAAGGCTTCTACTGCTAGACTGGCCAACCCCCCTAAAACTTGGCACCTAAAGACAGACTCCCTCCTCCCAAGGCGGACTGATGAAATTGCTTCTTCCATGAACATGGGCACAAAACTGCTCAAGGTCCATACAAACTCTCCAGCAGACCGGATGTATAGGGATCTAGGAACCAATATGAGAACTTTACACCTACCACCGGAAGCTTGCCCTTATGTGCTTGTTATTACGAATGTTCCTAAGCTTAAGCCTAATATTCCCGAATCATTTACAGGACTGAAAAATAAGGTCATCCACTGGCTTCATAGATACGCTAGATTTGCTTTTCACATGATACCCTCAATATTAATGGTGAGGAGGGTGGGTTGGGTGGGTCCACTCAAAAACCCCGGTACAGGGGATTGTATTGTTATTAACTTCGATGCGCCTTCCCTTGTCCAACAGCTCTCCTTGAATGTGTGTCATTCTAACCCTCTAGGGGGAGTAACCTCACTTTGCAGGCTCCAGGCTTTCTACCCTCACAAAGCTGTACCAGCTATTAAGGGGGTAACAATGTCACCCAGAGGTCCCACTAGGGCACAGATGCAGCCTGATTCTCAGCCGAGATCCAGCCCTTTCTCGCTCTCGCTTTCTGAAAATGATTGACTAAAAGCCAGCACTAAGTACAGTTCATCTCAGCCTCAAGGTCCAAATAATTGGGATAAAGAGTACCCTATAGTTAGAAATAATAAAACTCACGCAATAGGGCAAGATAATCCCGAGGTTGAACAATCCCCCACTGCAGACACCAGAGACCTTACGCCAATTCCTACACTTGCCCAGCCAGATCCTTCTAAGATGGAAACTAGCATCTGGCTTTCCTCCTGTGCTGAGTTCTGAAATCTGTATTGGGGGTGCAAATAAGGAGCGCAAGGTGATTGAGACTAACTTAGCCATAGATTTAGTAGACCTTAGTAAATTTGGATATCCACCACTATTTCAGACACTCGAACTGCTCACGTCATCCCCCGATCTAGACGGGGCAAGAAATACTTTGGGAAATATTGTAGTGGGAAATCCAAATACGGCTGGTATAGACACAACTGAAAAGGGTATAAAACTTCCCCACGGTATTCCATTTGCAAGAGAGAACCCTGCGGTTGAAGCTCCCCAAGACATAATAGATGGCCTAGATACCATCCTTAGTTGGAATATTGCAGGGTTGGAGAATAAAATGAACAACTCTGAATGGGGCAAATTCATAGACAAACATAAAATATGCCTTTTCCAAGAAACATGGGCACTGGAGCCCAAATACAGAATTGGCTATAAAAGTTACTGGGTCCCAGCAACTAAGGTGAATTCAGGGAGACCCTCAGGTGGGCTGCTTATATGGCTCAGTTGTTCCTTCAAATGTCGGATTGAAACAATTGACTTGGGCTGCCCCGATTTAATGGGGTTATCAATACCATCCCTTAGCGAGAAACCACTTCTAATAATTAATATTTATAACAGGAGCCTGGGTAGCAAATATGAGTCCGACACATTGACTATTTTGGACAGCTTTCTTTCTTGTAAATCACCTTCCCACTTTATTCTTATTGCTGGAGATTTTAATGTCACTTTTGAACCCTACTCGCTGGCCCAGGAATTATATAAAGATGAAGACGCCTACTGGGGTATCCCTCAACTGGTATCTAGCAAAAGACCAAAAACAAATAGATTAACACATCAGGTTGTGGATATTACACTGGCACATGGCTTGCGGGCTTGCAATGGTCGTTCCCGCTCGGATCCCAATCTTCACCCTACATTCAGGCGTGGGACACAGAAGAGCCAGATAGACTATATTTTGCTTGATATCCGCCTGTGGGGCTATATGGTTGACATGAACATTGTAGAACATGAGGAAAGTGATCACGAACCATTGATTTTATTTCTTAGGAACCTATTACCCCTACTTGAAGTCTCTTGTTCCAAGACCCACGAACAACTGCTTGCATTGACCAACAATAGACGAAATGTTAGATGGGAATCCCTGAGCACCGACACAGCCACCTTGGCATCTGTGTTCAGGCAGCTGGCTGATCATATGGATCGCATATCTCAGCCTTTAGAAGATAGTGGTGTGCTTATAGCAGCCCACACACCATTTTTTAATTCTTGAAAAAATCTTTTCACTAAAGAGTCTGCAAAAGAAGTTAAAAAGAAGGGTAACGCAAGGTGGTTCAACGCCGCATGTAGGGAAGCACAACACAAACTCCTGAGAGCTTTAAGAGGAGGCCAATCAGACCATATAAGGGAAGCCAGGAAAGATTATAGACAGGAACAAAGTAGAGCCCGTAGGACATGGGATGAATCTAGATGGGTTTCCCTCCGGGAGTCTGCTAAAATAAACGACACCTCGAAATTTTGGAAACTAGTGGCTGATGCCAGCGAAGAACCTAATTGTTCGCCCGGTGCCTCAATACTCCCTGTAGAGTGGACAGATCACTTTTCCCGATTATATTCCGGGATTACTGGTGTTACTTTTAGGGAATTGACCCATACCATGATTACTGAGACTCCCAAAATTGAATTTACCCTGGCAGAAACCAAGTCTGCGATCGCTTCACTAAAATGGGGAAAGGCCCCCGGCCTTGATAAAATACCAGGCGATTTATATAAGACAAACCCAGATATATGGGCCTCATATCTGAACCTCATTTCCAATGCGGTAACTGCAGGAGCACCTGTCCCGAGCTCCTGGATGGGAGCAGAGATAGTTCCCATCTTTAAGAAAGGTAATCCCTCTAACCCTGTTAACTACCGTCCAATCTCCTTACTTGACAACTTCCAAAAACTTTTTGCTAAGCAAATTTTGTCTCGTTTAGAAGAATGGATTCTGGAAACTAATGCCATTTCTGATTTGCAAGCAGGGTTTAGGCCAGCAGTTAGTACCATAGATCAGGTGCTAAGATTTTTAACATTAAAATGGAAGACTGTAGAAGTAGGCGGAGGTAACCTTTTTGTAGTTTTTATTGACCTTAGAGCCGCGTTTGATTTGGTCCCCAGAAATCAGCTATGGCTGACACTAGCTAATATGGGTGTCCCACACGGCCTCCTGAAACTCATTATCCGACTACACGAGAATACTTATGCTCAAATCAGGAGTGGCAAGAATGGTGATCTAACAGAAGCAGTGGCTATTGAGAGGGGAGTCAGACAGGGGTGTGTTTTGGCCCCCACCCTTTTTCTTCTATACATAAATAATTGTATTAAGTATTTCGCAAACTGCACTAATGATTCCCCAAAGCTGGCCGGGACCAAAGTTCCATGCCTACTTTATGCAGATGACACTATCCTTCTGTCTAAATCATCCATGGGAATTCAGAATCTGGTCAACCAGTTCGGTGTTTTCTGCAGAGATTATGGGTTAGACATAAATCTTAAGAAAACTAAACTCATGATATACAGTGCCCCGAATAAGAAGCTTAGAGCAAACATTAGGATGGATTCAATTCATCTGGAGAGGGTAATGGAATACGATTATTTGGGTATTAGACTATCTGATAAGGGCAGCTGGGATCCAGCTATAAGGAAAGGGGCACTAACAATCAGCCAAAGATGTGGAGTGATAGGACGTAAGGCTAGCACTGCAATAAGTCCCCCTCTGACCCTCATCTCTGAAAACTACAAAGCCCAAATTCGTGCCGCGGCCCTATATGGAGCGGAACTTTGGGGATCTCACAGACAAATGGTCACTCTTCAAACCAAAGAAAATAATTTCCTTAGACGCATATCCAGACTAGGGAAGGGCACGCCGATGCTCCCCCTAAGACTGGACCTGAGTCTAAATAGTATTAAGGATACAGCATACCTAAGACCACTTCTGTACTGGGTCAGATTATGGAAAACGGAGGAACTCGAACCCTTCATATTAGCAGTTAAAGAACTATTGCCACCTTGCTATGGATGGGAAAAAGTACGGTGGCTTAGGGAGATGAGGGTGGCTTGGGTTAAACTGAACTTAGCCCAGTATTGGGAGAATCCCGAGATGATCCCTGGTAACGCTAAACGCCTGATCAAAGATCGCTATTGGGAAAAGATCCATGAGGAATCTCTCGGCTCAATTGGGTTGGGTCGGTTGACAGCAGAGTTTCTGCTGGTTAAGCATGAACCTCTGCCTGAAAGCTTCCTGGATCTCCCTATGCCAGCCCGTGCTCGTTCCTTATTACTCCAGTTCAGATACGGAACATTGGCAGTCAACAGCTTCACAGCTTGCTGGTCAACCAATAGTTCTTTATCTGACAAATGCATAAATTGCCATCTATGCAAGGAAACTCCTGAGCATGTCCTATTTTTCTGTCCTCTGTACAAATGCCCTCGTGGGAAGTGGATTATCCCTCTGTGCAAAACACTGCCATCACAAAACCGAAACAGTGTATACAGAATATGCAAATATGACACTTCCATGCTGATAGTGAGTTCTGTTTCCAAATATTTGTCAGCAGCATGGAAAATCCGCAGTAGGACTACTACAGATCTTAACCCATCGGTCGAAGAACGGTCTAGAAGTTAGCGAACTAGCACCCTGTTATATTAATCTGGGATTTTAAATAAAACGATTAGTATGACCTATCGACGACAAAAGACTGTAGCCCCGCGCATGATGGCTAGTGGGTTACCCCAATTGAAGTGACTCATAGTTCCTCAGCATATATAATTTTATAAATCGCAAGTTGCAATTTATTTGATCAACTTATTTAATAGAACTGATCAACTTATGGCATTATTTTCCACTGGTTGACCTCTAGCCTTTGCTAACAGGAGCTACTATATGTAGTTTTTATGTCTTATTTTATGTATAAACCTGTTTTAGAATAATTTTCATGCTTTTAACAATTGGTTAGCATTATCTTAGCATTTAGCCTCTTGCATATGGTAAGATCCAGAGATTATTTTGAGAGTCTTGTCTTAATTATTTATGAAACTTTTTATGTACTTTTATGAATTTTTTCTTTCTGTATTAACTGCCAAATGTTTTTTTTATTAAGTGATGGTTCATGGCTTTTATTTTTTTGTATGTATGATCACTTTTAACTTTTCAAATGGTCCAAATCTGGACCCAATAAACTATTGATTGATTGAAGTGCATTAACCATCAGAGTTATCATGCTATTGGTATTATTGTCTGAAAAATGCTGGACTCACAAAGCTCTCTAAAGGCGGCTTTTATCTCGCTTCAGCCTGTCATGCAAAGGGAGGTTGTCGGCCGCACCACCCTTTTTCCAGCACGGTCCTATCATGTCTGGTTTTGCCATTTACTCTTGGTCCTTTCTATTTGAATGCAGCACATGCCTTTTGCAGGTTGCTGTTTTTGGATTTCGGATAGAAGTCCCCATTGTGAAGTCTTCACTAGCTTGTCCAATTATGCAAATACTGGTAGGTTCTATTTGTAACTGTGGTAGGTTAGGATGCTTTCACCCTGAGAATCGACACACTTAATTGTGGTGTATGGTTTTTATTGGTCAGGTTCCGTTGTCTGATACAATAATACACAATTATTTTTATTTATTATACATTAGGTAAGTAACCAGGTGGCTAATATGTGTTTCACCCCCATGACATGCAAGCCTGGAGCTTTTTCAAGGCGAAGAGAGAGGAGAACCTCTGAAAGTAAACATATTTGGAGTATGGCGTATTCGATTGTGAGAACTGCCTTTGTATTCATAGATGCGTTCTTAACTGGCTTAATATCTGAAGGCATTTTGTCAGGGGTGTGGAGTCTGTCCATGAAGTCATAGAGTGGTCCATGTCGCTGCGGCGCGACCACTGAAAAACATACAACACAACACAGTTTAACGATTCTCAGGCAGAAAGACATTCTAACCAATCACGTTTGATTCCTGCGGAGCAGTGTGTCCGACTCCCTTGAATGCACAGCTTTTTACCCACCTATTGATATATGTGGGGAATTTACTAAATGCACTTACATGGTAGAAGATCTGCTGGGCCTCGCTTGCAACACTCTGTTTGTATCTGGTCGCCAAAAGAGGCCATTGTGTAACTGAAAACAATCTGACAAACATGATGATAAGAAACATATTAAAATAATAACAATTAAATACGAAGAATGTTACAGGAATAATAGGATTTAAAGAAAATTCTTTATTGATTCCGCTAAAAAGCCTTGCTATTGATTAAAATACTTTTATGTAATTCACATAAAATACAAATCGTTAAAATACGACACAGAGATGAATCAAAGAGCCGTCAAGTGTATATATGGTTTAATGTTAACCACGTCTCACCAGGCGGAAGCAGAGCCAGTCTGGAGAACAAAAGCAGCCCTGGCAAAGTGCTCGAACCAGCCCACTCTCCTTGTCTCCTTGCACTACTTCTTTTTTCCTCCCATCCATTCGCTCTTGCTCCTTCTCTCCTTTCTCTCCACTTCTCCCTCCCGCCATGTCTTTGTCTCTCTCCCTTGAAGTCCCCCTGTGCCTGCTTCGTTAGTCCAGGGCAGCTGGGAAGTGGCGGAGGCAGCAGGAGTGGCCCTGTGCTTCCAAACCTGGCGTCCAGGGGTCCAGCCCGCCGGCGAAATGCCCGATGGAATAAAAGGCCTCTCCGGCCTGGGCTGGCAATGTTAGAGGAAACTGGGAGGAAAATATTGGATAAGTCAGACCAACCACAGTCATGGCCTCAGTGCAGTGTCATGTGTTGTGTTTCCGAACAGTTACTCTCTTAGCATCAGAATGTTTGTACATAGTAACATAAAGGGGGTTATTCTAACTTTGGAGGAGTGTTAATCCGTCCCAAAAGTGACGGTAAAGTGACGGATATACCACCAGCCGTATTACGAGTTCCATAGGATATAATGGACTCGTAATACGGCTGGTGGTAAATACGTCACTTTTCCGTCACTTTTGGGACGGATTAACACCTCCTCCAAAGTTAGAATAACCCCCAAAGTGTCTCGATGTCTCTAGTCCACCCAGGTCGCAGGGGCAGAGATCTGTGCTTTCCTCATCTGTGTGCATTTATTTTGTGTAACATAAGACTGGTAAAGCATGTTACAGATTGCATAGCGAAAGATGATTTTCAGTGGTTTATAGGCTTTGTTTTGTACTCATAACTTCACTTAAACTGTTTGCTTAAGTGAGTCACTTTTTTTCTGATATGCTACATAAAGCTTCTTGGGAATGATCCCCTTCCTCAATTTGACACAGAGCCTGAAACAAACCCCCACCCCCCACCACACACACACACTTGCTCACAAATACATACATATATATATATTATAAAGTAGTGATCACCACTGTGTAGTTATAATTAGATCAAGGGTTCTAATGGAAATGTATTTTTTATTCCATCAATAACATTGGCACCATTTGATGCAGAAGTTTCACCTCAGTGGTAATGCAATGCTGTGTAAACCTCACTTGGGGAATCTTGCACTGTACCACAATATCATGGATGCGAAGCTGGGGCACAAGTCTGTGGAAGTGCCCGGTACTTGAAAAAAAACAATTAAAAAAGGAAATAAAAACAACATGTGTCTGTGGTGGGATGGGCATCAACGCGGGGTGAGGCGCAGGACCTGGCCAGAGTAGCCATGTGTAGCAGGGGATTGGCCATCCATGGGTGGTTGGACTGGCCAGGCCATGCAACCAACCCCTGCTGCATTTGGCCAAAGGCCTTGTGCAGATGGTGGTTAGCTTCTTGTAGAGGATTGGCTGCATGCAGATAGTTGGTAGCCCACAGAGAGGTTGGGTGCAGGGCCTGACCTATATATATATATATATATATATATATATATATATATATATATATATAAATGTGTGTAAACACACAGAAACACACACACATATATATATTTTTCAATGAAAAACATTGTTAGATACTGACTCTCGCTCAAATGGCCAAAGCTACTGAAATTCGCCAGTTATGTTCATGGGCAAGCCATAACTTGGGCCATCCTCTTGCACTGTGTATGACATTATTGATGGCATCATAAGTGACTTCACTGATGACATTACTTATGGCATCACCAATGACATCACTGATGACATCACCGCTCCATGTGTCAATGAGGTTTGTTACATATTTCTTTTTAAATTCTGTTGATAAATTTTAGTTCTGAACTAGTTTCTGCTTCATGAATGTGCTAAAATGCATTTTTGAGACCTGTTCGTGGTTAGTGCAAAAACTGTGGCCTAGCCAATCTATCAATTGTTGATGGAGGTCAGAGTAGTCAGTTAGAACAATGTATAATGTGAGCATGAAGAGGACTATACCATTCTAAAATGGCAGTGCCCTTCTCCTGTCCTTAGTGTCAATGCTTGCTTCTTTTAATTTTTCTTTTTTTTCATTTTTATCATATTTTATGTGATTTTGTTTGATAAGGCATGTCTTTTATGTTAGCTTCTGTATCTGTTCAAGGCTTTAAGCCATGGTTTTATATTAGTGTATGAAGATTGCATCAATGTTTATTTTATCAGTAGTTTTGCCTCTTCATATTCCTTTTTGATTTTTTTTCTTTATTAAGGCACATAGAAAAACAGCGTTTAAGAAACTTATAAGTGCCTTTTCATTGTGGAAGCTACACTGATGCGTACACATGTACATCCTATTATTAGTCCCTCAGCACAGCAAATCTCTATCAGATGCAGAGATATAGAAGAGACAAACATTTGTAATGTGTCCCTCCACAGTGCTTCAGTTTCATACTTCTGCTGCACTTAGATTTAGTTAGCGGCATAGTTATTGTCACATTTTAAACACTTTTGCTCTCTGTAAATGCATGTGCACATCTGAGTTTGTAACTGTGTGTGGTTCTTAGTGTTAAGGTCAATCTTAGTATATTTGTAAATCTTAGATATCTAAATAGTGTTTAATTGTGTGTCTTAATGTGCTTGTATGTCTGTGTGTGAAAATATGAGTGTCTATATATCAGTGATGTGTAATATTTATGAGTTCCTGTGTGTGGCTATCGGTTATATTTTTAATATATGATTTATTCATTGCATTCCTGTTACTCTTTGTGACTGTTTTTTAGATATGAGTTTTAGACTATTTGTCTCTTGGTTTTATTTTTTTCATTACAGTGTTTGTTTTCAAGTTAATTTGTGTTCTTTCCTCTTTTTATTTTCTTTTCCGTCTGAGTGAGCGGTGGTGTAGAGCTGTGTCCCAGAGTATGCCACACATTGAGACCCATGCACATGTTAGTCCCTGGCGTTGTCCTAATAGTGTATTTGAGTGTACCTCTAACTATGTTGCAGTACCCTGGAGTTTGAGTGTGTGTGTAAGAGTGAGTGACAGTGTGTTTACATATTCCTTGTGTGGTTCTGAGTGTGTCTCTGTGCTTATGGGATACTGGGCCTGAGGTATGGTTTTCTGCAAATGTTATCACTAAGAGTGACTCTGAATAGACATTGTGCTGTCCTTTTGAAAGTGTGTCTGAGTGAGTGATATACTCTGTATGTGTGTCTGCATTTCTTAGTGTGTCTCTTTGGTTACATTAGTCAGTGTCTGAGACAATGGCGCATTCTTAAATCGTATTCTGGTTTAAGTGTGAGAATTGTTTCTTGTTTTCCCCATGTATATGTTTATATGCTAATGTTTTATATAGATTCCGTGACGTCATCAGTGCTCTCAGTGGTGATGTCGTAAGTGATGGTATCAATGATGTCATGTGATACACAACGCTGGGACACGTCCTGTGAGTTACGGTTTGCACCATCACTCGTAACTGACGAATTTCGGTAGTTTTAGCCCTTTTAACTAGAACCATAAATCATTTTGTAATTGTGTGTTTTCAGTGAATTTCAGAGCTTTTTCTTATAAAAAAAATGGAAGGTTAAATAAACATTTTAAATAAAGTATAACTTTACATTTCGTATTTAAACAATTACCCCTTATTACTTCTTTTTTATTCATTTTACGCTTATTCGTTGTTTTCCTTTGTTCTACAAACCCCATTTATATGAATTATACAAACCATGCTTAGTTACTGTGGCTTTGATTCGACTGGTGTGTCTCCGTGTTAATGATGGTGAGCATGTTTTCCCTATATGTGCCCCTCGGCGTGTTTCTGAGTGAATGGCATCGGGCGAGCACATGTCCCTGTTTGCGAACCTAGCTGTGTCTCTGTACAATTTCCTCCATTGGTGTGTCACTGAGTCAATAATGATGCGCAAGTTCAGGTCTCCAGTGTTCATGTGAGTGAGTGGCGGTGGGCGGACACGTTTCCTGTGTGTGTCTCTGACTACATCACTGTGCCTTTGACTTGACTGGTGTGCCACTAAGTCAATGCCGGTGAGCATTAGGATCCCTCAGTGACCCCCTGATTGTGTGTCTGAAGGTGCTGCAAGAATCCAAAGGACACTACCTTTAGATGTCCCTCTCTATCCCTCCTCATAGTTTGACTTCTGTGGTCCTCAGCTTAATAATGACTGGAGCCCGCAGACCCCCGCTGAACCATTATTGGAATCCAGGGACCCCCATGACTGGAAGCCAGGGACCCCAGCCTAAGCTTTTCTGATGGTTTGAACGACTAAGCAATACAAACAAAATATAGAAATAAGCATTCATCAAACAAATACACAAATGAAGATATATTTTATTTACTTCATAAACAAGTATAAAAAAAAAAAATGTTAATTGTTGTGGAATAACTGGAGCTTTTGTACTTTCAATGAAGGCCATTGATAGTACATGCTTTATTCCGTTTGATGCACTTATAGTACGAAATAAATCTGAGGATACTAACTTAAATTGTAGCCTCTAATTTCAAATTCCTTTACAGAAAATTTTAAAATTTCCAGTTTTACATTTTGCATTTTATTTATATTCATGTTACTAATCTGTGAATAATATTTAATTTTTTAAGCAATCACGGAACACCTGAGTAGGCTTTGCGGATCCCCGGGGGTTCCAGGACCACAGATTAAGAACCACTGGTCTACAGAGTCTATTGAGCATTGCCCATCCTTGTTTGGGTGTGGGGTGGGTCCTATGACCACACCACTTTGTTCCAGTTGCTGCCAATATTAACTTCAACCATGTCCTGTACTGAGACCTGACCCAGAGTGGCATGACCTTAAACCAAGGTGTGGAAGAACATGACCAAACCCTGCCCGGTCCCCTGCCCCTTGAGCTCAGTAGGCGTAACACTTGCTCGGAGGGCTCCAGGCCTGGCCTGTCTCCAGTTTTTAGCCACACTCTTCACCCTCAAAACCGCAGGTCATAGCCTTTGGCATGTCTTGCAAGCCCAATTACATTTGACATGTCCATGCCCTGTTCCAGTTTCTCTGTCCCTCTGTTCTTGTGGGCCTTTACTCGTGGCTGCTTCTAGTGAGTTCACATTTCGTAGTGGTTATGGTGGTGCTCTGCACCCAGTCCTCTGACCCCAAATCCACTCTGCATAGCATTAATCCAAGCCCCACCAGCACAGAGGACAGAGTATGACTAGAGTATGACTAGCACCCAATCTCGATTCTACCCGTCAGTTGACTATGGCAATGCTGTCACGGGCCTACTGAAAACTGAGCTGGCCCGTGGAACCACCACAGATATCCAGCTGCAAGCAGAGTAGCCGTCTGCTCAGCTGCGCAGTCAGTTACACCCTCTCACTGGTAAAGTGAGTGGGCAGATTTCAGCTGCCCCATCACATGGACGAAAGGGGTGGGCTGTAAATAGAGATTTGGGGCACAAAAGCCCTTGGGAAAAGGGAAGCTTGTGTGGCACACTGGCCTGGGCCTTTCAATCACCAGCCCTGGGCTAGACGGGTAAGCAGGGGTGATAGATGTGAGGCAAGCTTCCATCTCCGCGGCTCTTGGGTCAAGCTTGGGATTTAATATTACCTCCCTCTGGTCACGGACAAGTCGAAGGGGTGGGAGTTTTCTTTAATCCCTCCTTGTCACTATGTCATGACTAGTGATACTCTGTAGGGAAGCAGGCTATGGGCACAGGTGGTTGTACGCCCCCAACTCATGAGCCAAGATGGGGGCTCTTTACCCGACTCACAACTGTAGAATGTGGAAGGGAACATGTATCTTAAAAAAAATGATGGTTTGTAACCTGATATTGTTGGTTCACAAGCAGCACTCT
Source organism: Pleurodeles waltl (assembly GCF_031143425.1). Taxonomy (NCBI): domain Eukaryota; kingdom Metazoa; phylum Chordata; class Amphibia; order Caudata; family Salamandridae; genus Pleurodeles; species Pleurodeles waltl. The sequence continues at coordinate 893,930,325 of NC_090439.1, forward strand.
CGTTTTACCTCTTGTGAGGACTAATGACAATTTCCACCCTCTGAAGGGTGTCTTGGCATCCCCATACGATTGGGTGTCCTCACCCTGCCCCACGTGGCGAGGCTTGAGAATTCGAACCTGTTAATGGCTGTTTGTGAAAGAAATATCAGCTCTTCTTGGTGAAATAGATTGGAACTACTGTGGACCAATCATGTTGCGGAGGTTGAGAAAAGTCTGTTGAGGTTCTCAAATCTTGTAAAAGATGTTGGGATTTTTAGATTTGATTTCTTATTCAAATTTTGGATCGGAGACCATATCGTTAGCAAAGCTTTATTTTTTAAATTTCAATATTTCAAAACGTGCTGTACAGGCTTACAGTAAAGGTCAAACCGATTTCATATAGAAAAAGCTCCTATTTCGCCAAGTTTATTGTAAATTGGTCCAGTATTTTTTTCAGCCGCCAAGTGCAAATATTTCTGGAGAATTATGAATGCGATTGCCCAGTTACTTTGGCTCACTTGACCAATTCGTACGCCACCTGACAAACATTCTAATGTGACCGTATACCGTTCTTGGGAAATTTCGTACAGAACTGTCAAAATTGAGCCAGATTTAATCATAAACATCCTTTCTGTGTGGACTAAGCAACTGAAGCATTACTAGTCAGTGTAGAAGCCCCTATAAATAAGGCTTTTTTGGTACGAGGGTGCGGGAGTGCACTAACACGATTTTCTAGATACATTGGAATCAGGATTATTTTGAGAGCATCATAGGTGTTTGTGGAGGGTTACGTTGCTGATGGTAGCAAGTGCTGTTGAATACTTTAATAGCCAGATAACTGCAATAAATGTGACATGAAAGATGCAAGATGACCTTTTATATGTTAAACTACATTAGGAGGCCTTGGATACCTGGTGTGTTAGGAGACGTGCAGCAAAACGCAGAGGTCACGGGCCAAAACTGAAGTTAAAAAGCAGATTAAAAAAGGGATATGCTGCGGGTACAGCATGGGGTGTCAGGGAGGTAGGGGATCCCCCTTAAAGAAAGCGGGAAAATGGGGAAACGCGTAAAGATTTGCACTCCCAAAAACGAGATTGGCGAACATGCATTGCATCTCACATTACTTTCCTTCATAGCACACTAGGGACAATTCTGTGGTAATTCAATAATCTTCTTTGCAAGAAAAACGAGCTCTGGGAGGCTGGAAGGGGACTTCATTAAACAGATCTCATGAGTTTATGATCAGCCAGGACTCCAGGGGACCCTGCGGGATTAAAGGGCACGGGGGAGTATCCTCACCTGATGACTCCATCGTGTTTGCAGAAACACACTCCCAGCCCTGGTCTAAAAAGTTATGAGATGTGAGGAGAAGAACGAGAAAAGGAGGTAGGGGCCTGCGTCAGTTTTCTCTATGCTGCACTCAGACACCCCAAACAAACCAGTCTTCAGCCATAGGCATTGAAGAAGGACTAAAATAAAGCATAGAGCTATCAAGGAAACATAAAATACGGATCATACACATCATTATGGCAAGGAATGCTAAGCTTGCCAGGGCCCGACCTTTTGGCTCTGCCAATGCTTGCTTTCTTCTTGTCTTTGCCATGTTTGGAGAGAAAGCAGAGATAACACTGAAGGCAGTGCAGAGGTCTGTGATATTAAAACTAGTAAGGGGATGATGAACCAGAGAGAGCCTTGAGTTGTTGTTTGTCATTAAAAACCATACAGTTCTTGGTGTTCTGTTTGGGACTAGCGCGCCCATAAACCCAGGTGAAATAGCCTAGGGGTGCCACCTAATGGCAGGGGAGGCTCCTGCGCTATGGCAGTGGAGTGTCAAACCCCCCTACCCCAGCAGCAGGCGCTGCAAACCTTTAAAAATAAAATGATAACAAACAATGTTTATTATTGTTTTATTTTTAATGGAGCAGGCTGTGAAGTTGATGAGCCCGAAGGGGAGTGCACAGAGCACTCCCGTCAGTGCGCATGTATGTTTGACCGGCTGTCTTGGGCCGGCCAAACACACATGCACACAGGGCTCTCTCAACCTGGCACTGTGTTGCCAGGTTGGAGAGAGCAGGCCCAGGCTCCTAGTCTGCATTGGAGCGCCCAGCCAGGGCACTCCAGCCAAACATAATGCTGCTCTGAGCAGTGTCAGGATTGGCCGCAGGGCAGGCTGGGAGCCTGTGCCTTGAGTGCTGCGGATAGCAGCAAGGCGGCAGTGAGGTTCAGGTAAGTTTAAAAAAAAAATATTTTTTTTATTTTTTATTTATTTCCCACACCCCACCTTTTTGCCCAGTCCGCAGCTGCGACATCCTAATTTTGATGTCTGTTTACACAAAGGCTCTAAGATCACCATTTTATGAGCTTAGGACTGGTCCATCAGGCAATATACAGTTTTGCCCATAACAAAGAAAACCCTTGCACTATTCTTGGGCCTGACCTCCTGAAAAGACTTCTTTTCCCACTTCTGCCGGCGTGCACTGCTGTACTCACCTGTGCATGGCCATATACAGTTTTTCTTCATCTTTTCTCGAACGGTCCATTAGGATCACAGTGAAGGTAGAGAGCTCTGAGTGAGAGTCACGGAAAACATATTTAGTAAAACAAAATCATCTGTGTGCTGTATTGGTATGCACATATCATAGCGTATTCCTTCCAGTCGGTCACAACCATTTTGGTCTGGTAAAAATTGGGTGCGAACATAAGAACTTTCACGTATTTCCAGTCTAGAACTTGTTCTATCCTCATGGTCCTTCTTAGTTTTCAGTGTCGCAGGGGCACTGTGACATTCATCTCATTCACGTTCTCTAAACATTTTTCTCGTATCTTTCAATAACGTACATTTTATCACCTGCAGACAACTCCAGTACATTCTTTTTTTCCTGCTTAGCGGGTGAAGAAACTTCAGTTTTCATAAAGGCTTGCAGATTCGGACTGGGAGTCAAAACCAGAGCTAGCAAAAAAAATCAAACCAACCCCACACTGGACTATGCAAGCCTTTCCCACTTCGGTGAGTTTGGATCTCACAAGGCTTCTTATTGAGCCCACTAGTATTCAAGCCGTATAAACATCACAGGACCATCTCTTATCTAGTCTTTTTGTCTACAGTTCTGGTTCAGATAAGATGATGCTGATCAAGATAGCAGATCCCAGCTGAAGCATGGCCTACTGTCCATACACTGTAGTTACGAGATAATTAGTCAAGTTCAATGTTGAGAAAAGTGATGGCTTTATGGTTGGCTAAGAAGAACTGAGATTTTCAGGAGGACGTTAAATCTTGTCTATTTTGCATAACAGGTGCCTTCGTTACTTTCCATAGAATGTTTGGTCAGATGATTCTGGTCCGATTCTATAAGTCACCTACTACCCACGCCTAGCTCTATAGAGAGAATTTTGGAGTTATCATAGTTTCTGAGCACTCTTTATGTTCACAAATCAACTCAGTCATGAAATCCTACTATTTTCATCTACTCGTACTCCTAATTTCTTTTTTTTCTACACAGCCACTTTAGAGAATAGATGTAATGACAAGCCTCAAGCTTGGTTACTGTAATAGAATATGCTGTCCTATCAAACTAAAAACTCTAGAAACTTCAAGGTATTCAGAATATGGCTGCCTGACTTGCTATTGATTCTCAACCTAGGACTCACATGCCCCTCTGTTACACGGTGTCCATTCACTTTCTGTGGAACAACACATTTATTTTATGATTCTTATGGCTGAACATTGGAGGTTCTACAGTTGATGTTCTGACCTCCGCACAGATTGTACGCAAAACCTCCCAGGACTTTATGCTCAAGTGATTCCTGTCTCTTCCTCAACAAGACACCTCATAAGGAAAAAACATTGACAGAGCTTTTCAAAATTGTGTTCAAACTCTCGAACGCCATCCCACAGGATTTAAAGATGACTAATTATCTTTCACTCTTCAGAAAGCCTGCCTGTTACTTGTTGGTAATTATTCCCCCCTGTATTGTTATGTGTCAGTGCTCAGACATTTGAAGACTAGCAGTTTCTCAGTGCCACATGTGGTGATCAAGCGCTTTATAAAATCATAAATAAAAAAAAAACACAGTTAAAGAAAATCTGTATGTCAAATGCAAAGAATTGGGTGAAAAAGCAAGCAAGAATTTGTGAACTGAAAGATGCAGAACCCATCTGATGCAGTGTGCCCCTACTGAGTATACGTTATTATCCACAGATCTCAATAGATTGAAAGCAAACAGTTCAAATACTTCCCCATAGTCTAAGAAACTTTGTGCTTGACTTACCAACTGCACTTTTAAGTAAGTATACACTTTTGAGTGAGTTTACTACTTTTCGGTATTCACAAACTGCACTTTTGGTGTAATTTACACTTTTGTAACAACTTACATTTTTGTAGCTAGTTCAGCACTATATATGGCTAATCACGGGTACCGCAAAACCCTCACATAAAAAATGGATGTAGGGACTTAAAATAAAACCCCATATGTGTTCAGCTAGTAGTACGGGGACACAAAGTAGAATTTGACAAAAATAATTGGTGACACACTGTGCCTTGCAAGTTATAAAACCCTCCTCAAACACTACTAGTGTAGCACCTCTTTCCTAATTACTCCTGTTGAGTGACAATGGCTGAAACAAGAGAAAATTAGGTAAAGAGGGCAAAGCCTCAAAAGATATCAAAAAGACCATATCTGCTGCCAGGTGAGAAATGTGCATACTCTAGTGGCATTCATTACCCCATCTCTGTTACATAAGCTTCAACCCAAACCCACATCTGGGAGGCTACAAGCCGCTACAAAAACTCAGTTACATAGATACACTCAAGCTGAGTCACTTACCTACAGTAAGTCAGCCGTGCCAGGGGTAAAATGGGGTAGATCATCTTCACTCTCCCCTTTGTCCTCTCATGTCATGTCCCTTCCTGCTGGTTGATTTCCAAAGTCTAAGAACTTAGCACTTGATAAAATGAAAAGGACTGGGAATCAGACAATGGGACCTCATGGGATAAAGGCCTGGGAAAGTGAAGAACATTGGAACCCAGATTCATACAATCTTTACCATTGTGCTATGTATGTCAGTCACATAAGTCATATTATTAGTAACACACATTGTGCAGTAATCCAATCTGGAGCCAAGTAAGGCCTGCGATGAGGAGTGATCCTAGAACAGATGTATTTCAGAGCAGCAAAAAAACAGGAACTGCACAAAAGAAAGAAAAGCACAAAACAAGGATTTCAAAAGAAGCACTGACAGTTGGGAAGGCTCCGTCACAATGAAATTAAACTGAGACCTGAGATACAAGAAAATAACATTGGTAAAAATGAAGGGTCAAGATAGCTGCATCTGAAGTGACAGTGAAGGAGCAAACCAAAATGACTGGTTGATGGACACCTTAAGACCACTACCCTCATTTCAGTTATGTACTACTGCTTCCTTTTGTGAACCAGAAGCATAGAACAGGAAGATGTGGGTGTTGGTAATATGAGTAATGGCATAGCCACCATCTTAGATCTTTTTACACCCACAAGATTGTGATGCAGGTTGAGCTAAACTCAAATGCTAACTTGGGTTAGAGTAGGGTGATGACGGAATTATAGAGCCTCCAGACATCTTAAGGACCAAACCCCACCTTCAGCATAGTAACCTTCAAAACCTTCAGCACCCCGTACTCTAAAGACCTTGCTGAAAAAAATGCTCCATCTGCAAACAGGAAAGAAAACAGAACTTCAGATGACCTCATGAAACTGAAGTCCCTCCATGCAACACAAAGACAGCTCATCACAGCAGCCAAAGAAAAGTACTATACCAACACCATCAACAAAGCCACCAAAACAAGCAGAATACTCTTCAGGACAATTAAGCACTACATCAAATTTGCCCTACTATATCACTCCCCACAGACAGGTGCAATGTCAATCAACCTCTTCTTAAATGAAAAAAATACAGAAGATGTGACTGGATATTAACAACACCAAGCCTGTTTACCATCTTACACTCACCCATTCTTGTAGAAAGCCACAGTGGTCATCCTTTAAAACTCCACCACTTGCTGATTTCACCACACACTATATTGTCTCACAGTCATTTCCTATGAAGATGATGTCTTACCTTTGTCCTTCATCAAAGCTCTCTCCAGGGAAGCTTTCCCACCCCCCACTCACCACTGTCAACACCTTCTTCACTCAAGGCACCTTCCCAGAGGCTCTCAAGATAACCCAGATCCTCCTTCTCCTAACGAAACGTACATTAGATCCTGATAAACTCTCTAATTATTGGCCTATTACTCACTTGCCCTTCATCTGCGAGATCATCAAAAAATCAGCCTATGCTCAATGCCAGGATCATGTCAATGCTAACCATCTGGAGACTGTTACCTTGCACATTATAGATGAGATGCTCGTGACCATAGATGAAGATGACCTCTGGATACTGTTGACCTCTCAGCTTTCTTCAGCATAGTTGACCATTTCACCCCATCTAAACCCTACAGCCTCAAATGGCATTCACTGGAAATGTCTTCCACTGGTTCTCCTATATTTCTAATGGGCACCAGTACATTCACGTGGTCACCTCCAAATCCCAAAAGGTCCGTATCACCTGCAAAGTCCACAAGGGTTCCATACTGGTACTTGTCATTTTCAGTTCTACATGGGGTCCGTTGGGACTCTACACACATACAACAGCATCAACATTCACTAATATTCTGATGATACACAACTCTACCTGAAAGTGTCCTCTGCTCCAGACATCCGAGCCTCAAACACTTTTTGCATCTCATTAAACTTGAATGAGCACCTACCTGACGCTCAACCCAACTAACCCAGAATCCCTGTTCTTTACCAATAACAATAATCAAGAAATATCACAAGCCAGATTCAATGACATAAACATTGATGGCTTCAAACCTCTACTTTCACTGAATGCCAAGACATTTGAATTCACCCTGGACACCAATCTCACCCTCAAAAAACACACTGCTAAAAAAAAAAAGACGGCCTGGTAGCAGCTCTCTCTTGAACAGAAAGTGAAACTGATTCTTCAGAATTCAACTTCAGACCTGCTGTTCGAGTCCTTGTACTCTTGCATTTGGATGTCAGTCAAGTCCTGCTCCTTTGCCTGCCAGACTTCACAATGACCCCCACCCCCTTTAAGGGAATCCAACATACCTCAGCACATCTCATTCAGGGACTATATAAATATGATCACATTATCCACAGTCTAATGGAACTCTATTGGCTCCCCTTGCCTGCCCACAGCATCTTCAAAACTAGCTGCATTATCACAACCAGAAACCCCTGCTTATCTTGAAGACAAGCTAATCAACTCTGATGGCTTTCGGCACACCCACAGCCTGGACACCATCAGAATGGAGACTAAGAAGAGTAAAAAAAGAAAAAAAACAACATCACTTTTCCATCTGTTCACCCAGTGTCTAGCAAGACTGGCCTAAAACTGGTCCAGCATTGGAAGGCTTTGAAGATGCACCTCTTCAGTGTAATACTACTTGACATTACAGTGCACTTCTGCTCCCAGAACCCACTTCTTCTCCTGTGGCTCATTGACTGCATGTTTGCCTTTGACTCAATACAATGCTCGGCTGCCATTTGGGTAGGTTTGCACTATGCATGTAGCACATACATACAATAAAACATGACAGTAAATATCTATGGAGAATCCTATGCAAAGATGAATACTACCAGTGTAAATTATATGCCAGGGTAAAATGTTCATAATAGTTGTATGCCACTCAAGAGTCCATTACATATGTGTGCTGCTAATAATATGATTCTAAATGTGGTGGCCTGGTAAATATACCAGACTACTGCTCAAATACCAACATGTTGTGTATCAGAGTTATGAAAGTAAACAGCTCACAATGCCATTTAGCGGCTGAGGGTTTCAAAGCTGCTAGGACGCATGCATGGTTCTTAGTATGTAGGCTCAGACTTATCACATTATCCTGTATGTAAAACACAAGTCATACCAGAATCCAACCTTCTCTGGTATGTAAAGCACCATCATAATGCAGACATACACAGTGCCCTGACTGTCCCATCACAATTCTCATGCCGAGATCAACAATGCCTAGGTATGTATTGCACCACCATGCACAACAGAATGAAATACAACATCATTATGCTACACAGCATGAGAAAAGTAAACAAAATACCTGACAGAAAAGAGAATCGCCCATGGTTTGTAAAGGCAGTGGGCCCTCAGAGCAAGCTTCAGGACCAGTGACAGAGGGCTTCACATTTTGTGGGCAACATGTGAAAATGCCTGTTTTCCCTGTGTCTAAAGAAGTACCTGGGACAGAAAGTTCATGATGTACTTACAATCCAGATTACAAAGAAAGTATTAACTTTACAAGTCATATCCTTATGATTTTCGTAAAGGTTCTCATAGTTTGGGATTCAAAGAAATCCTTAGCTATACATACATTATAACTCATTTAAAACCATAGGTTTCTGTGAGTAAGCCCAACACTAAACCAGTCAGTATTCCTAAAGTGAAAAATCTGCTGCCTTACGATTAGTGATGAAGTACAAATTACCATATTTTTTGTCTCCACTCTAGCAATCATGGTTGTCCATGTTTTTTTACATCCAATTTGCATACATACTCAATTCTTTTCTTTTTTGGCCCTAAATTGAAGCCTCTACTTAGGTGCAAGTTTTCACCACATTCCCAATAAAAACACTCTCCACCTGCTCATTCTTCTGGAAGACTGGTATTTCCAAACCTAATGGTAAACTTACAGTTTTAGAATATCTACCACACTTTCAGACTTTCCACGGTCGTACACTCCATCTGCAGGCAAAAACCTTCACGAGTCCTGATTGTACATAAATCAGGAACACCACTGATGTGCACAGATAGCACTTTGTAGTGAATTGGCCCTTAAAGATAAAAGGACACATTAACCAGGAACGTGCAAAGCTGGTTTCTACAACTAACAGTTGTCTTGAACTTGAATCTTCTACTAGGTGAAGTGGGTGCTCAAATTTACAAATACACCTTGAATTTAGAGCATTCCTTCCATGTACCAATCACTCTACACTGTGCTCGGTGAAAGGGATTTATCACATGCACCACTCAGAAGAAAAAACAAAAGCCCAGTGTTGTCCACCATCAGGCATCCTTGAACACACTGAGGCAGCACTGCAACAAAGCCCTTGGGGAGGTGCTTTAAATATATATTAAGAGGTTGAGGATAGCTTGCTTCTATCTTTCTAACACGGTTTTCATTCGCTGAAGCTGAAGCTTGATAGAACTTTAGTAATGATTGCCCGATCCAAGAGTATTTTGAGGTTGCTTAGTTAATAAAAGGCATTCAAGTTCACCTAGAGTTCATGTTCGTAATCTGGAATTACTTCTTAACTGTAGCCTTCAAATGATATATTATACAACATATATGGGTAAAATGGCCTTGTTTCATCTTTGGATTGCTGCAGGGTTACATCTTCTCTTCTTGAGTTGAGATCTCGAGTCATCGGTCCATGTTATTTCAGCAGTGTGGATATTTATAGCAGGTGATGGCTTATAGAAATTTATCTGACGTCTGAAACACTGAAGACACTTCTTGTACTATCTATAGACCACAATATGTTTAGACCCTGGATATATAATATATATAGGCAGAGCTGCCTCTCAGACGGATGAGGAATTTCCATCTTGTGCAAACAATGTCTGCAAGTGTGCTGATTAATTTCTCGCACTTTAAGCAAATCATGAATACCCTCTGAAATGGGCATTTGTTACTGGGTGCTTCACTTTTATTTCAAATTAACCATTATGACCTGCATTGGACCATTTGATATCCATTTGCGAACCCCTTTGCTTTGTATTGGTGTAGGAAGTTGACTCTGTCTATACTATCTCAAAGTAAGAGATAGTTCCCCTTAGAGGTTGATAGTGGCAAAATTAGATAATACTAATGCTCTATTCTGTGGTAGTGTGGTCGAGCAGTAGGTGTATCAGAGGGTAGTGTTAAGCATTTGTTTTACACACACAGGCAATAAATGAGAACACACACTCAAAGACTTAACTCCAGGCCAATAGGTTTTTATATAGAAAAATATTATTTTTCTTAATTTATTTTAGAACCATAAGATTCAGAATTCAAGTAAATACATAAATTGTAAGGTACTTGGCATAGGTAAGTATGGAACTCTGAAGTAAAACAGTAAGGTACACAGTTTTGTCAAAAATGGCAATAAGCTATTTCAAAAGTGGACACAGTGCAAAAATCAACAGTTCCTGGGAGAGGCAAGTACAAGTTTGTTTAGCAGGTAAGTAAAGCACTTACAAGTTCAGTTTCCGGAGCATAGGCAGCTCACCGTTGGGGGTTCAAGTCAACCCCAACGCCCAGCACCAGCAACACAGGGCCGGTCAGGTGCTGAGGCCAAAGTAAGACCCAACTAATATAGGCACCTATGGAGACTAGGGGTGCTCCAGTTCCAATCTGCCAGCAGGTAAGTACCTGTGTCCTTGGGGAGCAGACCAGGGGGGTTTTGTAGAGCAGTGGGGGGAGGGTCACAAACAGGCACACAAAATACACCCTCAGCTGCACAGGGGCCGCCGGGTGCAGTGTGCAATGTAGGTGTCAGGTTTTAGATAGGAATCAATGGAGGGACCCGGGGGTCACTGTGGCGATGCAGGCAAGGCACAGGGAGGCTTCTTGGGCCAGCCACCGACTGGGCAACAATTAGGGTCGCTTGCTGGTCACTCCTGCACCGATAGTTGAGTTCTCTCGGGCCTGGGGGCTGCGGGTGCAGTACTTCTTCCAGGCATCGGGTTCTTTGTTACCGGGCAGTCGCGGTCAGTGGGAGCCTCTGGATTCTCTCTGCAGGAAAAAAATATATAACTCACCCGTCAGCTCGTGCAGCCATTCTGACGTGTTGAAGGACTACATTTTTTTCTTCAAGTGCGTTGCCTAGCTTCGCGGTCGCTGCGCCATACTGAAGTCTTTATGGTGCAAACTGCTCACACGTTGGAGGATTGACACGCTATTCCCGGAGGACGTCAACTTGTTTCACAAAGCACGTTCTTATGGGAGTTCACACTGCGTACAAAGGAAGTGCTACGGTGCGAGTAACAGGAACTGTATTCACGAGACACAAGGGAGAATTCTAGTGTTTACATACTAGTTGTTTTTTTCCTCCTGCTACGTTGCGAGTGACAGGAAGTAGATTCACGAGACATATGGGAGAACTCTATTTTACATACTAGTTGTTTCTTTTCATTCTTATCTTGTTAGTTTTTTTTATTTCGTTTTTTTTTTTTAGAAAAAGGAGGGAAAAAAATAAAGGAGAGGAAAGGAAAGAGGGGAAAGTATTGAGAATATTATTTTTTTATATAGTCTGTTTGGTGAGGAAAACATACAAATCATGTAGAACGTTACTGCTCTACCGTTCTTTTTGGCTTTTCTAGGTGAGCCGCCCATAAAGTGGCAGAAATAGAAAAAAGTTTTTGAGAGATATGCAAAAGTATGTGGGGCATCGTTGAGTCCAGAAAGGAAATCTGCATTACTCTTACACTGCAGAGGCTCAGAGGGGCAAGAGGTATTTGATAATCTGCCAGAGGTAGATGGTGAGAACTTAAATGATTATGAGAAATGTATAGAAAAATTAGATAGACATTATTTGCCGAGTGGTAGCACTATTTTAGAGAGATATCATTTGGTAGAAGATGTCAAAAGGAAGGTGAAAGTGTGGACAATTATACCACTGTGTTGAGGAAATGAGCTTCCTCATGCAAGTTTGGCATTTTGCTAGAAGAACGTATTAGGGACCAGTTCATGCTTGGTTGCAACATAGAGAAAATAAGGGAAGAAATTTGGCAAAAGGACGAGCCTCCTTTGGATGAGGTATTAACAATTGCTAACAAAATTTGAGCATTCTTTACAATGTGTGGAGACTATTCAAAGGGAAAAAGGGAAAGGTAATAGTACACAAGTAGTTAAAAGTTCAGCAGGAAAACATGAAGGCTTAGAAGGAACCAACTACAAGAGGAGAGAGAAAAATGTATTCCAAGGGAAGTGTTTCCGGTGTGGCAAACAAAGTCATATGGCTAATGACAAAAGTTGCTCAACGACAAAGACGACATGTAGTCATTGCAAAAAAAGGGGTCATTAGGCTGCTATGTGTAGAGCTAGAGGTAGCAAGGGTAAAGTGCATGAGGTGATGGATAAATCAACTTCGGAAGATGGATGCAATGCTGATTTTGAATCTGGTCAAAATGAAGGAGGGAAAAGGAAAATTCCTCTGGATGAAATAATGGTGGATGGTAAGAGAACTGAGGTTTTATTTGACTCTGGAGCGAAGATAACTATTGTATCAAGGGAGTTTTATCTAGAGAAACTCAAGAATAAGGTTAAATCATTCAAACCTGAGATCAGTCCGTATGCTTATGGAGGTGAGCCTATCAAGTTGTATGGATGCTTTTGGGGCTTACTTGAATTCAAGAATAAGTATGCCAATGCAAAAGTATATGTTTCAAAGAAAGGTGACAGCATTTTAAGCTGGTTTCACCAGCAAGACTTAGGAGTAATTCTGGATCCCAATAGTGATCCGCCTGTAAGGTTGAAAGAAGAGTTTCTGGTGAATGCAGTGTGTGTGCAGGATGGAGAGTGTGAGAAACGCGGTGTGGTCGTAGATGATTATATTGAAAATTTTAAATTGAAGTTTCCTGAGGTTTTCAAAGCAGAGTTAGGGTGTCTCTGGCATTACTCTCATCATATTTGTTGAGTCCAAGGGGCAAAACCTGTGTGTAGCAAGGTTTGTGGCGTTCCAGTAACAGTACGTGTGGAAATGAAATTGGAATTGGAAAAACTTAAGAGGGAAGGCATAATTGAGGAAGTAGAAGGAACCAAATGGCTTGCCCCGGTAGTTGCTGCCAGGAAGGCCAATGGTAGTATTCATCTGTGCATAGACTTGAGGGAGCTTAATAAGAATGTGGTGGTAGACAAATATCCTTTACCCAATATTTCAGACATGTTGATGTTACTTCATGGAGCCAAAGTATTTTCATTCATAGGCTTAACATCTGCTTATCATCAGATAAGTTTAGATGAAGACTCGAGGGATCTCACTGCTTTTGTCACGCCCTTTGGCACAATCAGGTATGTCAGACTGCCATTTGGTTTAATTTCTGCAGCTTCTGTCTTTCAAAGAGCTTTGGAGACAGTGTTGAAGAATCTGGAAGGGATAAAGATCTATCAGGATGATGTTCTTGTGTTTGGAAAAGATGACTGTGAGCATGATGAGTGATTACAAAGTGGGTTGGAGAGACTGAAAGAGTTTGGTTTGACAGTCAAACTAGAGAAATACAAGTTCAGGAGGAATTCTATAGAATATTTGGGCCATACTATTACGGGTGAAGGGATCACTCCAAAAAAGGATTTAGTGAATACTATAATAAATATGGAGTCGCCTTCTAACAAGGAGGAGTTAATGAGATTTATTGGTATGGCAGAATATTATAGTAAATTCATGAAGGGGTTTGCTTAAATGTGTGTGAACATGAGGAAGTTACTGCGTAAGCGTGAGGAATTTGTTTGGAATTCTGAATGTGAAACAGAGTTCACAAAGATTAAAGAAAAGTTGGGAAAGGCCCCTGAATTAAAGAGCTTTGACCCTAATGGCAGATCTGAGTTAATTATTGATGCTAGTATTAAGGGTTTGGTGCTGTTTTACAGCAAGAGAAAGGGGGTTCTGAACGGGTTGTGCTGTTTTTGTCACGGGCTATGAAAGGTGCGGAGTTTAATTATTCGGTGATAGAGAGGGAGGCCCTTGCAGTTCAGTGGGCCATTAAGAAGTTGAGAAAATTACTGTGGGGTGCTAAGTTTGAAGTGAGGACACATCATAAGCCTCTCTGTGAAATCTTTTAAAAAAAAGGTATTGATGCCATTTCGGGCAGAATCACCAAGTGGGTGGTATCTCTTTGTGGTAAAGTACATTCCTGGAGCACAGAATGTGGTTGCTGACACTTTTTGGAGGTTGGTGCAGATAGGTGATGGAAACCAGGGAGGAGAGCATGAGTGTGAAAGTCAGGATGATGAGATGGTTTGTGAAGTTGATTATGGTACCATAACTGAGGTGAGGTGGCGTGATGAATGTGAATCTGACAAAACAATGTCAGAGGTGCTATCATAAATAAAGGGACAAGGTGCAAAACCTGTGTGTAGCAAGGTTTGTGGCGTTCCAGTAACAGTACGTGAGGAAATGAAATTGGAAAAACTTAAGAGGGAAGGTATAATTGAGGAAGTAGAAGGAACCGAACGTCTCGCCCCGGTAGTTGCTGCCAGGAAGGACAACGGTAGTCTTCATCAGTGCATAGACTTGAGGGAGCTTAATAAGAATGTGGTGGTAGACAGATATCCTTTACCGAATATTTCTGACATGTTGATGTTACTTCATGGAGCCAAAGTATTTTCAGTCATAGACTTAACATCTGCTTATCATCAGATAAGTTTAGATGAAGACTCAAGGGATCTCACTGCTTTTGTCACACCCTTTGGCACATTCAGGTATGTCAGACTGCTATTTGGTTTAATTTCTGCAGCTTCTGTCTTTCAAAGAGCTTTGGAGAGAGTGTTGAAGAATCTGGAAGGGATAAAGATGATGTTCTTGTGTTTGGAAAAGATGACTGAGCATGATGAGAGATTACAAAGTGGGTTGGGGAGACTGAAATAGTTTGGTTTGACAGTCAAACTAGAGAAATGCAAGTTCAGGAGGAATTCTATAGAATATTTGGGCCATACTATTACGGGTGAAGGGATCACTCCAAAAAAGGATTTAGTGAATACTATATTAAATTTGGAGTGACCTTCTAACAAGGAGGAGTTAATGAGATTCATTGGTATGGCAGAATATTATAGTAAATTCATGAAGGGGTTTGCTGAAATGTGTGTGAACATGAGGAAGTTACTGCGTAAGAGTGAGGAATTTGCTTGGAATTCTGAATGTGAAACAGAGTTCACAAAGATTAAAGAATAGTTGGGAAAGGCCCCTGAATTAAAGAGCTTTGACCCTAATAGCAGATCTGTGTTAATTACTGATGCTAGTATGAAGGATTTGGTGCTGTTTTACAGCAAGAGAAAGGGGGTCAAAGGGGGTCCTGAACGGGTTGTGCTGTTTTCGTCGCGGGCTTTGAAAGGTGCGGAGTTGAATTATTCGGTGATAGAGAGGGAGGCCCTTGCAGTTCAGTGGGCCATTAAGAAGTTGAGAAAATTACCGTGGGGTGCTAAGTTTGAAGTGAGGACAGATCATAAGCCTCTCTGTGAAATATTTTCAAAAAAAGGTATTAATGCCGGGAAACATCCTTTATTACGAAGTCTTTTTAACGAAGTCGTGGTTAACGAAAGCGCAACAACGCTTTTTTTAACCACAACTCCGTTACTTTGTGCCTTAACTACGTATGTTCTGAACTACGAACATGCGTGGTTAAGGTACAAAGAAGGGAGTTGGCGAAGGAGGAGGACGCAGGTGACAAGGGGTCGACTAAGGTAAGTGGGGGGTTTTAGGTTTTGGGGAGGGGGTGGGGGGTCAGGGGGCTTTAGGTTTTGGGGTGGGGTTGGGGGGGTGGGGTGTTTTTGGTTTTGGGGAGGGGGTGGGGGTCGGGGTTTTAGGTTTTGGGGCGGGGTTGGGGGGGTGGGGCGTTTTTGGTTTTGGGGAGGGGGTGTGGGGGTCAGGGGGTTTTAGGTTTTGGGGTGGGGTTGGGGGGGTGGGGCGTTTTTGGTTTTGGGGAGGGGGTGGGGGGTTAGGGGGTTTTAGGTTTTGGGGTGGGGTTGGGGGGGTGGGGCGTTTTTGGTTTTGGGGAGGGGGTGGGGGGTCAGGGGGTTTTAGGTTTTGGGGTGGGGTTGGGGGGTGGGGCGTTTTTGGTTTTGGGGAGGGGGTGGGGGGCCAGGGGGTTTTAGGTTTTGGGGCGGGGTTGGGGGGGTGGGGCGTTTTTGGTTTTGGGGAGGGGGGTGGGGTGAGGGATGTAGGGTCAATGGTGCCTATTAGTAATGCTTTTATCAGGAATGCCTTTACAACGAAAATCGTTGTTAAGGCATTCGTGGTAAAATCATTAGTAGTAGCAACGAGGTCGGTGTTCCGACCTCGTTGTTAAGGCACTAGTTGTTTAGGAAATCGGTGTTCCGTCGTACAACCATTAATGCCATTTCGGGCAGAATCACCAAGTGGGTGGTATCTCTTTGTGGTAAAGTACATTCCTGGAGCACAGAATGTGGTTGCTGACACTTTTTTGAGGATGGTGCAGATAGGTGATGGAAACCAGGGAGGAGAGCATGAGTGTGAAAGTCAGGATGATGAGATGGTTTGTGAAGTTGATTATGGTACCATAACTGAGGTGAGGAGGCATGATGAATGTGAATCTTACAAAACAATGTCAGAGGTGCTATCATAAATAAAGGGAGGTTGGAAGAATATAAATGAGGGAAGTTTGGAATCTCAAAAATACTGGCATGTTAGAGATGAATTGTCTGAGAGGAAAGGACTGTTGTTCTGTGGGACAAGGTTGGTTCCGCCTGCCAGACTTAGAGACAATTTAGTTACTCTTTCACACTGTGGTCATCAGGGCATTTAAAAAACCAAAGGGGGGCTATGGTTAACATACCGGTGGCCAGGTATGGACTGTCAAGTGGAGAGAGCAGTAAGGGAATGTATGCAATGTACATTCAGTGAGAAGTCTGTCAAGCCCAAGGTTCAACCCATGGAGATTAGGGATCGTCCTACACTTCCTTGGGAAGAGATAGCCCTTGATATCTTAGGCTCAGTTCGTGGAGACGGATGTGACACATATCTCATTGCTATGCACCGCCACGGACGTGACCGCCATTTTCTATCTGTTCACTTACTTGCTACCTGACTTTCAACAGGAGAGGGCCTACACTGCAAGTGCTGCTGTGATCTGTGTCTGGAACTGACCATGGTTCGTGTAACCGGGGAAAGGGCCCCTGCCTTCACCGCTGCGGAGTTGGAGAGACTTATGGATGGGGTCCTACCCCAGTACTGAATGCTGTATGGGCCTCCAGAAAAACAGGTGAGTAGGCTGTGAGCACGATGCATGGGGCATGAATGCATGGAGTGCTGTGTGTGAGGACTTCATGTGGGGGGGTTGGTGGAAGGGCCCTGGGCAGCGTGCTGCATGTATGGTGGGCAATGTCTGTGCATAAGGGGATGTGAGGGCTATAGTGGGCCATGAGTGTAATAGGCAGGACTGATACCTTTTCCTATGCGTATTTCTCTGCAGGTCAGCGCCCATCAAAAAAAGGGTATATGGCATGCCATCGCCAAGGACGTGCAGACCCTGGGGGTCTACCACAGGCGGAGCACCCACTGTCACAAATGGTGGGAGGACCTGAGTCGCTGGCCACAGAAGACGGCGGAGGCCCAGCTGGGGATGGCCTCCCAACAAGGAAGGGGTGCCCGTCGAACCCTGACCCCCCCTGATGGCCTGCATACTGGTGGTGGTCTATCCGGAGCTGGATGGGCGCTTGGGGGCATCACAGCAGCCACAAGGTGGTGAGTACAGTGCCCCTATATACTACCTGCGAGTGGTGGGGAGGCATCCGGGTGGGGGATGTGGGCCTGTGGGTGCCCATTGGCCAGGCCGGATATTGCAGGGGAGGTCCCATTTTGGGCAGGGTCTGATGTAAACCTCCTCCAACCAACGTAGTAGGGATCCACTACTGGGCAGGGGTCTGTGCGTCTCAGGTATGCTTTAATTGGCGTTAGGTATCCCTGTCCATGGGCTGGAGACTAGCATTGTGACCGTTAGTGCATTGCCTAGTGTGTAGGGCTGTTCCCTGTGTATGTGTGTTGTGTACACCAATGGTGGTGTTGTTACCGCCATTGACCAAGGGTATCCTTTGTCTCTCCCCCCCTTTTTGTTTTGTCACCCTGTCCTTATGTACATTAGCATCATCTGGCGGAGGAGCAGAGGCACCGGCGACGGGGAGAGCTGCATACCACAGGGCCCAGGAGGCCGAATCCACTGACAGTGAGGGCACCAGTGGGACTGAGGGCGAGGGGACCACCACAGCGGAGACTGGAGGGGACAGTTCTGACAGTGATACCTCCTCCGATGGAAGCTCCCTGGTGGTGGTGGACACCTCTGTGCCCACCCCAACTACAGGTACAGCCGCCACCCCCGTACCAGCACTGCCCTCCCAGCAGCCCCTCAGCGTGTTTCCCGTGCCCGCTCACCCAAGAGGGTGGACATCTCCTTCACCCCAGGCACCTCAGGCCCTGCCCCAGTTAGCCCTGCTGCCCTGAGTGAGGAGACTATTGACCTCCTGCGATCCATCTCTGTTGGGCAGTCAGCCATTGTGAATGCCATCCAGTGGCTGGCAGCCCATTTGCAACAAACAAATGCATTCCTGGAGGGCATTCATTCTGGCATGGCGGCCCAACAGAGCTCAATCCAGGCTCAGGCCTCCTCCCTGGTGGCAGCCATTGTCCCTGTTTCTAGCTTCCCGCTCCAACTTCCTTTACCCAATCCCATTCCCCTCAACCCCAACCTATCCCAAGCACACAGGCAGACCAGCATGCACACAAGACAACACACAGGAGTGGTTCAGACAAACACAAGCACCACACATCATCCCACAGGCACTCACACAAACACCATCCAGATGCAGACATACCAACATCCACTGCCTCCACTGTGTCCCCCTCCTCCTCGTCGTCCACCTCCCTCCCAGTTGCGTCTCCACTCACACCTGCATGCACTACATCCTCATTCACTCCCACCATCAGCAACACGCCTATCACTACACGCCCCTCACTGGCAGTCACCACCCCCATATCCATGCACACGCTCCCTGTGTCGTCTCCCACTGTGTCTGTGCCCCCTCCTCCCAAAGTACATAAATGCAAGCACTCAGACACCCAACAGCCATCCACCTCACAACAGCATCCAGCCCATGCACCTGCACCCAAACGCAGCAGACAGACACCTCCTACAACCACTTCCTCCACTCCCAAACCTTTACCCTCTTCCCGCCCCAATGTCCCTAAGAAGCTTTTCTTCTCCACTGTTGACCTCTTCCCTACCACTCCCCCCCCCGTCCTTCATATCAGGCCAGGGTTGTCAGAACCTAGGCAAGCACCTCAGCCACCGAGTCCACGGTCACAGTAGGGTCGACAGCTACTGCTTGTCTGAGAGGATCCTGGGCACCAGGCAGCATCACTGAAATGGTGCCTGCACCAGGTGCTTCAAGGAAGGGCAAGGAGGCACCACCAGCTGCGACAGGGAAGGACAAGGAGGCACCACCAGCAGCATCCAGGAAGGGCAAGGAGGCACCACCAGTTGTGACAGGGAAGGGCAAGAAGAAATCCCCGGCTGCTGACAGGAAGGGCAAGGGGCCTGCACCAGCAGGCAGGAAGGACAGGAGGCCTGGTGCTGGGACTCAATTGGAGCCCCCACCACCAATAATGGTGGTTCAGCCATCCGAGGCTGCAAGGGAAGGGCTGGAGCCTCCCCCCACCACTGCCAGCACCGCCGCCAGCACCACCAGCACCACCACCACTTCCAGCACCGCCACCAGCACCACTGCCAACAGCAGCAGCCCCAGTGGGCAGCTGACCGAGGCTGCAGGGGATGGGCTGGAGCCTCCCTCAACCACTGCCAGCACCACCACCAGCACCACTGCCAGCAGGAGCAGCCCCAGTGGGCAGCTATCCGAGGCTGCAGGAGATGGGCTGGAGCCTCCCCCTACCACTGCCAGCCCGGACACCAGCACCGCCACCTGCACCGCCACAAGCACCGTCACCAGCACCACTGCCAGCAGCAGCAGCCCCAGTGGGCAGCCGTCTGAGGCTGCAGGTGATGGGCTGGAGCCTCCCCCCACCACTGGCAGCACAGCCACTAGCACCACTGCCAGCAGCAGCAGCTCTAGTGGGCAGCAGTCTGAGGCTGCAGGGGATGGGCTGGAGCCTCCCCCACCACTGCCAGTCCGACACCAGCACCGCCACTGCCACCATTAAGCAGCCGTCACCCCCAGCGGACAGTGTGTAGTCCTGCCTCCATGGGCTGTTGTGCGCCCTTGCCCCTGCAAATCCTGTGGGTCCATCACCCATCTGAGACACTGTGACCTTGCACTCCCTAAGATCTGCATCACAGGGTACAATGTCCCCTCCAGAACCAGTGGAGAAGCCATCCACTCACCCCATCCTTCCCAGGATGAAGCACACTGGGCACAATGCCCCCTCCAGAACCAGTGGAAGAAGCCATCCACTCACCCCATCCTTCCCAGGATGAAGCACGCTGGGCACACTGCCCCCTTCAGAACCAGTGGAAAAGCCATCCACTAGAGAGACTGTGGCCTTGCACTCCCCAGGACCAAGCAGTGGGCAAACCAAGCACGTAAGAGACTGTGGCCTTGCACTCCCTAGGACCAAGCAGTGGGCAAATCACCCACTTGAGAGACTGTGGCCTTGCACTCCCCAGGACAGAACACAGGGCACGTTGCCCCCTCCAGGACCAGTGGTGTTGTACCATCTTCTGGCTGAGGTGCCCCCCATTCCTCGTCCCCCTGAAGTGCCTGTGTATTTTCGATCTGATGCCCCTGCAGTGTTCTCTCTGTGTTGTTGCAGGAGTGATGTGGGGCCTTGGCCTATGTGTTGTGGCCCTGTGGCCCACGGACATTGAGGACTGGGCAGTGTCCCTCCATTTGTAAATATGTATATACGTTTGTATTTTGATGCACTTATTCATGTTATTTTATTGTATTACACTCACTTTCTACAAATCTTTTTGTCCTTGCATTATTCCTGAGGGATATGGGGGAAAATGTAATGTTAGTGCATCTGGTTGTGTGTATGGTGTTGGGGGTGGGGGTGTTATGTGTTGCGTGTGTGTGTGTCACTCTCTTTTTTCTCCCCCCCTCTTGTGTGCTAGGCGGCAGTACTCACCGTGGTCATCTTCGCCGGCGTTGCTGTTCATAAGGCAGCAGAAGGTAGACGAGCATGGGGAATATGTGCAGCTCGGGCTCCATGGTGTTGTGGTTGTTCCCCGAGTCTCTGCAAGGGAGTCCTTTGACTTCTGAGATCTGTTTCCACCATGCTTTTGATGTCATTGGTACCGCCCCGCAAAACGTGGCGGATAGGCCGGTCGTAATAGTGTGGGCGGTACATTGTCTTCCGCCTGGCTGGTGGCGGTTACCGCCGTGGTGCTTGTTGATTCCGCCGTGGCGGTCGGTGTGTTAAAGTGGCTGTCTTTCTGAGCGGTTTCCCCCGTGGTCATAATTCCAATGTGGTTACCGCCAGCCTGTTGGCGGTATTTCCGCCACTTTATCACCGACCGCCTGGGTTGTAATGAGGGCCATTGTGTATTAGAGATAGTGCAGTCTTGGAGGATACTTTGGCAAGGATGAGAAGTGCTAACAAACTAAGAAGAAAGGACTTCTCTTCGTTTATCTGGAGCAGGGAGACACCCATGGTTGTCCTGATTTTCAAACCGTGTGATAGGAGAACTAAGGGAAGATGCCAGTTTCAACTGTGAGAAGATGGACAACTACTGGTGTTGATGATGTAGATTTCTCGAAGGTTCTGTAGGTTTAACTGGCATTCAGATTGTTAGTCGAGAGCAGGTTACCTTTAGACTCTGAGGGGTAGAGACCTCTCTACCCTTTTTACTTTTTTATGGCTTTATGCTATGCAACACCTCTCTTGTAGAACTTCTACTGAAGTCTATACTATGCTGAAACTTTCCTAACTTAAGCTTAGTTTGGGTTTAATTTAGATTCATTTAGATTTATTCAAGTTCAGACAGGAAGATCGAAGTTTGTATACACATATCATCAAATACTATTTCTTATCTTTTGTATCTCCTTAACTGGAATTCTTGTATCTCTCATGTTATTGTGATTTAACCTTATCTGATGCTTTGGGTCACCTTTGGTCATCTTGTACTTATATACCATGTTTCTGAGATTCATTTACATTAGTTTGGTCCTAAATATGTAATGAAACTCATTTAACTTTACTACTACCATCTTGGTCCTTAATATGTGACAAAATGTGTTACACTGTTAATTGGACTGTGAGATAGAACTAACTCTCTTTTTCAGGTATCCTACAAGGATCTACTCACCCATGACTGGGTAAAACTTCTCTCCCACAACAGTTGTGGACCACCATATTGTAGAAGTGTAAGTCTATATTGTGGAGTTGATTTCTGCTGAGGCAGAATTATATCTGTGCTCTGTCTCAGCAACAAAAAAACATGCTTGACTACCATCATCTACAAATCTTCTAAGGTGGAGATTGGTGTTGAATGACTTCTGTTAAAGTTTGGAGAATTATTAAACCCTCATTACTAGTTGGGTAGACTTTGCATTGGAGATACCAGAGGGCTGGAATTAACTTTATGGGCCAGTATGTCTGCTTCAAAGTCCAGCCATTATGACTTTTTTCACACAGTGGGGAATAACTGCTCTCTACTAGAATCGCAGGGTACTTTTCCAAGCAGTTTTTCACCATTCTGGTGAAAAAATGCTTACTTTTTTAATCCACCCAGCAAGACAACTGGTGAGGGTGTTAAATGGAGGTTGCGAGGGAAAGGTGAAGGGCATATGTGTGCCTTGTTGGGGAGCATTATCCTATCCCCCTTGACAGCTGCAGACAGGGGGTGATGCTGTGCAATGCTGCTTGTTGCTGCCCAGCCCCAGTAACCTCTTTGAGATTCGCTGTCTCTGGGCCCGGAAATATCGGGTCCAGATCCAATAATTCTGGTCCTCTTAATATTGAATTGTGTTATTGCACCCAGATGTAATGCTAATGACACTACTCGAAATGAGAACCTAAGAGGTTGGTGGCAATAAAAACAAATCATTTTTTGTAGCACAATACTTTTGTTTGCTATGCTGATATACAACCGGAAGTAGAAATTATTAGGTGGTAGTTAAAAATCAAAGAAGACATCCATGATCTCAGCAGTGCTCCCACGCACCAAGCTGTGGCTAACATTCATAGTTACTTCCAACAAGCATGTGATCAAAAAGGGTCTATTCTATCTCAAGACCCAGCAATAGATGTTGACCTCTGATAACGATCCGCTTGTGTTTCTGTTTTCTGGGTCCCTCACTAGTACTGTCACACATTTAACACAGGAGTAGCCTTCTGTGTAGACAGGCCAATGCCATTTGAAAGCAGACATTAAATGGAGAAATGTTTTAATTTCTCTTTTCTTTTCCGACTTTGCAAGTATGCAGCACTGTACAGAACACATACAAAGGTAAAAATGTTTTAAAGTTTGTTTAGGCATAGTATTTTGTACTTGAAGGGAACTAGGGAACTCTTCCAGTACTACACCTATTCTAGATTTACTCATACGCCCTTGCACTATGGAGCAAAGATGTGTTTGTGGCTCTCAGTATAATTGTGTTCCTATGCTAGGGAGCGTGGAGAAGAATGCCATATCTCTAGAAATGGCGCTCTCCCCGTCAAGCACATCATTTTTTGCTGCTGTGTTGTGTTGGGTTACATGTTAGTAAATCTGCCCTCAGTTTTTTAAAATTTTGCACTAAAAAGTAATTAATATGGATTACATGAGATGAAGCGTTAGTCAACTGTGTCCAGGTCACAATGTAATTTTAAAATTTTCCATTGAGTTAGGAAGGCATTTCTTCATTGTAATAATATGACTCTGTATTTTTTGCCCCCATCACAGCTGTAGCATGAGGTCTTCAGAACATTCTAAATCTATGATCAGCACATGCTCACATGTATTTCTATTTTTTCTTTGCAATATCTGACCAACATAGACAACCCAAAAAATGCTATGCTGATCATGCCCAAACATAAAGGATAAAATCAAAGAATAGAGACATCAAGTATCACTGTATATAAAATACATTTACTATAGAAAACAAATTAACCATGCAAATCAAATTATTGATTATTCACATATTTATTTCATGGATTCTATTTGAGCCAAATGTGTTTAGAAACTGGATGCTCAAAACAGCTATTACTTAAAACAAAAAAGGTAAAATGACCTTTGACTCAAAGTTCGGCATTATGGCCCTCATTACGACCCTGGCGGTCGGTGGTAAAGTGGCGGTAAGACCGCAAACAGGCCGGCGGAAAAAAATGGAATTATGACTCCGTCGTCCGCCACTTCACCATTCCGGCCGCCATGGCGTTGAAGACCTCAGGACCGCTTGAAAGCTAACTGATACCCCGCCTCCAATTGAGGACCACGAGGGATCTGGTGTCACAATTGATGCACCATTGATCCATCTCTCGTTACATTAAAAGAACCCCGTACTCCCTGTTGTGTTTTTGAAGTTATTTTGGGAGCTGAGTACGATTGTGTTCTTCTTTTGCCTTTCCCCTCTCTCCCATATACTCTCTCATTGTGAATTGATTGCGGTCTCCAGCCCGGCGGTCGTCACTAGACCGCCGACGGTATCAGGACCCTGCATACCGCCATGGATCTCGGGTGGCTGGGAACCGCCATGAGATCCATGGCGGTAGGCACTATCAGTGGCAGGGAATTCCTTCCCTGGCACTGATAGGGGTCTCCCCCACCCCGCTACCCCCACGAATCCTCCCCCCACACCCCTGCCACCCCCGAAAGGTGGCACAACCCCCTCCCCACTCCGACCCCGAACATGCACAAATACACACCCCTACATGCACACACCCGAACATGCACATATACACACCCCTACATGCACACATACACCCCGACAACACATATCCGCACACATACACACAGACATGCACACCGTCCGACCTGCACACATTTCCCATACACACAACACCCCCCCTGCACGCATACACTCACTCACTCACCCCCTCTACACTCCCACACGCACACCCCCATGCACGCACACAACACACAAGATCCCCCACCCCCTTCCCTAACGGATGATCAACTTACCTTGTCCGTTGATCCTCCGGGAGGGGACGGGATCCATGGGGGCAGCTCCGCCACCAGAACACCATCACCAGAACACCGCCACACCGAATCATGGGACGTGATTCAGTGGGCGGTGTTCTGTTGATGTGGCGGTGGAGGTTGAGCAACCTCCACTTTCCTGCCGTCCGCCAGTATGGCTGCTGGCAGCCTTCCGTACGAAAAAGGACGGCAGGCTGCCAGCGGTCATAATACGCGGCGCGGAAGACCGCCACCACTGGCGGTCTTCAGCACGGTGGTACCTCGGCGGTCTTGCGAAAAGACCGCCGAGGTCGTAATGACCCCCTTGGTGATTTGACATCTACTTATGCTCTTGGGATTATGACGGCGGCGGCTCCTTTATTAGAGCTTTGGGGCATTGCCCCTTGTATTAGCCCCCAGGACCCAAATTTAATGCTAATAAATATATAGGTTAAATATTTTTTCTGTCAGCGGGCACTGTTTATTTTTTTTATTGGCCACGAGCCGGTTGTTTTGTGGTGAATGGGTGGGGCTTAAAAATACAATGCAGACTCACCTCCTG
Source organism: Pleurodeles waltl (assembly GCF_031143425.1). NCBI lineage: Eukaryota > Metazoa > Chordata > Amphibia > Caudata > Salamandridae > Pleurodeles > Pleurodeles waltl. Next base: position 893,955,746 of record NC_090439.1, read on the forward strand.
GTGTCGACACAATCACTTCAAAGAGCGCATGTCAGGTTGGTCGACTGCCTTTCGCTATCTAAGCTTAGTGGGGGAGAGGAGTGGGCAGCCGCAGGCCCCTGCTTTCAGAATGAGTGCAGGGTTCACCTGCCCGATCCAATCCTGGCGCTGTTCTCAGCATGGGATCAGCACCTGATTTGGCCACCAGGATTGGCCAAGACTTGCAGCACTAATGGCAGTTTAAGAAGCAGTCCAGGGAGTCCGTCTGGAGAGTTGTGGCCAGTCCAGCCAAGTTCCATCCTGACCAGAGGACTGTCATTGATGGCCATGGTGGAGACAGCGTGTGCGATGATGGCAGCGTGGATTTCAATGACCTTCCAGACAGCAATTGCGATGTTGTGAGGCAGACACTTTTTTGTTATTTTGCTCTTGGTGTTTTAAAAATTGCTTGTTCATAACAGCAACATTGGAATTAGGTGCTGCTGTTAGTTCCCCTGTGGTATTTTCCTGGAGTGTGGCAAACAAATCCCCCGTCATTCCATTCATTGACTGGTTGCATGTAAACATCAATCTTTTTTTCAGTGTGCTTAAATGTTGTGTAAACCTGCTATTGTTGCACTCCGCCCCTGGTCCTCCCACCCGCGCCCACCCTGGCGCTCCATGCCAACTTCAGTAAATCAGCCGGCTGTTGTGGCGAGAGCTCTTTGCGGGACGTGGCACCAAGTTACACTCCTTCCCTTCCTCCCACTGGTGCCATCCACTGGCGAGGGGCGACAGCTGGCATAGTACCAGTGCCCTCCTCAAGGTCACAGCTCCGGGAAGGGCCCCTCAAAGTCGAGATGGAGGCAGAGGTGGCTTTAGACACGGGGTAAACTGTTCTTATGGACAGGGCCCCTGAGCTCACCCAAATGGAGGGGCCCGCGGGAAGCAGGAGCAACACTCTAGTCTTCCTGCGGGCTCTTTCGGAAAGGAAGTGACGGCGCGGGACCAGGAGTGGGCAACAGGTAAGTGGGGGTGGGTTTAAGGGGTGGAAATAAAAGGGGTGTGGGGTGGAGGGACCGGCCTCTTTCCGCGCTGCCCATCGCTTAGTTTGGCCGGTCCCTAGGGAGTCCATTCGGGGAAGCAGGTAGTGTGGGTGCGCGGGCGGGGAGGGGCAGGGGGGCAGCCTGAGTTCTTTAAAAAGCATTTTGTCGGTGTAAGCGCATCCTCCTTTCCGCGCTGCAACGCGCTCCGTTGCGAGCGGCCGCGCCCATGTCCTTTTGCTGCCACGTGTTTGTTCCTGCACGGCCGCGTCCGCGGCTACGCGGCAGCTGCCTCCCGGAGGCAGTAATTAGGCCACCAGCGCCTCACTGGGGCCTCCCCTGCAGGCCTATTTAGGCCGTTTGGGGCCCACAAGAGCGGCGGACCGGTTTATGCACGTTCCGGCCGCGGGGGGGCACAGATATATAAAAAATATATATATATATATATATTTTTAAGTACAGGGAATAAAGTAGGAAAAGCATATTAAGACGCGGCTCTGGGGCTGCTGTTAGAAAGCAGCCACCACGCAGGCAGCGGCGCTCTGGGGCCACAACCATCGGCCTGTAGGGCCTAAATTAGTTATTGGTGTATATACAAAATATATATAAAAGAATAATATACTAAGTTGTTAGTGGAACACATAAGCAGATCCAGGACAGCAACCCAACAGGACACCCTCAATTTCAGGCAGAGGGACAAGGACCCAGGCAGGCGCCAGGGTACGCAGGGCCCCCATAGATTTACCAGTTACACCTTTTTGTGGCCCGCAACAGGTGGGTGCGGACAGGCAGAGTCAGAAGGAACCTCCACCCGGCGTCATGGCAATCAGCCACGACGCGGAGGTGGTGCAAGCCGCGCTTCGCATTCTTGGCGAGGAGGGCCGGGATGACCTCTTCAGGCCTGGGGTTCTTGAACAGGCCTGGGTGGGGATGGTCCGGCCGAGTAGCGGCAGTGGTAGCCGCATGCACATCCCCGGAGAGGGCCAAAAAGCCCAAAAAAGCGGTGGTGGGACAGGCGTGTGGTGCATCTTCCCCCACCAGCCAATTGGGAGACGGGGAGGGCCCCGAGGTCGAGCCAGGCCCCTCAGACGATGGTATAGCGCCAGTCCAGCTGGCTGGGGGCATCGATTTACCTCAGGACCAGATTTTGGTGCGAGGGTCCCCCGCACAGGAAACTTTAGTGCAGGAACTCCCCGCCCCATCATAGAAACTATGCCCATGGACCTGTAACTACCTAGGGGCGGCACCAACTCGGCTGGGGTCAACAATAATACAAAAAAGAAAGGCAAGGGCCCCAGACACATGGGCGGGCAGGGCAAGGGCAAGGCCAGTAAGGGGCAGCCCAAAGAAGTCGGGGGGAGCGGGGAGGCTGAGCGTGGGACAGAGAACAACACCTAGCACGACGGGAGCTTGCTAGAACTTCAACAAGGGGTTCTGCTCCAGACATCCTTGTAAATTTAAACATGACTGCTCCAAATGCGGGGGCCGTCATCCGGTCACACAATGCTTTTCACTTTCCAGTCCTGCCGAGCAATGGAGGGCTACAAAAGGGGACTGGGCGAAGATCAGGGCGATAGGCCGCTGGAAATCAAGGTGTTGTGAACGATACGTTAGACCCTGAGATGTGAGGAGTGACAGCTGCAGGGTTTTTGGGTGGGGGTGGTGGGGGTTTATATTTAAAAACACATGTTACAGTTATTTTTCCATTGCAGGAGATGCGTTTGGTCCATCGCAGGGCAAGATGGTAACATGGCTGGTTGGCCATTCATTTGTCCACTGGGCAGCGAAGTTCGCGGAGAAACAGATATATGGTCGGGCCCTGGGACTATCCAGCATGCGGCACGAGGTGCTATGGTGGGCAAAGAGCGGCATGTGATGGGGTAACCTGCTTCCTTTCATCACAGCTAACTTATTGAACTGGGGATGTCCGGATTTGTTAATCATCCATTTGGGAGAGAATGATCTGGTAAAATTATCAGGACTCACGCTACTGCAGCACATGCAGAAAGACTTGGAGATTATCAAGAAAAAACTGCATGGTACATCCTTGGTGTGGACAGAATTTGTTCCCCGTAGAGTGTGGAGAGGGGCAGTAAAATATGGAGCCATGGAGCGGGCTCGAAGGAAACTTAACAGAGCAATGAGGGTTTTTTGCTGGGCACAAGGGATAAAAATACTGAAACATGAGAACATTACAGAGCAGGAGGTAGCATTATTCAGAGACGATGGTGTTCACCTGTCCACACTAGGAAATGCATATTATCTGACAGATCTGAGACTGCTGGTTGAGGAGTTGTGGGGAGAGAACTTGTGGATTACAAACAAGAAATGAGAAGTCCTGGTTGCAGTAGCGTGGCCTTGGGGTGGGGTGGGGTAGCAAAACGCCAAATGGGTTTGTGCTGGTTGGCAGTAGATGGGGGAGGGTGGTGAGTCAGATGCGGGCTTGGCCACCCTTCCAGGGAATAAACAAGCAGGTGAAGGCTCTGAGTGGGGGTACGCACGAACCAAATGGGGAATGAAAGGAAAAGGGGAGTGCATAGGGGAATGGAAACGAAATAAGGGTTTGGATGGGAATGGATGAGCGAGGAGATGTTAAAGGGAGGACGTTATTAAAGTTGCGGTTTACGTTTTAAAGTTAAGGTTATGTTGCTTATGCAATCCTGTCCTCATAAATGACCTTTTACACTAAAACAGCTGTCACTGAATTATTTCCCGAAGAAGGAATGGGGACTCGGCTAAATGCAAACGGGGGCACCGTGATCATTACAGACGGCGCCGGAGATCGCTGCAAACAAGGGCCTTGGGATTACTGCAGTGTCTCATGCGCCTCACTCAGTGGTTGAAGTGGGCAGTTTCTGAGGGGTATGACGTGCCCATATTGTTTTTAAATTAAGAAAAACAGTTACCCTACTTCTTCTGAAAAGGCAGTCCTCCCAGGACGCTTTACTGCAGCAGTTAAAATGTTTCAGCTGAGGCAGCCGGCAGGGATTCTCCTGCGCTGTGAAGGCAGGCAGCTAAACGGTTCTTCCTGCCAGGGCGCCTGCTGCAGCTGGTTAACATGCAAATGCAAAGGGTGCTTGGAAGCCGAGATTGGCTTTCACTGATGAAATCCCTTGAATCTTCTTGATCACACAGAATTATTCTTTGTGAATAGTGTTACGAGGGAGATACCAGCTGAGCTGTGAAGTGTGTGCTTTTAAAGGACAGTTATACAAAAATGTGCCATACATACAGGTGGGGATTACTAAAATGTATATTTTGGGAGAACTTTTTTATCTTGAACATTTTTGCACATTTTGTAGCAGCCTATCATATATTTTGTGCAGAGACGGCCTTTCATTACCTGATGTGTTTTTCTATTATATCATGATCTTTGTTTGTTAATTCATTTTTATCCCCATGCCCTGATCTTTATTTATTGTGTGCTCTGCAGGACATCGCTCTGCAGGACATCGCTTTCATGCTCAGCTCTTCTGCAGCTGAGGCCCAAATCTGGTAGAGAGGAAAAGGTTAAACCATTCACACCAAGTGTGGCAAAGGGAAAAAGTAAATGTACAGATGAGCCTACTGTAGGCCTGGGATCAACTTGTTTCTTCTGCCATTATTACCTGAAATGTAACTCAAAGCACCGCCCGGACTGTCAAAGAATATTTATTTATCAAATTCAGCATGACATCCCTCTTGAAAGAACTCATTTGATTAAATAGGAGTTCTGTCTGCCTAATTTACAGCAATCACCACTTATACATGAGGAAGAGTCATCACAGCTCTTTCGCTCAATGTTGATTGTTGATTGCTGTTCAGTTTATCAGAATATATGCATATGCATGTCAGCACACGTATATAGTAAGGTTGTGTTTGGCCTATTAAAAAAGCTGGCGCTTCTGTGGCCAGAAATTGTCAGTCGCAGACCTCTGCTTGCCAAGCAATCTCTTTTCTTTTGTACAGTACATACTTTGAACTGAGTCGCCTTCAGGTATTTATAAAGGGCCACCGCTGAGAGCTCTGGGGCAAAGGCTGAAGGCAGTGTGAATTTCTCACAGGGCCTGTGGGTGGGTCAAAAAGGTGATCAGAATATATGACCATCCAATCCTTGGACTCTCTGCAGAGCGCAGAGAACTGGTCACTTATTCTAGTTGCAGCTGTGATTCTGTGCAACTGTGTGGGATGTGTGTTTGGAGGTTGTGAAGTGAAATAGGAGCGAGAAAGTGCATTCAGAAGGCAGTAAAAGTAGGCTGCTGAAGATAAGATTTGCAGATTGGCGACAAGTGGAGAGAAAAGGGTGCACGTGCCTAACATGGAATGAGCATAGCAGGCATGAATGAGACACTCTGAAGACCAATACCCCTTCCACGGGCCTCAATAATTTTTAATTCACCATCTCAGCATTGAAACATTTAATTTATTTTATTAACCTATCTGCTTTTTCAAATTTGCTTGAAAGTGGACCATCTAATCACTCTTTTTTCTACATTTTTCCAGGGGGCAGAACCCTCCCCCCAAACACACCTTATGACGGTCAGGCTCACTTGCTAGGCTTGCTCGCTACAGGGTACTCATCCCGGACTTTTACGCCCGGTCACTTTCAAATGTCACCAGCCGCCACTGGATTATGATTCTATCAGTAATAATGCAATTTATGAGGAACCCGCATTGATATTATTGTTGTTGCTAAGTGTGTGATCAATATCTAAAATTATTACTCAGGAGATATATAATATGGCAAATGATACCGAGTTTCTCAAGAACATGAGAGGAAGAACACGTTTCTCAAAAACATAAAATCTACCATTCCAAACGCCTAAATTAATTCAGTTCCTGCAGCTTGCAGGATGCTTAATGTTTTTCTCACCTCCAAGTTTTGACCACATATCTTATTTGCTACAATATACATACATCATCTTACTGTCTATATCATTTGCATTTTAAAAGCCTTTGCACCAAACGTTTTCACCTTTTAGTCTGATATGGATTATTGAATGCCGTGTGACACCTTAAATAAATACAAGCACGGGCAAAGCCAATATGTCTAATTTACATTTTGAGGGCTGACGAAAACATTTAAAACCCTGCTGCAGTGAAAAAGCAAACCATAAAACAATTGTTTTCTCTGTACACTGCACCTAGGAGAGAAAGAATGTAATCATTCAGAGTTTTTGCGAGTTGTAAAATAGCCCCTTATACGTTCTAATACAAGCCCTCTCTAGAAGGGGAAATGGTACCCGAAACAGCCAACAGCATGAAGTGAGAGAGATAAATACTTCTCGGAGTGGAGCCAAAGTCCATCCTATGTATAGTTTAAAGTATTGGATTAGTAGGTTATGCAGACAGTTGCACAGTCAAGCCAGACCTAAAAACACATAAATAAATGACTTCTGAGCACTTGCCCAGTAAGGAGGAAGCTACTAAAGCTCAATTAAGTATCCTGCAAGTGGTATAATACACTTTAACTATGGTTTGGAAATGCCATAATCACTGATTAGCAATTTTATTATACATTGGCAAAAAGCTTAGAGAGAGTTTCTTGCCTCATCTCTTCTACCGTTCTGGAGGTCCTTTCTCACTGAGGTGAGCCACATTGTCAGTCTCATGTGTGCAGAAAGAGGAGAAGTAATCTATGTAGAGACATTGGAGAAAGACGAGTCAATAATTGTTTTTCTTCTACTGACAGCTTCCTTGTCTTTAATTTATTGAATTTTCTATGAACGGGTGTGGTTAAAATAGAGCGGATGGTTTCAATCTGGTGAGACTGAAGATATCAATTTGAGATTTGCATGCCTTTTACTGTATTGCTTGCAATACTGCAGTCCCCATTTCAGCGCAAGAGCATCCCCTAATTTCAGGGAAACCTAATATGCTCCTGCCTAGGTTGCCCCGAAATCTGATGAAGTTCTGGGGCGCCCACTCACCCTCCAGGAGGTCTAAGAGGTCCTCTGAAACTTACCCCAAGGTAAAACCCCGGGAACAGAGTTTTATGATGTATGCTCCACTTTCCCAGCTCAATTGCTTGAACTGTATGAGTGCACTTATTCCACACGTGCTTTACCCCCTACTTTGCGCAAGGCTTTAATCACAGCTATTCTGAAACTGCAGAGAGACCCTAAAGAGGTTTACTCCTACAGGTCCTTCTCTATATTAAATGCTGACCATAAGGTTCTTGCTAAAATTCTGCACAGCACTCCCCATCGTTGCACATGAATGTTTGGCCGGCCGTCTCAGGCAGGCCAAACACACATGCACAGTAGGCTCTCTCCAGCCCAGCAACACAGTTGCCGGCTGAAGAGAGCCTGCACAGGCTCCCAGTCTGCCAGCCAATCCTGATGCTGCTCTGAGCAGCGTCAGGATTGGCCGCAGGGCAGGCTGGGAGCCTGTACCTACAGCCTGCAATGGAGAAGAGTAGCAATGCAGTGGCGAGTGAAGGTAAGTGGTTGTTTTTGTTTTTTTGATTAAATTAATGTTTATTCCCCCGCCCCCCTGCGCCCCACCCCTTATGCACCCCGTGAGCCGCTACTGCCTTCCACGATCTCATGCAATGCAAAGGTTAAACTGATTCAGTTTAATATAGTTGTCAGAGCTTACTTTACCTCCAGCAGAATCAACAGGATCTATATTGGGGCCTCCTCAGCTTGTTCACGGTGTAAGGCGCTCAACGCGGATCTTCCATACACGTTTCGGCTCTGTCTGTCCTTGCACATTTTTTGGGTGTATGTTACAGCTGCACTTGCTCAGGGCGTGGGTCATGCCCACTGGAAACATGCATCCTCTGTATCCTCCTGCAACCTAAACCACACAAAACCACTAAAAAATTGATTGACTTAGCATTAATATCAGCGTGTCTTATTCTTGCCATAAACTGGGAAAAGGCTAGCCCCCTGTCTACTACTAGATAACAAATAACAGCTACAAAATGGCTCGAGGCTGAGAACAAATTGTTGCAGTGAGAGGAGCATGCTGTGATATTTGGGGCCACATGTAGCTAGCTTTTTGCACGTCGCAAACAGCGAATTTCGCTGTTTGCGACATGCAAAAAGCGCATCGCAATGCACAAGCCCCGTCTTGCGATTCGGTAACCTGGTTACCGAATCGCAAAACGGGTTTGCGACTTGCAATTAGGAAGGGGTGTTTCCATACTTATTGCGAGTCGCAGTGCAATGTAGGATTGTTTGTGACCGCGAACTAGGTCGCAAACCAATCGCATTTTGCACCCATTTCAAATGGGTGGTAACTCATTCGCAAAAGGGAAGGGGTCCCCATGGACATTGCAGGAGCCGGCCCTGGGAAGTGGCAGTCCCCAGGGACATCAGTGGTTCCTCAAGTGGTCGCGCAGACTCCTGTGAACAATACCGTAGGGAGGTGGTGGTCCCAAACGGACCCCCATCACTATTTTTATTATAGCCTTGGGGAGGTGGTGGTCCCTGGGGCTGCGGGGGTGGGGGGCTCTTTGCACACCGCATTTTAATTGTTTGAAGACCCGGGGAAGTGGTGGTCCACAGGGCTGTGGGGGTCCATGTGGCCCCCTGCACACAATTTAATATATGTCCCCAGGGAGGTGGTGATCCCTTGGCTGCATGGGAGCCGGGTGCCCCCCACATTAATATTGATAAAAGCCGCGGGGAGGTGGCAGTCCCTGGGACTGTGGGGGAGGCTGATGGGTCTCCACCACACAAATAAAACATTTAACCCCAGGGAGGTGGTGTCACCCCCGGGCGCCATGCAGCCCCCTACACATATTTTCTGCATTACCCCGGGGAGGTGGCAGTACACGGGGCTACAGGGGGGTCCTATTACAAATAAACTTTGCCCCTGGGACTTGGCTCACATGGGGGCTTACAAAAGATGAAGCACGGGAGCCCAAGCTTTCGTTTTTTTTTTTTTTCAGCGGAACCGTGAATCCGCTGCATTCTCGCTGTAAATTCTTTAAAAAAATGCTTTCTAACCCCCACCACTAGAGCTAAGAGGTGAGGGTATATGTACCCTGGCTCCTTTTCTTTTTTTTTTTAAACATTTTTGTCTGGGACTCAGCTAAGAGGTCAGGGTGTCTGTATTCTGGCCCCTTTTCTTTTTTTTCACAAGCCGAGTCCGAACATGGCGGACAACTCTTCCTTAGCATGAGCATGAGATCGAGAGGCGACCCGAATCCTTCATGTCCCTATATATACAAATTTGGATTTTCTTTAATTTCCCGGGAAACTACTGAACAGATTTACACCAAATAACAAAAAGGGCTCTTCCTGGGCCAAGAGCGACCTCTCTGGCAAAGTTGGTGTAATACCGTCCAGTGGTTTCAGCAGTATCGCTGTTCAAAATCCCAGTGGAAAAATGAATGGGGAAAACGCATTTTGGGACCCTTTTTTTCACAGCCCTTAGTTGACGGATCACCCTGACACTTTAGAGTCAGCAGCTGAAGCTGAAGTGAGCACCGTTGTTTTTTTGGAAGTTTTCGTGAAGATTCATCAAACGGCGCCATAGTTATTAGCAAAACAAAAAAAACTTTTTCTATTGAAACTAGGTCCTAACTATAACTACCTAGTGACGACCACCACTAAGTTTTTTATATATATATATATATATGTTCGATGGTATGTGTAGCTGCAGATACACATACTGTGCACATCCCGCCATCTAGTGTTGGGCTTGGAGTGTTACAAGTTGTTTTTCTTCGAAGAAGTCTTTTCGAGTCACGAGATCGAGGGACTCCTCCCCTTTCGGCTCCATTGCGCATGGGCGTCGACTCCATCTTAGATTGGTTTTTTTTCCGCCATCGGGTTCGGACGTGTTCCTTTTCGCTCCGTGTTTCGGGTCGGAAAGTTAGTTAGAATCTCAGAAAAATTGTCGGTATTGTTTGCGTTCGGTATCGGGTTAGTTACAACAGATCGACACCGACTTTAGAAGAGCTCCGGTGGCCCTTTGGGGTTTTTTCGATCCCCCGTCGGGGCCTGGTCGGCCCGGCCACGTGTCTCTTCAAGGCTGATGGAACGGATCCCATTATGATTCTGCCCAAAATGTCACAACAAGTATCCGTATACAGATCAGCATCTGGTCTGTAACTTGTGTTTGTCTCCAAAGCACAAGGAAGGTACTTGTGAAGCCTGTCGAGCGTTTCGGTCGAGGAAGACATTAAGAGACCGAAGAGCGAGAAGACTGCAGATGGCTTCGGCGCCGACAGGACAAGGGCGTTTCGAGGAGGAAGAAGAAACCTTCTCCATTCAGGAGTCGGACTCAGACGAGCTTGAGCCCGAAGAAACGCCGAAAACCGTGAGTAAGACGTCGAAACATAAAACTCACGAGAAGACCACAAAGGCCCAGGGGATGCCACCGCCAACAGGCCATGGCTTAACCTGAAAAATTGGTGACCGATAATCGGCATCGAAAAAGGGCACGCTTGTGTCGAAGTCATCCGACTCTGGTCGAGATACCGGCACACAGCAATCTCGGGCCCGAGACAGCGGCTCCGAGCAAGTTCGGCACTGAGACAGTGGCACCGAAATGGGTCGCACCGAGACACCACGATGCCGAAAATAAAGAAGGTTTCGTCGGAGCCCAAAAAGGCGACCGAAAAGGTTTCGATTCCGAAACACCCAGCTTCGGAACCGAAAACAGGTTCCTACACAGAGGAACAGGGGTTGTCCTCCCAAATGCAAGGACATAAGTTCGGACAAAAACTTGAATCAATGGAGCCAGACTACACTCAAAGGAGGCTCCACATTCAAAAGGACACAGGGAAGATAAGCACTCTTCCCCCAATTAAAATGAAACGAAGGCTTGCCTTTCAAGAAAAGGACAAGCAGCCACAGGCAAAGGTGGCAAAACAAACAACTCCGCCACCATCTCCACCACCATCAATGCACACATCACCGGTAGCCACTCCACCATTGATGCAATCCCCGACTCATACTGCAATGAGTCAAGATGACCCCGACGCATGGGACCTTTATGATGCCCCGGTATCAGATAACAGCCCAGACTGTTACCCTGCGAGACCGTCGCCACCTGAAGACAGTACATCCTACACGCAGGTGGTCTCAAGGGCAGCTGCTTTTCATAACGTCACCTTGCATGCAGAACCGATTGAGGATGACTTTTTGTTTAATACACTATCCTCCACTCATAGCCAATACCAAAGCTTACCTATGCTCCCTGGAATGCTAAAACACTCCAAACAAGTATTTCAGGATCCTGTTAAAAGCAGGGCAATAACTCCAAGGGTGGAGAAAAAGTACAAGCCACCGCCAACGGACCCTGTTTATATTACGCAGCAGTTAACACCAGACTCTGTGGTTGTTGGGGCAGCTCGCAAGAGAGCAAACTCTCACACCTCGGGAGACGCTCCACCTCCAGACAAGGAGAGTCGCAAATTTGACGCTGCGGGGAAAAGGGTTGCAGCACAAGCAGCAAACCAATGGCGCATTGCCAACTCACAAGCACTTCTGGCAAGATATGATAGAGCTCATTGGGACGAAATGCAGCATTTCATAGAACACTTACCCAAAGAGTTCCAAAAAAGGGCACAACAAGTGGTGGAGGAAGGACAAAGTATCTCAAATAATCAGATACGGTCAGCAATGGATGCAGCAGATACAGCTGCAAGGACTGTAAATACTGCAGTAACAATAAGGAGACACGCATGGTTGCGTACGTCAGGATTCAAGCCGGAAATACAACAAGCCGTGCTGAATATGCCTTTTAATGAACAGCAGTTGTTTGGGCCGGAGGTGGACACTACTATTGAGAAACTTAAAAAAGACACTGATACGGCAAAAGCCATGGGCGCACTCTACTCCCCACAGAGCAGAGGCACATGTCGCAAGACACAATTTAGGGGGGGTTTCAAGTCAACCCACAGAAGCCACAACCTCACAAGCAAGGCCCACTTATCAAAGCCAATATCAGCGGGGATGTTTTCGGGGGCAATATAGAGGGGGACAATTCCAAAAAAATAGAGGGAAGTACCAAAGTCCCAAAACTCCTCAAAACAAGCAGTGACTTCCACGTCACAAATCCCCAACACATAACACCTGTGGGGGGGAGACTAACCAAGTTTTACAAACATTGGGAGAAAATAACAACAGACACTTGGGTCCTAGCAATTATCCAGCATGGTTATTGCATAGAATTTCTCAAATTCACTCCAAACGTCCCACCGAAAACACACAATATGTCAAAAGAACACATGGATCTTCTAGGACTAGAGGTCCAAGCGTTGCTACAAAAAGGAGCAATAGAATTAGTACCAATTCAACAGAAAGGAACAGGAGTTTACTCTCTGTACTTTCTCATACCCAAAAAGGACAAAACTCTAAGACCTATATTAGATCTCAGAACATTAAATGCCTACATCAAATCAGATCACTTTCACATGGTGACATTACAGGACGTAATCCCACTGCTCAAACAACAAGACTACATGACAACACTAGACCTAAAGGATGCATATTTCCATATACCGATACATCCTTCACACAGAAAGTACTTAAGGTTTGTATTCCAAGGGGTACATTACCAATTCAAGGTGTTGCCATTCGGAATAACAACTGCGCCAAGAGTTTTTACAAAATGCCTGGCAGTCGTAGCTGCACATATCAGAAGGCAGCAAATACATGTGTTCCCGTACCTAGACGATTGGTTAATCAAAACCAACACGCTAGAACGATGTTCACAACACACAAAGTATGTCATAGAAACCCTCCACAAACTAGGTTTCTCAATCAACTACACAAAGTCACACCTTCAGCCGTGTCAAACACAGCAATACTTAGGGGCGACAATCAACACAGCAAAAGGGATTGCCACTCCAAGCCCACAAAAGGTACAGGCATTTCACAATGTAATAAAGGCCATGAAACCAAAACAAAGAATACAAGTCAAAATGGTGATGAAACTCCTAGGCATGATGTCCTCATGCATAGCCATTGTCCCAAACGCAAGGTTACACATGCGGCCCTTACAACAGTGCCTAGCATCACAATGGTCACAGGCACAGGGTCAACTTCTAGATCTAGTGTTGATAGACCGCCAAACATACACCTCGCTTCAATGGTGGAACAATATAAATTTAAACCAAGGGCGGCCTTTCCAAGACCCAGTGCCACAATATGTAATAACGACAGATAGGGTGGGGAGCACACCTCAATCAACACAGCATCCAGGGTAAATGGGACACTCAGCAAAAACAGTTTCACATAAATCACTTAGAACTACTGGCAGTATTTCTAGCGCTAAAGGCATTTCAACCCATAATAAGCCACAAACACATTCTTGTCAAAACAGACAACATGACAACGATGTATTACCTAAACAAACAGGGAGGGACACACTCAACACAGTTGTGTCTCCTGGCACAGAAAATATGGCATTGGGCGATTCACAACCACATTCGCCTAATAGCACAATTTATTTCAGGGATTCAGAATCAGTTAGCAGACAATCTCTCTCAGGATCACCAACAGATCCACGAATGGGAGATTCACCCCCAAATACTGAACACTTACTTCCAAAGTTGGGGAACACCGCAAATAGATCTATTTGCAACAAAGGAAAATGCAAAATGCCAAAACTTCGCATCCAGGTACCCACAAGATCAGTCTCAGGGCAATGCGTTATGGATGAGTTGGTCAGGGATATTTGCATACGCTTTTCCCCCTCTCCCACTCCTTCCATATCTGATAAATAAGTTGAGTCAAAACAAACTCAGACTCATACTAATAGTGCCAAATTGGGCAAGACAACCTTGGTACACAACACTTCTAGACCTCTCAGTAGTGCCTCATGTCAAACTACCAAACAGACCAGATCTGTTAACTCAACACAAACAACAGATCAGACACCCAAATCCAGCATCGCTGAATCTAGCAATTTGGCTCCTGAAGTCCTAGAGTTCGGACACTTAGACCTTACACAAGAATGTATGGAAGTCATAAAACAAGCTAGGAAACCTACCACTAGACATTGCTATGCAAATAAGTGGAAAAGATTTGTTTATTACTGCCATAATAATCAAATTCAACCCTTACACGCATCTGCCAAAGACATCGTAAGATACTTACTACATTTGCAAAAGTCAAAGCTAGCTTTTTCTTCCATTAAGATACATCTTACCGCAATTTCAGCTTACCTGCAAATTACGCACTCAACTTCATTATTTAGGATACCAGTCATAAAAGCGTTTATGGAAGGCCTAAAGAGAATTATACCACCAAGAACACCACCAGTTCCTTCATGGAACCTCAACATTGTCTTAACACGACTCATGGGTCCACCTTTTGAGCCCATGCACTCTTGTGAAATGCACTACTTAACATGGAAAGTTGCATTTCTAATTGCCATCACATCTCTAAGAAGAGTAAGTGAAATTCAAGCATTTACCATACAAGAACCATTTATTCAAATACACAAGCATAAAGTAGTTCTACGGACAAATCCTACATTTTTACCAAAAGTCATATCACCGTTCCACTTGAATCAAACAGTAGAATTACCAGTGTTCTTCCCACAGCCAGATTCAGTAGCTGAAAGAGCACTACATACATTAGACATCAAAAGAGCGTTGATGTACTACATTGACAGAGCAAAACAAATTCGGAAAACAAAACAATTATTTGTTGCTTTCCAAAAGCCTCATGCAGGAAATCCGATTTCCAAACAAGGCATTGCTAGACGGATAGTTAAATGCATTCAAACTTGCTATCTCAAAGCAAAAAGAGAACTGCCTATTACACCAAAGGCACACTCGACTAGAAAGAAAGGTGCTACCATGGCCTTTCTAGGAAATATTCCTATGACTGAAATATGTAAGGCAGCCACATGGTCTACGCCTCATACGTTTACCAAACACTACTGCGTGGATGTGTTAACAGCACAACAAGCCACAGTAGGCCAAGCAGTATTACGAACTTTGTTTCAAACAACTTCAACTCCTACAGGCTGAACCACCGCTTTTGGGGAGATAACTGCTTACTAGTCTATGCACAGCATGTGTATCTGCAGCTACACATGTCATCGAACGGAAAATGTCACTTACCCAGTGTACATCTGTTCGTGGCATGAGTCGCTGCAGATTCACATGCGCCCACCCGCCTCCCCGGGAGCCTGTTGCCGTTTCGAAGTTGATCTTGAACATTTGCAAATTTGTAAATGTAACAGTTTAAACTACATTATGTACATACATATTCACTCCATTGCATGGGCACTATTACTATAATACACAACTCCTACCTCACCCTCTGCGGGGAAAACAATCTAAGATGGAGTCGACGCCCATGTGCAATGGAGCCGAAAGGGGAGGAGTCCCTCGATCTCATGACTCGAAAAGACTTCTTCGAAGAAAAACAACTTGTAACACTCCGAGCCCAACACTAGATGGCGGGATGTGCACAGCATGTGAATCTGCAGCGACTCATGCCACGAACAGATGTACACTGGGTAAGTGACATTTTCCATATATATATATGTGTATATATATATATATATATATATATATATATATATATATATATATATATATAGAGAGAGAGAGAGAGAGAAAGATAGATATGTATATATATATTCACTGAAAATCTAAGGTTAAAGGGATATTCTAGTTAGTTGAAAATGTCAGCTAAAACTACTGCTTATGACCTTACATATTACATCACTCGTGACATGCTCTATGACATCATTTGTAACCACTGATGGCATCTGAAATGACGTAATTTATGACAACATTGTAAATGGAGGGGCACAAGTTATAATAACTTTAGAACACAAGTCAGAGAAATAATTATAACTGGTCAATTTCAGTGTTTTAGTAAGTTTAAAACATTATGGGGGTCATTAGGACCCCGACGGACGGCGGTAAAATGGAGAAAAGTACTGCCAACATGCTGGCGGTACTTTTCCCCATATTACGACAATGACAGTTTGGCTCAAGCCAAACTGCCAATGTACCACACCGTCCGCCAGTCTCCAGCCAAGCGGCAGTCACTAGGCCGCCCGTGGGATTATGACCCTGCCTACCTCCATGGTTTTCGTGGTAACCTTACCGCCACGAAAACCATGGTGGTAGGCACTGTCAGTGAAAGGGAATTCCTGCCCTGTCACTCAAGGGGTCTTCCCCGCCCCCCCTGCTCTGGTTTCCCCCCCAACCTCCCCCTCCCTCTCCAGACCCCCCACGACATACACGCACCTTCACTCACCAACGTACACATGCATACACACACTCATACCCACATTCATCCATGCATGTATACATCCATTCACACACACACCAACACACACTGACATGCATACATGCACACATGCATGCACACAACACAACATACACGCACTCACACATCCATACACACTCACACAGACAAAACGCATCACACACCCGCATACACGCACGCACAGACATACACACACACACACAACACCCCCCACCATCTTCCTCTGTCGGAGCACCCAACTTACTTTTTGTGAGGGGGTCCTCCGGCAGGAGACGGGATGGGGCGCTGCTGCCAGCAGCAGCGTCCACCAGCAGAACATTGCCAGGCCGTATCATGGGTCAGCGCCACCTTACTGCCGTCCGCTGGCATGACCACAGCCGGATTTCTGCCATCTTTCTGGCAGAAATCCGGCTATAGTCATTATCCGGCTGACGGCTGGTAGCCACAGTGACGGTCTTTTGGCGGCCATCGCCCCGGCGGTAGGCGATATATACCGCCAATGTTATAATAAGGGCCCATGTTTTAACTGACATTTTCACCTAACTATAACATTCCTTAAACCTTTGGCATTGTCAGTGAATGTAAATATATATATATATTCACTGAGAAAAAACAAAAGTTAAAATAACGTTATATTTAGGTGAAAATTTCAGTGACAACGTAACATTTTGAACTAAATAAAATCACAGAAATTCACCAATTATGGTTATCTCTAGGAACTATAACTCAGCTTGCATCTCCGCCATGCACTCATCAATGATGCCATTTCAGATGTTGCAGTGATGTCATCAATGGTGTCATAGAACATGCCATGAGTGATAATATATGTGAGGTAATGAGCAGTGAATTTCTAAGTTTCTTTAATCTAAACTAAGATATAATTACAATCCAAAATATAGTGTCCTTTTAACCTGTGCTATTTCAGTTAATTTCTAGGGTTTTTAATGTTAAGTAATATTTTATTACTATATGTAAAGCCAAACTGCAGCCAGGCCCTGCACTCAACCCTCTGCTTCAGCCGTGTGCAGTGTGGTACTGCACCCAATCCCCCTTGCAAGCAGCCAACGCCACCCACAGAAACTGACATGCACAGTGTGCGGTTGGTCACGCAGGTCCTGGCCGTACTCAAGCAGGCTTACTGACTTTTGTCAAAGAATCACAACAACAAAATTTAACAAGCGTTTGCAATGCAACGGGTCTCGCGTGTGCTCATGTTAGAGCTGATCGCGTAGTAAACTCCTAACCCAACTTTTCATCTATCGGCAAAAGTGCTTTTATGTACGAAACCCGAAAAAGTGAAATTAACTGTGTATAGTGCTCGACTTCTGCCAAGCGAAATCGCTCGAGGAAAATAGAGAAAAAGTAGTCCACAGATCCGACAGAAAACAGCAAGCCTCGCATGTTTTCTGTACTTGGTCGCTGCGCTCGAAGAGGGCTAACCACCGGAAAAGGCATGATGTGAGCATGCCTTCCACTAATGAAAGCAAGCAGATTTTACTAGGCAAGCCCACGAACCAATGAAACACACTGACGTGACGTCGACAGGGCTCTGAGCCCTTTTCTAATAACTATAGCGTCTCACTGCGATACGCATGCGCGAGTGGATGCAATGCAGGCTCGACCCTAAAAAGTGAGTGTATTGACATTTTCACAGGATAAGCATATCAATATACATAAAGCAGATTCATCATCTTTGGCCAAAAATCCCCAATATTTTTAATCTAATGTAGATCCTAGTAGTTCACACAATGCAATGTGTACTAATAGTAATTATTATAAAAATGTTTAATAAAGATTTAATAAAAAATAATGTCTATAAGTCTTTCTTTTGACATTGTTTTTAACATTGCATTTTTTGAGCAGACAAATGTTAAAAAACTCAGACATATTCTATTAAACAAAACCAACATGTGTCTAAATCGCTCTTTTAACATTTTCAGCCCACAAAATGCCTTCATATAAAGAACCACAAGCGAGCCTAACACTCAAGCAGAAGAGCATAGCACTCCAGCTGGAAGTGCTTTAAAAAAATATGGTACGTTCTAATCGGGTCATGGATTTAATGGCCCTAGAGATTGAGGACCTGATTTAGAACTCAGCGGACAGGTTACTCCGTCACAACGGTAATGGATATCCCGTCCACCAAACCCTAAATTCCATTATCCTCTATGGGATTTAGATTTCAGCAGACAAGATATCTGTCACCATTGTGACCGGGTAATCCGTCCGCCAAGTTCTAAATCAGGCCCTTAGTGTTTTTTTAATGTTGCTGTGGCCTGCTACACTCCCTCCCTATTCTAAGGGCACCACCAAGGTCAGAAAACGATAAACTAAAAAAGTCAACATAGGGCATTATGGGGCGCTCCATCAAAAAAGCAGTGAATAATAAATGAGTGGGTTCTGCTGCTCATTTTTTATTCATTTCTGTGTCCTGGTGCCCACCTGGGACACTCTTTTTTAATAATTATTGGGGAGGGAGCATGCCGCCCTCCTTCCCAAAGCTTTACAGGCTCTGGGGACCCCATCCCTTTGGGTTGTACTCATATATTAAGGGGGATGGGTATGGGCACCCTCTCTGGCCCTTTACTGGCCCTAGGGATCCCGTCACCAAGGTCTGTTTATTTGTTTTAAGGGGAGTGGGCACGTAGCCTCCCTCCCCAAGCCTATTTTATTATAGCCTTGGGGAGGTGGTGGTCCCTGGGGCTGCGGGGGTGGGGGGCTGTTTGCACACCGCATTTTAATTGTTTGAAGACCCGGGGAAGTGCTGGTCCACAGGGCTGTGGGGGTCCATGTGGCCCCCTGCACACAATTTAATATATGTCCCCAGGGAGGTGGTGATCCCTTGGCTGCATGGGAGCCGGGTGCCCCCCACATTAATATTGATAAAAGCCGCGGGGAGGTGGCAGTCCCTGGGACTGTGGGGGAGGCTGACGGGTCTCCACCACACAAATAAAACATTTAACCCCAGGGAGGTGGTGTCACCCCCGGGCGCCATGCAGCCCCCTACACATATTTTCTGCATTACCCCGGGGAGGTGGCAGTACACGGGGCTACAGGGGGGTCCTATTACAAATAAACTTTGCCCCTGGGACTTGGCTCACATGGGGGCTTACAAAAGATGAAGCACGGGAGCCCAAGCTTTCGTTTTTTTTTTTTTTCAGCGGAACCGTGAATCCGCTGCATTCCCGCTGTAAATTCTTTAAAAAAATGCTTTCTAACCCCCACCACTAGAGCTAAGAGGTGAGGGTATATGTACCCTGGCTCCTTTTCTTTTTTTGTTTTTAACATTTTTGTCTGGGACTCAGCTAAGAGGTCAGGGTGTCTGTATTCTGGCCCCTTTTCTTTTTTTTCACAAGCCGAGTCCGAACATGGCAGACAACTGTTCCTTAGCATGAGCATGAGATCGAGAGGCGACCCGAATCCTTCATGTCCCTATATATACAAATTTGGATTTTCTTTAATTTCCCGGGAAACTACTGAACAGATTTACACCAAATAACAAAAAGGGCTCTTCCTGGGCCAAGAGCGACCTCTCTGGCAAAGTTGGTGTAATACCGTCCAGTGGTTTCAGCAGTATCGCTGTTCAAAATCCCAGTGGAAAAATGAATGGGGAAAACGCATTTTGGGACCCCTTTTTTTCACAGCCCTTAGTTGACGGATCACCCTGACACTTTAGAGACAGCAGCTGAAGCTGAAGTGAGCACCGTTGTTTTTTTGGAAGTTTTCGTGAAGATTCATCAAACGGCGCCATAGTTATTAGCAAAACAAAAAAAACTTTTTCTATTGAAACTAGGTCCTAACTATAACTACCTAGTGACGACCACCACTAAGTTTTTTATATATATATATATATGTTCGATGGTATGTGTAGCTGCAGATACACATGCTGTGCACATCCCGCCATCTAGTGTTGGGCTTGGAGTGTTACAAGTTGTTTTTCTTCGAAGAAGTCTTTTCGAGTCACGAGATCGACTCCATTGCGAATGGGCGTCGACTCCATCTTAGATTGGTTTTTTTCCCGCCATCGGGTTCGGACGTGTTCCTTTTCGCTCCGTGTTTCGGGTCGGAAAGTTAGTTAGAATCTCAGAAAAATTGTCGGTATTGTTTGCGTTCGGTATCGGGTTAGTTACAACAGATCGACACCGACTTTAGAAGAGCTCCGGTGGCCCTTTGGGGTTTTTTCGATCCCCCGTCGGGGCCTGGTCGGCCCGGCCACGTGTCTCTTCAAGGCTGATGGAATGGATCCCATTATGATTCTGCCCAAAATGTCACAAGTATCCGTATACAGATCAGCATCTGGTCTGTAACTTGTGTTTGTCTCCAAAGCACAAGGAAGGTACTTGTGAAGCCTGTTGAGCGTTTCGGTCGAGGAAGACATTAAGAGACCGAAGAGCGAGAAGACTGCAGATGGCTTCGGCGCCGACAGGACAAGGGCGTTTCGAGGAGGAAGAAGAAACCTTCTCCATTCAGGAGTCGGACTCAGACGAGCTTGAGCCCGAAGAAACGCCGAAAACCGTGAGTAAGACGTCGAAACATAAAACTCACGAGAAGACCACAAAGGCCCAGGGGATGCCACCGCCAACAGGCCATGGCTTAACCTGAAAAATTGGTGACCGATAATCGGCACCGAAAAAGGGCACGCTTGTGTCGAAGTCATCCGACTCTGGTCGAGATACCGGCACACAGCAATCTCGGGCCCGAGACAGCGGCTCCGAGCAAGTTCGGCACTGAGACAGTGGCACCGAAATGGGTCGGCACCGAGACACCACGATGCCGAAAATAAAGAAGGTTTCGTCGGAGCCCAAAAAGGCGACCGAAAAGGTTTCGATTCCGAAACACCCAGCTTCGGAACCGAAAACAGGTTCCTACACAGAGGAACAGGGGTTGTCCTCCCAAATGCAAGGACATAAGTTCGGACAAAAACTTGAATCAATGGAGCCAGACTACACTCAAAGGAGGCTCCACATTCAAAAGGACACAGGGAAGATAAGCACTCTTCCCCCAATTAAAATGAAACGAAGGCTTGCCTTTCAAGAAAAGGACAAGCAGCCACAGGCAAAGGTGGCAAAACAAACAACTCCGCCACCATCTCCACCACCATCAATGCACACATCACCGGTAGCCACTCCACCATTGATGCAATCCCCGACTCATACTGCAATGAGTCAAGATGACCCCGACGCATGGGACCTTTATGATGCCCCGGTATCAGATAACAGCCCAGACTGTTACCCTGCGAGACCGTCGCCACCTGAAGACAGTACATCCTACACGCAGGTGGTCTCAAGGGCAGCTGCTTTTCATAACGTCACCTTGCATGCAGAACCGATTGAGGATGACTTTTTGTTTAACCCCTTCGCTGCCAGGCCTTTTCCCCCTCCTGTGCCAGGCCTTTTTTTGCCTATTTGGGGCAGTTCGCGCTTAGGCCCTCATAACTTTTTGTCCACATAAGCTAACCAAGCCAAATTTGCGTCCTTTTTTTCCAACATCCTAGGGATTCTAGAGGTACCCAGACTTTGTGGGTTCCCCTGAAGGAGGCCAAGAAATTGGCCAAAATACAGTGAAAATTTCGTTTTTTTCAAAAAAATTGGAAAAAGTGGCTGCAGAAGAAGGCTTGTGGTTTTTCCCCTGAAAATGGCATCAACAAAGGGTTTGCGGTGCTAAACTCAGCAGCTTCCCAGCTTTCAGGAACAGGCAGACTTGAATCAGAAAACCCAATTTTTCAACACAATTTTGGCATTTTACTGGGGCATACCCCATTTGTGCAATTTTTTGTGCTTTCAGCCTCCTTCCAGTCAGTGACAGGAATGGTCATGAAACCAATGCTGGATCCCAGAAACCTAAACATTTCTGAAAAGTAGACAAAATTCTGAATTCAGCAAGGGGTCATTTGTGTAGATCCTACAAGGGTTTCCTACAGAAAATAACAGCTGAAAAAGAAAAATATTGAAATTGAGGTGAAAAAACCATCAATTTTTCTCTACGTTTTACTCTGTAACTTTTCCCTGCAATGTCAGATTATCGAAAGCAATATACCGTTACGTCTGCTGGACTCCTCTGGTTGCGGGGATATATAGGGTTTGTAGGTTCATCAAGAACCCGAGGAACCCAGAGCCAATAAATGAGCTGCACCCTGCAGTGCGTTTTCATTCTATACCGGGTATACAGCAATTCATTTGCTGAAATATAAGGAGTAAAAAATTGCTATCAAGAAAACCTTTGCATTTCCAAAAAGGGCACAAGATAAGGTGTTGAGGAGCAGTGGTTATTTGCACATCTCTGAATTCCGGGGTGACCATAGTAGCACGTGAATTACAGGGAATTTCTCAAATAGATGTCTTTTTTACACACACTCCTATATTTGGAAGGAAAAAATGTAGAGAAAGACAAGGGGCAATAGTACTTGTTTTGCTAATCTATGTTCCCCCAAGTCTCCCGATAAAAATGGTACCTCACTTGTGTGGGTAGGCCTAGCACCCGCGACAGGATATGCCCCAAAACACAACGTGGACACATCACAGAAAACAGAGCTGTTTTTAGCAAAGTGACTACCTGTAGATTTTGGCCTCTAGCTCAGCCGCCACCTAGGGAAACCTACCAAACCTGTGCATTTCTGAAAACTAGAGACCTAGGGGAATCCAAGGAGGGGTGACTTGTGTGGCTCGGACCAGGTTCTGTTACCCAGAATCCTTTGCAAACCTCAAAATTCGGCTAACAAAACACATGTTCCTCACATTTCTGTGGCAGAAAGTTCTGGAATCTGAGAGGAACCACAAATTTCCTTCCACCCAGCGTTCCCCCACGTCTCCCGATAAAAATGATACCTCACTTGTGTGGGTAGGCCTAGCACCCGCGACAGGATATGCCCCAAAACACAACGTGGACACATCACAGAAAACAGAGCTGTTTTTAGCAAAGTGACTACCTGTAGATTTTGGCCTCTAGCTCAGCCGCCACCTAGGGAAACCTACCAAACCTGTGCATTCCTGAAAACTAGAGACCTAGAGGAATCCAAGGAGGGGTGACTTGTGTGGCTCGGACCAGGTTCTGTTACCCAGAATCCTTTGCAAACCTCAAAATTTGGCTAAAAAAACACATGTTCCTCACATTTCTGTGGCAGAAAGTTCTGGAATCTGAGAGGAGCCACAAATTTCCTTCCACCCAGCGTTCCCCCCACGTCTCCCGATAAAAATGATACCTCACTTGTGTGGGTAGGCCTAGCGCCCGCGACAGGATATGCCCCAAAACACAACGTGGACATATCACAGAAAACAGAGCTGTTTTTAGCAAAGTGACTACCTGTAGATTTTGACCTCTAGCTCAGCCGCCACCTAGGGAAACCTACCAAACCTGTGCATTTCTGAAAACTAGAGACCTAGGGGAATCCAAGGAGGGGTGACTTGCGGGGCTCGGACCAGGTTCTGTTACCCAGAATCCTTTGCAAATCTCAAAATTTGGCTAAAAAAACACATGTTCCTCACATTTCTGTGGCAGAAAGTTCTGGAATCTGAGAGGAGCCACAAATTTCCTTCCACCCAGCGTTCCCCCACGTCTCCCGATAAAAATGATACCTCACTTGTGTGGGTAGGCCTAGCGCCCGCGACAGGATATGCCCCAAAACACAACGTGGACATATCACAGAAAACAGAGCTGTTTTTTAGCAAAGTGACTACCTGTAGATTTTGGCCTCTAGCTCAGCCGGAACCTAGGGAAACCTACCAAACCTGTGCATTTCTGGAAACTAGAGACCTAGGGGAATCCAAGGAGGGGTGACTTGTGTGGCTCGGACCAGGTTCTGTTACCCAGAATCCTTTGCAAACCTCAAAATTTGGCTAAAAAAACACATGTTCCTCACATTTCTGTGGCAGAAAGTTCTGGAATCTGAGAGGAGCCACAAATTTCCTTCCACCCAGCGTTCCCCCACGTCTCCCGATAAAAATGATACCTCACTTGTGTGGGTAGGCCTAGCGCCCGCGACAGGATATGCCCCAAAACACAACGTGGACATATCACAGAAAACAGAGCTGTTTTTAGCAAAGTGACTACCTGTAGATTTTGGCCTCTAGCTCAGCCGCCACCTAGGGAAACCTACCAAACCTGTGCATTTCTGAAAACTAGAGACCTAGGGGAATCCAAGGAGGGGTGACTTGCGGGGCTCGGACCAGGTTCTGTTACCCAGAATCCTTTGCAAACCTCAAAATTTGGCTAAAAAAACACATGTTCCTCACATTTCTGTGGCAGAAAGTTCTGGAATCTGAGAGGAGCCACAAATTTCCTTCCACCCAGCGTTCCCCCACGTCTCCCGATAAAAATTATACCTCACTTGTGTGGGTAGGCCTAGCGCCCGCGACAGGATATGCCCCAAAACACAACGTGGACATATCACAGAAAACAGAGCTGTTTTTAGCAAAGTGACTACCTGTAGATTTTGGCCTCTAGCTCAGCCGCCACCTAGGGAAACCTACCAAACCTGTGCATTTCTGAAAACTAGAGACCTAGGGGAATCCAAGGAGGGGTGACTTGCGGGGCTCGGACCAGGTTCTGTTACCCAGAATCCTTTGCAAACCTCAAAATTTGGCTAAAAAAACACATGTTCCTCACATTTCTGTGGCAGAAAGTTCTGGAATCTGAGAGGAGCCACAAATTTCCTTCCACCCAGCGTTCCCCCACGTCTCCCGATAAAAATGATACCTCACTTGTGTGGGTAGGCCTAGCGCCCGCGACAGGATATGCCCCAAAACACAACGTGGACATATCACAGAAAACAGAGCTGTTTTTAGCAAAGTGACTACCTGTAGATTTTGGCCTCTAGCTCAGCCGCCACCTAGGGAAACCTACCAAACCTGTGCATTTCTGAAAACTAGAGACCTAGGGGAATCCAAGGAGGGGTGACTTGCGGGGCTCGGACCAGGTTCTGTTACCCAGAATCCTTTGCAAACCTCAAAATTTGGCTAAAAAAACACATGTTCCTCACATTTCTGTGGCAGAAAGTTCTGGAATCTGAGAGGAGCCACAAATTTCCTTCCACCCAGCGTTCCCCCACGTCTCCCGATAAAAATGATACCTCACTTGTGTGGGTAGGCCTAGCGCCCGCGACAGGATATGCCCCAAAACACAACGTGGACATATCACAGAAAACAGAGCTGTTTTTAGCAAAGTGACTACCTGTAGATTTTGGCCTCTAGCTCAGCCGCCACCTAGGGAAACCTACCAAACCTGTGCATTTCTGAAAACTAGAGACCTAGGGGAATCCAAGGAGGGGTGACTTGCGGGGCTCGTACCAGGTTCTGTTACCCAGAATCCTTTGCAAATCTCAAAATTTGGCTAAAAAAACACATGTTCCTCACATTTCTGTGGCAGAAAGTTCTGGAATCTGAGAGGAGCCACAAATTTCCTTCCACCCAGCGTTCCCCCACGTCTCCCGATAAAAATGATACCTCACTTGTGTGGGTAGGCCTAGCGCCCGCGACAGGATATGCCCCAAAACACAACGTGGACATATCACAGAAAACAGAGCTGTTTTTAGCAAAGTGACTACCTGTAGATTTTGGCCTCTAGCTCAGCCGCCACCTAGGGAAACCTACCAAACCTGTGCATTTCTGAAAACTAGAGACCTAGGGGAATCCAAGGAGGGGTGACTTGCGGGGCTCGGACCAGGTTCTGTTACCCAGAATCCTTTGCAAACCTCAAAATTTGGCTAAAAATACACATGTTACTCACATTTCTGTGGCAGAAAGTTCTGGAATCTGAGAGGAGCCACAAATTTCCTTCTACCCAGCGTTCCCCCAAGTCTCCCGATAAAAATGATACCTCACTTGTGTGGGTAGGACTAGCGCCCACGAAAGGAAAGGGCCCAAAACACAACGTGGACACATCACATTTTTTTATAAAAAGCAGTGCCTACCTGTGGATTTTGGCCTGTAGCTCAGCCGACACCTGAGGAAACCTAGCAAACCAGTGCATTTTTGAAAACTAGAAATCCAGGGGAATCCAAGATGGGGTGACGTGCGGGGCTCTGACCAGGTTATGTTACCCAGAATCCTTTGCAAACATCAAAATTTGGCCCAAAAAACACTTTTTCCTCTCATTTCGGTGACAGAAAGTTCTGGAATCTGAGAGGAGCCACACATTTCCTTCCACCCAGCGTTCCCCTAAGTCTCTCGATAAAAATGGTACATCACTTCTGTGGGTAGGCCTAGCGCCCACAAAAGGAAGTGGCCCAAAACACAACGTGGACACAACATATTTTTTCACAGAAAACAGAGGTGTTTTTTGCAAGGTGCCTACCTGTGGTGTTTGGCCTGTAGCTCAGCCGGCCCCAGGGGGGGGGGGCAGAAATGCCCTAAAATAAATTTGCACCCCCAACCCCCACCCTCCCCCGCCGGGAGCGACCCTTGCATACGGGGTCGCTCCCCCCTGCGTGACATTATCACCAAAAAACAAATCCCCGGTGCCTAGTGGTTTCTGCCCCCTTGGGGGCAGGTTGACCTAAACTCAGCCAATCTGCCCCCAAGGGGGGCAGAAATGGCCTAAATACAATTTGTCCCCCAGGGGAGCGACTTTTGCCTGATGGGTCGCTCCCCATCTCTAAAAAAAAAAAAAAAAGAAAAAAAAGAAAAATTCCCCTGGCGCCTAGAGGTTTCTGCCCCCCCCCCCTGGGGGCAGATCGGCCTAATAATAGGCCGATCTGCCCCCCGGGGGGGCAGAAATGGCCTAAAATAAATTTGCCCCCCCAACACCCACCCCCCCCCGGAGCGACCCTTGCCTACGGGGTCGCTCCCCCTGCGTGACATTGGCGCCAAAAAACAAATCCCCGGTGCCTAGTGGTTTCTGCCCCCTTGGGGGCAGATTGACCTAAAATTGGCCAATCTGCCCCCGGGGGGGCAGAAATGGTCTAAATACAATTTGCCCCCCCAGGGGAGCGACCCTTGCCTGATGGGTCGCTCCCCATCTCTAAAAAAAGAAACAAAAAAAAAAAAAAAAATTGCCCTGGCGCCTAGAGTGTTCTGCCCCCCCCGGGGGCAGTTCGGCCTAATAATAGGCCGATCTGTCCCCCGGGGGGGCAGAAATGGCCTAAAATAAATTTGCCCCCCCAACCCCCCCCCCCCAGGAGCGACCCTTGCCTACGGGGTCGCTCCCCCTGCGTGACATTGGCGCCAAAAAACAAATCCCCGGTGCCTAGTGGTTTCTGCCCCCTTGGGGGCAGATTGACCTAAAATTGGCCAATCTGCCCCCAGGGGGGCAGAAATGGTCTAAATACAATTTGCCCCCCCAGGGGAGCGACCCTTGCCTGATGGGTCGCTCCCCATCTCTAAAAAAAGAAACAAAAAAAAAAAAAAAAATTGCCCTGGCGCCTAGAGTGTTCTGCCCCCCCCCGGGGCAGTTCGGCCTAATAATAGGCCGATCTGTCCCCCGGGGGGGCAGAAATGGCCTAAAATAAATTTGCCCCCCCACCAACCCCCCCCCCCCCAGGAGCGACCCTTGCCTACGGGGTCGCTCCCCCTGCGTGACATTGGCGCCAAAAAACAAATCCCCGGTGCCTAGTGGTTTCTGCCCCCTTGGGGGCAGATTGACCTAAAATTGGCCAATCTGCCCCCAGGGGGGCAGAAATGGTCTAAATACAATTTGCCCCCCCAGGGGAGCGACCCTTGCCTGATGGGTCGCTCCCCATCTCTAAAAAAGAAACAACAAAAAAAAAAAAACACAAAAAAAAAATTGCCCTGGCGCCTAGAGTGTTCTGCCCCCCCCCCCTGGGGGCAGTTCGGCCTAATAATAGGCCGATCTGTCCCCCGTGGGGGCAGAAATGGCCTAAAATAAATTTGCCCCCCCCAACCCCCACCCCCCCCGGGAGCGACCCTTGCCTACGGGATCGCTCCCCCTGCGTGACATTGGCGCCAAAAAAACAATCCCCGGTGCCTAGTGATTTCTGCCCCCTTGGGGCAGATTGACCCTAAAATTGGCCAATCTGCCCCCAGGGGGCAGAAATGGTCCTAAATACAATTTGCCCCCCCAGGGGAGCGACCCTTGCCTGATGGTCGCTCCCCATCTCTAAAAAAAAAGAAACAACAAAAAAAAAAAAACACAAAAAAAAAATT